>NC_092318.1:37235000-38485000 GCF_036785885.1 Coffea arabica | reverse complement strand
CCATTAAAAAACTTTTTAAAGAGATAATTGTGATAAATATATTTTTTGTTAATTGCACACATGTTAGAGTGTGCCTTAAGCACTAGTGATGAATAAGTTAGTAATAGTGAAATATATAGAATTACAAACATAATGAGATAAAAAGGATAAGGTGCAACAATTGATGATGTATTGCAAGTATTCAAATTTGTAAAGGAGATCTTGGTCTTGAGTTTGGTAAAACAAATCAATAATGTATTGCGAGTATGTCATAAGGTTGAGATTAAATAAAAAGGTTGAGATCAAGAATGAAAGATTTTGGGTTTAGTTCTCCTTTCTCCCGAATAGAGTATATAAATCATAATACTCTATAGAAATAAGTGATGGCCTTCAAGATGAGGAAAAAATAGAATTGAAAAAGTAAGAGAACGGGACGATAAACTACTAAACTAATTATATGGGGCTTAAGTGTGATTAAATCAGAATAATATGCATCATTATAATTAGGGATAATTTTAGAAACCTCCCTTCTGACAATTTCACTCGACTCCCCTCAAGTTTAAGAAATTACACTTACCTCTCTTGACATAGTGAAACACATATAATGCCCTCCACTTAGTAGACAATTTGGGGGTATGAAATTGGTTGTCAATGGAGTTTTGTGTGTGTATTTTTTATTATGGCAAGTATTGATATGGTATATACAATTTAAGATCTTTTGGATGGTTACTTGATTTTAAAACTTATGGTTGGATGGTTGTTAGGGATTTGACTTATTGATTTATGCAAAGTGTGGAAGAAAATGATTAAATATACTGTATTTTTCTTTCTTAGTTTTGCAAAAAAGGCAATTCAGGATTTTTGAAAGAAAATCTATATTCTTGGACTTACACTGTTACTAAGCAGTAAAAGTAGGGGAGATATATGTAATTTTTAAAATTGAGAGTAGCTCTTTGTAATTGTGAGAAACCTCAAGGGAGGTTTGTGAAATTATGCCTTATAATTACATGTTTCATTTCACATTTTCAACTTAGAAATTACATTTTTTAGTACTATAAATTCCAAAATTGAACTTAAAGGAGCCCCTTGATTTAATTTAAAGGAGAGTTGCTTTTATCATTTCCTGGAGAAAATAAAATCAAAATTTTTTTTGCCTTTTCTACTGTTTATCATGTTTTTGCATTGCATAACGAATTCACAACTTCAAGCGCATCTGAATTTCACACAAAATCTGTTTAGTTATACGAGAATATACATTGCATCTAAAGATATGATCCATATGTCCTGTCTCAAATTATTAAGCATTGCCAACCGTAAAGACAATTATTTAAATTAAATCAAGATATGTACATCAGAAATAGTAGCATAAGAATAAGAAGTACAATTATACCATAACAACTTAAAGAGAACTTTATCGAACTGTAGCTGCCCAACGGCCACAAGGGTACCTAGCACACTGTTTCAAGTACTCGCGAGTACCCGACCAGGTATCTATGTTTTAAAAAAATAAAATTTAATAATAAATAATTAAAAATTAACTAAATTTTTAGAATTTTATTATTTGTTTCATCATTAAAATTAATAATCATCACATAACCATCATCCCGCATATGTTCATCTTAAAAAAATTATAAATAATATTTATTACAATAACAAAACATGAAACGTTATAATAATTGATAAGTTTAACTTTAAAAAAAGTTAACATTGTTATATTCTTGAAATAACAAAAATGCATCATCTCCAAGATAAAAATATTTGTGAACAATGATTAGACCTTTCCTATTATATTAGTTTTGATAAATAAATTTATATATTTAACCTCACATATAAAAAGCAAAAAAAAAAAAAAATCTTACAAATGAAGCCGCACGGTTCTACAAACATGTGAACCACAACCCGACCTAATTGGTTACTAACCTGAACCATGACTAGTCCCGCTCTCAAATGCAAACCTGGTACTCGAAATTTTCAGGTTGGGTTGGGTCGATTTTCTTGAATTTTTTTGTCCAGCTCGGTTTGAACAGCCTTAAAATCTTGTAACAAACATGATTTTTGTAGAATAGACGTTAATAAATAAGGCTATTACTAGCCCGCACTGGGGTAGTTCAACCGATTTCTGCTCAGGATCTTTACTCTAAGATCTCTAGTTCGAGTCCTAGTTGTTACCGTCTTGGACATCAGTTGAGTCCGTTCTGTCTGGGCGCTGTGAGATTAGTCGGGTATAGATCTAGATACTCACCGTGTCAAAAAAAAAAGGCTATTACTATTATGGTGTCAAAAACAAATAAAAGCTAAAATAGTACTCCCTCCGTCCCAAAATGGAAGGACGTTTTTCGGGAATAGCACTTTTTATGCACCGTGAACTATGATTGTCAACCGAGGCTTTACTTCCAAATTTACCCTGCTGGAAGTACATTAGTCAACTGAAGTTTGTGTTTTTTAAAGAGTCATAATTCTGTGGGTCCCACTTCAATCAAATGCATCTTTTCATACGTAAAGGACACGTATCAATAGTGGCCTCATAAATTGGGAGTTGTCCAGCACACACTTCGAACTTCTCTAAATGGGAATAAATGGTGGGTCCTATTAAATTTTTTGGGACTTTTTTACATGTGCACAACAAGGGTAAGAATGGAATCCTGGAAGGAAAAAATTTTAGCATGACTCTAATTTTGGGACAATGAAAAAGGTGAAACATGACATTAACAATGGGACGGAGGGAGTAAATTAAAAGTACAAGCACAAAAAAAGCACCTATCATCCATTGGTGGATTAACTATTACTATGATTGAAGGCATTATGAGGTCAGGAGTTTCCCTTCATCACTCTACATATGGCTTTTTTTTGTAACTGTCCACCCAATGCAATGCACTTCCTAGAAATAAGCTTGTAACTGTCGTTAACATTATTCTTGGGTGAACACAACAGCAAAGAGACAATAACAGCAACAACAAAGACCCAAACAAATAGGAAGCTAAAAAAAAAAGAAATCTAAAAATTAGAAAATCTTACAAAATTAACTTGCCAGAGAAAACCAAAAAGAGACAATTGCGTTTGGCCATTGCACTTCCCATCCTCAATCTCCTGTCACCACTACCACCGTCCTAGCCACGGCTGCACTTGCCATGCATCACCACCTCCTCCTCCGGTAATCACCCAACTTCTCTTGAAACACTATTGCCCCAACACCACCTGCACAATAATTCCTCTAAACCCCACCTTAGTAAATGATAATACAAGGGTACATAGGATATCTTTTCATCTGATCATACAAACGTTACTAGTTAAATGCCAGTGTAGACCAAAAGCCTCAAGAATTTGTTTCTATTAATTACTACTCCATTTTTCTATTTGCGTCCTTCCTTTCTCAAGAATCATGGCCTTTTGTAGATTTGTGTTAGTCTAGATGTAAAAGGTCAGTATATATATCATATATATACTTTGGTTTTCATTTAGAAATTAGATAGAGAGTTTTTTGTGGATTATTATATCCTTTTGAGAACAATGGTCCGCTGCGGCGATGGCAGACATCGTTAAACAAATCCTAGCAAAACCAATACAGTTGGCGGACCAGGTGACGAAATCCGCGGATGATACCAGCTCTTTCAGGCAAGAATGTTTGGAGATCAAGACCAAGACGGAGAAGCTGGCGGGGCTGCTGAGGCAGGCTGCCCGTGCCAGCAGCGAATTGTACGAACGCCCCACCCGCCGCATCATTTATGAGACGGAGCAAGTCCTCGACAAGGCCCTCACCCTCATATTCAAGTGCAGGGCCAATGGCTTGAAACGGGTCTTTACCATCATTCCCGCAGCGGCTTTCAGAAAAATCTCCCAACAACTCGAGAATTCTATGGGGGACGTGTCATGGCTCCTCCGGGTATCCACCCCGGCGGATGATCGCGATGACGAATATCTCGGGCTTCCTCCGATTGCTGCAAACGAGCCCATCCTGTGCTTGATATGGGAGCAGATTGCCATCCTGTGCTCTGGTACCCTGGAAGAACGCGCGGACGCGGCTACGTCTCTGGTTTCCTTGGCCCGGGATAACGATCGATATGGGAAGCTGATCATAGAGGAAGGTGGGGTTGCACCGTTGCTGAAGCTGGCTAAGGAAGGTCGAATGGAGGGACAGGAGAATGCAGCAAGGGCTATTGGACTTCTGGGCCGTGATCCCGAAAGCGTCGAACAGATTGTGAATGCGGGTGTTTCTTCGGTGTTTGCTAAAATCCTCAAGGAGGGTCACATGAAGGTCCAAGTCATGGTGGCTTGGGCTATCTCGGAGCTGGCCGCAAATCACCCAGATTGTCAAGATCATTTTGCTCAGAACAATATTATTCGGCTGCTGGTCAGTCATCTTGCGTTTGAGACCATTCAAGAGCACAGCAAGTATGCCATTGCTAGCAAACAAGCCATGTCCATTCACACCGTCGTAATGGCTAATTCTAGCTCCAATAACGCCATCCAAATCCACCGCAATAATAATAATAATATCAATATGAAGGGACCTGCTAGTGCTACTGCTGATGATGAATATCTTCACGGTCAAATATCACATCCGCTAGGAAGTGACACGCCCAGCCAAATGCATAACGTGATTACCAACACTATGGCCATGAAATCCACTGCATTTCCCAAAACCCAGCAAGCACAGGATAACAATGCCGTGATCAATCACAACAATAACTTAAAGCACCAGAGTAACCAACAACATCAGCATCAACACCACCATCAAGCCCGCCACGTTGCATTAGCTGGATCCAGCATCAAGGGGAGGGAGTTAGAGGATCCTGCTACTAAGACAGCAATGAAAGCAATGTCTGCCAGAGCTCTTTGGCATCTCTGTACGGGAAACATTAGCGTCTGTCGAAGTATTACAGAATCCAGAGCCCTCTTATGCTTTGCAGTTTTGTTAGAGAAAGGTCCTGATGAAGTTCAGTATAATTCAGCGATGGCACTGATGGAGATCACGGCAGTAGCAGAAGAAAATGCAGATTTGAGACGCTCGGCTTTCAAGCCTACTGCTCCAGCTGCGAGAGCAGTTATAGACCAATTTCTGAGAATCATTGAGAAAGAAGACCAAGACCTCCTCATCCCCAGCCTCAAATCTATTGGGAATTTGGCCAGGACATTCCGGGCTACAGAAACTAGAATCATCGGGCCACTGGTACGGCTTCTTGATGACAGGGAACCCGAGATCATTTGTGAGGCGGCAATTGCTCTAACCAAGTTTGCTTGCACTGACAATTTCCTGCATGTGAATCACTGCAAGGCAATTATTGAGGCTGGAGGGGCGAAGCACCTCATCCCCTTGATTTATTTTGGTGAACAAATGGTTCAGATACCTTCACTCATTCTCCTCTGCTACATTGCGATGCATGTACCCGAAAACAAAGAATTGGCCCAACAAGATGTGCTCATCGTCTTGGAGTGGGCTACAAAGCAGGAGGCCTTGATGCATGACCCTACAGTCCAACATCTAGTAGGGGAAGGCATAAATAGTTTAACTTTCTATCAATCTGGAGTGCTAAAGTTCCATTGATTCTTCGAATTCCAAATATATAAATTCTAGGACATCTTGATCAGTAGAGTATTTTAAGGATAAATTCATGAAATTTTATACTTATGATGCTAAGATTAGCTTTGTTCCTCAGTCCTTGTATGTATTATAGGAATAGCAATCATTATTGTTTCTCACTTCACTTAAATCAGCAAGTAGAATTTGCTTGCAGAATACCTACTACTTTAGGGAGTAGCTCTTTTGCTCAAGGCTTCTCTATTTTCTCTTTGTTTGGGAGGTCTGGATGATATATGTAGATTAACCAAGTCCATTAAGATAGATTTTGCCTTCAAAAAATGCGGTATTGAGTTGAAGCATCATGTCTACATTCTACGGCAAAACTTGGAATAGTAATTGCATACCTTATCCTTATGATAATCAAAGTGCATTGATACTCCACCAAAGAAAGACACTGACATTATGGTTCCAAATGCTATTTGACTGCAACAAAGAATGACTTCTCTTGAACTGGTATACAATTAGGATTCATTCATTTGATTTTAACCATATTTATAAGTTTATTAGTATCGATTTGCTAATGACTTAGATGACCGAATAGTTAAAAACGGGGGAAGAAGTCCCCATGTTTCCCTTCCATTTCTTGCTCACACTACAAGAAGCTATGTCAAGCTTCAGCCACCAGAAAACAGCAGCAAGAGTGGCAGGAGCTACTTTCCGGGATTAAATGATCAGAAATGAGAGTATTTGTGCAAATATTTGTGGGTTTTTGTGTATTTGTGAAAGGTTGAATCTTTTTCTTTAATATGTTTCTGGAGTTAAACAGGGATTGAAAAAAAGTCAATTCTAGAAAATGGTTCGGATAAAGCAACTGAGTTGGGGTGGTTACCTGCTTTTTCTCATGCATTGGTTGCTTCTGTCTCCAACTTTCTCTTTGGATATCACATCGGGTAAGTCTCTCTCTCTCTCTCTCTCTCTCTCTCTCTCTCTCTCAATCACATGTGCTAAAATTGGTAAAAAAATTACTGTTATACATAATCTTGTTTTACTCAAAAATAAATATATACCCATGTTTGTTGTTATCTGAGTCATGAACAATCTAACAATTATTGAGGTACTGATTTTCTTAGATTGTATGTTTGCTTTTAACTTTCTTGGTTGTCTAGTGCAGAGTGATGAATGGTCCTATTGTATCTATTGTGAACTTGGTTCTGAAGGAAATTCCTTTCTCCAGGAACTTGTCATTAGTACATTTATTGGTGGTGCATTTATCGGAAGCATAAGGTCTGGTTTTCTTGTGGATAAAGTTGGTTTTCAAGTAGACACAATACCTCTTGTTCTTGGTGCAATCATCAGGTAATTGCTTTCCTATGGACTCTGTTGGTGTTGCTGTTTATTTCATCCTGCAATATTTCAGATGTTTAAAAGTATTTGTCTGTGAAATCATGGTTTTTGTATTCAATTTGTCCACCAAGCTATACTGTCGGCTTGTTGGAATATCCACAATAGTGACTAAACAGTTGAATCTAAGGGAGTTGAGGTGTTTTCTCTAATAAGCTCTCATATAACATAAAGAGAAAAATCTCTGTGCTTTTGTACTACTTGATTCTCCATCTTAGTTTTATACCCCATCTGAGTTATTCTGCTTTCGTGATGATTGATCAGGTATGCAACGTTTTCGTGTGTCTATTTTTGCTTGAACTGGTGGAGAAATTTGGTGTGGCTCCAGTTTATGCAGGCTTCAGCAGATTTTCCTTGATTGCAGCAAACATTTGCTTATTACTTTACAGCTGAAACTAAAGGCTGATCTCTTGAAGAAATCAGGTTGTCATTAAAACCCAATTTCCAGGGTAGGAATAAGTGATACTGCCTAATCCATTGAGGAAAACAAAGAGAGAGACAAATTTATGTTTATGTAAAATGGCTTCACTCTCCACCATGGTTTCTAAAATTGATTCATGTGTTCTTGGTTTTGGCTGCTTGATCCTCCTGCAACTTCTAATTTTGTTGTCTCAGTAGACATGCAAAAAAAAGGTATTCTTATGAATTGTACAGTAGTTTGTTCATATAGATGGATTCTTCTGATTGTTTTAATTATGTACTTAAGTGTTAATCTTGATAGGAAATTTCTGCAAAAATAGTGAGCTGGATGGGTTAATGATAAAAAGTTACTTCAAGAAATACCTGTTTGTTCATCTGCCATTGTTCTAAAGATTGTACAAAGGGGCTCAATTTTTTAATGGAATGATCCTTCTTGATTCAAGTAGCAATTTTTTATACAACATAAAATGGTGGTTAAAAATTAAAAGGAGGTTTAATTTTAACACAAACTCCAATGAACAGAGAGGATCAATTTTTTTTTTCTCCAATGAATTTAGTCGTTTAATAGTCTAGTCAATCTCTTTGCTTAGTTATTCATGTTTTCCCATCAAAATAATACATAGTAGTATTTTATACAAACAATGAATAGGGACATGAATGTATTGTAGGCAGATTCGTCTATGGCTATCAATAATTTCCATCCCATTTCTATCATTCTTTTTCTTTGTTTAGCAATGTGATATATACGAGGTAGGAAAAAATGCAATTTAAAAATGTGTTGAGAGAATTTTTGTACGAAAACTCGCAATCCAAACAACGCAATAACTTTTGCCACTCTCACATATTAGACCAAATATTGTGTTAGTTTAGCTCTCAATCAACTTCAACATCCCAACAAATAGGCAATAATCTTCGTGATAAGCAATTAGAATACTATGGATTTGGAAGTTGGATTTCAAATATGAACAAAATTGACAAACAAAGTTGGTTGATGTAATAACTAACAAAGAAAATGCTTACATTTTTTTTTTACCAAATACATAAATTTTAAATTTGTTACTACGAGTATTTTCTATTAAAATTATTATACATATTGAACTGTGAGAAGAAATTCTCCAATAGATTATTTTGAAATTTTCATATATGCATATGATTAAAGTAGTGAAAGTGAAGAAAAAATATCTAAGCATAGGATAAACGAGAAAGAATAGAATAAGAAGAAGTGTCATTTGAGAATTATAAATTGGATTATTAGTTATCAAAGGTAATTTATAGATTTCATAAATGTAAGGGGTTAATTGCAACTGATCATTAATTACAGGGGGCTAAATATAATTAAACCTTAAAAGAATTTTGTTGGAATATAAGAGCAATTAATTCACTGTGGCACATACCTCACTTTCAAACTTTTGACCAAAAGCCTCCCAATACTTTCCACGACTTATTATATATATTTTATTCATCCGTGGATCAAAAATTAAAATTTCAAATTCCCAAAAAATTTTAGCTCAAAATTTTGCAGAAGAAGCCATGGCTTCGCCGGCAGACAACAGCGGAGGAGAAGACATTGAGCACGGTGGTGGAGTGGCAGTGGAGATGACCGCAACCGCCGCAACAGAATCATTATCACCTTCTTCTTCTCCTATGGAGGACGCGATTTCAATTTCCGATGAACATATTACTCCATTGTTGAATCAATCACAAAGACCTAGAGTCAACATCTTCTCCGTTTCTCACTCCAGAAGAAGGCCTGTTAAGGTGAATTTCGCTGAAAATCTTGCAAAATTTCAACATTTTGTCTGTTCATTTCAAGTATTTATGGAGAATTTTTTTTTTTTGGCTTCAAACATTTGTTTATTTGTGTAATTTACAGTAGAAATAATGTTCTATAGATAGTTAATTACTCAAACGGAAAAAAATGTTTATTTATTTGATCAAGCCGAGCTTAGTATAGTAGATTTTTGGAGCTAGTATTTGAAATTCGGATATGTTTCTAATCTAAGTTGAACTTCACTCCTTAAAATTGCATAGACTTGACTTTGCTTATACTGGAATCGTATTCTTTTTGTTGTTGGGTGATCACTGTCAATTATATTTCTTGAGAAACTACTTATGAATAGGAAAATATATGTAATAGTTATTTATTTGTGATAAAGGATGAAATTTCAAAGCTTTGAATATAAGCTACTTAATTTTCGATTTTTGGTTAGTTGTGTTGAGCTGGCGATCAAAGTTTTGTGCTATTATAAGGTTGATTGTTTGAAAAAAAGGGTTGATTATTATTTGAAAGGGAATGGTTTTAGATCCAGTACTTTACCTGTTTGAAAGACGATGAATATCTGGTAGTATCAAATGCTGGATCGGTGGATGGTTTAGTAAGATGGATTTTATGGCCAAGTGATTCTAAGTTTGATAGATTATCAGGAATTGCTGAAGATTGAGCTGAGAAATTGATGAAGATGAGATGGTTTATATTCTTCCCATTGGAAATTCCATGGAACTTGTTCACTTTATTGGTTTTCTTCCAATACTTTAGGAAGCATAATTGACAATTTCTAAGTGGGAGAGAACATTAATGACAGTTAACCTCCTCAGATGGAAGCCCAAGTATCTGAATTTCTTTTAATCTTGTCCCAGCTGTTTAATTCTGTTAGTACTCTTGAAGGGGCAAATAGACTATTCTGTCATTGCTGGTGATTGTTTACTGTAGTTAACTCTAAACACTAATTACAATTCACTGACCAAAACCCTTACTGGAAAAGGGGAGTAACGGCATTATTTGCCACTTATTTCTACATAACTTAAAAGAACTTGATTACCTACTGAAATATCATTCTCTTTGTTTTACATGACTGGTGTTAGATTTCTAGTGGATTTGGGATATTGCTCTTTCTCCTTAAATTTAATTGAATGCTATAAGTAGCTCTTTTGTATCTGTTACTGTTTTCCTTTGATTTTTTTTTTTTTTTTTATAGTTTTCTGATGTTGTTTGAAAATATGATGAGTCAAAGTTACATCTGTCTGAAATAGGAAGTATCAATTCTTGCAGTAGGATGAGTATTTAGTGGTTGGCTGATCATTATGATTAAATTGAAGCTTCAAAAGTCTTTGTTTTGGCTGTCTAGTTTTTATTGTCTTTTAATTTTCTTGAGTTGGGATTCTCATGTAAAGGCATTGTACTGCTGCTTGATTCTTGTGTTTTATTCCAATTTACACACATATATCAAGAAAAAAAATTTCTAGTCTTGTTCAGAATGCATCAGTGGGTAGAATTTGTTATCTGGTTGATGGCTAGTATTTCATGTGCTAATTTGGTTTCCCAGAGAAGTAAACTGTTTCTGGCCATAGTTTTATTGGTATGAATCACTTATGCTTGTTCTGCTTCAAATATGTTGGTTAAACATAGGAAAGGCTATTATATTTCTTACTTTTAGTATCTTACAGGAGCAAATAACAAGATTGGCTGAAACAGAGACATCACCATTCGTGCAGTTTACCGTTTGGATATGGGATGGTTCTAGGTACTCTGGTATGCTATGCATGGCCTTATCATCTATTATCTACTGTATCATGGAAGTTCTTTCAGATGTTTTCACTGGTAAGTAACTCACTGATTCAATTTACGAATAATAGCTCTCAATCAAACAAAAAGTTATTTTGAACAAGTTGTTAGTTGCTTAGCACTTTGAAGAGAGATCTTTATTTCTGTGGTTTCAATTATAAGCTTTGTGTGATTTATTTAGTTATCATCTTTTTTCTTGGTGTGAATAAACATGAGGCCAATTACATCTTCCTTTACGAGAAAGAGATTGGTGAAGATTTGTCCTCTCATTAATAACTTTATGTGATCAATGTAAGGAGTGAAAGCTAATCCTTCCGAACTATGTAGATGAAAATTTGGGCCTTCAATTGAAAAGGTGGAGTACATGATTCGGGCTTGAAGGTTCCTTATCTTTCAAATATGGGAGCTTCCCTCCTCTCCTCCATGACTGGCTGTATTTTCTTTGACTATGTCCCCCACTCGACCATGGAAAATATTGTATGCATAGCTTTAAATTATGGTGATGTCAAATAGTGGTCTTAGGAGTCAAAGAGTCAAAGACATTTAAGGCATATATAAGCTTAATTATGCCAGAGATTTCCTCTTATCTCCTTTACGTTGAGATTTCCTTCAGTTAAATCCTTTTTTGGTTTGTCAAAACTAATGGATTCTCCAGTCCTTTGATGACCATAATACATAGAGTAATTGGATGGTAAAATATCCAATTAGAAATATAAAGTTGAACCATTATATGAAGAGATGATATTTAGATGTTTTCATGAAGTAATAAATCATTAAATTTTTGTCTTAGTAAATGTAATTAACTGATTGACAATTCTTTGGTGAATTGACTGGATATTACTCTTTTTTCCTCTATAATTGCAATGTTTCTTTTTTTACTAGTTAATTTATTTTGTTTAGAAGTCTGAATACATCCTTTTCTTTTTTCTGCTTAATTAATGCAAATGTGGGCATTTCAGCTAAAGCTGAACAACTATTTACATATTTGAGAATTGTGAGAAATGTTTCAAGTTCAATATGCTGCTTTCCATTTAAAATTGGACCATGGATCTGCAAGATTTACGGTGCCCTGGCTCTATAAGTCACCATGTTACAGATTTTTCTGTTTTTAGTGCTTGGTCAGCTCTGCAATATTAGCTTCAACCACGATAATGTCCATCTTGAAACTCAATACAGATTTTTAATCAGAGCAAAGAGTTAGATGTTAGAATGGTGGTTTTTGGTAAATCTTAGAAGTATATTATGTAGCATTCGTTCTGAGTTTTCGTGATTACCCCTTTATTTACTTTGATATGAATCTCTAATTGAAATGGGTCCTTTTATACTTTCATCTTTCGTCATTAAAATGACAGGGTAATCTTTTCATTCAGGGCATGTAATGTCTTGTCTCTTCCCATGCTTCAAGTTGTGCCCATTCTAATGGAATAAATCGTTTTGCTCATCCTTAATGACAGCTCAATCAATTCCTCTTTTTGAGATGGCATTTACCAGATGTACAGTTATTTTGATTTTGTCGTTTGTATGGTTGAAAAGAAGCAGACAGCCAATATTTGGTACATCAAGTGTCAGAAAACTATTGGTTCTAAGAGCATTCATGGGATACCTCTCATTGTTGAGTTTTATTTATTGGTGAGTTCTAATGCTTGAACCAATTGAGTTGCATTTGGTCAGACTAACAACTTAGTAAGCTCAGCTGCTGATCTTGTTTATTGTAAATTTCTCTTCCATGCAGTTTATACATCATTTTAATAAGTGGAAGCATGATTTAGCCTTTTCCGAGGACTTATTACAGATTGTATCTATACTCTGTTGCTACAGAAGTGCTTCTTTTAAGTCTTGTCTGCAGAACTTAGAGTGCTTTTGAGATTGTGTATAAAGCCACTATATTTTTATCTATCTTACATTTTTACTTTCTGGTTCTTAAACATTTTCTAGATGTACACATGCTAAATTATTTTGTTTTGTCAAATACAGCTTTTGAGCTTACACAATATTACACACCACTATGCAAAAACTGTATCTGTTACAACGCTGCTTTCAGTTTTTCAAGTAGCACTTAGATCACCCTTATTGGCAGTTGGAATGATAATAAATCTGCTCATGTTCTATTCTTTGACTTTCTAAGGAACTCATTTGCAGCATTTTTAGCCGTTATATAATTTCTTTTCTCTTCTATTTTTTGGGTTGTTCGTCAGAGCTAGTTCTTTTTTTTTGGGGGGGGGGGGGGGGGGAGGGGAGGGGGGTTGATGTTCTCATTTGCATAATTAAATATTTTGTTCTTTTATTTTACTCTGCTGTTCCATGCGTTTGGTTTTTCTTTTTTGGTGAGTTATGTTTGTGGACTTTGATGATTTACTTGTGACAATGTGTGAGCTAATTTCCTTTTCAGCATTCAAAGAGTACCTCTTTCTCAGGCAATCATGTTGAACTTTACTACTCCAATTGTGGCTGCAGTTGCTGCAAGAGTCATATTGCATGAGAAGTTAAAAATTGCAGAAATAGGAGGTAATTTTCTTTGTTATTAGACATTCTACAGTGACAATATATCTGTAATTTAGGCAACTATTACATGTACTGCAAACCTATTTGCAATTATCAGTCTGTTGGAAGTAGAAGGTAATCTGAAGAGATAAGGATAAAAGTCTAGAAGTACTGCTTAGTAGGCCTTGGACACAACTAGGTCTTTTGAAGAGAAAAGGAGAAAAGTTTACAAGTTCTCCATGAAGTAGAAAATTTCCTGAAGACGCATTGAGAAAAGTTTTCAAGTACTACTTAGTACGACTTAGACGGTCTAATTGAAAAACGAAGTTGGTTAAGGAAATTATGCAATCTTCATTGGTTAAGATTAAGGAATATCGGATTTCTGAGTATTGAAATTCTTCTGGTAAAAGAGGAAAATGAAGCTTTGAATTAGCTCTAAAGAACAGGTAAGTGCGAAGTTTGACCTAAATACTAAAGACATTAGGCTTGTAATAACATCATACACTCTAAAAGAATGGCTGCAAAGCTTGAATTATAGCTACAAGAAGGGTCATCGTTAATTGGAGCATTTGGGATGCCCTACCTTGGGACATTGGCATCAGATACTACACAGAGAAATATTGTTGAGACCAGCTAAATCTGATTGAGGTTGACTTTTGTGCCTTAGCAACAAGTTATCCTTGGTGTTTTATCGATTGCTGATAGGACTTGATTCCAACCCCAAATATATTTGCGCTTTTAAAACCTAATCCAAGTGGACTACATGCCAAACCTAAAAAATACATAAAAAGTACTTCCAAAATTTCTGAAATATCTTTGATGCAGTTATATTGGAAACCATGCTCAATGCTAGAGGAATCATTAATATACTGTGACAGCATTACATAACCCAAAACTGTTTCCAATCTCTGAACATGGTTTTTTTTGAAGTTAGCCAATGTTTGCAGTAAACTTACTCTTCCTTAAATTTATTGCTTCATTCTGTTGATTATAGAAGACTTGATTTCTAGTGGCTAAAACCAAACGAAAAACATTCTTAAGAGCAAAGGGCAGCAGATGCAGGTCTTCTGCTTATTGACATGTGATGCAGTATTCTCCAATAAGAACTCTCATTAAGGCTCAGCGTCCGTTGTTTCCAGGGAGGCACCTTGAGGACAAGTTTCTGTAGGATTCCTTATTTCAACTCCCGAACCAGCTTTAGCATCAAGCAGCTGAATTACTAGATTTTTAACAACTGGGCCTCTAACAGATAATTCATCATTCATTAATCCTCCTACTTAGGCTGAATCATCAAACTCACCAATATATGCTTTCCCATGTTGCTTGCCTCTAATCAGAAAGCTGGTCCTCTTGTTATATAGGAATCTAAAGCATGCCCCAAAGATTCTTTTCATTGGACAAATGGTTCAAGATCTCGTTTCTTGTAAGAGCCATTCCACAGGGACAAGCAAATTGGAAGATAAAATAGGTCAATGTTACCTTAATGCTCAGAAAATACACCATGAATGCCAAGAAGTTTTAGAAGTTTTGTTAGTAAGATCATTATTGATGCAACAGTGGGGTGTTTAATTAGGGAAGGAATGAGCATAATTAGGGACAAGCTCACATTGCTGCTTTTTCATTCCGAATTTGATGTCTAACCATATCCTTGTTGCCTATGTTGAATCTGAAGATCACAGTGCATTAGAAGTGTTTACTAGTTAGTTGGGTCATTTGGAAGACTGTAGGAGACAAGTTCGTCATTTCCAATTTTTACTTCACCTTTGGGTGTAAAGAGGTTTCAAGTTTTCTATCTTCTGTTCCAGCTATATCTTATCTTTCATTTTGCTTGTTGTGTCCCTTAAATATAAATATTCTTTTTATTTTGTATTCCTCTTTTTTGTTCATTTTGTGTTTACTTTGACCCACTCTACAGGTCTTGCTTGCAGTTTCTTTGGCGTACTTTTTATCTTCCGGCCAGTGCTCAACATACAAGGTAAACAAGCGAGTTTGTGGAGCTTCTTATGTAATTCTATGAGACTGGCTTCTTGAAGAAGGAATGCAACTTATTAATTTTGAGTATCGATATTCCCATGTACCTGCATTTTCATTTTCCTTATGTTTGTTTCAACTTCTATAACAATGATCACATTATACAGAACACAACCTGTTAAACTGAGTCAAGTAAGCATATTTCTCTAAATATATGGAAAGATATATTTGCAGCTGTCATTTCTGCCTAGTGTAAAAGCCTGATGACATATTAAAAGCTTAGTGTACTTAGTGCATGGATCTTCAAACCTTATCTTAATGCCAACTTATCAGAATACAAAATATTTCTAGCTATGCAATCCTTATGCATCTTTGACATGGGTAATTCCATTTTATTCCTCAAATTTAGCATCCAAGAGTTCAAGGAAGCTAGATATTTAATTGCTTTTTAATTAAAAATAAGAATAAGCTGGATCTTGGAAATAGTTCTAGAGAAAGAAATAAAAAAAGTTCAAGCTGTTATCAAGATTTGACAAACTTTAGCGTGAAACTGGGATACTAAATGCAAGAAGTAATAGATACTTCTATGGCACTGTCCTAACTTGCCAGTGCATCTCTTTACACAGCTCAAATGCTTATACAGTCTCCATTTGTCCATGTTCAGTTACTAGAGTACCACTAAGATCACAAATCTCCTTTCTGAATTGTTGCAAGTGAACTACCTTTAAAAGAGAAGAAAGATAACATTACCCAGCTGAAGCTAATCTAGCTTAGGCTGTCCTTAATCCTTATGTAAATGTTTTCAGGGTTAGGAATATATTCGGCATGTTTGCTCCAAAGGATTCCTGTTTGAATTCAATTCCAAACCATTAATTTTGCTAAAGCAGCGGATAATCGGTGATTATTTTTCCTAGCTTACAATTTCCTGACTGATATTTTGCCACAACACTTAGAAGAGCTGTCATTTGTCATTTCATTTTGAAAGCTATGCAGAGGATTGCCATGTATTCTCTGGTAGTTGACCCATGAAAGGTCAAGAAAGCATTAGTTTTTTCTATGGTATTCATGGAAATTTTAAAGGTCTATGCTACTATGCAAGAGAAATCTATACTCTAATTAGTAGTACAATGATCTGAAATGCTGTAAAATCAGAAATTACCCAGGATCTCCCTGTTAATTAGCAACTATCCTGCAAAGCTTCTCTCAAAATTCTAGTTTTCTGGTTGCTGTTATTATTTATATTTGTAAGAGCACTATTTCCATCTATACTTTTTAACTAGTTAGCAAGTTCCTAAATTTTTAATATCTTAAAGCCTTCTAAAATAAGTTTTACCACCATAGGCATAAAACCATTTAAGGATTTTCATTGTCCTCTACTATTTTCCTTGGGATCATAAATAAGAGGAGTGATAAAATTTTTCTGCACCCTCTGATGTTCTAATAGTATAATCAGATACCTTATGTCCTGCTTTAGCATTACTGAATTGTTTGTTATTAGTGTCATTTGTCCAACTTTTTGTGGCAGGCTCAACTGAAGCTGGAGAAGCAAATATTTCTTATGTCAAGGGAAGTAATCATTTATATGCAGTTCTAGTTGGTTTAGTTTCATCAACAGTTGGCGGAGTTAGCTACTGCTTTATAAGGGCTGGAGCTAAGGCAGCTGATCAACCTTTGTAAGATCAATGGTTTGCTTGTCTGGTTCATTGATTGATTTGTACATATTTACTTCCTACACTTCAGAAGATGGGTGGGATGAGTATAGTTGACTAGTGGGGAAATGGAGGGAGAAAAGAACTTTGGTTTACCCCATTTAATAAAGTTACATTTCTAAAACTTTTGGTCCTATTTATCAATGTATATTTTGCTCCTTTGGTTGTCTTCTTACATTAATAAATATACTAGAGTTGCTTTCCTATGACATTGAGAACTGTTATTTGTCTTTTTGGTTTGAGGCTTTAATCAGATAGACCAGTGATATTCATCCAAACAAATTGTGATGTTAGTTTTCATCTTGGACACCTTTGAAGTATACAAATTACATGAGTGGGTATGTCATAATTGGCCTTTTTATCTGTTCCCAATTTTTCTGATAGTTTTCTTTTGATGTTTCAGACTCACTGTCTTTGCATTTGGCTTATTTGCCACTCCTGCTGCAGCAATATGTGCATTCATCTTTGAAGTAAGATTGCAATTTGAGTTAAAATTTCTTATTGCTGTATGTTTGTATCATTCATTTCATGTTTCTTTATGAGCTATTGCCTAGATGTGTTATTACATGCAAGTTTATGGATATTTGAAATGATGATGTTTTCCAAATTAAATTGAAAAGGGTTGCAATTATTTGCTTATCTGAAAGCTATTGCATCTAGTTGCGCCATGACTTGTTGTGACTGTCAAAAAAAAAAAAAAAAATTATTGAGACTTAAATCACTTGGGGACTGGGTAGGTGGTGAATGTGGTGCAAGTCTTTTCATATGAAATTTCAAGAGATCTAAGGTGCTTCTACTCCCTTTTTAATGTTACCAATGTGCTCTAGTGCGTGATTTGTAATTGTGACGGCTGCTAGAAATGTAGTTCCTTTTTGTGTAATGAGGGTGTATAACTTTCTCATATATGTTGTTTAACACAATTTCGTTTGGATGAGTTAAACTTTTAAGTGATTATTCTGTGCCATTAGTTGCTGACAATTTTCAGGTTTCATTTGAACTGATATCTCCTAAAACGCATTTAAAAAAAAAATATTCAACTGAGTATCTTTATCTTTCTCCATTTGTCTTGTTTTACAATGTGCCCATGCCTTTTTTAATGTTAAAACTGAAAAGTAGAGGTAATTCATTATTGGTTTCAAGCTGTTTATAGATACTATTTATTTATTATATGCTTTTGCAAGTTTCTTTTGCTTTTTTTATGATATTTTGGTCACCACTGTATTCTAGTTGGGGCTCTCATTAGGGAAGTACTGTTTTTCTTTTGCTTTTTGTATAATATCAGTCCATGCACTAAAGGCATTAGGAAATAACAATGAGCGAATGGAAGCTACTTTAAACAGCCCTAAGAACTTTATAGCAAGGTGCTTAGGAGCTCAGAACTCACAAAAAAATGATAGAGAAGGGATAGCTCGGTATGTTAACCCCCTTCATCCCCTTCGTGGAAAAAAAGAGACTAAGGTATCTGTAAGAGAGAAGGAATAGTCTGTTTAGTCTCCTGCATAACAAGACTCAGTCCCCTTCACTTTTATTGCTCATGTAGTTTCTTTTGTCCAAAATATACACTTTCTTGGCTTGGGCATAGAGTTTGGGATGATTACTCCTATCTGCCGTCATCCTCAAAAAGATTCTGTGCTTTTGTGAAGACATGCAATCTCATGTTTCATTTAGGTTTAGGACATACAATCTCATTAAAAAGACTTATTGTAGACTTTTCCTTTCAATAATCTTCTCTTACTCTATCTATAGCCTGAAGATAGACTAGTGTCATGTCATTTTTTGTGGTTTCAAAAAATTCCTTACTGGTTTTGAGTTACTAGATTGACTATATATCACCTCCTAAATCAACAATTACATTCTCTCTGCTTATTTAGCACACCCTTGTGTAGCACACAAATGGAGTGTGCCTCAAGCAGTGGTAATAACAATATTATTAACTTTTCAACAGACCTGAATGCCGGCGTTTTTCCTTTCAACTATGCAGCTTATATCTTGCCATCACAAGGACAGAAATAAGGAGAAGAATTACAAAAGAGCTTTTTTCCTTTTTTACTTTCTTTTTATAGAATCCTGACCCCAATAAATCATACAAAAAATGTTGCTTCTACTATGGTTGTCTGATGAGTGCATTGGATCTACTTGGTTTTATTGTGGCTTTGCTTGGTAGTCTATTTTTTCCTTTTTGCCTAACAGATTATAGCAATTTCAAACTTATTTAGTTTTATTGGCATAAACTACTCAAGTAAAAGCAAAATTCTAAGGAAGTTTATCAGCAGATAATCTTATGCCTTTGTTTACTGATAAAGCTAATATGAAAGTTGGAGTTCAAATATAATCAACAACTTGACTAGAAAATCAAATTGTATAAGGTACTAATGGGATGGTTTTGTTACTGAATGTAATTTAGAAAGCCAACATATACTGCCACATAAAAGATTAGAAAATGCAAGTGCAAATAAAAGAAAAAAAAGGTAGATTGTTGGAGTTGTAATTCTTACATGGTCACGGGTTAACCTCGAACAGCAGAATCTATTGTTGCTTGTCGATTGTCATCCTGAGATAGATATACCTATGGGCACATTTTAATCTTGTGAAAATTGTTTAGAAGGTCCTTTTATGTGCAAGAAAATGTAAAAGGTCAGATCCAATGTACAAGTGGAGTCTTTTGGCCATATATATTTACTCCGTAGGTAAATGCTGTAGCCTTTCTATTCTCTAAGTGAATTAAGCATTAAGATGACACGAGCTTTTAATCATATCTCTTGGTTTAGGTTCTTTTGTTGAATAAAGATTGTAATTTGTAATCTTTTGCTTCGAATGGCATGGACAAAAGTATGTAAATGATCGTCTGATGTGTGCTTCTTTTGCGTGTTTTAGACATTGCACTGATTTAAAAGACATCTGCTGTTTACCAACTACATGATGTATCATTTTTTATCTTGCTTTCTTACAACTATTTCTTTTTCGTGTACTCATGTAGGGTTTTGTGCTTCCTGGTTTTTATACTCTTCTTCTGATGGTGATACTTGGTTCATTAGCTTTCTTGGCAGAGGTCACTCTCTGAAGCTCTAATCCTTTCACATTGTTTGAATTTCAAAATTTGATCTGAAAACGAATTGTGGCTGAATATTGATCATAACTATTTCTTGGATGCCCATTGACACATTTTTCTCTCTTCAGATAACTGTAGCACGTGCACTTCAGCTTGAGAAAACCAGCAAAGTTGTGAATATTCTGTATCTTCAGGTATTATGTAGTGCTTCATACTGTACCATTTAGTCTGGATATGATGCAGTTCTTTTATACCAGCTGTCTCACTCTCTATGTGGTAACATTCAGTTAGGAACATGCAGTGTCTTTCTGATGATGTCATGATACATTTTATGGCTTTGGTAATTTATATATTAAAAAAAGGTGGAAACAAACTGGCCTATTATTGTGGGAGTTCTCCTGTATCTGTAAGTAGTTATGTGATCACATTGACTTAATGATTTTTTTCTTATTTTTTGGATAATAACTTTGACTTAATGACAGTATGCAACATTTGATCAGTTGTACTGACAGTATGTAATAACACTGACTTAATGAGTTTTTCCATATGCCTCCACATATACTCGAGATTCATATCTACGAGAATCCTTGAAAGGGAAAAATATGCAGTTGTATGCTTTCATGTTTGTGATAGTGTCTTATGGAAGTGTTAGATTTCTAATCCGCTCCGCAATTTACAAGCCGGGAAAGAAGTGTTAGCTAATAGGAAGTTGTTAGTTAGTTCAAACACCACGATTAACAGTGTAGCAGTTAAAGGCCCTGTTGTTAGCAGTTAGATGGAGTTTGGAATTTGGAATTTGTTGGGCTCTTGTATAATTATTATAGTTGCTGAATTGATATCCTAATTTCATGCTAGTTACACGACTGCATTTGAAACCTAACACAATATCTCTTGCTAATTGCATCCTCTTTCCTTCTCCTTGGTGTTGTTATTAGGCTGCTTCAACTCAATTGCTTGGAATGAGCTTATCTAGAATAGTTCCAACATTTGGTAGACTAGTTGGCTGTACACTTATCTTGATTTCAGCATGTTGTACTATGTACGTTGGACCCGAAAAAGAGGTTGATTGAAACATTTTGTTGTTGAACTCAATCTGTCGAGGATATATTCACCCCAATTCGGTGCAGAAAAGACTCTTTTGTGCTTGCCTTCATGCCAAAAGGGTTTCAATACCACCTGTGACTTTACAGCTCCTACCTGCGTATCAGCGACAGCTTTATTGTGCAAAATAGAGATGACAAGGATATCAATATAGACTGTACTATAGAATTTGTGACCATCTTGTATTTTTTTTACTCTGGGGGGAGTTTTGCAGGCAACAGCTTAACAACGTGCTAATTTTGCTGCTTGCTCATTTTTGCATCTTCTTGTCCTAATTCAAAACGATTTTTTAAGGGTCAAAAAATATAAAGATGTTGTTTCTTTGTCGAGAATTTCCATTAATGTTGGAATCATGATGTGTGTCTATACATGTCTATATATATATATATATACACACATATACATATATATTGAGCACCAAGAAATCTTCAATCTGATGTTCATCTAAAATAAGATTAGATGAGTTTGCCTCTTCTCTAGATAAAGCGTATGCAGTAACAATCCTTTGCTATGCTTCATTTTGTCAGAGAAACCAATTTACAATAACATACAATTTGTTTGGGCAATTCTTATTGAAGTTAATTCATCTAAAATAAGATTCTCAGTATTCCCATCAGTTCAACAAAGCTAAGTTGGGATAAATAACGCCAAAGCAATTAATTCATCGAATTATTCCACCAAAAGAAGGGGAAAAAAATTCGGTCAAAAAATCGGCAATGATAATGAGAGGTCTGTTACAATGCTGAGTGCCAATATTTCGACTACAGTGTTAATTGATAATGAAAATATTAGAAAATCATAAATTTAAAAAGTATGTTTTGAAATATATTATGGTTAGTCAATTGTTCAAAAATGCTGCTGAAATTATGAAATACAAAATGAGGTACATACGCAAGAGAAGTAAATAGAAATCTTTGTGGCAAAGGTTCGCTTGGATGGCAAATTTTGGCTCTTTACTGCAAAGGCCATTTGTATTGACTTTTGCAAAAAGCGTACCTTTTTTTTTTGGGTATATATAGCTGTACATCCCATGAGATACCACAAATTATCAATTAACAGTGTCGCCACATCTAGGACACCATTTTAAAAAAAAAAAATTCTTTTTGGGATTCGAATGCAAAAGTTTGCAAATGGTGTTGAAAAAAATGAAAAAGGAAATGATATGTCAAGGTGCTGCATAGCTCAATTGCAGTGACCCTATATGAAGAAATGGTGTGCATTTCCCCCTAAATTTGTGACTTTTTTTTACATTATTTCTAAAAATTTGCCCAAGTGAGGTGACAAAGTGTATACATGCAACCATTGGGCTTTGGTCTGCCCTCCCTCGTGCATTAGCGGGAAGTATAATACTTCCTTTCGTCATAAGATTTAGAAAATGCATTAATACACTTGTCTGGTTTAAAAACTCACCTCCAATCTCGTACAAGTCTAATTACGCTCTCCCCTCTAGCATAAGAGTAGAATAGATTGTTGACGTTAGATCCAAAAGAGAAAGAAAAGGCAGGAGGTGGGGAACAAAGTGGATATATCCAATATTGGAATGATAAAGGGTGATTCCGTATTGCGTTGAGAGGGCAAAGCATGATTAACGCTACATAAAATATCAATGGAAAAAAACTTGGTGCAATATTGCAGAACAGGTAGCACAATTTGCTTGAAACTCAGATCATGGCTTCATTTGGTTTTTCTATTGCCACCAACCATCCTTAACACTAGAAGAAAAGAACTTAATTCTGCATTCACATTTGATGCAGGAAATGATAACCAACAAAAATCTGTATCATCACAGGTGCTGTGCCGTACTATGGAAAATTACATAGTTTCACTTTCCAACATAATCTAAGAAGTAGAAAATAACTTTTGACTTAGCAACAAATAATTGAAAAAATGAAACTTGAAATGAGAACCACTTAAACTAGAACTGCCAAAAGATCAAGGTCTAGTTAGAGCAGAACATTCATAGTCGTCCCATCAATTAATAAGCAATCTCCAGAAATATCCTATCAGACATATTCAAGTCAAAAAAACAAAAGAATAAGGAAAAAGAGTACAAAGAAAGAAAGCTGATATTTGCATTCCTATTTTGGATGGACCTTCTTCTTCTTGACATGGCAGTTGCAATCATGCATGCTGGTTATGCATCCTAACTTCCTCTTCATTTCTTTCCACATGTTCACTTTTCCTTTTCTAGCTTTCCTGCAGCTACCATTCAGGATTTCCCTTCTCATCATATCGCATTCTCTTTCCAGTTCCAACACTTTGCTGCTCATCTTTTCCATCTCTGCCTTGATCACTTCTTCTTCGCTGTTGCAACCCCTTGTTGCTGCTTCCTCTTCCTCTTCCTCTTCCTCTGCCCCTTTTAAAAATAATCTCCCCTCCTCTGATCCCTTGATTTCCTTTGGCATAGTCTCTCGCATTTGCAACTGAACTGCAAATAGCACTTGCACCATTACTCTCACAGGCAATCTTTCATTCCTTGAAGCATGTAAGCAAGCTTCTGGAGACATCTTGCTGCAATCCAACAGGTGGCATACCTCTTCTCTCTCAGATTCTGTCAGATATCTATGCTTGTCTAAGTAGATATCTATAGCCCTGTACATTCCATCTGAATTTTGTAGAATTCCTCTAGATGCTGCAAGTGAAAAGTCAGCAAGTGATATAAATGTGCTCATCTTTAAGTCTATGTCACTAGCAATTTCAATCAGAAAGTTCTCAATAAGTTCTGCCACTGTGATCAATTCATGTCCATCTTTTCCAGTATAATTGCGATAGAAATTCTTCATGAGCCTCCTCACGCATTCTGTGTCATACCGTTCTTCCTTGGCATATCCTTGAGAAGGTATCAGGAGATCTTTCACAGTCGCCTGGTCTAATTGCTTCCCAATCCTGATTTCAAATCCATTTCTACACTCGTTACTAGCATCCAAGGCTATTGCAGACCGTAGCATTTCAAATAGTAATGCGCAGGGTATTAGTCCTCTTGCATTTGGTAACATTCTCTCCACTGCTTCAATTATCTCTCTCTGGATACTTTTCTTGTAAATTGAACCATCATCCCCTTCTTTCATGCTGAAAAGTACCCACTTTTTTGCATACTGACATACAGCTGCAGCTATGTATTCTGCTGGGATTTCCCGCTCAATCATTGCACCAATGATGGGCTCATAGAGCCTGAGAGACAATATTGACAAATCTTCAGATTTCCATTCCAAAGCAAAGAGTTTCCTCCGCACATTTGGCCTGAAGTAATTTTCATTGTCCTCTCCTTCATCATTGGAGGTCAAGTCCTTGAATGATTCTCCAAGAAGATGTGGATGTTCCAAAGCCTTTAAGATTATTGATTCGACACAGGCACCAACCAGGCCAAGATCCGCTGCTTGTTGAAGAATATCCTCTGCGGCCTTGAGGGCTCTAATGGATTTGTTCCAACTAGAAACAACTTGGTGTTCAAAGAAGTCCAGAGCCTTGCTGAACAAATTATTGGTGCAGTGGCTCTCAGTCATTCCAAGGTAGTGGGCTAGGCAAGCAACATGCGTGACATTTTCGGTTGACAGGTTGATTTCGTAACCATGGCAGAATCTTGCAACTAGCTCAAATGTTTCTGGGTCAGCAGGGGCATCTCTAAGAACATTTGTGAGATCCTCACTTGGATGATCTTTGAGCAACACAGCTAGCTTTGATGATTTAGAAGCCAGAAGTTCCTAATACAGTTAACAACTATCAGATTTATATAAACTTTAAACAAAGCAGAAGGGATATCTAAATCAGGGCCTTTAAAAGACAAGATTTCCTTAACCAATTAGAGGATGAAAAAAATGGGAAGCGAAATGGCTGCATCTAGAGGATGTTCTTACCCTGTCTAGTGTAAAAGGTACACCATCAACACAAAGTTGCACTTCTGATGATGCTTTAGATTTTGACTTCCTGATCAAAGAAGAAAAAATGGTTTACAGAATTGATTCCTAGATTAACAAAGAAGGGTATGGTCCTTAACTTATTACCTGGTTGCAGAATCTATAAACTGCCCGGTGGCCATTATATATAGCTTCCAGTGATACAACAAATTGGTTCCAGAACAAGGAGATGATGATTATTCAAATCTGCAAGCTAGACAAAAATCTTGAAACCCTGAGATCAAATTATTCTCCAGTAATACAACAAATTAGTATGTTCTTAACTTGGTTCATTTGCAATAATATACAGATATTTGTGAAGCAACAACAGTGCATCTGAGGTGATATGTAATGCAGTAACCATAACTTAAGTTTTCCAGCCCATACTTCAATCAACAGATGCTCAATTGAAACTTAAATAACTTCTGGTATCAGTGTTACATTGAATACGGTATAAACTTTTTAGCTACATAATCATGAAATTTAGTGCTTATTTTGAACAACAAAGATCCTGTAGATGATGTAAAGAACAGTTTTCAATGGCTATAGGCAGCCTAATGTGTAACTCAGTCAAATTAAAGCCAAGTATGATCATCACTCACACTAAAAGACCATTGCAACTTGTGATTCAATTCCAATAATTGCACCAGCAAAAAATATAACCAATAAAACATGCGTGTCATAATAGACATCAAAATGCACTGTAAAACTTCCCCAAAACCACGTTTTAAAAAGACAAATTGGTAAACTAGAGGAAAATTTTGGAAAATAGTGAAGTAATAAAGGTGTGGAAAATAATGGTAGTACCTTCTTGAAGGGCTTTTTCACCTTAGTACTAGATCCAGCAGCAACACAAAAGTTTTGCATATTTTGTGAAAGCTGAGAATTCTCTTCATTGTTACTAGACATATAAGTGTAGATGAACATATAACATGTGAATGTTTATCCTACTGTTTGACTCTTCCAACGTTCAACCCAAAAATCAGGATTTCTGTTAGGGATAATTTCAGAAATCTCCTTGAGGTTTCTGATAATTGCATTGCCCTCTCTTGAAGTTTTGAAAATACCACTTACCTCCCCTATTAGTCATTTGGAACCCAATGCTTATCTCATAAATGGTGACATGACTATACTATCCTTACAACTTAGGAAATATTACGTATTTATATGGAGAGAAACAATTTAGTTACTTGTACTAAATTAACCATGATTTTGAATATAAAAAAATTGAAAATCTTGAATACTAAATTTTATAACGATAATTGCTAGCATTTTAAAATTCTTTTTCTATATTTTAGTAGTTCTTATAATTTCTTTCTCCTAAACAAAGATTAAAATTCTGATTAAATATTATTATTTCATAATTTTTTCATAAGAAAAACAAGATGAATATGAAAATACACAAAAGAGGGTAAAGTATTAAATATGTTTACAATTAGATTTTATTAAGTTATGGATAAAATGTAACTGCACATAATCTATTCTTTCCCTTCTTTTCCAAAATATTTGGTCTTTCTTTTATTTTCTTTGTATAAGTAATCCAAACAAAATGGTTAGAAAATTTTTTTTCTACTTTGATTTATTTGCTTTTCCATTAAAATCATACCCTTTTATTAATCCAAACGTTACTTGAGAGTTGTATTTTTTTTAAATTACAAATGATGGAAATTTCTATTCATTTTCTATACACTAACAGTATATGCATTTTTACCATTGGATGCACGACACATAATCTGAATCTAAATTTGAAACCCAAATTTTGCGCAAATATCATTCATCGAACCGTGATAGTGTATACACTGTTAGTATATATAAGAGTTACTCATATTTTTTATCATTTGCCATCTATAGTGATTTTTTTCTTATAAAGGCCATACTTGTTTTGTTCAATTCCTTTTCAAAATCTTTCAAATTTTGATACTAATAGCTAGTTTGAATGTTTAGCTTAGAAAAAAAAACATGGGAAATGTTAAGTTATGAAAGAAAAGAAGAGAAGAGTTTTTAATATTGTTTGAGAATTAAAGTAGGAAAAGGCATGATTTTGGGTATATATGTCAATAAAAATTTGTTTAGTATACCCTTGAGGACAAAATTGGCATTTAGAAAAATTTTATTAGGCATTCTTGGCTTTTGTAATGCTTTCCGCCTGCATTTGGGCGGAAAACTTTGGTAGTCATAACAATGGGAGCTCATTCGTCCAAATTAGACGCTTTTCATCCTTTGCTGTTCTTTAAAAACTCCCAAATACTAGAAAGAGTGTCTTTTTTATCACATTTTTTTTCATCAAATCGCAGCTCCCAAACTAGTTATAAGAGTTTAGAAAATTTTTGCATAAATCTTGATTCCAAATTAATAAGTTTTCCTCTCCAATACTTTGATTTTGTTATTTTATATAGTACTATGAAAATGGTTATTATTACTAAATTCTATTACATTCATGCTAGGGTTTAGTCTTTATTATCTATTTTTAACTAATACTTCCTTTTGATAACCAATTAGTAATAAGTTAAGGGGTATTTTTGGTATGAAATATTCTTCTTACTCTTGAAATCATTTTTTTATTGTTGATTTTTTGAATTAGACTAATTTGTTACAAGAACATTAGTTTTAAGGGAGGTTAATGATATTTTGAAAACTTCAAGGGAGGGCAGTGAAACTGTTATAAACCTCAGGGGAGGTTTCTGAAATTATCCCTTTCTGTTATTTTCAAATCTCTGAAAGATTTAGATGGATAAAATCAAGAAGAAAATAAGAAATGAAGCAAGAAAAGTTCTACAAGCCATACTAGAACGTTAGCTAGATTTAAAAAAAAAATTAAGTTATTTTCCGAAATATAATTAACAAACTAATTTTCTTGCAAAATTGATATATCCACCAATTATCACCAACAAAATATTAATGTGGTTGGACACAAACTTGAAAATGTGACCACAAAGATTCTTATTTTTTTTCCAAGAAAAGAAAACAAAAAATGAAATTGACTTCCATGATTTATTTTATTTTATTTTGTTTTATTTTTTTTGTGGCGAATATAGCATGGTAATTTTGGTAGTTTATAATTTTATATGGTTCCTTCTTATGAATTTTTTTTTTTTGGCTTCAAACATTTGTTTATTTGTGTAATTTACAGTAGAAATAATGTTCTATAGATAGTTAATTACTCAAACGGAAAAAAATGTTTATTTATTTGATCAAGCCGAGCTTAGTATAGTAGATTTTTGGAGCTAGTATTTGAAATTCGGATATGTTTCTAATCTAAGTTGAACTTCACTCCTTAAAATTGCATAGACTTGACTTTGCTTATACTGGAATCGTATTCTTTTTGTTGTTGGGTGATCACTGTCAATTATATTTCTTGAGAAACTACTTATGAATAGGAAAATATATGTAATAGTTATTTATTTGTGATAAAGGATGAAATTTCAAAGCTTTGAATATAAGCTACTTAATTTTCGATTTTTGGTTAGTTGTGTTGAGCTGGCGATCAAAGTTTTGTGCTATTATAAGGTTGATTGTTTGAAAAAAAGGGTTGATTATTATTTGAAAGGGAATGGTTTTAGATCCAGTACTTTACCTGTTTGAAAGACGATGAATATCTGGTAGTATCAAATGCTGGATCGGTGGATGGTTTAGTAAGATGGATTTTATGGCCAAGTGATTCTAAGTTTGATAGATTATCAGGAATTGCTGAAGATTGAGCTGAGAAATTGATGAAGATGAGATGGTTTATATTCTTCCCATTGGAAATTCCATGGAACTTGTTCACTTTATTGGTTTTCTTCCAATACTTTAGGAAGCATAATTGACAATTTCTAAGTGGGAGAGAACATTAATGACAGTTAACCTCCTCAGATGGAAGCCCAAGTATCTGAATTTCTTTTAATCTTGTCCCAGCTGTTTAATTCTGTTAGTACTCTTGAAGGGGCAAATAGACTATTCTGTCATTGCTGGTGATTGTTTACTGTAGTTAACTCTAAACACTAATTACAATTCACTGACCAAAACCCTTACTGGAAAAGGGGAGTAACGGCATTATTTGCCACTTATTTCTACATAACTTAAAAGAACTTGATTACCTACTGAAATATCATTCTCTTTGTTTTACATGACTGGTGTTAGATTTCTAGTGGATTTGGGATATTGCTCTTTCTCCTTAAATTTAATTGAATGCTATAAGTAGCTCTTTTGTATCTGTTACTGTTTTCCTTTGATTTTTTTTTTTTATAGTTTTCTGATGTTGTTTGAAAATATGATGAGTCAAAGTTACATCTGTCTGAAATAGGAAGTATCAATTCTTGCAGTAGGATGAGTATTTAGTGGTTGGCTGATCATTATGATTAAATTGAAGCTTCAAAAGTCTTTGTTTTGGCTGTCTAGTTTTTATTGTCTTTTAATTTTCTTGAGTTGGGATTCTCATGTAAAGGCATTGTACTGCTGCTTGATTCTTGTGTTTTATTCCAATTTACACACATATATCAAGAAAAAAAATTTCTAGTCTTGTTCAGAATGCATCAGTGGGTAGAATTTGTTATCTGGTTGATGGCTAGTATTTCATGTGCTAATTTGGTTTCCCAGAGAAGTAAATTGTTTCTGGCCATAGTTTTATTGGTATGAATCACTTATGCTTGTTCTGCTTCAAATATGTTGGTTAAACATAGGAAAGGCTATTATATTTCTTACTTTTAGTATCTTACAGGAGCAAATAACAAGATTGGCTGAAACAGAGACATCACCATTCGTGCAGTTTACCGTTTGGATATGGGATGGTTCTAGGTACTCTGGTATGCTATGCATGGCCTTATCATCTATTATCTACTGTATCATGGAAGTTCTTTCAGATGTTTTCACTGGTAAGTAACTCACTGATTCAATTTACGAATAATAGCTCTCAATCAAACAAAAAGTTATTTTGAACAAGTTGTTAGTTGCTTAGCACTTTGAAGAGAGATCTTTATTTCTGTGGTTTCAATTATAAGCTTTGTGTGATTTATTTAGTTATCATCTTTTTTCTTGGTGTGAATAAACATGAGGCCAATTACATCTTCCTTTACGAGAAAGAGATTGGTGAAGATTTGTCCTCTCATTAATAACTTTATGTGATCAATGTAAGGAGTGAAAGCTAATCCTTCCGAACTATGTAGATGAAAATTTGGGCCTTCAATTGAAAAGGTGGAGTACATGATTCGGGCTTGAAGGTTCCTTATCTTTCAAATATGGGAGCTTCCCTCCTCTCCTCCATGACTGGCTGTATTTTCTTTGACTATGTCCCCCACTCGACCATGGAAAATATTGTATGCATAGCTTTAAATTATGGTGATGTCAAATAGTGGTCTTAGGAGTCAAAGAGTCAAAGACATTTAAGGCATATATAAGCTTAATTATGCCAGAGATTTCCTCTTATCTCCTTTACGTTGAGATTTCCTTCAGTTAAATCCTTTTTTGGTTTGTCAAAACTAATGGATTCTCCAGTCCTTTGATGACCATAATACATAGAGTAATTGGATGGTAAAATATCCAATTAGAAATATAAAGTTGAACCATTATATGAAGAGATGATATTTAGATGTTTTCATGAAGTAATAAATCATTAAATTTTTGTCTTAGTAAATGTAATTAACTGATTGACAATTCTTTGGTGAATTGACTGGATATTACTCTTTTTTCCTCTATAATTGCAATGTTTCTTTTTTTACTAGTTAATTTATTTTGTTTAGAAGTCTGAATACATCCTTTTCTTTTTTCTGCTTAATTAATGCAAATGTGGGCATTTCAGCTAAAGCTGAACAACTATTTACATATTTGAGAATTGTGAGAAATGTTTCAAGTTCAATATGCTGCTTTCCATTTAAAATTGGACCATGGATCTGCAAGATTTACGGTGCCCTGGCTCTATAAGTCACCATGTTACAGATTTTTCTGTTTTTAGTGCTTGGTCAGCTCTGCAATATTAGCTTCAACCACGATAATGTCCATCTTGAAACTCAATACAGATTTTTAATCAGAGCAAAGAGTTAGATGTTAGAATGGTGGTTTTTGGTAAATCTTAGAAGTATATTATGTAGCATTCGTTCTGAGTTTTCGTGATTACCCCTTTATTTACTTTGATATGAATCTCTAATTGAAATGGGTCCTTTTATACTTTCATCTTTCGTCATTAAAATGACAGGGTAATCTTTTCATTCAGGGCATGTAATGTCTTGTCTCTTCCCATGCTTCAAGTTGTGCCCATTCTAATGGAATAAATCGTTTTGCTCATCCTTAATGACAGCTCAATCAATTCCTCTTTTTGAGATGGCATTTACCAGATGTACAGTTATTTTGATTTTGTCGTTTGTATGGTTGAAAAGAAGCAGACAGCCAATATTTGGTACATCAAGTGTCAGAAAACTATTGGTTCTAAGAGCATTCATGGGATACCTCTCATTGTTGAGTTTTATTTATTGGTGAGTTCTAATGCTTGAACCAATTGAGTTGCATTTGGTCAGACTAACAACTTAGTAAGCTCAGCTGCTGATCTTGTTTATTGTAAATTTCTCTTCCATGCAGTTTATACATCATTTTAATAAGTGGAAGCATGATTTAGCCTTTTCCGAGGACTTATTACAGATTGTATCTATACTCTGTTGCTACAGAAGTGCTTCTTTTAGGTCTTGTCTGCAGAACTTAGAGTGCTTTTGAGATTGTGTATAAAGCCACTATATTTTTATCTATCTTACATTTTTACTTTCTGGTTCTTAAACATTTTCTAGATGTACACATGCTAAATTATTTTGTTTTGTCAAATACAGCTTTTGAGCTTACACAATATTACACACCACTATGCAAAAACTGTATCTGTTACAACGCTGCTTTCAGTTTTTCAAGTAGCACTTAGATCACCCTTATTGGCAGTTGGAATGATAATAAATCTGCTCATGTTCTATTCTTTGACTTTCTAAGGAACTCATTTGCAGCATTTTTAGCCGTTATATAATTTCTTTTCTCTTCTATTTTTTGGGTTGTTCGTCAGAGCTAGTTCTTTTTTTTGGGGGGGGGGGGGGGGGGGGGGGGGGGAGGGGAGGGGGGTTGATGTTCTCATTTGCATAATTAAATATTTTGTTCTTTTATTTTACTCTGCTGTTCCATGCGTTTGGTTTTTCTTTTTTGGTGAGTTATGTTTGTGGACTTTGATGATTTACTTGTGACAATGTGTGAGCTAATTTCCTTTTCAGCATTCAAAGAGTACCTCTTTCTCAGGCAATCATGTTGAACTTTACTACTCCAATTGTGGCTGCAGTTGCTGCAAGAGTCATATTGCATGAGAAGTTAAAAATTGCAGAAATAGGAGGTAATTTTCTTTGTTATTAGACATTCTACAGTGACAATATATCTGTAATTTAGGCAACTATTACATGTACTGCAAACCTATTTGCAATTATCAGTCTGTTGGAAGTAGAAGGTAATCTGAAGAGATAAGGATAAAAGTCTAGAAGTACTGCTTAGTAGGCCTTGGACACAACTAGGTCTTTTGAAGAGAAAAGGAGAAAAGTTTACAAGTTCTCCATGAAGTAGAAAATTTCCTGAAGACGCATTGAGAAAAGTTTTCAAGTACTACTTAGTACGACTTAGACGGTCTAATTGAAAAACGAAGTTGGTTAAGGAAATTATGCAATCTTCATTGGTTAAGATTAAGGAATATCGGATTTCTGAGTATTGAAATTCTTCTGGTAAAAGAGGAAAATGAAGCTTTGAATTAGCTCTAAAGAACAGGTAAGTGCGAAGTTTGACCTAAATACTAAAGACATTAGGCTTGTAATAACATCATACACTCTAAAAGAATGGCTGCAAAGCTTGAATTATAGCTACAAGAAGGGTCATCGTTAATTGGAGCATTTGGGATGCCCTACCTTGGGACATTGGCATCAGATACTACACAGAGAAATATTGTTGAGACCAGCTAAATCTGATTGAGGTTGACTTTTGTGCCTTAGCAACAAGTTATCCTTGGTGTTTTATCGATTGCTGATAGGACTTGATTCCAACCCCAAATATATTTGCGCTTTTAAAACCTAATCCAAGTGGACTACATGCCAAACCTAAAAAATACATAAAAAGTACTTCCAAAATTTCTGAAATATCTTTGATGCAGTTATATTGGAAACCATGCTCAATGCTAGAGGAATCATTAATATACTGTGACAGCATTACATAACCCAAAACTGTTTCCAATCTCTGAACATGGTTTTTTTTGAAGTTAGCCAATGTTTGCAGTAAACTTACTCTTCCTTAAATTTATTGCTTCATTCTGTTGATTATAGAAGACTTGATTTCTAGTGGCTAAAACCAAACGAAAAACATTCTTAAGAGCAAAGGGCAGCAGATGCAGGTCTTCTGCTTATTGACATGTGATGCAGTATTCTCCAATAAGAACTCTCATTAAGGCTCAGCGTCCGTTGTTTCCAGGGAGGCACCTTGAGGACAAGTTTCTGTAGGATTCCTTATTTCAACTCCCGAACCAGCTTTAGCATCAAGCAGCTGAATTACTAGATTTTTAACAACTGGGCCTCTAACAGATAATTCATCATTCATTAATCCTCCTACTTAGGCTGAATCATCAAACTCACCAATATATGCTTCCCCATGTTGCTTGCCTCTAATCAGAAAGCTGGTCCTCTTGTTATATAGGAATCTAAAGCATGCCCCAAAGATTCTTTTCATTGGACAAATGGTTCAAGATCTCGTTTCTTGTAAGAGCCATTCCACAGGGACAAGCAAATTGGAAGATAAAATAGGTCAATGTTACCTTAATGCTCAGAAAATACACCATGAATGCCAAGAAGTTTTAGAAGTTTTGTTAGTAAGATCATTATTGATGCAACAGTGGGGTGTTTAATTAGGGAAGGAATGAGCATAATTAGGGACAAGCTCACATTGCTGCTTTTTCATTCCGAATTTGATGTCTTACCTTAATGCTCAGAAAATACACCATGAATGCCAAGAAGTTTTAGAAGTTTTGTTAGTAAGATCATTATTGATGCAACAGTGGGGTGTTTAATTAGGGAAGGAATGAGCATAATTAGGGACAAGCTCACATTGCTGCTTTTTCATTCCGAATTTGATGTCTAACCATATCCTTGTTGCCTATGTTGAATCTGAAGATCACAGTGCATTAGAAGTGTTTACTAGTTAGTTGGGTCATTTGGAAGACTGTAGGAGACAAGTTCGTCATTTCCAATTTTTACTTCACCTTTGGGTGTAAAGAGGTTTCAAGTTTTCTATCTTCTGTTCCAGCTATATCTTATCTTTCATTTTGCTTGTTGTGTCCCTTAAATATAAATATTCTTTTTATTTTGTATTCCTCTTTTTTGTTCATTTTGTGTTTACTTTGACCCACTCTACAGGTCTTGCTTGCAGTTTCTTTGGCGTACTTTTTATCTTCCGGCCAGTGCTCAACATACAAGGTAAACAAGCGAGTTTGTGGAGCTTCTTATGTAATTCTATGAGACTGGCTTCTTGAAGAAGGAATGCAACTTATTAATTTTGAGTATCGATATTCCCATGTACCTGCATTTTCATTTTCCTTATGTTTGTTTCAACTTCTATAACAATGATCACATTATACAGAACACAACCTGTTAAACTGAGTCAAGTAAGCATATTTCTCTAAATATATGGAAAGATATATTTGCAGCTGTCATTTCTGCCTAGTGTAAAAGCCTGATGACATATTAAAAGCTTAGTGTACTTAGTGCATGGATCTTCAAACCTTATCTTAATGCCAACTTATCAGAATACAAAATATTTCTAGCTATGCAATCCTTATGCATCTTTGACATGGGTAATTCCATTTTATTCCTCAAATTTAGCATCCAAGAGTTCAAGGAAGCTAGATATTTAATTGCTTTTTAATTAAAAATAAGAATAAGCTGGATCTTGGAAATAGTTCTAGAGAAAGAAATAAAAAAAGTTCAAGCTGTTATCAAGATTTGACAAACTTTAGCGTGAAACTGGGATACTAAATGCAAGAAGTAATAGATACTTCTATGGCACTGTCCTAACTTGCCAGTGCATCTCTTTACACAGCTCAAATGCTTATACAGTCTCCATTTGTCCATGTTCAGTTACTAGAGTACCACTAAGATCACAAATCTCCTTTCTGAATTGTTGCAAGTGAACTACCTTTAAAAGAGAAGAAAGATAACATTACCCAGCTGAAGCTAATCTAGCTTAGGCTGTCCTTAATCCTTATGTAAATGTTTTCAGGGTTAGGAATATATTCGGCATGTTTGCTCCAAAGGATTCCTGTTTGAATTCAATTCCAAACCATTAATTTTGCTAAAGCAGCGGATAATCGGTGATTATTTTTCCTAGCTTACAATTTCCTGACTGATATTTTGCCACAACACTTAGAAGAGCTGTCATTTGTCATTTCATTTTGAAAGCTATGCAGAGGATTGCCATGTATTCTCTGGTAGTTGACCCATGAAAGGTCAAGAAAGCATTAGTTTTTTCTATGGTATTCATGGAAATTTTAAAGGTCTATGCTACTATGCAAGAGAAATCTATACTCTAATTAGTAGTACAATGATCTGAAATGCTGTAAAATCAGAAATTACCCAGGATCTCCCTGTTAATTAGCAACTATCCTGCAAAGCTTCTCTCAAAATTCTAGTTTTCTGGTTGCTGTTATTATTTATATTTGTAAGAGCACTATTTCCATCTATACTTTTTAACTAGTTAGCAAGTTCCTAAATTTTTAATATCTTAAAGCCTTCTAAAATAAGTTTTACCACCATAGGCATAAAACCATTTAAGGATTTTCATTGTCCTCTACTATTTTCCTTGGGATCATAAATAAGAGGAGTGATAAAATTTTTCTGCACCCTCTGATGTTCTAATAGTATAATCAGATACCTTATGTCCTGCTTTAGCATTACTGAATTGTTTGTTATTAGTGTCATTTGTCCAACTTTTTGTGGCAGGCTCAACTGAAGCTGGAGAAGCAAATATTTCTTATGTCAAGGGAAGTAATCATTTATATGCAGTTCTAGTTGGTTTAGTTTCATCAACAGTTGGCGGAGTTAGCTACTGCTTTATAAGGGCTGGAGCTAAGGCAGCTGATCAACCTTTGTAAGATCAATGGTTTGCTTGTCTGGTTCATTGATTGATTTGTACATATTTACTTCCTACACTTCAGAAGATGGGTGGGATGAGTATAGTTGACTAGTGGGGAAATGGAGGGAGAAAAGAACTTTGGTTTACCCCATTTAATAAAGTTACATTTCTAAAACTTTTGGTCCTATTTATCAATGTATATTTTGCTCCTTTGGTTGTCTTCTTACATTAATAAATATACTAGAGTTGCTTTCCTATGACATTGAGAACTGTTATTTGTCTTTTTGGTTTGAGGCTTTAATCAGATAGACCAGTGATATTCATCCAAACAAATTGTGATGTTAGTTTTCATCTTGGACACCTTTGAAGTATACAAATTACATGAGTGGGTATGTCATAATTGGCCTTTTTATCTGTTCCCAATTTTTCTGATAGTTTTCTTTTGATGTTTCAGACTCACTGTCTTTGCATTTGGCTTATTTGCCACTCCTGCTGCAGCAATATGTGCATTCATCTTTGAAGTAAGATTGCAATTTGAGTTAAAATTTCTTATTGCTGTATGTTTGTATCATTCATTTCATGTTTCTTTATGAGCTATTGCCTAGATGTGTTATTACATGCAAGTTTATGGATATTTGAAATGATGATGTTTTCCAAATTAAATTGAAAAGGGTTGCAATTATTTGCTTATCTGAAAGCTATTGCATCTAGTTGCGCCATGACTTGTTGTGACTGTCAAAAAAAAAAAAAAAAATTATTGAGACTTAAATCACTTGGGGACTGGGTAGGTGGTGAATGTGGTGCAAGTCTTTTCATATGAAATTTCAAGAGATCTAAGGTGCTTCTACTCCCTTTTTAATGTTACCAATGTGCTCTAGTGCGTGATTTGTAATTGTGACGGCTGCTAGAAATGTAGTTCCTTTTTGTGTAATGAGGGTGTATAACTTTCTCATATATGTTGTTTAACACAATTTCGTTTGGATGAGTTAAACTTTTAAGTGATTATTCTGTGCCATTAGTTGCTGACAATTTTCAGGTTTCATTTGAACTGATATCTCCTAAAACGCATTTAAAAAAAAAATATTCAACTGAGTATCTTTATCTTTCTCCATTTGTCTTGTTTTACAATGTGCCCATGCCTTTTTTAATGTTAAAACTGAAAAGTAGAGGTAATTCATTATTGGTTTCAAGCTGTTTATAGATACTATTTATTTATTATATGCTTTTGCAAGTTTCTTTTGCTTTTTTTATGATATTTTGGTCACCACTGTATTCTAGTTGGGGCTCTCATTAGGGAAGTACTGTTTTTCTTTTGCTTTTTGTATAATATCAGTCCATGCACTAAAGGCATTAGGAAATAACAATGAGCGAATGGAAGCTACTTTAAACAGCCCTAAGAACTTTATAGCAAGGTGCTTAGGAGCTCAGAACTCACAAAAAAATGATAGAGAAGGGATAGCTCGGTATGTTAACCCCCTTCATCCCCTTCGTGGAAAAAAAGAGACTAAGGTATCTGTAAGAGAGAAGGAATAGTCTGTTTAGTCTCCTGCATAACAAGACTCAGTCCCCTTCACTTTTATTGCTCATGTAGTTTCTTTTGTCCAAAATATACACTTTCTTGGCTTGGGCATAGAGTTTGGGATGATTACTCCTATCTGCCGTCATCCTCAAAAAGATTCTGTGCTTTTGTGAAGACATGCAATCTCATGTTTCATTTAGGTTTAGGACATACAATCTCATTAAAAAGACTTATTGTAGACTTTTCCTTTCAATAATCTTCTCTTACTCTATCTATAGCCTGAAGATAGACTAGTGTCATGTCATTTTTTGTGGTTTCAAAAAATTCCTTACTGGTTTTGAGTTACTAGATTGACTATATATCACCTCCTAAATCAACAATTACATTCTCTCTGCTTATTTAGCACACCCTTGTGTAGCACACAAATGGAGTGTGCCTCAAGCAGTGGTAATAACAATATTATTAACTTTTCAACAGACCTGAATGCCGGCGTTTTTCCTTTCAACTATGCAGCTTATATCTTGCCATCACAAGGACAGAAATAAGGAGAAGAATTACAAAAGAGCTTTTTTCCTTTTTTACTTTCTTTTTATAGAATCCTGACCCCAATAAATCATACAAAAAATGTTGCTTCTACTATGGTTGTCTGATGAGTGCATTGGATCTACTTGGTTTTATTGTGGCTTTGCTTGGTAGTCTATTTTTTCCTTTTTGCCTAACAGATTATAGCAATTTCAAACTTATTTAGTTTTATTGGCATAAACTACTCAAGTAAAAGCAAAATTCTAAGGAAGTTTATCAGCAGATAATCTTATGCCTTTGTTTACTGATAAAGCTAATATGAAAGTTGGAGTTCAAATATAATCAACAACTTGACTAGAAAATCAAATTGTATAAGGTACTAATGGGATGGTTTTGTTACTGAATGTAATTTAGAAAGCCAACATATACTGCCACATAAAAGATTAGAAAATGCAAGTGCAAATAAAAGAAAAAAAAGGTAGATTGTTGGAGTTGTAATTCTTACATGGTCACGGGTTAACCTCGAACAGCAGAATCTATTGTTGCTTGTCGATTGTCATCCTGAGATAGATATACCTATGGGCACATTTTAATCTTGTGAAAATTGTTTAGAAGGTCCTTTTATGTGCAAGAAAATGTAAAAGGTCAGATCCAATGTACAAGTGGAGTCTTTTGGCCATATATATTTACTCCGTAGGTAAATGCTGTAGCCTTTCTATTCTCTAAGTGAATTAAGCATTAAGATGACACGAGCTTTTAATCATATCTCTTGGTTTAGGTTCTTTTGTTGAATAAAGATTGTAATTTGTAATCTTTTGCTTCGAATGGCATGGACAAAAGTATGTAAATGATCGTCTGATGTGTGCTTCTTTTGCGTGTTTTAGACATTGCACTGATTTAAAAGACATCTGCTGTTTACCAACTACATGATGTATCATTTTTTATCTTGCTTTCTTACAACTATTTCTTTTTCGTGTACTCATGTAGGGTTTTGTGCTTCCTGGTTTTTATACTCTTCTTCTGATGGTGATACTTGGTTCATTAGCTTTCTTGGCAGAGGTCACTCTCTGAAGCTCTAATCCTTTCACATTGTTTGAATTTCAAAATTTGATCTGAAAACGAATTGTGGCTGAATATTGATCATAACTATTTCTTGGATGCCCATTGACACATTTTTCTCTCTTCAGATAACTGTAGCACGTGCACTTCAGCTTGAGAAAACCAGCAAAGTTGTGAATATTCTGTATCTTCAGGTATTATGTAGTGCTTCATACTGTACCATTTAGTCTGGATATGATGCAGTTCTTTTATACCAGCTGTCTCACTCTCTATGTGGTAACATTCAGTTAGGAACATGCAGTGTCTTTCTGATGATGTCATGATACATTTTATGGCTTTGGTAATTTATATATTAAAAAAAGGTGGAAACAAACTGGCCTATTATTGTGGGAGTTCTCCTGTATCTGTAAGTAGTTATGTGATCACATTGACTTAATGATTTTTTTCTTATTTTTTGGATAATAACTTTGACTTAATGACAGTATGCAACATTTGATCAGTTGTACTGACAGTATGTAATAACACTGACTTAATGAGTTTTTCCATATGCCTCCACATATACTCGAGATTCATATCTACGAGAATCCTTGAAAGGGAAAAATATGCAGTTGTATGCTTTCATGTTTGTGATAGTGTCTTATGGAAGTGTTAGATTTCTAATCCGCTCCGCAATTTACAAGCCGGGAAAGAAGTGTTAGCTAATAGGAAGTTGTTAGTTAGTTCAAACACCACGATTAACAGTGTAGCAGTTAAAGGCCCTGTTGTTAGCAGTTAGATGGAGTTTGGAATTTGGAATTTGTTGGGCTCTTGTATAATTATTATAGTTGCTGAATTGATATCCTAATTTCATGCTAGTTACACGACTGCATTTGAAACCTAACACAATATCTCTTGCTAATTGCATCCTCTTTCCTTCTCCTTGGTGTTGTTATTAGGCTGCTTCAACTCAATTGCTTGGAATGAGCTTATCTAGAATAGTTCCAACATTTGGTAGACTAGTTGGCTGTACACTTATCTTGATTTCAGCATGTTGTACTATGTACGTTGGACCCGAAAAAGAGGTTGATTGAAACATTTTGTTGTTGAACTCAATCTGTCGAGGATATATTCACCCCAATTCGGTGCAGAAAAGACTCTTTTGTGCTTGCCTTCATGCCAAAAGGGTTTCAATACCACCTGTGACTTTACAGCTCCTACCTGCGTATCAGCGACAGCTTTATTGTGCAAAATAGAGATGACAAGGATATCAATATAGACTGTACTATAGAATTTGTGACCATCTTGTATTTTTTTTACTCTGGGGGGAGTTTTGCAGGCAACAGCTTAACAACGTGCTAATTTTGCTGCTTGCTCATTTTTGCATCTTCTTGTCCTAATTCAAAACGATTTTTTAAGGGTCAAAAAATATAAAGATGTTGTTTCTTTGTCGAGAATTTCCATTAATGTTGGAATCATGATGTGTGTCTATACATGTCTATATATATATATATATACACACATATACATATATATTGAGCACCAAGAAATCTTCAATCTGATGTTCATCTAAAATAAGATTAGATGAGTTTGCCTCTTCTCTAGATAAAGCGTATGCAGTAACAATCCTTTGCTATGCTTCATTTTGTCAGAGAAACCAATTTACAATAACATACAATTTGTTTGGGCAATTCTTATTGAAGTTAATTCATCTAAAATAAGATTCTCAGTATTCCCATCAGTTCAACAAAGCTAAGTTGGGATAAATAACGCCAAAGCAATTAATTCATCGAATTATTCCACCAAAAGAAGGGGAAAAAAATTCGGTCAAAAAATCGGCAATGATAATGAGAGGTCTGTTACAATGCTGAGTGCCAATATTTCGACTACAGTGTTAATTGATAATGAAAATATTAGAAAATCATAAATTTAAAAAGTATGTTTTGAAATATATTATGGTTAGTCAATTGTTCAAAAATGCTGCTGAAATTATGAAATACAAAATGAGGTACATACGCAAGAGAAGTAAATAGAAATCTTTGTGGCAAAGGTTCGCTTGGATGGCAAATTTTGGCTCTTTACTGCAAAGGCCATTTGTATTGACTTTTGCAAAAAGCGTACCTTTTTTTTTTGGGTATATATAGCTGTACATCCCATGAGATACCACAAATTATCAATTAACAGTGTCGCCACATCTAGGACACCATTTTAAAAAAAAAAAATTCTTTTTGGGATTCGAATGCAAAAGTTTGCAAATGGTGTTGAAAAAAATGAAAAAGGAAATGATATGTCAAGGTGCTGCATAGCTCAATTGCAGTGACCCTATATGAAGAAATGGTGTGCATTTCCCCCTAAATTTGTGACTTTTTTTTACATTATTTCTAAAAATTTGCCCAAGTGAGGTGACAAAGTGTATACATGCAACCATTGGGCTTTGGTCTGCCCTCCCTCGTGCATTAGCGGGAAGTATAATACTTCCTTTCGTCATAAGATTTAGAAAATGCATTAATACACTTGTCTGGTTTAAAAACTCACCTCCAATCTCGTACAAGTCTAATTACGCTCTCCCCTCTAGCATAAGAGTAGAATAGATTGTTGACGTTAGATCCAAAAGAGAAAGAAAAGGCAGGAGGTGGGGAACAAAGTGGATATATCCAATATTGGAATGATAAAGGGTGATTCCGTATTGCGTTGAGAGGGCAAAGCATGATTAACGCTACATAAAATATCAATGGAAAAAAACTTGGTGCAATATTGCAGAACAGGTAGCACAATTTGCTTGAAACTCAGATCATGGCTTCATTTGGTTTTTCTATTGCCACCAACCATCCTTAACACTAGAAGAAAAGAACTTAATTCTGCATTCACATTTGATGCAGGAAATGATAACCAACAAAAATCTGTATCATCACAGGTGCTGTGCCGTACTATGGAAAATTACATAGTTTCACTTTCCAACATAATCTAAGAAGTAGAAAATAACTTTTGACTTAGCAACAAATAATTGAAAAAATGAAACTTGAAATGAGAACCACTTAAACTAGAACTGCCAAAAGATCAAGGTCTAGTTAGAGCAGAACATTCATAGTCGTCCCATCAATTAATAAGCAATCTCCAGAAATATCCTATCAGACATATTCAAGTCAAAAAAACAAAAGAATAAGGAAAAAGAGTACAAAGAAAGAAAGCTGATATTTGCATTCCTATTTTGGATGGACCTTCTTCTTCTTGACATGGCAGTTGCAATCATGCATGCTGGTTATGCATCCTAACTTCCTCTTCATTTCTTTCCACATGTTCACTTTTCCTTTTCTAGCTTTCCTGCAGCTACCATTCAGGATTTCCCTTCTCATCATATCGCATTCTCTTTCCAGTTCCAACACTTTGCTGCTCATCTTTTCCATCTCTGCCTTGATCACTTCTTCTTCGCTGTTGCAACCCCTTGTTGCTGCTTCCTCTTCCTCTTCCTCTTCCTCTGCCCCTTTTAAAAATAATCTCCCCTCCTCTGATCCCTTGATTTCCTTTGGCATAGTCTCTCGCATTTGCAACTGAACTGCAAATAGCACTTGCACCATTACTCTCACAGGCAATCTTTCATTCCTTGAAGCATGTAAGCAAGCTTCTGGAGACATCTTGCTGCAATCCAACAGGTGGCATACCTCTTCTCTCTCAGATTCTGTCAGATATCTATGCTTGTCTAAGTAGATATCTATAGCCCTGTACATTCCATCTGAATTTTGTAGAATTCCTCTAGATGCTGCAAGTGAAAAGTCAGCAAGTGATATAAATGTGCTCATCTTTAAGTCTATGTCACTAGCAATTTCAATCAGAAAGTTCTCAATAAGTTCTGCCACTGTGATCAATTCATGTCCATCTTTTCCAGTATAATTGCGATAGAAATTCTTCATGAGCCTCCTCACGCATTCTGTGTCATACCGTTCTTCCTTGGCATATCCTTGAGAAGGTATCAGGAGATCTTTCACAGTCGCCTGGTCTAATTGCTTCCCAATCCTGATTTCAAATCCATTTCTACACTCGTTACTAGCATCCAAGGCTATTGCAGACCGTAGCATTTCAAATAGTAATGCGCAGGGTATTAGTCCTCTTGCATTTGGTAACATTCTCTCCACTGCTTCAATTATCTCTCTCTGGATACTTTTCTTGTAAATTGAACCATCATCCCCTTCTTTCATGCTGAAAAGTACCCACTTTTTTGCATACTGACATACAGCTGCAGCTATGTATTCTGCTGGGATTTCCCGCTCAATCATTGCACCAATGATGGGCTCATAGAGCCTGAGAGACAATATTGACAAATCTTCAGATTTCCATTCCAAAGCAAAGAGTTTCCTCCGCACATTTGGCCTGAAGTAATTTTCATTGTCCTCTCCTTCATCATTGGAGGTCAAGTCCTTGAATGATTCTCCAAGAAGATGTGGATGTTCCAAAGCCTTTAAGATTATTGATTCGACACAGGCACCAACCAGGCCAAGATCCGCTGCTTGTTGAAGAATATCCTCTGCGGCCTTGAGGGCTCTAATGGATTTGTTCCAACTAGAAACAACTTGGTGTTCAAAGAAGTCCAGAGCCTTGCTGAACAAATTATTGGTGCAGTGGCTCTCAGTCATTCCAAGGTAGTGGGCTAGGCAAGCAACATGCGTGACATTTTCGGTTGACAGGTTGATTTCGTAACCATGGCAGAATCTTGCAACTAGCTCAAATGTTTCTGGGTCAGCAGGGGCATCTCTAAGAACATTTGTGAGATCCTCACTTGGATGATCTTTGAGCAACACAGCTAGCTTTGATGATTTAGAAGCCAGAAGTTCCTAATACAGTTAACAACTATCAGATTTATATAAACTTTAAACAAAGCAGAAGGGATATCTAAATCAGGGCCTTTAAAAGACAAGATTTCCTTAACCAATTAGAGGATGAAAAAAATGGGAAGCGAAATGGCTGCATCTAGAGGATGTTCTTACCCTGTCTAGTGTAAAAGGTACACCATCAACACAAAGTTGCACTTCTGATGATGCTTTAGATTTTGACTTCCTGATCAAAGAAGAAAAAATGGTTTACAGAATTGATTCCTAGATTAACAAAGAAGGGTATGGTCCTTAACTTATTACCTGGTTGCAGAATCTATAAACTGCCCGGTGGCCATTATATATAGCTTCCAGTGATACAACAAATTGGTTCCAGAACAAGGAGATGATGATTATTCAAATCTGCAAGCTAGACAAAAATCTTGAAACCCTGAGATCAAATTATTCTCCAGTAATACAACAAATTAGTATGTTCTTAACTTGGTTCATTTGCAATAATATACAGATATTTGTGAAGCAACAACAGTGCATCTGAGGTGATATGTAATGCAGTAACCATAACTTAAGTTTTCCAGCCCATACTTCAATCAACAGATGCTCAATTGAAACTTAAATAACTTCTGGTATCAGTGTTACATTGAATACGGTATAAACTTTTTAGCTACATAATCATGAAATTTAGTGCTTATTTTGAACAACAAAGATCCTGTAGATGATGTAAAGAACAGTTTTCAATGGCTATAGGCAGCCTAATGTGTAACTCAGTCAAATTAAAGCCAAGTATGATCATCACTCACACTAAAAGACCATTGCAACTTGTGATTCAATTCCAATAATTGCACCAGCAAAAAATATAACCAATAAAACATGCGTGTCATAATAGACATCAAAATGCACTGTAAAACTTCCCCAAAACCACGTTTTAAAAAGACAAATTGGTAAACTAGAGGAAAATTTTGGAAAATAGTGAAGTAATAAAGGTGTGGAAAATAATGGTAGTACCTTCTTGAAGGGCTTTTTCACCTTAGTACTAGATCCAGCAGCAACACAAAAGTTTTGCATATTTTGTGAAAGCTGAGAATTCTCTTCATTGTTACTAGACATATAAGTGTAGATGAACATATAACATGTGAATGTTTATCCTACTGTTTGACTCTTCCAACGTTCAACCCAAAAATCAGGATTTCTGTTAGGGATAATTTCAGAAATCTCCTTGAGGTTTCTGATAATTGCATTGCCCTCTCTTGAAGTTTTGAAAATACCACTTACCTCCCCTATTAGTCATTTGGAACCCAATGCTTATCTCATAAATGGTGACATGACTATACTATCCTTACAACTTAGGAAATATTACGTATTTATATGGAGAGAAACAATTTAGTTACTTGTACTAAATTAACCATGATTTTGAATATAAAAAAATTGAAAATCTTGAATACTAAATTTTATAACGATAATTGCTAGCATTTTAAAATTCTTTTTCTATATTTTAGTAGTTCTTATAATTTCTTTCTCCTAAACAAAGATTAAAATTCTGATTAAATATTATTATTTCATAATTTTTTCATAAGAAAAACAAGATGAATATGAAAATACACAAAAGAGGGTAAAGTATTAAATATGTTTACAATTAGATTTTATTAAGTTATGGATAAAATGTAACTGCACATAATCTATTCTTTCCCTTCTTTTCCAAAATATTTGGTCTTTCTTTTATTTTCTTTGTATAAGTAATCCAAACAAAATGGTTAGAAAATTTTTTTTCTACTTTGATTTATTTGCTTTTCCATTAAAATCATACCCTTTTATTAATCCAAACGTTACTTGAGAGTTGTATTTTTTTTAAATTACAAATGATGGAAATTTCTATTCATTTTCTATACACTAACAGTATATGCATTTTTACCATTGGATGCACGACACATAATCTGAATCTAAATTTGAAACCCAAATTTTGCGCAAATATCATTCATCGAACCGTGATAGTGTATACACTGTTAGTATATATAAGAGTTACTCATATTTTTTATCATTTGCCATCTATAGTGATTTTTTTCTTATAAAGGCCATACTTGTTTTGTTCAATTCCTTTTCAAAATCTTTCAAATTTTGATACTAATAGCTAGTTTGAATGTTTAGCTTAGAAAAAAAAACATGGGAAATGTTAAGTTATGAAAGAAAAGAAGAGAAGAGTTTTTAATATTGTTTGAGAATTAAAGTAGGAAAAGGCATGATTTTGGGTATATATGTCAATAAAAATTTGTTTAGTATACCCTTGAGGACAAAATTGGCATTTAGAAAAATTTTATTAGGCATTCTTGGCTTTTGTAATGCTTTCCGCCTGCATTTGGGCGGAAAACTTTGGTAGTCATAACAATGGGAGCTCATTCGTCCAAATTAGACGCTTTTCATCCTTTGCTGTTCTTTAAAAACTCCCAAATACTAGAAAGAGTGTCTTTTTTATCACATTTTTTTTCATCAAATCGCAGCTCCCAAACTAGTTATAAGAGTTTAGAAAATTTTTGCATAAATCTTGATTCCAAATTAATAAGTTTTCCTCTCCAATACTTTGATTTTGTTATTTTATATAGTACTATGAAAATGGTTATTATTACTAAATTCTATTACATTCATGCTAGGGTTTAGTCTTTATTATCTATTTTTAACTAATACTTCCTTTTGATAACCAATTAGTAATAAGTTAAGGGGTATTTTTGGTATGAAATATTCTTCTTACTCTTGAAATCATTTTTTTATTGTTGATTTTTTGAATTAGACTAATTTGTTACAAGAACATTAGTTTTAAGGGAGGTTAATGATATTTTGAAAACTTCAAGGGAGGGCAGTGAAACTGTTATAAACCTCAGGGGAGGTTTCTGAAATTATCCCTTTCTGTTATTTTCAAATCTCTGAAAGATTTAGATGGATAAAACCAAGAAGAAAATAAGAAATGAAGCAAGAAAAGTTCTACAAGCCATACTAGAACGTTAGCTAGATTTAAAAAAAAAATTAAGTTATTTTCCGAAATATAATTAACAAACTAATTTTCTTGCAAAATTGATATATCCACCAATTATCACCAACAAAATATTAATGTGGTTGGACACAAACTTGAAAATGTGACCACAAAGATTCTTATTTTTTTTCCAAGAAAAGAAAACAAAAAATGAAATTGACTTCCATGATTTATTTTATTTTATTTTGTTTTATTTTTTTTTGTGGCGAATATAGCATGGTAATTTTGGTAGTTTATAATTTTATATGGTTCCTTCTTATGAATTTTTTTTTTTTGGCTTCAAACATTTGTTTATTTGTGTAATTTACAGTAGAAATAATGTTCTATAGATAGTTAATTACTCAAACGGAAAAAAATGTTTATTTATTTGATCAAGCCGAGCTTAGTATAGTAGATTTTTGGAGCTAGTATTTGAAATTCGGATATGTTTCTAATCTAAGTTGAACTTCACTCCTTAAAATTGCATAGACTTGACTTTGCTTATACTGGAATCGTATTCTTTTTGTTGTTGGGTGATCACTGTCAATTATATTTCTTGAGAAACTACTTATGAATAGGAAAATATATGTAATAGTTATTTATTTGTGATAAAGGATGAAATTTCAAAGCTTTGAATATAAGCTACTTAATTTTCGATTTTTGGTTAGTTGTGTTGAGCTGGCGATCAAAGTTTTGTGCTATTATAAGGTTGATTGTTTGAAAAAAAGGGTTGATTATTATTTGAAAGGGAATGGTTTTAGATCCAGTACTTTACCTGTTTGAAAGACGATGAATATCTGGTAGTATCAAATGCTGGATCGGTGGATGGTTTAGTAAGATGGATTTTATGGCCAAGTGATTCTAAGTTTGATAGATTATCAGGAATTGCTGAAGATTGAGCTGAGAAATTGATGAAGATGAGATGGTTTATATTCTTCCCATTGGAAATTCCATGGAACTTGTTCACTTTATTGGTTTTCTTCCAATACTTTAGGAAGCATAATTGACAATTTCTAAGTGGGAGAGAACATTAATGACAGTTAACCTCCTCAGATGGAAGCCCAAGTATCTGAATTTCTTTTAATCTTGTCCCAGCTGTTTAATTCTGTTAGTACTCTTGAAGGGGCAAATAGACTATTCTGTCATTGCTGGTGATTGTTTACTGTAGTTAACTCTAAACACTAATTACAATTCACTGACCAAAACCCTTACTGGAAAAGGGGAGTAACGGCATTATTTGCCACTTATTTCTACATAACTTAAAAGAACTTGATTACCTACTGAAATATCATTCTCTTTGTTTTACATGACTGGTGTTAGATTTCTAGTGGATTTGGGATATTGCTCTTTCTCCTTAAATTTAATTGAATGCTATAAGTAGCTCTTTTGTATCTGTTACTGTTTTCCTTTGATTTTTTTTTTTTATAGTTTTCTGATGTTGTTTGAAAATATGATGAGTCAAAGTTACATCTGTCTGAAATAGGAAGTATCAATTCTTGCAGTAGGATGAGTATTTAGTGGTTGGCTGATCATTATGATTAAATTGAAGCTTCAAAAGTCTTTGTTTTGGCTGTCTAGTTTTTATTGTCTTTTAATTTTCTTGAGTTGGGATTCTCATGTAAAGGCATTGTACTGCTGCTTGATTCTTGTGTTTTATTCCAATTTACACACATATATCAAGAAAAAAAATTTCTAGTCTTGTTCAGAATGCATCAGTGGGTAGAATTTGTTATCTGGTTGATGGCTAGTATTTCATGTGCTAATTTGGTTTCCCAGAGAAGTAAATTGTTTCTGGCCATAGTTTTATTGGTATGAATCACTTATGCTTGTTCTGCTTCAAATATGTTGGTTAAACATAGGAAAGGCTATTATATTTCTTACTTTTAGTATCTTACAGGAGCAAATAACAAGATTGGCTGAAACAGAGACATCACCATTCGTGCAGTTTACCGTTTGGATATGGGATGGTTCTAGGTACTCTGGTATGCTATGCATGGCCTTATCATCTATTATCTACTGTATCATGGAAGTTCTTTCAGATGTTTTCACTGGTAAGTAACTCACTGATTCAATTTACGAATAATAGCTCTCAATCAAACAAAAAGTTATTTTGAACAAGTTGTTAGTTGCTTAGCACTTTGAAGAGAGATCTTTATTTCTGTGGTTTCAATTATAAGCTTTGTGTGATTTATTTAGTTATCATCTTTTTTCTTGGTGTGAATAAACATGAGGCCAATTACATCTTCCTTTACGAGAAAGAGATTGGTGAAGATTTGTCCTCTCATTAATAACTTTATGTGATCAATGTAAGGAGTGAAAGCTAATCCTTCCGAACTATGTAGATGAAAATTTGGGCCTTCAATTGAAAAGGTGGAGTACATGATTCGGGCTTGAAGGTTCCTTATCTTTCAAATATGGGAGCTTCCCTCCTCTCCTCCATGACTGGCTGTATTTTCTTTGACTATGTCCCCCACTCGACCATGGAAAATATTGTATGCATAGCTTTAAATTATGGTGATGTCAAATAGTGGTCTTAGGAGTCAAAGAGTCAAAGACATTTAAGGCATATATAAGCTTAATTATGCCAGAGATTTCCTCTTATCTCCTTTACGTTGAGATTTCCTTCAGTTAAATCCTTTTTTGGTTTGTCAAAACTAATGGATTCTCCAGTCCTTTGATGACCATAATACATAGAGTAATTGGATGGTAAAATATCCAATTAGAAATATAAAGTTGAACCATTATATGAAGAGATGATATTTAGATGTTTTCATGAAGTAATAAATCATTAAATTTTTGTCTTAGTAAATGTAATTAACTGATTGACAATTCTTTGGTGAATTGACTGGATATTACTCTTTTTTCCTCTATAATTGCAATGTTTCTTTTTTTACTAGTTAATTTATTTTGTTTAGAAGTCTGAATACATCCTTTTCTTTTTTCTGCTTAATTAATGCAAATGTGGGCATTTCAGCTAAAGCTGAACAACTATTTACATATTTGAGAATTGTGAGAAATGTTTCAAGTTCAATATGCTGCTTTCCATTTAAAATTGGACCATGGATCTGCAAGATTTACGGTGCCCTGGCTCTATAAGTCACCATGTTACAGATTTTTCTGTTTTTAGTGCTTGGTCAGCTCTGCAATATTAGCTTCAACCACGATAATGTCCATCTTGAAACTCAATACAGATTTTTAATCAGAGCAAAGAGTTAGATGTTAGAATGGTGGTTTTTGGTAAATCTTAGAAGTATATTATGTAGCATTCGTTCTGAGTTTTCGTGATTACCCCTTTATTTACTTTGATATGAATCTCTAATTGAAATGGGTCCTTTTATACTTTCATCTTTCGTCATTAAAATGACAGGGTAATCTTTTCATTCAGGGCATGTAATGTCTTGTCTCTTCCCATGCTTCAAGTTGTGCCCATTCTAATGGAATAAATCGTTTTGCTCATCCTTAATGACAGCTCAATCAATTCCTCTTTTTGAGATGGCATTTACCAGATGTACAGTTATTTTGATTTTGTCGTTTGTATGGTTGAAAAGAAGCAGACAGCCAATATTTGGTACATCAAGTGTCAGAAAACTATTGGTTCTAAGAGCATTCATGGGATACCTCTCATTGTTGAGTTTTATTTATTGGTGAGTTCTAATGCTTGAACCAATTGAGTTGCATTTGGTCAGACTAACAACTTAGTAAGCTCAGCTGCTGATCTTGTTTATTGTAAATTTCTCTTCCATGCAGTTTATACATCATTTTAATAAGTGGAAGCATGATTTAGCCTTTTCCGAGGACTTATTACAGATTGTATCTATACTCTGTTGCTACAGAAGTGCTTCTTTTAGGTCTTGTCTGCAGAACTTAGAGTGCTTTTGAGATTGTGTATAAAGCCACTATATTTTTATCTATCTTACATTTTTACTTTCTGGTTCTTAAACATTTTCTAGATGTACACATGCTAAATTATTTTGTTTTGTCAAATACAGCTTTTGAGCTTACACAATATTACACACCACTATGCAAAAACTGTATCTGTTACAACGCTGCTTTCAGTTTTTCAAGTAGCACTTAGATCACCCTTATTGGCAGTTGGAATGATAATAAATCTGCTCATGTTCTATTCTTTGACTTTCTAAGGAACTCATTTGCAGCATTTTTAGCCGTTATATAATTTCTTTTCTCTTCTATTTTTTGGGTTGTTCGTCAGAGCTAGTTCTTTTTTTTTGGGGGGGGGGGGGGGGGGAGGGGAGGGGGGTTGATGTTCTCATTTGCATAATTAAATATTTTGTTCTTTTATTTTACTCTGCTGTTCCATGCGTTTGGTTTTTCTTTTTTGGTGAGTTATGTTTGTGGACTTTGATGATTTACTTGTGACAATGTGTGAGCTAATTTCCTTTTCAGCATTCAAAGAGTACCTCTTTCTCAGGCAATCATGTTGAACTTTACTACTCCAATTGTGGCTGCAGTTGCTGCAAGAGTCATATTGCATGAGAAGTTAAAAATTGCAGAAATAGGAGGTAATTTTCTTTGTTATTAGACATTCTACAGTGACAATATATCTGTAATTTAGGCAACTATTACATGTACTGCAAACCTATTTGCAATTATCAGTCTGTTGGAAGTAGAAGGTAATCTGAAGAGATAAGGATAAAAGTCTAGAAGTACTGCTTAGTAGGCCTTGGACACAACTAGGTCTTTTGAAGAGAAAAGGAGAAAAGTTTACAAGTTCTCCATGAAGTAGAAAATTTCCTGAAGACGCATTGAGAAAAGTTTTCAAGTACTACTTAGTACGACTTAGACGGTCTAATTGAAAAACGAAGTTGGTTAAGGAAATTATGCAATCTTCATTGGTTAAGATTAAGGAATATCGGATTTCTGAGTATTGAAATTCTTCTGGTAAAAGAGGAAAATGAAGCTTTGAATTAGCTCTAAAGAACAGGTAAGTGCGAAGTTTGACCTAAATACTAAAGACATTAGGCTTGTAATAACATCATACACTCTAAAAGAATGGCTGCAAAGCTTGAATTATAGCTACAAGAAGGGTCATCGTTAATTGGAGCATTTGGGATGCCCTACCTTGGGACATTGGCATCAGATACTACACAGAGAAATATTGTTGAGACCAGCTAAATCTGATTGAGGTTGACTTTTGTGCCTTAGCAACAAGTTATCCTTGGTGTTTTATCGATTGCTGATAGGACTTGATTCCAACCCCAAATATATTTGCGCTTTTAAAACCTAATCCAAGTGGACTACATGCCAAACCTAAAAAATACATAAAAAGTACTTCCAAAATTTCTGAAATATCTTTGATGCAGTTATATTGGAAACCATGCTCAATGCTAGAGGAATCATTAATATACTGTGACAGCATTACATAACCCAAAACTGTTTCCAATCTCTGAACATGGTTTTTTTTGAAGTTAGCCAATGTTTGCAGTAAACTTACTCTTCCTTAAATTTATTGCTTCATTCTGTTGATTATAGAAGACTTGATTTCTAGTGGCTAAAACCAAACGAAAAACATTCTTAAGAGCAAAGGGCAGCAGATGCAGGTCTTCTGCTTATTGACATGTGATGCAGTATTCTCCAATAAGAACTCTCATTAAGGCTCAGCGTCCGTTGTTTCCAGGGAGGCACCTTGAGGACAAGTTTCTGTAGGATTCCTTATTTCAACTCCCGAACCAGCTTTAGCATCAAGCAGCTGAATTACTAGATTTTTAACAACTGGGCCTCTAACAGATAATTCATCATTCATTAATCCTCCTACTTAGGCTGAATCATCAAACTCACCAATATATGCTTCCCCATGTTGCTTGCCTCTAATCAGAAAGCTGGTCCTCTTGTTATATAGGAATCTAAAGCATGCCCCAAAGATTCTTTTCATTGGACAAATGGTTCAAGATCTCGTTTCTTGTAAGAGCCATTCCACAGGGACAAGCAAATTGGAAGATAAAATAGGTCAATGTTACCTTAATGCTCAGAAAATACACCATGAATGCCAAGAAGTTTTAGAAGTTTTGTTAGTAAGATCATTATTGATGCAACAGTGGGGTGTTTAATTAGGGAAGGAATGAGCATAATTAGGGACAAGCTCACATTGCTGCTTTTTCATTCCGAATTTGATGTCTTACCTTAATGCTCAGAAAATACACCATGAATGCCAAGAAGTTTTAGAAGTTTTGTTAGTAAGATCATTATTGATGCAACAGTGGGGTGTTTAATTAGGGAAGGAATGAGCATAATTAGGGACAAGCTCACATTGCTGCTTTTTCATTCCGAATTTGATGTCTAACCATATCCTTGTTGCCTATGTTGAATCTGAAGATCACAGTGCATTAGAAGTGTTTACTAGTTAGTTGGGTCATTTGGAAGACTGTAGGAGACAAGTTCGTCATTTCCAATTTTTACTTCACCTTTGGGTGTAAAGAGGTTTCAAGTTTTCTATCTTCTGTTCCAGCTATATCTTATCTTTCATTTTGCTTGTTGTGTCCCTTAAATATAAATATTCTTTTTATTTTGTATTCCTCTTTTTTGTTCATTTTGTGTTTACTTTGACCCACTCTACAGGTCTTGCTTGCAGTTTCTTTGGCGTACTTTTTATCTTCCGGCCAGTGCTCAACATACAAGGTAAACAAGCGAGTTTGTGGAGCTTCTTATGTAATTCTATGAGACTGGCTTCTTGAAGAAGGAATGCAACTTATTAATTTTGAGTATCGATATTCCCATGTACCTGCATTTTCATTTTCCTTATGTTTGTTTCAACTTCTATAACAATGATCACATTATACAGAACACAACCTGTTAAACTGAGTCAAGTAAGCATATTTCTCTAAATATATGGAAAGATATATTTGCAGCTGTCATTTCTGCCTAGTGTAAAAGCCTGATGACATATTAAAAGCTTAGTGTACTTAGTGCATGGATCTTCAAACCTTATCTTAATGCCAACTTATCAGAATACAAAATATTTCTAGCTATGCAATCCTTATGCATCTTTGACATGGGTAATTCCATTTTATTCCTCAAATTTAGCATCCAAGAGTTCAAGGAAGCTAGATATTTAATTGCTTTTTAATTAAAAATAAGAATAAGCTGGATCTTGGAAATAGTTCTAGAGAAAGAAATAAAAAAAGTTCAAGCTGTTATCAAGATTTGACAAACTTTAGCGTGAAACTGGGATACTAAATGCAAGAAGTAATAGATACTTCTATGGCACTGTCCTAACTTGCCAGTGCATCTCTTTACACAGCTCAAATGCTTATACAGTCTCCATTTGTCCATGTTCAGTTACTAGAGTACCACTAAGATCACAAATCTCCTTTCTGAATTGTTGCAAGTGAACTACCTTTAAAAGAGAAGAAAGATAACATTACCCAGCTGAAGCTAATCTAGCTTAGGCTGTCCTTAATCCTTATGTAAATGTTTTCAGGGTTAGGAATATATTCGGCATGTTTGCTCCAAAGGATTCCTGTTTGAATTCAATTCCAAACCATTAATTTTGCTAAAGCAGCGGATAATCGGTGATTATTTTTCCTAGCTTACAATTTCCTGACTGATATTTTGCCACAACACTTAGAAGAGCTGTCATTTGTCATTTCATTTTGAAAGCTATGCAGAGGATTGCCATGTATTCTCTGGTAGTTGACCCATGAAAGGTCAAGAAAGCATTAGTTTTTTCTATGGTATTCATGGAAATTTTAAAGGTCTATGCTACTATGCAAGAGAAATCTATACTCTAATTAGTAGTACAATGATCTGAAATGCTGTAAAATCAGAAATTACCCAGGATCTCCCTGTTAATTAGCAACTATCCTGCAAAGCTTCTCTCAAAATTCTAGTTTTCTGGTTGCTGTTATTATTTATATTTGTAAGAGCACTATTTCCATCTATACTTTTTAACTAGTTAGCAAGTTCCTAAATTTTTAATATCTTAAAGCCTTCTAAAATAAGTTTTACCACCATAGGCATAAAACCATTTAAGGATTTTCATTGTCCTCTACTATTTTCCTTGGGATCATAAATAAGAGGAGTGATAAAATTTTTCTGCACCCTCTGATGTTCTAATAGTATAATCAGATACCTTATGTCCTGCTTTAGCATTACTGAATTGTTTGTTATTAGTGTCATTTGTCCAACTTTTTGTGGCAGGCTCAACTGAAGCTGGAGAAGCAAATATTTCTTATGTCAAGGGAAGTAATCATTTATATGCAGTTCTAGTTGGTTTAGTTTCATCAACAGTTGGCGGAGTTAGCTACTGCTTTATAAGGGCTGGAGCTAAGGCAGCTGATCAACCTTTGTAAGATCAATGGTTTGCTTGTCTGGTTCATTGATTGATTTGTACATATTTACTTCCTACACTTCAGAAGATGGGTGGGATGAGTATAGTTGACTAGTGGGGAAATGGAGGGAGAAAAGAACTTTGGTTTACCCCATTTAATAAAGTTACATTTCTAAAACTTTTGGTCCTATTTATCAATGTATATTTTGCTCCTTTGGTTGTCTTCTTACATTAATAAATATACTAGAGTTGCTTTCCTATGACATTGAGAACTGTTATTTGTCTTTTTGGTTTGAGGCTTTAATCAGATAGACCAGTGATATTCATCCAAACAAATTGTGATGTTAGTTTTCATCTTGGACACCTTTGAAGTATACAAATTACATGAGTGGGTATGTCATAATTGGCCTTTTTATCTGTTCCCAATTTTTCTGATAGTTTTCTTTTGATGTTTCAGACTCACTGTCTTTGCATTTGGCTTATTTGCCACTCCTGCTGCAGCAATATGTGCATTCATCTTTGAAGTAAGATTGCAATTTGAGTTAAAATTTCTTATTGCTGTATGTTTGTATCATTCATTTCATGTTTCTTTATGAGCTATTGCCTAGATGTGTTATTACATGCAAGTTTATGGATATTTGAAATGATGATGTTTTCCAAATTAAATTGAAAAGGGTTGCAATTATTTGCTTATCTGAAAGCTATTGCATCTAGTTGCGCCATGACTTGTTGTGACTGTCAAAAAAAAAAAAAAAAATTATTGAGACTTAAATCACTTGGGGACTGGGTAGGTGGTGAATGTGGTGCAAGTCTTTTCATATGAAATTTCAAGAGATCTAAGGTGCTTCTACTCCCTTTTTAATGTTACCAATGTGCTCTAGTGCGTGATTTGTAATTGTGACGGCTGCTAGAAATGTAGTTCCTTTTTGTGTAATGAGGGTGTATAACTTTCTCATATATGTTGTTTAACACAATTTCGTTTGGATGAGTTAAACTTTTAAGTGATTATTCTGTGCCATTAGTTGCTGACAATTTTCAGGTTTCATTTGAACTGATATCTCCTAAAACGCATTTAAAAAAAAAATATTCAACTGAGTATCTTTATCTTTCTCCATTTGTCTTGTTTTACAATGTGCCCATGCCTTTTTTAATGTTAAAACTGAAAAGTAGAGGTAATTCATTATTGGTTTCAAGCTGTTTATAGATACTATTTATTTATTATATGCTTTTGCAAGTTTCTTTTGCTTTTTTTATGATATTTTGGTCACCACTGTATTCTAGTTGGGGCTCTCATTAGGGAAGTACTGTTTTTCTTTTGCTTTTTGTATAATATCAGTCCATGCACTAAAGGCATTAGGAAATAACAATGAGCGAATGGAAGCTACTTTAAACAGCCCTAAGAACTTTATAGCAAGGTGCTTAGGAGCTCAGAACTCACAAAAAAATGATAGAGAAGGGATAGCTCGGTATGTTAACCCCCTTCATCCCCTTCGTGGAAAAAAAGAGACTAAGGTATCTGTAAGAGAGAAGGAATAGTCTGTTTAGTCTCCTGCATAACAAGACTCAGTCCCCTTCACTTTTATTGCTCATGTAGTTTCTTTTGTCCAAAATATACACTTTCTTGGCTTGGGCATAGAGTTTGGGATGATTACTCCTATCTGCCGTCATCCTCAAAAAGATTCTGTGCTTTTGTGAAGACATGCAATCTCATGTTTCATTTAGGTTTAGGACATACAATCTCATTAAAAAGACTTATTGTAGACTTTTCCTTTCAATAATCTTCTCTTACTCTATCTATAGCCTGAAGATAGACTAGTGTCATGTCATTTTTTGTGGTTTCAAAAAATTCCTTACTGGTTTTGAGTTACTAGATTGACTATATATCACCTCCTAAATCAACAATTACATTCTCTCTGCTTATTTAGCACACCCTTGTGTAGCACACAAATGGAGTGTGCCTCAAGCAGTGGTAATAACAATATTATTAACTTTTCAACAGACCTGAATGCCGGCGTTTTTCCTTTCAACTATGCAGCTTATATCTTGCCATCACAAGGACAGAAATAAGGAGAAGAATTACAAAAGAGCTTTTTTCCTTTTTTACTTTCTTTTTATAGAATCCTGACCCCAATAAATCATACAAAAAATGTTGCTTCTACTATGGTTGTCTGATGAGTGCATTGGATCTACTTGGTTTTATTGTGGCTTTGCTTGGTAGTCTATTTTTTCCTTTTTGCCTAACAGATTATAGCAATTTCAAACTTATTTAGTTTTATTGGCATAAACTACTCAAGTAAAAGCAAAATTCTAAGGAAGTTTATCAGCAGATAATCTTATGCCTTTGTTTACTGATAAAGCTAATATGAAAGTTGGAGTTCAAATATAATCAACAACTTGACTAGAAAATCAAATTGTATAAGGTACTAATGGGATGGTTTTGTTACTGAATGTAATTTAGAAAGCCAACATATACTGCCACATAAAAGATTAGAAAATGCAAGTGCAAATAAAAGAAAAAAAAGGTAGATTGTTGGAGTTGTAATTCTTACATGGTCACGGGTTAACCTCGAACAGCAGAATCTATTGTTGCTTGTCGATTGTCATCCTGAGATAGATATACCTATGGGCACATTTTAATCTTGTGAAAATTGTTTAGAAGGTCCTTTTATGTGCAAGAAAATGTAAAAGGTCAGATCCAATGTACAAGTGGAGTCTTTTGGCCATATATATTTACTCCGTAGGTAAATGCTGTAGCCTTTCTATTCTCTAAGTGAATTAAGCATTAAGATGACACGAGCTTTTAATCATATCTCTTGGTTTAGGTTCTTTTGTTGAATAAAGATTGTAATTTGTAATCTTTTGCTTCGAATGGCATGGACAAAAGTATGTAAATGATCGTCTGATGTGTGCTTCTTTTGCGTGTTTTAGACATTGCACTGATTTAAAAGACATCTGCTGTTTACCAACTACATGATGTATCATTTTTTATCTTGCTTTCTTACAACTATTTCTTTTTCGTGTACTCATGTAGGGTTTTGTGCTTCCTGGTTTTTATACTCTTCTTCTGATGGTGATACTTGGTTCATTAGCTTTCTTGGCAGAGGTCACTCTCTGAAGCTCTAATCCTTTCACATTGTTTGAATTTCAAAATTTGATCTGAAAACGAATTGTGGCTGAATATTGATCATAACTATTTCTTGGATGCCCATTGACACATTTTTCTCTCTTCAGATAACTGTAGCACGTGCACTTCAGCTTGAGAAAACCAGCAAAGTTGTGAATATTCTGTATCTTCAGGTATTATGTAGTGCTTCATACTGTACCATTTAGTCTGGATATGATGCAGTTCTTTTATACCAGCTGTCTCACTCTCTATGTGGTAACATTCAGTTAGGAACATGCAGTGTCTTTCTGATGATGTCATGATACATTTTATGGCTTTGGTAATTTATATATTAAAAAAAGGTGGAAACAAACTGGCCTATTATTGTGGGAGTTCTCCTGTATCTGTAAGTAGTTATGTGATCACATTGACTTAATGATTTTTTTCTTATTTTTTGGATAATAACTTTGACTTAATGACAGTATGCAACATTTGATCAGTTGTACTGACAGTATGTAATAACACTGACTTAATGAGTTTTTCCATATGCCTCCACATATACTCGAGATTCATATCTACGAGAATCCTTGAAAGGGAAAAATATGCAGTTGTATGCTTTCATGTTTGTGATAGTGTCTTATGGAAGTGTTAGATTTCTAATCCGCTCCGCAATTTACAAGCCGGGAAAGAAGTGTTAGCTAATAGGAAGTTGTTAGTTAGTTCAAACACCACGATTAACAGTGTAGCAGTTAAAGGCCCTGTTGTTAGCAGTTAGATGGAGTTTGGAATTTGGAATTTGTTGGGCTCTTGTATAATTATTATAGTTGCTGAATTGATATCCTAATTTCATGCTAGTTACACGACTGCATTTGAAACCTAACACAATATCTCTTGCTAATTGCATCCTCTTTCCTTCTCCTTGGTGTTGTTATTAGGCTGCTTCAACTCAATTGCTTGGAATGAGCTTATCTAGAATAGTTCCAACATTTGGTAGACTAGTTGGCTGTACACTTATCTTGATTTCAGCATGTTGTACTATGTACGTTGGACCCGAAAAAGAGGTTGATTGAAACATTTTGTTGTTGAACTCAATCTGTCGAGGATATATTCACCCCAATTCGGTGCAGAAAAGACTCTTTTGTGCTTGCCTTCATGCCAAAAGGGTTTCAATACCACCTGTGACTTTACAGCTCCTACCTGCGTATCAGCGACAGCTTTATTGTGCAAAATAGAGATGACAAGGATATCAATATAGACTGTACTATAGAATTTGTGACCATCTTGTATTTTTTTTACTCTGGGGGGAGTTTTGCAGGCAACAGCTTAACAACGTGCTAATTTTGCTGCTTGCTCATTTTTGCATCTTCTTGTCCTAATTCAAAACGATTTTTTAAGGGTCAAAAAATATAAAGATGTTGTTTCTTTGTCGAGAATTTCCATTAATGTTGGAATCATGATGTGTGTCTATACATGTCTATATATATATATATATACACACATATACATATATATTGAGCACCAAGAAATCTTCAATCTGATGTTCATCTAAAATAAGATTAGATGAGTTTGCCTCTTCTCTAGATAAAGCGTATGCAGTAACAATCCTTTGCTATGCTTCATTTTGTCAGAGAAACCAATTTACAATAACATACAATTTGTTTGGGCAATTCTTATTGAAGTTAATTCATCTAAAATAAGATTCTCAGTATTCCCATCAGTTCAACAAAGCTAAGTTGGGATAAATAACGCCAAAGCAATTAATTCATCGAATTATTCCACCAAAAGAAGGGGAAAAAAATTCGGTCAAAAAATCGGCAATGATAATGAGAGGTCTGTTACAATGCTGAGTGCCAATATTTCGACTACAGTGTTAATTGATAATGAAAATATTAGAAAATCATAAATTTAAAAAGTATGTTTTGAAATATATTATGGTTAGTCAATTGTTCAAAAATGCTGCTGAAATTATGAAATACAAAATGAGGTACATACGCAAGAGAAGTAAATAGAAATCTTTGTGGCAAAGGTTCGCTTGGATGGCAAATTTTGGCTCTTTACTGCAAAGGCCATTTGTATTGACTTTTGCAAAAAGCGTACCTTTTTTTTTTGGGTATATATAGCTGTACATCCCATGAGATACCACAAATTATCAATTAACAGTGTCGCCACATCTAGGACACCATTTTAAAAAAAAAAAATTCTTTTTGGGATTCGAATGCAAAAGTTTGCAAATGGTGTTGAAAAAAATGAAAAAGGAAATGATATGTCAAGGTGCTGCATAGCTCAATTGCAGTGACCCTATATGAAGAAATGGTGTGCATTTCCCCCTAAATTTGTGACTTTTTTTTACATTATTTCTAAAAATTTGCCCAAGTGAGGTGACAAAGTGTATACATGCAACCATTGGGCTTTGGTCTGCCCTCCCTCGTGCATTAGCGGGAAGTATAATACTTCCTTTCGTCATAAGATTTAGAAAATGCATTAATACACTTGTCTGGTTTAAAAACTCACCTCCAATCTCGTACAAGTCTAATTACGCTCTCCCCTCTAGCATAAGAGTAGAATAGATTGTTGACGTTAGATCCAAAAGAGAAAGAAAAGGCAGGAGGTGGGGAACAAAGTGGATATATCCAATATTGGAATGATAAAGGGTGATTCCGTATTGCGTTGAGAGGGCAAAGCATGATTAACGCTACATAAAATATCAATGGAAAAAAACTTGGTGCAATATTGCAGAACAGGTAGCACAATTTGCTTGAAACTCAGATCATGGCTTCATTTGGTTTTTCTATTGCCACCAACCATCCTTAACACTAGAAGAAAAGAACTTAATTCTGCATTCACATTTGATGCAGGAAATGATAACCAACAAAAATCTGTATCATCACAGGTGCTGTGCCGTACTATGGAAAATTACATAGTTTCACTTTCCAACATAATCTAAGAAGTAGAAAATAACTTTTGACTTAGCAACAAATAATTGAAAAAATGAAACTTGAAATGAGAACCACTTAAACTAGAACTGCCAAAAGATCAAGGTCTAGTTAGAGCAGAACATTCATAGTCGTCCCATCAATTAATAAGCAATCTCCAGAAATATCCTATCAGACATATTCAAGTCAAAAAAACAAAAGAATAAGGAAAAAGAGTACAAAGAAAGAAAGCTGATATTTGCATTCCTATTTTGGATGGACCTTCTTCTTCTTGACATGGCAGTTGCAATCATGCATGCTGGTTATGCATCCTAACTTCCTCTTCATTTCTTTCCACATGTTCACTTTTCCTTTTCTAGCTTTCCTGCAGCTACCATTCAGGATTTCCCTTCTCATCATATCGCATTCTCTTTCCAGTTCCAACACTTTGCTGCTCATCTTTTCCATCTCTGCCTTGATCACTTCTTCTTCGCTGTTGCAACCCCTTGTTGCTGCTTCCTCTTCCTCTTCCTCTTCCTCTGCCCCTTTTAAAAATAATCTCCCCTCCTCTGATCCCTTGATTTCCTTTGGCATAGTCTCTCGCATTTGCAACTGAACTGCAAATAGCACTTGCACCATTACTCTCACAGGCAATCTTTCATTCCTTGAAGCATGTAAGCAAGCTTCTGGAGACATCTTGCTGCAATCCAACAGGTGGCATACCTCTTCTCTCTCAGATTCTGTCAGATATCTATGCTTGTCTAAGTAGATATCTATAGCCCTGTACATTCCATCTGAATTTTGTAGAATTCCTCTAGATGCTGCAAGTGAAAAGTCAGCAAGTGATATAAATGTGCTCATCTTTAAGTCTATGTCACTAGCAATTTCAATCAGAAAGTTCTCAATAAGTTCTGCCACTGTGATCAATTCATGTCCATCTTTTCCAGTATAATTGCGATAGAAATTCTTCATGAGCCTCCTCACGCATTCTGTGTCATACCGTTCTTCCTTGGCATATCCTTGAGAAGGTATCAGGAGATCTTTCACAGTCGCCTGGTCTAATTGCTTCCCAATCCTGATTTCAAATCCATTTCTACACTCGTTACTAGCATCCAAGGCTATTGCAGACCGTAGCATTTCAAATAGTAATGCGCAGGGTATTAGTCCTCTTGCATTTGGTAACATTCTCTCCACTGCTTCAATTATCTCTCTCTGGATACTTTTCTTGTAAATTGAACCATCATCCCCTTCTTTCATGCTGAAAAGTACCCACTTTTTTGCATACTGACATACAGCTGCAGCTATGTATTCTGCTGGGATTTCCCGCTCAATCATTGCACCAATGATGGGCTCATAGAGCCTGAGAGACAATATTGACAAATCTTCAGATTTCCATTCCAAAGCAAAGAGTTTCCTCCGCACATTTGGCCTGAAGTAATTTTCATTGTCCTCTCCTTCATCATTGGAGGTCAAGTCCTTGAATGATTCTCCAAGAAGATGTGGATGTTCCAAAGCCTTTAAGATTATTGATTCGACACAGGCACCAACCAGGCCAAGATCCGCTGCTTGTTGAAGAATATCCTCTGCGGCCTTGAGGGCTCTAATGGATTTGTTCCAACTAGAAACAACTTGGTGTTCAAAGAAGTCCAGAGCCTTGCTGAACAAATTATTGGTGCAGTGGCTCTCAGTCATTCCAAGGTAGTGGGCTAGGCAAGCAACATGCGTGACATTTTCGGTTGACAGGTTGATTTCGTAACCATGGCAGAATCTTGCAACTAGCTCAAATGTTTCTGGGTCAGCAGGGGCATCTCTAAGAACATTTGTGAGATCCTCACTTGGATGATCTTTGAGCAACACAGCTAGCTTTGATGATTTAGAAGCCAGAAGTTCCTAATACAGTTAACAACTATCAGATTTATATAAACTTTAAACAAAGCAGAAGGGATATCTAAATCAGGGCCTTTAAAAGACAAGATTTCCTTAACCAATTAGAGGATGAAAAAAATGGGAAGCGAAATGGCTGCATCTAGAGGATGTTCTTACCCTGTCTAGTGTAAAAGGTACACCATCAACACAAAGTTGCACTTCTGATGATGCTTTAGATTTTGACTTCCTGATCAAAGAAGAAAAAATGGTTTACAGAATTGATTCCTAGATTAACAAAGAAGGGTATGGTCCTTAACTTATTACCTGGTTGCAGAATCTATAAACTGCCCGGTGGCCATTATATATAGCTTCCAGTGATACAACAAATTGGTTCCAGAACAAGGAGATGATGATTATTCAAATCTGCAAGCTAGACAAAAATCTTGAAACCCTGAGATCAAATTATTCTCCAGTAATACAACAAATTAGTATGTTCTTAACTTGGTTCATTTGCAATAATATACAGATATTTGTGAAGCAACAACAGTGCATCTGAGGTGATATGTAATGCAGTAACCATAACTTAAGTTTTCCAGCCCATACTTCAATCAACAGATGCTCAATTGAAACTTAAATAACTTCTGGTATCAGTGTTACATTGAATACGGTATAAACTTTTTAGCTACATAATCATGAAATTTAGTGCTTATTTTGAACAACAAAGATCCTGTAGATGATGTAAAGAACAGTTTTCAATGGCTATAGGCAGCCTAATGTGTAACTCAGTCAAATTAAAGCCAAGTATGATCATCACTCACACTAAAAGACCATTGCAACTTGTGATTCAATTCCAATAATTGCACCAGCAAAAAATATAACCAATAAAACATGCGTGTCATAATAGACATCAAAATGCACTGTAAAACTTCCCCAAAACCACGTTTTAAAAAGACAAATTGGTAAACTAGAGGAAAATTTTGGAAAATAGTGAAGTAATAAAGGTGTGGAAAATAATGGTAGTACCTTCTTGAAGGGCTTTTTCACCTTAGTACTAGATCCAGCAGCAACACAAAAGTTTTGCATATTTTGTGAAAGCTGAGAATTCTCTTCATTGTTACTAGACATATAAGTGTAGATGAACATATAACATGTGAATGTTTATCCTACTGTTTGACTCTTCCAACGTTCAACCCAAAAATCAGGATTTCTGTTAGGGATAATTTCAGAAATCTCCTTGAGGTTTCTGATAATTGCATTGCCCTCTCTTGAAGTTTTGAAAATACCACTTACCTCCCCTATTAGTCATTTGGAACCCAATGCTTATCTCATAAATGGTGACATGACTATACTATCCTTACAACTTAGGAAATATTACGTATTTATATGGAGAGAAACAATTTAGTTACTTGTACTAAATTAACCATGATTTTGAATATAAAAAAATTGAAAATCTTGAATACTAAATTTTATAACGATAATTGCTAGCATTTTAAAATTCTTTTTCTATATTTTAGTAGTTCTTATAATTTCTTTCTCCTAAACAAAGATTAAAATTCTGATTAAATATTATTATTTCATAATTTTTTCATAAGAAAAACAAGATGAATATGAAAATACACAAAAGAGGGTAAAGTATTAAATATGTTTACAATTAGATTTTATTAAGTTATGGATAAAATGTAACTGCACATAATCTATTCTTTCCCTTCTTTTCCAAAATATTTGGTCTTTCTTTTATTTTCTTTGTATAAGTAATCCAAACAAAATGGTTAGAAAATTTTTTTTCTACTTTGATTTATTTGCTTTTCCATTAAAATCATACCCTTTTATTAATCCAAACGTTACTTGAGAGTTGTATTTTTTTTAAATTACAAATGATGGAAATTTCTATTCATTTTCTATACACTAACAGTATATGCATTTTTACCATTGGATGCACGACACATAATCTGAATCTAAATTTGAAACCCAAATTTTGCGCAAATATCATTCATCGAACCGTGATAGTGTATACACTGTTAGTATATATAAGAGTTACTCATATTTTTTATCATTTGCCATCTATAGTGATTTTTTTCTTATAAAGGCCATACTTGTTTTGTTCAATTCCTTTTCAAAATCTTTCAAATTTTGATACTAATAGCTAGTTTGAATGTTTAGCTTAGAAAAAAAAACATGGGAAATGTTAAGTTATGAAAGAAAAGAAGAGAAGAGTTTTTAATATTGTTTGAGAATTAAAGTAGGAAAAGGCATGATTTTGGGTATATATGTCAATAAAAATTTGTTTAGTATACCCTTGAGGACAAAATTGGCATTTAGAAAAATTTTATTAGGCATTCTTGGCTTTTGTAATGCTTTCCGCCTGCATTTGGGCGGAAAACTTTGGTAGTCATAACAATGGGAGCTCATTCGTCCAAATTAGACGCTTTTCATCCTTTGCTGTTCTTTAAAAACTCCCAAATACTAGAAAGAGTGTCTTTTTTATCACATTTTTTTTCATCAAATCGCAGCTCCCAAACTAGTTATAAGAGTTTAGAAAATTTTTGCATAAATCTTGATTCCAAATTAATAAGTTTTCCTCTCCAATACTTTGATTTTGTTATTTTATATAGTACTATGAAAATGGTTATTATTACTAAATTCTATTACATTCATGCTAGGGTTTAGTCTTTATTATCTATTTTTAACTAATACTTCCTTTTGATAACCAATTAGTAATAAGTTAAGGGGTATTTTTGGTATGAAATATTCTTCTTACTCTTGAAATCATTTTTTTATTGTTGATTTTTTGAATTAGACTAATTTGTTACAAGAACATTAGTTTTAAGGGAGGTTAATGATATTTTGAAAACTTCAAGGGAGGGCAGTGAAACTGTTATAAACCTCAGGGGAGGTTTCTGAAATTATCCCTTTCTGTTATTTTCAAATCTCTGAAAGATTTAGATGGATAAAACCAAGAAGAAAATAAGAAATGAAGCAAGAAAAGTTCTACAAGCCATACTAGAACGTTAGCTAGATTTAAAAAAAAAATTAAGTTATTTTCCGAAATATAATTAACAAACTAATTTTCTTGCAAAATTGATATATCCACCAATTATCACCAACAAAATATTAATGTGGTTGGACACAAACTTGAAAATGTGACCACAAAGATTCTTATTTTTTTTCCAAGAAAAGAAAACAAAAAATGAAATTGACTTCCATGATTTATTTTATTTTATTTTGTTTTATTTTTTTTTGTGGCGAATATAGCATGGTAATTTTGGTAGTTTATAATTTTATATGGTTCCTTCTTATGAATTTTTTTTTTTTGGCTTCAAACATTTGTTTATTTGTGTAATTTACAGTAGAAATAATGTTCTATAGATAGTTAATTACTCAAACGGAAAAAAATGTTTATTTATTTGATCAAGCCGAGCTTAGTATAGTAGATTTTTGGAGCTAGTATTTGAAATTCGGATATGTTTCTAATCTAAGTTGAACTTCACTCCTTAAAATTGCATAGACTTGACTTTGCTTATACTGGAATCGTATTCTTTTTGTTGTTGGGTGATCACTGTCAATTATATTTCTTGAGAAACTACTTATGAATAGGAAAATATATGTAATAGTTATTTATTTGTGATAAAGGATGAAATTTCAAAGCTTTGAATATAAGCTACTTAATTTTCGATTTTTGGTTAGTTGTGTTGAGCTGGCGATCAAAGTTTTGTGCTATTATAAGGTTGATTGTTTGAAAAAAAGGGTTGATTATTATTTGAAAGGGAATGGTTTTAGATCCAGTACTTTACCTGTTTGAAAGACGATGAATATCTGGTAGTATCAAATGCTGGATCGGTGGATGGTTTAGTAAGATGGATTTTATGGCCAAGTGATTCTAAGTTTGATAGATTATCAGGAATTGCTGAAGATTGAGCTGAGAAATTGATGAAGATGAGATGGTTTATATTCTTCCCATTGGAAATTCCATGGAACTTGTTCACTTTATTGGTTTTCTTCCAATACTTTAGGAAGCATAATTGACAATTTCTAAGTGGGAGAGAACATTAATGACAGTTAACCTCCTCAGATGGAAGCCCAAGTATCTGAATTTCTTTTAATCTTGTCCCAGCTGTTTAATTCTGTTAGTACTCTTGAAGGGGCAAATAGACTATTCTGTCATTGCTGGTGATTGTTTACTGTAGTTAACTCTAAACACTAATTACAATTCACTGACCAAAACCCTTACTGGAAAAGGGGAGTAACGGCATTATTTGCCACTTATTTCTACATAACTTAAAAGAACTTGATTACCTACTGAAATATCATTCTCTTTGTTTTACATGACTGGTGTTAGATTTCTAGTGGATTTGGGATATTGCTCTTTCTCCTTAAATTTAATTGAATGCTATAAGTAGCTCTTTTGTATCTGTTACTGTTTTCCTTTGATTTTTTTTTTTTATAGTTTTCTGATGTTGTTTGAAAATATGATGAGTCAAAGTTACATCTGTCTGAAATAGGAAGTATCAATTCTTGCAGTAGGATGAGTATTTAGTGGTTGGCTGATCATTATGATTAAATTGAAGCTTCAAAAGTCTTTGTTTTGGCTGTCTAGTTTTTATTGTCTTTTAATTTTCTTGAGTTGGGATTCTCATGTAAAGGCATTGTACTGCTGCTTGATTCTTGTGTTTTATTCCAATTTACACACATATATCAAGAAAAAAAATTTCTAGTCTTGTTCAGAATGCATCAGTGGGTAGAATTTGTTATCTGGTTGATGGCTAGTATTTCATGTGCTAATTTGGTTTCCCAGAGAAGTAAATTGTTTCTGGCCATAGTTTTATTGGTATGAATCACTTATGCTTGTTCTGCTTCAAATATGTTGGTTAAACATAGGAAAGGCTATTATATTTCTTACTTTTAGTATCTTACAGGAGCAAATAACAAGATTGGCTGAAACAGAGACATCACCATTCGTGCAGTTTACCGTTTGGATATGGGATGGTTCTAGGTACTCTGGTATGCTATGCATGGCCTTATCATCTATTATCTACTGTATCATGGAAGTTCTTTCAGATGTTTTCACTGGTAAGTAACTCACTGATTCAATTTACGAATAATAGCTCTCAATCAAACAAAAAGTTATTTTGAACAAGTTGTTAGTTGCTTAGCACTTTGAAGAGAGATCTTTATTTCTGTGGTTTCAATTATAAGCTTTGTGTGATTTATTTAGTTATCATCTTTTTTCTTGGTGTGAATAAACATGAGGCCAATTACATCTTCCTTTACGAGAAAGAGATTGGTGAAGATTTGTCCTCTCATTAATAACTTTATGTGATCAATGTAAGGAGTGAAAGCTAATCCTTCCGAACTATGTAGATGAAAATTTGGGCCTTCAATTGAAAAGGTGGAGTACATGATTCGGGCTTGAAGGTTCCTTATCTTTCAAATATGGGAGCTTCCCTCCTCTCCTCCATGACTGGCTGTATTTTCTTTGACTATGTCCCCCACTCGACCATGGAAAATATTGTATGCATAGCTTTAAATTATGGTGATGTCAAATAGTGGTCTTAGGAGTCAAAGAGTCAAAGACATTTAAGGCATATATAAGCTTAATTATGCCAGAGATTTCCTCTTATCTCCTTTACGTTGAGATTTCCTTCAGTTAAATCCTTTTTTGGTTTGTCAAAACTAATGGATTCTCCAGTCCTTTGATGACCATAATACATAGAGTAATTGGATGGTAAAATATCCAATTAGAAATATAAAGTTGAACCATTATATGAAGAGATGATATTTAGATGTTTTCATGAAGTAATAAATCATTAAATTTTTGTCTTAGTAAATGTAATTAACTGATTGACAATTCTTTGGTGAATTGACTGGATATTACTCTTTTTTCCTCTATAATTGCAATGTTTCTTTTTTTACTAGTTAATTTATTTTGTTTAGAAGTCTGAATACATCCTTTTCTTTTTTCTGCTTAATTAATGCAAATGTGGGCATTTCAGCTAAAGCTGAACAACTATTTACATATTTGAGAATTGTGAGAAATGTTTCAAGTTCAATATGCTGCTTTCCATTTAAAATTGGACCATGGATCTGCAAGATTTACGGTGCCCTGGCTCTATAAGTCACCATGTTACAGATTTTTCTGTTTTTAGTGCTTGGTCAGCTCTGCAATATTAGCTTCAACCACGATAATGTCCATCTTGAAACTCAATACAGATTTTTAATCAGAGCAAAGAGTTAGATGTTAGAATGGTGGTTTTTGGTAAATCTTAGAAGTATATTATGTAGCATTCGTTCTGAGTTTTCGTGATTACCCCTTTATTTACTTTGATATGAATCTCTAATTGAAATGGGTCCTTTTATACTTTCATCTTTCGTCATTAAAATGACAGGGTAATCTTTTCATTCAGGGCATGTAATGTCTTGTCTCTTCCCATGCTTCAAGTTGTGCCCATTCTAATGGAATAAATCGTTTTGCTCATCCTTAATGACAGCTCAATCAATTCCTCTTTTTGAGATGGCATTTACCAGATGTACAGTTATTTTGATTTTGTCGTTTGTATGGTTGAAAAGAAGCAGACAGCCAATATTTGGTACATCAAGTGTCAGAAAACTATTGGTTCTAAGAGCATTCATGGGATACCTCTCATTGTTGAGTTTTATTTATTGGTGAGTTCTAATGCTTGAACCAATTGAGTTGCATTTGGTCAGACTAACAACTTAGTAAGCTCAGCTGCTGATCTTGTTTATTGTAAATTTCTCTTCCATGCAGTTTATACATCATTTTAATAAGTGGAAGCATGATTTAGCCTTTTCCGAGGACTTATTACAGATTGTATCTATACTCTGTTGCTACAGAAGTGCTTCTTTTAGGTCTTGTCTGCAGAACTTAGAGTGCTTTTGAGATTGTGTATAAAGCCACTATATTTTTATCTATCTTACATTTTTACTTTCTGGTTCTTAAACATTTTCTAGATGTACACATGCTAAATTATTTTGTTTTGTCAAATACAGCTTTTGAGCTTACACAATATTACACACCACTATGCAAAAACTGTATCTGTTACAACGCTGCTTTCAGTTTTTCAAGTAGCACTTAGATCACCCTTATTGGCAGTTGGAATGATAATAAATCTGCTCATGTTCTATTCTTTGACTTTCTAAGGAACTCATTTGCAGCATTTTTAGCCGTTATATAATTTCTTTTCTCTTCTATTTTTTGGGTTGTTCGTCAGAGCTAGTTCTTTTTTTTTGGGGGGGGGGGGGGGGGGAGGGGAGGGGGGTTGATGTTCTCATTTGCATAATTAAATATTTTGTTCTTTTATTTTACTCTGCTGTTCCATGCGTTTGGTTTTTCTTTTTTGGTGAGTTATGTTTGTGGACTTTGATGATTTACTTGTGACAATGTGTGAGCTAATTTCCTTTTCAGCATTCAAAGAGTACCTCTTTCTCAGGCAATCATGTTGAACTTTACTACTCCAATTGTGGCTGCAGTTGCTGCAAGAGTCATATTGCATGAGAAGTTAAAAATTGCAGAAATAGGAGGTAATTTTCTTTGTTATTAGACATTCTACAGTGACAATATATCTGTAATTTAGGCAACTATTACATGTACTGCAAACCTATTTGCAATTATCAGTCTGTTGGAAGTAGAAGGTAATCTGAAGAGATAAGGATAAAAGTCTAGAAGTACTGCTTAGTAGGCCTTGGACACAACTAGGTCTTTTGAAGAGAAAAGGAGAAAAGTTTACAAGTTCTCCATGAAGTAGAAAATTTCCTGAAGACGCATTGAGAAAAGTTTTCAAGTACTACTTAGTACGACTTAGACGGTCTAATTGAAAAACGAAGTTGGTTAAGGAAATTATGCAATCTTCATTGGTTAAGATTAAGGAATATCGGATTTCTGAGTATTGAAATTCTTCTGGTAAAAGAGGAAAATGAAGCTTTGAATTAGCTCTAAAGAACAGGTAAGTGCGAAGTTTGACCTAAATACTAAAGACATTAGGCTTGTAATAACATCATACACTCTAAAAGAATGGCTGCAAAGCTTGAATTATAGCTACAAGAAGGGTCATCGTTAATTGGAGCATTTGGGATGCCCTACCTTGGGACATTGGCATCAGATACTACACAGAGAAATATTGTTGAGACCAGCTAAATCTGATTGAGGTTGACTTTTGTGCCTTAGCAACAAGTTATCCTTGGTGTTTTATCGATTGCTGATAGGACTTGATTCCAACCCCAAATATATTTGCGCTTTTAAAACCTAATCCAAGTGGACTACATGCCAAACCTAAAAAATACATAAAAAGTACTTCCAAAATTTCTGAAATATCTTTGATGCAGTTATATTGGAAACCATGCTCAATGCTAGAGGAATCATTAATATACTGTGACAGCATTACATAACCCAAAACTGTTTCCAATCTCTGAACATGGTTTTTTTTGAAGTTAGCCAATGTTTGCAGTAAACTTACTCTTCCTTAAATTTATTGCTTCATTCTGTTGATTATAGAAGACTTGATTTCTAGTGGCTAAAACCAAACGAAAAACATTCTTAAGAGCAAAGGGCAGCAGATGCAGGTCTTCTGCTTATTGACATGTGATGCAGTATTCTCCAATAAGAACTCTCATTAAGGCTCAGCGTCCGTTGTTTCCAGGGAGGCACCTTGAGGACAAGTTTCTGTAGGATTCCTTATTTCAACTCCCGAACCAGCTTTAGCATCAAGCAGCTGAATTACTAGATTTTTAACAACTGGGCCTCTAACAGATAATTCATCATTCATTAATCCTCCTACTTAGGCTGAATCATCAAACTCACCAATATATGCTTCCCCATGTTGCTTGCCTCTAATCAGAAAGCTGGTCCTCTTGTTATATAGGAATCTAAAGCATGCCCCAAAGATTCTTTTCATTGGACAAATGGTTCAAGATCTCGTTTCTTGTAAGAGCCATTCCACAGGGACAAGCAAATTGGAAGATAAAATAGGTCAATGTTACCTTAATGCTCAGAAAATACACCATGAATGCCAAGAAGTTTTAGAAGTTTTGTTAGTAAGATCATTATTGATGCAACAGTGGGGTGTTTAATTAGGGAAGGAATGAGCATAATTAGGGACAAGCTCACATTGCTGCTTTTTCATTCCGAATTTGATGTCTTACCTTAATGCTCAGAAAATACACCATGAATGCCAAGAAGTTTTAGAAGTTTTGTTAGTAAGATCATTATTGATGCAACAGTGGGGTGTTTAATTAGGGAAGGAATGAGCATAATTAGGGACAAGCTCACATTGCTGCTTTTTCATTCCGAATTTGATGTCTAACCATATCCTTGTTGCCTATGTTGAATCTGAAGATCACAGTGCATTAGAAGTGTTTACTAGTTAGTTGGGTCATTTGGAAGACTGTAGGAGACAAGTTCGTCATTTCCAATTTTTACTTCACCTTTGGGTGTAAAGAGGTTTCAAGTTTTCTATCTTCTGTTCCAGCTATATCTTATCTTTCATTTTGCTTGTTGTGTCCCTTAAATATAAATATTCTTTTTATTTTGTATTCCTCTTTTTTGTTCATTTTGTGTTTACTTTGACCCACTCTACAGGTCTTGCTTGCAGTTTCTTTGGCGTACTTTTTATCTTCCGGCCAGTGCTCAACATACAAGGTAAACAAGCGAGTTTGTGGAGCTTCTTATGTAATTCTATGAGACTGGCTTCTTGAAGAAGGAATGCAACTTATTAATTTTGAGTATCGATATTCCCATGTACCTGCATTTTCATTTTCCTTATGTTTGTTTCAACTTCTATAACAATGATCACATTATACAGAACACAACCTGTTAAACTGAGTCAAGTAAGCATATTTCTCTAAATATATGGAAAGATATATTTGCAGCTGTCATTTCTGCCTAGTGTAAAAGCCTGATGACATATTAAAAGCTTAGTGTACTTAGTGCATGGATCTTCAAACCTTATCTTAATGCCAACTTATCAGAATACAAAATATTTCTAGCTATGCAATCCTTATGCATCTTTGACATGGGTAATTCCATTTTATTCCTCAAATTTAGCATCCAAGAGTTCAAGGAAGCTAGATATTTAATTGCTTTTTAATTAAAAATAAGAATAAGCTGGATCTTGGAAATAGTTCTAGAGAAAGAAATAAAAAAAGTTCAAGCTGTTATCAAGATTTGACAAACTTTAGCGTGAAACTGGGATACTAAATGCAAGAAGTAATAGATACTTCTATGGCACTGTCCTAACTTGCCAGTGCATCTCTTTACACAGCTCAAATGCTTATACAGTCTCCATTTGTCCATGTTCAGTTACTAGAGTACCACTAAGATCACAAATCTCCTTTCTGAATTGTTGCAAGTGAACTACCTTTAAAAGAGAAGAAAGATAACATTACCCAGCTGAAGCTAATCTAGCTTAGGCTGTCCTTAATCCTTATGTAAATGTTTTCAGGGTTAGGAATATATTCGGCATGTTTGCTCCAAAGGATTCCTGTTTGAATTCAATTCCAAACCATTAATTTTGCTAAAGCAGCGGATAATCGGTGATTATTTTTCCTAGCTTACAATTTCCTGACTGATATTTTGCCACAACACTTAGAAGAGCTGTCATTTGTCATTTCATTTTGAAAGCTATGCAGAGGATTGCCATGTATTCTCTGGTAGTTGACCCATGAAAGGTCAAGAAAGCATTAGTTTTTTCTATGGTATTCATGGAAATTTTAAAGGTCTATGCTACTATGCAAGAGAAATCTATACTCTAATTAGTAGTACAATGATCTGAAATGCTGTAAAATCAGAAATTACCCAGGATCTCCCTGTTAATTAGCAACTATCCTGCAAAGCTTCTCTCAAAATTCTAGTTTTCTGGTTGCTGTTATTATTTATATTTGTAAGAGCACTATTTCCATCTATACTTTTTAACTAGTTAGCAAGTTCCTAAATTTTTAATATCTTAAAGCCTTCTAAAATAAGTTTTACCACCATAGGCATAAAACCATTTAAGGATTTTCATTGTCCTCTACTATTTTCCTTGGGATCATAAATAAGAGGAGTGATAAAATTTTTCTGCACCCTCTGATGTTCTAATAGTATAATCAGATACCTTATGTCCTGCTTTAGCATTACTGAATTGTTTGTTATTAGTGTCATTTGTCCAACTTTTTGTGGCAGGCTCAACTGAAGCTGGAGAAGCAAATATTTCTTATGTCAAGGGAAGTAATCATTTATATGCAGTTCTAGTTGGTTTAGTTTCATCAACAGTTGGCGGAGTTAGCTACTGCTTTATAAGGGCTGGAGCTAAGGCAGCTGATCAACCTTTGTAAGATCAATGGTTTGCTTGTCTGGTTCATTGATTGATTTGTACATATTTACTTCCTACACTTCAGAAGATGGGTGGGATGAGTATAGTTGACTAGTGGGGAAATGGAGGGAGAAAAGAACTTTGGTTTACCCCATTTAATAAAGTTACATTTCTAAAACTTTTGGTCCTATTTATCAATGTATATTTTGCTCCTTTGGTTGTCTTCTTACATTAATAAATATACTAGAGTTGCTTTCCTATGACATTGAGAACTGTTATTTGTCTTTTTGGTTTGAGGCTTTAATCAGATAGACCAGTGATATTCATCCAAACAAATTGTGATGTTAGTTTTCATCTTGGACACCTTTGAAGTATACAAATTACATGAGTGGGTATGTCATAATTGGCCTTTTTATCTGTTCCCAATTTTTCTGATAGTTTTCTTTTGATGTTTCAGACTCACTGTCTTTGCATTTGGCTTATTTGCCACTCCTGCTGCAGCAATATGTGCATTCATCTTTGAAGTAAGATTGCAATTTGAGTTAAAATTTCTTATTGCTGTATGTTTGTATCATTCATTTCATGTTTCTTTATGAGCTATTGCCTAGATGTGTTATTACATGCAAGTTTATGGATATTTGAAATGATGATGTTTTCCAAATTAAATTGAAAAGGGTTGCAATTATTTGCTTATCTGAAAGCTATTGCATCTAGTTGCGCCATGACTTGTTGTGACTGTCAAAAAAAAAAAAAAAAATTATTGAGACTTAAATCACTTGGGGACTGGGTAGGTGGTGAATGTGGTGCAAGTCTTTTCATATGAAATTTCAAGAGATCTAAGGTGCTTCTACTCCCTTTTTAATGTTACCAATGTGCTCTAGTGCGTGATTTGTAATTGTGACGGCTGCTAGAAATGTAGTTCCTTTTTGTGTAATGAGGGTGTATAACTTTCTCATATATGTTGTTTAACACAATTTCGTTTGGATGAGTTAAACTTTTAAGTGATTATTCTGTGCCATTAGTTGCTGACAATTTTCAGGTTTCATTTGAACTGATATCTCCTAAAACGCATTTAAAAAAAAAATATTCAACTGAGTATCTTTATCTTTCTCCATTTGTCTTGTTTTACAATGTGCCCATGCCTTTTTTAATGTTAAAACTGAAAAGTAGAGGTAATTCATTATTGGTTTCAAGCTGTTTATAGATACTATTTATTTATTATATGCTTTTGCAAGTTTCTTTTGCTTTTTTTATGATATTTTGGTCACCACTGTATTCTAGTTGGGGCTCTCATTAGGGAAGTACTGTTTTTCTTTTGCTTTTTGTATAATATCAGTCCATGCACTAAAGGCATTAGGAAATAACAATGAGCGAATGGAAGCTACTTTAAACAGCCCTAAGAACTTTATAGCAAGGTGCTTAGGAGCTCAGAACTCACAAAAAAATGATAGAGAAGGGATAGCTCGGTATGTTAACCCCCTTCATCCCCTTCGTGGAAAAAAAGAGACTAAGGTATCTGTAAGAGAGAAGGAATAGTCTGTTTAGTCTCCTGCATAACAAGACTCAGTCCCCTTCACTTTTATTGCTCATGTAGTTTCTTTTGTCCAAAATATACACTTTCTTGGCTTGGGCATAGAGTTTGGGATGATTACTCCTATCTGCCGTCATCCTCAAAAAGATTCTGTGCTTTTGTGAAGACATGCAATCTCATGTTTCATTTAGGTTTAGGACATACAATCTCATTAAAAAGACTTATTGTAGACTTTTCCTTTCAATAATCTTCTCTTACTCTATCTATAGCCTGAAGATAGACTAGTGTCATGTCATTTTTTGTGGTTTCAAAAAATTCCTTACTGGTTTTGAGTTACTAGATTGACTATATATCACCTCCTAAATCAACAATTACATTCTCTCTGCTTATTTAGCACACCCTTGTGTAGCACACAAATGGAGTGTGCCTCAAGCAGTGGTAATAACAATATTATTAACTTTTCAACAGACCTGAATGCCGGCGTTTTTCCTTTCAACTATGCAGCTTATATCTTGCCATCACAAGGACAGAAATAAGGAGAAGAATTACAAAAGAGCTTTTTTCCTTTTTTACTTTCTTTTTATAGAATCCTGACCCCAATAAATCATACAAAAAATGTTGCTTCTACTATGGTTGTCTGATGAGTGCATTGGATCTACTTGGTTTTATTGTGGCTTTGCTTGGTAGTCTATTTTTTCCTTTTTGCCTAACAGATTATAGCAATTTCAAACTTATTTAGTTTTATTGGCATAAACTACTCAAGTAAAAGCAAAATTCTAAGGAAGTTTATCAGCAGATAATCTTATGCCTTTGTTTACTGATAAAGCTAATATGAAAGTTGGAGTTCAAATATAATCAACAACTTGACTAGAAAATCAAATTGTATAAGGTACTAATGGGATGGTTTTGTTACTGAATGTAATTTAGAAAGCCAACATATACTGCCACATAAAAGATTAGAAAATGCAAGTGCAAATAAAAGAAAAAAAAGGTAGATTGTTGGAGTTGTAATTCTTACATGGTCACGGGTTAACCTCGAACAGCAGAATCTATTGTTGCTTGTCGATTGTCATCCTGAGATAGATATACCTATGGGCACATTTTAATCTTGTGAAAATTGTTTAGAAGGTCCTTTTATGTGCAAGAAAATGTAAAAGGTCAGATCCAATGTACAAGTGGAGTCTTTTGGCCATATATATTTACTCCGTAGGTAAATGCTGTAGCCTTTCTATTCTCTAAGTGAATTAAGCATTAAGATGACACGAGCTTTTAATCATATCTCTTGGTTTAGGTTCTTTTGTTGAATAAAGATTGTAATTTGTAATCTTTTGCTTCGAATGGCATGGACAAAAGTATGTAAATGATCGTCTGATGTGTGCTTCTTTTGCGTGTTTTAGACATTGCACTGATTTAAAAGACATCTGCTGTTTACCAACTACATGATGTATCATTTTTTATCTTGCTTTCTTACAACTATTTCTTTTTCGTGTACTCATGTAGGGTTTTGTGCTTCCTGGTTTTTATACTCTTCTTCTGATGGTGATACTTGGTTCATTAGCTTTCTTGGCAGAGGTCACTCTCTGAAGCTCTAATCCTTTCACATTGTTTGAATTTCAAAATTTGATCTGAAAACGAATTGTGGCTGAATATTGATCATAACTATTTCTTGGATGCCCATTGACACATTTTTCTCTCTTCAGATAACTGTAGCACGTGCACTTCAGCTTGAGAAAACCAGCAAAGTTGTGAATATTCTGTATCTTCAGGTATTATGTAGTGCTTCATACTGTACCATTTAGTCTGGATATGATGCAGTTCTTTTATACCAGCTGTCTCACTCTCTATGTGGTAACATTCAGTTAGGAACATGCAGTGTCTTTCTGATGATGTCATGATACATTTTATGGCTTTGGTAATTTATATATTAAAAAAAGGTGGAAACAAACTGGCCTATTATTGTGGGAGTTCTCCTGTATCTGTAAGTAGTTATGTGATCACATTGACTTAATGATTTTTTTCTTATTTTTTGGATAATAACTTTGACTTAATGACAGTATGCAACATTTGATCAGTTGTACTGACAGTATGTAATAACACTGACTTAATGAGTTTTTCCATATGCCTCCACATATACTCGAGATTCATATCTACGAGAATCCTTGAAAGGGAAAAATATGCAGTTGTATGCTTTCATGTTTGTGATAGTGTCTTATGGAAGTGTTAGATTTCTAATCCGCTCCGCAATTTACAAGCCGGGAAAGAAGTGTTAGCTAATAGGAAGTTGTTAGTTAGTTCAAACACCACGATTAACAGTGTAGCAGTTAAAGGCCCTGTTGTTAGCAGTTAGATGGAGTTTGGAATTTGGAATTTGTTGGGCTCTTGTATAATTATTATAGTTGCTGAATTGATATCCTAATTTCATGCTAGTTACACGACTGCATTTGAAACCTAACACAATATCTCTTGCTAATTGCATCCTCTTTCCTTCTCCTTGGTGTTGTTATTAGGCTGCTTCAACTCAATTGCTTGGAATGAGCTTATCTAGAATAGTTCCAACATTTGGTAGACTAGTTGGCTGTACACTTATCTTGATTTCAGCATGTTGTACTATGTACGTTGGACCCGAAAAAGAGGTTGATTGAAACATTTTGTTGTTGAACTCAATCTGTCGAGGATATATTCACCCCAATTCGGTGCAGAAAAGACTCTTTTGTGCTTGCCTTCATGCCAAAAGGGTTTCAATACCACCTGTGACTTTACAGCTCCTACCTGCGTATCAGCGACAGCTTTATTGTGCAAAATAGAGATGACAAGGATATCAATATAGACTGTACTATAGAATTTGTGACCATCTTGTATTTTTTTTACTCTGGGGGGAGTTTTGCAGGCAACAGCTTAACAACGTGCTAATTTTGCTGCTTGCTCATTTTTGCATCTTCTTGTCCTAATTCAAAACGATTTTTTAAGGGTCAAAAAATATAAAGATGTTGTTTCTTTGTCGAGAATTTCCATTAATGTTGGAATCATGATGTGTGTCTATACATGTCTATATATATATATATATACACACATATACATATATATTGAGCACCAAGAAATCTTCAATCTGATGTTCATCTAAAATAAGATTAGATGAGTTTGCCTCTTCTCTAGATAAAGCGTATGCAGTAACAATCCTTTGCTATGCTTCATTTTGTCAGAGAAACCAATTTACAATAACATACAATTTGTTTGGGCAATTCTTATTGAAGTTAATTCATCTAAAATAAGATTCTCAGTATTCCCATCAGTTCAACAAAGCTAAGTTGGGATAAATAACGCCAAAGCAATTAATTCATCGAATTATTCCACCAAAAGAAGGGGAAAAAAATTCGGTCAAAAAATCGGCAATGATAATGAGAGGTCTGTTACAATGCTGAGTGCCAATATTTCGACTACAGTGTTAATTGATAATGAAAATATTAGAAAATCATAAATTTAAAAAGTATGTTTTGAAATATATTATGGTTAGTCAATTGTTCAAAAATGCTGCTGAAATTATGAAATACAAAATGAGGTACATACGCAAGAGAAGTAAATAGAAATCTTTGTGGCAAAGGTTCGCTTGGATGGCAAATTTTGGCTCTTTACTGCAAAGGCCATTTGTATTGACTTTTGCAAAAAGCGTACCTTTTTTTTTTGGGTATATATAGCTGTACATCCCATGAGATACCACAAATTATCAATTAACAGTGTCGCCACATCTAGGACACCATTTTAAAAAAAAAAAATTCTTTTTGGGATTCGAATGCAAAAGTTTGCAAATGGTGTTGAAAAAAATGAAAAAGGAAATGATATGTCAAGGTGCTGCATAGCTCAATTGCAGTGACCCTATATGAAGAAATGGTGTGCATTTCCCCCTAAATTTGTGACTTTTTTTTACATTATTTCTAAAAATTTGCCCAAGTGAGGTGACAAAGTGTATACATGCAACCATTGGGCTTTGGTCTGCCCTCCCTCGTGCATTAGCGGGAAGTATAATACTTCCTTTCGTCATAAGATTTAGAAAATGCATTAATACACTTGTCTGGTTTAAAAACTCACCTCCAATCTCGTACAAGTCTAATTACGCTCTCCCCTCTAGCATAAGAGTAGAATAGATTGTTGACGTTAGATCCAAAAGAGAAAGAAAAGGCAGGAGGTGGGGAACAAAGTGGATATATCCAATATTGGAATGATAAAGGGTGATTCCGTATTGCGTTGAGAGGGCAAAGCATGATTAACGCTACATAAAATATCAATGGAAAAAAACTTGGTGCAATATTGCAGAACAGGTAGCACAATTTGCTTGAAACTCAGATCATGGCTTCATTTGGTTTTTCTATTGCCACCAACCATCCTTAACACTAGAAGAAAAGAACTTAATTCTGCATTCACATTTGATGCAGGAAATGATAACCAACAAAAATCTGTATCATCACAGGTGCTGTGCCGTACTATGGAAAATTACATAGTTTCACTTTCCAACATAATCTAAGAAGTAGAAAATAACTTTTGACTTAGCAACAAATAATTGAAAAAATGAAACTTGAAATGAGAACCACTTAAACTAGAACTGCCAAAAGATCAAGGTCTAGTTAGAGCAGAACATTCATAGTCGTCCCATCAATTAATAAGCAATCTCCAGAAATATCCTATCAGACATATTCAAGTCAAAAAAACAAAAGAATAAGGAAAAAGAGTACAAAGAAAGAAAGCTGATATTTGCATTCCTATTTTGGATGGACCTTCTTCTTCTTGACATGGCAGTTGCAATCATGCATGCTGGTTATGCATCCTAACTTCCTCTTCATTTCTTTCCACATGTTCACTTTTCCTTTTCTAGCTTTCCTGCAGCTACCATTCAGGATTTCCCTTCTCATCATATCGCATTCTCTTTCCAGTTCCAACACTTTGCTGCTCATCTTTTCCATCTCTGCCTTGATCACTTCTTCTTCGCTGTTGCAACCCCTTGTTGCTGCTTCCTCTTCCTCTTCCTCTTCCTCTGCCCCTTTTAAAAATAATCTCCCCTCCTCTGATCCCTTGATTTCCTTTGGCATAGTCTCTCGCATTTGCAACTGAACTGCAAATAGCACTTGCACCATTACTCTCACAGGCAATCTTTCATTCCTTGAAGCATGTAAGCAAGCTTCTGGAGACATCTTGCTGCAATCCAACAGGTGGCATACCTCTTCTCTCTCAGATTCTGTCAGATATCTATGCTTGTCTAAGTAGATATCTATAGCCCTGTACATTCCATCTGAATTTTGTAGAATTCCTCTAGATGCTGCAAGTGAAAAGTCAGCAAGTGATATAAATGTGCTCATCTTTAAGTCTATGTCACTAGCAATTTCAATCAGAAAGTTCTCAATAAGTTCTGCCACTGTGATCAATTCATGTCCATCTTTTCCAGTATAATTGCGATAGAAATTCTTCATGAGCCTCCTCACGCATTCTGTGTCATACCGTTCTTCCTTGGCATATCCTTGAGAAGGTATCAGGAGATCTTTCACAGTCGCCTGGTCTAATTGCTTCCCAATCCTGATTTCAAATCCATTTCTACACTCGTTACTAGCATCCAAGGCTATTGCAGACCGTAGCATTTCAAATAGTAATGCGCAGGGTATTAGTCCTCTTGCATTTGGTAACATTCTCTCCACTGCTTCAATTATCTCTCTCTGGATACTTTTCTTGTAAATTGAACCATCATCCCCTTCTTTCATGCTGAAAAGTACCCACTTTTTTGCATACTGACATACAGCTGCAGCTATGTATTCTGCTGGGATTTCCCGCTCAATCATTGCACCAATGATGGGCTCATAGAGCCTGAGAGACAATATTGACAAATCTTCAGATTTCCATTCCAAAGCAAAGAGTTTCCTCCGCACATTTGGCCTGAAGTAATTTTCATTGTCCTCTCCTTCATCATTGGAGGTCAAGTCCTTGAATGATTCTCCAAGAAGATGTGGATGTTCCAAAGCCTTTAAGATTATTGATTCGACACAGGCACCAACCAGGCCAAGATCCGCTGCTTGTTGAAGAATATCCTCTGCGGCCTTGAGGGCTCTAATGGATTTGTTCCAACTAGAAACAACTTGGTGTTCAAAGAAGTCCAGAGCCTTGCTGAACAAATTATTGGTGCAGTGGCTCTCAGTCATTCCAAGGTAGTGGGCTAGGCAAGCAACATGCGTGACATTTTCGGTTGACAGGTTGATTTCGTAACCATGGCAGAATCTTGCAACTAGCTCAAATGTTTCTGGGTCAGCAGGGGCATCTCTAAGAACATTTGTGAGATCCTCACTTGGATGATCTTTGAGCAACACAGCTAGCTTTGATGATTTAGAAGCCAGAAGTTCCTAATACAGTTAACAACTATCAGATTTATATAAACTTTAAACAAAGCAGAAGGGATATCTAAATCAGGGCCTTTAAAAGACAAGATTTCCTTAACCAATTAGAGGATGAAAAAAATGGGAAGCGAAATGGCTGCATCTAGAGGATGTTCTTACCCTGTCTAGTGTAAAAGGTACACCATCAACACAAAGTTGCACTTCTGATGATGCTTTAGATTTTGACTTCCTGATCAAAGAAGAAAAAATGGTTTACAGAATTGATTCCTAGATTAACAAAGAAGGGTATGGTCCTTAACTTATTACCTGGTTGCAGAATCTATAAACTGCCCGGTGGCCATTATATATAGCTTCCAGTGATACAACAAATTGGTTCCAGAACAAGGAGATGATGATTATTCAAATCTGCAAGCTAGACAAAAATCTTGAAACCCTGAGATCAAATTATTCTCCAGTAATACAACAAATTAGTATGTTCTTAACTTGGTTCATTTGCAATAATATACAGATATTTGTGAAGCAACAACAGTGCATCTGAGGTGATATGTAATGCAGTAACCATAACTTAAGTTTTCCAGCCCATACTTCAATCAACAGATGCTCAATTGAAACTTAAATAACTTCTGGTATCAGTGTTACATTGAATACGGTATAAACTTTTTAGCTACATAATCATGAAATTTAGTGCTTATTTTGAACAACAAAGATCCTGTAGATGATGTAAAGAACAGTTTTCAATGGCTATAGGCAGCCTAATGTGTAACTCAGTCAAATTAAAGCCAAGTATGATCATCACTCACACTAAAAGACCATTGCAACTTGTGATTCAATTCCAATAATTGCACCAGCAAAAAATATAACCAATAAAACATGCGTGTCATAATAGACATCAAAATGCACTGTAAAACTTCCCCAAAACCACGTTTTAAAAAGACAAATTGGTAAACTAGAGGAAAATTTTGGAAAATAGTGAAGTAATAAAGGTGTGGAAAATAATGGTAGTACCTTCTTGAAGGGCTTTTTCACCTTAGTACTAGATCCAGCAGCAACACAAAAGTTTTGCATATTTTGTGAAAGCTGAGAATTCTCTTCATTGTTACTAGACATATAAGTGTAGATGAACATATAACATGTGAATGTTTATCCTACTGTTTGACTCTTCCAACGTTCAACCCAAAAATCAGGATTTCTGTTAGGGATAATTTCAGAAATCTCCTTGAGGTTTCTGATAATTGCATTGCCCTCTCTTGAAGTTTTGAAAATACCACTTACCTCCCCTATTAGTCATTTGGAACCCAATGCTTATCTCATAAATGGTGACATGACTATACTATCCTTACAACTTAGGAAATATTACGTATTTATATGGAGAGAAACAATTTAGTTACTTGTACTAAATTAACCATGATTTTGAATATAAAAAAATTGAAAATCTTGAATACTAAATTTTATAACGATAATTGCTAGCATTTTAAAATTCTTTTTCTATATTTTAGTAGTTCTTATAATTTCTTTCTCCTAAACAAAGATTAAAATTCTGATTAAATATTATTATTTCATAATTTTTTCATAAGAAAAACAAGATGAATATGAAAATACACAAAAGAGGGTAAAGTATTAAATATGTTTACAATTAGATTTTATTAAGTTATGGATAAAATGTAACTGCACATAATCTATTCTTTCCCTTCTTTTCCAAAATATTTGGTCTTTCTTTTATTTTCTTTGTATAAGTAATCCAAACAAAATGGTTAGAAAATTTTTTTTCTACTTTGATTTATTTGCTTTTCCATTAAAATCATACCCTTTTATTAATCCAAACGTTACTTGAGAGTTGTATTTTTTTTAAATTACAAATGATGGAAATTTCTATTCATTTTCTATACACTAACAGTATATGCATTTTTACCATTGGATGCACGACACATAATCTGAATCTAAATTTGAAACCCAAATTTTGCGCAAATATCATTCATCGAACCGTGATAGTGTATACACTGTTAGTATATATAAGAGTTACTCATATTTTTTATCATTTGCCATCTATAGTGATTTTTTTCTTATAAAGGCCATACTTGTTTTGTTCAATTCCTTTTCAAAATCTTTCAAATTTTGATACTAATAGCTAGTTTGAATGTTTAGCTTAGAAAAAAAAACATGGGAAATGTTAAGTTATGAAAGAAAAGAAGAGAAGAGTTTTTAATATTGTTTGAGAATTAAAGTAGGAAAAGGCATGATTTTGGGTATATATGTCAATAAAAATTTGTTTAGTATACCCTTGAGGACAAAATTGGCATTTAGAAAAATTTTATTAGGCATTCTTGGCTTTTGTAATGCTTTCCGCCTGCATTTGGGCGGAAAACTTTGGTAGTCATAACAATGGGAGCTCATTCGTCCAAATTAGACGCTTTTCATCCTTTGCTGTTCTTTAAAAACTCCCAAATACTAGAAAGAGTGTCTTTTTTATCACATTTTTTTTCATCAAATCGCAGCTCCCAAACTAGTTATAAGAGTTTAGAAAATTTTTGCATAAATCTTGATTCCAAATTAATAAGTTTTCCTCTCCAATACTTTGATTTTGTTATTTTATATAGTACTATGAAAATGGTTATTATTACTAAATTCTATTACATTCATGCTAGGGTTTAGTCTTTATTATCTATTTTTAACTAATACTTCCTTTTGATAACCAATTAGTAATAAGTTAAGGGGTATTTTTGGTATGAAATATTCTTCTTACTCTTGAAATCATTTTTTTATTGTTGATTTTTTGAATTAGACTAATTTGTTACAAGAACATTAGTTTTAAGGGAGGTTAATGATATTTTGAAAACTTCAAGGGAGGGCAGTGAAACTGTTATAAACCTCAGGGGAGGTTTCTGAAATTATCCCTTTCTGTTATTTTCAAATCTCTGAAAGATTTAGATGGATAAAACCAAGAAGAAAATAAGAAATGAAGCAAGAAAAGTTCTACAAGCCATACTAGAACGTTAGCTAGATTTAAAAAAAAAATTAAGTTATTTTCCGAAATATAATTAACAAACTAATTTTCTTGCAAAATTGATATATCCACCAATTATCACCAACAAAATATTAATGTGGTTGGACACAAACTTGAAAATGTGACCACAAAGATTCTTATTTTTTTTCCAAGAAAAGAAAACAAAAAATGAAATTGACTTCCATGATTTATTTTATTTTATTTTGTTTTATTTTTTTTTGTGGCGAATATAGCATGGTAATTTTGGTAGTTTATAATTTTATATGGTTCCTTCTTATGAATTTTTTTTTTTTGGCTTCAAACATTTGTTTATTTGTGTAATTTACAGTAGAAATAATGTTCTATAGATAGTTAATTACTCAAACGGAAAAAAATGTTTATTTATTTGATCAAGCCGAGCTTAGTATAGTAGATTTTTGGAGCTAGTATTTGAAATTCGGATATGTTTCTAATCTAAGTTGAACTTCACTCCTTAAAATTGCATAGACTTGACTTTGCTTATACTGGAATCGTATTCTTTTTGTTGTTGGGTGATCACTGTCAATTATATTTCTTGAGAAACTACTTATGAATAGGAAAATATATGTAATAGTTATTTATTTGTGATAAAGGATGAAATTTCAAAGCTTTGAATATAAGCTACTTAATTTTCGATTTTTGGTTAGTTGTGTTGAGCTGGCGATCAAAGTTTTGTGCTATTATAAGGTTGATTGTTTGAAAAAAAGGGTTGATTATTATTTGAAAGGGAATGGTTTTAGATCCAGTACTTTACCTGTTTGAAAGACGATGAATATCTGGTAGTATCAAATGCTGGATCGGTGGATGGTTTAGTAAGATGGATTTTATGGCCAAGTGATTCTAAGTTTGATAGATTATCAGGAATTGCTGAAGATTGAGCTGAGAAATTGATGAAGATGAGATGGTTTATATTCTTCCCATTGGAAATTCCATGGAACTTGTTCACTTTATTGGTTTTCTTCCAATACTTTAGGAAGCATAATTGACAATTTCTAAGTGGGAGAGAACATTAATGACAGTTAACCTCCTCAGATGGAAGCCCAAGTATCTGAATTTCTTTTAATCTTGTCCCAGCTGTTTAATTCTGTTAGTACTCTTGAAGGGGCAAATAGACTATTCTGTCATTGCTGGTGATTGTTTACTGTAGTTAACTCTAAACACTAATTACAATTCACTGACCAAAACCCTTACTGGAAAAGGGGAGTAACGGCATTATTTGCCACTTATTTCTACATAACTTAAAAGAACTTGATTACCTACTGAAATATCATTCTCTTTGTTTTACATGACTGGTGTTAGATTTCTAGTGGATTTGGGATATTGCTCTTTCTCCTTAAATTTAATTGAATGCTATAAGTAGCTCTTTTGTATCTGTTACTGTTTTCCTTTGATTTTTTTTTTTTATAGTTTTCTGATGTTGTTTGAAAATATGATGAGTCAAAGTTACATCTGTCTGAAATAGGAAGTATCAATTCTTGCAGTAGGATGAGTATTTAGTGGTTGGCTGATCATTATGATTAAATTGAAGCTTCAAAAGTCTTTGTTTTGGCTGTCTAGTTTTTATTGTCTTTTAATTTTCTTGAGTTGGGATTCTCATGTAAAGGCATTGTACTGCTGCTTGATTCTTGTGTTTTATTCCAATTTACACACATATATCAAGAAAAAAAATTTCTAGTCTTGTTCAGAATGCATCAGTGGGTAGAATTTGTTATCTGGTTGATGGCTAGTATTTCATGTGCTAATTTGGTTTCCCAGAGAAGTAAATTGTTTCTGGCCATAGTTTTATTGGTATGAATCACTTATGCTTGTTCTGCTTCAAATATGTTGGTTAAACATAGGAAAGGCTATTATATTTCTTACTTTTAGTATCTTACAGGAGCAAATAACAAGATTGGCTGAAACAGAGACATCACCATTCGTGCAGTTTACCGTTTGGATATGGGATGGTTCTAGGTACTCTGGTATGCTATGCATGGCCTTATCATCTATTATCTACTGTATCATGGAAGTTCTTTCAGATGTTTTCACTGGTAAGTAACTCACTGATTCAATTTACGAATAATAGCTCTCAATCAAACAAAAAGTTATTTTGAACAAGTTGTTAGTTGCTTAGCACTTTGAAGAGAGATCTTTATTTCTGTGGTTTCAATTATAAGCTTTGTGTGATTTATTTAGTTATCATCTTTTTTCTTGGTGTGAATAAACATGAGGCCAATTACATCTTCCTTTACGAGAAAGAGATTGGTGAAGATTTGTCCTCTCATTAATAACTTTATGTGATCAATGTAAGGAGTGAAAGCTAATCCTTCCGAACTATGTAGATGAAAATTTGGGCCTTCAATTGAAAAGGTGGAGTACATGATTCGGGCTTGAAGGTTCCTTATCTTTCAAATATGGGAGCTTCCCTCCTCTCCTCCATGACTGGCTGTATTTTCTTTGACTATGTCCCCCACTCGACCATGGAAAATATTGTATGCATAGCTTTAAATTATGGTGATGTCAAATAGTGGTCTTAGGAGTCAAAGAGTCAAAGACATTTAAGGCATATATAAGCTTAATTATGCCAGAGATTTCCTCTTATCTCCTTTACGTTGAGATTTCCTTCAGTTAAATCCTTTTTTGGTTTGTCAAAACTAATGGATTCTCCAGTCCTTTGATGACCATAATACATAGAGTAATTGGATGGTAAAATATCCAATTAGAAATATAAAGTTGAACCATTATATGAAGAGATGATATTTAGATGTTTTCATGAAGTAATAAATCATTAAATTTTTGTCTTAGTAAATGTAATTAACTGATTGACAATTCTTTGGTGAATTGACTGGATATTACTCTTTTTTCCTCTATAATTGCAATGTTTCTTTTTTTACTAGTTAATTTATTTTGTTTAGAAGTCTGAATACATCCTTTTCTTTTTTCTGCTTAATTAATGCAAATGTGGGCATTTCAGCTAAAGCTGAACAACTATTTACATATTTGAGAATTGTGAGAAATGTTTCAAGTTCAATATGCTGCTTTCCATTTAAAATTGGACCATGGATCTGCAAGATTTACGGTGCCCTGGCTCTATAAGTCACCATGTTACAGATTTTTCTGTTTTTAGTGCTTGGTCAGCTCTGCAATATTAGCTTCAACCACGATAATGTCCATCTTGAAACTCAATACAGATTTTTAATCAGAGCAAAGAGTTAGATGTTAGAATGGTGGTTTTTGGTAAATCTTAGAAGTATATTATGTAGCATTCGTTCTGAGTTTTCGTGATTACCCCTTTATTTACTTTGATATGAATCTCTAATTGAAATGGGTCCTTTTATACTTTCATCTTTCGTCATTAAAATGACAGGGTAATCTTTTCATTCAGGGCATGTAATGTCTTGTCTCTTCCCATGCTTCAAGTTGTGCCCATTCTAATGGAATAAATCGTTTTGCTCATCCTTAATGACAGCTCAATCAATTCCTCTTTTTGAGATGGCATTTACCAGATGTACAGTTATTTTGATTTTGTCGTTTGTATGGTTGAAAAGAAGCAGACAGCCAATATTTGGTACATCAAGTGTCAGAAAACTATTGGTTCTAAGAGCATTCATGGGATACCTCTCATTGTTGAGTTTTATTTATTGGTGAGTTCTAATGCTTGAACCAATTGAGTTGCATTTGGTCAGACTAACAACTTAGTAAGCTCAGCTGCTGATCTTGTTTATTGTAAATTTCTCTTCCATGCAGTTTATACATCATTTTAATAAGTGGAAGCATGATTTAGCCTTTTCCGAGGACTTATTACAGATTGTATCTATACTCTGTTGCTACAGAAGTGCTTCTTTTAGGTCTTGTCTGCAGAACTTAGAGTGCTTTTGAGATTGTGTATAAAGCCACTATATTTTTATCTATCTTACATTTTTACTTTCTGGTTCTTAAACATTTTCTAGATGTACACATGCTAAATTATTTTGTTTTGTCAAATACAGCTTTTGAGCTTACACAATATTACACACCACTATGCAAAAACTGTATCTGTTACAACGCTGCTTTCAGTTTTTCAAGTAGCACTTAGATCACCCTTATTGGCAGTTGGAATGATAATAAATCTGCTCATGTTCTATTCTTTGACTTTCTAAGGAACTCATTTGCAGCATTTTTAGCCGTTATATAATTTCTTTTCTCTTCTATTTTTTGGGTTGTTCGTCAGAGCTAGTTCTTTTTTTTTGGGGGGGGGGGGGGGGGGAGGGGAGGGGGGTTGATGTTCTCATTTGCATAATTAAATATTTTGTTCTTTTATTTTACTCTGCTGTTCCATGCGTTTGGTTTTTCTTTTTTGGTGAGTTATGTTTGTGGACTTTGATGATTTACTTGTGACAATGTGTGAGCTAATTTCCTTTTCAGCATTCAAAGAGTACCTCTTTCTCAGGCAATCATGTTGAACTTTACTACTCCAATTGTGGCTGCAGTTGCTGCAAGAGTCATATTGCATGAGAAGTTAAAAATTGCAGAAATAGGAGGTAATTTTCTTTGTTATTAGACATTCTACAGTGACAATATATCTGTAATTTAGGCAACTATTACATGTACTGCAAACCTATTTGCAATTATCAGTCTGTTGGAAGTAGAAGGTAATCTGAAGAGATAAGGATAAAAGTCTAGAAGTACTGCTTAGTAGGCCTTGGACACAACTAGGTCTTTTGAAGAGAAAAGGAGAAAAGTTTACAAGTTCTCCATGAAGTAGAAAATTTCCTGAAGACGCATTGAGAAAAGTTTTCAAGTACTACTTAGTACGACTTAGACGGTCTAATTGAAAAACGAAGTTGGTTAAGGAAATTATGCAATCTTCATTGGTTAAGATTAAGGAATATCGGATTTCTGAGTATTGAAATTCTTCTGGTAAAAGAGGAAAATGAAGCTTTGAATTAGCTCTAAAGAACAGGTAAGTGCGAAGTTTGACCTAAATACTAAAGACATTAGGCTTGTAATAACATCATACACTCTAAAAGAATGGCTGCAAAGCTTGAATTATAGCTACAAGAAGGGTCATCGTTAATTGGAGCATTTGGGATGCCCTACCTTGGGACATTGGCATCAGATACTACACAGAGAAATATTGTTGAGACCAGCTAAATCTGATTGAGGTTGACTTTTGTGCCTTAGCAACAAGTTATCCTTGGTGTTTTATCGATTGCTGATAGGACTTGATTCCAACCCCAAATATATTTGCGCTTTTAAAACCTAATCCAAGTGGACTACATGCCAAACCTAAAAAATACATAAAAAGTACTTCCAAAATTTCTGAAATATCTTTGATGCAGTTATATTGGAAACCATGCTCAATGCTAGAGGAATCATTAATATACTGTGACAGCATTACATAACCCAAAACTGTTTCCAATCTCTGAACATGGTTTTTTTTGAAGTTAGCCAATGTTTGCAGTAAACTTACTCTTCCTTAAATTTATTGCTTCATTCTGTTGATTATAGAAGACTTGATTTCTAGTGGCTAAAACCAAACGAAAAACATTCTTAAGAGCAAAGGGCAGCAGATGCAGGTCTTCTGCTTATTGACATGTGATGCAGTATTCTCCAATAAGAACTCTCATTAAGGCTCAGCGTCCGTTGTTTCCAGGGAGGCACCTTGAGGACAAGTTTCTGTAGGATTCCTTATTTCAACTCCCGAACCAGCTTTAGCATCAAGCAGCTGAATTACTAGATTTTTAACAACTGGGCCTCTAACAGATAATTCATCATTCATTAATCCTCCTACTTAGGCTGAATCATCAAACTCACCAATATATGCTTCCCCATGTTGCTTGCCTCTAATCAGAAAGCTGGTCCTCTTGTTATATAGGAATCTAAAGCATGCCCCAAAGATTCTTTTCATTGGACAAATGGTTCAAGATCTCGTTTCTTGTAAGAGCCATTCCACAGGGACAAGCAAATTGGAAGATAAAATAGGTCAATGTTACCTTAATGCTCAGAAAATACACCATGAATGCCAAGAAGTTTTAGAAGTTTTGTTAGTAAGATCATTATTGATGCAACAGTGGGGTGTTTAATTAGGGAAGGAATGAGCATAATTAGGGACAAGCTCACATTGCTGCTTTTTCATTCCGAATTTGATGTCTTACCTTAATGCTCAGAAAATACACCATGAATGCCAAGAAGTTTTAGAAGTTTTGTTAGTAAGATCATTATTGATGCAACAGTGGGGTGTTTAATTAGGGAAGGAATGAGCATAATTAGGGACAAGCTCACATTGCTGCTTTTTCATTCCGAATTTGATGTCTAACCATATCCTTGTTGCCTATGTTGAATCTGAAGATCACAGTGCATTAGAAGTGTTTACTAGTTAGTTGGGTCATTTGGAAGACTGTAGGAGACAAGTTCGTCATTTCCAATTTTTACTTCACCTTTGGGTGTAAAGAGGTTTCAAGTTTTCTATCTTCTGTTCCAGCTATATCTTATCTTTCATTTTGCTTGTTGTGTCCCTTAAATATAAATATTCTTTTTATTTTGTATTCCTCTTTTTTGTTCATTTTGTGTTTACTTTGACCCACTCTACAGGTCTTGCTTGCAGTTTCTTTGGCGTACTTTTTATCTTCCGGCCAGTGCTCAACATACAAGGTAAACAAGCGAGTTTGTGGAGCTTCTTATGTAATTCTATGAGACTGGCTTCTTGAAGAAGGAATGCAACTTATTAATTTTGAGTATCGATATTCCCATGTACCTGCATTTTCATTTTCCTTATGTTTGTTTCAACTTCTATAACAATGATCACATTATACAGAACACAACCTGTTAAACTGAGTCAAGTAAGCATATTTCTCTAAATATATGGAAAGATATATTTGCAGCTGTCATTTCTGCCTAGTGTAAAAGCCTGATGACATATTAAAAGCTTAGTGTACTTAGTGCATGGATCTTCAAACCTTATCTTAATGCCAACTTATCAGAATACAAAATATTTCTAGCTATGCAATCCTTATGCATCTTTGACATGGGTAATTCCATTTTATTCCTCAAATTTAGCATCCAAGAGTTCAAGGAAGCTAGATATTTAATTGCTTTTTAATTAAAAATAAGAATAAGCTGGATCTTGGAAATAGTTCTAGAGAAAGAAATAAAAAAAGTTCAAGCTGTTATCAAGATTTGACAAACTTTAGCGTGAAACTGGGATACTAAATGCAAGAAGTAATAGATACTTCTATGGCACTGTCCTAACTTGCCAGTGCATCTCTTTACACAGCTCAAATGCTTATACAGTCTCCATTTGTCCATGTTCAGTTACTAGAGTACCACTAAGATCACAAATCTCCTTTCTGAATTGTTGCAAGTGAACTACCTTTAAAAGAGAAGAAAGATAACATTACCCAGCTGAAGCTAATCTAGCTTAGGCTGTCCTTAATCCTTATGTAAATGTTTTCAGGGTTAGGAATATATTCGGCATGTTTGCTCCAAAGGATTCCTGTTTGAATTCAATTCCAAACCATTAATTTTGCTAAAGCAGCGGATAATCGGTGATTATTTTTCCTAGCTTACAATTTCCTGACTGATATTTTGCCACAACACTTAGAAGAGCTGTCATTTGTCATTTCATTTTGAAAGCTATGCAGAGGATTGCCATGTATTCTCTGGTAGTTGACCCATGAAAGGTCAAGAAAGCATTAGTTTTTTCTATGGTATTCATGGAAATTTTAAAGGTCTATGCTACTATGCAAGAGAAATCTATACTCTAATTAGTAGTACAATGATCTGAAATGCTGTAAAATCAGAAATTACCCAGGATCTCCCTGTTAATTAGCAACTATCCTGCAAAGCTTCTCTCAAAATTCTAGTTTTCTGGTTGCTGTTATTATTTATATTTGTAAGAGCACTATTTCCATCTATACTTTTTAACTAGTTAGCAAGTTCCTAAATTTTTAATATCTTAAAGCCTTCTAAAATAAGTTTTACCACCATAGGCATAAAACCATTTAAGGATTTTCATTGTCCTCTACTATTTTCCTTGGGATCATAAATAAGAGGAGTGATAAAATTTTTCTGCACCCTCTGATGTTCTAATAGTATAATCAGATACCTTATGTCCTGCTTTAGCATTACTGAATTGTTTGTTATTAGTGTCATTTGTCCAACTTTTTGTGGCAGGCTCAACTGAAGCTGGAGAAGCAAATATTTCTTATGTCAAGGGAAGTAATCATTTATATGCAGTTCTAGTTGGTTTAGTTTCATCAACAGTTGGCGGAGTTAGCTACTGCTTTATAAGGGCTGGAGCTAAGGCAGCTGATCAACCTTTGTAAGATCAATGGTTTGCTTGTCTGGTTCATTGATTGATTTGTACATATTTACTTCCTACACTTCAGAAGATGGGTGGGATGAGTATAGTTGACTAGTGGGGAAATGGAGGGAGAAAAGAACTTTGGTTTACCCCATTTAATAAAGTTACATTTCTAAAACTTTTGGTCCTATTTATCAATGTATATTTTGCTCCTTTGGTTGTCTTCTTACATTAATAAATATACTAGAGTTGCTTTCCTATGACATTGAGAACTGTTATTTGTCTTTTTGGTTTGAGGCTTTAATCAGATAGACCAGTGATATTCATCCAAACAAATTGTGATGTTAGTTTTCATCTTGGACACCTTTGAAGTATACAAATTACATGAGTGGGTATGTCATAATTGGCCTTTTTATCTGTTCCCAATTTTTCTGATAGTTTTCTTTTGATGTTTCAGACTCACTGTCTTTGCATTTGGCTTATTTGCCACTCCTGCTGCAGCAATATGTGCATTCATCTTTGAAGTAAGATTGCAATTTGAGTTAAAATTTCTTATTGCTGTATGTTTGTATCATTCATTTCATGTTTCTTTATGAGCTATTGCCTAGATGTGTTATTACATGCAAGTTTATGGATATTTGAAATGATGATGTTTTCCAAATTAAATTGAAAAGGGTTGCAATTATTTGCTTATCTGAAAGCTATTGCATCTAGTTGCGCCATGACTTGTTGTGACTGTCAAAAAAAAAAAAAAAAATTATTGAGACTTAAATCACTTGGGGACTGGGTAGGTGGTGAATGTGGTGCAAGTCTTTTCATATGAAATTTCAAGAGATCTAAGGTGCTTCTACTCCCTTTTTAATGTTACCAATGTGCTCTAGTGCGTGATTTGTAATTGTGACGGCTGCTAGAAATGTAGTTCCTTTTTGTGTAATGAGGGTGTATAACTTTCTCATATATGTTGTTTAACACAATTTCGTTTGGATGAGTTAAACTTTTAAGTGATTATTCTGTGCCATTAGTTGCTGACAATTTTCAGGTTTCATTTGAACTGATATCTCCTAAAACGCATTTAAAAAAAAAATATTCAACTGAGTATCTTTATCTTTCTCCATTTGTCTTGTTTTACAATGTGCCCATGCCTTTTTTAATGTTAAAACTGAAAAGTAGAGGTAATTCATTATTGGTTTCAAGCTGTTTATAGATACTATTTATTTATTATATGCTTTTGCAAGTTTCTTTTGCTTTTTTTATGATATTTTGGTCACCACTGTATTCTAGTTGGGGCTCTCATTAGGGAAGTACTGTTTTTCTTTTGCTTTTTGTATAATATCAGTCCATGCACTAAAGGCATTAGGAAATAACAATGAGCGAATGGAAGCTACTTTAAACAGCCCTAAGAACTTTATAGCAAGGTGCTTAGGAGCTCAGAACTCACAAAAAAATGATAGAGAAGGGATAGCTCGGTATGTTAACCCCCTTCATCCCCTTCGTGGAAAAAAAGAGACTAAGGTATCTGTAAGAGAGAAGGAATAGTCTGTTTAGTCTCCTGCATAACAAGACTCAGTCCCCTTCACTTTTATTGCTCATGTAGTTTCTTTTGTCCAAAATATACACTTTCTTGGCTTGGGCATAGAGTTTGGGATGATTACTCCTATCTGCCGTCATCCTCAAAAAGATTCTGTGCTTTTGTGAAGACATGCAATCTCATGTTTCATTTAGGTTTAGGACATACAATCTCATTAAAAAGACTTATTGTAGACTTTTCCTTTCAATAATCTTCTCTTACTCTATCTATAGCCTGAAGATAGACTAGTGTCATGTCATTTTTTGTGGTTTCAAAAAATTCCTTACTGGTTTTGAGTTACTAGATTGACTATATATCACCTCCTAAATCAACAATTACATTCTCTCTGCTTATTTAGCACACCCTTGTGTAGCACACAAATGGAGTGTGCCTCAAGCAGTGGTAATAACAATATTATTAACTTTTCAACAGACCTGAATGCCGGCGTTTTTCCTTTCAACTATGCAGCTTATATCTTGCCATCACAAGGACAGAAATAAGGAGAAGAATTACAAAAGAGCTTTTTTCCTTTTTTACTTTCTTTTTATAGAATCCTGACCCCAATAAATCATACAAAAAATGTTGCTTCTACTATGGTTGTCTGATGAGTGCATTGGATCTACTTGGTTTTATTGTGGCTTTGCTTGGTAGTCTATTTTTTCCTTTTTGCCTAACAGATTATAGCAATTTCAAACTTATTTAGTTTTATTGGCATAAACTACTCAAGTAAAAGCAAAATTCTAAGGAAGTTTATCAGCAGATAATCTTATGCCTTTGTTTACTGATAAAGCTAATATGAAAGTTGGAGTTCAAATATAATCAACAACTTGACTAGAAAATCAAATTGTATAAGGTACTAATGGGATGGTTTTGTTACTGAATGTAATTTAGAAAGCCAACATATACTGCCACATAAAAGATTAGAAAATGCAAGTGCAAATAAAAGAAAAAAAAGGTAGATTGTTGGAGTTGTAATTCTTACATGGTCACGGGTTAACCTCGAACAGCAGAATCTATTGTTGCTTGTCGATTGTCATCCTGAGATAGATATACCTATGGGCACATTTTAATCTTGTGAAAATTGTTTAGAAGGTCCTTTTATGTGCAAGAAAATGTAAAAGGTCAGATCCAATGTACAAGTGGAGTCTTTTGGCCATATATATTTACTCCGTAGGTAAATGCTGTAGCCTTTCTATTCTCTAAGTGAATTAAGCATTAAGATGACACGAGCTTTTAATCATATCTCTTGGTTTAGGTTCTTTTGTTGAATAAAGATTGTAATTTGTAATCTTTTGCTTCGAATGGCATGGACAAAAGTATGTAAATGATCGTCTGATGTGTGCTTCTTTTGCGTGTTTTAGACATTGCACTGATTTAAAAGACATCTGCTGTTTACCAACTACATGATGTATCATTTTTTATCTTGCTTTCTTACAACTATTTCTTTTTCGTGTACTCATGTAGGGTTTTGTGCTTCCTGGTTTTTATACTCTTCTTCTGATGGTGATACTTGGTTCATTAGCTTTCTTGGCAGAGGTCACTCTCTGAAGCTCTAATCCTTTCACATTGTTTGAATTTCAAAATTTGATCTGAAAACGAATTGTGGCTGAATATTGATCATAACTATTTCTTGGATGCCCATTGACACATTTTTCTCTCTTCAGATAACTGTAGCACGTGCACTTCAGCTTGAGAAAACCAGCAAAGTTGTGAATATTCTGTATCTTCAGGTATTATGTAGTGCTTCATACTGTACCATTTAGTCTGGATATGATGCAGTTCTTTTATACCAGCTGTCTCACTCTCTATGTGGTAACATTCAGTTAGGAACATGCAGTGTCTTTCTGATGATGTCATGATACATTTTATGGCTTTGGTAATTTATATATTAAAAAAAGGTGGAAACAAACTGGCCTATTATTGTGGGAGTTCTCCTGTATCTGTAAGTAGTTATGTGATCACATTGACTTAATGATTTTTTTCTTATTTTTTGGATAATAACTTTGACTTAATGACAGTATGCAACATTTGATCAGTTGTACTGACAGTATGTAATAACACTGACTTAATGAGTTTTTCCATATGCCTCCACATATACTCGAGATTCATATCTACGAGAATCCTTGAAAGGGAAAAATATGCAGTTGTATGCTTTCATGTTTGTGATAGTGTCTTATGGAAGTGTTAGATTTCTAATCCGCTCCGCAATTTACAAGCCGGGAAAGAAGTGTTAGCTAATAGGAAGTTGTTAGTTAGTTCAAACACCACGATTAACAGTGTAGCAGTTAAAGGCCCTGTTGTTAGCAGTTAGATGGAGTTTGGAATTTGGAATTTGTTGGGCTCTTGTATAATTATTATAGTTGCTGAATTGATATCCTAATTTCATGCTAGTTACACGACTGCATTTGAAACCTAACACAATATCTCTTGCTAATTGCATCCTCTTTCCTTCTCCTTGGTGTTGTTATTAGGCTGCTTCAACTCAATTGCTTGGAATGAGCTTATCTAGAATAGTTCCAACATTTGGTAGACTAGTTGGCTGTACACTTATCTTGATTTCAGCATGTTGTACTATGTACGTTGGACCCGAAAAAGAGGTTGATTGAAACATTTTGTTGTTGAACTCAATCTGTCGAGGATATATTCACCCCAATTCGGTGCAGAAAAGACTCTTTTGTGCTTGCCTTCATGCCAAAAGGGTTTCAATACCACCTGTGACTTTACAGCTCCTACCTGCGTATCAGCGACAGCTTTATTGTGCAAAATAGAGATGACAAGGATATCAATATAGACTGTACTATAGAATTTGTGACCATCTTGTATTTTTTTTACTCTGGGGGGAGTTTTGCAGGCAACAGCTTAACAACGTGCTAATTTTGCTGCTTGCTCATTTTTGCATCTTCTTGTCCTAATTCAAAACGATTTTTTAAGGGTCAAAAAATATAAAGATGTTGTTTCTTTGTCGAGAATTTCCATTAATGTTGGAATCATGATGTGTGTCTATACATGTCTATATATATATATATATACACACATATACATATATATTGAGCACCAAGAAATCTTCAATCTGATGTTCATCTAAAATAAGATTAGATGAGTTTGCCTCTTCTCTAGATAAAGCGTATGCAGTAACAATCCTTTGCTATGCTTCATTTTGTCAGAGAAACCAATTTACAATAACATACAATTTGTTTGGGCAATTCTTATTGAAGTTAATTCATCTAAAATAAGATTCTCAGTATTCCCATCAGTTCAACAAAGCTAAGTTGGGATAAATAACGCCAAAGCAATTAATTCATCGAATTATTCCACCAAAAGAAGGGGAAAAAAATTCGGTCAAAAAATCGGCAATGATAATGAGAGGTCTGTTACAATGCTGAGTGCCAATATTTCGACTACAGTGTTAATTGATAATGAAAATATTAGAAAATCATAAATTTAAAAAGTATGTTTTGAAATATATTATGGTTAGTCAATTGTTCAAAAATGCTGCTGAAATTATGAAATACAAAATGAGGTACATACGCAAGAGAAGTAAATAGAAATCTTTGTGGCAAAGGTTCGCTTGGATGGCAAATTTTGGCTCTTTACTGCAAAGGCCATTTGTATTGACTTTTGCAAAAAGCGTACCTTTTTTTTTTGGGTATATATAGCTGTACATCCCATGAGATACCACAAATTATCAATTAACAGTGTCGCCACATCTAGGACACCATTTTAAAAAAAAAAAATTCTTTTTGGGATTCGAATGCAAAAGTTTGCAAATGGTGTTGAAAAAAATGAAAAAGGAAATGATATGTCAAGGTGCTGCATAGCTCAATTGCAGTGACCCTATATGAAGAAATGGTGTGCATTTCCCCCTAAATTTGTGACTTTTTTTTACATTATTTCTAAAAATTTGCCCAAGTGAGGTGACAAAGTGTATACATGCAACCATTGGGCTTTGGTCTGCCCTCCCTCGTGCATTAGCGGGAAGTATAATACTTCCTTTCGTCATAAGATTTAGAAAATGCATTAATACACTTGTCTGGTTTAAAAACTCACCTCCAATCTCGTACAAGTCTAATTACGCTCTCCCCTCTAGCATAAGAGTAGAATAGATTGTTGACGTTAGATCCAAAAGAGAAAGAAAAGGCAGGAGGTGGGGAACAAAGTGGATATATCCAATATTGGAATGATAAAGGGTGATTCCGTATTGCGTTGAGAGGGCAAAGCATGATTAACGCTACATAAAATATCAATGGAAAAAAACTTGGTGCAATATTGCAGAACAGGTAGCACAATTTGCTTGAAACTCAGATCATGGCTTCATTTGGTTTTTCTATTGCCACCAACCATCCTTAACACTAGAAGAAAAGAACTTAATTCTGCATTCACATTTGATGCAGGAAATGATAACCAACAAAAATCTGTATCATCACAGGTGCTGTGCCGTACTATGGAAAATTACATAGTTTCACTTTCCAACATAATCTAAGAAGTAGAAAATAACTTTTGACTTAGCAACAAATAATTGAAAAAATGAAACTTGAAATGAGAACCACTTAAACTAGAACTGCCAAAAGATCAAGGTCTAGTTAGAGCAGAACATTCATAGTCGTCCCATCAATTAATAAGCAATCTCCAGAAATATCCTATCAGACATATTCAAGTCAAAAAAACAAAAGAATAAGGAAAAAGAGTACAAAGAAAGAAAGCTGATATTTGCATTCCTATTTTGGATGGACCTTCTTCTTCTTGACATGGCAGTTGCAATCATGCATGCTGGTTATGCATCCTAACTTCCTCTTCATTTCTTTCCACATGTTCACTTTTCCTTTTCTAGCTTTCCTGCAGCTACCATTCAGGATTTCCCTTCTCATCATATCGCATTCTCTTTCCAGTTCCAACACTTTGCTGCTCATCTTTTCCATCTCTGCCTTGATCACTTCTTCTTCGCTGTTGCAACCCCTTGTTGCTGCTTCCTCTTCCTCTTCCTCTTCCTCTGCCCCTTTTAAAAATAATCTCCCCTCCTCTGATCCCTTGATTTCCTTTGGCATAGTCTCTCGCATTTGCAACTGAACTGCAAATAGCACTTGCACCATTACTCTCACAGGCAATCTTTCATTCCTTGAAGCATGTAAGCAAGCTTCTGGAGACATCTTGCTGCAATCCAACAGGTGGCATACCTCTTCTCTCTCAGATTCTGTCAGATATCTATGCTTGTCTAAGTAGATATCTATAGCCCTGTACATTCCATCTGAATTTTGTAGAATTCCTCTAGATGCTGCAAGTGAAAAGTCAGCAAGTGATATAAATGTGCTCATCTTTAAGTCTATGTCACTAGCAATTTCAATCAGAAAGTTCTCAATAAGTTCTGCCACTGTGATCAATTCATGTCCATCTTTTCCAGTATAATTGCGATAGAAATTCTTCATGAGCCTCCTCACGCATTCTGTGTCATACCGTTCTTCCTTGGCATATCCTTGAGAAGGTATCAGGAGATCTTTCACAGTCGCCTGGTCTAATTGCTTCCCAATCCTGATTTCAAATCCATTTCTACACTCGTTACTAGCATCCAAGGCTATTGCAGACCGTAGCATTTCAAATAGTAATGCGCAGGGTATTAGTCCTCTTGCATTTGGTAACATTCTCTCCACTGCTTCAATTATCTCTCTCTGGATACTTTTCTTGTAAATTGAACCATCATCCCCTTCTTTCATGCTGAAAAGTACCCACTTTTTTGCATACTGACATACAGCTGCAGCTATGTATTCTGCTGGGATTTCCCGCTCAATCATTGCACCAATGATGGGCTCATAGAGCCTGAGAGACAATATTGACAAATCTTCAGATTTCCATTCCAAAGCAAAGAGTTTCCTCCGCACATTTGGCCTGAAGTAATTTTCATTGTCCTCTCCTTCATCATTGGAGGTCAAGTCCTTGAATGATTCTCCAAGAAGATGTGGATGTTCCAAAGCCTTTAAGATTATTGATTCGACACAGGCACCAACCAGGCCAAGATCCGCTGCTTGTTGAAGAATATCCTCTGCGGCCTTGAGGGCTCTAATGGATTTGTTCCAACTAGAAACAACTTGGTGTTCAAAGAAGTCCAGAGCCTTGCTGAACAAATTATTGGTGCAGTGGCTCTCAGTCATTCCAAGGTAGTGGGCTAGGCAAGCAACATGCGTGACATTTTCGGTTGACAGGTTGATTTCGTAACCATGGCAGAATCTTGCAACTAGCTCAAATGTTTCTGGGTCAGCAGGGGCATCTCTAAGAACATTTGTGAGATCCTCACTTGGATGATCTTTGAGCAACACAGCTAGCTTTGATGATTTAGAAGCCAGAAGTTCCTAATACAGTTAACAACTATCAGATTTATATAAACTTTAAACAAAGCAGAAGGGATATCTAAATCAGGGCCTTTAAAAGACAAGATTTCCTTAACCAATTAGAGGATGAAAAAAATGGGAAGCGAAATGGCTGCATCTAGAGGATGTTCTTACCCTGTCTAGTGTAAAAGGTACACCATCAACACAAAGTTGCACTTCTGATGATGCTTTAGATTTTGACTTCCTGATCAAAGAAGAAAAAATGGTTTACAGAATTGATTCCTAGATTAACAAAGAAGGGTATGGTCCTTAACTTATTACCTGGTTGCAGAATCTATAAACTGCCCGGTGGCCATTATATATAGCTTCCAGTGATACAACAAATTGGTTCCAGAACAAGGAGATGATGATTATTCAAATCTGCAAGCTAGACAAAAATCTTGAAACCCTGAGATCAAATTATTCTCCAGTAATACAACAAATTAGTATGTTCTTAACTTGGTTCATTTGCAATAATATACAGATATTTGTGAAGCAACAACAGTGCATCTGAGGTGATATGTAATGCAGTAACCATAACTTAAGTTTTCCAGCCCATACTTCAATCAACAGATGCTCAATTGAAACTTAAATAACTTCTGGTATCAGTGTTACATTGAATACGGTATAAACTTTTTAGCTACATAATCATGAAATTTAGTGCTTATTTTGAACAACAAAGATCCTGTAGATGATGTAAAGAACAGTTTTCAATGGCTATAGGCAGCCTAATGTGTAACTCAGTCAAATTAAAGCCAAGTATGATCATCACTCACACTAAAAGACCATTGCAACTTGTGATTCAATTCCAATAATTGCACCAGCAAAAAATATAACCAATAAAACATGCGTGTCATAATAGACATCAAAATGCACTGTAAAACTTCCCCAAAACCACGTTTTAAAAAGACAAATTGGTAAACTAGAGGAAAATTTTGGAAAATAGTGAAGTAATAAAGGTGTGGAAAATAATGGTAGTACCTTCTTGAAGGGCTTTTTCACCTTAGTACTAGATCCAGCAGCAACACAAAAGTTTTGCATATTTTGTGAAAGCTGAGAATTCTCTTCATTGTTACTAGACATATAAGTGTAGATGAACATATAACATGTGAATGTTTATCCTACTGTTTGACTCTTCCAACGTTCAACCCAAAAATCAGGATTTCTGTTAGGGATAATTTCAGAAATCTCCTTGAGGTTTCTGATAATTGCATTGCCCTCTCTTGAAGTTTTGAAAATACCACTTACCTCCCCTATTAGTCATTTGGAACCCAATGCTTATCTCATAAATGGTGACATGACTATACTATCCTTACAACTTAGGAAATATTACGTATTTATATGGAGAGAAACAATTTAGTTACTTGTACTAAATTAACCATGATTTTGAATATAAAAAAATTGAAAATCTTGAATACTAAATTTTATAACGATAATTGCTAGCATTTTAAAATTCTTTTTCTATATTTTAGTAGTTCTTATAATTTCTTTCTCCTAAACAAAGATTAAAATTCTGATTAAATATTATTATTTCATAATTTTTTCATAAGAAAAACAAGATGAATATGAAAATACACAAAAGAGGGTAAAGTATTAAATATGTTTACAATTAGATTTTATTAAGTTATGGATAAAATGTAACTGCACATAATCTATTCTTTCCCTTCTTTTCCAAAATATTTGGTCTTTCTTTTATTTTCTTTGTATAAGTAATCCAAACAAAATGGTTAGAAAAATTTTTTTCTACTTTGATTTATTTGCTTTTCCATTAAAATCATACCCTTTTATTAATCCAAACGTTACTTGAGAGTTGTATTTTTTTTAAATTACAAATGATGGAAATTTCTATTCATTTTCTATACACTAACAGTATATGCATTTTTACCATTGGATGCACGACACATAATCTGAATCTAAATTTGAAACCCAAATTTTGCGCAAATATCATTCATCGAACCGTGATAGTGTATACACTGTTAGTATATATAAGAGTTACTCATATTTTTTATCATTTGCCATCTATAGTGATTTTTTTCTTATAAAGGCCATACTTGTTTTGTTCAATTCCTTTTCAAAATCTTTCAAATTTTGATACTAATAGCTAGTTTGAATGTTTAGCTTAGAAAAAAAAACATGGGAAATGTTAAGTTATGAAAGAAAAGAAGAGAAGAGTTTTTAATATTGTTTGAGAATTAAAGTAGGAAAAGGCATGATTTTGGGTATATATGTCAATAAAAATTTGTTTAGTATACCCTTGAGGACAAAATTGGCATTTAGAAAAATTTTATTAGGCATTCTTGGCTTTTGTAATGCTTTCCGCCTGCATTTGGGCGGAAAACTTTGGTAGTCATAACAATGGGAGCTCATTCGTCCAAATTAGACGCTTTTCATCCTTTGCTGTTCTTTAAAAACTCCCAAATACTAGAAAGAGTGTCTTTTTTATCACATTTTTTTTCATCAAATCGCAGCTCCCAAACTAGTTATAAGAGTTTAGAAAATTTTTGCATAAATCTTGATTCCAAATTAATAAGTTTTCCTCTCCAATACTTTGATTTTGTTATTTTATATAGTACTATGAAAATGGTTATTATTACTAAATTCTATTACATTCATGCTAGGGTTTAGTCTTTATTATCTATTTTTAACTAATACTTCCTTTTGATAACCAATTAGTAATAAGTTAAGGGGTATTTTTGGTATGAAATATTCTTCTTACTCTTGAAATCATTTTTTTATTGTTGATTTTTTGAATTAGACTAATTTGTTACAAGAACATTAGTTTTAAGGGAGGTTAATGATATTTTGAAAACTTCAAGGGAGGGCAGTGAAACTGTTATAAACCTCAGGGGAGGTTTCTGAAATTATCCCTTTCTGTTATTTTCAAATCTCTGAAAGATTTAGATGGATAAAACCAAGAAGAAAATAAGAAATGAAGCAAGAAAAGTTCTACAAGCCATACTAGAACGTTAGCTAGATTTAAAAAAAAAATTAAGTTATTTTCCGAAATATAATTAACAAACTAATTTTCTTGCAAAATTGATATATCCACCAATTATCACCAACAAAATATTAATGTGGTTGGACACAAACTTGAAAATGTGACCACAAAGATTCTTATTTTTTTTCCAAGAAAAGAAAACAAAAAATGAAATTGACTTCCATGATTTATTTTATTTTATTTTGTTTTATTTTTTTTTGTGGCGAATATAGCATGGTAATTTTGGTAGTTTATAATTTTATATGGTTCCTTCTTGATAATCCAATCGTAACATAAGCCAAGATTATGTAAAATAAAAAAAATCATATCAAAGATTATGTTTAATTACCTTCTTAGTTGAGTTTTGCATATTTACTCTTACCCTTGACTAAATATCATCAAAGTCATTCCATTTACTCTTAGTGCACAAATCTGTCATATCTTTAACATTTATACTTTCTCCTATCACCAGCAGCCGAAAAGGCCATTTATACTTTAACATTGATTAAGTTCACTAAGCACATAATTTCTAAACGCAATCCAGCTTGCATTTTCTAACAGGACAAGCTAAAAATTACCCCAGAATGAGAAAATAAAAAGTGAACAATCAAAAACTACAAACCAAAATTATTTCAATCAAACAGAAGGTATATTCCATGAAAATGTATGTAAGAAGTTAAAAAAAGAAACCCAACGTTCTTACCAATCTTCAAAAACCGTCCTAAATCCAAACTCAAAAAAAAAAAAAAAAAATAAGGAGAAAAAAATACATAGACAAAAACGCTTGTTCCAACTTCCAATCAATATCAGTACAATCTTAATTCACCGAATACCTGAGAAGAGACAAATTTTTTTTTTCGGCTAATTGATTGAAATTGGGGACGGAAATGGGAAGGAAGAGGAGATCTAAGTCTAACGAGAGCTCCAGCTCCGTCGCCATTAACAGGAAAGAGGAAATTAATAGTAATAATTTTACATCTATACATTCTACAACAGGAACGAGGTGAAGAAGTCGATCTGGCTTTAATGACAGGAAACAATCACTTATTCTACCACCAAGCATCATTATACAGCAACAAAAACAGAGAATAAGGGAATAAGAGTGATGGATTACCTGTTCGCGAGGCCCTCCACCAATGGAGCTGATGAAATGTCTACCGTAGCTGAGTCTAACGTTGGCCAACAAACTGGGACTCGGAGAGAAAGGGCTCTTCAATTGAAGGACGGCAGTGGTGGTGGCAGAAGTGGCCAACTGGTGAGTGGTGAAAACAGTGGTAGCGGCGGCTAGGGTTTGCTTTTGATTTGGGGAAAGAGGAATGCCGAGTTGCCGACAGCGGAACAGCCGAGTGGGAAGAAGAAAGAGGCGTGTTTGTGTTAGGGGTGTCCGCTGTCTTGGACTCTTGGTCCTTAGTCCTCGGAGAAATTGTATCTAGTTTCTAGTTTAGTAATTAGTTAAATAAGTAGGGGTATTTATGTAATTTTACACGGCTCGCGAGGCTCGAACTCGACTCGTATTATAAACAAACTAGTTCGAACTCGATATTGACTAAGCTCGAGTCGAGCGTTGACCGAACTGCTCGCGAGCAACTCGATTCGTTTGCACCCCTATTTATACATTTATAAATATATTTATATTATGTAATATAATACATTTATATATTTTTATATAAATATATTTATTTATAAATATATTATAAATGTATAAATGTATATTGTTATAAAAATATAAAAATTATAAATTATAAAAATACTCGAAAATATGTTTTAAAAATACATCAAAAAATAATCCATAAAACATTTATAGTAGAAGTTTGGAATATAGTTTTTGAAAAATAATTACAAAAACAACTAATTCAAACGGACTTGTATTTGAAAAACGAAATGCTACAGTGCTGTTTTTGAAAAACAACCCTAAAAATAGCTAATCCAAGCAGAGCCCATGTTTCCATTCCCTTTCTTGCTCAGACTACAAGAAGCGACTTCAAGTTTCAGCCACCAGAAAACAGCAGCAAGAACAGCAAGAGCAGCAGGAAGAGCAGAAGCTGCTTTCTCGATTAAGTGATCAGATATGTGAGTATCTGTGCAATAAGTAATAAAATACTCAACGCCTAACAACTACTAAACTAGGCAGCTTTAAAACAACTAACTAATCTACCAAGTAGGAGATCATTCTTGCACTTCAAATGTACAAGTGAGCAAGGTAACTTCATGGTCCATTAATTCTTCAAACTTAGCCTGCTCCTTGCTTGTATGGTGAATGATCAAGGCTCTTAAAGCTTCCTTCACCTTCTTGGATCTTGATCTTGTCATCGGACCATCAATGTTGACCAAAGGATCCTTGACCCAAGGTTGAAGTTATTGCACACCCTTATCCGCATCACTCTCTCTCAATTACATGTGCTAAAGTTGGTAAAAAAATTACTGTTATACATAATCTTGTTTTACTCAAAAATAAATACATACCCATGTTTGTTGTTATCTGAGTCATGAACAATCTAACATTTATTGAGGTACTGATTTTCTTAGATTGTATGTTTGCTTTTAACTTTCTTGGTTGTCTAGTGCAGAGTGATGAATGGTCCTATTGTATCTATTGTGAACTTGGTTCTGAAGGAAATTCCTTTCTCCAGGAACTTGTCGTTAGTACATTTATTGGTGGTGCATTTATCGGAAGCATAAGGTCTGGTCTTCTTGTGGATAAAGTTGGTTTTCAAGTAGACACAATACCTCTTGTTCTTGGTGCAATCATCAGGTAATTGCTTTCCTATGGACTCTGTTGGTGTTGCTGTTTATTTCATCCTGCAATATTTCAGATGTTTAAAAGTATTTGTCAGTGAAATCATGGTTTTTGTATTCAATTTGTCCACCAAGCTATACTGCCGGCTTGTTGGAATATCCACAATAGTGACTAAACAGTTGAATCTAAGGGAGTTGAGGTGTTTTCTCTAATAAGCTCTCATATAACATAAAGAGAAAAATCTATGTGCTTTTGTGCTACTTGATTCTCCATCTTAGTTTTATACCCCATCTGAGTTATTCTGCTTTCGTGATGATTGATCAGGTATGCAACGTTTTGGTGTGTCTATTTTTGCTTGAACTGGTGAAGAAATTTGGTGTGGCTCCAGTTTATGCAGGCTTCAGCAGATTTTCCTTGATTGCAGCAAACATTTGCTTATTACTTTACAGCTGAAACTAAAGGCTGATCTCTTGAAGAAATCAGGTTGTCATTAAAACCCAATTTCCAGGGTAGGAATAAGTGATACTGCCTAATCCATTGAGGAAAACAAAGAGAGAGACAAATTTATGTTTATGTAAAATGGCTTCACTCTCCACCATGTTTCTAAAATTGATTCATGTGTTCTTGGTTTTGGCTGCTTGATCCTCCTGCAACTTCTAATTTTGTTGTCTCAGTAGACATGCAAAAAAAAGGTATTCTTATGAATTGTACAGTAGTTTGTTCATATAGATGGATTCTTCTGATTGTTTTAATTATGTACTTAAGTGTTAATCTTGATAGGAAATTTCTGCAAAAATAGTGAGCTGGATGGGTTAATGATAAAAAGTTACTTCAAGAAATACCTGTTTGTTCATCTGCCATTGTTCTAAAGATTGTACAAAGGGGCTCAATTTTTTAATGGAATGATCCTTCTTGATTCAAGTAGCAATTTTTTATACAACATAAAATGGTGGTTAAAAATTAAAAGGAGGTTTAATTTTAACACAAACTCCAATGAACAGAGAGGATCAATTTTTTTTTTCTCCAATGAATTTAGTCGTTTAATAGTCTAGTCAATCTCTTTGCTTAGTTATTCATGTTTTCCCATCAAAATAATACATAGTAGTATTTTATACAAACAATGAATAGGGACATGAATGTATTGTAGGCAGATTCGTCTATGGCTATCAATAATTTCCATCCCATTTCTATCATTCTTTTTCTTTGTTTAGCAATGTGATATATACGAGGTAGGAAAAAATGCAATTTAAAAATGTGTTGAGAGAATTTTTGTACGAAAACTCGCAATTCAAACAACGCAATAACTTTTGCCACTCTCACATATTAGACCAAATATTGTGTTAGTTTAGCTCTCAATCAACTTCAACATCCTAACAAATAGGCAATAATCTTCGTGATAAGCAATTAGAATACTATGGATTTGGAAGTTGGATTTCAAATATGAACAAAATTGACAAACAAAGTTGGTTGATGTAATAACTAACAAAGAAAATGCTTACATTTTTTTTTTTACCAAATACATAAATTTTAAATTTGTTACTACGAGTATTTTCTATTAAAATTATTATACATATTGAACTGTGAGAAGAAATTCTCCAATAGATTATTTTGAAATTTTCATATATGCATATGATTAAAGTAGTGAAAGTGAAGAAAAAATATCTAAGCATAGGATAAACGAGAAAGAATAGAATAAGAAGAAGTGTCATTTGAGAATTATAAATTGGATTATTAGTTATCAAAGGTAATTTATAGATTTCATAAATGTAAGGGGTTAATTGCAACTGATCATTAATTACAGGGGGCTAAATATAATTAAACCTTAAAAGAATTTTGTTGGAATATAAGAGCAATTAATTCACTGTGGCACATACCTCACTTTCAAACTTTTGACCAAAAGCCTCCCAATACTTTCCACGACTTATTATATATATTTTATTCATCCGTGGATCAAAAATTAAAATTTCAAATTCCCAAAAAATTTTAGCTCAAAATTTTGCAGAAGAAGCCATGGCTTCGCCGGCAGACAACAGCGGAGGAGAAGACATTGAGCACGGTGGTGGAGTGGCAGTGGAGATGACCGCAACCGCCGCAACAGAATCATTATCACCTTCTTCTTCTCCTATGGAGGACGCGATTTCAATTTCCGATGAACATATTACTCCATTGTTGAATCAATCACAAAGACCTAGAGTCAACATCTTCTCCGTTTCTCACTCCAGAAGAAGGCCTGTTAAGGTGAATTTCGCTGAAAATCTTGCAAAATTTCAACATTTTGTCTGTTCATTTCAAGTATTTATGGAGAATTTTTTTTTTTGGCTTCAAACATTTGTTTATTTGTGTAATTTACAGTAGAAATAATGTTCTATAGATAGTTAATTACTCAAACGGAAAAAAATGTTTATTTATTTGATCAAGCCGAGCTTAGTATAGTAGATTTTTGGAGCTAGTATTTGAAATTCGGATATGTTTCTAATCTAAGTTGAACTTCACTCCTTAAAATTGCATAGACTTGACTTTGCTTATACTGGAATCGTATTCTTTTTGTTGTTGGGTGATCACTGTCAATTATATTTCTTGAGAAACTACTTATGAATAGGAAAATATATGTAATAGTTATTTATTTGTGATAAAGGATGAAATTTCAAAGCTTTGAATATAAGCTACTTAATTTTCGATTTTTGGTTAGTTGTGTTGAGCTGGCGATCAAAGTTTTGTGCTATTATAAGGTTGATTGTTTGAAAAAAAGGGTTGATTATTATTTGAAAGGGAATGGTTTTAGATCCAGTACTTTACCTGTTTGAAAGACGATGAATATCTGGTAGTATCAAATGCTGGATCGGTGGATGGTTTAGTAAGATGGATTTTATGGCCAAGTGATTCTAAGTTTGATAGATTATCAGGAATTGCTGAAGATTGAGCTGAGAAATTGATGAAGATGAGATGGTTTATATTCTTCCCATTGGAAATTCCATGGAACTTGTTCACTTTATTGGTTTTCTTCCAATACTTTAGGAAGCATAATTGACAATTTCTAAGTGGGAGAGAAAACATTAATGACAGTTAACCTCCTCAGATGGAAGCCCAAGTATCTGAATTTCTTTTAATCTTGTCCCAGCTGTTTAATTCTGTTAGTACTCTTGAAGGGGCAAATAGACTATTCTGTCATTGCTGGTGATTGTTTACTGTAGTTAACTCTAAACACTAATTACAATTCACTGACCAAAACCCTTACTGGAAAAGGGGAGTAACGGCATTATTTGCCACTTATTTCTACATAACTTAAAAGAACTTGATTACCTACTGAAATATCATTCTCTTTGTTTTACATGACTGGTGTTAGATTTCTAGTGGATTTGGGATATTGCTCTTTCTCCTTAAATTTAATTGAATGCTATAAGTAGCTCTTTTGTATCTGTTACTGTTTTCCTTTGATTTTTTTTTTTTATAGTTTTCTGATGTTGTTTGAAAATATGATGAGTCAAAGTTACATCTGTCTGAAATAGGAAGTATCAATTCTTGCAGTAGGATGAGTATTTAGTGGTTGGCTGATCATTATGATTAAATTGAAGCTTCAAAAGTCTTTGTTTTGGCTGTCTAGTTTTTATTGTCTTTTAATTTTCTTGAGTTGGGATTCTCATGTAAAGGCATTGTACTGCTGCTTGATTCTTGTGTTTTATTCCAATTTACACACATATATCAAGAAAAAAAATTTCTAGTCTTGTTCAGAATGCATCAGTGGGTAGAATTTGTTATCTGGTTGATGGCTAGTATTTCATGTGCTAATTTGGTTTCCCAGAGAAGTAAATTGTTTCTGGCCATAGTTTTATTGGTATGAATCACTTATGCTTGTTCTGCTTCAAATATGTTGGTTAAACATAGGAAAGGCTATTATATTTCTTACTTTTAGTATCTTACAGGAGCAAATAACAAGATTGGCTGAAACAGAGACATCACCATTCGTGCAGTTTACCGTTTGGATATGGGATGGTTCTAGGTACTCTGGTATGCTATGCATGGCCTTATCATCTATTATCTACTGTATCATGGAAGTTCTTTCAGATGTTTTCACTGGTAAGTAACTCACTGATTCAATTTACGAATAATAGCTCTCAATCAAACAAAAAGTTATTTTGAACAAGTTGTTAGTTGCTTAGCACTTTGAAGAGAGATCTTTATTTCTGTGGTTTCAATTATAAGCTTTGTGTGATTTATTTAGTTATCATCTTTTTTCTTGGTGTGAATAAACATGAGGCCAATTACATCTTCCTTTACGAGAAAGAGATTGGTGAAGATTTGTCCTCTCATTAATAACTTTATGTGATCAATGTAAGGAGTGAAAGCTAATCCTTCCGAACTATGTAGATGAAAATTTGGGCCTTCAATTGAAAAGGTGGAGTACATGATTCGGGCTTGAAGGTTCCTTATCTTTCAAATATGGGAGCTTCCCTCCTCTCCTCCATGACTGGCTGTATTTTCTTTGACTATGTCCCCCACTCGACCATGGAAAATATTGTATGCATAGCTTTAAATTATGGTGATGTCAAATAGTGGTCTTAGGAGTCAAAGAGTCAAAGACATTTAAGGCATATATAAGCTTAATTATGCCAGAGATTTCCTCTTATCTCCTTTACGTTGAGATTTCCTTCAGTTAAATCCTTTTTTGGTTTGTCAAAACTAATGGATTCTCCAGTCCTTTGATGACCATAATACATAGAGTAATTGGATGGTAAAATATCCAATTAGAAATATAAAGTTGAACCATTATATGAAGAGATGATATTTAGATGTTTTCATGAAGTAATAAATCATTAAATTTTTGTCTTAGTAAATGTAATTAACTGATTGACAATTCTTTGGTGAATTGACTGGATATTACTCTTTTTTCCTCTATAATTGCAATGTTTCTTTTTTTACTAGTTAATTTATTTTGTTTAGAAGTCTGAATACATCCTTTTCTTTTTTCTGCTTAATTAATGCAAATGTGGGCATTTCAGCTAAAGCTGAACAACTATTTACATATTTGAGAATTGTGAGAAATGTTTCAAGTTCAATATGCTGCTTTCCATTTAAAATTGGACCATGGATCTGCAAGATTTACGGTGCCCTGGCTCTATAAGTCACCATGTTACAGATTTTTCTGTTTTTAGTGCTTGGTCAGCTCTGCAATATTAGCTTCAACCACGATAATGTCCATCTTGAAACTCAATACAGATTTTTAATCAGAGCAAAGAGTTAGATGTTAGAATGGTGGTTTTTGGTAAATCTTAGAAGTATATTATGTAGCATTCGTTCTGAGTTTTCGTGATTACCCCTTTATTTACTTTGATATGAATCTCTAATTGAAATGGGTCCTTTTATACTTTCATCTTTCGTCATTAAAATGACAGGGTAATCTTTTCATTCAGGGCATGTAATGTCTTGTCTCTTCCCATGCTTCAAGTTGTGCCCATTCTAATGGAATAAATCGTTTTGCTCATCCTTAATGACAGCTCAATCAATTCCTCTTTTTGAGATGGCATTTACCAGATGTACAGTTATTTTGATTTTGTCGTTTGTATGGTTGAAAAGAAGCAGACAGCCAATATTTGGTACATCAAGTGTCAGAAAACTATTGGTTCTAAGAGCATTCATGGGATACCTCTCATTGTTGAGTTTTATTTATTGGTGAGTTCTAATGCTTGAACCAATTGAGTTGCATTTGGTCAGACTAACAACTTAGTAAGCTCAGCTGCTGATCTTGTTTATTGTAAATTTCTCTTCCATGCAGTTTATACATCATTTTAATAAGTGGAAGCATGATTTAGCCTTTTCCGAGGACTTATTACAGATTGTATCTATACTCTGTTGCTACAGAAGTGCTTCTTTTAAGTCTTGTCTGCAGAACTTAGAGTGCTTTTGAGATTGTGTATAAAGCCACTATATTTTTATCTATCTTACATTTTTACTTTCTGGTTCTTAAACATTTTCTAGATGTACACATGCTAAATTATTTTGTTTTGTCAAATACAGCTTTTGAGCTTACACAATATTACACACCACTATGCAAAAACTGTATCTGTTACAACGCTGCTTTCAGTTTTTCAAGTAGCACTTAGATCACCCTTATTGGCAGTTGGAATGATAATAAATCTGCTCATGTTCTATTCTTTGACTTTCTAAGGAACTCATTTGCAGCATTTTTAGCCGTTATATAATTTCTTTTCTCTTCTATTTTTTGGGTTGTTCGTCAGAGCTAGTTCTTTTTTTTGGGGGGGGGGGGGGGGGGAGGGGAGGGGGGTTGATGTTCTCATTTGCATAATTAAATATTTTGTTCTTTTATTTTACTCTGCTGTTCCATGCGTTTGGTTTTTCTTTTTTGGTGAGTTATGTTTGTGGACTTTGATGATTTACTTGTGACAATGTGTGAGCTAATTTCCTTTTCAGCATTCAAAGAGTACCTCTTTCTCAGGCAATCATGTTGAACTTTACTACTCCAATTGTGGCTGCAGTTGCTGCAAGAGTCATATTGCATGAGAAGTTAAAAATTGCAGAAATAGGAGGTAATTTTCTTTGTTATTAGACATTCTACAGTGACAATATATCTGTAATTTAGGCAACTATTACATGTACTGCAAACCTATTTGCAATTATCAGTCTGTTGGAAGTAGAAGGTAATCTGAAGAGATAAGGATAAAAGTCTAGAAGTACTGCTTAGTAGGCCTTGGACACAACTAGGTCTTTTGAAGAGAAAAGGAGAAAAGTTTACAAGTTCTCCATGAAGTAGAAAATTTCCTGAAGACGCATTGAGAAAAGTTTTCAAGTACTACTTAGTACGACTTAGACGGTCTAATTGAAAAACGAAGTTGGTTAAGGAAATTATGCAATCTTCATTGGTTAAGATTAAGGAATATCGGATTTCTGAGTATTGAAATTCTTCTGGTAAAAGAGGAAAATGAAGCTTTGAATTAGCTCTAAAGAACAGGTAAGTGCGAAGTTTGACCTAAATACTAAAGACATTAGGCTTGTAATAACATCATACACTCTAAAAGAATGGCTGCAAAGCTTGAATTATAGCTACAAGAAGGGTCATCGTTAATTGGAGCATTTGGGATGCCCTACCTTGGGACATTGGCATCAGATACTACACAGAGAAATATTGTTGAGACCAGCTAAATCTGATTGAGGTTGACTTTTGTGCCTTAGCAACAAGTTATCCTTGGTGTTTTATCGATTGCTGATAGGACTTGATTCCAACCCCAAATATATTTGCGCTTTTAAAACCTAATCCAAGTGGACTACATGCCAAACCTAAAAAATACATAAAAAGTACTTCCAAAATTTCTGAAATATCTTTGATGCAGTTATATTGGAAACCATGCTCAATGCTAGAGGAATCATTAATATACTGTGACAGCATTACATAACCCAAAACTGTTTCCAATCTCTGAACATGGTTTTTTTTGAAGTTAGCCAATGTTTGCAGTAAACTTACTCTTCCTTAAATTTATTGCTTCATTCTGTTGATTATAGAAGACTTGATTTCTAGTGGCTAAAACCAAACGAAAAACATTCTTAAGAGCAAAGGGCAGCAGATGCAGGTCTTCTGCTTATTGACATGTGATGCAGTATTCTCCAATAAGAACTCTCATTAAGGCTCAGCGTCCGTTGTTTCCAGGGAGGCACCTTGAGGACAAGTTTCTGTAGGATTCCTTATTTCAACTCCCGAACCAGCTTTAGCATCAAGCAGCTGAATTACTAGATTTTTAACAACTGGGCCTCTAACAGATAATTCATCATTCATTAATCCTCCTACTTAGGCTGAATCATCAAACTCACCAATATATGCTTTCCCATGTTGCTTGCCTCTAATCAGAAAGCTGGTCCTCTTGTTATATAGGAATCTAAAGCATGCCCCAAAGATTCTTTTCATTGGACAAATGGTTCAAGATCTCGTTTCTTGTAAGAGCCATTCCACAGGGACAAGCAAATTGGAAGATAAAATAGGTCAATGTTACCTTAATGCTCAGAAAATACACCATGAATGCCAAGAAGTTTTAGAAGTTTTGTTAGTAAGATCATTATTGATGCAACAGTGGGGTGTTTAATTAGGGAAGGAATGAGCATAATTAGGGACAAGCTCACATTGCTGCTTTTTCATTCCGAATTTGATGTCTAACCATATCCTTGTTGCCTATGTTGAATCTGAAGATCACAGTGCATTAGAAGTGTTTACTAGTTAGTTGGGTCATTTGGAAGACTGTAGGAGACAAGTTCGTCATTTCCAATTTTTACTTCACCTTTGGGTGTAAAGAGGTTTCAAGTTTTCTATCTTCTGTTCCAGCTATATCTTATCTTTCATTTTGCTTGTTGTGTCCCTTAAATATAAATATTCTTTTTATTTTGTATTCCTCTTTTTTGTTCATTTTGTGTTTACTTTGACCCACTCTACAGGTCTTGCTTGCAGTTTCTTTGGCGTACTTTTTATCTTCCGGCCAGTGCTCAACATACAAGGTAAACAAGCGAGTTTGTGGAGCTTCTTATGTAATTCTATGAGACTGGCTTCTTGAAGAAGGAATGCAACTTATTAATTTTGAGTATCGATATTCCCATGTACCTGCATTTTCATTTTCCTTATGTTTGTTTCAACTTCTATAACAATGATCACATTATACAGAACACAACCTGTTAAACTGAGTCAAGTAAGCATATTTCTCTAAATATATGGAAAGATATATTTGCAGCTGTCATTTCTGCCTAGTGTAAAAGCCTGATGACATATTAAAAGCTTAGTGTACTTAGTGCATGGATCTTCAAACCTTATCTTAATGCCAACTTATCAGAATACAAAATATTTCTAGCTATGCAATCCTTATGCATCTTTGACATGGGTAATTCCATTTTATTCCTCAAATTTAGCATCCAAGAGTTCAAGGAAGCTAGATATTTAATTGCTTTTTAATTAAAAATAAGAATAAGCTGGATCTTGGAAATAGTTCTAGAGAAAGAAATAAAAAAAGTTCAAGCTGTTATCAAGATTTGACAAACTTTAGCGTGAAACTGGGATACTAAATGCAAGAAGTAATAGATACTTCTATGGCACTGTCCTAACTTGCCAGTGCATCTCTTTACACAGCTCAAATGCTTATACAGTCTCCATTTGTCCATGTTCAGTTACTAGAGTACCACTAAGATCACAAATCTCCTTTCTGAATTGTTGCAAGTGAACTACCTTTAAAAGAGAAGAAAGATAACATTACCCAGCTGAAGCTAATCTAGCTTAGGCTGTCCTTAATCCTTATGTAAATGTTTTCAGGGTTAGGAATATATTCGGCATGTTTGCTCCAAAGGATTCCTGTTTGAATTCAATTCCAAACCATTAATTTTGCTAAAGCAGCGGATAATCGGTGATTATTTTTCCTAGCTTACAATTTCCTGACTGATATTTTGCCACAACACTTAGAAGAGCTGTCATTTGTCATTTCATTTTGAAAGCTATGCAGAGGATTGCCATGTATTCTCTGGTAGTTGACCCATGAAAGGTCAAGAAAGCATTAGTTTTTTCTATGGTATTCATGGAAATTTTAAAGGTCTATGCTACTATGCAAGAGAAATCTATACTCTAATTAGTAGTACAATGATCTGAAATGCTGTAAAATCAGAAATTACCCAGGATCTCCCTGTTAATTAGCAACTATCCTGCAAAGCTTCTCTCAAAATTCTAGTTTTCTGGTTGCTGTTATTATTTATATTTGTAAGAGCACTATTTCCATCTATACTTTTTAACTAGTTAGCAAGTTCCTAAATTTTTAATATCTTAAAGCCTTCTAAAATAAGTTTTACCACCATAGGCATAAAACCATTTAAGGATTTTCATTGTCCTCTACTATTTTCCTTGGGATCATAAATAAGAGGAGTGATAAAATTTTTCTGCACCCTCTGATGTTCTAATAGTATAATCAGATACCTTATGTCCTGCTTTAGCATTACTGAATTGTTTGTTATTAGTGTCATTTGTCCAACTTTTTGTGGCAGGCTCAACTGAAGCTGGAGAAGCAAATATTTCTTATGTCAAGGGAAGTAATCATTTATATGCAGTTCTAGTTGGTTTAGTTTCATCAACAGTTGGCGGAGTTAGCTACTGCTTTATAAGGGCTGGAGCTAAGGCAGCTGATCAACCTTTGTAAGATCAATGGTTTGCTTGTCTGGTTCATTGATTGATTTGTACATATTTACTTCCTACACTTCAGAAGATGGGTGGGATGAGTATAGTTGACTAGTGGGGAAATGGAGGGAGAAAAGAACTTTGGTTTACCCCATTTAATAAAGTTACATTTCTAAAACTTTTGGTCCTATTTATCAATGTATATTTTGCTCCTTTGGTTGTCTTCTTACATTAATAAATATACTAGAGTTGCTTTCCTATGACATTGAGAACTGTTATTTGTCTTTTTGGTTTGAGGCTTTAATCAGATAGACCAGTGATATTCATCCAAACAAATTGTGATGTTAGTTTTCATCTTGGACACCTTTGAAGTATACAAATTACATGAGTGGGTATGTCATAATTGGCCTTTTTATCTGTTCCCAATTTTTCTGATAGTTTTCTTTTGATGTTTCAGACTCACTGTCTTTGCATTTGGCTTATTTGCCACTCCTGCTGCAGCAATATGTGCATTCATCTTTGAAGTAAGATTGCAATTTGAGTTAAAATTTCTTATTGCTGTATGTTTGTATCATTCATTTCATGTTTCTTTATGAGCTATTGCCTAGATGTGTTATTACATGCAAGTTTATGGATATTTGAAATGATGATGTTTTCCAAATTAAATTGAAAAGGGTTGCAATTATTTGCTTATCTGAAAGCTATTGCATCTAGTTGCGCCATGACTTGTTGTGACTGTCAAAAAAAAAAAAAAAAATTATTGAGACTTAAATCACTTGGGGACTGGGTAGGTGGTGAATGTGGTGCAAGTCTTTTCATATGAAATTTCAAGAGATCTAAGGTGCTTCTACTCCCTTTTTAATGTTACCAATGTGCTCTAATGCGTGATTTGTAATTGTGACGGCTGCTAGAAATGTAGTTCCTTTTTGTGTAATGAGGGTGTATAACTTTCTCATATATGTTGTTTAACACAATTTCATTTGGATGAGTTAAACTTTTAAGTGATTATTCTGTGCCATTAGTTGCTGACAATTTTCAGGTTTCATTTGAACTGATATCTCCTAAAACGCATTTAAAAAAAAAAAATATTCAACTGAGTATCTTTATCTTTCTCCATTTATCTTGTCTTACAATGTGCCCATGCCTTTTTAATGTTAAAACTGAAAAGTAAAGGTAATTCATCATTGGTTTCAAGCTGTTTATAGATACTATTTATTTCTTATATGCTTTTGCAAGTTTCTTTTGCTTTTTGTATGATATTTTGGTCACCACTGTATTCTAGTTGGGGCTCTCATTAGGGAAGTACTGTTTTTCTTTTGCTTTTTGTATAATATCAGTCCATGCACTAAAGGCATTAGGAAATAACAATGAGCGAATGGAAGCTACTTTAAACAGCCCTAAGAACTTTATAGCAAGGTGCTTAGGAGCTCAGAACTCACAAAAAAATGATAGAGAAGGGATAGCTCAGTATGTTAACCCCCTTCATCCCCCTCGTGGAAAAAAAGAGACTAAGGTATCTGTAAGAGAGAAGGATTAGTCTGTTTAGTCTCCTGCATAACAAGACTCAGTCCCCTTCACTTTTATTGCTCATGTAGTTTCTTTTGTCCAAAATATACACTTTCTTGGCTTGGGCATAGAGTTTGGGATGATTACTCCTATCTGCCGTCATCCTCAAAAAGATTCTGTGCTTTTGTGAAGACATGCAATCTCATGTTTCATTTAGGTTTAGGACATACAATCTCATTAAAAAGACTTATTGTAGACTTTTCCTTTCAATAATCTTCTCTTACTCTATCTATAGCCTGAAGATAGACTAGTGTCATGTCATTTTTTGTGGTTTCAAAAAATTCCTTACTGGTTTTGAGTTACTAGATTGACTATATATCACCTCCTAAATCAACAATTACATTCTCTCTGCTTATTTAGCACACCCTTGTGTAGCACACAAATGGAGTGTGCCTCAAGCAGTGGTAATAACAATATTATTAACTTTTCAACAGACCTGAATGCCGGCGTTTTTCCTTTCAACTATGCAGCTTATATCTTGCCATCACAAGGACAGAAATAAGGAGAAGAATTACAAAAGAGCTTTTTTCCTTTTTTACTTTCTTTTTATAGAATCCTGACCCCAATAAATCATACAAAAAATGTTGCTTCTACTATGGTTGTCTGATGAGTGCATTGGATCTACTTGGTTTTATTGTGGCTTTGCTTGGTAGTCTATTTTTTCCTTTTTGCCTAACAGATTATAGCAATTTCAAACTTATTTAGTTTTATTGGCATAAACTACTCAAGTAAAAGCAAAATTCTAAGGAAGTTTATCAGCAGATAATCTTATGCCTTTGTTTACTGATAAAGCTAATATGAAAGTTGGAGTTCAAATATAATCAACAACTTGACTAGAAAATCAAATTGTATAAGGTACTAATGGGATGGTTTTGTTACTGAATGTAATTTAGAAAGCCAACATATACTGCCACATAAAAGATTAGAAAATGCAAGTGCAAATAAAAGAAAAAAAAGGTAGATTGTTGGAGTTGTAATTCTTACATGGTCACGGGTTAACCTCGAACAGCAGAATCTATTGTTGCTTGTCGATTGTCATCCTGAGATAGATATACCTATGGGCACATTTTAATCTTGTGAAAATTGTTTAGAAGGTCCTTTTATGTGCAAGAAAATGTAAAAGGTCAGATCCAATGTACAAGTGGAGTCTTTTGGCCATATATATTTACTCCGTAGGTAAATGCTGTAGCCTTTCTATTCTCTAAGTGAATTAAGCATTAAGATGACACGAGCTTTTAATCATATCTCTTGGTTTAGGTTCTTTTGTTGAATAAAGATTGTAATTTGTAATCTTTTGCTTCGAATGGCATGGACAAAAGTATGTAAATGATCGTCTGATGTGTGCTTCTTTTGCGTGTTTTAGACATTGCACTGATTTAAAAGACATCTGCTGTTTACCAACTACATGATGTATCATTTTTTATCTTGCTTTCTTACAACTATTTCTTTTTCGTGTACTCATGTAGGGTTTTGTGCTTCCTGGTTTTTATACTCTTCTTCTGATGGTGATACTTGGTTCATTAGCTTTCTTGGCAGAGGTCACTCTCTGAAGCTCTAATCCTTTCACATTGTTTGAATTTCAAAATTTGATCTGAAAACGAATTGTGGCTGAATATTGATCATAACTATTTCTTGGATGCCCATTGACACATTTTTCTCTCTTCAGATAACTGTAGCACGTGCACTTCAGCTTGAGAAAACCAGCAAAGTTGTGAATATTCTGTATCTTCAGGTATTATGTAGTGCTTCATACTGTACCATTTAGTCTGGATATGATGCAGTTCTTTTATACCAGCTGTCTCACTCTCTATGTGGTAACATTCAGTTAGGAACATGCAGTGTCTTTCTGATGATGTCATGATACATTTTATGGCTTTGGTAATTTATATATTAAAAAAAGGTGGAAACAAACTGGCCTATTATTGTGGGAGTTCTCCTGTATCTGTAAGTAGTTATGTGATCACATTGACTTAATGATTTTTTTCTTATTTTTTGGATAATAACTTTGACTTAATGACAGTATGCAACATTTGATCAGTTGTACTGACAGTATGTAATAACACTGACTTAATGAGTTTTTCCATATGCCTCCACATATACTCGAGATTCATATCTACGAGAATCCTTGAAAGGGAAAAATATGCAGTTGTATGCTTTCATGTTTGTGATAGTGTCTTATGGAAGTGTTAGATTTCTAATCCGCTCCGCAATTTACAAGCCGGGAAAGAAGTGTTAGCTAATAGGAAGTTGTTAGTTAGTTCAAACACCACGATTAACAGTGTAGCAGTTAAAGGCCCTGTTGTTAGCAGTTAGATGGAGTTTGGAATTTGGAATTTGTTGGGCTCTTGTATAATTATTATAGTTGCTGAATTGATATCCTAATTTCATGCTAGTTACACGACTGCATTTGAAACCTAACACAATATCTCTTGCTAATTGCATCCTCTTTCCTTCTCCTTGGTGTTGTTATTAGGCTGCTTCAACTCAATTGCTTGGAATGAGCTTATCTAGAATAGTTCCAACATTTGGTAGACTAGTTGGCTGTACACTTATCTTGATTTCAGCATGTTGTACTATGTACGTTGGACCCGAAAAAGAGGTTGATTGAAACATTTTGTTGTTGAACTCAATCTGTCGAGGATATATTCACCCCAATTCGGTGCAGAAAAGACTCTTTTGTGCTTGCCTTCATGCCAAAAGGGTTTCAATACCACCTGTGACTTTACAGCTCCTACCTGCGTATCAGCGACAGCTTTATTGTGCAAAATAGAGATGACAAGGATATCAATATAGACTGTACTATAGAATTTGTGACCATCTTGTATTTTTTTTACTCTGGGGGGAGTTTTGCAGGCAACAGCTTAACAACGTGCTAATTTTGCTGCTTGCTCATTTTTGCATCTTCTTGTCCTAATTCAAAACGATTTTTTAAGGGTCAAAAAATATAAAGATGTTGTTTCTTTGTCGAGAATTTCCATTAATGTTGGAATCATGATGTGTGTCTATACATGTCTATATATATATATATATACACACATATACATATATATTGAGCACCAAGAAATCTTCAATCTGATGTTCATCTAAAATAAGATTAGATGAGTTTGCCTCTTCTCTAGATAAAGCGTATGCAGTAACAATCCTTTGCTATGCTTCATTTTGTCAGAGAAACCAATTTACAATAACATACAATTTGTTTGGGCAATTCTTATTGAAGTTAATTCATCTAAAATAAGATTCTCAGTATTCCCATCAGTTCAACAAAGCTAAGTTGGGATAAATAACGCCAAAGCAATTAATTCATCGAATTATTCCACCAAAAGAAGGGGAAAAAAATTCGGTCAAAAAATCGGCAATGATAATGAGAGGTCTGTTACAATGCTGAGTGCCAATATTTCGACTACAGTGTTAATTGATAATGAAAATATTAGAAAATCATAAATTTAAAAAGTATGTTTTGAAATATATTATGGTTAGTCAATTGTTCAAAAATGCTGCTGAAATTATGAAATACAAAATGAGGTACATACGCAAGAGAAGTAAATAGAAATCTTTGTGGCAAAGGTTCGCTTGGATGGCAAATTTTGGCTCTTTACTGCAAAGGCCATTTGTATTGACTTTTGCAAAAAGCGTACCTTTTTTTTTTGGGTATATATAGCTGTACATCCCATGAGATACCACAAATTATCAATTAACAGTGTCGCCACATCTAGGACACCATTTTAAAAAAAAAAAATTCTTTTTGGGATTCGAATGCAAAAGTTTGCAAATGGTGTTGAAAAAAATGAAAAAGGAAATGATATGTCAAGGTGCTGCATAGCTCAATTGCAGTGACCCTATATGAAGAAATGGTGTGCATTTCCCCCTAAATTTGTGACTTTTTTTTACATTATTTCTAAAAATTTGCCCAAGTGAGGTGACAAAGTGTATACATGCAACCATTGGGCTTTGGTCTGCCCTCCCTCGTGCATTAGCGGGAAGTATAATACTTCCTTTCGTCATAAGATTTAGAAAATGCATTAATACACTTGTCTGGTTTAAAAACTCACCTCCAATCTCGTACAAGTCTAATTACGCTCTCCCCTCTAGCATAAGAGTAGAATAGATTGTTGACGTTAGATCCAAAAGAGAAAGAAAAGGCAGGAGGTGGGGAACAAAGTGGATATATCCAATATTGGAATGATAAAGGGTGATTCCGTATTGCGTTGAGAGGGCAAAGCATGATTAACGCTACATAAAATATCAATGGAAAAAAACTTGGTGCAATATTGCAGAACAGGTAGCACAATTTGCTTGAAACTCAGATCATGGCTTCATTTGGTTTTTCTATTGCCACCAACCATCCTTAACACTAGAAGAAAAGAACTTAATTCTGCATTCACATTTGATGCAGGAAATGATAACCAACAAAAATCTGTATCATCACAGGTGCTGTGCCGTACTATGGAAAATTACATAGTTTCACTTTCCAACATAATCTAAGAAGTAGAAAATAACTTTTGACTTAGCAACAAATAATTGAAAAAATGAAACTTGAAATGAGAACCACTTAAACTAGAACTGCCAAAAGATCAAGGTCTAGTTAGAGCAGAACATTCATAGTCGTCCCATCAATTAATAAGCAATCTCCAGAAATATCCTATCAGACATATTCAAGTCAAAAAAACAAAAGAATAAGGAAAAAGAGTACAAAGAAAGAAAGCTGATATTTGCATTCCTATTTTGGATGGACCTTCTTCTTCTTGACATGGCAGTTGCAATCATGCATGCTGGTTATGCATCCTAACTTCCTCTTCATTTCTTTCCACATGTTCACTTTTCCTTTTCTAGCTTTCCTGCAGCTACCATTCAGGATTTCCCTTCTCATCATATCGCATTCTCTTTCCAGTTCCAACACTTTGCTGCTCATCTTTTCCATCTCTGCCTTGATCACTTCTTCTTCGCTGTTGCAACCCCTTGTTGCTGCTTCCTCTTCCTCTTCCTCTTCCTCTGCCCCTTTTAAAAATAATCTCCCCTCCTCTGATCCCTTGATTTCCTTTGGCATAGTCTCTCGCATTTGCAACTGAACTGCAAATAGCACTTGCACCATTACTCTCACAGGCAATCTTTCATTCCTTGAAGCATGTAAGCAAGCTTCTGGAGACATCTTGCTGCAATCCAACAGGTGGCATACCTCTTCTCTCTCAGATTCTGTCAGATATCTATGCTTGTCTAAGTAGATATCTATAGCCCTGTACATTCCATCTGAATTTTGTAGAATTCCTCTAGATGCTGCAAGTGAAAAGTCAGCAAGTGATATAAATGTGCTCATCTTTAAGTCTATGTCACTAGCAATTTCAATCAGAAAGTTCTCAATAAGTTCTGCCACTGTGATCAATTCATGTCCATCTTTTCCAGTATAATTGCGATAGAAATTCTTCATGAGCCTCCTCACGCATTCTGTGTCATACCGTTCTTCCTTGGCATATCCTTGAGAAGGTATCAGGAGATCTTTCACAGTCGCCTGGTCTAATTGCTTCCCAATCCTGATTTCAAATCCATTTCTACACTCGTTACTAGCATCCAAGGCTATTGCAGACCGTAGCATTTCAAATAGTAATGCGCAGGGTATTAGTCCTCTTGCATTTGGTAACATTCTCTCCACTGCTTCAATTATCTCTCTCTGGATACTTTTCTTGTAAATTGAACCATCATCCCCTTCTTTCATGCTGAAAAGTACCCACTTTTTTGCATACTGACATACAGCTGCAGCTATGTATTCTGCTGGGATTTCCCGCTCAATCATTGCACCAATGATGGGCTCATAGAGCCTGAGAGACAATATTGACAAATCTTCAGATTTCCATTCCAAAGCAAAGAGTTTCCTCCGCACATTTGGCCTGAAGTAATTTTCATTGTCCTCTCCTTCATCATTGGAGGTCAAGTCCTTGAATGATTCTCCAAGAAGATGTGGATGTTCCAAAGCCTTTAAGATTATTGATTCGACACAGGCACCAACCAGGCCAAGATCCGCTGCTTGTTGAAGAATATCCTCTGCGGCCTTGAGGGCTCTAATGGATTTGTTCCAACTAGAAACAACTTGGTGTTCAAAGAAGTCCAGAGCCTTGCTGAACAAATTATTGGTGCAGTGGCTCTCAGTCATTCCAAGGTAGTGGGCTAGGCAAGCAACATGCGTGACATTTTCGGTTGACAGGTTGATTTCGTAACCATGGCAGAATCTTGCAACTAGCTCAAATGTTTCTGGGTCAGCAGGGGCATCTCTAAGAACATTTGTGAGATCCTCACTTGGATGATCTTTGAGCAACACAGCTAGCTTTGATGATTTAGAAGCCAGAAGTTCCTAATACAGTTAACAACTATCAGATTTATATAAACTTTAAACAAAGCAGAAGGGATATCTAAATCAGGGCCTTTAAAAGACAAGATTTCCTTAACCAATTAGAGGATGAAAAAAATGGGAAGCGAAATGGCTGCATCTAGAGGATGTTCTTACCCTGTCTAGTGTAAAAGGTACACCATCAACACAAAGTTGCACTTCTGATGATGCTTTAGATTTTGACTTCCTGATCAAAGAAGAAAAAATGGTTTACAGAATTGATTCCTAGATTAACAAAGAAGGGTATGGTCCTTAACTTATTACCTGGTTGCAGAATCTATAAACTGCCCGGTGGCCATTATATATAGCTTCCAGTGATACAACAAATTGGTTCCAGAACAAGGAGATGATGATTATTCAAATCTGCAAGCTAGACAAAAATCTTGAAACCCTGAGATCAAATTATTCTCCAGTAATACAACAAATTAGTATGTTCTTAACTTGGTTCATTTGCAATAATATACAGATATTTGTGAAGCAACAACAGTGCATCTGAGGTGATATGTAATGCAGTAACCATAACTTAAGTTTTCCAGCCCATACTTCAATCAACAGATGCTCAATTGAAACTTAAATAACTTCTGGTATCAGTGTTACATTGAATACGGTATAAACTTTTTAGCTACATAATCATGAAATTTAGTGCTTATTTTGAACAACAAAGATCCTGTAGATGATGTAAAGAACAGTTTTCAATGGCTATAGGCAGCCTAATGTGTAACTCAGTCAAATTAAAGCCAAGTATGATCATCACTCACACTAAAAGACCATTGCAACTTGTGATTCAATTCCAATAATTGCACCAGCAAAAAATATAACCAATAAAACATGCGTGTCATAATAGACATCAAAATGCACTGTAAAACTTCCCCAAAACCACGTTTTAAAAAGACAAATTGGTAAACTAGAGGAAAATTTTGGAAAATAGTGAAGTAATAAAGGTGTGGAAAATAATGGTAGTACCTTCTTGAAGGGCTTTTTCACCTTAGTACTAGATCCAGCAGCAACACAAAAGTTTTGCATATTTTGTGAAAGCTGAGAATTCTCTTCATTGTTACTAGACATATAAGTGTAGATGAACATATAACATGTGAATGTTTATCCTACTGTTTGACTCTTCCAACGTTCAACCCAAAAATCAGGATTTCTGTTAGGGATAATTTCAGAAATCTCCTTGAGGTTTCTGATAATTGCATTGCCCTCTCTTGAAGTTTTGAAAATACCACTTACCTCCCCTATTAGTCATTTGGAACCCAATGCTTATCTCATAAATGGTGACATGACTATACTATCCTTACAACTTAGGAAATATTACGTATTTATATGGAGAGAAACAATTTAGTTACTTGTACTAAATTAACCATGATTTTGAATATAAAAAAATTGAAAATCTTGAATACTAAATTTTATAACGATAATTGCTAGCATTTTAAAATTCTTTTTCTATATTTTAGTAGTTCTTATAATTTCTTTCTCCTAAACAAAGATTAAAATTCTGATTAAATATTATTATTTCATAATTTTTTCATAAGAAAAACAAGATGAATATGAAAATACACAAAAGAGGGTAAAGTATTAAATATGTTTACAATTAGATTTTATTAAGTTATGGATAAAATGTAACTGCACATAATCTATTCTTTCCCTTCTTTTCCAAAATATTTGGTCTTTCTTTTATTTTCTTTGTATAAGTAATCCAAACAAAATGGTTAGAAAAATTTTTTTCTACTTTGATTTATTTGCTTTTCCATTAAAATCATACCCTTTTATTAATCCAAACGTTACTTGAGAGTTGTATTTTTTTTAAATTACAAATGATGGAAATTTCTATTCATTTTCTATACACTAACAGTATATGCATTTTTACCATTGGATGCACGACACATAATCTGAATCTAAATTTGAAACCCAAATTTTGCGCAAATATCATTCATCGAACCGTGATAGTGTATACACTGTTAGTATATATAAGAGTTACTCATATTTTTTATCATTTGCCATCTATAGTGATTTTTTTCTTATAAAGGCCATACTTGTTTTGTTCAATTCCTTTTCAAAATCTTTCAAATTTTGATACTAATAGCTAGTTTGAATGTTTAGCTTAGAAAAAAAAACATGGGAAATGTTAAGTTATGAAAGAAAAGAAGAGAAGAGTTTTTAATATTGTTTGAGAATTAAAGTAGGAAAAGGCATGATTTTGGGTATATATGTCAATAAAAATTTGTTTAGTATACCCTTGAGGACAAAATTGGCATTTAGAAAAATTTTATTAGGCATTCTTGGCTTTTGTAATGCTTTCCGCCTGCATTTGGGCGGAAAACTTTGGTAGTCATAACAATGGGAGCTCATTCGTCCAAATTAGACGCTTTTCATCCTTTGCTGTTCTTTAAAAACTCCCAAATACTAGAAAGAGTGTCTTTTTTATCACATTTTTTTTCATCAAATCGCAGCTCCCAAACTAGTTATAAGAGTTTAGAAAATTTTTGCATAAATCTTGATTCCAAATTAATAAGTTTTCCTCTCCAATACTTTGATTTTGTTATTTTATATAGTACTATGAAAATGGTTATTATTACTAAATTCTATTACATTCATGCTAGGGTTTAGTCTTTATTATCTATTTTTAACTAATACTTCCTTTTGATAACCAATTAGTAATAAGTTAAGGGGTATTTTTGGTATGAAATATTCTTCTTACTCTTGAAATCATTTTTTTATTGTTGATTTTTTGAATTAGACTAATTTGTTACAAGAACATTAGTTTTAAGGGAGGTTAATGATATTTTGAAAACTTCAAGGGAGGGCAGTGAAACTGTTATAAACCTCAGGGGAGGTTTCTGAAATTATCCCTTTCTGTTATTTTCAAATCTCTGAAAGATTTAGATGGATAAAACCAAGAAGAAAATAAGAAATGAAGCAAGAAAAGTTCTACAAGCCATACTAGAACGTTAGCTAGATTTAAAAAAAAAATTAAGTTATTTTCCGAAATATAATTAACAAACTAATTTTCTTGCAAAATTGATATATCCACCAATTATCACCAACAAAATATTAATGTGGTTGGACACAAACTTGAAAATGTGACCACAAAGATTCTTATTTTTTTTCCAAGAAAAGAAAACAAAAAATGAAATTGACTTCCATGATTTATTTTATTTTATTTTGTTTTATTTTTTTTTGTGGCGAATATAGCATGGTAATTTTGGTAGTTTATAATTTTATATGGTTCCTTCTTGATAAAAACTGTTTTTCACATTCCAAATGCTACAGTAAATGTGTGTTTCAAAAACAACTCCAAAAACACCATATCCAAACAATATATCAAAAACAACTCCAAATAAATATTTAATATGTTTATTTCAATTTGTATATTTCAATTATGTATATGATATATATATATATAATATTAATTTAAATATATTTATTTATACATATTATAAATATTTTATTTTATAAATAAATATATATTGGATAAAATATATTTTTATATATTTATAATATATTTATATAAATATTATATATTATAAATTATATAAATGATATATAATAATATGTAATTATACATTTATATAAATATTATATATTATATATATTTGATATATACATAATATATATTATATATATTATACATTTATATAAATGTACATTTATACATAATATATATATTTATGTATATTTATAATATACTTTTATATAATGTATTATATATAATATAATACATTTATAATATATTTATACATTTATATTTAATATATTAATACATTTATACATAATATTAACATATATTTATAATATATTAATTTATACATTTATATAATATTCATTTATAATTTATACACATTTATACATTTATAAATATATTTATATTATGTATTATATATAATATATTTATTATATATATATTTATATGTATTATAAATAAATATATTTATTTATAAATATTTATAAATGTATTATAAATGCATAAATGTATATAAATATAAAAATATAAAATTTATAATTTATAATTTATACATTTATACATTTATATAATATTCATTTATAATTTATACACATTTATAATAATATACATTTATACATTTATAATACATTTATATATTTATTTATAAATTTATTATAAATGCATAAATGTATAAAAATATAAAAATTATAAACTATAAATTATAATTTATACATTTATATAATATTCATTTATAATTTATACATAGGGGTGCAAACGAGCCGAACCGAGTCAAACATTGAACTTATCGAGCTAGACTCGACTAAATAAGAAACTGGCTCGAGTTCGACTCGATAAGGCTCGATTTACTCAACTCGACAAGAGCTCGAAATGGCTCGAATTCAGCTCAAAAATTTCTATCACTAAACATAACCAGCTTTATTTAACCTGACTCCAATAGCACGTTTTAACCTATTCAATGCCTTGCAAACTTGAATATAACAATTCCAAACATGAATTAAAAGTAACAACAAACAAGTTTTTCATTGTCCAATAAATGAGATCAATTTTTTTTTCAATAACAGCCCATCTAGTAACAGAAATATAACAGAAATGAAAGAAAAAGGAACATCCTGAAGCATACAAAGTGCTCCACACGATTAACTCTGTTGAGAAAGTATGAAACAACTTCTAAGCAAAATGAACATCCTGAAGCATACAAAACTGAGCCTAAAACATAAACAGCAAAAAAACCCAAATTGCAGCTAGTAAACTCTTTTCCTAATGTCTATAAACTCCTGTTTTCCCAGGTTTGGAATATTAAATTTAGTGCAACGCAAATCCAATCGTAACATAAGCCAAGATTATGTAAAATAAAAAAAATCATATCAAAGATTATGTTTAATTACCTTCTTAGTTGAGTTTTGCATATTTACTCTTACCCTTGACTAAATATCATCAAAGTCATTCCATTTACTCTTAGTGCACAAATCTGTCATATCTTTAACATTTATACTTTCTCCTATCACCAGCAGCCGAAAAGGCCATTTATACTTTAACATTGATTAAGTTCACTAAGCACATAATTTCTAAACGCAATCCAGCTTGCATTTTCTAACAGGACAAGCTAAAAATTACCCCAGAATGAGAAAATAAAAAGTGAACAATCAAAAACTACAAACCAAAATTATTTCAATCAAACAGAAGGTATATTCCATGAAAATGTATGTAAGAAGTTAAAAAAAGAAACCCAACGTTCTTACCAATCTTCAAAAACCGTCCTAAATCCAAACTCAAAAAAAAAAAAAAAAATAAGGAGAAAAAAATACATAGACAAAAACGCTTGTTCCAACTTCCAATCAATATCAGTACAATCTTAATTCACCGAATACCTGAGAAGAGACAAATTTTTTTTTTCGGCTAATTGATTGAAATTGGGGACGGAAATGGGAAGGAAGAGGAGATCTAAGTCTAACGAGAGCTCCAGCTCCGTCGCCATTAACAGGAAAGAGGAAATTAATAGTAATAATTTTACATCTATACATTCTACAACAGGAACGAGGTGAAGAAGTCGATCTGGCTTTAATGACAGGAAACAATCACTTATTCTACCACCAAGCATCATTATACAGCAACAAAAACAGAGAATAAGGGAATAAGAGTGATGGATTACCTGTTCGCGAGGCCCTCCACCAATGGAGCTGATGAAATGTCTACCGTAGCTGAGTCTAACGTTGGCCAACAAACTGGGACTCGGAGAGAAAGGGCTCTTCAATTGAAGGACGGCAGTGGTGGTGGCAGAAGTGGCCAACTGGTGAGTGGTGAAAACAGTGGTAGCGGCGGCTAGGGTTTGCTTTTGATTTGGGGAAAGAGGAATGCCGAGTTGCCGACAGCGGAACAGCCGAGTGGGAAGAAGAAAGAGGCGTGTTTGTGTTAGGGGTGTCCGCTGTCTTGGACTCTTGGTCCTTAGTCCTCGGAGAAATTGTATCTAGTTTCTAGTTTAGTAATTAGTTAAATAAGTAGGGGTATTTATGTAATTTTACACGGCTCGCGAGGCTCGAACTCGACTCGTATTATAAACAAACTAGTTCGAACTCGATATTGACTAAGCTCGAGTCGAGCGTTGACCGAACTGCTCGCGAGCAACTCGATTCGTTTGCACCCCTATTTATACATTTATAAATATATTTATATTATGTAATATAATACATTTATATATTTTTATATAAATATATTTATTTATAAATATATTATAAATGTATAAATGTATATTGTTATAAAAATATAAAAATTATAAATTATAAAAATACTCGAAAATATGTTTTAAAAATACATCAAAAAATAATCCATAAAACATTTATAGTAGAAGTTTGGAATATAGTTTTTGAAAAATAATTACAAAAACAACTAATTCAAACGGACTTGTATTTGAAAAACGAAATGCTACAGTGCTGTTTTTGAAAAACAACCCTAAAAATAGCTAATCCAAGCAGAGCCCATGTTTCCATTCCCTTTCTTGCTCAGACTACAAGAAGCGACTTCAAGTTTCAGCCACCAGAAAACAGCAGCAAGAACAGCAAGAGCAGCAGGAAGAGCAGAAGCTGCTTTCTCGATTAAGTGATCAGATATGTGAGTATCTGTGCAATAAGTAATAAAATACTCAACGCCTAACAACTACTAAACTAGGCAGCTTTAAAACAACTAACTAATCTACCAAGTAGGAGATCATTCTTGCACTTCAAATGTACAAGTGAGCAAGGTAACTTCATGGTCCATTAATTCTTCAAACTTAGCCTGCTCCTTGCTTGTATGGTGAATGATCAAGGCTCTTAAAGCTTCCTTCACCTTCTTGGATCTTGATCTTGTCATCGGACCATCAATGTTGACCAAAGGATCCTTGACCCAAGGTTGAAGTTATTGCACACCCTTATCCGCATCACTCTCTCTCAATTACATGTGCTAAAGTTGGTAAAAAAATTACTGTTATACATAATCTTGTTTTACTCAAAAATAAATACATACCCATGTTTGTTGTTATCTGAGTCATGAACAATCTAACATTTATTGAGGTACTGATTTTCTTAGATTGTATGTTTGCTTTTAACTTTCTTGGTTGTCTAGTGCAGAGTGATGAATGGTCCTATTGTATCTATTGTGAACTTGGTTCTGAAGGAAATTCCTTTCTCCAGGAACTTGTCGTTAGTACATTTATTGGTGGTGCATTTATCGGAAGCATAAGGTCTGGTCTTCTTGTGGATAAAGTTGGTTTTCAAGTAGACACAATACCTCTTGTTCTTGGTGCAATCATCAGGTAATTGCTTTCCTATGGACTCTGTTGGTGTTGCTGTTTATTTCATCCTGCAATATTTCAGATGTTTAAAAGTATTTGTCAGTGAAATCATGGTTTTTGTATTCAATTTGTCCACCAAGCTATACTGCCGGCTTGTTGGAATATCCACAATAGTGACTAAACAGTTGAATCTAAGGGAGTTGAGGTGTTTTCTCTAATAAGCTCTCATATAACATAAAGAGAAAAATCTATGTGCTTTTGTGCTACTTGATTCTCCATCTTAGTTTTATACCCCATCTGAGTTATTCTGCTTTCGTGATGATTGATCAGGTATGCAACGTTTTGGTGTGTCTATTTTTGCTTGAACTGGTGAAGAAATTTGGTGTGGCTCCAGTTTATGCAGGCTTCAGCAGATTTTCCTTGATTGCAGCAAACATTTGCTTATTACTTTACAGCTGAAACTAAAGGCTGATCTCTTGAAGAAATCAGGTTGTCATTAAAACCCAATTTCCAGGGTAGGAATAAGTGATACTGCCTAATCCATTGAGGAAAACAAAGAGAGAGACAAATTTATGTTTATGTAAAATGGCTTCACTCTCCACCATGTTTCTAAAATTGATTCATGTGTTCTTGGTTTTGGCTGCTTGATCCTCCTGCAACTTCTAATTTTGTTGTCTCAGTAGACATGCAAAAAAAAGGTATTCTTATGAATTGTACAGTAGTTTGTTCATATAGATGGATTCTTCTGATTGTTTTAATTATGTACTTAAGTGTTAATCTTGATAGGAAATTTCTGCAAAAATAGTGAGCTGGATGGGTTAATGATAAAAAGTTACTTCAAGAAATACCTGTTTGTTCATCTGCCATTGTTCTAAAGATTGTACAAAGGGGCTCAATTTTTTAATGGAATGATCCTTCTTGATTCAAGTAGCAATTTTTTATACAACATAAAATGGTGGTTAAAAATTAAAAGGAGGTTTAATTTTAACACAAACTCCAATGAACAGAGAGGATCAATTTTTTTTTTCTCCAATGAATTTAGTCGTTTAATAGTCTAGTCAATCTCTTTGCTTAGTTATTCATGTTTTCCCATCAAAATAATACATAGTAGTATTTTATACAAACAATGAATAGGGACATGAATGTATTGTAGGCAGATTCGTCTATGGCTATCAATAATTTCCATCCCATTTCTATCATTCTTTTTCTTTGTTTAGCAATGTGATATATACGAGGTAGGAAAAAATGCAATTTAAAAATGTGTTGAGAGAATTTTTGTACGAAAACTCGCAATTCAAACAACGCAATAACTTTTGCCACTCTCACATATTAGACCAAATATTGTGTTAGTTTAGCTCTCAATCAACTTCAACATCCTAACAAATAGGCAATAATCTTCGTGATAAGCAATTAGAATACTATGGATTTGGAAGTTGGATTTCAAATATGAACAAAATTGACAAACAAAGTTGGTTGATGTAATAACTAACAAAGAAAATGCTTACATTTTTTTTTTTACCAAATACATAAATTTTAAATTTGTTACTACGAGTATTTTCTATTAAAATTATTATACATATTGAACTGTGAGAAGAAATTCTCCAATAGATTATTTTGAAATTTTCATATATGCATATGATTAAAGTAGTGAAAGTGAAGAAAAAATATCTAAGCATAGGATAAACGAGAAAGAATAGAATAAGAAGAAGTGTCATTTGAGAATTATAAATTGGATTATTAGTTATCAAAGGTAATTTATAGATTTCATAAATGTAAGGGGTTAATTGCAACTGATCATTAATTACAGGGGGCTAAATATAATTAAACCTTAAAAGAATTTTGTTGGAATATAAGAGCAATTAATTCACTGTGGCACATACCTCACTTTCAAACTTTTGACCAAAAGCCTCCCAATACTTTCCACGACTTATTATATATATTTTATTCATCCGTGGATCAAAAATTAAAATTTCAAATTCCCAAAAAATTTTAGCTCAAAATTTTGCAGAAGAAGCCATGGCTTCGCCGGCAGACAACAGCGGAGGAGAAGACATTGAGCACGGTGGTGGAGTGGCAGTGGAGATGACCGCAACCGCCGCAACAGAATCATTATCACCTTCTTCTTCTCCTATGGAGGACGCGATTTCAATTTCCGATGAACATATTACTCCATTGTTGAATCAATCACAAAGACCTAGAGTCAACATCTTCTCCGTTTCTCACTCCAGAAGAAGGCCTGTTAAGGTGAATTTCGCTGAAAATCTTGCAAAATTTCAACATTTTGTCTGTTCATTTCAAGTATTTATGGAGAATTTTTTTTTTTGGCTTCAAACATTTGTTTATTTGTGTAATTTACAGTAGAAATAATGTTCTATAGATAGTTAATTACTCAAACGGAAAAAAATGTTTATTTATTTGATCAAGCCGAGCTTAGTATAGTAGATTTTTGGAGCTAGTATTTGAAATTCGGATATGTTTCTAATCTAAGTTGAACTTCACTCCTTAAAATTGCATAGACTTGACTTTGCTTATACTGGAATCGTATTCTTTTTGTTGTTGGGTGATCACTGTCAATTATATTTCTTGAGAAACTACTTATGAATAGGAAAATATATGTAATAGTTATTTATTTGTGATAAAGGATGAAATTTCAAAGCTTTGAATATAAGCTACTTAATTTTCGATTTTTGGTTAGTTGTGTTGAGCTGGCGATCAAAGTTTTGTGCTATTATAAGGTTGATTGTTTGAAAAAAAGGGTTGATTATTATTTGAAAGGGAATGGTTTTAGATCCAGTACTTTACCTGTTTGAAAGACGATGAATATCTGGTAGTATCAAATGCTGGATCGGTGGATGGTTTAGTAAGATGGATTTTATGGCCAAGTGATTCTAAGTTTGATAGATTATCAGGAATTGCTGAAGATTGAGCTGAGAAATTGATGAAGATGAGATGGTTTATATTCTTCCCATTGGAAATTCCATGGAACTTGTTCACTTTATTGGTTTTCTTCCAATACTTTAGGAAGCATAATTGACAATTTCTAAGTGGGAGAGAAAACATTAATGACGGTTAACCTCCTCAGATGGAAGCCCAAGTATCTGAATTTCTTTTAATCTTGTCCCAGCTGTTTAATTCTGTTAGTACTCTTGAAGGGGCAAATAGACTATTCTGTCATTGCTGGTGATTGTTTACTGTAGTTAACTCTAAACACTAATTACAATTCACTGACCAAAACCCTTACTGGAAAAGGGGAGTAACGGCATTATTTGCCACTTATTTCTACATAACTTAAAAGAACTTGATTACCTACTGAAATATCATTCTCTTTGTTTTACATGACTGGTGTTAGATTTCTAGTGGATTTGGGATATTGCTCTTTCTCCTTAAATTTAATTGAATGCTATAAGTAGCTCTTTTGTATCTGTTACTGTTTTCCTTTGATTTTTTTTTTTTATAGTTTTCTGATGTTGTTTGAAAATATGATGAGTCAAAGTTACATCTGTCTGAAATAGGAAGTATCAATTCTTGCAGTAGGATGAGTATTTAGTGGTTGGCTGATCATTATGATTAAATTGAAGCTTCAAAAGTCTTTGTTTTGGCTGTCTAGTTTTTATTGTCTTTTAATTTTCTTGAGTTGGGATTCTCATGTAAAGGCATTGTACTGCTGCTTGATTCTTGTGTTTTATTCCAATTTACACACATATATCAAGAAAAAAAATTTCTAGTCTTGTTCAGAATGCATCAGTGGGTAGAATTTGTTATCTGGTTGATGGCTAGTATTTCATGTGCTAATTTGGTTTCCCAGAGAAGTAAATTGTTTCTGGCCATAGTTTTATTGGTATGAATCACTTATGCTTGTTCTGCTTCAAATATGTTGGTTAAACATAGGAAAGGCTATTATATTTCTTACTTTTAGTATCTTACAGGAGCAAATAACAAGATTGGCTGAAACAGAGACATCACCATTCGTGCAGTTTACCGTTTGGATATGGGATGGTTCTAGGTACTCTGGTATGCTATGCATGGCCTTATCATCTATTATCTACTGTATCATGGAAGTTCTTTCAGATGTTTTCACTGGTAAGTAACTCACTGATTCAATTTACGAATAATAGCTCTCAATCAAACAAAAAGTTATTTTGAACAAGTTGTTAGTTGCTTAGCACTTTGAAGAGAGATCTTTATTTCTGTGGTTTCAATTATAAGCTTTGTGTGATTTATTTAGTTATCATCTTTTTTCTTGGTGTGAATAAACATGAGGCCAATTACATCTTCCTTTACGAGAAAGAGATTGGTGAAGATTTGTCCTCTCATTAATAACTTTATGTGATCAATGTAAGGAGTGAAAGCTAATCCTTCCGAACTATGTAGATGAAAATTTGGGCCTTCAATTGAAAAGGTGGAGTACATGATTCGGGCTTGAAGGTTCCTTATCTTTCAAATATGGGAGCTTCCCTCCTCTCCTCCATGACTGGCTGTATTTTCTTTGACTATGTCCCCCACTCGACCATGGAAAATATTGTATGCATAGCTTTAAATTATGGTGATGTCAAATAGTGGTCTTAGGAGTCAAAGAGTCAAAGACATTTAAGGCATATATAAGCTTAATTATGCCAGAGATTTCCTCTTATCTCCTTTACGTTGAGATTTCCTTCAGTTAAATCCTTTTTTGGTTTGTCAAAACTAATGGATTCTCCAGTCCTTTGATGACCATAATACATAGAGTAATTGGATGGTAAAATATCCAATTAGAAATATAAAGTTGAACCATTATATGAAGAGATGATATTTAGATGTTTTCATGAAGTAATAAATCATTAAATTTTTGTCTTAGTAAATGTAATTAACTGATTGACAATTCTTTGGTGAATTGACTGGATATTACTCTTTTTTCCTCTATAATTGCAATGTTTCTTTTTTTACTAGTTAATTTATTTTGTTTAGAAGTCTGAATACATCCTTTTCTTTTTTCTGCTTAATTAATGCAAATGTGGGCATTTCAGCTAAAGCTGAACAACTATTTACATATTTGAGAATTGTGAGAAATGTTTCAAGTTCAATATGCTGCTTTCCATTTAAAATTGGACCATGGATCTGCAAGATTTACGGTGCCCTGGCTCTATAAGTCACCATGTTACAGATTTTTCTGTTTTTAGTGCTTGGTCAGCTCTGCAATATTAGCTTCAACCACGATAATGTCCATCTTGAAACTCAATACAGATTTTTAATCAGAGCAAAGAGTTAGATGTTAGAATGGTGGTTTTTGGTAAATCTTAGAAGTATATTATGTAGCATTCGTTCTGAGTTTTCGTGATTACCCCTTTATTTACTTTGATATGAATCTCTAATTGAAATGGGTCCTTTTATACTTTCATCTTTCGTCATTAAAATGACAGGGTAATCTTTTCATTCAGGGCATGTAATGTCTTGTCTCTTCCCATGCTTCAAGTTGTGCCCATTCTAATGGAATAAATCGTTTTGCTCATCCTTAATGACAGCTCAATCAATTCCTCTTTTTGAGATGGCATTTACCAGATGTACAGTTATTTTGATTTTGTCGTTTGTATGGTTGAAAAGAAGCAGACAGCCAATATTTGGTACATCAAGTGTCAGAAAACTATTGGTTCTAAGTGCATTCATGGGATACCTGTCATTGTTGAGTTTTATTTATTGGTGAGTTCTAATGCTTGAACCAATTGAGTTGCATTTGGTCAGACTAACAACTTAGTAAGCTCAGCTGCTGATCTTGTTTATTGTAAATTTCTCTTCCATGCAGTTTATACATCATTTTAATAAGTGGAAGCATGATTTAGCCTTTTCCGAGGACTTATTACAGATTGTATCTATACTCTGTTGCTACAGAAGTGCTTCTTTTAAGTCTTGTCTGCAGAACTTAGAGTGCTTTTGAGATTGTGTATAAAGCCACTATATTTTTATCTATCTTACATTTTTACTTTCTGGTTCTTAAACATTTTCTAGATGTACACATGCTAAATTATTTTGTTTTGTCAAATACAGCTTTTGAGCTTACACAATATTACACACCACTATGCAAAAACTGTATCTGTTACAACGCTGCTTTCAGTTTTTCAAGTAGCACTTAGATCACCCTTATTGGCAGTTGGAATGATAATAAATCTGCTCATGTTCTATTCTTTGACTTTCTAAGGAACTCATTTGCAGCATTTTTAGCCGTTATATAATTTCTTTTCTCTTCTATTTTTTGGGTTGTTCGTCAGAGCTAGTTCTTTTTTTTTGGGGGGGGGGGGGGGGGGAGGGGAGGGGGGTTGATGTTCTCATTTGCATAATTAAATATTTTGTTCTTTTATTTTACTCTGCTGTTCCATGCGTTTGGTTTTTCTTTTTTGGTGAGTTATGTTTGTGGACTTTGATGATTTACTTGTGACAATGTGTGAGCTAATTTCCTTTTCAGCATTCAAAGAGTACCTCTTTCTCAGGCAATCATGTTGAACTTTACTACTCCAATTGTGGCTGCAGTTGCTGCAAGAGTCATATTGCATGAGAAGTTAAAAATTGCAGAAATAGGAGGTAATTTTCTTTGTTATTAGACATTCTACAGTGACAATATATCTGTAATTTAGGCAACTATTACATGTACTGCAAACCTATTTGCAATTATCAGTCTGTTGGAAGTAGAAGGTAATCTGAAGAGATAAGGATAAAAGTCTAGAAGTACTGCTTAGTAGGCCTTGGACACAACTAGGTCTTTTGAAGAGAAAAGGAGAAAAGTTTACAAGTTCTCCATGAAGTAGAAAATTTCCTGAAGACGCATTGAGAAAAGTTTTCAAGTACTACTTAGTACGACTTAGACGGTCTAATTGAAAAACGAAGTTGGTTAAGGAAATTATGCAATCTTCATTGGTTAAGATTAAGGAATATCGGATTTCTGAGTATTGAAATTCTTCTGGTAAAAGAGGAAAATGAAGCTTTGAATTAGCTCTAAAGAACAGGTAAGTGCGAAGTTTGACCTAAATACTAAAGACATTAGGCTTGTAATAACATCATACACTCTAAAAGAATGGCTGCAAAGCTTGAATTATAGCTACAAGAAGGGTCATCGTTAATTGGAGCATTTGGGATGCCCTACCTTGGGACATTGGCATCAGATACTACACAGAGAAATATTGTTGAGACCAGCTAAATCTGATTGAGGTTGACTTTTGTGCCTTAGCAACAAGTTATCCTTGGTGTTTTATCGATTGCTGATAGGACTTGATTCCAACCCCAAATATATTTGCGCTTTTAAAACCTAATCCAAGTGGACTACATGCCAAACCTAAAAAATACATAAAAAGTACTTCCAAAATTTCTGAAATATCTTTGATGCAGTTATATTGGAAACCATGCTCAATGCTAGAGGAATCATTAATATACTGTGACAGCATTACATAACCCAAAACTGTTTCCAATCTCTGAACATGGTTTTTTTTGAAGTTAGCCAATGTTTGCAGTAAACTTACTCTTCCTTAAATTTATTGCTTCATTCTGTTGATTATAGAAGACTTGATTTCTAGTGGCTAAAACCAAACGAAAAACATTCTTAAGAGCAAAGGGCAGCAGATGCAGGTCTTCTGCTTATTGACATGTGATGCAGTATTCTCCAATAAGAACTCTCATTAAGGCTCAGCGTCCGTTGTTTCCAGGGAGGCACCTTGAGGACAAGTTTCTGTAGGATTCCTTATTTCAACTCCCGAACCAGCTTTAGCATCAAGCAGCTGAATTACTAGATTTTTAACAACTGGGCCTCTAACAGATAATTCATCATTCATTAATCCTCCTACTTAGGCTGAATCATCAAACTCACCAATATATGCTTTCCCATGTTGCTTGCCTCTAATCAGAAAGCTGGTCCTCTTGTTATATAGGAATCTAAAGCATGCCCCAAAGATTCTTTTCATTGGACAAATGGTTCAAGATCTCGTTTCTTGTAAGAGCCATTCCACAGGGACAAGCAAATTGGAAGATAAAATAGGTCAATGTTACCTTAATGCTCAGAAAATACACCATGAATGCCAAGAAGTTTTAGAAGTTTTGTTAGTAAGATCATTATTGATGCAACAGTGGGGTGTTTAATTAGGGAAGGAATGAGCATAATTAGGGACAAGCTCACATTGCTGCTTTTTCATTCCGAATTTGATGTCTAACCATATCCTTGTTGCCTATGTTGAATCTGAAGATCACAGTGCATTAGAAGTGTTTACTAGTTAGTTGGGTCATTTGGAAGACTGTAGGAGACAAGTTCGTCATTTCCAATTTTTACTTCACCTTTGGGTGTAAAGAGGTTTCAAGTTTTCTATCTTCTGTTCCAGCTATATCTTATCTTTCATTTTGCTTGTTGTGTCCCTTAAATATAAATATTCTTTTTATTTTGTATTCCTCTTTTTTGTTCATTTTGTGTTTACTTTGACCCACTCTACAGGTCTTGCTTGCAGTTTCTTTGGCGTACTTTTTATCTTCCGGCCAGTGCTCAACATACAAGGTAAACAAGCGAGTTTGTGGAGCTTCTTATGTAATTCTATGAGACTGGCTTCTTGAAGAAGGAATGCAACTTATTAATTTTGAGTATCGATATTCCCATGTACCTGCATTTTCATTTTCCTTATGTTTGTTTCAACTTCTATAACAATGATCACATTATACAGAACACAACCTGTTAAACTGAGTCAAGTAAGCATATTTCTCTAAATATATGGAAAGATATATTTGCAGCTGTCATTTCTGCCTAGTGTAAAAGCCTGATGACATATTAAAAGCTTAGTGTACTTAGTGCATGGATCTTCAAACCTTATCTTAATGCCAACTTATCAGAATACAAAATATTTCTAGCTATGCAATCCTTATGCATCTTTGACATGGGTAATTCCATTTTATTCCTCAAATTTAGCATCCAAGAGTTCAAGGAAGCTAGATATTTAATTGCTTTTTAATTAAAAATAAGAATAAGCTGGATCTTGGAAATAGTTCTAGAGAAAGAAATAAAAAAAGTTCAAGCTGTTATCAAGATTTGACAAACTTTAGCGTGAAACTGGGATACTAAATGCAAGAAGTAATAGATACTTCTATGGCACTGTCCTAACTTGCCAGTGCATCTCTTTACACAGCTCAAATGCTTATACAGTCTCCATTTGTCCATGTTCAGTTACTAGAGTACCACTAAGATCACAAATCTCCTTTCTGAATTGTTGCAAGTGAACTACCTTTAAAAGAGAAGAAAGATAACATTACCCAGCTGAAGCTAATCTAGCTTAGGCTGTCCTTAATCCTTATGTAAATGTTTTCAGGGTTAGGAATATATTCGGCATGTTTGCTCCAAAGGATTCCTGTTTGAATTCAATTCCAAACCATTAATTTTGCTAAAGCAGCGGATAATCGGTGATTATTTTTCCTAGCTTACAATTTCCTGACTGATATTTTGCCACAACACTTAGAAGAGCTGTCATTTGTCATTTCATTTTGAAAGCTATGCAGAGGATTGCCATGTATTCTCTGGTAGTTGACCCATGAAAGGTCAAGAAAGCATTAGTTTTTTCTATGGTATTCATGGAAATTTTAAAGGTCTATGCTACTATGCAAGAGAAATCTATACTCTAATTAGTAGTACAATGATCTGAAATGCTGTAAAATCAGAAATTACCCAGGATCTCCCTGTTAATTAGCAACTATCCTGCAAAGCTTCTCTCAAAATTCTAGTTTTCTGGTTGCTGTTATTATTTATATTTGTAAGAGCACTATTTCCATCTATACTTTTTAACTAGTTAGCAAGTTCCTAAATTTTTAATATCTTAAAGCCTTCTAAAATAAGTTTTACCACCATAGGCATAAAACCATTTAAGGATTTTCATTGTCCTCTACTATTTTCCTTGGGATCATAAATAAGAGGAGTGATAAAATTTTTCTGCACCCTCTGATGTTCTAATAGTATAATCAGATACCTTATGTCCTGCTTTAGCATTACTGAATTGTTTGTTATTAGTGTCATTTGTCCAACTTTTTGTGGCAGGCTCAACTGAAGCTGGAGAAGCAAATATTTCTTATGTCAAGGGAAGTAATCATTTATATGCAGTTCTAGTTGGTTTAGTTTCATCAACAGTTGGCGGAGTTAGCTACTGCTTTATAAGGGCTGGAGCTAAGGCAGCTGATCAACCTTTGTAAGATCAATGGTTTGCTTGTCTGGTTCATTGATTGATTTGTACATATTTACTTCCTACACTTCAGAAGATGGGTGGGATGAGTATAGTTGACTAGTGGGGAAATGGAGGGAGAAAAGAACTTTGGTTTACCCCATTTAATAAAGTTACATTTCTAAAACTTTTGGTCCTATTTATCAATGTATATTTTGCTCCTTTGGTTGTCTTCTTACATTAATAAATATACTAGAGTTGCTTTCCTATGACATTGAGAACTGTTATTTGTCTTTTTGGTTTGAGGCTTTAATCAGATAGACCAGTGATATTCATCCAAACAAATTGTGATGTTAGTTTTCATCTTGGACACCTTTGAAGTATACAAATTACATGAGTGGGTATGTCATAATTGGCCTTTTTATCTGTTCCCAATTTTTCTGATAGTTTTCTTTTGATGTTTCAGACTCACTGTCTTTGCATTTGGCTTATTTGCCACTCCTGCTGCAGCAATATGTGCATTCATCTTTGAAGTAAGATTGCAATTTGAGTTAAAATTTCTTATTGCTGTATGTTTGTATCATTCATTTCATGTTTCTTTATGAGCTATTGCCTAGATGTGTTATTACATGCAAGTTTATGGATATTTGAAATGATGATGTTTTCCAAATTAAATTGAAAAGGGTTGCAATTATTTGCTTATCTGAAAGCTATTGCATCTAGTTGCACCATGACTTGTTGTGACTGTCAAAAAAAAAAAAATTTTTTTTATCGAGACTTAAATCACTTGGGGACTGGGTAGGTGGTGAATGTGGTGCAAGTCTTTTCATATGAAATTTCAAGAGATCTAAGGTGCTTCTACTCCCTTTTTAATGTTACCAATGTGCTCTAATGCGTGATTTGTAATTGTGACGGCTGCTAGAAATGTAGTTCCTTTTTGTGTAATGAGGGTGTATAACTTTCTCATATATGTTGTTTAACACAATTTCATTTGGATGAGTTAAACTTTTAAGTGATTATTCTGTGCCATTAGTTGCTGACAATTTTCAGGTTTCATTTGAACTGATATCTCCTAAAACGCATTTAAAAAAAAAAAATATTCAACTGAGTATCTTTATCTTTCTCCATTTATCTTGTCTTACAATGTGCCCATGCCTTTTTAATGTTAAAACTGAAAAGTAAAGGTAATTCATCATTGGTTTCAAGCTGTTTATAGATACTATTTATTTCTTATATGCTTTTGCAAGTTTCTTTTGCTTTTTGTATGATATTTTGGTCACCACTGTATTCTAGTTGGGGCTCTCATTAGGGAAGTACTGTTTTTCTTTTGCTTTTTGTATAATATCAGTCCATGCACTAAAGGCATTAGGAAATAACAATGAGCGAATGGAAGCTACTTTAAACAGCCCTAAGAACTTTATAGCAAGGTGCTTAGGAGCTCAGAACTCACAAAAAAATGATAGAGAAGGGATAGCTCAGTATGTTAACCCCCTTCATCCCCCTCGTGGAAAAAAAGAGACTAAGGTATCTGTAAGAGAGAAGGATTAGTCTGTTTAGTCTCCTGCATAACAAGACTCAGTCCCCTTCACTTTTATTGCTCATGTAGTTTCTTTTGTCCAAAATATACACTTTCTTGGCTTGGGCATAGAGTTTGGGATAATTACTCCTATCTGCCGTCATCCTCAAAAAGATTCTGTGCTTTTGTGAAGACATGCAATCTCATGTTTCATTTAGGTTTAGGACATACAATCTCATTAAAAAGACTTATTGTAGACTTTTCCTTTCAATAATCTTCTCTTACTCTATCTATAGCCTGAAGATAGACTAGTGTCATGTCATTTTTTGTGGTTTCAAAAAATTCCTAACTGGTTTTGAGTTACTAGATTGACTATATATCACCTCCTAAATCAACAATTACATTCTCTCTGCTTATTTAGCACACCCTTGTGTAGCACACAAATGGAGTGTGCCTCAAGCAGTGGTAATAACAATATTATTAACTTTTCAACGGACCTGAATGCCGGAGTTTTTCCTTTCAACTATGCAGCTTATATCTTGCCATCACAAGGACAGAAATAAGGAGAAGAATTACACAAGAGCTTTTTTCCTTTTTTACTTTCTTTTTATAGAATCCTGACCCCAATAAATCATACAAAAAATGTTGCTTCTACTATGGTTGTCTGATGAGTGCATTGGATCTACTTGGTTTTATTGTGGCTTTGCTTGGTAGTCTATTTTTTCCTTTTTGCCTAACAGATTATAGCAATTTCAAACTTATTTAGTTTTATTGGCATAAACTACTCAAGTAAAAGCAAAATTCTAAGGAAGTTTATCAGCAGATAATCTTATGCCTTTGTTTACTGATAAAGCTAATATGAAAGTTGGAGTTCAAATATAATCAACAACTTGACTAGAAAATCAAATTGTATAAGGTACTAATGGGATGGTTTTGTTACTGAATGTAATTTAGAAAGCCAACATATACTGCCACATAAAAGATTAGAAAATGCAAGTGCAAATAAAAGAAAAAAAAGGTAGATTGTTGGAGTTGTAATTCTTACATGGTCACGGGTTAACCTCGAACAGCAGAATCTATTGTTGCTTGTCGATTGTCATCCTGAGATAGATATACCTATGGGCACATTTTAATCTTGTGAAAATTGTTTAGAAGGTCCTTTTATGTGCAAGAAAATGTAAAAGGTCAGATCCAATGTACAAGTGGAGTCTTTTGGCCATATATATTTACTCCGTAGGTAAATGCTGTAGCCTTTCTATTCTCTAAGTGAATTAAGCATTAAGATGACACGAGCTTTTAATCATATCTCTTGGTTTAGGTTCTTTTGTTGAATAAAGATTGTAATTTGTAATCTTTTGCTTCGAATGGCATGGACAAAAGTATGTAAATGATCGTCTGATGTGTGCTTCTTTTGCGTGTTTTAGACATTGCACTGATTTAAAAGACATCTGCTGTTTACCAACTACATGATGTATCATTTTTTATCTTGCTTTCTTACAACTATTTCTTTTTCGTGTACTCATGTAGGGTTTTGTGCTTCCTGGTTTTTATACTCTTCTTCTGATGGTGATACTTGGTTCATTAGCTTTCTTGGCAGAGGTCACTCTCTGAAGCTCTAATCCTTTCACATTGTTTGAATTTCAAAATTTGATCTGAAAACGAATTGTGGCTGAATATTGATCATAACTATTTCTTGGATGCCCATTGACACATTTTTCTCTCTTCAGATAACTGTAGCACGTGCACTTCAGCTTGAGAAAACCAGCAAAGTTGTGAATATTCTGTATCTTCAGGTATTATGTAGTGCTTCATACTGTACCATTTAGTCTGGATATGATGCAGTTCTTTTATACCAGCTGTCTCACTCTCTATGTGGTAACATTCAGTTAGGAACATGCAGTGTCTTTCTGATGATGTCATGATACATTTTATGGCTTTGGTAATTTATATATTAAAAAAAGGTGGAAACAAACTGGCCTATTATTGTGGGAGTTCTCCTGTATCTGTAAGTAGTTATGTGATCACATTGACTTAATGATTTTTTTCTTATTTTTTGGATAATAACTTTGACTTAATGACAGTATGCAACATTTGATCAGTTGTACTGACAGTATGTAATAACACTGACTTAATGAGTTTTTCCATATGCCTCCACATATACTCGAGATTCATATCTACGAGAATCCTTGAAAGGGAAAAATATGCAGTTGTATGCTTTCATGTTTGTGATAGTGTCTTATGGAAGTGTTAGATTTCTAATCCGCTCCGCAATTTACAAGCCGGGAAAGAAGTGTTAGCTAATAGGAAGTTGTTAGTTAGTTCAAACACCACGATTAACAGTGTAGCAGTTAAAGGCCCTGTTGTTAGCAGTTAGATGGAGTTTGGAATTTGGAATTTGTTGGGCTCTTGTATAATTATTATAGTTGCTGAATTGATATCCTAATTTCATGCTAGTTACACGACTGCATTTGAAACCTAACACAATATCTCTTGCTAATTGCATCCTCTTTCCTTCTCCTTGGTGTTGTTATTAGGCTGCTTCAACTCAATTGCTTGGAATGAGCTTATCTAGAATAGTTCCAACATTTGGTAGACTAGTTGGCTGTACACTTATCTTGATTTCAGCATGTTGTACTATGTACGTTGGACCCGAAAAAGAGGTTGATTGAAACATTTTGTTGTTGAACTCAATCTGTCGAGGATATATTCACCCCAATTCGGTGCAGAAAAGACTCTTTTGTGCTTGCCTTCATGCCAAAAGGGTTTCAATACCACCTGTGACTTTACAGCTCCTACCTGCGTATCAGCGACAGCTTTATTGTGCAAAATAGAGATGACAAGGATATCAATATAGACTGTACTATAGAATTTGTGACCATCTTGTATTTTTTTTACTCTGGGGGGAGTTTTGCAGGCAACAGCTTAACAACGTGCTAATTTTGCTGCTTGCTCATTTTTGCATCTTCTTGTCCTAATTCAAAACGATTTTTTAAGAGTCAAAAAATATAAAGATGCTGTTTCTTTGTCGAGAATTTCCATTAATGTTGGAATCATGATGTGTGTCTATACATGTCTCTATATATATATATATACACACATATACATATATATTGAGCACCAAGAAATCTTCAATCTGATGTTCATCTAAAATAAGATTTGATGAGTTTGCCTCTTCTCTAGATAAAGCGTATGCAGTAACAATCCTTTGCTATGCTTCATTTTGTCAGAGAAACCAATTTACAATAACATACAATTTGTTTGGGCAATTCTTATTGAAGTTAATTCATCTAAAATAAGATTCTCAGTATTCCCATCAGTTCAACAAAGCTAAGTTGGGATATATGACGCCAAAGCAATTAATTCATCGAATTATTCCACCAAAAGAAGGGGAAAAAAACTCGGTCAAAAAATCGGCAATGATAATGAGAGGTCTGTTACAATGTTGAGTGCCAATATTTCGACTACAGTGTTAATTGATAATGAAAATATTAGAAAACCATAAATTAAAAAAGTATGTTTTGAAATATATTATGGTTAGTCAATTGTTCAAAAATGCTGCTGAAATTAAGAAATACAAAACGAGGTACATACGCATGAGAAGTAAATAGAAATCTTTGTGGCAAAGGTTCGCTTGGATGCCATATTTTGGCTCTTTACTGCAAAGGCCATTTGTACTGACTTTTGCAAAAAGTGTACCTTTTTTTTTGGGTATATATAGCTGTACATCCCATGAGATACCACAAATGTGGTATACCGCATGGTAGATGATACCATTTAGTAATATATTCTATATAAAAATGCATACCGGCACTCTTGACAAACCGGTCATCTTTAAAGATTTTTTTTTTTTTTTTTTTTTAAATAAAGGGGGCATCATTCAAGTTTGCTTGCCATAATCTGCTACCCACCTAGAAGATAATCAGCACTGGGAAAGAATTGAGTGGTAAGATAGGAGTAATTGTAAGTAAGAAATCTTATATTCAAATCTTTTCACTTACGGAAAAAAATCAGCACTCTTGATTTTTTTTTTTCCCTTTTAAGGTTTCACGTATTTCTTTGTTTCTGTTTTTTTTTTTAAGAATTTGTTTAGTCACCAAGAGTGTTTAGTGGCAACCATTAATATGATTTCAAGTGTTATAGTTATTTTGTCAAGTGAAAGCAAAAGGTGTCTCAAACAACGTCAAGCAACAAATATAAACATGTATATTAAGATATTAATTTGAGTGTAAATTACAGGCACAAAGATCATTTGCAATGCTCTTTATTCTAGCTTCTTGCCTTTAAAATGATTATAAAGAATATGCAATCTCAAAAACTAAATTAGAAATTCTAAAATAATACTCCCTCCATCCCAAAATGTTTGTGATATTTTTTCTAAAATATTAGTCATGACATTACTAGAAGAGGAAATCAGGCGAATGGTGCACTGAGACAGTAGTTTAGATAAACAAATTGGGATGGAAGGAGTAATCAAATGGAGTTAGAACTTAGAAGGTCCTGATACCAAATGTAACGGAAGCCAAGCCAGTTTAGCCAAACTGCTGGGAAACCTGGGAGTTTTTTTTTTTTTTTTTTTTTGTCAATCGTCATTCCTACTTCTATTTTATTCTAATCTAACTATGGGACAGTCTAATTGGACCTACAGGAAATCGATGGGACAGAACCATCATCGAATCAATACACGGTCTAAATTTTTTTGAATAGGTAATTTGATGGAGGCTCCCACCCCACCAAAGCCTTAAAGGCTTGGTTTCAATTTCCATCAACTTCAACTGAGCTGCTGCACAGCAGTCAAAAGCCCCTCCAAGGGATCAAATAACATTAAAGGGGAACCAACTTTAATTACTTTACCTACACGCTTCTGCTTTTATGAAAGTTTTGGTAAATAATAAATGAAACCTTTGAAGGGCCTCGTACGGATTGCCTATATATGTTTTATTTTAACCATCACAAAGAAAGAACCAATATTCACTGTGAAAACTAATTTGCAAGAAATATCAACTAGGTTTTCTCCTAATTGTTTTTTTTTTTTTTTGTAATTTGTTTACTTGGTTACATTCTCGTAATTGTTAGTGAGTTTTTTATACAGTTAGTATTTTTTTTAATACAGTTAGGATGAATGTATTGATGTCTTGTATTTTGTTGATAAGATTATTTTTCGAACAAAAAATTTTATTTATTCAGTTTATGTGATGGAGCTTGCATCTTGCAAGAGGTTCAAAATTAACTTATGTGGTTTTTTGAATAAAAAATTTTTATATTTTTATGAACATATTTTTTAATTATCTTTTTGCTTCACATACATCAAATCGTCACAATACATTTCTCTACAAAACTACTAAAAATAGCTATGTAAACGGGACCTTTTTTTTCTAGTCATAGGATAGCGTGGTTAGAGACAAAGTGTATATTGGAGTTTCACGAGCAAAGTACCTATAGTTCTTTCTTTATACTTTATAGCAAATTGTAAATTTCAAAGTCATAGTTACTCTTTCCTCATAGTATGTGATTTATAGTTTAGGGTTAAACGGCTTAACATGAATTAAAAAATAAAGTAGAATTACTCCCAAGTCCCAACATTTAATAACGAACTGAAATTAACCCAAATTTATATCTTAAGAATTTTAAATTGCTTTATTTGCTTTACACTTTGGGTAATTATTGCATTAAAAATATTAAAGATATTACCCCAAGGTCAATTTAAGTCAAGAATTGCCTAAACTTGTTCGTGGAACACCAAAATGTTTGGTCATCCTATGTATCTTAAATATGTGGTGGACCATGAATTAAAATATCTTTAATACAACTTAAACTACACCATGAATTAAAATATATTTCCCCAAAAAATATCTTGACTTCGTTAATTTTAACTGTGCATGAAATTTTTTAAAGTGTTAATTACTCTCCAAAATTCTCTTAAGTGGTTGATTTTGATTAGATTTAATTTATCCACGTCCTTTGATATCTCAGCATGACCCTAAGGTAAAAAATATGGACCATTATTAGTTAGCAATTTGTTTTTGAATTTACATTTTTTTGCTTTTAAAGTTTTATTTTGTCCTGACTTTTTGATTAAATAGTTATTAAGAGCAAGGGTAATGTTGTTAATTTATGACCTTTGATAAGAATATTTAATCTTATCAAGTTGATAAGAGAGGTAAATAAAATTTTAAAAACTTGAAAGGCGCTGAATGATATTACGACAAACCTTAGAAGATGTTTAAGAAATTACCCTTTTCTAATTGGGTTAATTACATTTACCTCCCTTGAGATTTGACCATATTACCAATCAATCCCTGTAATTTGTCCAAATAACGGTCTCACCCTTTGAATGATCAAACATTTAACAAAAATCCCCTTAATGCCGAAAATGCCCTTATTGAGGCCATGTTGCATTAAAAAAAGAACATATTTTTATTTTATTAACCTTGAAGCAATCCAAAAAAATAGAAAAAAATTTTTGCTTATTATTTTATAAAAACTATATCTTTGCTTCCATAAATAGTTTTGAATCAATAATTATTTTAAATCTTAAAAATGAATATTAAAAATTAGATAAATTGAAAGAAAAATAAAAAAGAAGCAATTATTTGAAATTCTCAAGTATGGTTCGAATTTGTGATTCAAGGCATGTTGCGGAGAGCACAAGACATGTTTTCCTTAATTTGAACCATACTTCAGGAATTAAAATAATTTCTTCTTTTTTTTATTTTTCTTTCAATTTATCTAATTTTTAATATTCATTTTTAAGATTTAAAATAATTATTAATTCAAAACTATTTATGGAAGCAAATATATGATTTTTATAAAATAATAAGCAAATTTTTTTTCTATTTTTTTGGATTGCTTCAAAGTTAATAAAATAAAAATATGTTCTTTTTTTAATGCAACATGGCCTCAATAAGGGTATTTTCGGCATTAAGGGGATTTTTGTTAAATGTTTGATCATTCAAAGGGTGAGACCGTTATTTGGACAAATTACAGGGATTGATTGGTAATATGATCAAACATCAGGGGAGGTAAATGTAATTAACCCTTTCTAATTTGCATGAAAGTGTTCAAGAGGGACACGAAATTATGATGATGGGGGACCCTATCCCAACTTCTCAAGTACCGTGCTAAATTGTTCGCTTTGCATTTCGAGAAGAGCTGGAACAAATGAATCAGAACTTTGTCAGGAGTTCAGTTAATGATTTGCCAAAATATTAATTGAAAGGTGAATGGTCCCTTCTTGACTGTTGTCTTGAAATAATGCTGTACAATCAATTTGCAGAAGAGTTTGATTTTTCACCTCAATGACATCTCAATATTGATTTTGTAGGCTATAGCTTACTTTTGGGGACAACTAGTCTATGTTAAAGTACTTGTAAATGTACTCCATTTTTTTTACCTAATTGGAAGATGTTTTGTCCTATATTTACTAATATTAATTAAACTATAAGAAGAGAATATGAGCAGAAAGGACTAAGGGCACGATAGTCATCAAAAAAATCGCTCCTGATTGTTTTCGTCCAATTCAACAGGGTGTAATTTCATTTGTTTTAAAATGTAACTCATTTTCAATAACTTGTAACTATGAAACAAAATTTTATGGATCCATACATGATGTTAAAATCGATATATAAAATATGATCTGATTTTTACATTTTTTTTTTGGCTAAATCATGGCCATCAACCTTCAAGGACAAATGCTACATTCATCTAAATGTAGGATAAAATGATAAAAGTGTAGAAGGGATATTGAGGATTGTAATTCTTATTAAGATATTGGGTAAATTATTTTTTATCCCCCCCCTATGGTTGGATTTTTACCGCATAAACTTCCTATAATTTAAAAATTTATATATAATCCTTTCATTGTTTTGGTTAATGTGTCACTGTTAGCATTTTTTCATTAAAACTAACAGTCAATAGTAAAAAATCAAAATCAAGCTAATAAATTGAAATTTTTATCCATTCATTACTTCTTTTTTTTTCCCTCAAAACATAAATAGATAAGAAATAGAAAATACTATTAAAGGTTTGGTTTAAAAACCTATAATAATAGTTGTAGTGAAAAAAGATTTGGTATTTTTTTTGTTTCTTATTTATTTGTTTTATATTTTCCTTCCATCTTTTTTGTTTCTTATTTATTTATTTTTATTTTACTTCCATCTCTTTTATATTTGGAGAAAATTAAAATTTTTCAGGTCAAAATATAGGTTTTCAAAATCATCTCTACTCTTTCCACACATGGAGAGAGAGAGAGATAGAGAAGAAAAAAAAAGTAGTGAAACGGTGAATTTGACATTTTATTAATTCGATTTTGGCTTTTTACTATTGATCATAAGTTTTAACGAAAAAACTAATGGTGACATTTTACCAAAATCATGAGGTGATTATATATATGTTTTTAAATTATATGAGAATTATGTGCTAAATTACTAAATCACATGAGGGTAAAAAGTAATTTATCCTAAGATATTAGATATATAATCTCGTACAATAAATACTCTTGTACGATAAATACTCTTGTACAGTAAATATTGATATTCCGGAAATTGGATGCGAGTTTAATCCAATGACTTAGATGACTTACCGATGCAAGGAATTTTTATCAATAGCTTGTAATAAGACTTTCTATGTGCCTGTCCAAGAACTGTGAATTGGTGCATTTGACAGTACGTTTTCAGAAGCAATTTGGGAAATGAATAGTGGATGATCGGTTTATCTTGTAGTACAAGTGTACAACTTCACCAATATTGGGGTTATGTAACTAGGTTACGTGTCTGATCGGTTTTCTACAATTTTAATATCTTTTTTTGGGTCAATCGTCACTTTTTTATCTATAACATAGATACACTATCTTAATTTAAGGGGAAACTCAATTGGATCTAGGGACCAGACGGGTCGGTGGGAAACCTACATTATCTTCATTTAAGGGAATCGGTGGGAATTGAACCATCACCGAGTCAGACCGGTATACTATGCACCCATCTGAAATTTTTAAGAAACCACTTAATGTAGCAATTGGTGGGAAACCTTGCCTCCCATCCTACCAAGCCTTAATTGGCTTAGTGGTGACTACCAGCCCAAAGGCTAGTGGTTTCTACAATATCACTTGCCACCTTCAAATTTTGAAAAGTTTTATTTGCCTTCTCCATTTAAGTTTTTTTTTTTTGTAACGTTTGCTACTCATTTTTTTTGGCATCATTTGCAACTCATTTCAAAATGTAATATTGAAAAATTCATTTTGGGAGAGAGAATATAGTCTTCTTCCAAATTTGCCCTTCACTTATGGTGTATTAATTGTCATAACACATCAATTTTATCTCTTAATTTTGTAAACTTGGTTGATGTAGTTTTTTTAATGAAAATTTAAAAGTTGATAATGAGGTCGAAAGACCCTATAATAGTTTTTTTTTTCATTTCTTTGGACAAAAAAACTAAATATTTAAAATGATAAATTATTTACAATACTTGTAAAAATAACTTGAAATATATTACAATCATGAACATAACTTTTTTTATGCCCTAACTTGAAATGGGTTGCAAATATTACAAAAAAACTAAAGTAGGGAAGGCAAGTGAGAATTTTCAAATTTTGGGGTGGCCAAGCGATATTGTTAGAAGCTTCATGGGAGGCTTCTTGACTAATCCCTTGTGACACAAAAATATTGACATAAACTTTACAACTTTCTTCTTTTAATGAACATTTTTTTCTTGATATCTCTTTCTTTCCGAAATATTTACCTTTTTTTAATTGATCAAATATGTGTTGCAGCCCAATAGTTTTTTGAAGGTACAAATTACACCTAATTGTCAAAATTTTGAAACATTCATTGCACACATTACTTTGATACTTATGCAGTTATGCTACTAGTTCTTGTTCAACTTAACAAGTCACTTAATTTCCATTCATATTGTGATAAATCTGGTTTCTTCCATAACGCCCGAATATGTAAAAATGGGCATTGATTTAGTGTCAACCAGTTGTGCAGAGGTGCAATTTATAGTTAAAAAAAATAACCCACAATTAGAAAAGAAATTTGCTATTGGCACTTTTTTCACCCTTTTAGGCTAATTAAAGGAGAGTGACAATAATATCATTCAAAAGAAAAAAAAACTTAAAAAGTTGATTAATTGACTCTTCATTGGATACACAAATTGTTTTCCCTGACAGGATAAGGGAATCACATTGGTTGTTAGATTATCGTGTAATAGCTTATCTCTACAAGCTCTATGCTCAAGGGCACCTATTACTTTGACCAAGACTACTCCTAATGACAATTGTTTTTGGATGTTCTCTCTCATATTTAATCTTCTTGTTAACTAGAGCAAAGCATTTCTGGCTTAAGTTTGTTTGGGTTGCATTTTTATGAAGAGTTTCAAAGGAAAATTATTCTTACATTTTTTTTTAAATGTGATATATATGAGGAAAAAGAGTGATTGAGTTATATGTCAAAAAAATATTCTCAAAAAACTCAAGATTTTCTCCCAAAAATGCAAACCAAACAAGTTATCTCTATTTTTTTTGACAACTCAATAATGACAATAACAAAATAAATAAATCAAACAGAGAAACATGAAATTTACACGGTTCGGTCCAATTGACCTACGTCTATAGGCGAAGTGGTAACAGATTTATTATAATAGAAAGAGAGTACAAAACCTTAGGAAATAATTCCCAGGTCCAAAAGACGCCTAAAACTAAAAACACAAAAGAGACTAAATAGCACTAAATGCTTAATGGTCCAAAGGTTCATGACTTGCTCTTTTGGTTTGATGCCAAACCAAAACTCTTCTTAAACTGGGGCGTGGACCCTCCAAAACTCTCTTGGACTAGTGCATATGTCAATGGGCTGGTACCCTTAGCATAGTTATCTCTATTTTGTTAACAAGGTTGAGAATAGTGTCCTATTTCTTGTATGGACTTAACTTTAAATGAAGTAGAATTATCTCTTTTTAATATACTTTATATTATGAAATACATTTTGGAATTATTTGTTTGGGGGTCAATATAAAGGGAGAAGGGTAATTTTCAAATTTTCTAGAAAAACAAAATACTTCTATTAAGGGGATTTTTAAAAATTTAAGAGGTGCAATTATGAGGAGAAGTCATTGTTTTTTTGCAGTTTTCAAGCCTAATCCATAATAGAAGTTTTGAGAATGACAATTGCTCGCTCTCATTTAAACATTGTTCACCAACACAAAGATATAAAATGTGAATTAAAACCCTTTTTTTGTAGCTTTTACCAAAATCATTTCACCGTTATATTGTGGTTTCATGTCCATCGTTATCATTTCGCAATTAGAATCTTTTGATTCGAATTACACCCTTGCATGTATATCCACGCCTTGGAAGGATGAAATAGAAAGTTCTAAAAAATAAAAGCAAGAAAGAAAATAATTTCCTATCGGGCCTCTCTAATGGATATTCGTTAGGATACCTTTTTTTTTTTTTTTTTTTTGCCTAATCTGCCATTTAAACACATCTACTCACAAATATTACTTTCTATAAGAAAAAATCGTTCAAAACATCCCTCATATTTTGTTAAATTATCCTTAATTTTAAACTATTAACTTACGTACCTTACAAATTTAAATTAGCAAAATTTAGTTCCAATCTAAGTTTTCAACCACTTTTAACTTGAAATCATCACGTGACCCACATGTAGTTATTTTTTATGGATAAAATGTCAAGTATCATTTTTTTAGTGAAAAAATAAATATGGATTGAGTTCTATTCCACTTTTTTTTTAAAATAAAATAAATATAATTCGAGTCAGATCCTACTTTTTTAGGACAAAAATAAATATAGATCAGATAATTTGTTTAACAGCAAATAGGATCCAATTGAGCATGCATGAGAGGCTAAGAAACCCTATTGGCCACCCTTAGACAAACACTTTTGTAGCCTTTGACGGATTTGGGATGTTAATTGGTTTGTCTTACTAAGATACACCTGATATCTATTGAGTTTTGTCTTCGTTCTGCTAAATCACCCGGGCCACATATGACTACATTTGCAGACCTCTTAGAACATATTTCATCCTCCAATTACCCTTTCTTTTACTATAGTTTTTTTTTTTCTTGAAATGCTCTTTACATAGAAAGATGATCCAAAATTCACCTTTCTTGTGCAATTTCTTGTATCAAGAGAATACACCATGTGTGAAAAGCACAGGCACAACTGCGAATTTCAAATAAAGCATTTTGCATTTAATGATGATTAGACAATAATGTAACTGAAAATGACCTTAAAGCTGGAGAAAGTTGGTTAATTCCAAATCTAGAATAAAGAAAACAACTCGGACCAAAAAATATTCTTAGAGATATACTGCAAGAAACTTTAAAAAAAAAAAAGAAAAGAAAAGGAAGATGAAAAATATGTTTTGAATATATAATCATTCTTATACCGTTAGTGTAGAAATTTTTTGACACTTACACAGTTGGATGGATAAAACGGCATCTAAACATTCTTGTGTAAAAAAAAAAAAAAATCTTTATATCAAAAAAGTAAAAAAAAAAAAGTAGTACTTAAAATTTTACTTTGCAAATGTCTCCAAAGCATGTATCTAATTACTATGCTATTTTTACAGCATTTTTCCAATTGTTTGTCAAAAGATTCCCTAGAAAGGGAACCATTTTTGTGGAATAGGTTATTATCACTTTATTCTCTTAATATTTGGTGCCACTACCGATTTCTCCCTTAACTTTACTTTTTAGTCACTTTACTCCCAAAATTAACAGTTAGACTTAACTGAATTTGTTAATTCATTTGAAAAAATGTATTTAGCCCTTTAAATTATTATCACATTATCACTATAAACTATAGCCTTATTATTAATTTATCTTAGAGAGTTATTTTTTAGGTAATTTATCCCACCGTTAAACCACTTTAGCAAGTTAAAAAAACTTTAGATGAAAGTATTCTTTTTTTTTTTGTATAATAAAACAATAAAAAATTTAGAGTAGGTCTTCTCCTTTTTAGTATCAAGGAAAAAAAGTTAAAGCATTAGTTTCTTTCTTTTTGGCAATCTTATTAATATTGAAAAAAATAGAAAGAGGGGGGGCTCAATTCTTTTTTTTTTTTTAAGTACAAATAAGAAAGAATGCAATATTTTTATTACTTTAAAATTACTTTACTTTTTTGTTTACCACCCAATTCCAACGCTAGTCTTGATGATGTTAAAGTCATACAATAATATTAGATCCTTCTTTACAAAATCTAATTTTCTGTTTCTTTCTCTCCTATCTCTTTTTCTTTTTCTAGGATTAACAAATGTGAAAAAAGAAATTTGAGAAAACGCTTTAATTTTTATGTTTTTGGAACTCTTATAGTTAAAAAAAAAGGAAAAATAACCATTCTAACTTTTTTATTTTTAATTATATATAAAAAAGGGTAAATACATTTAAAAATTTTTGAACATACTTGTTAGATTAACGATGGGGTAAAATTCCTAGAAAATAATGTTAGAAAGTAAAGCGATTGTATCACTATAATTTAAAGGGATAAAGTGATAATAACAATGTAGTAACGCTATAAAATAATAGGGTATTTTGGTCCAAAAGTTATTAACATGCCGAGTTAAATTACTTATGACGGTAAAATGATTAAAAAATAACATTATGAGGTAAATTGACATAGTAATATAGTTTAAGAGGATAAAATAATAATAATCCTCGTAAAATATGCTCACTTCTCTCTCTCTCTCTCTTTTTTTTAATAATCATCTCGATTGTGAGTTGTCACTTTACATTTCAACGAGTAATATTGGCTACTGTGGTCCCCCTCTAAAAAAAAAAGTACCACTACCATTATCCTTTTTTTTGACCATTATCCTTAAATGTAAATAATTAACATAAGCCAAAATTCTAGAAAATCAAATCTTACTATATACTAATTCCTAGGATAAAAAGTGATCCCTATGTACCATAGGTAAGTAAATAAACTCTAGAGGAGGGATGGATTGATTGAATCCGAAAAACGTACAAGTTAAAAAATCTGGATTTGAATCTTTTTACTTATTTAAATCCTTTTACTTAAAAAAAAAACCCTTACAAACAGTGGCACTTTTGTAAATATGTTTAAAAACTTGTGTCAAACACGTATACACATTTACTGTAGCAAATTTTAAAAAAACACAACAAAAAGTTAACGTTGCAATTCAGGTACGAGACGTAACAGAAACAAAACCAACCTATTCTCAATCTGTTGTAAAGCATTTTTATTATGTCTCAGAATGTAACCAAAAAACCGCTCTTTCACACACTAAAACACCCCACAAAACACACAGAACCCATCACAGAGAAGAAAGAGAAGAGAATACTCCTGTCAGAATATCAGAACACTACATTTATTCCCTTTTCTTTCTCTTTTATCTCTTCCTTTGCTTGCCAACTTTTGATTTTTTTTCTCTTTTATTTTCTTGCTTTTTAGTATAGTATAAATATATCTGCTTTCTTTCTATTTCAACTTTTCTATCTGTTTGCTCATCTGGGGTGCTTTACTTTGTTCTGAATTCTTCTTCCTCTTTCTCTGTTGGCTTCTTCTTCACCTTTTTTACCCTCCTATTATTCCCATAAATATTCCCTGCCTTTTCTTTTCTTTGTTTTTCAGTGGAAGTATTTCTTTGATTCTCAGTGGAGTGTTTGAAGCTCTGGAAAAATGGCTGCAGATATCAGCCACCCTCCCATGGAGCAGCTACAGGACCTTGAATACTGCATAGACTCCAATCCTCCATGGCGTATGTCTATTCTTTCTTTAGTAATTTTTTTGCATAGTATGAGTGAAAAGTGAAAACCCAATGGAAAAAGCGTGATACTGCTGAGTCTCGGGAATCTCAGAAATGTGTACATGTCATTGATGTGTGTGTGATTTTGTAGAAGAACGAAGGATGAATTCCAGTTTTTCTACTTTTAATGATTTGTGGGAATAATTTTTATAGTCAAAGTACTTATAATAATTTCAGGTACTGAAACTGGGTGATTTTGAGTGATAGAATGGTGGGGACAGTAGAATCATGGCATTGGTGGTTTGATGTGTGATAAAATGATTTTTAACTCTTGTGTCACTTCATTTTGCACATCTTTCTTCATTTTTATTTCTTCTTCTTCTTTTTTTTTTGTCCCCGGGGGAGGGCATGTCAGTTATCTGGACTCTTAAAGAGCTTTTGGTTATAGTTTTTGGGCTATATGTGCTATTTTCATCACTTGGGAGTAACGAAACTGGAAGATAAAACGGAACTAACCTGGAGGGCATTCTTAAAGTCTTCATTTGAGAATCTTGTGAAATACTAAGAGGAATGTGAAAGGAAAATGAGGGATCAAGGAAATTATGAAATAAGAGGAGATTAAGGGAATTTCTGGAAATGCATGAAATTTTGTTTACCAATTTTCAATTTATGAATTTTCTTCTATAGATGAATTCTGTGTGATGTGAAAGGGGAGATTATAGTTGTAGTACATCATAAGGTATCCCCTCAGAGAAATCTTCTGTCTTCTCCCACTCACAATGCATGATCTAGCCCCGACAGGCTAGACGATTGAATCTGCATCAATATGCCAAAAATAACAGCGAAAGAGTGAGAAAATTTAGGCTGGAGAATTTACTGGGCTAGGTGATGATTTTGCCTTGAAAGAATTAAAACGGGAGTAATGTGATGGGGTTGTACAGCTGCTTAGTTTGTAATACGGGTCTGGTTATTCATTCACTTAATGGAAGCTACATTGTGCAAATTTTGCATTTTGGAACTCTGCATTGAAGCTAGCAAGCATTCTCCACTTTCAGGCTTGAAGTCATATATATTAAAGCAACTTAGAAACTCTGCCATGTAACTAACTTGGGTAGGACTCTCTAGTTTGGGTACTAGCATCTTACATTTCCAGCTTTCTTTGGTGGAGGAATCTCTACAAAAATTTCATCGCAAGAAAATAAAGTTGTTCATTGTGTTGAACATCCTTTGTTCTAATGGATAATGTTGTATTCTGGAACAATTTTTCAAAATGCCAATTGGATGAATTACTCAACAAATGCTGCTCAAAATAGAAAGCAGAGGAGAATGCTATTAGCATGAATGTTTTTCATCTGGTTTCTGTAGAACTATTGACCAGAAATTTGCAATCTTAAAAACTTTTTTGTTGATTGGTCTGCTTGTGCCAAATTCATAGATGGAACCAAAAAATTTAGTTAGAGGGGTTGAACTTTAACATATCTAAAGTTATGTATAAACCATATAGTATTTTTGAATTTTTGCGGGGGCAAAAATTTGAATTTACAAAGAACCTATTTGAAAATACTTAAATTTCTAAGTGAAAAAAAAACAAAATTTTTAAAAACTTTGGGGGGGGGGGGGGGGGGCAAGGGGGGAGTGGCCAAATTTAGACTGCAGAAGTGAAAAGTCTCCCAGATTTTTGGTAAAAGAGTAGGATGATAAACACAGTGAGGAAGTTAATCCTATAGTTAAGGCTGCCTACTCAAAGCTTATGGAAAGTAGATATCTACTGCAACTTAATTAATAGCAGGATACCTTAAGATATCCTGGCAAGTAGTCTCAGAAGTACAATACTTGTACCAGGACAGGACATCAAACCATACACTTAGGCATTTCATCATCTTTTCACTCCTAGTGTATGCATTTGGCTATGGTAGTTCCTTGCAAGAGTATCTTTTTGCTTTCCCGTCAGCAGATGGATTAGTAATTTGTAGCACCAGTTTCTTTCTGGTGTTCTTCTGTTTTAATGTTTTGAAGCTCTGAAAAAGCATTTTTACATCATACCAAGAGTATCTTTGATTTCAGATCAGCAGCTGCGTTAGTGTGATACCAGTTTCTTTCCAGTGTTTGTCTTTCTTAATTTTTAAACCTCTTACAAGGAAATTAACTAAGTAGAAAGGATAAAGCATAAGAAAAGTTTTTAACATTGGATTTTCTTTTGCAATCCAATTAACCAGGTGGATTATGAAGAAATTTACTTGCACAAGAACTCTTTTTTTTTTTTTAATTCTTCCTATTATTGATATTCAATTTTCTATTGCAGCTGAAACTATCTTGTTGGCATTTCAAAACTACATATTAGTCATTGGCACAAGTGTAATGATCCCCACAGCCCTTGTTCCCTTGATGGGAGGATCTGATGTAAGCTAATTATCCATATTGTTATTTTTTACTTGCACATTTTAGTTCAAAAGACATGAATGGACTTCATCACTACAGATGATAATAATGTGCCTCTAAGGATTTCTCTTTCTTATTCAAGAAATTGATTAAGAGATTCGACGAGTTACATCATTCTTCACCTTTATCTTTTTTCACCTAAGGACCTGTTGTTCCCCACAAAAACATTTTCATCTTGCTGGTGAAGAAAAGAATGGAAGAAAGAGATATATTGTCATGTACTACACTTCTGCTCTTCACTTTCTGATATGTTTTATGGCAAGCCTTGGACTAACTTCAAGCTCACTTCAAGTACTATTTGAAGCTTCCATTGAGAACTTCCCAAAACATAATGCTGCCTTCTGATTGTTTGCTGTTCAGATAGCCATATCTTTGCATTGCCCTTCTCCCAAAACTATTCTGCAGTGAAGGCCAAATGTCATGCCAAATTGCAAGCTTGAGTGTTGTGACGTGGATGAGCTATATGCGTTCTTTCTTAAATGATGTCTTCTGGTGCTTGTTTTTTTTTGCATAGGGAGATAAAGCACGAGTGATACAAACTTTACTTTTTGTAGCTGGCATTAACACACTTCTCCAAGCACTCTTTGGAACTAGGCTACCTGCTATAGTGGGAGGCTCTTTTGCCTACGTCATCCCAGTAATCTATATCATCAGCGACTCATCTCTGCAGCGAATCGAAGAGCCACATGCAGTAAGCTACCTTTCGTTTTGACTTCAAGCACCTTCCTTGCCTATTTTTAAGACAAGTATTCAGGAATTATAGGGTTAGGTGCTAAAGATTGAACAAACACAGATACCTGTGAATTTGTACTGATTGGCAATATCTGGTCTAGAAAGTCACATAAAGACATGCTAATCAATAGTGTACCATGTTGCTTCTGCTTTAATGTCATTTAAATTGCTGGTTTATCTGCACCTTTGGTATTGTACAGTGTTTGCAGCTACATACTAGAATGTATTTCTCCTAATTTTGGTTGCTAAAAGTTCCTTATGTTTGACTAATTGTAGAGATTTATACAAACTATGCGAGCTATTCAAGGGGCTCTAATTGTTGCTGCTAGCATACAAATAATACTGGGGTATAGTCAAGTTTGGGGACTCTTTTCACGGTAAAAGATTTTGCATCCCTGTTAGTAAAATAACCAAATTTCCATTTTGAACTGGCCATTTATGTCAGGAAATGTCTTTGCAGATTTTTCAGTCCCCTTGGCATGGCACCAGTGGTTGGATTGGTTGGTCTTGGATTATTTCAGCGAGGGTTTCCTGTGGTATGGTGTTCTCTTAAGATGTGCATTATGTCTTAGGATTAAGTGTGTAATGCTTAAGCATGCATAGTATGGCTGTTTACAGAATGCCTGAAAGTTTTCCTAGTACTCAGTAGAGTATGCCTCTGGCTACATGCCCTGGTAAAAAGTGATGTGGCTTGTTTTTTTCTGCTTACATAATATCAGAAACATCTATATATGCAACTTTTGAGGGCATGGTCATAGTCTGCATTTCGATTGGAACTTGTAGCATTTAAGAATATCTATTAAACGAGCAATCACTTAACTCTGTTAAATAAGAGCTTGTACAAATTTAGGTTTTAGTTGTTCTCTCATGTCATCACATTCAGTAGTGAGACTTGACAAACCACCTTGCTCTGCGCAGAATAAGTAAATTTAAGATTAGAGGTGAATATGTATTTAACCCCACAATCAATTCTTGCAGCTTGGGAATTGTGTTGAAATTGGTCTCCCAATGCTATTGCTGGTTATTGGCCTGTCACAAGTAAGTGGTAACTTTGCATTATCAAGGATTGCCCTCTTACATTTTCCTGATCTCTGAAGCTCATGCAAGTAATTGCTTTTCCTAATTGCAGTATCTAAAGCATGTTAAACCCCTGAGAGATTACCCCATTTTCGAAAGGTTTCCTGTGTTGATATGTGTCACAATTATCTGGATATACTCCATCATTCTAACTGCTAGTGGAGCTTATCGAGGCAAACCAGCTAAGACTCAATATAGCTGCCGTACAGACAAAGCAGATCTGATATCTACTGCTCCCTGGTCTGAATTTCAGTAACTCAAAGATATCTCTTTCCCTATCAAATTTTTGTTCCCTTCATATGACTCTTAAGTCATTGAACCATGTTGTGTTATAGGTTCAAGTTCCCATATCCTCTGCAGTGGGGCCCACCTACTTTTGCAGCTGGTCATTCATTTGCTATGATGTCTGCTGTTCTTGTGTCAATGGTTGAGGTATTTAAGGGTTTCTGGAGATTGTCTTCTTTTTTTTAATTAATAATTTTTTCTAGCACGGAAGGGTGGGATTTAAGAAGAGGGGAGGGGGCAGGGAGTTTGCCTTTCACTGTTATCTGTTTAATGTAATGACTCTGTTGAATGCACAGCTATGAACATTAGTGCACCTAGTGATTTGGGACAGATTATAGTGGATTAATTGTAAGTTTGAAATCACTTTGATGCATTGCAATAATTTTAGCAGAATTAATGATCCTTAAGACTATTCGTCCTTCTTTAACTCCATGATGATTTGAAGTCAACATCCATGAACTTTTTCCACTTGTGACCATGGAACTTTCTATCTAAAATGGTACAATATTGATATGGACCCTTAGCCGGTCCACCACTGTAATAAAGAAACAAGTATGAGAAATATATGAAGAGTTGCAGCTTTATCACTGTAGAATTTCAGGAAACGTACGTTTACTTCAGTTAATGTGCAACTGAGGCTTGTTAATGACTTTCATTCACAGAAGCCTATTCAGAAACATTCTATGCAGGAACTGGCACTTTCTCCTGGCTAGCAGTCTCCATAGTAAGATAATAGATTAACCTACTGATTCACCTTGGATACAGTCTTAAACATTTTATCAAGTGGGATACACTAGCCTAGAAGAAACTCAAAGAACTACTTAGCAAACCTAATCTAGTGGCCTTTTTATTTAACTTTGTGAATGATTTTCTTTAACTTAGTGAATATATAAGTTAAGAGTAGAAGTTTTAGACCTGTTACTAAATGATGTAAGTAGCTTTCATGGTTTCCCCGGGTATATGTTGGCTTTGATTTTATGTGCAGTCAACTGGGGCCTATAAGGCAGCATCTCGTCTGGCAATAGCTACTCCACCACCAGCCTATGTACTTAGCCGCGGCATTGGTTGGCAGGTGAGATGATTTTGAATATTACCATACACGGATGACTTTCTTCAGCATCTAAAACACAGCATCACAAGGGAAAAAAAAGTTGGCTAAATGAGGAGTTTTAGTAACTTGTTGATTCTGTATGAAATAGAGATAACATTACCTGAAAATCAAAGGTGCACATTAATCCAACAATCAAGAAGGATTTTATGAAATATTGATTTACTAAGAAGTAGATTTGTCATGATATATATATATATATATATTCTATTTACTTTTCTTTGAATACACATGTTGTTGCATAAGGAGTGAATCAGAAGTTAGATTGGATTACAGAAATAGTACCACCAGCTTATGATGACCTTTGACCCAATATTTATGACAGGACTTAAACAAATAGATAAATCCTACCCTTGACTAAAAGCTTCCGTCTACCTATATATTTTGGAGTATGAACAAGCTTAAGTACAATTACCTCTTTTTGCGTGTTTGATGTGTGAACATTCCGAGAAGATGTCATTGAGGTTCTGAAAGTTGTTAAGGTTGTTACATGAAGTTTTAACGTATCATTTATTCTAAATGCTATCTAAAGTTATGTTCACCAAATGTAAATAGCTTTTGCTCTTCATTATTGGATTTCTCCTAAATTCATCAATTATTCATGCTTCTGTCACTGAAGCAAATTTTTGTTTCAATTGCATGTCTCTGGATTATTCCAACTAACTTCTGTATATTATCACTTTGCAGGGTATAGGGGTTTTGCTGGATGGTCTTTTTGGGACAGGCACCGGATCTACTGTGTCTGTGTAAGAAATGTACAGCGTGATATGTGATTCCTGTACTTGTATTCACTTCCATTTTCTCAAATGAAACTTTCACAACATATTTCAGGGAGAACGTAGGACTCCTTGGGCTCACTCGAGTTGGAAGTCGAAGAGTTGTTCAAATTTCTGCAGGCTTCATGATATTCTTCTCCGTCTTAGGTTGGTGTTCTAAACTTCTCAGAACAGGGAATTAAACCATCATGGAAAACTCATAAGTTTGTCCCTTGGCACTCTTTTTCCCTCGGTTCTTGTATTATGCTAAAGAAGCATGATTCTTGGTTTTCTAGAATGCAGGCACAACTAATCTGTCAATTTTTATGGTTGTCAGAAAGTGGGTCCAAAGATCTTCTCATGCTTACTAAATGCTCTGTTGCTTGCAGGAAAGTTTGGGGCTGTTTTTGCATCCATACCTTTCCCCATATACGCTGCATTGTACTGTGTTCTATTTGGACTCGTAGGTAGGCAGGCCTTATTTGTCTCAAAACATTCCTTGCTTTTTTTCCGCGACATTGTTCAACAAGTGAAGTTTCTGATCTTTGGCTGCAGGTTCAGTTGGTTTATCATTTCTGCAGTTCACTAACATGAATTCTATGAGGAATCTCTTTATAACGGGTCTTTCACTATTTCTTGGGATATCAATCCCGCAATTCTTTGGTGAATATTGGGGTGCTAATCGTCATGGCCTTGTTCAGACAAATGCTGGATGGGTTAGTATCAACTCAAACCTTGCATGTTTAAACTACAAGAAAAAGCTCTTGAAACATGAAATTGGATTTGTTTCATCTCGAGATATTAAACTTAAAAAAAGTTGAATCCTTCAAGTTCTTAGTGCACTATATCTTCGAAAGTGGTCCCCAATCTCAATAAAATTTCAAGAACACTTAAATTCTGTCATATCAAGATTCTGTTCCGAGAAAATTTTGGTGAACTTAGGAAAACTTAATATGGCTGTGCTCTCCTAATAAATCACAATATTTCGTTTCAAATTGTGTGTGTTGGTTATTAATCTTGCCTTCTTCTTTTGCAGTTCAATGCATTCTTGAACACAATATTTGCTTCGCCACCAACAGTAGCACTGATCATTGCTGTATTTCTTGATAACACATTAGACGTGGAGAAATCAAAGAAAGATCGCGGTATGCCGTGGTGGGTGAAATTCAGAACTTTTAGAGGTGATAATAGGAATGAAGAATTCTACACTTTGCCATTTAATCTCAACAGATTCTTTCCACCTACGTAGCCAAGCTCGTCCTAACTAGCTTGCAGTTTAAAAAAAAAAAAGAAAGAAAAAAAGGTTTATCCAATCTTTAGGGTAAAGGTTAGTTCATATTTCATTTCCCAGATCAGTTAACCCGATAGATTAGATTTCCTTGAAGCTAAATTCTAGAGTTATTTAGCAAAGCTGATTTTGTTTCTTTCAACAATTATCCAATTTTTTGTGGGCATTTCTAGCAGCAAGGCCCCTAGTAGGAGCGCAAAGCTTGTAATGAAAGCTTTTGTAGTTATTGGACGTTGATGAATAATAAATTTTTCTCTTATCTATCTCATGGGAATGCACAATTTGAAATGTTTGGAATGTGATTTTCCGATGGAAAATTTTTACATTTTTTATAAACATATTTTTTAATTATCTTTTTACTTCATACACATTACATCGTTATAATATACTTTTCTATAAAAATTCCTAAAAATTGACTCTGTTTGGATTATCTATTTTTTGGAATATTTTTGAAATATTTTACTGTAGCAATGTAGTTGAAAAACTTGGTTTGTTTGGATTCTTTGTTTTTGGGTCTGTTTTTGAAAAACTGTTTTTCACATTCTAAATGCTATAGTAATGTGTATTTCAAAAACAAATCCAAAAACACACCAGTCCGTTTGGATTAGTTATTTTTGGAGTTGTTTTTCAAAAACTATATGAAAAACTTTTATTGTAGATGTTTTATGGATTATTTTTAGATTATTTTTAAAACATATTTTCGAGTATTTTTATAATTTATAATTTTTATATTTTTATAACAATATATATTTATGCATTTATAATACAATTATAAATATTTATAAATAAATATATTTATATATTTATATATTATATTATACATTTATAAATGTATAAATTATAAATGAATATCATATAAATGTATAAATGTATAAATTATAATTTCCAATTTTTATATTATTATATTTATATACATTTATGATTTATAATACATTTATAAATATTTATAAATAATACATTTATATATTTATAAATAAATATAAATGTATTATATTATATATAATACATAATATAAATATATTTATAAATATATAAATTATAAATAAATATCATATAAATGTATAAATTATAAATTATAATTTATATATTTATATACATTTATAAATATTTATAAATAAATATATTTATATAAAAATATGTAAATGTATTATATTATATATAATACATAATATAAATATTTTTATAAATGTATAAATGAATATCATATAAATGTATAAATTATAAATTATAAGTTTTATATTTTTATATTTATATACATTTATAAATAAATATTTATTTATAAATATATTTATATATTCTTGTAAATACATTTATAAATGAATATATTTATAAATAAATATTTATAAATAATATATTTATATATTTACAAATAAATATATAAATGTATTATATTATATATTATGCATAAAATAAATGTATTTATAAATGTATATTATTATAAATGTATAAATTATAAATGAATATTGTATAAATGTATAAATGTATAAATGTATAAATTATAAATTATAATTTTTATATTCATATATTTATATACATTTATGTATTTATAATTATATATTTATAAATAAATATATTTATGTATTTATAAATAAATATATAAATGTATTATAAATGTGTTATATTATATATAATACATAATATAAATGTATTTATAAATGTATAAATGTATGTTATTATAAATGTGTATAAATTATAAATGAATATTATATAAATGTATAAATTAATATATTATAAAAATATATTAATATTATGTATAGATGTATTAATATAATAAATATAAATATATAAAGGTATTAATATTATGTATAAATGTATAATTAATATTATGTATATTAATATTAATGTAATATAAATGTATATTATAAATAAACATAAACATATATATTATGTATATATTAAATATATAATATATAATATATAATATTTATAAATTTGTATAATTACTTATTTATATTATATATAATTTATATAATACATAATATTTATATAAATATATTATATAAATATGAAAATATATTTTATATAAAATAAAATATAAATTAATATAATATATATATATCCTATACATAATTGAAATATACAAATTGAAATAAACATACTAAATATGTATTTGGAGTTGTTTTTGATATATTGTTTGGATATAGTTTTAATAGCGTTTTTGGGGTGTTTGTGAAAATATATTTTGGGATATATTTTTAAAATTTAAAATTTTAATAAAATATTTTTAAAATTTTATAAAATTTTACAACCACCCATCACAACCCCACCTTAGTCATTCATTTTTGTGTTAAAGAGTCATTTTACGAGATGCACTTACCATTGGCAAATGACATTTGTACTACAAAATAATCCTTTAGCACTCCATCTTCCTTCACATAATAAAATCATTATCATTATCATTATTATATAAAAGTATGAATTTTGGTATTAGAGAGTGTAAACACTTTTGAGTGTAAGTATTTTTTAATCTTAGTTTTTGTTGTTCTTAAATTACCCTCATGCCTTTTCATTAGAATTATTGTATTTCAATGTGACACTAATTAAAAGAAATAAAACACTCCAACTGATGACATCTCAATAGTATTGGTAATTATAATTAAAATTAAAAATTGCTCAGTAAAAACTATTTACGTACCCTTGGACTTCTTCTCCAATTATTATACGTGTCAAACAAATTTTTTTTTTTGGCAAAACTCGTACACGGGATGAGATGTCAGTCCAAATTTTATTAATAATCAAAACAAGTACAGGGTCAGGGACATAAATTTTTCCTCCTAAGTACTACTCCTTTATACAAAAATAAATGAACTAGGAGTACTACTCCTTTATAATGAATGATCTAATTGAAGGAAAACTAAGAGAATCTAGATGCAGTAATCCTTTAATCCGCAAAGGAAGACTAGCTGGAGTATGAATAACAATTTCAGAATCACCACCCAAATATGCCAGACTATATGCTACTAAATTAGCTTCTCGAAAAATATGCCTTACCTGACCATTAAAGTTCAGAAGGATCCGACTAATCTTTGCAAGAACATTACACATTGGCCAAGCAGAAACTGACGATAAGAAAATGAAATGTACGAAAACTCAAAGTCCTTAACTGAATAGGCCAAAGTGGAACACAATTGTAATCCAAATAATAAAGCCATCCCTTCAGCTAGGAGAACAGTCATGTCACCAAACTCCTTGTAAAATGCCATGGTCAACTTCCCTGAATTTTTTTTTTCCGGACACAATAAATACCTTTGCACCCGTTGATGAAATTTCCAAAAAATTCTGAATGAGAATGCAGGCCAAGAGATTCCATCGCTTGACCTATATTCAAGGAGAGTTTTAAAAGTTTCTCTGGTGGCCAATTACTCTAGGTGTAGCTGGTTGGTTAACTTCCTTGAATGGTCATGCAGAATCCCTTCACCTGATGCACAACCTTGCACCACAATAGTATCTATGTTCATTTTCATTCTGCCTTGAACAGGTTTCTCCTTGGAGGAGGACAAGACTTGAAGTACTGAGCCACAAGTGTACATTCATCTCCACCAATATGAGACGGCTGCAAAATATGCGAAGCACCTAATAATGACAGAAGCTGATCAATTCTAAATATAACAGCATTAGATATATATGGAGAACCCTCAAACCGCCTAGCATTTCGCCTACACTGGAGAAACCAAGCAACTAATGCCGGAACATCAAAATGAATATGAGCCAACTTATTACTAACCGAAACAAAACAAGCCATCAGAAGAGAAGATAACCATGTAAATCTCTGAAAAGGAAGTGAAAATATTGCAAAATAATGTTGCCAAACCTGAACAGCCACATTTCCTGTCGAGAACACATGATTGATAGTTTCAGTACCATCACAGCAAGGACAAATGGAAGCCAATGACACACCCCTTTACTGAATGATCTCATCTAGAGGAATAAAATTTTTTACAACCTTCCATACCAAAAAAGATATTTTAAGGGGCAAAAGCTCATTCCATATCGCCTGCCAAAGAAGAGAAATATTCCTTTTGTACTTGACTATATCATAGGCTGAAGACGTGACAGACTACCCATTGGAAGAAGCATACCAAATTATCAAATTAGGCTGAGAAATATCAAACTCCAATTCCACCACCAAGTCCACCAAATACTGAGGTAGAAAACTCCTCAACTTTGGAATATTCCAACCTTGAACAAGATAAAACTCCGCCACCAAACAATAAGAAGTGTGCAAAACGCCCAACTCTTCTAGTAAAGGAACATCAAGGAGCCCTCTTTCTTGCCGGAAATCAACCATACCTTCACCAAGCTTCCATCGATGTATTGCTCAGTTTCATCAACAATGAACTGTAACTTCTTCCATACCAATGAACCACTAATGACTGAATTTCCAAGGGATGATAATCCTTAACATACTTATTATACACAAACACAGCCCAAATGGATTTCTTTTGGCAAAAACTCCACCAAAGTTTCATGGCAAAAGCCTTACTCTCAAGAGACCGCCCTCAGGGGGTAGTCTAGTGGTAAAGAGGGCTCTTGGACTGAACAAGGTCCTGGGTTTGAATCTTTCCCTAGATTTGAACCCCCCTGTCTAACTTGGGTACGTCATGGGGGACTGCAGCTCTTTCTCTAGACTTGAATCCTCCCTATCTAACTTGGGTGCGTTGTGGGGGGCTGCGGCGTACCACTGTCAGGAACTCAGAAGTTAGCTATTGTCGTTTTATTCACATTGCTTAGCGTTTGGTAGGCGCAGGGCACAGACACCAGAAACGGTGTCGTTCAACTAAGTGACAGCTAGTAGTAAATAAAGGCGGTTTAAACTTAATTGCATAAATAACCCACCTAATGATTGTAATAGGCAGTTAGGATCTTATTTGTCTGAAATCAACAAATTCCAATATTTCCCTCTTTCTGTTATTTCCCTCTCTCTCTCCCTCTACCTATCTTTCTCTCTTTCCTCTCTTTCTGTTAACTTTCCGGTGACTATTGAAGCCATTGTGGCGGTGCTAGCTCGGAGCCTGACAGTTGGTATCAGAGCAGCCGATCCTTGGTTGCTGAGGAAGAAGAACTGCCATGGTGGAAGGCACGAGATACCGATCCTTGGAAGATCAGCTGAAGAAACAGGAGAGTAAGCTCCAGGAATTGGCCGAATCCATGGCCGCTCTGCATACGGCCGGGCAGAATGAGTTACGACAGAGACTCCAGGAGGAAATGGAGAAGAGCAACTCGAGACTAGAGACGGTGGTGGGGAATCTGGACCATAAATTCTGCAAGTTGGAGCAAAAGTTCAGCGCGTTAATGAAAGTGATGATGAAGGACAAAGGAGTCCAGGAGAACGAAGGAGGATCGTCCGAACCTCTTCTACCTACACCACCCTCGCATTTCCGACTGGCGACTCAGGCTGAAATGGCCGGCCATCAGCAGGAATACAGAGGTAGGATGTTCACTCCCAATTTGCCTAGATTAGATTTGCCGATGTTTACGGCAGGGAATCCAAGGGAATGGCTTAGGAAATGTCACAAATATTTTTTGAACTACCAAATACCTGCTTGCCAGAAAGTAGATGTAGTGGAGATGTTCTTAGAAGGCAAAGCCGATAATTGGTTCCAAGGGGTGAAATTAGCTAAACCTGGGCTAAATTGGGAAGAGTTTAGCGAGTTGCTATGTGAACGTTTCTCTGGAAAGGGATCACTTGACATAGTAGAAGAATTTAACAAGCTGCAACAAGTGGGGACAGTGGAGGAGTATGAGGAAAAATTTGAAGAATTAAAGACTCTGATGTTGACCAAGAACCCCAGATTAGATGAGTCCTATTTTGTTTCCAGCTTCATCAGTGGGTTAAAAGAGGAGATCAAGCCCATGGTAAAGATGTTTAGACCGCAGACATTGACCAAAGCATTTGAAGTAGCAGAGTTGCAAGAGTATGCACTGGAGGTGCAATGTAAGCAGACCAAAAATTCTGGCAAGATTGCCATGGAGCCTAAGTTTGGGATGTACAAGGGCCAACTTGGTGGACAGAACCTACCTAGTTCTTACAGGCTTCCTGCGATAACTCCTAACACTAGGAGGACTGAAGTTGCACACAAGGAGGTAGGAAGACTTTCAGCAGAAGAGCTGCAGTACAGGCGCAAAAACAACCTGTGTGATAGGGTATAATTTGTTAGTATTTTTATTATTAATTTTCCCTTCTATCCCTGACAAATATTATATTAATTGCTGATATTTACTCATATTTGGTATTTGGAATCAATTTCAGGAATGAAGCAGAAAACTACCAAAAAGGAGGGACTTTGTGAAAAATATGGAGACTTCTAAGGGCTTCAATCCTTGGGCCCTTGAATTGGTGGGGGACCACAAGCTAGTGAAAGGCATTTGGTCATTTGGGCTTCAAAGAAAGCAACGTAGAGAGACTTGAAACAAGAAGCACTTGGGAGGCTTTGTCCACATGTGTGGGGAGCACCTAGATAGCTTTTAGTCATCTTTCTTTTGTTGCTTTAAAAGGGGACAACGTACAGAAGCAAAAGACATCTAGGGCTTTAGTTTTAGTTTTTTTAGTTTAGTTCTAGTTTTTCTTTCTTTGGACTGGCCTCTGACACACGCCAGGTATTCGACAATATTCCCCAACTGGGAGATTTTCTCATGAGGCGTGGTTAAGCTTTTCTAGTCAAGGGGACAACTGAAGACTTGGTTCAATTATCACTGTGGGATCGAAATTATTTTAATCGCTTCCTCATTTATTGGTATTTATGTGTTTCCTGTTTTTAATTGTTATAATCCTTATGTATGATTGATTAGTGCGCAATAATTAATTATTCATATAGGCTATTTTGCTAAATAGAGGTAATTGAATCCGTAATTGTTCGTTATCTTTATCTCAGTAGCAACTAGCGTAATTGGGTTTATGTCAGGGGAACATACGATCTAGTTTAAACAAACCCTCGTAGCGTGTCTGTTAGTTAGGATTGAGCCTTTCTAATTATTAATGCAATCTAGAAATTAAATCTTACGGTCGTACCTAAGATTGTTTTTGGGTTAGAGAAATAGTTAACGGTCGTACCTTAACTATCGAAAAACTAAGGAAAGGTTGGTTGTTTATCGCGTGCATGACAACTATAACTAATCTATTAATAAATGTTGGAATTATATTTGAATCGATGATCAGTTGCATGAACCATTTCTGAAGTGTACCCTTGGCTAGAGTTTCTCCAATTATTTCTTTTAATTAATTATTTTCTGCAGTTAATTTATTTAGTTAGCATTCAATCCAAAACCCCCCATACTTTGGATTCTAAAAGAAACGAATTATCCCCAGTCCCTGTGGATTCGACCCTACTCACCGCTATATACAAAATCTGTATTTTTCTTGAGTAGGTAATTATTATTGCACAGCTTCGGCACCTGTCACTGTGCTACAGGTGTGGAGAGAAATTTGGGTTGGGGCATCAGTGTAGGACAAAAGGTCTGAACTGCATTAGTGTGGAAGAAGAAGAGGAGCCTGATTTTGAGGATGCAGTGGGGGAACAGGATGAGTTTACTGGTAGAGTTGGGGAGATGGCTGAAGTATCATTGAATGCCTTGTCTGGTGCCATTCAGAGGAAGTCCATCATGCTAATTGGCAGTATAGGTGGCTTACCAATCAAAATACTAGTGGACACCGGGAGTTCTGACAGTTTCATCAACCATAGACTTGTTACCTTACTGCACTTACCTTATCAATCTGTGAATCCTTTTACTGTGACTTTAGCTAATGGGACAGACATCACCAGTGGGACAGCCTGTCCTAAGGTAGCTTGGAGGATACAAGATTACCAATTTCAGTTTGACATGAAGATAATGGAACTAGGAAGTTGGGATATCATCCTGGGGGTTGATTGGATGTGTTAGTTCAGTCCAATCACCTTTGACTTCCACGCCCTCAGCATCGCACTCAGCGATCGAGGGCAATTACTTCACCTCCAAGGATTCATAAATCAACCTACGATGGAGCTTGTGAGGGGAAGGGATCTCAGATCCTTCATCCAAGAAAAAAAGAAGAGCTGTGCACACCTGCAGGGGAACTCCACCAAAGACCTTCAGAAAGACATCCCAGAGTTGGTGGAACAGGTTTTACAGCAGTTTCCACAGATATTTGCTACTCCAACGGGACTACCTCCAGAAAGGGAGCTGGATCACCAAATCCCTCTCAAACCAGGGGCAGAACCATTTAAACTCAAGCCTTACAGGTACCCCCACTCCCATAAAGCAGAAATTGAGAAGCAGGTTGCAGAAATGCTTACGAATGGGATTGTTAAACACAGTACTAGTCCTTTTGCTTCCCCTGTCTTGTTGGTTAAAAAAAAGGATAGTACTTGGAGACTATGTATAGATTACAGGAAGCTAAATGAGGTGACTGTCAAGGATAGATTTCCCATCCCCAATATTGATGAATTGCTAGATGAGTTACATGGCACCAAGTATATGTCTAAGTTGGACCTCAGGGCTGGGTACCATCAGTTGAGGGTCAAGGTAGCAGACACTCCCAAGACTGCTTTCCAAACACACCATGGGCACTTTGAATTTCTAGTAATGCCTTTTGGCCTAACAAACGCACCAGCCACATTTCAGGCTTTGATGAATAGGATTTTTCAGCCATTCCTGAGGAAATTCGTATTGGTATTTTTCGATGACATCTTGGTCTACAGTCCCACTATAGAGTTACATGCACAACACCTAAAAATTGTACTCCAGGCCTTAGCGGATAACCAGTTATACTGTAAGAAGTCAAAATGCTCTTTTGCTCAGACATCCATGGAATATTTGGGACATGTGATTTCTGAGGTTGGGGTCAACATGGACCCAGATAAGGTGGGATGTATCCTGTCTTGGCCCACTCCTAACTCAGTTAAGGAATTAAGGGGATTCTTGGGGCTGACTGGATATTACAGAAGATTTATAAAGGGGTATGGTGTGATTTGCAAGCCTTTAACTCAGCTATTGAAGAAGGAGAGTTTTGGGTGGAACCATCATGCTCAGATGGCTTTTGAAGACCTCAAAAGAGCCATGACCACAGCTCCAGTACTCAGTATGCCAGATTTTGAAATTCCTTTTGTCATAGAGACTGATGCTTGTGGAGTGGGGATTGGAGCAGTGTTAATGGAACATGGACATCCTATAGCATTCCTCAGCAAAGCTCTATCCAGCCAGAACTTGGGGTTATTTGTTTATGAAAAGGAGCTATTTGCTCTGGTGCTAGCCGTGACCAAATGGAAACACTACTTGGTGGGCCATCATTTTGTCATCAAAACTGATCACCAAGCTCTCAAACACTTGCTGGAGCAGAAGCTCACGCACCTCCTGCAACATAAATGGCTCACCAAATTACTTGGACTGGACTACGAAATCCAATACAAAAAAGGAGTTGACAATGGGGTGGCAGACGCGCTATCCAGGAGGAGGTTTGAAGACCCTCAGGGGGACATAGCAGTAAATTGTACCATGTGTGCAATTTCCTCAGTCCAACCAACATGGATGCAGGAGTTGGTTGCAAGTTATGAGGGGGATAATGAAGCTCAGCAGAAGATAGCTCAGCTCCTGTTAGACCCCAATGCAGTCTCAGACTATCACTTGGATAAGGGAATGCTCAAGTTTAAAGATAGACTATATGTGGGATCTGCTAATGGTATTCGTGGCAAGGTGATCAAGGCTCTACATGACTCAGCAGTAGGGGGACATTCTGGCCAAAGGGGATGTCTACATAGGATACAAACTTTATTTTATTGGCCAGGGCTCAAGCGGGATGTTGTCACTTTTGTCAGGTCTTGTGATGTATGCCAAAGGAACAAGCATGAGAATGTTCCCTATCCTGGACTTTTGCAACCTATTCCAGTTCCACAACAGGCATGGTCCCACATATCCATGGATTTCATTGAGCAGCTGCCCCTATCTCATGGTTTTGACACTATCTTAGTAGTGGTGGATCGACTGACAAAATTCAGTCACTTCATTCGTCTCACTCATCCTTTCACTGCGCAACAGATAGCCCAGGTCTTCCTTGACCAGATTTATAGGCTTCATGGATTACCAGAATCTGTGATTTCAGATAGGGATAGGATTTTTGTTAGCAGGTTTTGGCAAGAGTTGTTCCATCTGTTGGGAGTTGGCCTGCATTATAGCTCATCCTACCATCCCCAGTCTGATGGTCAGAGTGAGCGAGTGAACCAGTGCTTGGAAACCTATCTTAGGTGTATGTGCAGTGAACACCCCTCTCAATGGAGTAGGTGGCTACCCACAGCTGAGCTTTGGTACAACACCAACTTCCACACCAGCTTACAAATTACTCCATTTGAGGCATTGTATGGATACAAACCCAACCACATTCCTTTGGGGCCCTTCCACGACAGTGTTATTCCAGCTGCAACTGACCTGGTGCAGGATCGACTCCAGGTCATTTCGCTCATCAAGGAGAATTTGGCAAAGGCACAGAACCGCATGAAACTCTTTGCTGATAGATATAGGTCTGAACGTACACTCCAAGTGGGGGATTGGGTGTTTCTTAAGCTACAACCTTATAGACAACAAACGGTGGCTATTCGAAGGAGTTTGAAACTCACAGCAAAATACTATGGACCTTTCCAGATCATTGCCAAGGTAGGGGCGGTGGCCTATAGGTTGCGGTTACCTGATGGAGCTAAGGTTCATCCAGTGTTTCATGTTTCGCTGTTAAAGAAAAGGATTGGAGATGCTCAGGGCATTGACCCTATGTTGCCTGCATAGGACTCCTCTGATCAATGCTTACTTCAACCTGAGACAATCTTGAGAAGAAGAGCTATCAGGCGTAACTCTATAGTGGTCATCCAGTACTTAGTGAAGTGGGATCAGCTACCAGAATCAGAGGCCTCTTGGGAAGACAAGGACTTCATCGACAAACAGTTTCCATCATTCCAAGCTTGAGGACAAGCTTTGCCTAAGGGGGAGGAATTGTCAGGAACTCAGAAGTTAGCTATTGTCATTTTATTCACATTGCTTAGCGTTTGGTAGGCGCAGGGCACAAACACCAGAAACGGTGTCGTTCAACTAAGTGACAGTTAGTAGTAAATAAATGCGGTTTAAGCTTAATTGCATAAATAACCCACCTAATGATTGTAATAGGCAGTTAGGATCTTATCTGTCTGAAATCAACAAATTCCAATATTTCCCTCTTTCTGTTATTTCCCTCTCTCTCTCCCTCTACTTATCTTTCTCTCTTTCCTCTCTTTCTGTTAACTTTCCGGTGACTATTGAAGCCATTGTGGCGGTGCTAGCTCGGAGCCTGACAACCACCTGGTTTGGTGTGTTGGCTCGAGTCTAAAGTGACTCGGGTCAAGGTATGTTTCGGATCCTTAAAAAAAACACTCTCAAGAGACTGAAAACCCAAATCCCTTTCTTCCGTTTAAAACACAAAACTCCTAGAACAACCAATGGATTCTAGAATTAGAGCTACTACTATCCTATAAAAAACTATTAAAAATACATCAAGCCTGTGACGCACCTTAGCCACCAAATCATTAAACAATAAACGCCTTTTCCTACCTTTAAATAATAGGGACACCTAAATATGTGGAAGGGAGATTTTCCTGCCTAAACCCAAGGGCTGATTTAATCATAGCAATCATAGCCAAAGAAGTCCATTTAGAATAGATGAACGAGTTTCTAGCAATATTAATTTTTTGACCTGACACTTATTGAGACTCCTTTAAGAAAGCATCCAGCCATAACAAAGTGCATTTTGAAGCCCTTAAAAAAAATTGTGTCATCAGCAAAAGCCAAGTGAGACACCAGATCTCCCAAAGAAGCATAATTCAGCATTAAGACCAAATAAATGATCTAGCCCACGACATAAATATTCAGCAGCAATCAGGAACAAGGCCGGGGACAATGGATCCCCTTGACGAACCCCTCGAAACCTTGCTGTTTCCCTATTAATTAGGGGTAGGCAAAAGTACCCGCCAACTCAAAAATTAGCCACAGCTAATTCGATCTGAAAGTTAGGATACCCGATTCGTGTTATTTGATCGGGTTAAAAGAGGGTCGGTTACCCGATTAAGATGTGGGGCAAATTAGAATCACATAATTAAAAATTCACGGGTACCTGACCCGTGGATTATTTTGAATATGAGCAATAAAATTTCAACTCCTCTTCTGCTTAACAGTATCATGAAAGAATCGAGTATTAGCATCTCCTTCTTGAATCCATCTAACTGACGACTTTTGCTTCCAAAAATCAGCCTCTATAGCCAAATGTCTAGTCAATTGAGCTTGAGCTTCATACAACCTGTGTCGAGATTCTAAATCTCTAGACAAATCATACTCTTTCTCCAACTACAAAACTTTTAATTCAGCCTCCTTCTGCTTCAGATCAACGTCCAAAGACATCTACATTCCATCCATGAAGTACCTTCCTCAAAGACATCAACTTCTTAAAGAAAGTTGTCATACCAGCACCATGGTTCGTCGTCGCGGATCTCGGTCACGTCGCGGTCTCGGTTGTTCCACATCCGTCGCGGCATATCGAATGAATATCGAGTGATACATACATTATAGTATATAAAAATTTTCAAAAAAATCTGAAAAAATTACTAAAAATAGAAAATGCCATAAAAAGCACAATTATCAACTTAAATTTACTAAATACCTACATTATCATATATAGTTACTAATTATTAAATAAAATAATGCTGTCATTACCATAAAGGCCTATAGCATTAGCAATAAATGATTTTAGAATAAAGTGTACGTTCTGATTCTATTTTATATGAGATAAAAAAGTATATATAAGAATAAAATCATCATATGTTACATAATACAATACAAATCTCGGTACACAAAGGAAGTAGCGGTGTTTAGTTTAATACAATAAAAAAACAAATACCTATCAAATAATATTATGAAATGCAAAAACATAAAGAAGCAAGTATTTTCACCATATTTTCAATAAACATTTTCACCCTATATTGATCCACTGCAGTGCCCAGATGATTGATCTCAATTTCCTAAAATATAAAATAATAAATATCACTGAAATATTAAAATTAATGAATTATGTACAACTCTTAAATTCTATCAAATATAATAAAAATATATTTTTACTTTGTTTACATACCTATTAGTACCATGTAGAATGACGAGGAGATTCAAAATCATGCTCATCTTCTGACCGATTAGAGTAAGAATATGGCATTTGCATTTGATTTTCTTCATGTGAATGGGAAGAAATATATGAACCATATTGTTCATCTCTTAAGTTTGATGACGCACTAGATGAACCATGATTAAAATATGGCAATGGTGGTGGATTTGATCCAAATTCGTCACCTCTATGGTAGCCCTCGATAGTGTAAACTATCATTGGTACTACTGGATGAACCATAATTGTGTCCATAATAACCAATGCTACGTGAATCAAATGCAGATTCGCCATGATGTATTCCAGTTGACCAATTATAATATCCACCAGTAGAAACACTAGTGGACCTTTGAAGATGGCTAGGTCCACCATATGATCTAGTAGAAACATTAGTGGACCTCTGAAGATGGCTAGGTCCACCATATGATCCGTATTCAGAGCAATAAGAAGTAGAGCCTGCAAGTGATCGCTCAAATTCATGTCCTGACCACCTAGTATCCAAACTTTTACCAGAATCAGAGACTCCATATGAATGACCTATATTCAAATCTTGCATGTGCTCATGAAATTCAGAATATCTCCTAGAATTTGAGTTGTAAGCAGAGTCACCTTCACTTGAAAATTCAGTTATTTTGCTCAAATGTTGCCGCTGTGCTTCTATACTAGGACAATATCCATGATCAGTGTCTTGAGTAGCATAATAGTTATCATCTCTTTGACCCCATGACATGCCATCAGTATATTGGCTATCATGATAGTTACCACCACTACCACTACCATAAACATTTTTTGGTTGAGAATGTCTCATGTTCGCCCCTCCATCATCATCATCATTACTGCTGTCATCTTTTTCACTGTTAGAACTTTTGGTAGAGGAAGATGAAATGGATTTTGATATAACTTTTTTCTTCCCAGTACCCTTGCTTTTGCTCGTAGATGCTCGCTCCTTATATTTCTTTTTCATACCAGTTATGAATTGGAACAAAGGCATATTATTATCATGATCACTGTCATGACTTTGTTCTCTCCCTTCACTTTCACTGATGGCCTTATCCAACCAACTCAAATCATTTTCATGAATCAATGACGGCTCATTTTCTCGGACCCACTTATCTAATATATTATTTTCATCAAAAATGTGATTTAAATCAGTTGGATCATAAAAATCATCAGTGTCATTTTTGTACATCAAATTCTTCACTCTAAGCCGCATGTTGTAGTGCACGAATACCAACTTGTGCAACTTTTCAATTGCCAATCGATTTTGAAGTTTTGTATGTATCAAAGACCACGTACTCCAATTTCTTTCACAGCCAGATGATGTACAAGTTTGACGTAGAACTTTAATTGCAATATTTCTTAAATTAGGAGCTTCTTCACCGTACATATTCCACAATTCAGCTATTAAAAACATACAACATTAAAAAAAATACAATTTTAGTTATCCATATATAATAAGTATCATTAAAATAACATACTAATGCATAATATAATTTAAAGAACAAAATCGTAGTTATGAACCTGGTAAAGATGCAGCTACTGCCTTAATTGCAAGTGCACTTCCAAACTTTCCAATTTTGTTCACGAATGTGTTTATCTAAGAATATTACAGAGTTAGAATATTAATAATTTTCTTAAATTTATATAGTAATGCAAGTTAATAAACAATAGCTATTTTTTGTACCTCGTTCATTGCTTTTGCTTGCACTTCTAAATTTGGTTCAAGCCTTTTGATTACTTCTTTCAATCCCCTTCTAACTTCAGACATGTTAAATTCACAAGTGCCAGAATATTGAAGAGCGGGATTTAAGAAATAGGCTGGGCCAATGACATAAAAAAAATCAAGTGAGTAAATTTTTAATACAAAATAATTTGTTTAAAAGAAATATTTATTTATAACTGTCAAATGCTTATTACCTACTGCATGCAAGTTTCGATGTAACTGCCTATACCATCTGTCATGAATGATATCCCAATACTTTTCATAGTCTTTCACTGCACTTTGGATTGCCATTTTAGCCCTATCCATTGCCTCATATATAATGGGTAGTATGGGTTTTTTTATCTTGATCAATCACTTTTAAAACTTTCACTAGCAGCTCCATGATTGCACATACCTGCCATACCTTTTTCCAAAATCTTTCTGACAAAATCAAGTCAGACACTTCACCAGCTTCTTCCCTTCTTTTAGAACTGCTATTATACTCCTGCCACTCATTTGAAGTACACATTCGTTTCAATTCGGTAGAATGACGAAGAAGACTTTCCATTGCAATGAACTCGGTAGCAAATCTTGTTATGTCGGGTCGCAATAACTCTCTATGATTTGTATATGTCTTCATTAAGTTGACCACTTTGTCACTATTGTATATAAAACTGGTAATTCTCTTACCTTGTTTGATAGCATCCTTTATTGACTTCATCTGACCAATGTCTTCTAGCATCAAATCAATGCAATGTGCAGCACATGGTGACCAAAACAAATGCTTCCTTTTCTTCATCAGTTGTTCTCCGGCTGCCTTCATGCTAGATTCGCTATCAGTGACAATTTGTACAATATTTTGTTCTCCGATGGAATCCACAACTTTATCCATTAAGGATAAGACAAAGTTTGCAGTCTTTACCTTGTTTGTACAATCGATAGAGCTGTGATATATCATGTCTCTATTATAGTACACCATGAAATTAATGATTGGATGCTTTGTCCAAGTACTCCAGCCATTACACATGATTGTGCACCCATATGTTTTCCATTTATGTTTAATGGAACTAATGTATTGGTCAACATCTATCATCTCCTCATTCAAATATTCACCTCCAATTTGTTTACGTGTTGGCCCTTTAATTTCAGTTCTAGCACTAGCAATTGTGCCAATCATCGATTGATAATAAGGACCACTATCAGCCGCATGAAATGGAATGGCATTAAAATGAAAAAATTTTGCAACTGCCTTTCCAACTTTTTTGGTATTTTCTTTGGAAAACAAACTTTTTATTGACTTATTTTTGGAGGGAAACATGTATGGATCAACTCCTTTTGGCCCCAAAACTCCTTCTTTGAGTTTAAAACTCTGTGACAAAGCTCTTTTATTTTTAGAGGACAATAGATTCAGTATACTTGAACTGGTACTCCCTGCAATATAGCACATAAAAGATTATAATTTTTTTATTAAATAAGTCTTGTAATCTAAAAATGTTATATTAATTCTTAGATATTTCTACATACATACCAGATGTAAAATCCATAGTTGGTTGACCTCCAGATATAGAATACCTACGTTACTCTTCCATAAATCTCATGTATCTACTTTCTTCCATAGCTCGCTTATATTGCTTTCTTTCCAAAACTTCCATTTCTTCTTCATTAAGCTCAAAAATATTATTGTCTTCATCATCCTCATTTTCATTTAGTAGATTGATGGACGAAAGCAATGATTCTTTTTTCTTTTGTGTTGCAGCTCTTGCATTCTTACCTTCTTTCAAGTGTTTCTTTAAAAGCTCTCTTACATCTCTTGGAGCTACCGGACATGCCTCTACTTGTCCTGCTACATGTCCAATATGTTGTTTCATTCTTGTAATTCCTCCGTGTACAATTTTACCACAATAATTACACTTTGCAACCTTTCTGTCATTACCAACTGGAGTAGCATAATCCCAACCAATGTCTTGATTTGGAGCCATTTTATAAACATATCAATAATTGTAGATATGATGTTAAACATATCAATATGCATTATTTAGATGATAATAAAATTATTTTTTATTATCTAAATATATTAAATTTTTTCTAATCAAGTTTAATTATGCAAGGTAGTATGCATTTTTAGATAATAATAAAAAATTTTATTATCTAAATATATTAATTTTTTTCTAATCAAGTTTAATTATGCAAGGTAATATGCATTTTTAGATAATACTAAAATTATTTTATATTATCTAAATATATTAAATTTTTCTAGTCAAGTTTAATTATGCACGGTATGATGCATTATTTAGATAATAATAAAATTATTTGAAAATTATCTAAGTATATTAAAAATTTTCTAATCAAGTTTAATTATGCAAATCAATATGCATTATTTAGATAATAATAAAATTTTTTTATTATCTAAATATATTAAATTTTTTCTAATAAAGTTTAATTATGCAAGGTAATATGCATTATTTAGATAATAATAAAATTATTTTTTTATTATCTAAATATATTAAATTTTTTCTAATCAAGTTTAATTATGCAAGGTAATTTGCATTATTTCGATAATAAAAAATTTTTTATTATCTAAATATATTAAATTTTTTCTAATCAAGTTTAATTATGCCAGGTAATTTATACTTTGACAATTTGCCCAATTCAATTTTTTGTTTAACTAACTGCAACAAACTCATTTTTTTAATTCACTTTTTCTAATTAATTTACCTAAATCATTTTAACCAACATAATTGAGATACATGAAAATAAATAAATTACATTTATGGTCATTAAAATGTATCCAAATAATCACTACATATTTTCTAACTAAAATTTAGATAAGAGACTACTAATACAAATTAATCATATACTTAATAATATGTGAAAAATGTCAAAATGCACTACTTAAATTTACAAATACCTAAATATCATATCTGAATGCTAAATTAAAAAAATTAGAATTGATAAGTTATTTTGAAAGAAGATGCGGACCTTTTGACTGATGCTTGGGTTTAAGATTAGGAGCCTAATCTCTTAATTACTTGGGTCAAAGCTGGACTTTACGTGCTTCTAATTTTTCCTTCAATTTTTTCCCTATGGTTAGCTTCGGTACAAAAGCCCATCTTCTGTTTAGTGCAGCCACATCTCACTGGAGTTTTTCCTTCAGTTTTAGCCATATCTTCCTCTGACTCTTCCTTTCATTTTTTTTTCCCAATTTCCGTTTCTCACTTTTTCACCTCCTTCACGGCTAGATAATGTGGAAATTGAAGAGCCGGCCGTCACCTTTACTCTTTCTTTTGCTTTCTCTTTCCTGCTATTATTGTCTTCCTCCAACAGCCTGCTGTCACCTCTGTTTTGAGCCGCAGCCGGACGATGAAGAAATTGAAGAACCGATCAGCTTGTTTCTCTAGTCGGCCGTCACCTTTATTCTGGAGTGAAGCTAAAAAACTAGTGATGGATTACGGAGGAATTGCTGGTATGGTTCTCTTTATCCCTACTTTTCCCTAAAGCTTGTCTTTGTGGCTGAAAAATAAAACAATAAAGCATGGGAAAAGACTGCAACAACCGTGTGGACCACCTTTGGTAATTGTAGTTCTATTTGGTTTTGTAAAAGGCTCTGCAACAGCCGCAGCTAGCTGTGGTGCGATGCCTTTTGTGTCCTTTCGGTGTCAGTTCCTTTTTTGTTTGATTTTGGCTTCCCAGTTGCTGTTTAAACTTGTTTACCGGTACATATCCGAGTCAAATCCGAGAATTTGGCTGTTATCTTGCTACACGGTGCTAATTCGGAGGACATCGGTTGATTCGGAGCGATTCAAATCAAATATGGTGTAATCGGCGTTTCGGGTATCAGTATCGAAACGGTAGGTGCCGTTCCGGTTATGACTCGGTCGAGTCGTAATGGACTCGGCCTAGTTGGCGAACCCTGACCAACACTTGACACTTCCTAACCCCACAAAGACTCTACCACAGCAAGAAAATCCACAAGATAGACCCACACATTTAAAAATTTGAATGGAGATTTCTGCACTATTTGCTGCCCACATTGCAACAAAAGAGGGCACCCTCTTGAGAGGTGTGAAACATGTGTTACCAAAAATCTCTCACTCCACCAAGAATTAATAAAAGCACTATCAGGCCGTTGCCATAACCTCCTATTCATCCAAGTATATGACGACCCACCAAATTCTACACGAAGAAAGACCATAATTTGACATAGCTTGATTGAAGTCCTCCATATCTCTCAACCTTGGCCTAGCTCCTCTTGCACGTTCAGAAGCCGCCAAAATGATGTTAAAATCACCAACCACCATCCATGGATCAGCCATGGAAGAGTGTATTGGTTGCAAAGTAGACCACAACCGTAATCAATCAAACCGAGTACACTTAGCATATATAGCGGACACGTGTAATGAAAACCCAACACAAATGTTCACTACTTGATCTCCTATCGGCTGAAATGAGCAACTAAAATCATTCTTCTAAAAAATCCATATCTTCCCATCTAAAAAGGATTCACCATGATCAAAATGCAACTAAAACTTAAAATTAACTATCTGAACAACCAAAACAAAAGGTTCTATCAAAATTAACAAAACAACTCTATTCAGATGAATTAAAGACTGTAAATAACGTAGAGAATAAAAACGCAAAACTCCATAAATATTCCAAACAAGACACTTTAAAGAATTAATCATGATAAAAATGTGAAGGCTTAGATTTTGATGAACGTTAAACCACTTCATTTTGAGCAGCTTTTGCAGCCAATTCCGCCTTAGAAGGCCGACTTCTCTTCTTCTTCGTGACACTTTCAAGAGATAATTTCTCATGTAAGGATAAATCTGCTGGAACTGGAAGCGACTGAAGGTGATACGAACTCTATACAACGACCAGGACCTAGAAGATTGATTGGTAACACGTTGGGAAGACGGAGTTGAGAACAATACAAGGAACCATTCGAATATCGAACCAACGGTAGAAAGACACCATGATTGAGTGCGTTTCTCAATCCATAAGTCTTCAATCACCTTAGGAATAGCACTAAGATGTCAAATTAACTTTTGCAAGCCATGGAAGAGGGCAACGCCCAACAGCAAGTTTGCTGGAAATTTTCTCAAATCTCTCTCCTCGAATGAAAGAAAATACAACTATAAATAACCCTACTAATACCCAAGATGGGCTGGACTAAGACTTGACCCAATTAACCACTCTACCATGGACTTAATAAACCCTAACAAACTAAACAATTCGACTCACTAATTATGACCCTAACCATCTAATTCGGATCCAACTCAACATGAAATCTTGGCCGATTTTATTCCTGCTAATTTAGCAACATAATACTAAAAACTTGATATTAAAATTGCGGCCCACTTGAGTTTCAATGGACAGTCTATATGAACTCCATCTCATATCATTTCCCTCCTTTTGAAAAGATATGTCCTCAAATCTCCAAGGAATGACTCGAGAAACACAAAAGTGATTGGCGACTCTCATGATCAACTTTACCATATTGATTTGCTTGAAAGGAAGGATACTTGTTGAGACCATGATCCATATGATTCTTTCAACATGTCGCTTGGAAAGCCTATAGAAGCTCATGCACCACGGATATGAAGCATAGTCAAGAACCCTCCAAAACATGCTTGAAGAGAAACACCTTGACGAATCCTCCCGCGAATAAATGATACCATAATGCTCTTCATACTCTCAGTCATTTTCAACAATGAACTCTTCCAATGGCTTGGTCATGTCATGTGCTTCGAACTCCAAGAAGAAAGTGAAATCTTGGTCCTCCAATGAGCTAAATGGCAGCAAATTGAAGTGTCCGAATGACCTTGGAATTGCACATAGCATGAGAAGTTTAACTTCACCTTGTACCACCTGCAAAAATTTATAAACGCTAAACAGCACAAAGTTAGAATAAAAAGTGCCGTTCACACTCATAGGTCTCATTAACAATGCTGGTTTTCCCTCCTTATCTCCCCCAACTCTATCCTTCTCACTCTCTTGTTTAAGTTTTAGTTAATCTTCTCAAACTTGACTAGGAGTAAGTGGTACGAGTGTTACTTTCCGTCCACCATGCTCAAATGAGTACTTGTTGGTGTCGCTATTGTAGCTAACATACCTATCGTATTGCCAAGGCCTCCCAAGTAGGATATGACTCGCTTGCATTGGCACTACATCACATAAGATCTCATCTTCATAGCTACCAATGCGAAAAGACCCAAGCACTTGGCGAAACACTCGAACATCCCTTGTTTCATTCAACCATTGTAAATGATAGGGCTTCGGGTGTGGCACAGTTGGAAGGTCCAATTTCTTGACCATGAGTAGACTCGCCACGTTGGTGCAACTTCCCGTATCAACTACAACACTACACACCTTTTCCTTTACATGGCAGCGTGTATAGTAGATGTTACATCTTTGATCTTTATCACCCTTCGCTTGAGTGGTCAAGACTTTAAGTGTCACCAACCCTACTACATCATTAGGTGGCAATATCTCCTTTGTCGAATCTTCATCCTCCACTAATGATGACATGTCCCCATATTCCTTCTCATCGTCCGTAACCACTTCCCTACTAGGCAAAATAATCATGGCCCGTTGGTTAGGACATTGCGAAGCAATATGCCCAAAACCTTGGTACCTAAAACACTTGGCATCTTGATGACGTGGCCTAGCGATCTCACGGATAGCTTTGAAATCGACTTTGACAGTGGATTCTTGAGGCGCTGCTCTTGGTCTTGGAGAATTAGAAGCGGCCGTGACTTTGTCCTCCTTAGTAGGCTGCAGTTTCCTCCAATTTTCAGCATAAAAAGAGGCATTGGAACGTGAATTACACCTCCTCTTGCAGCGCCGTTCCATTTTGACAGCTTTGTCCACCAACTGTTGCAAATCGAGGTAGTGTTGAAGCTCCACGATCTCTGCAATTTCAGCCTGTAACCCATTGAGAAAACATGCCATGGTTGCCTCCTCATTGATGTGCGCGGGGTATACATATACAATTTGCTCATTCACAATCAAGTTTTACATTTGTAAACTCCTAAATACCCCACACGCAATTTATCACAAGTATACGAATCGTGAACAAGTATAAGGTATTAAGAGTCAATCCCATAGGGAAGATTGCAATTACCGGTGTTTTTCGAACTCCTTTATTATCTAGACTATCATAAATATAAAAGTAATGAAAATTAGCACTAGAAAGCTCCTAGAGATATGGAATTTCTTACTACTCTTGTAAATAAAGTTACCGGTTAAGTGAATGTTATTATCTTGGCTAGTTATGGCGTAATTTTCTAATATATGTGAAACCTACTCTCGTAGTGAATCAACTATACTTGTAGCTAAACCATACCTACTCTCGTGGTTATGAAGTGACTATAAGTTCATTTCTTCTATGAAATTATATTAAATAAGTCATTAAAGCCACATAGGTGCACCTCTACTCTCGTGAGTGTACTCCCTAGGTTTATCACTTCTTTGAACTAGTGTTAAATTCCAATTTTCGTTGCAAACTTAACACCTTAAGATTATCACAATTAATGGCCGGTTAATCATGATTAAAAAAGTAAAAGTGATAAATAACTTGCTCAAAATAATATTATCAAATAGCCAAATAAACATCACAAACAAGATATAGCAAGTTCATCTATACTCTAGGTATAAACTTTAGCAAAACATGAAAATAAGATCCAAACTTGTATTATAGTTAAACATGAAATTAAATACAAAAGAAAAAGTGATAGGAGAGATGTCACCATTGTCACATGAGCTTCAAACTCTCCATCTTTGCTCCTCCAATCTTCATCCAAATCTAGCTACAAATACAAGATGGATAAACTACTCTGTATATACTATACTAATGAACTAAGAAAAACTAGTGAAGACTACATTTTTTTGTGAGTTTCTCTAGCCTTCCAAAGTTATTTTGAATCTTGCAAGTCCATGACTATATATAGATGAATGCAGTCAGGAAATGAGGCTTGAAACATCCCTTTTACAGCTGCTAATTGGTTGTCATATGTTCATACATAGCTGTGAATTATTGAAGGAGAAAACAGGTTGTACCAGTGGAGAGCAGCTATTTTTGATTAGAATCTGGCAACTTCAACCGCTATTTGCTCTATGATGACGGCTGAATTAGCTCTTGTACAAAACATAGAAGTTGTAGTTCTTTGAAATAGCTGTCCAATGCTTCAAGAATCATCCAAATCGGAGCTTTGTAGACTGAGATATGACCAAACTACCAAAGCCTGGTCAGAGCTCTATTTTCAATTTTGGACAGTAGTGTTGAACTTTGGTATTTCGACCTTTTGACTGAGAAAACGGATAAATTGGACTCTGATGTCTTCATACCAAATTTATATACATCTCTTGGCTTCAAATTGGTTTAAAAATAATCTTAATCCAATGTGTGTAGCTCAAGATATAGCCGAAATACCACAGGTTGCCAAAGTTGACTTTACTTGCATTCTTTTGTCTTTAATTGCATTTATTCTTTTACACTTCATATTCTATTTTCATCACTTTAATCCATCATCAATCATCCAAATATCTTCTCAATGCACTCCTTTTGATAATTGAATCATTAAACCTACAAAAATATGAAATTTTTACCATAAAAATCCATAAAATGCAATTTTTACCACTTAAATCATAAAATGCATATTTTCACTAGAAACTTAGTTTATTAGCTATAAAATTAAATAAAACACACCAAAACTAATTAATAAAGCACACTAAAAATATGTAAAATATATTCTTATCACTCATCTTCATGCATATTAGCCCTAAGCATCGCAATCTCCATTTTCTTGAAGTAGTCTTCAACCGTCGTACTACCTTGCGTGAGAGATTGCAATTTTTGATGCAAATCTCGGTGGTAGTAATTAAGTATGAACTTTTCCTTTTAAGGCCTCACAATTCTTCCCAAGTTCCAATAACTCGTTCCCTATTTCTCCCTCTACTAGCACGGAGTTGTTCCCACCAAACCAAGGCATAGTCGATGAACTCAATAGTTGCAGGTTTCACTTTCTTCTTTTCGGTGTAAGTGTTGCAATCAAAGATCATCTCGATCTTGCGTTCCCACTCTAAGTATGCAACCAGATCAAATTTGCCTTGGAACGAAGGGATTTTAAGTTTTATCCCTTTGATTAACTCATCTCTGCGCCGGTTGGGATGTTTATCATAGCGATATTGTCTTTCGAACTCCTCTTCTCCATTGCTGGAAATTTCATATTCAAGACGAGGAACTCAAGTATTGCTGCATTTTTGGGATGCCACGGAATTCTCCAAGTTATCTATCCGCTCATGAATCGGTTCAAAAAAACGGGTCAACATTCTTTGAAACTCACTTATGAGAGCTTCATTGTTAAGCTTTGGGTCAAAATGAGATGATTCATCTCCGTTGGACATGCTTAAGACCCCAACTCCAAAAGACCTGCAGACTTGGTTGGAATTTGAGGAGAGGATTAACTCGGATTGGACTGGAGTTTTAAGACATGAATTTCTGGAAAATTTTCCCTTCTTCCCCACGACCAAGTGCTAAGCTTCCTTGTCAGCAAAGACTAGAGGTGGCAAAATGGGCGGGATGGGCGGGATTTGCTTGGGTTTGAGATGGAACCGAGTCATATGGGTTTGGGCTCAACCTTACCCATATGTGTTTTGGGACTAACTTGGGCGGGATCAATTTGGGATGGGTTTAGATTGATCCCGCCCAATACCCAAATTCATTTCCTACATACTTTTTTCTTTTAATTCATTTTTTATTTTTTATAAAATTTTAATATTTTTGATTTATTAAATTTCTTTTAGTTTTATTAAATAAACATGCAAGTGCTTTATACTCAAGATTCCCACCAAAAATTGGATTAACAAATAAAGGAAAAGATAGATATACAGCCATATTCTAATATATATCAAGATGGCCAAGGTCCGTTTGGATTGACTATTTTTCCAAAAAATAAGTTTTTCAAATACAATGTTACAGTAATATACAATAACTCAAGAAACATCCTATCCATATTAGTATATCAAATATTTCAAAAAAATTTTATAGTAAAAATTTTTCATATACACTGTTACAATAAAATATTTCAAAAACACCCCCCCAAAAACAGTTAATCCAAACGGAGCCCTTGCTATTTGAACCCAATGGGTACCCAAGTATTTCCCACCCTTTCCCATTCATTGATGGGTATAGTTGGGATGTGTCCCAACTTAAACCCAATATCAAATTATAATACCCATCCCGCCCAAAGTTCCTTTGGGCATGGGTAGCCCATTGGGACTTGGGACAAATTGCCAGCTCTAGCAAAGACTCACGGACTGCCTGGAAATCCTTTGCAACCCAGAATTTGAAGCATAGTTGGAGTTTTTGGAAACTGGAACCACGGAAATTATGCTCTCTTCCTACCCTAAAAAGGATTGGAAAGCTTGACTTGTGTTTAACTCCTAGGCAGATTCAGATTAGTCAGCAACAAGGAAGGTCGCGACTTGCAAATCCTAGGCTGATTAGGACTAGCAAGCAGCGGCTGCCTCCCTTTAATTTCAGCTGACTTGCACCTTGCCAAAACTTGATCAAGGCTGGAAGATTAAGGTGCTGGCGATCAAGCTTGATGTTGTGTCAAGGTTTTTGTTTTTGTTTTTTTAATGGATAGAAAAAAGAAGGTCGCCGATATGCAGCAAGCCTTTTCCTTGGCTCGGATATGCTCCTTTGGTCGAACTGTGGTTTGTGGTATCCCAAGATTTTATGCAAGAACCTGATTAGGATTTTGGAACTCCAAGAATTTTCGGTTCAAGCAACTGCAAAATCTGACAAGATGTTCAAGAATTTTTAGGAAAAAATTCTGTTTTGCACAAAACTTCAAGAGACTTCCAATCCAATGACGAACAACCAAGACTTGTCACACTCCTTCCAAGAATTCCAAGAAACGATTTCTTGATTCTCAAGAAACTTCAAGATTGGAGTTCTACCAACCAAGAACTTCAAGAAAGTCAAGAAATTGAATAAAAAATTTCAAGAAACAAGACACAACAAATTCGAACAGCCTTCGCTCAACATGAAGATACGACAACACGAAACCCTAGGTAGATGAACACAACTTTCTTGACTTGATGGACTGATTTTTATTTTTATTTTTTTTGGACTCAAAACACAAACGAAACAATGAACAATAGAAAGATTGACAACTAGAACAAAAGAAATTTACGAGTGAACAGTGATTTCAGGATGAACAGTACTGCTCCAGTAGCGATGAACAGTGCTACTACAGTACCGTGAATAGTACTCTCTCTTTTTTTTTTTTTGGGAACACGAACAACAAGAAACACACGGAGAAAACCCTAGACACGACAACAAAATAGAAAACAAGGGATATACGTGATACCTCTTCAACTAGCCCTAATTGCCAACTGATACGGACTCTATACGATGACTAGGACCTAGAAGATTGATTGGTAATACGTTGGGAAGACGGAGTTGAAAACGACACAAGGAACCGCTCGAGTATCGAACCAACGGTAGAAAGAAGCCACGATTGAGTGCGTTTCTCAATCGATAAGTCTCCGATCACCTTAGGAATAGCCCTAAGATGTCAAATTAGCTTTTGGAAGCCATGGAAGAGAGCAACACCCAACAGCAAGTTTGCTGGAAATTTTCTAAAATCTCTCTCCTCGAATGAAAGAAAATACAATTATAAATAACTCTACTAATACCCAAGATAGGCTAGACTAAGACTTGACCCAATTAACCATTCTACCATGGACTTAATAAACAATAACAAACTAAACAATTCGACTCACTAATTATGGCCCTAACCATCTAATTCGGATCCAACTCAACATGAGATTTTGGACCGATTTTATTCCTGCTAATTTGGCAAAATAATACTAAAAGTTTGTCACTAAAATTGCGGTCCACTTGAGTTTCAATGGACAGCCTATATGAACTCCGTCTCGCATCAGAAGGGAGATTTTAGCTGCACGAATACGTTGTGGTAACTGTTGATGAAACCCCTTAAGTTGCTGAGGTGAAACTAAATCCCGATCACCCCCTGCAAGAGACAAACGCCTCTCTTTAGTAGCACGTTTCCTTCTAGGAGACAACCAAGGCAAATTCAAATTAACGCGAGGGTTCACATCCAGCAATAATAAGTCATCTTCAACGCCATGCGCGTTCTCCAGATCTCCAAAAGAATTTGAAATTGGAAGATCACAATGACCATCATCTAACACAGAATGAATTGAAACATAATCATCATCTTTTTGCAAAGCAGCTTCGGACTGCACAAGAATCCGTGAAGTTTGTTCACTGGCAAGAAGGAAAAAATCCTCCCCAACTACCGTATTTGACTGCTCCTTAGAAAGCTGTACCAACTCCACACTAGGATTAGTCCCATCAGATAGCACCAATCCCTGCTACAAGTCTAACTGATCAGAAGCGTCAGGTTCTGAAGGCTTGACCTGAAGGCCAAACTCAAGCTGCTGTTGAACAGGAACTGAATTTGGCTGATTCCTATCAAAGTTCTTGGGCACATACACAACATATGGTTCAATGAAGGGAATTTCTTAAAACACGACTGCTTAGAATGACCTAGCCGATTACAAAAAACACAATAATCTAGCCATTTTTCATAATCAACTGACTGAAAAAACCCTTAATTAAATCCCCAATCCATACCCGTTCCACAGTTTTCTTTGCAACGTGAACCTCAACAAGAACCCTAGCAATTGAAGGAGTTTTTAAATCAAGAGTAGAAGAGTCAACCTGAAGCGGATGACCAATCAATGATGCTATTTTATGCAGTTATAACTTTGTTAAATAATGGCATTGGAAGACCAGGCAGATTAATCAGCACCAGCACAATTGAAGAATCCCGATTGGGTAAACAATCTAAAGTCCACCTCGACATGTTCATAGGTTTATTTTGAATAAACCACGTCCCTCGAACCCATAACCTCGTCAAATCCTCTTCTTTTTTTTTTTTAACGGAAACGATAGGAAATATATTGATTTAAAAAACAAGCTATACAAACTTGAGCAAAGGCCCATCACAAGCTTTACAATTGTGTTGCTTGACACAGAGGACTTAGATATTCCTCATCTTGCACTGATGTAGTAGCATACTTGCTAATTCTTTTCCCTAATCTATTACACTGGTTTTCAGCCAAACTGAATGAGCAGTTCATAAACAAAGCTTTGAGCATGTGAATATCTTCTAATTGAGCAAAAAGTCTGATGTCTCGTGTGTTGTGAGTTCGCAGCATTCGTAACAATTGAGCGGATGAAACTAGTAGATTAACATCTGGCCAAGGCTTTTGTCTAATTTTGCACAATAATAATTTGAGCGCAGCAGAATAATCCAGTAAAAAGTCACCTGTACTTCTGTCTCGCATGGCCCATGCAGCGTGCACATTGTTGTCTTTTGTTGCCATTATGCCAATGCCAACAATTTTGCTTTCCTTCAGCTGGCTCACCTCCACTTCAATTGTCATCTTGTTGCTGTGTATAAAGTCGCACGGTCCCTCTTCATCACTAGCTGATGTTTCCTAGCTGCTCACCCGCTTCTCCCTACTTTTCACTTCAGTGTACTCTATCCATTCTAGATGAGCTTTCTATACAATGTCAAAAGGAGTCCTGCACTTGTTGTTAAAGACCTTCTCATTTCGAGCTTTCCACAGTTGCCAGAGAATGTTCACAGTAAGAGCTTGGTGCTTGTGCCCTTCATTTCTGCTTGTTGCTTCCATTAGACCACTCCACCATTTGTTGAAATTGCCTCTACTGTCATCAATGCCATCCCACTGCACTGGTGCAAACCTCCATACTTCCTTTGCCGGGTTGCAAAAGAAAACAAGTGTTCTATGGTTTCCTCTCCTGCGCCACAGATTTGGCAAATTGGTTTCCCCATTCTGGTTCGGCAGTATATTAGCTCATTCACTGGTAGAGCTTGGTTCAGACATTTCCAAAGAAAAGTCTTGTGTTTACCCTTGATGTCCAGTCTCCACATTTTGCTCCAGTCTTTCTCCTTCTGTCCATTAAAGCTGGTTTCCCCTTGCCATCCAGCTACTCCGCTTCCAATATTAGTAGTTTTCTCCTCCCCCTCCAACATCTTGTAGGCTGACTTCACAGTGTAGTTTCCATTGGTGCTTGCTATCCAGTAACTGCTATCTGCCCTTCCTGCCATACTTATTGGGATTTTGAGGATTTATTCAGCATCTTTGCCATTGAAAGTATTGAAAATCAATAGTCTATTCCACCTGAAGTTTGTTATCAGTTCTTTCACTTTGTTTAGGCAGCATCTTTGGGGTTTAGGAGTAGTAGGTGTCCCTCTTCAATATTAGTCATTATTTAATGGAAGCATGAAAAATTTTTCATTAGTCATTATTTGCGATTGTAAAAAAAAAATCAACATGAAAAAATAAATACTCTTTAGAAAAAATAGAAATATAGAAGGAGAAGGCAGCCATTATATCACGAGCAAATTTCACAATAATGCACTTTTTACCAATATGAATAAATAAAAAAAATAAAAGAAAAATATAAAACCCAACTATTTCAATCAAATGAATTTTAACTAAAAATTAAATAACCAATCTAAAATGATTGAGCATTACGAATAATTTACATTTTCTATTAATAACAAAAACACTTAGATAAAATGTAAATAGTCCAAATTCAATGAATATTACACTTTGCTTTAGCCCATTCAAATTCATATAAAAATTGAAAAGCTGAATAAGTAACAAGACATTAAATAAAGCACTTAAATGTTCCCGCAACTCACAAACACGCAAACAATTTAGTTGTAATTGAAATGACAACTCATGTAATCCAAATCCAAGCAAACAATAAAAAATTTTCTTATATTCCATCTATAATCAGCTAACTGATTTTGATATCATAATTAGAGTTTTTTCATCTAAGAAAAAAGGGAAAAAAAATCTATGTATTAATTTTAATGTATCCATATTGAACATGCCATTTATCATATTAGTACGGAAAAGGACTAGTTGTTGTTTTTGCTTTATGTTGTATTTTTTTTTTTTTTTTGGTTGAATTATGATTGCAATCAGAGTCTTGCAAGCAGAATCCACTTTATATGTGAGAACAGATCCTTACTAGACAAACCTATACACAATATGTTTTCTTGACTTCCGGGAATCTTAATAGTAGACAAAGGCAAAAAAGCAAAAGATTTGACCAGTTACATCACTTTGATTTTCTTGTATAATGTGCGATGCATGTTATCATCCAAAATAACTAAATCGAGAGACCAACCAAACGATAATGTACATCAGAATTACCTGTTGAGCATGCCAGCACCATTTCCATCCCCAGATTCTTTCAAGTTTACTTTCTGAGAGATCAAGGACCGCCAATTCCCTTGGGAAAAAATCAGAAGGAAGGCTTCTCAGGGAACATTTTCTCCACTGTAACCACTTTAACTGGGCAGGTAAACGTTTCAAACGTCCTTCCAATTTCACATTGCTGAACTGTAACAGTCTCAGATTCACCATTGATTCAAATGATGTAGAATTAAGTATGACTTCACCATCTTTTGTTGCATAACGGTGATGATGCTCCTTGTATATCTCCCTGAAGTATGTTATTGCAGAGGTAAAATTGGGTGTTTGACAAAGTTGTTGCCATGCAATTGCCCGTGCCTTTTTATCCCTAGGGAAGTTCTTCTTTTCAAGGTCTAATACAATTCCTTGAATATCTCGAGTACCCTTTCCGTCTTGAAAGAGACCCAAAACATCGGCGGGATTCCAGATTCTGCTGCGCCCATAAACATCCGATAAATTTTCTTCTACAATTATCTGTCTTCCCATGTCTCGAATCTGGTCATGCATCCATAACTGCTCAGAATCGATAAATTTTATAAGGGATCTTGAAACAAGAGTAGTAACCGCAGTCTCTACTCCAAAATAAGAGCCTCTCAGCGCATCAATTACATCCTCTCTGTTCATTTCCAAATTCAGAAACAAGCATGCAATGTCAAGAAATATTGACCGCTCTTGAACATCAAGGGCATCATAACTTATCTTCAAGGCACCCTGAAGTTCAGGCCCACGGATCTGTTTCAGCTTTTCCAAAGCATCTTGCCATTCCTCTACTATTCTCTTACCGTATAAAAGAGAACCAAAGACTTCTAGTGCCAACGGTAGTCCACCGGTACAGGAGACAATTTCTTTGGACAAATTAAGGAAAGCTCCTGTGGGATTCTCTCTTCTAAATGCATGGTGACTAAAAAGTTTTAGTGACTCAGACTTTCCCAAAGATTTCACTTCATAAATCTTATCCACAAAATCAGTTGGCAAAACTGCCGCATCTCTAGTAGTAATTACTATCCGGCTTCCTTCAGAGTACCATTCTCTCGAGCCAGCTAGTTCTTTAAGTTGTCCTGCATCATCAATGTCATCTAAAACTAGAAGAACTCGGTTTTGTTTCAGTATCCTCTTCATTTCTAGCACATAAGATTTGGCATCAGAGAAAGTAGGAGGCACCTTGTGTGAAGAAAGATCACCAACAATCTTTTTCTGAAGGAATTCAGGACCATTTTGCCGACTTTTAAAATTTTCTCTAACACTGGAAAGGAAGCTGCGGCATTGAAAGTGTCTAGCAAGTTTATTGTAGAGAGCCTTGGCAAGAGTTGTCTTACCAATTCCACCCAGTCCGCGCAAACCCAGAACTTGCAGGCCATTTTGCCTGACGTCTAACAATTCCACTAATTCTTCCAGACGAAAATCAAGTCCCACAACGTAAGAAGCCACAACCACAGGGGAATTGGTCAGTTCAGCCAGAATCCTTTTGACTATGTTTTGTATCAAATCCGACTCTTCGCTGTTGTTATAAACCCATCCAGAAATCCCACCAACTCTTTCCATGGCTTTCCTCCATCCGACCACCTTTTGAACTCCAAACCTTTCTTGTCAAACAAAATTATAAAAACAATAGAAGATAAATGAAAAAGGGAATACTCAACTACCTTTGTCAATGAAATCTCAATTGATGACAATGAATATTCACACAAAAATAATTAAATATGCTGGATTAAAAATATTCTTGTGAATTGAATAATTACAAAAAGTTCATATACAAAAAGTATATACGTAAACAATTCAAAAAATGGTGCAAAAAAATTTTAAAAATAATGCAGTTCACTTCATACTAAAGAACTTCATCAAAAAGCTAACTAATTCAACTCATACAACATGATAAATAATAATTGTCTACCGTACAAAGAATTAGGTTTTATATGATATGAAAATTGTAGAAAACCTGAGTCTAAAGAAAAAAGAAACACCATTTATATATTTTATTCTTAAATAATTAACTGATTGTAATTCTTCAAGTAAATAATCAATAATCATAAGTATTGATATTGCAAATACTATTGAGAAAGTGTTTAATAATTTAACGAAATCTTAGTTTTTGGTTGTTAAAATTTGATAAAGTTCATCGTAGATTTTACTTTCAATTGAAAAAAGACATATCTAGACTGATAAGTGGGCTTGTGAAGGCATCGGAGGAAGGAAAGTAGATGCATAGTACAAGAATCGGAATGATAAAAATCTAATAAAAATAATTTAAGCATGATCTAACAAAAATAATTGCAAAATATATTTACTTCTCCCATACTTGATATGTACATAATATTTCCTTCTTAATAACATTATTTTGACTATACAAAAATATGCAATTTTATAATTTAAGGGTAATCACAACACCTTTGGTAAAACATGATAGTGTTAACAATTGTTATCAAAGTTCAATCCAAATTTAATCAATAAAAGCTTGAAAAAAGTTCTAATAGCTTGAGGTCAAAGAGTTCAAATTTGAATAATGTTACTTAAGTTATGTTATGAGGTAGATAATCAAAACTTCATAACAAATTTTTGTAGCTACAAAACTATTATATTTGGATTATTATACTCACGTGCAAAGCAAATGCAATATTTACTAGTAAAAATATTAAAAGTACCAAAAGCTTTTTTAGAGTGCAAATATCACTTACCGTATGATTATACTAGTACTTTAAAAAAGTTATTCAATGACAGTTAGATTCACAGAGAAAGAAAAGGTCAGTCACGTTAGATTTATATGTGTTTTTGTCAACATGATTAGACCATATATGTTTAACATCTTAATTAATGTTAAAGTTTTGCACAACTAAAATATATAGAAGTAAAGAAACCTGACAAAATGTCTTCAGAGTTCAATCCAAAAGAAAATGGAGAAAATGACCTGAAAATTAGCAACATCAACCAAAGGTACAAAATCAACTGCCATCCTAGACACGCTCATTAGAACTTGGATTGGATCCTCTTAGGTTGACTTTCCTCAGTTTGTTTATGCACTTGCCTAAAAACCAACTGTGAAATTTACTAAAGAAAAACTGGGCATGCCATTCATTTCACTTGATAAACGTACTAATTAAGAAGAACATTCAATCCATTAGAGGAAAATCTGGCCGTTCAATTTGTTTGTAACATGTAGAAGGTACACAAGCAGAGAAAGTTATTGACAGAACTCAGGATGCTTGATGAAAGGGAGAAATATTGTTTGAATAGTATTTATTTTCTGCTTGCCACTTATCAGACAGCAATTAAATAGACCAGCTTTGACCCCTTATTTTTCCCTTAATAAATGTAATTTCTAGATGCTATTGTTGCTCTGGATAAATGGAGGAATGCAATTTAATCTGCATGTGTAAAGTGAAGACATACTAATTATTGGATGACTGAGTTTTGTAATTTGGATGACTCATCAGCAATATTTTCAATTGACTTTACAATAAAAGTGGTTTGTTGCGGCCATGCCTCCCTTTTCCTCGCCATTTTACTTTTTGGCGCGCATGCAGTGTGTGAACGGTCGGGTTTGGATTCGGACCCGAACCGGATCCGATTATTTTTTTGAGTTTGGGTTGAAAAATAATTTTGATACTTAAATCCGGATCCGAATCCATTTACTCTAACTAAAAAAAGGCTGGATCCTAACAATATATTAATAATTATAAAATATAAATATTTCTAAATACATTCTTTTACCAAATTAATAATTTAGTAATAACTTTGTAGATTGATTTGTGGATAATTTTGGATTGACTATTGCGAGTTATTTTTAATTTCGTTTTGTAATTTGATTTATTTAAGTTTGGAGATTGGATTTGTGATTGGTTTTGGATTTAATTTTGAAATGTTTAACTTTGGATATTTTCTTTCCGGCTAGACCCGGATCCGACCCCCGGATCCAACCCGGTTTCGGGACTCTAAGGTCAAGACCTATTGGGTATACGGGTGGAATCTGGGTCTACGATATAAAAATGGGCCAAAGTCCAAAATTTTCAATTCTAATCCGAACCCGACCCGTTGGCACCTCTACTCAGCATGTAACCACCTGCCAGACAAACCATAGAAAAGTTTATGTCCTTGAAGTACATATAGGATTCTTATTATCCCACCCTTGCAATAGCAGGCAATCAAGAACTCTTCTTCAATAGATCAAACATTTAAAAAGAATCAACAAGAGGATAAATTAGTTAATCACAAAAGTTGAAACCAAAGGTGAAACAGTTAGTAATATTGTTGAAGGCTTTTGATTGCAGATGGAAGCAAGAGATCCTTCTGAAAGTCGTGCTGCATTGTAACTTAACATGTATACTGATTCAACTATTACTCATATTTCCATTGGTTTACCCTTTTGTCTGTTCTTACTCTATGATAATCATCTTCCAGTTTACACAGGAATTCAGTCTTAAGTGATAACCAACAAGAAAAACAATGGGGAAAGGATCTTAAAGAAACTGTCTCGCAAGCAGCATTGTTTGGATTACCCATGCCTGCAATAATAAGGGCGTATTCAAGCTAAAAGTAAAGTGGTCTGTTTATGGTGAACTTTAATCTCCACAGGGCCTTTATTTACAGCTTTTCTGCGAGTGAGCATATTTACATTCTAAAATAACCATGTAAAACTCTAAGGCTGAAACATGTTGCAGTTATTCTAGAAGAGAGAGGTGCTGCATCTCATGTGGTTTAACCAACAATGTCATAGAATCCAACTAAATCCAAAGATTTGCTTGATCTGATCCTCCATGGCTAAAAATTCTCAAACTCACTATAGCCATTAAGCCACTGCCTTGAGCATATAAAAAACCAAGAGAATTCAGCTCTTAGCAGCATCCAATGAGATAAATAAGGCCAATGAAAATATTAGGAGGAGATGAGTTTTATCGGTTGATCAAACCAGTGAACATCTATCAGGTTGGTAGAGGTCCATTTAAGGAACATTGGCTGCCAGAGAAGAAGAAAAGAAATGCACAGACAAGGATCCACAGCAGGAGACTCAGAACCACCAACTCAGCTTTTCTGGACATGAATTCATCGAACCAGTCCTCATGCAGCTGAATGAACTCTTCAACAACAATATTTACCAAACCATCCAATACCCACTTAGTGCAAATCCACGCCTCTTGCAATTCATGGTTCGAAGTCTCGGCTGAGACCGAGATGACTCGATCGAGTCGTCACTGTCTCGGCCCCTAACGATACGATACCGTGATGAAACGTTACCGAGATACTTGACTCGCCAAGAAATCGCCCGAGACGTCACCGCAACGGATTGACTCTGCCGAATCACACCGAGTCACTCCGAGTTATCCCGAGTCAAGATGAGAAATCGGCCGAGTTACACAGTGACGGATTGACTCGGCCATTTCTTTTGCTATTTTTTATTATTTTTGTTTAGCATACTTTTTTTATATTATTAACAATTTTTAGAATATTAAATACTTTAAAATTTGCGTCTCACCGAGACCGCGACCAATATGCCGAAACCGATATGGAACGTTCTGGGCCGCGACCGTGACCGTGACCGTGACCGCGACTTTGAACCATTACAGCTCTCTTTAAATGTTTCACTTCTAGCTCTGCCTCAGCCGTCAAGGGTACTCGAATTCACTGTTTCTGATTTTGTAGTTCTAGATTGATTGGTTGAGGCCGTGGCTTCTTTGTGCTCATTAGAAATGGTTATTGATGGCAGAGGGGTGAAATCAGATGAAGCAGCAGCCTCCAATGGCAGTCAAGTTGCCCGACTGAATAAATCAGTCATATCCTGTACCACAAATACATCTGTAATCAGCTCGATAAGTCTAAACAAGTAAAACTATACCATCAACAGTTATGCAAGCTATCTACAACATACAATTATCCCTTTCACAGGCTATTTGTGAGTTATGCAATACAATCAATAATAGACGCGAATTCAAGGGTAAACAAGAATTTATTAATTAACCAAAGTTTTAACCATAGAATGCTGTGTTTGAGAAGTTTTGAACGATGTAACAAGGAAAAAGTACTCCATATTGAAAGAACTCCACAATAAATACAATGATTACAAGACCGAAATACTAGTATTTCATTACCATGATTTTCCTCTGAAAATAACAGAAATGATATCGCTCTTCAGACAGCAAGATCATCAGAAAAAAAATAGAGAGAGAGAGAGAGAGGAACAGAGATACTGAATAAGTAAGTTCTAAATCCCTGCTGTCATTCTGTCATCAAAGTGTTTCCCGGCAAAACTTAATCTCAAGACTGTGATAGAGCTCTTCAGTTGCACGGGTTATTTCATATGAAAGAAAAGTCTTCAATGCAAGTGGAGTCAGCAGGGTCAATGAATCCGTTACTCTCTCTACCAGACATACATCTAAAATCGCAAATAAGTCTAAACAAATAAATCTCCATCAACAAGTATGAAAGTTCTCAATAACAAGTAATACTCAATCATAGGTCTCCAAACTAGGGCTGCAAACGAGTCGAGCCAAATCGAGGTTTGGGCTAATCGAGCTGAATTTCGACTAAATTTTACCAAGTTCGAGCTTGACGAACCGGCAATTTAAAACTCGAGCTCGACTCGAATCGATTCAAGTCGAGTTCGAGCTCGAGTTTGAAAAAAAATAAAAAATAATTATTTTATTTTTTAAAAAATAAATAAAATAATATTTTTTTCTTAATAAATAATAAAATTTTAAGGATATATATGTAATTTTACTATTAAAATAAGAAAATAAATATATATATATATACTTTAAAAAAATAAAAAATATTATATATATATATACTCGCGAATCGATTTTTGGCTTAATTGAGCAGAGCTTTGACTTACTTTTATAAAGTTCAAACTTGAGTTCGAACTCTACGAGCTGTCAATTTAAAGTTCGAGTTCGAAAAAATAAAAAATAATTATTTTATTTTTAAAAAATAAATAAAATAATTTTTTCTTAATAAATAATAAAATATTAGAGATATTTATGTAATTTTACTATTAAAATAAAAAATAAAAAAATATGTATATACTCGAACTCGCGAGCTAACGAGGTTAATATTTTTGAGTTCGAGTTCGATTTGACTAACTCGAGCTGGATATTGATCGAGGTGGAGTCGAGTTTTGTTTCGTTTGCGGTCCTATTCTCAGCAAAACTTAATCTTGAGACTCTATAGATAGTTAGCCCGTTTGGGCTGCTATTTTATAAAGTTTTTGTAGAAAAAATGTATCATAACTATTTGATATATATGAGGTAAAAAAGTGATTGAGAAACATATTCTCGGAAAACGTAAGAATTTTTTTAAAGAAAATTGACAATCCAAAGCTTTTCAGTTGAAAAAGCAAATCTAGGGTCTTTAGGATTTAAAGTATCAGAAATTACATTTGTCAGAAACAATCCTATAAATTATTGCCACATTTTTCCTCTCAAAGTATATAAACATCTTATTTTGTACTCGTCCGGAACGTTTATTGACAAAAGAGGGGTGTGGTCAGATGCAACAACAGTCTCCAATGCAATAAAATTTGCCGGATTGTGTACCAGAAATACATCTTAAATCAGCTCATTACATCAAACGCGTGAAACTCTTCTACCCTCCATCGGACAAGCTCTCTATGACATAATTATTCTTTCACAGATCTCCTAGCTGGAACATGTTTTCGCATAAAATCCCAATGCAACACACGATCGAACTAATCTTCGTTTCTAAAACCCCTAATAATTATGGTACAATATTGAACCATGCTTTCCCAATCTTGGTTTCTAACAGTGCCATTTTACTTATGAAGAAAATTTTCCGGATACACGATGAAATGGAATCTGAAAGTCCAGACCTGAAAAGGTTATGGATTGTTGCAAGCACTGTAAATATTGCAGTCATTGTAACTAATCTGCAAGAAGTATTAGATCGTAATGAATCTTCTGTCCTACTTTCTATGCCACTTTTTATTATATTGCTATTTCTTATTTATAAACATTATGTTTTATTTCTTTTATGTTTCTTTAAGATCAAATAACTATTAACTGAGTAATACACAAAATTTAACAAATACAAAAAATCAAAATGCATAAAAAAATGAGATTTTTTAATGAATTTTTTGCTGTATTTTTTAATTTTCTATTATATTGCCTGATGAGGTTGTTGTATTTATATTTCACTCAATTAATAGTTATTGGATCTTAAAAAAACAAAATAGAAATAAAATATAATATTTATGAATAAGAAATAATAATATAATAAAAAGTAAGATAGAATATCCGTTGTGGTATTTGACCTTTTCAGGCACTATTTTCAATTCTTGAACGTGTTAGGTAAATATCGGGCCCATTCGGCGTATATAGCTAGCTTAAAATCTCAACATGAGCACAGAAGATTTATGCCAATGTGAAGTGATAGCAAGACATGATAACTTCGTTTGCATTAGTAAAATTGGGTGGATATTTGATGAAAAAGGCAATGAAAAAAAGAGTAAATAGACAGAACAAATTAGGCAGAAATTATCCAACTTTACTCATGTTTATATATAGTTTACCTTTTCTCGTCCCTTAAGAATTTCTACGGAAATTCAATATCAAGTGGTAACTAAAAATTACTATCTGGCAAAACTTTTATTTTTGGGAGTACTTGTGCATGCATGCAACAAGGCACAATCAGCCAAAGGTGGCATGATGCATTTTATGCCACACCATCTTCTTTTTTCTTTTGGATAGGATCTTTATCTGTAACTTTTCTGCAAGGAAGCACAAAAACATTAAAACACTAAAGGCTAATGCACGTTGGACTTATTCCCGAAGAGAAATCAGACATCTATTATACTTAAATCTTTCAACTCTCTAGAGCCAGTCACACCCACAAATGTGATTGTTCTCATAATTCGACGGACCGCAGTTATTAAATCTCTCAACTTAATTACTATGTAGTCATGAAGCATTCAGCTAAAGCCTAAAGCATACCAAAACCCAAGAAAATTTAGCTTTCAGCAGTATTTCAAGAAAGAAATATGGACAGCAGAAATATGAGGAGCTAATTGAGTTTTGTCTATTAATCAAATAGCAAATATCTTTCAGGTTGGTGGTGGTATAGCTCCATTGAAGGAACTTTGGCTGCCAGAGAAGGAAAAAAATAGACGACAAACAAGAAACGGCAGCATGAAGCTCAGAACAGCAAGTGTAGCTTTTCTGGCCTTGGGTTCCTTGAAGTTGTCCTTCTCCTCAAGCAACTGAATGAAGCTTTTAGCGAAATTAATCACAGCGTCTCCTCTGGCTTCTAACATCTGAAGTTGAGCACTAGTGAGATGTTTTATTACTATCTCTGCCACAACATTGCCCTTCATTGTTTCTAATTTAGTAGTTGTGGTTATGGCTTCTTCCTGCCCTTTAGAAGTGGTATTTATTGATGAAAAAGGGGTCAGCTCGGATGAAGCAACAGTCTCCAATGCAAGTGAAGTTGCCGGAGTCAATGGATCAGTTAAATTCTGCACAGTCAATAAATCTACAATCAGTTTGATGAGTCTGAGCGTGTAAAGCTCTTCCATCAACAATTACAAAAGCTCTCTAATAACAAGTAAACATTTTCTTTCACAAATCTCCTTATCACAAAATTTCTGATGAAAGGCCTATGCAGTACAATCAAAAATAAGAAAACACAAATTTGATGGAAATAAATAACTTATTAATAAAAAATACAACTAGTAAGAGAATGCTGTCTTTAAAGAACTTTTGCACCAAGTAGAAAGACAAAGTAAATCTATACAAACTCCAAAAGAAATCAATAGTAATAATAGCAATATAGTACTACTTTATTACCATAACGTCAGTCCTTGAAGATGGAGGTATGGGCTTAGGTGAAGCAACAGTCACCAATGCAAGTGAACTTGGACTCAATGAATCAGTCATATTCTATGCCACAGAAGCACAACAATTCAGTTCAATAATGCTAAACAAGTAAAAGTTAACAAACCAACAATTCTGCAAGCTCTCTGTATCAAGTAAATATTCATTTACAGGTCTCCTAACAAAAGCAATCCAATAAAAGCCCCATGCCATAACATTAAAAAATGAGATCCAAATTAACAAGAAAAAAATAACTCATCAATTGAACAAAGCACTAGTCAAATAATGCTGTGTTTAAACAAGTTTTACACAATGTAACAAGGAAAAGTACTCAAACTATGTGAACTCCAAACAAATCCAAAGATAATAAAAGCAAATTAGCAGCACTTTATTACCATAACTTTGGTAATCGATGGCAGTGAGATTAGGTCACATGATTCAACAGTCTCCAGTGCAATAAAGTTGCCGGACTCGATAAATTACCTATATTCTGTAGCAGAAATATATCTAAAATCAATTTGATGAATCTAAACAATAATACAACATGGCCATGCACGCTCTCTATAGAAAAAAGGGTAAAAAGCAAAAAAACCCTCCGTGGTAAAACTAATGTATAGAAAAACCCCCGTGATTTCAAAACGTACAACACGACACTCCATACTTTGAACTAAATTGTAAAGGTGATGGAATCCGTTAAACTTAACGGAAATGGATGAAATGACCAAAATGCTCTGATATAATTAAGCAAAAGATAGTTCAAAAAAATCATTTATTTATTTTTTGGATAGAGAGAATTGAGTGTTAAGGGGTAGAACAGGTATATTTGTTAAAAATTAGGTATAAATTTTTTTTTAAGATTCCAATAAGTCATTTCCGTTAAGTTTAACGGATTCCATCAATTTTACAATTTAGTTCAAAGTATGAGGTATCATGTTATACGTTTTGAAACCACGGAAGGCTTTTCTGTGTATTAGATTTACTACAGGGGGCCTTTTTGTTTTATACCCTAGAAAAAAATTTCTTTCATAGGTCTTCTAACACAATAAATTCAATAAGAGCCCCATGGCAGTAGAATTAAATAACAAGAAACTAATTTAACATGACAAAAATTATTTATCAAGTAAACAAAGTTCTGCCCAAAGAATGCTGTATTTGGAGAAGGTTTGCACAGTAATAGGGAAAAGTAAAACTATATGAACTCCAAAACAAATCAAATTCTAAAACTACTACTTTCCTCCCACGAATTTAGTACTTGACAAGAGGGAGCGAGGTTAGAAGAACAGTTTCCCTCGATAACAAATAAATATTGTTTCAAAGGCACGTAAGGAATCCAATAATAGCCATATGCAATACACTTAAATAATAAGGCAAATTACATTTTAGCCCTCTGTAGTTTTCGCAAAAATCACATAACCCCCATGATTCAAAAAGCTATACATAAACTCCCTGTAGTTTGGGTTGAACTGTCAAATAGACGGAAAGAACCCATCGTGACGATTCGTGGGCAAAATGTCCAAATTACCCTAATATAAATACAAAAAAGAAGCAGGTGAAGTCAGACTCTCCCTTGCTTTGACCTTTGTCGTGAGAAAGAGAGGGTTATCAGCTTTTACCTTCGGACTTTGGAGAGGGTTTGGTGACTGGTGGGCAGTGATAAGGGTGGTGGGGATCTTGGCTTGCGGAATTTGGCTGCTTTGGGGATTTCTTCTTACAGCTCCTTTCCTTATTTTTGTATTATTTCGCTTTTATTTTTTATTCCCTTCTTTTGAGTTTTGTGAAGGGGTTTGTTATTTATGGGTAGCGTGAAGAGTTGTGTTGTGAAAAGAATCTGTCAGCCACTGGGGAGATATGGTAGGACGCAGCCGGAGGACTTAGCAGCTTCTTCTTCTTCTTCTGTGTCTTCAAACCATAACATTCTACCGTATCCTTCACGCCACCGACAACCCAAGCTCGTGCCAACCCTGAAATGAGAGTGAATCTTGGAACCAGAAATGGAAGGACCAGTCAATCAAAACAAGAGATGCCCTTTGACCCCTGATGTGGACGCAGGTGGGCTGCAATCTCAAGGCTCCACCCTCCCCTGCCCCGAGCCCCTCTTGACTCCCGTTTCGCATTTCATCATATGCCTCCTATCTCTTGCATTTTCCAATTCGTTCATGATTCGCATATGGCCTGGGGAGGGATGTGTGTCTGGATCTTTAAGAATCAGACCATAATTTCATGCGCAAAGATTTAACCGGAGTTGGATCCTGTTCCTCTATATTTGAGAGTTGGTTCCGGTGGACGATTGAGATCGAGCCAGGTCTTGTTAATTCGTTTGAGAGTTGGTTCCGGTGCGTTTCTTCTGCGAAAATTCGCAGTCCAAACTAGATAGCACCTTTCACCTTTTGCTGGAATATGCCTCATGTCTCTTGCATTCCCCCACCTTTAACTAGTTAGCATTCTTTTTGTGTATAGTTAGCATCCTGTCCACATCAGGGTCAAAGGGTAATATGGGAATGGTTCTTATTGATACTAGTAGTACAAGCACGTTTTGCCCACGAACCATCACGATGAGTTCATTCCGTGTATTTGATAGTTCAACCCAAACTACAGAGAGTTTATGTATAGCTTTTTGAATCATGGGAGGTTATGTGATTTTTGCAAAAATCACAGGAGGCTAAAATGTAATTTGTCCTAACTAATAAGACACGAATTTAATAGGAAAAAGTAACTTATGAGTTAAACAAAGCACTGTTCTAAGAATGCTGTGTATGAGAAGTTTTGCACAATGTAGCAAGGCAAAGTAAAACTATACAAACTCTAATACGAAAAAAACAATAATAATATCAAATCACAAGTACTTAATTACCGTAACTGTAGAACTTGAGGACACAGGAGTTGGGTGATCAGATGAAGCAATAGTGTCCGATGCAAATGAATTTCCAAGACTAAACCAGTCAGTAATATTCTGTACCAAAAATATATCTAAAATCAGTTCAAGAAGTCTAAAAGAGTAAAACTCTTCAATCCAATCATGCAAGCACTCTAGAACAAGAAACATTATTTGAGAGGTCTCTTAACACAAGCTGTCTAATAAGAGCTCCATGCAATACAATTAAATAACGAGAACGGAACTTAATGGGAAAACCGAACTTATCACCTAAACATTAATTTTTTGAATGCCAAAACAAACTATGTGAACACCGAAACAAATTAACTACTAATAAGAACAAATTACGAGCATCTTACTACCATGACTTTCGTACTTGACGACAGAGGTATGACATCAGATGAACCAACAGTATCCAATGCAAGTGAAGCTGCCGTATTCAATGGATCAATTGTTTTCTGTACAAGAATTACATCTAAAATCAGTTTGATAATTCTAAACAAGAAAAACTCCGCAAAGATCTTCATAATAAATATTTTTTGCAGAAGATAAATGCTGTTACAAAGAGGATACCAATAGAATTTAAAAAGATGATGGAGTAGGTGAATTACGTCTGCAGGCTGGCTTGGCCTAAAAAATGTCCAAGCGTTCTGACAAGTGACTAATTTTCGCTATATTCGAATGATATTTTATGTTATTTTTAGTCACTTTGGCAATATTGTAGGAAGAAAATGGATCAGTTTGGCTATAATTGGTGTAAAATGCTCTTCAGTGATTAAATGAGGTTTTTGTCACTTTTTACTTGCATTTTGTCCATAATTTGTATAGGGGTTGGAAATATACTTCGTTTGGATGAAGAGGAAGTTGATAGCTTTGACATATCTTTGTATTTGGGCTATAACTTGAGCTACAATGATCGGATTGAGATGATTATTGAACCATTTTGAAGGCAAGAAATAGATCTACAAATCTTGTGAAGACATCGAAATCCAGTTTGAAGGTTTTCCCTGTCAAAAAACCGAGTTACAGTAGCCAATTTCTATTGGACAAAACTGAAACAAGGCAGTGAGCAGTCAAGGGTATTTCTATCATTTATCCGTCTACACAAATCCAAATGAGGTGATTCTTGATGCATTGGAAAGCTAACTTAAAGGGCTACAAGTTTCATGTTTTGGTCAAGAGTTAATTCAGCTTCTATCATCAAGAAATGTTCAGTTGAAGTTGAGGCAGAATTGGAACAACATTGAAGACTAGACAGAAATTGCTAAGAATGGTAGGGGAGCAATCCGGCCAGATTTGTGGCCGGATTCTGGTCAGAAATGGCGGCTCTCCACTTACACATCTTGTTTCTTCCTCCAATAATTTACAGCTGTTGATGGACGTGTGACAACAACTTTTTGCAGCTGTAAAAGTGATGTTTGAAGCCTCATTTCTTGACTAAATCATTTATAAATTGCCATGAACTTGCAAGGACAAAGAGAGCTTGGAGAGTGCAAGAAATATTACGAAAAAATGTAGTTCTTACATTTTCTTAGTATTAGGTTAGTTTATTATAGGATAGTTTAACTAGTAGTTCATCCTTTTTGTTTATTAGCTAGGCAAAGATGAAGAAGGAGATGAAGATGGAGGAGATGAACTTATGTGACAAGGGATATATTTCTTTCCAAACTCTTTATCTTTTGTACTTGATTTTAAATTTAGTTAATATACAAGTTTTGGATTTTAAGTTTATTATGTGTTTCTAAAGTTTATGCCGTAGGTTTGGTTGAACTTTCTATGATTGTTAGTGTTTATTATGCTATTATTTTGAGTAAGTTATTTAGCACTTTAACTCTTTAAATCATGATTAACTTGGTACCATTAATTGTGATGATCTTAATGTGTTGTTTCTTCAATGAAAATTGAGATTTAACACTAGTTCAAGAAGTGCTAAACCTAAGGAGTACACTCACGAGAGTAGAGGTGCACCTATGTGGCTTTAGTAATTTATTTTATGTAATTTCATAGAAGAAATGAACTTGTAGCTAATTTCATAACCATGAGAGTAGGTATAGATTAGTTATAAGTATAGTTAATTCACTACGAAAGTAGGTTTTACATATATAAGAAAATTACGCCATAGCTAGCCAAGATAGTAGTACTTAATGATCCAAAAATAATACTTATATGAGTAGTTAGGGATACCATAACCTAAGGAGCTTTCCTTTGTTATTATCTTGCATAAGTTTAGCATAGTTTTATTTTTTTTAATTCATTGATCGTCTAAATAATAGAGAAGTTTTAGTAGTGCCGGTAATTATCCAATCTTTCTCGTGGGATCAACCCGATATTTGCCCTAAACTACTAATTTGATCTGTATACTTGCAATCAAAACGGGTATATTTCGAAATTAAACTTGTATTTATATTAAAATCCTGTCACGTTCGTCTTGATCGCACCGAAATCCTTCACATCCTTTTTTGGCGAATCCAAAACAGAACAATGGATCATCATACACAATAATAATAACAGATGAAAACATAAGGTTTAGTTTTCCTATAATAAATTTTAACCTTTCCTGAATTACCTTAAGTAAGTCCGAGTTCTCCATAGTGGAACCAACACCGGTCGGCGATTGAAAATCCAACGCCAATGATTCAGAACTCGAGCACTTTCTCCCAGGGTAGAGTGGAAATACAAAACAAAAAAATTCAAAAAATCAGTATAGTAATTCCGATTTGATGAGGGGAGAAATTAGCCATATCAACAAAATAATAATGTCAATAAAATAATAACGTTTCTGGACCTTCATCCGGGGGCATCCGGGGTTTATATGAGGGATTTTCATCGGTTTTGATCTCCGGTTTTGATCTTTGTGTTATAATGGGAGTTGCGAGGCAGAGATCGAAGTTTGTCAAAGGTGAGAAGGCTGTTTACACTTTACAGGAGCTGATGCTGATTTGGGACTTTGTGGGGCAAGCCCAGCATAGTATAGGCCACATGTTGGAATTAGTTTGACGGCATTAGGAGCTGAATGCACAAATATTGCTTAATTTGTTTAAAATATTTTGCGTGACGATTAGGCCACTTTCTTCTCCAATCTTAAAAAAAAAAAATTATATCTCCAATAAAGTACTATTAAAAATAGTCTATCGTAATGAAATTTATCATCATAGTTTATCATTAAACAACAAATATGGGCATAAAATTTGACACTCATTCCTTTGTAATTGTGCAAAATAAATTAAACTTTATTAGATGAGGGCATTTTAAGACATCCAATAAATTTTTTATGCTATTTCAACATTTGGGTACTAAAAGTGTCAAATTAGGGCGGTAAATGTAATTTTAAAACTTTGAGAGAGTTTAGTGAAATTGCTGAAAACCTCAGGGTAGGTTTGTGAAATTATCACTTTATCATAAAACATTCTACCATTCCTTTAGAGAAATAACAATAATGTTGTTACTTGTTACCAATATATTCTTACTACAATATTGCCAATGTAAACATCTGTTTAGTGCTATTGGGCCTCCCTAATATTGCAAATAAAGTCTCTTTAAATCACATAAATTGAGCAAGAGACATAAAAATTTTATATATTATATAGTACCACTTTCATATGAGGCAGCATATATGTAAATTGTGACTCCTATGTCACTCTAACTAGAAAATCAAAAGCGTACTCTGAAAAATGAAGGCAGTATTACATAAATATTGAAGAAATTTTGTAACAAGATGGTATCCCCATTTTTTTAAGTAAAATTTGGATAGGCTGGTTCCGATCACAACCACGGATCAGGGCATGCCTTTGACCACAAGTTGGTCCAACAAAGCTCATTATCATTTTTCATATAAGAAAGGTAGTAGAAAACAAAATATCTATTTAAGATTCTAGTATCAATCCAACTTTCTAATCAAATCACATTATAGTGAAGCTATACTACTAACCGGAATGAATATATCAAACATTCTAAACCTCAGCAGGATTATGAACGATTTACATGAGTTGTAAATTGTTTGATTCTCTAGCCTATAAGTTCTTGGGCACTAAAGCAGACATTGCAACACAGCACATGAGCAACATGGCTCATGTATGGTACCACTTTTTTTCTTCTTATTTTAATCAAACAAGTCACATGTTGTACACTTGACCATAGAAAAAGTAAATATGTTGACCATAAAATGTTGCTTGTTTAAAATTAAATAAAATACAAATGCTATTACGCCTTTTACTTTCCTAACTCAATAATAGAAGTCAGTTTATCAAACTATCACCAATTTTTCCAGTCTTATGGAATGGCGAATTAGTCATTAAGATTTCTTGAGTATCAAATACATGTTTGCAAAGAGTTGACATATGGTTTAATGGTTTTTCTTTTTCATATTTTATCCTTTCTCCTGTCAATTTATGCCATAGAAATCCCCCCAAATAATTTGACCCTATGGACCAATAACATCAATAGATTTAGATAGGTATGGTTTTTTTTTTTCCACACAATTTAAGAAAAGTTGTTAGTTTTGTTGGAAGAATAAATCTAGTTTATTATCTTCCTAAAATTTTCTTACATTAAATGGAGTATGACTAATTAAATTTACATTAAATAAGTTAGGTTATATTCAATAACAACTTACATTAAAAAAATGGCATTTTAGAGAAATTATAAGTTAACTACATTCTTTAATTAAACAGTGGATTATAATTTAGAAAAATGAAAAAGGAAAATAAACTTATCAAAGTGGAAAAGAGGAAGTAAAATTTAATCAACAGTTCTATAAATAGGCTCAGTTATCACTAATAGAAGTATATTCTTCCACTCTCCACAGCCAAAATTTTTATGTGCTAATCGCTATACTATCGTTGGGATGATGGGCATAGTGTTTAAACTTGTCCTTTTGATTCTCATGCTTTGCCCCCTGGCAATCAACTCAAGCCTTCAGTACCTTACTTTTGTGCAACAATGGCCGAAAGGCTATTGTACTGTTAATCCAGCTAATCCAAGCAGATGTCAAAGAAACCCTTTGCCAACCGTTTGACAATCCATGGTCTTTGGCCGGGCAACTTCACCAAAATTTTGCTAAGTTGCATAGGTTCTTGATATACTCCACTATGTATAATTTCTCTAGGGCTTTCAAATGTCTTGAACATGAAATATGCACCTACACAGGTTCACTAATGTAATGATCATTCTTGTAAGTAGACTTTCCAGGATTGGAACAACAGAAGCTTACAGTGGCCAGACCTCGCGAAACCATCGCCAACTGCGCAAATGTTTCAACACAAGAGGTTTCAATCATTTTGGAGACATGAATGGGACATGCATGGGAAATGCTCGGAAAACATGTAGTAACTTCTATAATAGAGACAGAAGAGGTTTCAATCGTTTTGTAATGTAGTAACTTTTATTGTCTTCATCATTCTCATTTCATACACTTCATCTCAGAATTCATTTTATTTGCTACATGATCTTCTCCCACAATAACGATGCTCAATGCCATTTTTAGTTGGGAAGTACTAAAGTGTGGTGGAAATGGTGAGATGATTTATGCAGGGAAACTTATTGTGTCGGTGCCACAACTCCCAGTTCGCAAAAATCGTGAAGGACAATCAATAATTGTTGTCATAACAGCAGTGAAACAAATGCCAATTTCTACCAGGACTGGAGTTTGATAGGGAGGAGTCACGCACATCAAATCTGGCACATGGTTACTGATAGCTCTGTAAATAGTATAATTTATTGAACTTACGGTAGGATTGCTGCCAGGACGTATATTATGTCCTTGACTTAGCTGAATAGTCCTGCTGAAGTATGTGGTTTCACTGCTGCTACGACAACGATTATTGAGTGTCCTTCACGATTTCTGTGAACTGGGAGTTGTGGCACCGGCACGATAAGTTTCCCTGCATAAATCATCTCACCATTTCCACCACACTTTAGTACTTCCCAACTAAAATGGCATTGAGCATCGTTATTGTTGTGGAAGATCATGTAGCAAATAAAATGAATTCTAAGATGAAGTGAATGAATTGAGAATAATGAAGACAAATAAAAGTTACTACATTACAAGAGAGCTATTATAGTACTACTGACTCGCTGTGGGATTTCATTCATTTGTTAGCTTTTACAACTCTCAACTCTATACAACCCAACTACATCAAAAAACGTGATTATTTTTTATAATTCAATGGATCACAGCTATTAAATCTCTCAGCTTACCATATAGCCATAAAGCATCCAGCTAAAGCCTAAAGCATATCAAAACCCAAGAAAATTCAGTTTTCAGCAGCATCCCAAGAAAGAAATGTGGACGGCAGAATTATGAGCAGCTAAGTTTTGTCTGTTAATCAAACAGCAAAATTCTTTCAGGTTGGTGATGGCATAGCTCCATTGAAGGAACTTTGGCTACTAGAGTAGGACAAAAATAGATGGCAAACAAGAAATGGCAGCATGAAGCTCAGAACAGCAAGTGTAGCTTTTCTGGTCTTGGGTTCATTGAAGTTGTCCTTCTCCTCGAGCGATTGAATGAAGCTTTTAACGAAATTTATCACAGCATCCAAAACACTCTTAGGTTGTAGATAGATGTCTCTGGCATCTAACATCTGAAGTTGAGTACTCCTGAGATGTTTCGTTACAATCTCTGCCACAAATTACACTTCATTATTTCTGATTTCATAGTTGTGGACTGATTGTTGAGGCTATGGCTTCTTTCTGCTCTTGAGAAGCGGTATTTACTGATAAAAAAAAGGAGGTCAACTCAGTGAAGCAACAGTTTCTAATGCAAGTGATGTTGCCGGAGTCAATGGATCAGTTAAATTCTGTACAGTATATACATCTACAATCAGTTTGATGAGTCTAAACGTGTAAAGCTCTTCCATCAACAATTACACAAGCTCTCTGATAATAAATACTCCATCCGTCCCAATTTTGGGAATTCAACTTTTTTAGAATAGTAGTTTAATTGTGATGTTTGTATTTCTATTTTCAATTTTACTCTCACAAATTCAAAATTTAAATTTGAAAGGTGACATGCATATGAATAGAAAGAAATATTATATTGGAAAAAGAGACTAAAACATGTTTTAATTTTTTAAACATGACAAATGTTTTGGGACATCTCAAAATGAAAATATGACACTTTTTATGGGATGGAGGGAGTAAATATTTTCTTTCACAAATCTCTTAACACAAAATATTTGATGAAAGGCCAATGCAGTACAATCAAATAACAAAACACAAATTTGAGGGAAAAAATAACGCATTAAAAAAAAAAAGAACTAGTTAAAGAATGCCGTGTTTAAAGAACTTTTGCACCATGTAGCAAGGCAAAGTAAATCTATACATACTCTAAAAGAAATGAAATGGTAATAATAGTAAAACAGTACTACTTTATTACAATAACTTCAGTACTTGAAGATGGAGATACGGGCTTAGGTGAAGCAACAGTCCCCCAGATGCAAGTGAAGTTGCCGGACTCAATGAATCAGTCATATTCTATACCACAAATACATCATAGTTTAGTTCAATAAGGCTAAACAAGTAAAAGTTAATAATCAAGAATTCTGCAAGTTCTTCTCCTAACACAAGCAATCCAATAAGAGCCCTATACCATAACCTTAAAAAATGAGATACAAATTAATAAGAAAAAAAGTACTCAAACTATGTGAACCCCTAAACAAATCCAAAGCTAATAAAAGCAAATTAGCAGTAGTTTATTACCATAACTTTAGTACTCGACGACAGAGAGGTGAGGTCACATGATTTAACAGTCTCCAGTGCAAGTGAAGTTGCCAAACTCTTTTTTTTTTTCTCGGGACACAAATAAATTTTATTCTAAACCTACTCCTATTCTACACTAAGGGGAAGGCATGGATTCAAAAGGGTCAATGAAGAATTCAGAGGGGACTGAATAGACACCGAACCAAACAGATGTCTTTGCATCCGCTGGTGAAATTTTCAAAGAATCTTAAACAAGAATGCAGGTCAAGAGATTCGATTCCACCGGTGAAGTTGCCAGACTCGATAAATCAGCTATATTCTATGCCAAAAATACGTCTAAAATCAATTTGATAAGTCTAAACAAGTAACAAAACACGATCATGCAGTCTTTCAATTGACAGTCAACAATTTCATAGGTCTCCTAACTCAAAGAATCCAATAAAAGCCTCATGGCAGTACAATTAACTAACGAGACACTAATTTAACAGGAAAAAATTGTTTGTTGAGTAAATGAAAAGCTGGTCAAAGACCGCTGTGTTTGGAGAAGTTTTGCACAGTAACAGGAAAAGTACTCAAATTATATCAACTCCAAAACAAATCAAATTCTAAAACTACAACTTTACTCCCATGACTTTTTTACTTAATGACAAAGGGGTGAGGTCAGATGAACAGTTTCCCTCGAAAACAAGCAAATATTCCTTCAAAGGTACACAAACATCCGAATAATAGACCTATGCGATACACTTAAATAACAAGACACAAATTTAATACGAAAACTAACTTATAAGTTAAACAAAGCACTATTCCAAGAATGCGGTCATCGGAGAAGATTAGCACAACAATGAAAAGTACTAAAACTATATGAGTTCTAAAATAAATCAAATGATAATAAGAGCAAATTACTAGTAGTGTATTACGATGACTTTACTACTAAAGGGGTGGCATCAGATGAAGCAACCGTCTCCAATGCAAGTGAAGTTGCGGGATTTGATGGATCAGCTATATTCTGTACCACAAATGCAACTAAATTAAATGTGATAAGTCTGAATGAGTAAAAATCCTACATCAACAATGACACAAGCTCTCTATAACAATTAAATATTCTTTCCCACCCTCCTAACACAAGTTAGTTAATAGAAGCCCTACATAGCACAATCAAATAACAATACACAGATTTGATGGGAAAAAATAACTCATTAATTGAACAAAGCAATAGCAAGAGCATGCTGTATTTAAGAAGTTTTGCACAATGTAGGAACGCAGAGTAAAACTATACGAACTCTAACACAAAAAAAAAAATAATAATAATATCAAGTTACAAAAACTTCATTACCGTAACTGTAGAACTTGACGACAGAGGGGTAGGGTGAGCAGATGAAGCAACAGTGTCCGATGCAAATGAAGTTCCAAGACTAAACCAATCAGTAATATTCTGTACCAAAAATATATCTAAAATCAGCTCAAGAAGTCAAAAAAATAGAACTCTTCAATCCAATCATGCAAGCACTCCACAATAAGAAACATTATTTCAGAAGTCTCTTAATACAAGCAATCCAATAAGAGCTCCGTGCAATACAATTAAATAACAAGAAAGAAACTTAATGGGAAAACCAAACTTATCACTTAAACAAAGCATCTGCGCTTGGAGATATTTTGTCAAACGTAACAACTAAGTAACTATGTGAATGTCAAAACAAACTATGTGAGCATCAAAACAAATCAAATACTAATAAGAACAAATTACGAGCATCTTATTACCGTAACTTTCATATTTGATGGCAGAGGTGTGACATCAGATGAACCAATAGTCTCTAATGCAAATAAAGCTACCGTATTCAATGGATCCATAGTATTCTGTACAAGAATTACATCTAAAATCAATTTAATAATTCTAAACAAGCAAACTCCTCAACAAGTATGCAAACTCTCTACAATAAATATTTTTTATAAGTATCGAAACACAAGTTAAATAAAAGTCCTATGCAGTACGATTATATAACAAGACAGAAAATTTGGATAAGTTTTGCATAATACAGCAGGAAAGAGTAACGGTCCAAAAACTTCAAAACAAATCAATGTTTATGAGACCAAATTACCAGTAATTTATTACCGCATCTTTGTTTTAAATTGTTCTGCATGGCCTAAAGTTTCACGTACAAAAGAGAATTAGGAGCTGCTACTGGAGTTGGGTACAATTTTGTTTCTTTCTCTTTCGTGTACTGATATATGGAAAGGTATGCTGATTAATATAAAGTTGAAATTTTGCTAAAAAAAACGAGAATGCTGTGCTAACTCTAATAGAAAGGGGATGAAGTAGGTGAATTATTATCATGTGTGGCTTTGTCCCATATCGTTTTTTGTACAAGGGAGTCTTTCTCTTAGTTTGTTATAAATACAGTGAGCATGTGATGGGATTAAATGCATCAAACCAAAAGATCTTTAGTAGACTATTTGGGTCTTTGGGTCATTAAAATTTTTGTTTAGTAAAATATTTTGATCTCTTTTGTATTTTAAGTATTAGGTGTTTTGAACCTAAAAACACTCTCCTAAGGCATTTTTGTACTCTCTTTTTCATAGTAGAATTTTGTTCCTCCTCTGTGGAGGTAGGTTAATTTTACTAAACCATGTAAATTCCTGTGTTTCTGTTTTATTTATTTTTGCTTTGTTATTTGTCTTTTGGGATTTTGGGATTGCCAAAATTATTTCGTCAATTTTCTAAGGTCAGACCTAATAAACTGGTATCAAAGTTTCTTCTAAGGATTTCGATTTTGTGACAACAATGACAATAACAAAGACCGTTGTCGAGAAATTCAATAGGAATGTTAACTTCAGGATGTGACAGCTCAAGATGGAAGCCATTTTGGTTCAAAATGGAGTTGATTTAGTGATACAAGGAGTTGAGAAAAAGTTAGAGAGTGTAACAGATGCAAATTTTGCTAAGATGGATAAGAAATCTCGATCCAGTATTATCTTAAATCTCTCTAACAAGGTTTTGCGGGAGGTAGCCGCTGAGACTTCGACAATGGCCATGTGGGACAAATTTAAAGCTTTGTACATGAAAAAAACAATTAAGAATCGACTTTATTGAAAGTAAAGTCCGTATATGCTTCGCACGACTGAAGGTATATCTATATTCTCACATCTTGATAAATTTGATTCCATTATTATGGATTTGGAGAATATAGATTTAAAAATTGATGATGAGGATCAGACCCTATTATTTTTATGTTCTCTTCCCCAGTCGTTTAGATATTTTCATGATACTATAATTTATGGAAAAGAAACAATTTCGTATCAAAAAATTAAATCTACATTAAAATCTAAGAAGCAGATAAACAGGAATATTATCAAAAAATTAATGGAGGTTAGGCAGAAGGTCTAGTTGCTAAGGGCAGAACCAAAAGAAAAGAATTTGACAGTGATAGATCTAAATCTAAATCTAAATCCAAATAGAAATTTGGAGTGTAATTACTGTCACAAAATGGGGCACATTAAGGTAAATTGCTTTAAATTGAAAACTAGATTAAAGCAAAGGGAAAATATGGTGAGAAAAATACTAAAATTGTCGAATCTTGTGTTGCAGCTAATGAGAATGACAAAAATATTTTTGGTGACTGATGACAGGACAAGGTCTAAAAATAAATCAATTTTAAATTCGGGGTGTTCTTATCACATGTGTCCTAATAAGGATTTGTTTTCCACTTATAAACCTTGTAATGATGAATTGTTTGGATGGGCAATAATGCCATTTGTGTTGTTGGTAAGGGTACAATCTGAATTAAAATGTATGTTGATATTGTGAGAACACTCACTAATATTAGACATGTTCTTGATTGGAAAAAGAATCTCACTAATGTTAGACATGTTTTTGATTCGAAAAAGAATCTCATCTATTTGGGCATGCTGGAGACTCTTGGGTGCAAATGCACAACTGAAAATGGTATTATGAAAGTTTCAAAAGGTGCTCTTGTTATTATGAAAGCTTGTAGATCTGATAGTTTGTATATTTTGCAGCGATCTACTGTCACAGGTTCGGTTGTAGTTTCATCATCATCTTTATCTAATTCTGGTATCACCAAATTATGACATATGCGTTTGGGACATATGGGTGAGAATGGCTTGAACATGTTAAGTAAACAGGGACTTCTTTGTGGTCAAAGTACTGAATCATTGGAATTCTATGAATACTGTATTTTTGAAAAGTAAAAAAGAGTAAGTTTCAGGTCACGAGCAATTTATAAGACGAAAGGTACTCTTAATTATATTTATTCAGATTTATCGGGTCTATCTCGTGTTCCATCTAAGGATGGTACCAGGTATATGTTAACTTTCATTGATGATTATTCAAGAAAAGTTTAGGTTTATTTTCTTAAACATAAGAATGATGTCTACCTCACTCTCAAGTAATGAAAAGTTTGATTGAGAACAGATAGATAGATAGATAAAGCGGCTTAGAACAGATAATGGCATGAAATTTTGTAAAGGTGAATTTGATAAATTATGTAAGAATGAAGGAATTGTTTGGTATCACATTGTTAGGATGACGCCTCAACAAAATGGCCTGTCCGAATGTATAAACAGAACACTTTTAAAGAGAGCAAGGTATATGATCTCTAATGTTGGGTTGACAATGGAATTTTGGGCAGAGGCGATCTCTATGGCTTGTTATATTATCAACCGTACTTCTTGTGCAACTTTTGATTTCAAAACTAACAAGTTTGGTCAGATACTCTTGTTGATTATTTTAATTTAAAAGTTTTTGAGTGTTCAGTATACATGAATGTGAATGATGAAAAATTAGAGTTTTGAGCAAAAAAGTGTATTTTTTCCTTGGGTATGCTTCTGAGGTGAAAGGGTACAGATTGTGGTATCCTGATCTCAATTTTTCAAAATTTATAATCAGTAGAGATGTTACTTTTGATGAATTTTCTATGTTATCTTCAAGAAAAAATCTTCTAGTTCTTGTCATGCAGATGATAATATGTAGAAGCAAGTGGAGCTTGAGATTGATAGTTTTGGTCCTTCTATTCAACAAATATTAATAGACGTATTTGAATCTACTGATAAAAATAATTCAGAAGAGAAACAATCATAGACATGCAATAATCATAGGCATCACTTTGCAGGGCGTCGGGGTTTTGCTCGATGAACTTTTTAGGACAGGCACTAGTTCTATTGTGTCGTATAAAAAATGTATAGTATGTGCTAAGTGACTAATTTACGTAATAATTGAATGATATTTTATGCTATTTTTAGTCCCTTTGATTATATTATTGGAAGAAAATAAATCATTTTGGCTATAATTGGGAAAAAATGTCTTAAGTGATTAAATGAAGTTTTTATCACTTTTTACTTGCATTTTGTGAATTTTTGACAGCTTTGACACATTTTCGTATTTTGGCTATAACTTGAGCTACAGTGATCGGATTGAGACGATTCTTGAACCAATTTGAAGATAAGAAATAGATCTACACTTTGGTGAAACATCAAAATCCAGTTCTGAGATTTTCTAGGTCAAAAAATTGAATTATAGTAGCTAATTTCTATTGGTCGAAGCAGAAACAAAGCATTGAGCAGTCAAGGGTATTTCAATCATTTCTTAGACTACACAAATCTAAATGAGGCGATTCTTGATGCATTGGAAAGCTACTCAAAGGGCTACAAGTTTTATGTTTTGGTCAAGAGTTAAATCAGCTTCTATCATCAAGAAAAGTTCAGTTGAATTTGAGGCAAAATCGGAGCAGCAGTGAAGAATGAATAGAAATTGCACAAAAAGTCACTGTAGCAATCCAACCAGAAATTGGCAGGATTTATGGCCGGATTTCTGGCCGGATAATGGCCAGAAAATGCTGCTCTATACGCGGAAAACTTGTTTTGCACCTCCAACAAGTCACATGTAATGCTAGACATGTGACAAACACTTTGCAGCTATAAAAAGGAAGTGTAAGCCTCATTCTTTGACCACCTTTTACCTTTATATAGCCAAAATCTTGCAAGATTCAAGGGAGAGACATATGGGAGAAAGCTTGGAGTCTGCAGAAATGTAGCTCTTCCATTTTCTGAGTGTTAGATGAGTTTAATATAGAGTAGTAGTTCATCCATCTTGTTTATTAGCTAGATGAAGAAGAGGTTGGAGGATGAAGAAGGCAAGGAGATGAACTCATGTGACAAGGGTTACATTCCTTTCCAACTCTTTATCTTTTGTACTTGATTCCAAGTTTAGTTAATATGCAAGTTATGGATTTATATGTTATTATGTGTTTCTAAAGTTTATGCCTTGGGTTTGGTTGAACTTTCTATAATTGCTAGTGTTTATTATTTGGTTAATTGATGCCATTATTTTGAACAAGTTATTTAGCACTTTAGCTCTTTGAAATCATGATTAATTTGGTACCATTGATTGTGATTATTTAAGGTGTTGTTTCTGCAATGAAAATTGAGATTTAACACTGGTTCAAGAAGTGCTAAACATAGGGAGTACACTCACGAGAGTAGAGGTGCATCTATGTGATTTTAGTGATTCATTTCATGTAATTTCATTGAAGAAATGAACTTGTAGCTAATTTCATAACCATGAGAATAGGTATGAATTAGTTATGAGTATAATTGATTCACTACGAAAGTAGGATTCATATGCATAAGGAAATTACACCATAGCTAGTCTAGATAGTAGCATTCAATGATCCAAAATAGCACTTGCATGAGTAGTTAGGGATACCATAACCTAAGGAGCCTTCATTTGTTATTTTCTTGTGTAAGTTCAGTGGGTTTTATTTGTTATAATTCAGAGAGTAGTCTAAATAATAGAGAAGTTTTAGTAGTGCCGGTAATTGTTCAATCTTTTTCGTGGGATCGACCCGATATATACCCTAAACTACTAGTTGACCTGTATACTTGCGGTGAAACGGGTGTATTTCGAATTTTTAACTTGTACGTATTAAAAAAAAAAGCCGTCAGTATGATTAGTGATTGCTGTGTATTTATCTACATTTTCTTGACTGAAACTTTCACAACATATTTCAGGGAAAACGTAGGACCCTTGGACTCACTCGAGTTGGAAGTCATAGAGTTGTTCAAATTTCTGCAGGCTTCATAATATTCTTCTATATCTTAGGTTGGTATTTTAAGCTTCTTAGAATAGTGAACTATCTATCCGTTCCACAGAATTTCTCAACTTACTAATCACTTACCAAAATCTTTGTAAGTGGCTGACTGACTTAATTTACTCGCTGTCAGGACTGGAAGGACTTAAGTGTAAATAGTGAATAATAAATACCTATTTCTGTTTCTGTTAGGTCGGTTACTCAGGTGGTTAGAACTAATGATGTCAGCAGCTCAGTTAGTTAGTAGACGGTTAGCTAGCTAATCTCCTTATAAGGAGCTCAGTACACGAGAGGAGCATTATTAGCAGAATAACAAATTTGATTCTTATTTCTTCCTCAATTCCTCTCACTTTACTCTTCTTCTTCTTCAATTCTTATTCTCCCTAATTTCCTTCCTTCCCTGCGCCTACGGCATCTCAGCCTCAGGAATTCTACTTGAATTCTTGACAAGTGGTATCAGAGCTGCGAATCCTCGGATTATTGCAGCTCATCACAATGGCAGAAGGCACCCGCTTCAAGAATATGGAAGATCAACTACGGAAACAAGAAGTTCGACTGCAGGAAGCTCTGCAATCGATCCTTTCTCTTCAGTAAAACCAGCAAGAAGTTCAACAGCAGCTGCGAGGGGAAATGGAGAACTCCAACAAGGAAATGAGAACAATGATCGCCGGCGTGGACCAGAAACTCAATGCCTTGGTTCAGATCATGGCCAGAGAAAGGAATGGGGACAGAGAGGAAGCAACTCAACTAGAGAAAAGCCCCATTCTACCCACGCCGCCCCCACACACGAAGCTCCAACCGGAGTTTGGCACCAATCAATGCTCAAGAGTCAAACCTCCAAAGGTATTTTTATCCAATCCACCAAGGATCGAATTGCCTTTGTTCGCCGGAGAGAATCCACGCATCTGGCTTCGCAAGTGTCAGAAGTACTTCATAACTTACCAAATTCCACCAGAGCAGCAGATGGAGGTAGTCGAAATGTTCCTTGACAATAAGGCAGATGTATGGTACCAAGGCATCAAGGTAGAATTTCCAGATCTGTCATGGCAGCAATTTGCCGACATGCTCAGCCAGAGATTTGCAGAGAAAGGCACGCGCGATGTGGTGGAGGATTTCAATAAGTTGCAACAATCTGGAACTGTGGAGGATTACCAAGAAAAGTTTGAAGAATTGAAATCACTAATGCTGGTAAAGAATCCACACCTCTCTGAATCATACTTCGTTTCAAGTTTTATTAGTGGATTGCGAGAGGAAATTAAAACCATGGTAAAAAATGTTGAAACCAAACAAAGTGTCGGATGCGATGGAATTAGCTCGATTGCAGGAGGAAGCTTGGAAACTGCAGCAAAAGTCTGCTAAGCCAATAACAAAATCACCTATTGATCCCAAGTTTGGCCTGTTTAAGAACACTGCGGCTGTTTCCAATGCCTATAAGGTTCCACCATCTAGTATGCTTAAAAACGAGAATAATGAAGCCACGCCAACTAGGAGGATATCTCCACAGGAGATTCAATTTCGGAGGAACAATGGACTGTGTTTTAAATGTGGGGAGCGATATGGTGCTGGACATCAGTGTAGGAATAGACAGCTGAATATGATGGTAGTTGAGGAAGAAGACGAAGGGGAATTCCTAGATGCAGTAGGGGAGCAAGATGAAAAAACGGGCAACCCAGGGGAACTGATGGATGTATCTTTACATACACTCTCTGAAGCGTTGAAGAGGAAGACAATCACTCTCCGAGGATAAATCAAAGGATTTCCTGTGTACATTTTAGTAGACACAGGTAGTTCAGAAACCTATATTAGCCAACATCTGGTCAGAAATCTAGAATTGCCATATGTAGTCACTAATCCCTTCACGGTGGTCATTGGAGATGGTTCGAGTGTGACAGGGTGCACCAAGTGGCCAAAAGTGCTATGGTCCACCAACAATCATAAATTCTGTTTTGACATGAGGATTATGGAGCTAGGAGGGTGGGACATGATCTTAGGAGTGGATTGGATGACCCATTATAGCCCCATCACCTTTGATTTCCACAAACTACATATAGCTATTCACAGTGAAGCAGAAGAAGTGATCCTGCAAGGATGTGTAGTAGAGGCTGAACTTAATCTATTGAGGAATAAGGACCTACGAGACTACATCAACTATAAGCACAGTTGTTACAACCTAACATCTGAGCTCCAGCAGGGGAGTTCAGATACCGACACACCAGCAGAGGTAAAGGAACTATTGGACAAGTACAGAGAGGTCTTTGCTGCTCCTACAGGGCTACCACCTGAGAGGAATCTGGATCATTCCATACCTCTTAAGGCTGATGCTCAGGCCTTCAAAATCAAGCCCTACAGATATCCACACTCACAAAAGGCGGAGATAGAGAGACAAGTCATGGAAATGCTAGGCAGTGGGATCATCAAACACAGCAATAGTCCCTATGCTTCACCTGTGCTGCTTGTTAAAAAAAAGGATGGAACCTGGCGTTTTTGTGTTTATTATAGGCACCTGAAAAAACTGACTATTAAAGACAAATACCCTATTCCTAATATTGAGGAGCTGATAGCTGAGTTGGGAGGATCTAAGTACCACTCCAAGATAGACCTGCGAGCTGGTTATCATCAGGTGCGAGTCAAGGTCCAGGATGTGCACAAGACTGCCTTTCAGACCCATGAGGGACATTATGAATTTCTGGTGATGCCCTTCGGGTTAACCAACGCACCAGCCACCTTTCAGGCTTTGATGAATCAGGTTTTTCAGCCTTACTTACGCAAGTTTGTATTAATATTTTTTGATGACATATTGGTTTATAGCAAGGACTTGGGCCAGCATGTACAGCATTTGGAGGTGGTGTTAAAAGTACTGAAGGAAAACCAGCTCTATGCGAAGCTATCTAAATGTTCTTTTGCCCAGCAAAGGATTGAGTACTTGGGGCACATAATCTCATCAGAAGGAGTGAGTATGGAAGATGAGAAGATAAAGGATGTACTAAATTGGCCTACACCCAACTCAGTTAAGGCCTTAAGGGGATTTCTAGGCCTTACTGGTTATTACAGGCGGTTCATCAAGCAGTATGGCATCATATGCAGACCATTGACAGACTTACTCAAGAAAGATAGTTTCTGCTGGAATGAGCAAGCAGACGTTGCCTTTCGAAAACTGAAGCAAATCATGTGCTCTTCCCCAGTCCTAAGGCTACCAGATTTTGAGGAACCATTTGTAATTGAAACAGATGCTAGCAATGGGGGTATCGGGGCAGTTCTACAACAGAATTCTCACCCAATAGCTTATCTCAGTAGAGCACTCTCACCTAGAAATTTGGGTATATCCGTCTATGAGAAAGAATTAATGGCTTTAGTGTTAGCTGTGACCAAGTGGCGACACTATTTGGTTGGACATCACTTCATTGTTAAGACTGATCACCAGTCACTGAAGTACTTATTGGAGCAACGACTGACCACTCCCTTGCAACATAAGTGGTTGACTAAATTGCTGGGTATGGATTATGAGATACAATACAAGAAAGGAAGTGATAACAATGCTGCAGATGCTCTATCCAGGAAGGTCTGCTATGCCCAGGAAAATCAACAAGAACACTCTATACTGGCACTCTCTACAGTTAGACCCAAGTGGATGAAGGATCTATGTAGTAGCTATGCAGGGGATGACAAATGGCAATCTGTTATAGCTCAGTGTTTGCTGGACTCACAAGCTGAGAGTGACTATCAGGTTATAGATGGGATAATTAAGTATAAAGGGAAGCTGGTTGTGGGATCAGCCAACCATATCAGGAACTCCTTGCTCAAGGCAGTACATGACACTACTTTGGGAGGGCACTCTGGTCAGAGAGGGACTTATCAGAAACTGAAGAGCTCATTTTATTGGGAAGGGATGAAGCAAGATGTGGCCAAGTTTGTCAGCTCTTGTGAGGTGTGTCAGAGATGCAAACATGAGAATGTGCCGTATCCAGGCCTGTTGCAGGCCTTGTCTATTCCTGATAAAGCATGGTCTCATCTTACTATGGACTGATAGAGATAAAATCTTCACTAGCAAGTTTTGGCATGAACTCTTTAGACTAATGGGGGTGGAATTACATCTGAGCTCTTCCTACCACCCCCAGACAGACGGGCAATCTGAGAGGCTTAATCAATGCCTGGAGAACTTTTTGAGGTGTATGACTAGTGAACATCCCACTCACTGGCATAAATGGTTGTCATTGGCGGAGCTATGGTACAACACTACGAATCGATTTTTGGCTTAATTGAGCAGAGCTTTGACTTACTTTTATAAAGTTCAAACTTGAGTTCGAACTCTACGAGCTGTCAATTTAAAGTTCGAGTTCGAAAAAATAAAAAATAATTATTTTATTTTTAAAAAATAAATAAAATAATTTTTTCTTAATAAATAATAAAATATTAGAGATATTTATGTAATTTTACTATTAAAATAAAAAATAAAAAAATATGTATATACTCGAACTCGCGAGCTAACGAGGTTAATATTTTTGAGTTCGAGTTCGATTTGACTAACTCGAGCTGGATATTGATCGAGGTGGAGTCGAGTTTTGTTTCGTTTGCGGTCCTATTCTCAGCAAAACTTAATCTTGAGACTCTATAGATAGTTAGCCCGTTTGGGCTGCTATTTTATAAAGTTTTTGTAGAAAAAATGTATCATAACTATTTGATATATATGAGGTAAAAAAGTGATTGAGAAACATATTCTCGGAAAACGTAAGAATTTTTTTAAAGAAAATTGACAATCCAAAGCTTTTCAGTTGAAAAAGCAAATCTAGGGTCTTTAGGATTTAAAGTATCAGAAATTACATTTGTCAGAAACAATCCTATAAATTATTGCCACATTTTTCCTCTCAAAGTATATAAACATCTTATTTTGTACTCGTCCGGAACGTTTATTGACAAAAGAGGGGTGTGGTCAGATGCAACAACAGTCTCCAATGCAATAAAATTTGCCGGATTGTGTACCAGAAATACATCTTAAATCAGCTCATTACATCAAACGCGTGAAACTCTTCTACCCTCCATCGGACAAGCTCTCTATGACATAATTATTCTTTCACAGATCTCCTAGCTGGAACATGTTTTCGCATAAAATCCCAATGCAACACACGATCGAACTAATCTTCGTTTCTAAAACCCCTAATAATTATGGTACAATATTGAACCATGCTTTCCCAATCTTGGTTTCTAACAGTGCCATTTTACTTATGAAGAAAATTTTCCGGATACACGATGAAATGGAATCTGAAAGTCCAGACCTGAAAAGGTTATGGATTGTTGCAAGCACTGTAAATATTGCAGTCATTCATTTTGCCCACGAATCGTCACGATGGGTTCTTTCCGTCTATTTGACAGTTCAACCCAAACTACAGGGAGTTTATGTATAGCTTTTTGAATCATGGGGGTTATGTGATTTTTGCGAAAACTACAGAGGGCTAAAATGTAATTTGCCTTATTATTTAAGTGTATTGCATATGGCTATTATTGGATTCCTTACGTGCCTTTGAAACAATATTTATTTGTTATCGAGGGAAACTGTTCTTCTAACCTCGCTCCCTCTTGTCAAGTACTAAATTCGTGGGAGGAAAGTAGTAGTTTTAGAATTTGATTTGTTTTGGAGTTCATATAGTTTTACTTTTCCCTATTACTGTGCAAACCTTCTCCAAATACAGCATTCTTTGGGCAGAACTTTGTTTACTTGATAAATAATTTTTGTCATGTTAAATTAGTTTCTTGTTATTTAATTCTACTGCCATGGGGCTCTTATTGAATTTATTGTGTTAGAAGACCTATGAAAGAAATTTTTTTCTAGGGTATAAAACAAAAAGGCCCCCTGTAGTAAATCTAATACACAGAAAAGCCTTCCGTGGTTTCAAAACGTATAACATGATACCTCATACTTTGAACTAAATTGTAAAATTGATGGAATCCGTTAAACTTAACGGAAATGACTTATTGGAATCTTAAAAAAAAATTTATACCTAATTTTTAACAAATATACCTGTTCTACCCCTTAACACTCAATTCTCTCTATCCAAAAAATAAATAAATGATTTTTTTGAACTATCTTTTGCTTAATTATATCAGAGCATTTTGGTCATTTCATCCATTTCCGTTAAGTTTAACGGATTCCATCACCTTTACAATTTAGTTCAAAGTATGGAGTGTCGTGTTGTACGTTTTGAAATCACGGGGGTTTTTCTATACATTAGTTTTACCACGGAGGGTTTTTTTGCTTTTTACCCTTTTTTCTATAGAGAGCGTGCATGGCCATGTTGTATTATTGTTTAGATTCATCAAATTGATTTTAGATATATTTCTGCTACAGAATATAGGTAATTTATCGAGTCCGGCAACTTTATTGCACTGGAGACTGTTGAATCATGTGACCTAATCTCACTGCCATCGATTACCAAAGTTATGGTAATAAAGTGCTGCTAATTTGCTTTTATTATCTTTGGATTTGTTTGGAGTTCACATAGTTTGAGTACTTTTCCTTGTTACATTGTGTAAAACTTGTTTAAACACAGCATTATTTGACTAGTGCTTTGTTCAATTGATGAGTTATTTTTTTCTTGTTAATTTGGATCTCATTTTTTAATGTTATGGCATGGGGCTTTTATTGGATTGCTTTTGTTAGGAGACCTGTAAATGAATATTTACTTGATACAGAGAGCTTGCAGAATTGTTGGTTTGTTAACTTTTACTTGTTTAGCATTATTGAACTGAATTGTTGTGCTTCTGTGGCATAGAATATGACTGATTCATTGAGTCCAAGTTCACTTGCATTGGTGACTGTTGCTTCACCTAAGCCCATACCTCCATCTTCAAGGACTGACGTTATGGTAATAAAGTAGTACTATATTGCTATTATTACTATTGATTTCTTTTGGAGTTTGTATAGATTTACTTTGTCTTTCTACTTGGTGCAAAAGTTCTTTAAAGACAGCATTCTCTTACTAGTTGTATTTTTTATTAATAAGTTATTTATTTCCATCAAATTTGTGTTTTCTTATTTTTGATTGTACTGCATAGGCCTTTCATCAGAAATTTTGTGATAAGGAGATTTGTGAAAGAAAATGTTTACTTGTTATTAGAGAGCTTTTGTAATTGTTGATGGAAGAGCTTTACACGCTCAGACTCATCAAACTGATTGTAGATTTATTGACTGTGCAGAATTTAACTGATCCATTGACTCCGGCAACTTCACTTGCATTGGAGACTGTTGCTTCATCCGAGCTGACCCCTTTTTCATCAATAAATACCACTTCTAAAGGGCAGGAAGAAGCCATAACCACAACTACTAAATTAGAAACAATGAAGGGCAATGTTGTGGCAGAGATAGTAATAAAACATCTCACTAGTGCTCAACTTCAGATGTTAGAAGCCAGAGGAGACGCTGTGATTAATTTCGCTAAAAGCTTCATTCAGTTGCTTGAGGAGAAGGACAACTTCAAGGAACCCAAGGCCAGAAAAGCTACACTTGCTGTTCTGAGCTTCATGCTGCCGTTTCTTGTTTGTCGTCTATTTTTTTCCTTCTCTGGCAGCCAAAGTTCCTTCAATGGAGCTATACCACCACCAACCTGAAAGATATTTGCTATTTGATTAATAGACAAAACTCAATTAGCTCCTCATATTTCTGCTGTCCATATTTCTTTCTTGAAATACTGCTGAAAGCTAAATTTTCTTGGGTTTTGGTATGCTTTAGGCTTTAGCTGAATGCTTCATGACTACATAGTAATTAAGTTGAGAGATTTAATAACTGCGGTCCGTCGAATTATGAGAACAATCACATTTGTGGGTGTGACTGGCTCTAGAGAGTTGAAAGATTTAAGTATAATAGATGTCTGATTTCTCTTCGGGAATAAGTCCAACGTGCATTAGCCTTTAGTGTTTTAATGTTTTTGTGCTTCCTTGCAGAAAAGTTACAGATAAAGATCCTATCCAAAAGAAAAAAGAAGATGGTGTGGCATAAAATGCATCATGCCACCTTTGGCTGATTGTGCCTTGTTGCATGCATGCACAAGTACTCCCAAAAATAAAAGTTTTGCCAGATAGTAATTTTTAGTTACCACTTGATATTGAATTTCCGTAGAAATTCTTAAGGGACGAGAAAAGGTAAACTATATATAAACATGAGTAAAGTTGGATAATTTCTGCCTAATTTGTTCTGTCTATTTACTCTTTTTTTCATTGCCTTTTTCATCAAATATCCACCCAATTTTACTAATGCAAACGAAGTTATCATGTCTTGCTATCACTTCACATTGGCATAAATCTTCTGTGCTCATGTTGAGATTTTAAGCTAGCTATATACGCCGAATGGGCCCGATATTTACCTAACACGTTCAAGAATTGAAAATAGTGCCTGAAAAGGTCAAATACCACAACGGATATTCTATCTTACTTTTTATTATATTATTATTTCTTATTCATAAATATTATATTTTATTTCTATTTTGTTTTTTTAAGATCCAATAACTATTAATTGAGTGAAATATAAATACAACAACCTCATCAGGCAATATAATAGAAAATTAAAAAATACAGCAAAAAATTCATTAAAAAATCTCATTTTTTTATGCATTTTGATTTTTTGTATTTGTTAAATTTTGTGTATTACTCAGTTAATAGTTATTTGATCTTAAAGAAACATAAAAGAAATAAAACATAATGTTTATAAATAAGAAATAGCAATATAATAAAAAGTGGCATAGAAAGTAGGACAGAAGATTCATTACGATCTAATACTTCTTGCAGATTAGTTACAATGACTGCAATATTTACAGTGCTTGCAACAATCCATAACCTTTTCAGGTCTGGACTTTCAGATTCCATTTCATCGTGTATCCGGAAAATTTTCTTCATAAGTAAAATGGCACTGTTAGAAACCAAGATTGGGAAAGCATGGTTCAATATTGTACCATAATTATTAGGGGTTTTAGAAACGAAGATTAGTTCGATCGTGTGTTGCATTGGGATTTTATGCGAAAACATGTTCCAGCTAGGAGATCTGTGAAAGAATAATTATGTCATAGAGAGCTTGTCCGATGGAGGGTAGAAGAGTTTCACGCGTTTGATGTAATGAGCTGATTTAAGATGTATTTCTGGTACACAATCCGGCAAATTTTATTGCATTGGAGACTGTTGTTGCATCTGACCACACCCCTCTTTTGTCAATAAACGTTCCGGACGAGTACAAAATAAGATGTTTATATACTTTGAGAGGAAAAATGTGGCAATAATTTATAGGATTGTTTCTGACAAATGTAATTTCTGATACTTTAAATCCTAAAGACCCTAGATTTGCTTTTTCAACTGAAAAGCTTTGGATTGTCAATTTTCTTTAAAAAAATTCTTACGTTTTCCGAGAATATGTTTCTCAATCACTTTTTTACCTCATATATATCAAATAGTTATGATACATTTTTTCTACAAAAACTTTATAAAATAGCAGCCCAAACGGGCTAACTATCTATAGAGTCTCAAGATTAAGTTTTGCTGAGAATAGGACCGCAAACGAAACAAAACTCGACTCCACCTCGATCAATATCCAGCTCGAGTTAGTCAAATCGAACTCGAACTCAAAAATATTAACCTCGTTAGCTCGCGAGTTCGAGTATATACATATTTTTTTATTTTTTATTTTAATAGTAAAATTACATAAATATCTCTAATATTTTATTATTTATTAAGAAAAAATTATTTTATTTATTTTTTAAAAATAAAATAATTATTTTTTATTTTTTCGAACTCGAACTTTAAATTGACAGCTCGTAGAGTTCGAACTCAAGTTTGAACTTTATAAAAGTAAGTCAAAGCTCTGCTCAATTAAGCCAAAAATCGATTCGTAGTGTTGTACCATAGCTCCGCCAATGACAACCATTTATGCCAGTGAGTGGGATGTTCACTAGTCATACACCTCAAAAAGTTCTCCAGGCATTGATTAAGCCTCTCAGATTGCCCGTCTGTCTGGGGGTGGTAGGAAGAGCTCAGATGTAATTCCACCCCCATTAGTCTAAAGAGTTCATGCCAAAACTTGCTAGTGAAGATTTTATCTCTATCACTTACAATGGACACTGGTAATCCATGCAACTTGTATATATTGTCTAGAAAAAGCTGTGCAACCTATGTGGCTGAGAAGGGATGCCTGAGTGCCAAGAAATGAGCATATTTAGTGAACCGGTCGATAACCACAAGGACTGTGTCAAACCCCTGAGAAATAGGCAACTTCTCGATGAAGTCCATAGTAAGATGAGACCATGCTTTATCAGGAATAGACAAGGCCTGCAACAGGCCTGGATACGGCACATTCTCATGTTTGCATCTCTGACACACCTCACAAGAGCTGACAAACTTGGCCACATCTTGCTTCATCCCTTCCCAATAAAATGAGCTCTTCAGTTTCTGATAAGTCCCTCTCTGACCAGAGTGCCCTCCCAAAGTAGTGTCATGTACTGCCTTGAGCAAGGAGTTCCTGATATGGTTGGCTGATCCCACAACCAGCTTCCCTTTATACTTAATTATCCCATCTATAACCTGATAGTCACTCTCAGCTTGTGAGTCCAGCAAACACTGAGCTATAACAGATTGCCATTTGTCATCCCCTGCATAGCTACTACATAGATCCTTCATCCACTTGGGTCTAACTGTAGAGAGTGCCAGTATAGAGTGTTCTTGTTGATTTTCCTGGGCATAGCAGACCTTCCTGGATAGAGCATCTGCAGCATTGTTATCACTTCCTTTCTTGTATTGTATCTCATAATCCATACCCAGCAATTTAGTCAACCACTTATGTTGCAAGGGAGTGGTCAGTCGTTGCTCCAATAAGTACTTCAGTGACTGGTGATCAGTCTTAACAATGAAGTGATGTCCAACCAAATAGTGTCGCCACTTGGTCACAGCTAACACTAAAGCCATTAATTCTTTCTCATAGACGGATATACCCAAATTTCTAGGTGAGAGTGCTCTACTGAGATAAGCTATTGGGTGAGAATTCTGTTGTAGAACTGCCCCGATACCCCCATTGCTAGCATCTGTTTCAATTACAAATGGTTCCTCAAAATCTGGTAGCCTTAGGACTGGGGAAGAGCACATGATTTGCTTCAGTTTTCGAAAGGCAACGTCTGCTTGCTCATTCCAGCAGAAACTATCTTTCTTGAGTAAGTCTGTCAATGGTCTGCATATGATGCCATACTGCTTGATGAACCGCCTGTAATAACCAGTAAGGCCTAGAAATCCCCTTAAGGCCTTAACTGAGTTGGGTGTAGGCCAATTTAGTACATCCTTTATCTTCTCATCTTCCATACTCACTCCTTCTGATGAGATTATGTGCCCCAAGTACTCAATCCTTTGCTGGGCAAAAGAACATTTAGATAGCTTCGCATAGAGCTGGTTTTCCTTCAGTACTTTTAACACCACCTCCAAATGCTGTACATGCTGGCCCAAGTCCTTGCTATAAACCAATATGTCATCAAAAAATATTAATACAAACTTGCGTAAGTAAGGCTGAAAAACCTGATTCATCAAAGCCTGAAAGGTGGCTGGTGCGTTGGTTAACCCGAAGGGCATCACCAGAAATTCATAATGTCCCTCATGGGTCTGAAAGGCAGTCTTGTGCACATCCTGGACCTTGACTCGCACCTGATGATAACCAGCTCGCAGGTCTATCTTGGAGTGGTACTTAGATCCTCCCAACTCAGCTATCAGCTCCTCAATATTAGGAATAGGGTATTTGTCTTTAATAGTCAGTTTTTTCAGGTGCCTATAATAAACACAAAAACGCCAGGTTCCATCCTTTTTTTTAACAAGCAGCACAGGTGAAGCATAGGGACTATTGCTGTGTTTGATGATCCCACTGCCTAGCATTTCCATGACTTGTCTCTCTATCTCCGCCTTTTGTGAGTGTGGATATCTGTAGGGCTTGATTTTGAAGGCCTGAGCATCAGCCTTAAGAGGTATGGAATGATCCAGATTCCTCTCAGGTGGTAGCCCTGTAGGAGCAGCAAAGACCTCTCTGTACTTGTCCAATAGTTCCTTTACCTCTGCTGGTGTGTCGGTATCTGAACTCCCCTGCTGGAGCTCAGATGTTAGGTTGTAACAACTGTGCTTATAGTTGATGTAGTCTCGTAGGTCCTTATTCCTCAATAGATTAAGTTCAGCCTCTACTACACATCCTTGCAGGATCACTTCTTCTGCTTCACTGTGAATAGCTATATGTAGTTTGTGGAAATCAAAGGTGATGGGGCTATAATGGGTCATCCAATCCACTCCTAAGATCATGTCCCACCCTCCTAGCTCCATAATCCTCATGTCAAAACAGAATTTATGATTGTTGGTGGACCATAGCACTTTTGGCCACTTGGTGCACCCTGTCACACTCGAACCATCTCCAATGACCACCGTGAAGGGATTAGTGACTACATATGGCAATTCTAGATTTCTGACCAGATGTTGGCTAATATAGGTTTCTGAACTACCTGTGTCTACTAAAATGTACACAGGAAATCCTTTGATTTATCCTCGGAGAGTGATTGTCTTCCTCTTCAACGCTTCAGAGAGTGTATGTAAAGATACATCCATCAGTTCCCCTGGGTTGCCCGTTTTTTCATCTTGCTCCCCTACTGCATCTAGGAATTCCCCTTCGTCTTCTTCCTCAACTACCATCATATTCAGCTGTCTATTCCTACACTGATGTCCAGCACCATATCGCTCCCCACATTTAAAACACAGTCCATTGTTCCTCCGAAATTGAATCTCCTGTGGAGATATCCTCCTAGTTGGCGTGGCTTCATTATTCTCGTTTTTAAGCATACTAGATGGTGGAACCTTATAGGCATTGGAAACAGCCGCAGTGTTCTTAAACAGGCCAAACTTGGGATCAATAGGTGATTTTGTTATTGGCTTAGCAGACTTTTGCTGCAGTTTCCAAGCTTCCTCCTGCAATCGAGCTAATTCCATCGCATCCGACACTTTGTTTGGTTTCAACATTTTTTACCATGGTTTTAATTTCCTCTCGCAATCCACTAATAAAACTTGAAACGAAGTATGATTCAGAGAGGTGTGGATTCTTTACCAGCATTAGTGATTTCAATTCTTCAAACTTTTCTTGGTAATCCTCCACAGTTCCAGATTGTTGCAACTTATTGAAATCCTCCACCACATCGCGCGTGCCTTTCTCTGCAAATCTCTGGCTGAGCATGTCGGCAAATTGCTGCCATGACAGATCTGGAAATTCTACCTTGATGCCTTGGTACCATACATCTGCCTTATTGTCAAGGAACATTTCGACTACCTCCATCTGCTGCTCTGGTGGAATTTGGTAAGTTATGAAGTACTTCTGACACTTGCGAAGCCAGATGCGTGGATTCTCTCCGGCGAACAAAGGCAATTCGATCCTTGGTGGATTGGATAAAAATACCTTTGGAGGTTTGACTCTTGAGCATTGATTGGTGCCAAACTCCGGTTGGAGCTTCGTGTGTGGGGGCGGCGTGGGTAGAATGGGGCTTTTCTCTAGTTGAGTTGCTTCCTCTCTGTCCCCATTCCTTTCTCTGGCCATGATCTGAACCAAGGCATTGAGTTTCTGGTCCACGCCGGCGATCATTGTTCTCATTTCCTTGTTGGAGTTCTCCATTTCCCCTCGCAGCTGCTGTTGAACTTCTTGCTGGTTTTACTGAAGAGAAAGGATCGATTGCAGAGCTTCCTGCAGTCGAACTTCTTGTTTCCGTAGTTGATCTTCCATATTCTTGAAGCGGGTGCCTTCTGCCATTGTGATGAGCTGCAATAATCCGAGGATTCGCAGCTCTGATACCACTTGTCAAGAATTCAAGTAGAATTCCTGAGGCTGAGATGCCGTAGGCGCAGGGAAGGAAGGAAATTAGGGAGAATAAGAATTGAAGAAGAAGAAGAGTAAAGTGAGAGGAATTGAGGAAGAAATAAGAATCAAATTTGTTATTCTGCTAATAATGCTCCTCTCGTGTACTGAGCTCCTTATAAGGAGATTAGCTAGCTAACCGTCTACTAACTAACTGAGCTGCTGACATCATTAGTTCTAACCACCTGAGTAACCGACCTAACAGAAACAGAAATAGGTATTTATTATTCACTATTTACACTTAAGTCCTTCCAGTCCTGACAGCGAGTAAATTAAGTCAGTCAGCCACTTACAAAGATTTTGGTAAGTGATTAGTAAGTTGAGAAATTCTGTGGAACGGATAGATAGTTCACTATTCTAAGAAGCTTAAAATACCAACCTAAGATATAGAAGAATATTATGAAGCCTGCAGAAATTTGAACAACTCTATGACTTCCAACTCGAGTGAGTCCAAGGGTCCTACGTTTTCCCTGAAATATGTTGTGAAAGTTTCAGTCAAGAAAATGTAGATAAATACACAGCAATCACTAATCATACTGACGGCTTTTTTTTTTAATACGTACAAGTTAAAAATTCGAAATACACCCGTTTCACCGCAAGTATACAGGTCAACTAGTAGTTTAGGGTATATATCGGGTCGATCCCACGAAAAAGATTGAACAATTACCGGCACTACTAAAACTTCTCTATTATTTAGACTACTCTCTGAATTATAACAAATAAAACCCACTGAACTTACACAAGAAAATAACAAATGAAGGCTCCTTAGGTTATGGTATCCCTAACTACTCATGCAAGTGCTATTTTGGATCATTGAATGCTACTATCTAGACTAGCTATGGTGTAATTTCCTTATGCATATGAATCCTACTTTCGTAGTGAATCAATTATACTCATAACTAATTCATACCTATTCTCATGGTTATGAAATTAGCTACAAGTTCATTTCTTCAATGAAATTACATGAAATGAATCACTAAAATCACATAGATGCACCTCTACTCTCGTGAGTGTACTCCCTATGTTTAGCACTTCTTGAACCAGTGTTAAATCTCAATTTTCATTGCAGAAACAACACCTTAAATAATCACAATCAATGGTACCAAATTAATCATGATTTCAAAGAGCTAAAGTGCTAAATAACTTGTTCAAAATAATGGCATCAATTAACCAAATAATAAACACTAGCAATTATAGAAAGTTCAACCAAACCCAAGGCATAAACTTTAGAAACACATAATAACATATAAATCCATAACTTGCATATTAACTAAACTTGGAATCAAGTACAAAAGATAAAGAGTTGGAAAGGAATGTAACCCTTGTCACATGAGTTCATCTCCTTGCCTTCTTCATCCTCCAACCTCTTCTTCATCTAGCTAATAAACAAGATGGATGAACTACTACTCTATATTAAACTCATCTAACACTCAGAAAATGGAAGAGCTACATTTCTGCAGACTCCAAGCTTTCTCCCATATGTCTCTCCCTTGAATCTTGCAAGATTTTGGCTATATAAAGGTAAAAGGTGGTCAAAGAATGAGGCTTACACTTCCTTTTTATAGCTGCAAAGTGTTTGTCACATGTCTAGCATTACATGTGACTTGTTGGAGGTGCAAAACAAGTTTTCCGCGTATAGAGCAGCATTTTCTGGCCATTATCCGGCCAGAAATCCGGCCATAAATCCTGCCAATTTCTGGTTGGATTGCTACAGTGACTTTTTGTGCAATTTCTATTCATTCTTCACTGCTGCTCCGATTTTGCCTCAAATTCAACTGAACTTTTCTTGATGATAGAAGCTGATTTAACTCTTGACCAAAACATAAAACTTGTAGCCCTTTGAGTAGCTTTCCAATGCATCAAGAATCGCCTCATTTAGATTTGTGTAGTCTAAGAAATGATTGAAATACCCTTGACTGCTCAATGCTTTGTTTCTGCTTCGACCAATAGAAATTAGCTACTATAATTCAATTTTTTGACCTAGAAAATCTCAGAACTGGATTTTGATGTTTCACCAAAGTGTAGATCTATTTCTTATCTTCAAATTGGTTCAAGAATCGTCTCAATCCGATCACTGTAGCTCAAGTTATAGCCAAAATACGAAAATGTGTCAAAGCTGTCAAAAATTCACAAAATGCAAGTAAAAAGTGATAAAAACTTCATTTAATCACTTAAGACATTTTTTCCCAATTATAGCCAAAATGATTTATTTTCTTCCAATAATATAATCAAAGGGACTAAAAATAGCATAAAATATCATTCAATTATTACGTAAATTAGTCACTTAGCACATACTATACATTTTTTATACGACACAATAGAACTAGTGCCTGTCCTAAAAAGTTCATCGAGCAAAACCCCGACGCCCTGCAAAGTGATGCCTATGATTATTGCATGTCTATGATTGTTTCTCTTCTGAATTATTTTTATCAGTAGATTCAAATACGTCTATTAATATTTGTTGAATAGAAGGACCAAAACTATCAATCTCAAGCTCCACTTGCTTCTACATATTATCATCTGCATGACAAGAACTAGAAGATTTTTTCTTGAAGATAACATAGAAAATTCATCAAAAGTAACATCTCTACTGATTATAAATTTTGAAAAATTGAGATCAGGATACCACAATCTGTACCCTTTCACCTCAGAAGCATACCCAAGGAAAAAATACACTTTTTTGCTCAAAACTCTAATTTTTCATCATTCACATTCATGTATACTGAACACTCAAAAACTTTTAAATTAAAATAATCAACAAGAGTATCTGACCAAACTTGTTAGTTTTGAAATCAAAAGTTGCACAAGAAGTACGGTTGATAATATAACAAGCCATAGAGATCGCCTCTGCCCAAAATTCCATTGTCAACCCAACATTAGAGATCATATACCTTGCTCTCTTTAAAAGTGTTCTGTTTATACATTCGGACAGGCCATTTTGTTGAGGCGTCATCCTAACAATGTGATACCAAACAATTCCTTCATTCTTACATAATTTATCAAATTCACCTTTACAAAATTTCATGCCATTATCTGTTCTAAGCCGCTTTATCTATCTATCTATCTGTTCTCAATCAAACTTTTCATTACTTGAGAGTGAGGTAGACATCATTCTTATGTTTAAGAAAATAAACCTAAACTTTTCTTGAATAATCATCAATGAAAGTTAACATATACCTGGTACCATCCTTAGATGGAACACGAGATAGACCCGATAAATCTGAATAAATATAATTAAGAGTACCTTTCGTCTTATAAATTGCTCGTGACCTGAAACTTACTCTTTTTTACTTTTCAAAAATACAGTATTCATAGAATTCCAATGATTCAGTACTTTGACCACAAAGAAGTCCCTGTTTACTTAACATGTTCAAGCCATTCTCACCCATATGTCCCAAACGCATATGTCATAATTTGGTGATACCAGAATTAGATAAAGATGATGATGAAACTACAACCGAACCTGTGACAGTAGATCGCTGCAAAATATACAAACTATCAGATCTACAAGCTTTCATAATAACAAGAGCACCTTTTGAAACTTTCATAATACCATTTTCAGTTGTGCATTTGCACCCAAGAGTCTCCAGCATGCCCAAATAGATGAGATTCTTTTTCGAATCAAAAACATGTCTAACATTAGTGAGATTCTTTTTCCAATCAAGAACATGTCTAATATTAGTGAGTGTTCTCACAATATCAACATACATTTTAATTCAGATTGTACCCTTACCAACAACACAAATGGCATTATTGCCCATCCAAACAATTCATCATTACAAGGTTTATAAGTGGAAAACAAATCCTTATTAGGACACATGTGATAAGAACACCCCGAATTTAAAATTGATTTATTTTTAGACCTTGTCCTGTCATCAGTCACCAAAAATATTTTTGTCATTCTCATTAGCTGCAACACAAGATTCGACAATTTTAGTATTTTTCTCACCATATTTTCCCTTTGCTTTAATCTAGTTTTCAATTTAAAGCAATTTACCTTAATGTGCCCCATTTTGTGACAGTAATTACACTCCAAATTTCTATTTGGATTTAGATTTAGATTTAGATCTATCACTGTCAAATTCTTTTCTTTTGGTTCTGCCCTTAGCAACTAGACCTTCTGCCTAACCTCCATTAATTTTTTGATAATATTCCTGTTTATCTGCTTCTTAGATTTTAATGTAGATTTAATTTTTTGATACGAAATTGTTTCTTTTCCATAAATTATAGTATCATGAAAATATCTAAACGACTGGGGAAGAGAACATAAAAATAATAGGGTCTGATCCTCATCATCAATTTTTAAATCTATATTCTCCAAATCCATAATAATGGAATCAAATTTATCAAGATGTGAGAATATAGATATACCTTCAGTCGTGCGAAGCATATACGGACTTTACTTTCAATAAAGTCGATTCTTAATTGTTTTTTTCATGTACAAAGCTTTAAATTTGTCCCACATGGCCATTGTCGAAGTCTCAGCGGCTACCTCCCGCAAAACCTTGTTAGAGAGATTTAAGATAATACTGGATCGAGATTTCTTATCCATCTTAGCAAAATTTGCATCTGTTACACTCTCTAACTTTTTCTCAACTCCTTGTATCACTAAATCAACTCCATTTTGAACCAAAATGGCTTCCATCTTGAGCTGTCACATCCTGAAGTTAACATTCCTATTGAATTTCTCGACAACGGTCTTTGTTATTGTCATTGTTGTCACAAAATCGAAATCCTTAGAAGAAACTTTGATACCAGTTTATTAGGTCTGACCTTAGAAAATTGACGAAATAATTTTGGCAATCCCAAAATCCCAAAAGACAAATAACAAAGCAAAAATAAATAAAACAGAAACACAGGAATTTACATGGTTTAGTAAAATTAACCTACCTCCACAGAGGAGGAACAAAATTCTACTATGAAAAAGAGAGTACAAAAATGCCTTAGGAGAGTGTTTTTAGGTTCAAAACACCTAATACTTAAAATACAAAAGAGATCAAAATATTTTACTAAACAAAAATTTTAATGACCCAAAGACCCAAATAGTCTACTAAAGATCTTTTGGTTTGATGCATTTAATCCCATCACATGCTCACTGTATTTATAACAAACTAAGAGAAAGACTCCCTTGTACAAAAAACGATATGGGACAAAGCCACACATGATAATAATTCACCTACTTCATCCCCTTTCTATTAGAGTTAGCACAGCATTCTCGTTTTTTTTAGCAAAATTTCAACTTTATATTAATCAGCATACCTTTCCATATATCAGTACACGAAAGAGAAAGAAACAAAATTGTACCCAACTCCAGTAGCAGCTCCTAATTCTCTTTTGTACGTGAAACTTTAGGCCATGCAGAACAATTTAAAACAAAGATGCGGTAATAAATTACTGGTAATTTGGTCTCATAAACATTGATTTGTTTTGAAGTTTTTGGACCGTTACTCTTTCCTGCTGTATTATGCAAAACTTATCCAAATTTTCTGTCTTGTTATATAATCGTACTGCATAGGACTTTTATTTAACTTGTGTTTCGATACTTATAAAAAATATTTATTGTAGAGAGTTTGCATACTTGTTGAGGAGTTTGCTTGTTTAGAATTATTAAATTGATTTTAGATGTAATTCTTGTACAGAATACTATGGATCCATTGAATACGGTAGCTTTATTTGCATTAGAGACTATTGGTTCATCTGATGTCACACCTCTGCCATCAAATATGAAAGTTACGGTAATAAGATGCTCGTAATTTGTTCTTATTAGTATTTGATTTGTTTTGATGCTCACATAGTTTGTTTTGACATTCACATAGTTACTTAGTTGTTACGTTTGACAAAATATCTCCAAGCGCAGATGCTTTGTTTAAGTGATAAGTTTGGTTTTCCCATTAAGTTTCTTTCTTGTTATTTAATTGTATTGCACGGAGCTCTTATTGGATTGCTTGTATTAAGAGACTTCTGAAATAATGTTTCTTATTGTGGAGTGCTTGCATGATTGGATTGAAGAGTTCTATTTTTTTGACTTCTTGAGCTGATTTTAGATATATTTTTGGTACAGAATATTACTGATTGGTTTAGTCTTGGAACTTCATTTGCATCGGACACTGTTGCTTCATCTGCTCACCCTACCCCTCTGTCGTCAAGTTCTACAGTTACGGTAATGAAGTTTTTGTAACTTGATATTATTATTATTTTTTTTTTTGTGTTAGAGTTCGTATAGTTTTACTCTGCGTTCCTACATTGTGCAAAACTTCTTAAATACAGCATGCTCTTGCTATTGCTTTGTTCAATTAATGAGTTATTTTTTCCCATCAAATCTGTGTATTGTTATTTGATTGTGCTATGTAGGGCTTCTATTAACTAACTTGTGTTAGGAGGGTGGGAAAGAATATTTAATTGTTATAGAGAGCTTGTGTCATTGTTGATGTAGGATTTTTACTCATTCAGACTTATCACATTTAATTTAGTTGCATTTGTGGTACAGAATATAGCTGATCCATCAAATCCCGCAACTTCACTTGCATTGGAGACGGTTGCTTCATCTGATGCCACCCCTTTAGTAGTAAAGTCATCGTAATACACTACTAGTAATTTGCTCTTATTATCATTTGATTTATTTTAGAACTCATATAGTTTTAGTACTTTTCATTGTTGTGCTAATCTTCTCCGATGACCGCATTCTTGGAATAGTGCTTTGTTTAACTTATAAGTTAGTTTTCGTATTAAATTTGTGTCTTGTTATTTAAGTGTATCGCATAGGTCTATTATTCGGATGTTTGTGTACCTTTGAAGGAATATTTGCTTGTTTTCGAGGGAAACTGTTCATCTGACCTCACCCCTTTGTCATTAAGTAAAAAAGTCATGGGAGTAAAGTTGTAGTTTTAGAATTTGATTTGTTTTGGAGTTGATATAATTTGAGTACTTTTCCTGTTACTGTGCAAAACTTCTCCAAACACAGCGGTCTTTGACCAGCTTTTCATTTACTCAACAAACAATTTTTTCCTGTTAAATTAGTGTCTCGTTAGTTAATTGTACTGCCATGAGGCTTTTATTGGATTCTTTGAGTTAGGAGACCTATGAAATTGTTGACTGTCAATTGAAAGACTGCATGATCGTGTTTTGTTACTTGTTTAGACTTATCAAATTGATTTTAGACGTATTTTTGGCATAGAATATAGCTGATTTATCGAGTCTGGCAACTTCACCGGTGGAATCGAATCTCTTGACCTGCATTCTTGTTTAAGATTCTTTGAAAATTTCACCAGCGGATGCAAAGACATCTGTTTGGTTCGGTGTCTATTCAGTCCCCTCTGAATTCTTCATTGACCCTTTTGAATCCATGCCTTCCCCTTAGTGTAGAATAGGAGTAGGTTTAGAATAAAATTTATTTGTGTCCCGAGAAAAAAAAAAAGAGTTTGGCAACTTCACTTGCACTGGAGACTGTTAAATCATGTGACCTCACCTCTCTGTCGTCGAGTACTAAAGTTATGGTAATAAACTACTGCTAATTTGCTTTTATTAGCTTTGGATTTGTTTAGGGGTTCACATAGTTTGAGTACTTTTTTTCTTATTAATTTGTATCTCATTTTTTAAGGTTATGGTATAGGGCTCTTATTGGATTGCTTGTGTTAGGAGAAGAACTTGCAGAATTCTTGATTATTAACTTTTACTTGTTTAGCCTTATTGAACTAAACTATGATGTATTTGTGGTATAGAATATGACTGATTCATTGAGTCCGGCAACTTCACTTGCATCTGGGGGACTGTTGCTTCACCTAAGCCCGTATCTCCATCTTCAAGTACTGAAAATATTTTGTGTTAAGAGATTTGTGAAAGAAAATATTTACTCCCTCCATCCCATAAAAAGTGTCATATTTTCATTTTGAGATGTCCCAAAACATTTGTCATGTTTAAAAAATTAAAACATGTTTTAGTCTCTTTTTCCAATATAATATTTCTTTCTATTCATATGCATGTCACCTTTCAAATTTAAATTTTGAATTTGTGAGAGTAAAATTGAAAATAGAAATACAAACATCACAATTAAACTACTATTCTAAAAAAGTTGAATTCCCAAAATTGGGACGGATGGAGTATTTATTATCAGAGAGCTTGTGTAATTGTTGATGGAAGAGCTTTACACGTTTAGACTCATCAAACTGATTGTAGATGTATATACTGTACAGAATTTAACTGATCCATTGACTCCGGCAACATCACTTGCATTAGAAACTGTTGCTTCACTGAGTTGACCTCCTTTTTTTTATCAGTAAATACCGCTTCTCAAGAGCAGAAAGAAGCCATAGCCTCAACAATCAGTCCACAACTATGAAATCAGAAATAATGAAGTGTAATTTGTGGCAGAGATTGTAACGAAACATCTCAGGAGTACTCAACTTCAGATGTTAGATGCCAGAGACATCTATCTACAACCTAAGAGTGTTTTGGATGCTGTGATAAATTTCGTTAAAAGCTTCATTCAATCGCTCGAGGAGAAGGACAACTTCAATGAACCCAAGACCAGAAAAGCTACACTTGCTGTTCTGAGCTTCATGCTGCCATTTCTTGTTTGCCATCTATTTTTGTCCTACTCTAGTAGCCAAAGTTCCTTCAATGGAGCTATGCCATCACCAACCTGAAAGAATTTTGCTGTTTGATTAACAGACAAAACTTAGCTGCTCATAATTCTGCCGTCCACATTTCTTTCTTGGGATGCTGCTGAAAACTGAATTTTCTTGGGTTTTGATATGCTTTAGGCTTTAGCTGGATGCTTTATGGCTATATGGTAAGCTGAGAGATTTAATAGCTGTGATCCATTGAATTATAAAAAATAATCACGTTTTTTGATGTAGTTGGGTTGTATAGAGTTGAGAGTTGTAAAAGCTAACAAATGAATGAAATCCCACAGCGAGTCAGTAGTACTATAATAGCTCTCTTGTAATGTAGTAACGAATCGATTTTTGGCTTAATTGAGCAGAGCTTTGACTTACTTTTATAAAGTTCAAACTTGAGTTCGAACTCTACGAGCTGTCAATTTAAAGTTCGAGTTCGAAAAAATAAAAAATAATTATTTTATTTTTAAAAAATAAATAAAATAATTTTTTCTTAATAAATAATAAAATATTAGAGATATTTATGTAATTTTACTATTAAAATAAAAAATAAAAAAATATGTATATACTCGAACTCGCGAGCTAACGAGGTTAATATTTTTGAGTTCGAGTTCGATTTGACTAACTCGAGCTGGATATTGATCGAGGTGGAGTCGAGTTTTGTTTCGTTTGCGGTCCTATTCTCAGCAAAACTTAATCTTGAGACTCTATAGATAGTTAGCCCGTTTGGGCTGCTATTTTATAAAGTTTTTGTAGAAAAAATGTATCATAACTATTTGATATATATGAGGTAAAAAAGTGATTGAGAAACATATTCTCGGAAAACGTAAGAATTTTTTTAAAGAAAATTGACAATCCAAAGCTTTTCAGTTGAAAAAGCAAATCTAGGGTCTTTAGGATTTAAAGTATCAGAAATTACATTTGTCAGAAACAATCCTATAAATTATTGCCACATTTTTCCTCTCAAAGTATATAAACATCTTATTTTGTACTCGTCCGGAACGTTTATTGACAAAAGAGGGGTGTGGTCAGATGCAACAACAGTCTCCAATGCAATAAAATTTGCCGGATTGTGTACCAGAAATACATCTTAAATCAGCTCATTACATCAAACGCGTGAAACTCTTCTACCCTCCATCGGACAAGCTCTCTATGACATAATTATTCTTTCACAGATCTCCTAGCTGGAACATGTTTTCGCATAAAATCCCAATGCAACACACGATCGAACTAATCTTCGTTTCTAAAACCCCTAATAATTATGGTACAATATTGAACCATGCTTTCCCAATCTTGGTTTCTAACAGTGCCATTTTACTTATGAAGAAAATTTTCCGGATACACGATGAAATGGAATCTGAAAGTCCAGACCTGAAAAGGTTATGGATTGTTGCAAGCACTGTAAATATTGCAGTCATTGTAACTAATCTGCAAGAAGTATTAGATCGTAATGAATCTTCTGTCCTACTTTCTATGCCACTTTTTATTATATTGCTATTTCTTATTTATAAACATTATGTTTTATTTCTTTTATGTTTCTTTAAGATCAAATAACTATTAACTGAGTAATACACAAAATTTAACAAATACAAAAAATCAAAATGCATAAAAAAATGAGATTTTTTAATGAATTTTTTGCTGTATTTTTTAATTTTCTATTATATTGCCTGATGAGGTTGTTGTATTTATATTTCACTCAATTAATAGTTATTGGATCTTAAAAAAACAAAATAGAAATAAAATATAATATTTATGAATAAGAAATAATAATATAATAAAAAGTAAGATAGAATATCCGTTGTGGTATTTGACCTTTTCAGGCACTATTTTCAATTCTTGAACGTGTTAGGTAAATATCGGGCCCATTCGGCGTATATAGCTAGCTTAAAATCTCAACATGAGCACAGAAGATTTATGCCAATGTGAAGTGATAGCAAGACATGATAACTTCGTTTGCATTAGTAAAATTGGGTGGATATTTGATGAAAAAGGCAATGAAAAAAAGAGTAAATAGACAGAACAAATTAGGCAGAAATTATCCAACTTTACTCATGTTTATATATAGTTTACCTTTTCTCGTCCCTTAAGAATTTCTACGGAAATTCAATATCAAGTGGTAACTAAAAATTACTATCTGGCAAAACTTTTATTTTTGGGAGTACTTGTGCATGCATGCAACAAGGCACAATCAGCCAAAGGTGGCATGATGCATTTTATGCCACACCATCTTCTTTTTTCTTTTGGATAGGATCTTTATCTGTAACTTTTCTGCAAGGAAGCACAAAAACATTAAAACACTAAAGGCTAATGCACGTTGGACTTATTCCCGAAGAGAAATCAGACATCTATTATACTTAAATCTTTCAACTCTCTAGAGCCAGTCACACCCACAAATGTGATTGTTCTCATAATTCGACGGACCGCAGTTATTAAATCTCTCAACTTAATTACTATGTAGTCATGAAGCATTCAGCTAAAGCCTAAAGCATACCAAAACCCAAGAAAATTTAGCTTTCAGCAGTATTTCAAGAAAGAAATATGGACAGCAGAAATATGAGGAGCTAATTGAGTTTTGTCTATTAATCAAATAGCAAATATCTTTCAGGTTGGTGGTGGTATAGCTCCATTGAAGGAACTTTGGCTGCCAGAGAAGGAAAAAAATAGACGACAAACAAGAAACGGCAGCATGAAGCTCAGAACAGCAAGTGTAGCTTTTCTGGCCTTGGGTTCCTTGAAGTTGTCCTTCTCCTCAAGCAACTGAATGAAGCTTTTAGCGAAATTAATCACAGCGTCTCCTCTGGCTTCTAACATCTGAAGTTGAGCACTAGTGAGATGTTTTATTACTATCTCTGCCACAACATTGCCCTTCATTGTTTCTAATTTAGTAGTTGTGGTTATGGCTTCTTCCTGCCCTTTAGAAGTGGTATTTATTGATGAAAAAGGGGTCAGCTCGGATGAAGCAACAGTCTCCAATGCAAGTGAAGTTGCCGGAGTCAATGGATCAGTTAAATTCTGCACAGTCAATAAATCTACAATCAGTTTGATGAGTCTGAGCGTGTAAAGCTCTTCCATCAACAATTACAAAAGCTCTCTAATAACAAGTAAACATTTTCTTTCACAAATCTCCTTATCACAAAATTTCTGATGAAAGGCCTATGCAGTACAATCAAAAATAAGAAAACACAAATTTGATGGAAATAAATAACTTATTAATAAAAAATACAACTAGTAAGAGAATGCTGTCTTTAAAGAACTTTTGCACCAAGTAGAAAGACAAAGTAAATCTATACAAACTCCAAAAGAAATCAATAGTAATAATAGCAATATAGTACTACTTTATTACCATAACGTCAGTCCTTGAAGATGGAGGTATGGGCTTAGGTGAAGCAACAGTCACCAATGCAAGTGAACTTGGACTCAATGAATCAGTCATATTCTATGCCACAGAAGCACAACAATTCAGTTCAATAATGCTAAACAAGTAAAAGTTAACAAACCAACAATTCTGCAAGCTCTCTGTATCAAGTAAATATTCATTTACAGGTCTCCTAACAAAAGCAATCCAATAAAAGCCCCATGCCATAACATTAAAAAATGAGATCCAAATTAACAAGAAAAAAATAACTCATCAATTGAACAAAGCACTAGTCAAATAATGCTGTGTTTAAACAAGTTTTACACAATGTAACAAGGAAAAGTACTCAAACTATGTGAACTCCAAACAAATCCAAAGATAATAAAAGCAAATTAGCAGCACTTTATTACCATAACTTTGGTAATCGATGGCAGTGAGATTAGGTCACATGATTCAACAGTCTCCAGTGCAATAAAGTTGCCGGACTCGATAAATTACCTATATTCTGTAGCAGAAATATATCTAAAATCAATTTGATGAATCTAAACAATAATACAACATGGCCATGCACGCTCTCTATAGAAAAAAGGGTAAAAAGCAAAAAAACCCTCCGTGGTAAAACTAATGTATAGAAAAACCCCCGTGATTTCAAAACGTACAACACGACACTCCATACTTTGAACTAAATTGTAAAGGTGATGGAATCCGTTAAACTTAACGGAAATGGATGAAATGACCAAAATGCTCTGATATAATTAAGCAAAAGATAGTTCAAAAAAATCATTTATTTATTTTTTGGATAGAGAGAATTGAGTGTTAAGGGGTAGAACAGGTATATTTGTTAAAAATTAGGTATAAATTTTTTTTTAAGATTCCAATAAGTCATTTCCGTTAAGTTTAACGGATTCCATCAATTTTACAATTTAGTTCAAAGTATGAGGTATCATGTTATACGTTTTGAAACCACGGAAGGCTTTTCTGTGTATTAGATTTACTACAGGGGGCCTTTTTGTTTTATACCCTAGAAAAAAATTTCTTTCATAGGTCTTCTAACACAATAAATTCAATAAGAGCCCCATGGCAGTAGAATTAAATAACAAGAAACTAATTTAACATGACAAAAATTATTTATCAAGTAAACAAAGTTCTGCCCAAAGAATGCTGTATTTGGAGAAGGTTTGCACAGTAATAGGGAAAAGTAAAACTATATGAACTCCAAAACAAATCAAATTCTAAAACTACTACTTTCCTCCCACGAATTTAGTACTTGACAAGAGGGAGCGAGGTTAGAAGAACAGTTTCCCTCGATAACAAATAAATATTGTTTCAAAGGCACGTAAGGAATCCAATAATAGCCATATGCAATACACTTAAATAATAAGGCAAATTACATTTTAGCCCTCTGTAGTTTTCGCAAAAATCACATAACCCCCATGATTCAAAAAGCTATACATAAACTCCCTGTAGTTTGGGTTGAACTGTCAAATAGACGGAAAGAACCCATCGTGACGATTCGTGGGCAAAATGTCCAAATTACCCTAATATAAATACAAAAAAGAAGCAGGTGAAGTCAGACTCTCCCTTGCTTTGACCTTTGTCGTGAGAAAGAGAGGGTTATCAGCTTTTACCTTCGGACTTTGGAGAGGGTTTGGTGACTGGTGGGCAGTGATAAGGGTGGTGGGGATCTTGGCTTGCGGAATTTGGCTGCTTTGGGGATTTCTTCTTACAGCTCCTTTCCTTATTTTTGTATTATTTCGCTTTTATTTTTTATTCCCTTCTTTTGAGTTTTGTGAAGGGGTTTGTTATTTATGGGTAGCGTGAAGAGTTGTGTTGTGAAAAGAATCTGTCAGCCACTGGGGAGATATGGTAGGACGCAGCCGGAGGACTTAGCAGCTTCTTCTTCTTCTTCTGTGTCTTCAAACCATAACATTCTACCGTATCCTTCACGCCACCGACAACCCAAGCTCGTGCCAACCCTGAAATGAGAGTGAATCTTGGAACCAGAAATGGAAGGACCAGTCAATCAAAACAAGAGATGCCCTTTGACCCCTGATGTGGACGCAGGTGGGCTGCAATCTCAAGGCTCCACCCTCCCCTGCCCCGAGCCCCTCTTGACTCCCGTTTCGCATTTCATCATATGCCTCCTATCTCTTGCATTTTCCAATTCGTTCATGATTCGCATATGGCCTGGGGAGGGATGTGTGTCTGGATCTTTAAGAATCAGACCATAATTTCATGCGCAAAGATTTAACCGGAGTTGGATCCTGTTCCTCTATATTTGAGAGTTGGTTCCGGTGGACGATTGAGATCGAGCCAGGTCTTGTTAATTCGTTTGAGAGTTGGTTCCGGTGCGTTTCTTCTGCGAAAATTCGCAGTCCAAACTAGATAGCACCTTTCACCTTTTGCTGGAATATGCCTCATGTCTCTTGCATTCCCCCACCTTTAACTAGTTAGCATTCTTTTTGTGTATAGTTAGCATCCTGTCCACATCAGGGTCAAAGGGTAATATGGGAATGGTTCTTATTGATACTAGTAGTACAAGCACGTTTTGCCCACGAACCATCACGATGAGTTCATTCCGTGTATTTGATAGTTCAACCCAAACTACAGAGAGTTTATGTATAGCTTTTTGAATCATGGGAGGTTATGTGATTTTTGCAAAAATCACAGGAGGCTAAAATGTAATTTGTCCTAACTAATAAGACACGAATTTAATAGGAAAAAGTAACTTATGAGTTAAACAAAGCACTGTTCTAAGAATGCTGTGTATGAGAAGTTTTGCACAATGTAGCAAGGCAAAGTAAAACTATACAAACTCTAATACGAAAAAAACAATAATAATATCAAATCACAAGTACTTAATTACCGTAACTGTAGAACTTGAGGACACAGGAGTTGGGTGATCAGATGAAGCAATAGTGTCCGATGCAAATGAATTTCCAAGACTAAACCAGTCAGTAATATTCTGTACCAAAAATATATCTAAAATCAGTTCAAGAAGTCTAAAAGAGTAAAACTCTTCAATCCAATCATGCAAGCACTCTAGAACAAGAAACATTATTTGAGAGGTCTCTTAACACAAGCTGTCTAATAAGAGCTCCATGCAATACAATTAAATAACGAGAACGGAACTTAATGGGAAAACCGAACTTATCACCTAAACATTAATTTTTTGAATGCCAAAACAAACTATGTGAACACCGAAACAAATTAACTACTAATAAGAACAAATTACGAGCATCTTACTACCATGACTTTCGTACTTGACGACAGAGGTATGACATCAGATGAACCAACAGTATCCAATGCAAGTGAAGCTGCCGTATTCAATGGATCAATTGTTTTCTGTACAAGAATTACATCTAAAATCAGTTTGATAATTCTAAACAAGAAAAACTCCGCAAAGATCTTCATAATAAATATTTTTTGCAGAAGATAAATGCTGTTACAAAGAGGATACCAATAGAATTTAAAAAGATGATGGAGTAGGTGAATTACGTCTGCAGGCTGGCTTGGCCTAAAAAATGTCCAAGCGTTCTGACAAGTGACTAATTTTCGCTATATTCGAATGATATTTTATGTTATTTTTAGTCACTTTGGCAATATTGTAGGAAGAAAATGGATCAGTTTGGCTATAATTGGTGTAAAATGCTCTTCAGTGATTAAATGAGGTTTTTGTCACTTTTTACTTGCATTTTGTCCATAATTTGTATAGGGGTTGGAAATATACTTCGTTTGGATGAAGAGGAAGTTGATAGCTTTGACATATCTTTGTATTTGGGCTATAACTTGAGCTACAATGATCGGATTGAGATGATTATTGAACCATTTTGAAGGCAAGAAATAGATCTACAAATCTTGTGAAGACATCGAAATCCAGTTTGAAGGTTTTCCCTGTCAAAAAACCGAGTTACAGTAGCCAATTTCTATTGGACAAAACTGAAACAAGGCAGTGAGCAGTCAAGGGTATTTCTATCATTTATCCGTCTACACAAATCCAAATGAGGTGATTCTTGATGCATTGGAAAGCTAACTTAAAGGGCTACAAGTTTCATGTTTTGGTCAAGAGTTAATTCAGCTTCTATCATCAAGAAATGTTCAGTTGAAGTTGAGGCAGAATTGGAACAACATTGAAGACTAGACAGAAATTGCTAAGAATGGTAGGGGAGCAATCCGGCCAGATTTGTGGCCGGATTCTGGTCAGAAATGGCGGCTCTCCACTTACACATCTTGTTTCTTCCTCCAATAATTTACAGCTGTTGATGGACGTGTGACAACAACTTTTTGCAGCTGTAAAAGTGATGTTTGAAGCCTCATTTCTTGACTAAATCATTTATAAATTGCCATGAACTTGCAAGGACAAAGAGAGCTTGGAGAGTGCAAGAAATATTACGAAAAAATGTAGTTCTTACATTTTCTTAGTATTAGGTTAGTTTATTATAGGATAGTTTAACTAGTAGTTCATCCTTTTTGTTTATTAGCTAGGCAAAGATGAAGAAGGAGATGAAGATGGAGGAGATGAACTTATGTGACAAGGGATATATTTCTTTCCAAACTCTTTATCTTTTGTACTTGATTTTAAATTTAGTTAATATACAAGTTTTGGATTTTAAGTTTATTATGTGTTTCTAAAGTTTATGCCGTAGGTTTGGTTGAACTTTCTATGATTGTTAGTGTTTATTATGCTATTATTTTGAGTAAGTTATTTAGCACTTTAACTCTTTAAATCATGATTAACTTGGTACCATTAATTGTGATGATCTTAATGTGTTGTTTCTTCAATGAAAATTGAGATTTAACACTAGTTCAAGAAGTGCTAAACCTAAGGAGTACACTCACGAGAGTAGAGGTGCACCTATGTGGCTTTAGTAATTTATTTTATGTAATTTCATAGAAGAAATGAACTTGTAGCTAATTTCATAACCATGAGAGTAGGTATAGATTAGTTATAAGTATAGTTAATTCACTACGAAAGTAGGTTTTACATATATAAGAAAATTACGCCATAGCTAGCCAAGATAGTAGTACTTAATGATCCAAAAATAATACTTATATGAGTAGTTAGGGATACCATAACCTAAGGAGCTTTCCTTTGTTATTATCTTGCATAAGTTTAGCATAGTTTTATTTTTTTTAATTCATTGATCGTCTAAATAATAGAGAAGTTTTAGTAGTGCCGGTAATTATCCAATCTTTCTCGTGGGATCAACCCGATATTTGCCCTAAACTACTAATTTGATCTGTATACTTGCAATCAAAACGGGTATATTTCGAAATTAAACTTGTATTTATATTAAAATCCTGTCACGTTCGTCTTGATCGCACCGAAATCCTTCACATCCTTTTTTGGCGAATCCAAAACAGAACAATGGATCATCATACACAATAATAATAACAGATGAAAACATAAGGTTTAGTTTTCCTATAATAAATTTTAACCTTTCCTGAATTACCTTAAGTAAGTCCGAGTTCTCCATAGTGGAACCAACACCGGTCGGCGATTGAAAATCCAACGCCAATGATTCAGAACTCGAGCACTTTCTCCCAGGGTAGAGTGGAAATACAAAACAAAAAAATTCAAAAAATCAGTATAGTAATTCCGATTTGATGAGGGGAGAAATTAGCCATATCAACAAAATAATAATGTCAATAAAATAATAACGTTTCTGGACCTTCATCCGGGGGCATCCGGGGTTTATATGAGGGATTTTCATCGGTTTTGATCTCCGGTTTTGATCTTTGTGTTATAATGGGAGTTGCGAGGCAGAGATCGAAGTTTGTCAAAGGTGAGAAGGCTGTTTACACTTTACAGGAGCTGATGCTGATTTGGGACTTTGTGGGGCAAGCCCAGCATAGTATAGGCCACATGTTGGAATTAGTTTGACGGCATTAGGAGCTGAATGCACAAATATTGCTTAATTTGTTTAAAATATTTTGCGTGACGATTAGGCCACTTTCTTCTCCAATCTTAAAAAAAAAAAATTATATCTCCAATAAAGTACTATTAAAAATAGTCTATCGTAATGAAATTTATCATCATAGTTTATCATTAAACAACAAATATGGGCATAAAATTTGACACTCATTCCTTTGTAATTGTGCAAAATAAATTAAACTTTATTAGATGAGGGCATTTTAAGACATCCAATAAATTTTTTATGCTATTTCAACATTTGGGTACTAAAAGTGTCAAATTAGGGCGGTAAATGTAATTTTAAAACTTTGAGAGAGTTTAGTGAAATTGCTGAAAACCTCAGGGTAGGTTTGTGAAATTATCACTTTATCATAAAACATTCTACCATTCCTTTAGAGAAATAACAATAATGTTGTTACTTGTTACCAATATATTCTTACTACAATATTGCCAATGTAAACATCTGTTTAGTGCTATTGGGCCTCCCTAATATTGCAAATAAAGTCTCTTTAAATCACATAAATTGAGCAAGAGACATAAAAATTTTATATATTATATAGTACCACTTTCATATGAGGCAGCATATATGTAAATTGTGACTCCTATGTCACTCTAACTAGAAAATCAAAAGCGTACTCTGAAAAATGAAGGCAGTATTACATAAATATTGAAGAAATTTTGTAACAAGATGGTATCCCCATTTTTTTAAGTAAAATTTGGATAGGCTGGTTCCGATCACAACCACGGATCAGGGCATGCCTTTGACCACAAGTTGGTCCAACAAAGCTCATTATCATTTTTCATATAAGAAAGGTAGTAGAAAACAAAATATCTATTTAAGATTCTAGTATCAATCCAACTTTCTAATCAAATCACATTATAGTGAAGCTATACTACTAACCGGAATGAATATATCAAACATTCTAAACCTCAGCAGGATTATGAACGATTTACATGAGTTGTAAATTGTTTGATTCTCTAGCCTATAAGTTCTTGGGCACTAAAGCAGACATTGCAACACAGCACATGAGCAACATGGCTCATGTATGGTACCACTTTTTTTCTTCTTATTTTAATCAAACAAGTCACATGTTGTACACTTGACCATAGAAAAAGTAAATATGTTGACCATAAAATGTTGCTTGTTTAAAATTAAATAAAATACAAATGCTATTACGCCTTTTACTTTCCTAACTCAATAATAGAAGTCAGTTTATCAAACTATCACCAATTTTTCCAGTCTTATGGAATGGCGAATTAGTCATTAAGATTTCTTGAGTATCAAATACATGTTTGCAAAGAGTTGACATATGGTTTAATGGTTTTTCTTTTTCATATTTTATCCTTTCTCCTGTCAATTTATGCCATAGAAATCCCCCCAAATAATTTGACCCTATGGACCAATAACATCAATAGATTTAGATAGGTATGGTTTTTTTTTTTCCACACAATTTAAGAAAAGTTGTTAGTTTTGTTGGAAGAATAAATCTAGTTTATTATCTTCCTAAAATTTTCTTACATTAAATGGAGTATGACTAATTAAATTTACATTAAATAAGTTAGGTTATATTCAATAACAACTTACATTAAAAAAATGGCATTTTAGAGAAATTATAAGTTAACTACATTCTTTAATTAAACAGTGGATTATAATTTAGAAAAATGAAAAAGGAAAATAAACTTATCAAAGTGGAAAAGAGGAAGTAAAATTTAATCAACAGTTCTATAAATAGGCTCAGTTATCACTAATAGAAGTATATTCTTCCACTCTCCACAGCCAAAATTTTTATGTGCTAATCGCTATACTATCGTTGGGATGATGGGCATAGTGTTTAAACTTGTCCTTTTGATTCTCATGCTTTGCCCCCTGGCAATCAACTCAAGCCTTCAGTACCTTACTTTTGTGCAACAATGGCCGAAAGGCTATTGTACTGTTAATCCAGCTAATCCAAGCAGATGTCAAAGAAACCCTTTGCCAACCGTTTGACAATCCATGGTCTTTGGCCGGGCAACTTCACCAAAATTTTGCTAAGTTGCATAGGTTCTTGATATACTCCACTATGTATAATTTCTCTAGGGCTTTCAAATGTCTTGAACATGAAATATGCACCTACACAGGTTCACTAATGTAATGATCATTCTTGTAAGTAGACTTTCCAGGATTGGAACAACAGAAGCTTACAGTGGCCAGACCTCGCGAAACCATCGCCAACTGCGCAAATGTTTCAACACAAGAGGTTTCAATCATTTTGGAGACATGAATGGGACATGCATGGGAAATGCTCGGAAAACATGTAGTAACTTCTATAATAGAGACAGAAGAGGTTTCAATCGTTTTGTAATGTAGTAACTTTTATTGTCTTCATCATTCTCATTTCATACACTTCATCTCAGAATTCATTTTATTTGCTACATGATCTTCTCCCACAATAACGATGCTCAATGCCATTTTTAGTTGGGAAGTACTAAAGTGTGGTGGAAATGGTGAGATGATTTATGCAGGGAAACTTATTGTGTCGGTGCCACAACTCCCAGTTCGCAAAAATCGTGAAGGACAATCAATAATTGTTGTCATAACAGCAGTGAAACAAATGCCAATTTCTACCAGGACTGGAGTTTGATAGGGAGGAGTCACGCACATCAAATCTGGCACATGGTTACTGATAGCTCTGTAAATAGTATAATTTATTGAACTTACGGTAGGATTGCTGCCAGGACGTATATTATGTCCTTGACTTAGCTGAATAGTCCTGCTGAAGTATGTGGTTTCACTGCTGCTACGACAACGATTATTGAGTGTCCTTCACGATTTCTGTGAACTGGGAGTTGTGGCACCGGCACGATAAGTTTCCCTGCATAAATCATCTCACCATTTCCACCACACTTTAGTACTTCCCAACTAAAATGGCATTGAGCATCGTTATTGTTGTGGAAGATCATGTAGCAAATAAAATGAATTCTAAGATGAAGTGAATGAATTGAGAATAATGAAGACAAATAAAAGTTACTACATTACAAGAGAGCTATTATAGTACTACTGACTCGCTGTGGGATTTCATTCATTTGTTAGCTTTTACAACTCTCAACTCTATACAACCCAACTACATCAAAAAACGTGATTATTTTTTATAATTCAATGGATCACAGCTATTAAATCTCTCAGCTTACCATATAGCCATAAAGCATCCAGCTAAAGCCTAAAGCATATCAAAACCCAAGAAAATTCAGTTTTCAGCAGCATCCCAAGAAAGAAATGTGGACGGCAGAATTATGAGCAGCTAAGTTTTGTCTGTTAATCAAACAGCAAAATTCTTTCAGGTTGGTGATGGCATAGCTCCATTGAAGGAACTTTGGCTACTAGAGTAGGACAAAAATAGATGGCAAACAAGAAATGGCAGCATGAAGCTCAGAACAGCAAGTGTAGCTTTTCTGGTCTTGGGTTCATTGAAGTTGTCCTTCTCCTCGAGCGATTGAATGAAGCTTTTAACGAAATTTATCACAGCATCCAAAACACTCTTAGGTTGTAGATAGATGTCTCTGGCATCTAACATCTGAAGTTGAGTACTCCTGAGATGTTTCGTTACAATCTCTGCCACAAATTACACTTCATTATTTCTGATTTCATAGTTGTGGACTGATTGTTGAGGCTATGGCTTCTTTCTGCTCTTGAGAAGCGGTATTTACTGATAAAAAAAAGGAGGTCAACTCAGTGAAGCAACAGTTTCTAATGCAAGTGATGTTGCCGGAGTCAATGGATCAGTTAAATTCTGTACAGTATATACATCTACAATCAGTTTGATGAGTCTAAACGTGTAAAGCTCTTCCATCAACAATTACACAAGCTCTCTGATAATAAATACTCCATCCGTCCCAATTTTGGGAATTCAACTTTTTTAGAATAGTAGTTTAATTGTGATGTTTGTATTTCTATTTTCAATTTTACTCTCACAAATTCAAAATTTAAATTTGAAAGGTGACATGCATATGAATAGAAAGAAATATTATATTGGAAAAAGAGACTAAAACATGTTTTAATTTTTTAAACATGACAAATGTTTTGGGACATCTCAAAATGAAAATATGACACTTTTTATGGGATGGAGGGAGTAAATATTTTCTTTCACAAATCTCTTAACACAAAATATTTGATGAAAGGCCAATGCAGTACAATCAAATAACAAAACACAAATTTGAGGGAAAAAATAACGCATTAAAAAAAAAAAGAACTAGTTAAAGAATGCCGTGTTTAAAGAACTTTTGCACCATGTAGCAAGGCAAAGTAAATCTATACATACTCTAAAAGAAATGAAATGGTAATAATAGTAAAACAGTACTACTTTATTACAATAACTTCAGTACTTGAAGATGGAGATACGGGCTTAGGTGAAGCAACAGTCCCCCAGATGCAAGTGAAGTTGCCGGACTCAATGAATCAGTCATATTCTATACCACAAATACATCATAGTTTAGTTCAATAAGGCTAAACAAGTAAAAGTTAATAATCAAGAATTCTGCAAGTTCTTCTCCTAACACAAGCAATCCAATAAGAGCCCTATACCATAACCTTAAAAAATGAGATACAAATTAATAAGAAAAAAAGTACTCAAACTATGTGAACCCCTAAACAAATCCAAAGCTAATAAAAGCAAATTAGCAGTAGTTTATTACCATAACTTTAGTACTCGACGACAGAGAGGTGAGGTCACATGATTTAACAGTCTCCAGTGCAAGTGAAGTTGCCAAACTCTTTTTTTTTTTCTCGGGACACAAATAAATTTTATTCTAAACCTACTCCTATTCTACACTAAGGGGAAGGCATGGATTCAAAAGGGTCAATGAAGAATTCAGAGGGGACTGAATAGACACCGAACCAAACAGATGTCTTTGCATCCGCTGGTGAAATTTTCAAAGAATCTTAAACAAGAATGCAGGTCAAGAGATTCGATTCCACCGGTGAAGTTGCCAGACTCGATAAATCAGCTATATTCTATGCCAAAAATACGTCTAAAATCAATTTGATAAGTCTAAACAAGTAACAAAACACGATCATGCAGTCTTTCAATTGACAGTCAACAATTTCATAGGTCTCCTAACTCAAAGAATCCAATAAAAGCCTCATGGCAGTACAATTAACTAACGAGACACTAATTTAACAGGAAAAAATTGTTTGTTGAGTAAATGAAAAGCTGGTCAAAGACCGCTGTGTTTGGAGAAGTTTTGCACAGTAACAGGAAAAGTACTCAAATTATATCAACTCCAAAACAAATCAAATTCTAAAACTACAACTTTACTCCCATGACTTTTTTACTTAATGACAAAGGGGTGAGGTCAGATGAACAGTTTCCCTCGAAAACAAGCAAATATTCCTTCAAAGGTACACAAACATCCGAATAATAGACCTATGCGATACACTTAAATAACAAGACACAAATTTAATACGAAAACTAACTTATAAGTTAAACAAAGCACTATTCCAAGAATGCGGTCATCGGAGAAGATTAGCACAACAATGAAAAGTACTAAAACTATATGAGTTCTAAAATAAATCAAATGATAATAAGAGCAAATTACTAGTAGTGTATTACGATGACTTTACTACTAAAGGGGTGGCATCAGATGAAGCAACCGTCTCCAATGCAAGTGAAGTTGCGGGATTTGATGGATCAGCTATATTCTGTACCACAAATGCAACTAAATTAAATGTGATAAGTCTGAATGAGTAAAAATCCTACATCAACAATGACACAAGCTCTCTATAACAATTAAATATTCTTTCCCACCCTCCTAACACAAGTTAGTTAATAGAAGCCCTACATAGCACAATCAAATAACAATACACAGATTTGATGGGAAAAAATAACTCATTAATTGAACAAAGCAATAGCAAGAGCATGCTGTATTTAAGAAGTTTTGCACAATGTAGGAACGCAGAGTAAAACTATACGAACTCTAACACAAAAAAAAAAATAATAATAATATCAAGTTACAAAAACTTCATTACCGTAACTGTAGAACTTGACGACAGAGGGGTAGGGTGAGCAGATGAAGCAACAGTGTCCGATGCAAATGAAGTTCCAAGACTAAACCAATCAGTAATATTCTGTACCAAAAATATATCTAAAATCAGCTCAAGAAGTCAAAAAAATAGAACTCTTCAATCCAATCATGCAAGCACTCCACAATAAGAAACATTATTTCAGAAGTCTCTTAATACAAGCAATCCAATAAGAGCTCCGTGCAATACAATTAAATAACAAGAAAGAAACTTAATGGGAAAACCAAACTTATCACTTAAACAAAGCATCTGCGCTTGGAGATATTTTGTCAAACGTAACAACTAAGTAACTATGTGAATGTCAAAACAAACTATGTGAGCATCAAAACAAATCAAATACTAATAAGAACAAATTACGAGCATCTTATTACCGTAACTTTCATATTTGATGGCAGAGGTGTGACATCAGATGAACCAATAGTCTCTAATGCAAATAAAGCTACCGTATTCAATGGATCCATAGTATTCTGTACAAGAATTACATCTAAAATCAATTTAATAATTCTAAACAAGCAAACTCCTCAACAAGTATGCAAACTCTCTACAATAAATATTTTTTATAAGTATCGAAACACAAGTTAAATAAAAGTCCTATGCAGTACGATTATATAACAAGACAGAAAATTTGGATAAGTTTTGCATAATACAGCAGGAAAGAGTAACGGTCCAAAAACTTCAAAACAAATCAATGTTTATGAGACCAAATTACCAGTAATTTATTACCGCATCTTTGTTTTAAATTGTTCTGCATGGCCTAAAGTTTCACGTACAAAAGAGAATTAGGAGCTGCTACTGGAGTTGGGTACAATTTTGTTTCTTTCTCTTTCGTGTACTGATATATGGAAAGGTATGCTGATTAATATAAAGTTGAAATTTTGCTAAAAAAAACGAGAATGCTGTGCTAACTCTAATAGAAAGGGGATGAAGTAGGTGAATTATTATCATGTGTGGCTTTGTCCCATATCGTTTTTTGTACAAGGGAGTCTTTCTCTTAGTTTGTTATAAATACAGTGAGCATGTGATGGGATTAAATGCATCAAACCAAAAGATCTTTAGTAGACTATTTGGGTCTTTGGGTCATTAAAATTTTTGTTTAGTAAAATATTTTGATCTCTTTTGTATTTTAAGTATTAGGTGTTTTGAACCTAAAAACACTCTCCTAAGGCATTTTTGTACTCTCTTTTTCATAGTAGAATTTTGTTCCTCCTCTGTGGAGGTAGGTTAATTTTACTAAACCATGTAAATTCCTGTGTTTCTGTTTTATTTATTTTTGCTTTGTTATTTGTCTTTTGGGATTTTGGGATTGCCAAAATTATTTCGTCAATTTTCTAAGGTCAGACCTAATAAACTGGTATCAAAGTTTCTTCTAAGGATTTCGATTTTGTGACAACAATGACAATAACAAAGACCGTTGTCGAGAAATTCAATAGGAATGTTAACTTCAGGATGTGACAGCTCAAGATGGAAGCCATTTTGGTTCAAAATGGAGTTGATTTAGTGATACAAGGAGTTGAGAAAAAGTTAGAGAGTGTAACAGATGCAAATTTTGCTAAGATGGATAAGAAATCTCGATCCAGTATTATCTTAAATCTCTCTAACAAGGTTTTGCGGGAGGTAGCCGCTGAGACTTCGACAATGGCCATGTGGGACAAATTTAAAGCTTTGTACATGAAAAAAACAATTAAGAATCGACTTTATTGAAAGTAAAGTCCGTATATGCTTCGCACGACTGAAGGTATATCTATATTCTCACATCTTGATAAATTTGATTCCATTATTATGGATTTGGAGAATATAGATTTAAAAATTGATGATGAGGATCAGACCCTATTATTTTTATGTTCTCTTCCCCAGTCGTTTAGATATTTTCATGATACTATAATTTATGGAAAAGAAACAATTTCGTATCAAAAAATTAAATCTACATTAAAATCTAAGAAGCAGATAAACAGGAATATTATCAAAAAATTAATGGAGGTTAGGCAGAAGGTCTAGTTGCTAAGGGCAGAACCAAAAGAAAAGAATTTGACAGTGATAGATCTAAATCTAAATCTAAATCCAAATAGAAATTTGGAGTGTAATTACTGTCACAAAATGGGGCACATTAAGGTAAATTGCTTTAAATTGAAAACTAGATTAAAGCAAAGGGAAAATATGGTGAGAAAAATACTAAAATTGTCGAATCTTGTGTTGCAGCTAATGAGAATGACAAAAATATTTTTGGTGACTGATGACAGGACAAGGTCTAAAAATAAATCAATTTTAAATTCGGGGTGTTCTTATCACATGTGTCCTAATAAGGATTTGTTTTCCACTTATAAACCTTGTAATGATGAATTGTTTGGATGGGCAATAATGCCATTTGTGTTGTTGGTAAGGGTACAATCTGAATTAAAATGTATGTTGATATTGTGAGAACACTCACTAATATTAGACATGTTCTTGATTGGAAAAAGAATCTCACTAATGTTAGACATGTTTTTGATTCGAAAAAGAATCTCATCTATTTGGGCATGCTGGAGACTCTTGGGTGCAAATGCACAACTGAAAATGGTATTATGAAAGTTTCAAAAGGTGCTCTTGTTATTATGAAAGCTTGTAGATCTGATAGTTTGTATATTTTGCAGCGATCTACTGTCACAGGTTCGGTTGTAGTTTCATCATCATCTTTATCTAATTCTGGTATCACCAAATTATGACATATGCGTTTGGGACATATGGGTGAGAATGGCTTGAACATGTTAAGTAAACAGGGACTTCTTTGTGGTCAAAGTACTGAATCATTGGAATTCTATGAATACTGTATTTTTGAAAAGTAAAAAAGAGTAAGTTTCAGGTCACGAGCAATTTATAAGACGAAAGGTACTCTTAATTATATTTATTCAGATTTATCGGGTCTATCTCGTGTTCCATCTAAGGATGGTACCAGGTATATGTTAACTTTCATTGATGATTATTCAAGAAAAGTTTAGGTTTATTTTCTTAAACATAAGAATGATGTCTACCTCACTCTCAAGTAATGAAAAGTTTGATTGAGAACAGATAGATAGATAGATAAAGCGGCTTAGAACAGATAATGGCATGAAATTTTGTAAAGGTGAATTTGATAAATTATGTAAGAATGAAGGAATTGTTTGGTATCACATTGTTAGGATGACGCCTCAACAAAATGGCCTGTCCGAATGTATAAACAGAACACTTTTAAAGAGAGCAAGGTATATGATCTCTAATGTTGGGTTGACAATGGAATTTTGGGCAGAGGCGATCTCTATGGCTTGTTATATTATCAACCGTACTTCTTGTGCAACTTTTGATTTCAAAACTAACAAGTTTGGTCAGATACTCTTGTTGATTATTTTAATTTAAAAGTTTTTGAGTGTTCAGTATACATGAATGTGAATGATGAAAAATTAGAGTTTTGAGCAAAAAAGTGTATTTTTTCCTTGGGTATGCTTCTGAGGTGAAAGGGTACAGATTGTGGTATCCTGATCTCAATTTTTCAAAATTTATAATCAGTAGAGATGTTACTTTTGATGAATTTTCTATGTTATCTTCAAGAAAAAATCTTCTAGTTCTTGTCATGCAGATGATAATATGTAGAAGCAAGTGGAGCTTGAGATTGATAGTTTTGGTCCTTCTATTCAACAAATATTAATAGACGTATTTGAATCTACTGATAAAAATAATTCAGAAGAGAAACAATCATAGACATGCAATAATCATAGGCATCACTTTGCAGGGCGTCGGGGTTTTGCTCGATGAACTTTTTAGGACAGGCACTAGTTCTATTGTGTCGTATAAAAAATGTATAGTATGTGCTAAGTGACTAATTTACGTAATAATTGAATGATATTTTATGCTATTTTTAGTCCCTTTGATTATATTATTGGAAGAAAATAAATCATTTTGGCTATAATTGGGAAAAAATGTCTTAAGTGATTAAATGAAGTTTTTATCACTTTTTACTTGCATTTTGTGAATTTTTGACAGCTTTGACACATTTTCGTATTTTGGCTATAACTTGAGCTACAGTGATCGGATTGAGACGATTCTTGAACCAATTTGAAGATAAGAAATAGATCTACACTTTGGTGAAACATCAAAATCCAGTTCTGAGATTTTCTAGGTCAAAAAATTGAATTATAGTAGCTAATTTCTATTGGTCGAAGCAGAAACAAAGCATTGAGCAGTCAAGGGTATTTCAATCATTTCTTAGACTACACAAATCTAAATGAGGCGATTCTTGATGCATTGGAAAGCTACTCAAAGGGCTACAAGTTTTATGTTTTGGTCAAGAGTTAAATCAGCTTCTATCATCAAGAAAAGTTCAGTTGAATTTGAGGCAAAATCGGAGCAGCAGTGAAGAATGAATAGAAATTGCACAAAAAGTCACTGTAGCAATCCAACCAGAAATTGGCAGGATTTATGGCCGGATTTCTGGCCGGATAATGGCCAGAAAATGCTGCTCTATACGCGGAAAACTTGTTTTGCACCTCCAACAAGTCACATGTAATGCTAGACATGTGACAAACACTTTGCAGCTATAAAAAGGAAGTGTAAGCCTCATTCTTTGACCACCTTTTACCTTTATATAGCCAAAATCTTGCAAGATTCAAGGGAGAGACATATGGGAGAAAGCTTGGAGTCTGCAGAAATGTAGCTCTTCCATTTTCTGAGTGTTAGATGAGTTTAATATAGAGTAGTAGTTCATCCATCTTGTTTATTAGCTAGATGAAGAAGAGGTTGGAGGATGAAGAAGGCAAGGAGATGAACTCATGTGACAAGGGTTACATTCCTTTCCAACTCTTTATCTTTTGTACTTGATTCCAAGTTTAGTTAATATGCAAGTTATGGATTTATATGTTATTATGTGTTTCTAAAGTTTATGCCTTGGGTTTGGTTGAACTTTCTATAATTGCTAGTGTTTATTATTTGGTTAATTGATGCCATTATTTTGAACAAGTTATTTAGCACTTTAGCTCTTTGAAATCATGATTAATTTGGTACCATTGATTGTGATTATTTAAGGTGTTGTTTCTGCAATGAAAATTGAGATTTAACACTGGTTCAAGAAGTGCTAAACATAGGGAGTACACTCACGAGAGTAGAGGTGCATCTATGTGATTTTAGTGATTCATTTCATGTAATTTCATTGAAGAAATGAACTTGTAGCTAATTTCATAACCATGAGAATAGGTATGAATTAGTTATGAGTATAATTGATTCACTACGAAAGTAGGATTCATATGCATAAGGAAATTACACCATAGCTAGTCTAGATAGTAGCATTCAATGATCCAAAATAGCACTTGCATGAGTAGTTAGGGATACCATAACCTAAGGAGCCTTCATTTGTTATTTTCTTGTGTAAGTTCAGTGGGTTTTATTTGTTATAATTCAGAGAGTAGTCTAAATAATAGAGAAGTTTTAGTAGTGCCGGTAATTGTTCAATCTTTTTCGTGGGATCGACCCGATATATACCCTAAACTACTAGTTGACCTGTATACTTGCGGTGAAACGGGTGTATTTCGAATTTTTAACTTGTACGTATTAAAAAAAAAAGCCGTCAGTATGATTAGTGATTGCTGTGTATTTATCTACATTTTCTTGACTGAAACTTTCACAACATATTTCAGGGAAAACGTAGGACCCTTGGACTCACTCGAGTTGGAAGTCATAGAGTTGTTCAAATTTCTGCAGGCTTCATAATATTCTTCTATATCTTAGGTTGGTATTTTAAGCTTCTTAGAATAGTGAACTATCTATCCGTTCCACAGAATTTCTCAACTTACTAATCACTTACCAAAATCTTTGTAAGTGGCTGACTGACTTAATTTACTCGCTGTCAGGACTGGAAGGACTTAAGTGTAAATAGTGAATAATAAATACCTATTTCTGTTTCTGTTAGGTCGGTTACTCAGGTGGTTAGAACTAATGATGTCAGCAGCTCAGTTAGTTAGTAGACGGTTAGCTAGCTAATCTCCTTATAAGGAGCTCAGTACACGAGAGGAGCATTATTAGCAGAATAACAAATTTGATTCTTATTTCTTCCTCAATTCCTCTCACTTTACTCTTCTTCTTCTTCAATTCTTATTCTCCCTAATTTCCTTCCTTCCCTGCGCCTACGGCATCTCAGCCTCAGGAATTCTACTTGAATTCTTGACAAGTGGTATCAGAGCTGCGAATCCTCGGATTATTGCAGCTCATCACAATGGCAGAAGGCACCCGCTTCAAGAATATGGAAGATCAACTACGGAAACAAGAAGTTCGACTGCAGGAAGCTCTGCAATCGATCCTTTCTCTTCAGTAAAACCAGCAAGAAGTTCAACAGCAGCTGCGAGGGGAAATGGAGAACTCCAACAAGGAAATGAGAACAATGATCGCCGGCGTGGACCAGAAACTCAATGCCTTGGTTCAGATCATGGCCAGAGAAAGGAATGGGGACAGAGAGGAAGCAACTCAACTAGAGAAAAGCCCCATTCTACCCACGCCGCCCCCACACACGAAGCTCCAACCGGAGTTTGGCACCAATCAATGCTCAAGAGTCAAACCTCCAAAGGTATTTTTATCCAATCCACCAAGGATCGAATTGCCTTTGTTCGCCGGAGAGAATCCACGCATCTGGCTTCGCAAGTGTCAGAAGTACTTCATAACTTACCAAATTCCACCAGAGCAGCAGATGGAGGTAGTCGAAATGTTCCTTGACAATAAGGCAGATGTATGGTACCAAGGCATCAAGGTAGAATTTCCAGATCTGTCATGGCAGCAATTTGCCGACATGCTCAGCCAGAGATTTGCAGAGAAAGGCACGCGCGATGTGGTGGAGGATTTCAATAAGTTGCAACAATCTGGAACTGTGGAGGATTACCAAGAAAAGTTTGAAGAATTGAAATCACTAATGCTGGTAAAGAATCCACACCTCTCTGAATCATACTTCGTTTCAAGTTTTATTAGTGGATTGCGAGAGGAAATTAAAACCATGGTAAAAAATGTTGAAACCAAACAAAGTGTCGGATGCGATGGAATTAGCTCGATTGCAGGAGGAAGCTTGGAAACTGCAGCAAAAGTCTGCTAAGCCAATAACAAAATCACCTATTGATCCCAAGTTTGGCCTGTTTAAGAACACTGCGGCTGTTTCCAATGCCTATAAGGTTCCACCATCTAGTATGCTTAAAAACGAGAATAATGAAGCCACGCCAACTAGGAGGATATCTCCACAGGAGATTCAATTTCGGAGGAACAATGGACTGTGTTTTAAATGTGGGGAGCGATATGGTGCTGGACATCAGTGTAGGAATAGACAGCTGAATATGATGGTAGTTGAGGAAGAAGACGAAGGGGAATTCCTAGATGCAGTAGGGGAGCAAGATGAAAAAACGGGCAACCCAGGGGAACTGATGGATGTATCTTTACATACACTCTCTGAAGCGTTGAAGAGGAAGACAATCACTCTCCGAGGATAAATCAAAGGATTTCCTGTGTACATTTTAGTAGACACAGGTAGTTCAGAAACCTATATTAGCCAACATCTGGTCAGAAATCTAGAATTGCCATATGTAGTCACTAATCCCTTCACGGTGGTCATTGGAGATGGTTCGAGTGTGACAGGGTGCACCAAGTGGCCAAAAGTGCTATGGTCCACCAACAATCATAAATTCTGTTTTGACATGAGGATTATGGAGCTAGGAGGGTGGGACATGATCTTAGGAGTGGATTGGATGACCCATTATAGCCCCATCACCTTTGATTTCCACAAACTACATATAGCTATTCACAGTGAAGCAGAAGAAGTGATCCTGCAAGGATGTGTAGTAGAGGCTGAACTTAATCTATTGAGGAATAAGGACCTACGAGACTACATCAACTATAAGCACAGTTGTTACAACCTAACATCTGAGCTCCAGCAGGGGAGTTCAGATACCGACACACCAGCAGAGGTAAAGGAACTATTGGACAAGTACAGAGAGGTCTTTGCTGCTCCTACAGGGCTACCACCTGAGAGGAATCTGGATCATTCCATACCTCTTAAGGCTGATGCTCAGGCCTTCAAAATCAAGCCCTACAGATATCCACACTCACAAAAGGCGGAGATAGAGAGACAAGTCATGGAAATGCTAGGCAGTGGGATCATCAAACACAGCAATAGTCCCTATGCTTCACCTGTGCTGCTTGTTAAAAAAAAGGATGGAACCTGGCGTTTTTGTGTTTATTATAGGCACCTGAAAAAACTGACTATTAAAGACAAATACCCTATTCCTAATATTGAGGAGCTGATAGCTGAGTTGGGAGGATCTAAGTACCACTCCAAGATAGACCTGCGAGCTGGTTATCATCAGGTGCGAGTCAAGGTCCAGGATGTGCACAAGACTGCCTTTCAGACCCATGAGGGACATTATGAATTTCTGGTGATGCCCTTCGGGTTAACCAACGCACCAGCCACCTTTCAGGCTTTGATGAATCAGGTTTTTCAGCCTTACTTACGCAAGTTTGTATTAATATTTTTTGATGACATATTGGTTTATAGCAAGGACTTGGGCCAGCATGTACAGCATTTGGAGGTGGTGTTAAAAGTACTGAAGGAAAACCAGCTCTATGCGAAGCTATCTAAATGTTCTTTTGCCCAGCAAAGGATTGAGTACTTGGGGCACATAATCTCATCAGAAGGAGTGAGTATGGAAGATGAGAAGATAAAGGATGTACTAAATTGGCCTACACCCAACTCAGTTAAGGCCTTAAGGGGATTTCTAGGCCTTACTGGTTATTACAGGCGGTTCATCAAGCAGTATGGCATCATATGCAGACCATTGACAGACTTACTCAAGAAAGATAGTTTCTGCTGGAATGAGCAAGCAGACGTTGCCTTTCGAAAACTGAAGCAAATCATGTGCTCTTCCCCAGTCCTAAGGCTACCAGATTTTGAGGAACCATTTGTAATTGAAACAGATGCTAGCAATGGGGGTATCGGGGCAGTTCTACAACAGAATTCTCACCCAATAGCTTATCTCAGTAGAGCACTCTCACCTAGAAATTTGGGTATATCCGTCTATGAGAAAGAATTAATGGCTTTAGTGTTAGCTGTGACCAAGTGGCGACACTATTTGGTTGGACATCACTTCATTGTTAAGACTGATCACCAGTCACTGAAGTACTTATTGGAGCAACGACTGACCACTCCCTTGCAACATAAGTGGTTGACTAAATTGCTGGGTATGGATTATGAGATACAATACAAGAAAGGAAGTGATAACAATGCTGCAGATGCTCTATCCAGGAAGGTCTGCTATGCCCAGGAAAATCAACAAGAACACTCTATACTGGCACTCTCTACAGTTAGACCCAAGTGGATGAAGGATCTATGTAGTAGCTATGCAGGGGATGACAAATGGCAATCTGTTATAGCTCAGTGTTTGCTGGACTCACAAGCTGAGAGTGACTATCAGGTTATAGATGGGATAATTAAGTATAAAGGGAAGCTGGTTGTGGGATCAGCCAACCATATCAGGAACTCCTTGCTCAAGGCAGTACATGACACTACTTTGGGAGGGCACTCTGGTCAGAGAGGGACTTATCAGAAACTGAAGAGCTCATTTTATTGGGAAGGGATGAAGCAAGATGTGGCCAAGTTTGTCAGCTCTTGTGAGGTGTGTCAGAGATGCAAACATGAGAATGTGCCGTATCCAGGCCTGTTGCAGGCCTTGTCTATTCCTGATAAAGCATGGTCTCATCTTACTATGGACTTCATCGAGAAGTTGCCTATTTCTCAGGGGTTTGACACAGTCCTTGTGGTTATCGACCGGTTCACTAAATATGCTCATTTCTTGGCACTCAGGCATCCCTTCTCAGCCACATAGGTTGCACAGCTTTTTCTAGACAATATATACAAGTTGCATGGATTACCAGTGTCCATTGTAAGTGATAGAGATAAAATCTTCACTAGCAAGTTTTGGCATGAACTCTTTAGACTAATGGGGGTGGAATTACATCTGAGCTCTTCCTACCACCCCCAGACAGACGGGCAATCTGAGAGGCTTAATCAATGCCTGGAGAACTTTTTGAGGTGTATGACTAGTGAACATCCCACTCACTGGCATAAATGGTTGTCATTGGCGGAGCTATGGTACAACACTACGAATCGATTTTTGGCTTAATTGAGCAGAGCTTTGACTTACTTTTATAAAGTTCAAACTTGAGTTCGAACTCTACGAGCTGTCAATTTAAAGTTCGAGTTCGAAAAAATAAAAAATAATTATTTTATTTTTAAAAAATAAATAAAATAATTTTTTCTTAATAAATAATAAAATATTAGAGATATTTATGTAATTTTACTATTAAAATAAAAAATAAAAAAATATGTATATACTCGAACTCGCGAGCTAACGAGGTTAATATTTTTGAGTTCGAGTTCGATTTGACTAACTCGAGCTGGATATTGATCGAGGTGGAGTCGAGTTTTGTTTCGTTATAACATAAAATATCATTCGAATATAGCGAAAATTAGTCACTTGTCAGAACGCTTGGACATTTTTTAGGCCAAGCCAGCCTGCAGACGTAATTCACCTACTCCATCATCTTTTTAAATTCTATTGGTATCCTCTTTGTAACAGCATTTATCTTCTGCAAAAAATATTTATTATGAAGATCTTTGCGGAGTTTTTCTTGTTTAGAATTATCAAACTGATTTTAGATGTAATTCTTGTACAGAAAACAATTGATCCATTGAATACGGCAGCTTCACTTGCATTGGATACTGTTGGTTCATCTGATGTCATACCTCTGTCGTCAAGTACGAAAGTCATGGTAGTAAGATGCTCGTAATTTGTTCTTATTAGTAGTTAATTTGTTTCGGTGTTCACATAGTTTGTTTTGGCATTCAAAAAATTAATGTTTAGGTGATAAGTTCGGTTTTCCCATTAAGTTCCGTTCTCGTTATTTAATTGTATTGCATGGAGCTCTTATTAGACAGCTTGTGTTAAGAGACCTCTCAAATAATGTTTCTTGTTCTAGAGTGCTTGCATGATTGGATTGAAGAGTTTTACTCTTTTAGACTTCTTGAACTGATTTTAGATATATTTTTGGTACAGAATATTACTGACTGGTTTAGTCTTGGAAATTCATTTGCATCGGACACTATTGCTTCATCTGATCACCCAACTCCTGTGTCCTCAAGTTCTACAGTTACGGTAATTAAGTACTTGTGATTTGATATTATTATTGTTTTTTTCGTATTAGAGTTTGTATAGTTTTACTTTGCCTTGCTACATTGTGCAAAACTTCTCATACACAGCATTCTTAGAACAGTGCTTTGTTTAACTCATAAGTTACTTTTTCCTATTAAATTCGTGTCTTATTAGTTAGGACAAATTACATTTTAGCCTCCTGTGATTTTTGCAAAAATCACATAACCTCCCATGATTCAAAAAGCTATACATAAACTCTCTGTAGTTTGGGTTGAACTATCAAATACACGGAATGAACTCATCGTGATGGTTCGTGGGCAAAACGTGCTTGTACTACTAGTATCAATAAGAACCATTCCCATATTACCCTTTGACCCTGATGTGGACAGGATGCTAACTATACACAAAAAGAATGCTAACTAGTTAAAGGTGGGGGAATGCAAGAGACATGAGGCATATTCCAGCAAAAGGTGAAAGGTGCTATCTAGTTTGGACTGCGAATTTTCGCAGAAGAAACGCACCGGAACCAACTCTCAAACGAATTAACAAGACCTGGCTCGATCTCAATCGTCCACCGGAACCAACTCTCAAATATAGAGGAACAGGATCCAACTCCGGTTAAATCTTTGCGCATGAAATTATGGTCTGATTCTTAAAGATCCAGACACACATCCCTCCCCAGGCCATATGCGAATCATGAACGAATTGGAAAATGCAAGAGATAGGAGGCATATGATGAAATGCGAAACGGGAGTCAAGAGGGGCTCGGGGCAGGGGAGGGTGGAGCCTTGAGATTGCAGCCCACCTGCGTCCACATCAGGGGTCAAAGGGCATCTCTTGTTTTGATTGACTGGTCCTTCCATTTCTGGTTCCAAGATTCACTCTCATTTCAGGGTTGGCACGAGCTTGGGTTGTCGGTGGCGTGAAGGATACGGTAGAATGTTATGGTTTGAAGACACAGAAGAAGAAGAAGAAGCTGCTAAGTCCTCCGGCTGCGTCCTACCATATCTCCCCAGTGGCTGACAGATTCTTTTCACAACACAACTCTTCACGCTACCCATAAATAACAAACCCCTTCACAAAACTCAAAAGAAGGGAATAAAAAATAAAAGCGAAATAATACAAAAATAAGGAAAGGAGCTGTAAGAAGAAATCCCCAAAGCAGCCAAATTCCGCAAGCCAAGATCCCCACCACCCTTATCACTGCCCACCAGTCACCAAACCCTCTCCAAAGTCCGAAGGTAAAAGCTGATAACCCTCTCTTTCTCACGACAAAGGTCAAAGCAAGGGAGAGTCTGACTTCACCTGCTTCTTTTTTGTATTTATATTAGGGTAATTTGGACATTTTGCCCACGAATCGTCACGATGGGTTCTTTCCGTCTATTTGACAGTTCAACCCAAACTACAGGGAGTTTATGTATAGCTTTTTGAATCATGGGGGTTATGTGATTTTTGCGAAAACTACAGAGGGCTAAAATGTAATTTGCCTTATTATTTAAGTGTATTGCATATGGCTATTATTGGATTCCTTACGTGCCTTTGAAACAATATTTATTTGTTATCGAGGGAAACTGTTCTTCTAACCTCGCTCCCTCTTGTCAAGTACTAAATTCGTGGGAGGAAAGTAGTAGTTTTAGAATTTGATTTGTTTTGGAGTTCATATAGTTTTACTTTTCCCTATTACTGTGCAAACCTTCTCCAAATACAGCATTCTTTGGGCAGAACTTTGTTTACTTGATAAATAATTTTTGTCATGTTAAATTAGTTTCTTGTTATTTAATTCTACTGCCATGGGGCTCTTATTGAATTTATTGTGTTAGAAGACCTATGAAAGAAATTTTTTTCTAGGGTATAAAACAAAAAGGCCCCCTGTAGTAAATCTAATACACAGAAAAGCCTTCCGTGGTTTCAAAACGTATAACATGATACCTCATACTTTGAACTAAATTGTAAAATTGATGGAATCCGTTAAACTTAACGGAAATGACTTATTGGAATCTTAAAAAAAAATTTATACCTAATTTTTAACAAATATACCTGTTCTACCCCTTAACACTCAATTCTCTCTATCCAAAAAATAAATAAATGATTTTTTTGAACTATCTTTTGCTTAATTATATCAGAGCATTTTGGTCATTTCATCCATTTCCGTTAAGTTTAACGGATTCCATCACCTTTACAATTTAGTTCAAAGTATGGAGTGTCGTGTTGTACGTTTTGAAATCACGGGGGTTTTTCTATACATTAGTTTTACCACGGAGGGTTTTTTTGCTTTTTACCCTTTTTTCTATAGAGAGCGTGCATGGCCATGTTGTATTATTGTTTAGATTCATCAAATTGATTTTAGATATATTTCTGCTACAGAATATAGGTAATTTATCGAGTCCGGCAACTTTATTGCACTGGAGACTGTTGAATCATGTGACCTAATCTCACTGCCATCGATTACCAAAGTTATGGTAATAAAGTGCTGCTAATTTGCTTTTATTATCTTTGGATTTGTTTGGAGTTCACATAGTTTGAGTACTTTTCCTTGTTACATTGTGTAAAACTTGTTTAAACACAGCATTATTTGACTAGTGCTTTGTTCAATTGATGAGTTATTTTTTTCTTGTTAATTTGGATCTCATTTTTTAATGTTATGGCATGGGGCTTTTATTGGATTGCTTTTGTTAGGAGACCTGTAAATGAATATTTACTTGATACAGAGAGCTTGCAGAATTGTTGGTTTGTTAACTTTTACTTGTTTAGCATTATTGAACTGAATTGTTGTGCTTCTGTGGCATAGAATATGACTGATTCATTGAGTCCAAGTTCACTTGCATTGGTGACTGTTGCTTCACCTAAGCCCATACCTCCATCTTCAAGGACTGACGTTATGGTAATAAAGTAGTACTATATTGCTATTATTACTATTGATTTCTTTTGGAGTTTGTATAGATTTACTTTGTCTTTCTACTTGGTGCAAAAGTTCTTTAAAGACAGCATTCTCTTACTAGTTGTATTTTTTATTAATAAGTTATTTATTTCCATCAAATTTGTGTTTTCTTATTTTTGATTGTACTGCATAGGCCTTTCATCAGAAATTTTGTGATAAGGAGATTTGTGAAAGAAAATGTTTACTTGTTATTAGAGAGCTTTTGTAATTGTTGATGGAAGAGCTTTACACGCTCAGACTCATCAAACTGATTGTAGATTTATTGACTGTGCAGAATTTAACTGATCCATTGACTCCGGCAACTTCACTTGCATTGGAGACTGTTGCTTCATCCGAGCTGACCCCTTTTTCATCAATAAATACCACTTCTAAAGGGCAGGAAGAAGCCATAACCACAACTACTAAATTAGAAACAATGAAGGGCAATGTTGTGGCAGAGATAGTAATAAAACATCTCACTAGTGCTCAACTTCAGATGTTAGAAGCCAGAGGAGACGCTGTGATTAATTTCGCTAAAAGCTTCATTCAGTTGCTTGAGGAGAAGGACAACTTCAAGGAACCCAAGGCCAGAAAAGCTACACTTGCTGTTCTGAGCTTCATGCTGCCGTTTCTTGTTTGTCGTCTATTTTTTTCCTTCTCTGGCAGCCAAAGTTCCTTCAATGGAGCTATACCACCACCAACCTGAAAGATATTTGCTATTTGATTAATAGACAAAACTCAATTAGCTCCTCATATTTCTGCTGTCCATATTTCTTTCTTGAAATACTGCTGAAAGCTAAATTTTCTTGGGTTTTGGTATGCTTTAGGCTTTAGCTGAATGCTTCATGACTACATAGTAATTAAGTTGAGAGATTTAATAACTGCGGTCCGTCGAATTATGAGAACAATCACATTTGTGGGTGTGACTGGCTCTAGAGAGTTGAAAGATTTAAGTATAATAGATGTCTGATTTCTCTTCGGGAATAAGTCCAACGTGCATTAGCCTTTAGTGTTTTAATGTTTTTGTGCTTCCTTGCAGAAAAGTTACAGATAAAGATCCTATCCAAAAGAAAAAAGAAGATGGTGTGGCATAAAATGCATCATGCCACCTTTGGCTGATTGTGCCTTGTTGCATGCATGCACAAGTACTCCCAAAAATAAAAGTTTTGCCAGATAGTAATTTTTAGTTACCACTTGATATTGAATTTCCGTAGAAATTCTTAAGGGACGAGAAAAGGTAAACTATATATAAACATGAGTAAAGTTGGATAATTTCTGCCTAATTTGTTCTGTCTATTTACTCTTTTTTTCATTGCCTTTTTCATCAAATATCCACCCAATTTTACTAATGCAAACGAAGTTATCATGTCTTGCTATCACTTCACATTGGCATAAATCTTCTGTGCTCATGTTGAGATTTTAAGCTAGCTATATACGCCGAATGGGCCCGATATTTACCTAACACGTTCAAGAATTGAAAATAGTGCCTGAAAAGGTCAAATACCACAACGGATATTCTATCTTACTTTTTATTATATTATTATTTCTTATTCATAAATATTATATTTTATTTCTATTTTGTTTTTTTAAGATCCAATAACTATTAATTGAGTGAAATATAAATACAACAACCTCATCAGGCAATATAATAGAAAATTAAAAAATACAGCAAAAAATTCATTAAAAAATCTCATTTTTTTATGCATTTTGATTTTTTGTATTTGTTAAATTTTGTGTATTACTCAGTTAATAGTTATTTGATCTTAAAGAAACATAAAAGAAATAAAACATAATGTTTATAAATAAGAAATAGCAATATAATAAAAAGTGGCATAGAAAGTAGGACAGAAGATTCATTACGATCTAATACTTCTTGCAGATTAGTTACAATGACTGCAATATTTACAGTGCTTGCAACAATCCATAACCTTTTCAGGTCTGGACTTTCAGATTCCATTTCATCGTGTATCCGGAAAATTTTCTTCATAAGTAAAATGGCACTGTTAGAAACCAAGATTGGGAAAGCATGGTTCAATATTGTACCATAATTATTAGGGGTTTTAGAAACGAAGATTAGTTCGATCGTGTGTTGCATTGGGATTTTATGCGAAAACATGTTCCAGCTAGGAGATCTGTGAAAGAATAATTATGTCATAGAGAGCTTGTCCGATGGAGGGTAGAAGAGTTTCACGCGTTTGATGTAATGAGCTGATTTAAGATGTATTTCTGGTACACAATCCGGCAAATTTTATTGCATTGGAGACTGTTGTTGCATCTGACCACACCCCTCTTTTGTCAATAAACGTTCCGGACGAGTACAAAATAAGATGTTTATATACTTTGAGAGGAAAAATGTGGCAATAATTTATAGGATTGTTTCTGACAAATGTAATTTCTGATACTTTAAATCCTAAAGACCCTAGATTTGCTTTTTCAACTGAAAAGCTTTGGATTGTCAATTTTCTTTAAAAAAATTCTTACGTTTTCCGAGAATATGTTTCTCAATCACTTTTTTACCTCATATATATCAAATAGTTATGATACATTTTTTCTACAAAAACTTTATAAAATAGCAGCCCAAACGGGCTAACTATCTATAGAGTCTCAAGATTAAGTTTTGCTGAGAATAGGACCGCAAACGAAACAAAACTCGACTCCACCTCGATCAATATCCAGCTCGAGTTAGTCAAATCGAACTCGAACTCAAAAATATTAACCTCGTTAGCTCGCGAGTTCGAGTATATACATATTTTTTTATTTTTTATTTTAATAGTAAAATTACATAAATATCTCTAATATTTTATTATTTATTAAGAAAAAATTATTTTATTTATTTTTTAAAAATAAAATAATTATTTTTTATTTTTTCGAACTCGAACTTTAAATTGACAGCTCGTAGAGTTCGAACTCAAGTTTGAACTTTATAAAAGTAAGTCAAAGCTCTGCTCAATTAAGCCAAAAATCGATTCGTAGTGTTGTACCATAGCTCCGCCAATGACAACCATTTATGCCAGTGAGTGGGATGTTCACTAGTCATACACCTCAAAAAGTTCTCCAGGCATTGATTAAGCCTCTCAGATTGCCCGTCTGTCTGGGGGTGGTAGGAAGAGCTCAGATGTAATTCCACCCCCATTAGTCTAAAGAGTTCATGCCAAAACTTGCTAGTGAAGATTTTATCTCTATCACTTACAATGGACACTGGTAATCCATGCAACTTGTATATATTGTCTAGAAAAAGCTGTGCAACCTATGTGGCTGAGAAGGGATGCCTGAGTGCCAAGAAATGAGCATATTTAGTGAACCGGTCGATAACCACAAGGACTGTGTCAAACCCCTGAGAAATAGGCAACTTCTCGATGAAGTCCATAGTAAGATGAGACCATGCTTTATCAGGAATAGACAAGGCCTGCAACAGGCCTGGATACGGCACATTCTCATGTTTGCATCTCTGACACACCTCACAAGAGCTGACAAACTTGGCCACATCTTGCTTCATCCCTTCCCAATAAAATGAGCTCTTCAGTTTCTGATAAGTCCCTCTCTGACCAGAGTGCCCTCCCAAAGTAGTGTCATGTACTGCCTTGAGCAAGGAGTTCCTGATATGGTTGGCTGATCCCACAACCAGCTTCCCTTTATACTTAATTATCCCATCTATAACCTGATAGTCACTCTCAGCTTGTGAGTCCAGCAAACACTGAGCTATAACAGATTGCCATTTGTCATCCCCTGCATAGCTACTACATAGATCCTTCATCCACTTGGGTCTAACTGTAGAGAGTGCCAGTATAGAGTGTTCTTGTTGATTTTCCTGGGCATAGCAGACCTTCCTGGATAGAGCATCTGCAGCATTGTTATCACTTCCTTTCTTGTATTGTATCTCATAATCCATACCCAGCAATTTAGTCAACCACTTATGTTGCAAGGGAGTGGTCAGTCGTTGCTCCAATAAGTACTTCAGTGACTGGTGATCAGTCTTAACAATGAAGTGATGTCCAACCAAATAGTGTCGCCACTTGGTCACAGCTAACACTAAAGCCATTAATTCTTTCTCATAGACGGATATACCCAAATTTCTAGGTGAGAGTGCTCTACTGAGATAAGCTATTGGGTGAGAATTCTGTTGTAGAACTGCCCCGATACCCCCATTGCTAGCATCTGTTTCAATTACAAATGGTTCCTCAAAATCTGGTAGCCTTAGGACTGGGGAAGAGCACATGATTTGCTTCAGTTTTCGAAAGGCAACGTCTGCTTGCTCATTCCAGCAGAAACTATCTTTCTTGAGTAAGTCTGTCAATGGTCTGCATATGATGCCATACTGCTTGATGAACCGCCTGTAATAACCAGTAAGGCCTAGAAATCCCCTTAAGGCCTTAACTGAGTTGGGTGTAGGCCAATTTAGTACATCCTTTATCTTCTCATCTTCCATACTCACTCCTTCTGATGAGATTATGTGCCCCAAGTACTCAATCCTTTGCTGGGCAAAAGAACATTTAGATAGCTTCGCATAGAGCTGGTTTTCCTTCAGTACTTTTAACACCACCTCCAAATGCTGTACATGCTGGCCCAAGTCCTTGCTATAAACCAATATGTCATCAAAAAATATTAATACAAACTTGCGTAAGTAAGGCTGAAAAACCTGATTCATCAAAGCCTGAAAGGTGGCTGGTGCGTTGGTTAACCCGAAGGGCATCACCAGAAATTCATAATGTCCCTCATGGGTCTGAAAGGCAGTCTTGTGCACATCCTGGACCTTGACTCGCACCTGATGATAACCAGCTCGCAGGTCTATCTTGGAGTGGTACTTAGATCCTCCCAACTCAGCTATCAGCTCCTCAATATTAGGAATAGGGTATTTGTCTTTAATAGTCAGTTTTTTCAGGTGCCTATAATAAACACAAAAACGCCAGGTTCCATCCTTTTTTTTAACAAGCAGCACAGGTGAAGCATAGGGACTATTGCTGTGTTTGATGATCCCACTGCCTAGCATTTCCATGACTTGTCTCTCTATCTCCGCCTTTTGTGAGTGTGGATATCTGTAGGGCTTGATTTTGAAGGCCTGAGCATCAGCCTTAAGAGGTATGGAATGATCCAGATTCCTCTCAGGTGGTAGCCCTGTAGGAGCAGCAAAGACCTCTCTGTACTTGTCCAATAGTTCCTTTACCTCTGCTGGTGTGTCGGTATCTGAACTCCCCTGCTGGAGCTCAGATGTTAGGTTGTAACAACTGTGCTTATAGTTGATGTAGTCTCGTAGGTCCTTATTCCTCAATAGATTAAGTTCAGCCTCTACTACACATCCTTGCAGGATCACTTCTTCTGCTTCACTGTGAATAGCTATATGTAGTTTGTGGAAATCAAAGGTGATGGGGCTATAATGGGTCATCCAATCCACTCCTAAGATCATGTCCCACCCTCCTAGCTCCATAATCCTCATGTCAAAACAGAATTTATGATTGTTGGTGGACCATAGCACTTTTGGCCACTTGGTGCACCCTGTCACACTCGAACCATCTCCAATGACCACCGTGAAGGGATTAGTGACTACATATGGCAATTCTAGATTTCTGACCAGATGTTGGCTAATATAGGTTTCTGAACTACCTGTGTCTACTAAAATGTACACAGGAAATCCTTTGATTTATCCTCGGAGAGTGATTGTCTTCCTCTTCAACGCTTCAGAGAGTGTATGTAAAGATACATCCATCAGTTCCCCTGGGTTGCCCGTTTTTTCATCTTGCTCCCCTACTGCATCTAGGAATTCCCCTTCGTCTTCTTCCTCAACTACCATCATATTCAGCTGTCTATTCCTACACTGATGTCCAGCACCATATCGCTCCCCACATTTAAAACACAGTCCATTGTTCCTCCGAAATTGAATCTCCTGTGGAGATATCCTCCTAGTTGGCGTGGCTTCATTATTCTCGTTTTTAAGCATACTAGATGGTGGAACCTTATAGGCATTGGAAACAGCCGCAGTGTTCTTAAACAGGCCAAACTTGGGATCAATAGGTGATTTTGTTATTGGCTTAGCAGACTTTTGCTGCAGTTTCCAAGCTTCCTCCTGCAATCGAGCTAATTCCATCGCATCCGACACTTTGTTTGGTTTCAACATTTTTTACCATGGTTTTAATTTCCTCTCGCAATCCACTAATAAAACTTGAAACGAAGTATGATTCAGAGAGGTGTGGATTCTTTACCAGCATTAGTGATTTCAATTCTTCAAACTTTTCTTGGTAATCCTCCACAGTTCCAGATTGTTGCAACTTATTGAAATCCTCCACCACATCGCGCGTGCCTTTCTCTGCAAATCTCTGGCTGAGCATGTCGGCAAATTGCTGCCATGACAGATCTGGAAATTCTACCTTGATGCCTTGGTACCATACATCTGCCTTATTGTCAAGGAACATTTCGACTACCTCCATCTGCTGCTCTGGTGGAATTTGGTAAGTTATGAAGTACTTCTGACACTTGCGAAGCCAGATGCGTGGATTCTCTCCGGCGAACAAAGGCAATTCGATCCTTGGTGGATTGGATAAAAATACCTTTGGAGGTTTGACTCTTGAGCATTGATTGGTGCCAAACTCCGGTTGGAGCTTCGTGTGTGGGGGCGGCGTGGGTAGAATGGGGCTTTTCTCTAGTTGAGTTGCTTCCTCTCTGTCCCCATTCCTTTCTCTGGCCATGATCTGAACCAAGGCATTGAGTTTCTGGTCCACGCCGGCGATCATTGTTCTCATTTCCTTGTTGGAGTTCTCCATTTCCCCTCGCAGCTGCTGTTGAACTTCTTGCTGGTTTTACTGAAGAGAAAGGATCGATTGCAGAGCTTCCTGCAGTCGAACTTCTTGTTTCCGTAGTTGATCTTCCATATTCTTGAAGCGGGTGCCTTCTGCCATTGTGATGAGCTGCAATAATCCGAGGATTCGCAGCTCTGATACCACTTGTCAAGAATTCAAGTAGAATTCCTGAGGCTGAGATGCCGTAGGCGCAGGGAAGGAAGGAAATTAGGGAGAATAAGAATTGAAGAAGAAGAAGAGTAAAGTGAGAGGAATTGAGGAAGAAATAAGAATCAAATTTGTTATTCTGCTAATAATGCTCCTCTCGTGTACTGAGCTCCTTATAAGGAGATTAGCTAGCTAACCGTCTACTAACTAACTGAGCTGCTGACATCATTAGTTCTAACCACCTGAGTAACCGACCTAACAGAAACAGAAATAGGTATTTATTATTCACTATTTACACTTAAGTCCTTCCAGTCCTGACAGCGAGTAAATTAAGTCAGTCAGCCACTTACAAAGATTTTGGTAAGTGATTAGTAAGTTGAGAAATTCTGTGGAACGGATAGATAGTTCACTATTCTAAGAAGCTTAAAATACCAACCTAAGATATAGAAGAATATTATGAAGCCTGCAGAAATTTGAACAACTCTATGACTTCCAACTCGAGTGAGTCCAAGGGTCCTACGTTTTCCCTGAAATATGTTGTGAAAGTTTCAGTCAAGAAAATGTAGATAAATACACAGCAATCACTAATCATACTGACGGCTTTTTTTTTTAATACGTACAAGTTAAAAATTCGAAATACACCCGTTTCACCGCAAGTATACAGGTCAACTAGTAGTTTAGGGTATATATCGGGTCGATCCCACGAAAAAGATTGAACAATTACCGGCACTACTAAAACTTCTCTATTATTTAGACTACTCTCTGAATTATAACAAATAAAACCCACTGAACTTACACAAGAAAATAACAAATGAAGGCTCCTTAGGTTATGGTATCCCTAACTACTCATGCAAGTGCTATTTTGGATCATTGAATGCTACTATCTAGACTAGCTATGGTGTAATTTCCTTATGCATATGAATCCTACTTTCGTAGTGAATCAATTATACTCATAACTAATTCATACCTATTCTCATGGTTATGAAATTAGCTACAAGTTCATTTCTTCAATGAAATTACATGAAATGAATCACTAAAATCACATAGATGCACCTCTACTCTCGTGAGTGTACTCCCTATGTTTAGCACTTCTTGAACCAGTGTTAAATCTCAATTTTCATTGCAGAAACAACACCTTAAATAATCACAATCAATGGTACCAAATTAATCATGATTTCAAAGAGCTAAAGTGCTAAATAACTTGTTCAAAATAATGGCATCAATTAACCAAATAATAAACACTAGCAATTATAGAAAGTTCAACCAAACCCAAGGCATAAACTTTAGAAACACATAATAACATATAAATCCATAACTTGCATATTAACTAAACTTGGAATCAAGTACAAAAGATAAAGAGTTGGAAAGGAATGTAACCCTTGTCACATGAGTTCATCTCCTTGCCTTCTTCATCCTCCAACCTCTTCTTCATCTAGCTAATAAACAAGATGGATGAACTACTACTCTATATTAAACTCATCTAACACTCAGAAAATGGAAGAGCTACATTTCTGCAGACTCCAAGCTTTCTCCCATATGTCTCTCCCTTGAATCTTGCAAGATTTTGGCTATATAAAGGTAAAAGGTGGTCAAAGAATGAGGCTTACACTTCCTTTTTATAGCTGCAAAGTGTTTGTCACATGTCTAGCATTACATGTGACTTGTTGGAGGTGCAAAACAAGTTTTCCGCGTATAGAGCAGCATTTTCTGGCCATTATCCGGCCAGAAATCCGGCCATAAATCCTGCCAATTTCTGGTTGGATTGCTACAGTGACTTTTTGTGCAATTTCTATTCATTCTTCACTGCTGCTCCGATTTTGCCTCAAATTCAACTGAACTTTTCTTGATGATAGAAGCTGATTTAACTCTTGACCAAAACATAAAACTTGTAGCCCTTTGAGTAGCTTTCCAATGCATCAAGAATCGCCTCATTTAGATTTGTGTAGTCTAAGAAATGATTGAAATACCCTTGACTGCTCAATGCTTTGTTTCTGCTTCGACCAATAGAAATTAGCTACTATAATTCAATTTTTTGACCTAGAAAATCTCAGAACTGGATTTTGATGTTTCACCAAAGTGTAGATCTATTTCTTATCTTCAAATTGGTTCAAGAATCGTCTCAATCCGATCACTGTAGCTCAAGTTATAGCCAAAATACGAAAATGTGTCAAAGCTGTCAAAAATTCACAAAATGCAAGTAAAAAGTGATAAAAACTTCATTTAATCACTTAAGACATTTTTTCCCAATTATAGCCAAAATGATTTATTTTCTTCCAATAATATAATCAAAGGGACTAAAAATAGCATAAAATATCATTCAATTATTACGTAAATTAGTCACTTAGCACATACTATACATTTTTTATACGACACAATAGAACTAGTGCCTGTCCTAAAAAGTTCATCGAGCAAAACCCCGACGCCCTGCAAAGTGATGCCTATGATTATTGCATGTCTATGATTGTTTCTCTTCTGAATTATTTTTATCAGTAGATTCAAATACGTCTATTAATATTTGTTGAATAGAAGGACCAAAACTATCAATCTCAAGCTCCACTTGCTTCTACATATTATCATCTGCATGACAAGAACTAGAAGATTTTTTCTTGAAGATAACATAGAAAATTCATCAAAAGTAACATCTCTACTGATTATAAATTTTGAAAAATTGAGATCAGGATACCACAATCTGTACCCTTTCACCTCAGAAGCATACCCAAGGAAAAAATACACTTTTTTGCTCAAAACTCTAATTTTTCATCATTCACATTCATGTATACTGAACACTCAAAAACTTTTAAATTAAAATAATCAACAAGAGTATCTGACCAAACTTGTTAGTTTTGAAATCAAAAGTTGCACAAGAAGTACGGTTGATAATATAACAAGCCATAGAGATCGCCTCTGCCCAAAATTCCATTGTCAACCCAACATTAGAGATCATATACCTTGCTCTCTTTAAAAGTGTTCTGTTTATACATTCGGACAGGCCATTTTGTTGAGGCGTCATCCTAACAATGTGATACCAAACAATTCCTTCATTCTTACATAATTTATCAAATTCACCTTTACAAAATTTCATGCCATTATCTGTTCTAAGCCGCTTTATCTATCTATCTATCTGTTCTCAATCAAACTTTTCATTACTTGAGAGTGAGGTAGACATCATTCTTATGTTTAAGAAAATAAACCTAAACTTTTCTTGAATAATCATCAATGAAAGTTAACATATACCTGGTACCATCCTTAGATGGAACACGAGATAGACCCGATAAATCTGAATAAATATAATTAAGAGTACCTTTCGTCTTATAAATTGCTCGTGACCTGAAACTTACTCTTTTTTACTTTTCAAAAATACAGTATTCATAGAATTCCAATGATTCAGTACTTTGACCACAAAGAAGTCCCTGTTTACTTAACATGTTCAAGCCATTCTCACCCATATGTCCCAAACGCATATGTCATAATTTGGTGATACCAGAATTAGATAAAGATGATGATGAAACTACAACCGAACCTGTGACAGTAGATCGCTGCAAAATATACAAACTATCAGATCTACAAGCTTTCATAATAACAAGAGCACCTTTTGAAACTTTCATAATACCATTTTCAGTTGTGCATTTGCACCCAAGAGTCTCCAGCATGCCCAAATAGATGAGATTCTTTTTCGAATCAAAAACATGTCTAACATTAGTGAGATTCTTTTTCCAATCAAGAACATGTCTAATATTAGTGAGTGTTCTCACAATATCAACATACATTTTAATTCAGATTGTACCCTTACCAACAACACAAATGGCATTATTGCCCATCCAAACAATTCATCATTACAAGGTTTATAAGTGGAAAACAAATCCTTATTAGGACACATGTGATAAGAACACCCCGAATTTAAAATTGATTTATTTTTAGACCTTGTCCTGTCATCAGTCACCAAAAATATTTTTGTCATTCTCATTAGCTGCAACACAAGATTCGACAATTTTAGTATTTTTCTCACCATATTTTCCCTTTGCTTTAATCTAGTTTTCAATTTAAAGCAATTTACCTTAATGTGCCCCATTTTGTGACAGTAATTACACTCCAAATTTCTATTTGGATTTAGATTTAGATTTAGATCTATCACTGTCAAATTCTTTTCTTTTGGTTCTGCCCTTAGCAACTAGACCTTCTGCCTAACCTCCATTAATTTTTTGATAATATTCCTGTTTATCTGCTTCTTAGATTTTAATGTAGATTTAATTTTTTGATACGAAATTGTTTCTTTTCCATAAATTATAGTATCATGAAAATATCTAAACGACTGGGGAAGAGAACATAAAAATAATAGGGTCTGATCCTCATCATCAATTTTTAAATCTATATTCTCCAAATCCATAATAATGGAATCAAATTTATCAAGATGTGAGAATATAGATATACCTTCAGTCGTGCGAAGCATATACGGACTTTACTTTCAATAAAGTCGATTCTTAATTGTTTTTTTCATGTACAAAGCTTTAAATTTGTCCCACATGGCCATTGTCGAAGTCTCAGCGGCTACCTCCCGCAAAACCTTGTTAGAGAGATTTAAGATAATACTGGATCGAGATTTCTTATCCATCTTAGCAAAATTTGCATCTGTTACACTCTCTAACTTTTTCTCAACTCCTTGTATCACTAAATCAACTCCATTTTGAACCAAAATGGCTTCCATCTTGAGCTGTCACATCCTGAAGTTAACATTCCTATTGAATTTCTCGACAACGGTCTTTGTTATTGTCATTGTTGTCACAAAATCGAAATCCTTAGAAGAAACTTTGATACCAGTTTATTAGGTCTGACCTTAGAAAATTGACGAAATAATTTTGGCAATCCCAAAATCCCAAAAGACAAATAACAAAGCAAAAATAAATAAAACAGAAACACAGGAATTTACATGGTTTAGTAAAATTAACCTACCTCCACAGAGGAGGAACAAAATTCTACTATGAAAAAGAGAGTACAAAAATGCCTTAGGAGAGTGTTTTTAGGTTCAAAACACCTAATACTTAAAATACAAAAGAGATCAAAATATTTTACTAAACAAAAATTTTAATGACCCAAAGACCCAAATAGTCTACTAAAGATCTTTTGGTTTGATGCATTTAATCCCATCACATGCTCACTGTATTTATAACAAACTAAGAGAAAGACTCCCTTGTACAAAAAACGATATGGGACAAAGCCACACATGATAATAATTCACCTACTTCATCCCCTTTCTATTAGAGTTAGCACAGCATTCTCGTTTTTTTTAGCAAAATTTCAACTTTATATTAATCAGCATACCTTTCCATATATCAGTACACGAAAGAGAAAGAAACAAAATTGTACCCAACTCCAGTAGCAGCTCCTAATTCTCTTTTGTACGTGAAACTTTAGGCCATGCAGAACAATTTAAAACAAAGATGCGGTAATAAATTACTGGTAATTTGGTCTCATAAACATTGATTTGTTTTGAAGTTTTTGGACCGTTACTCTTTCCTGCTGTATTATGCAAAACTTATCCAAATTTTCTGTCTTGTTATATAATCGTACTGCATAGGACTTTTATTTAACTTGTGTTTCGATACTTATAAAAAATATTTATTGTAGAGAGTTTGCATACTTGTTGAGGAGTTTGCTTGTTTAGAATTATTAAATTGATTTTAGATGTAATTCTTGTACAGAATACTATGGATCCATTGAATACGGTAGCTTTATTTGCATTAGAGACTATTGGTTCATCTGATGTCACACCTCTGCCATCAAATATGAAAGTTACGGTAATAAGATGCTCGTAATTTGTTCTTATTAGTATTTGATTTGTTTTGATGCTCACATAGTTTGTTTTGACATTCACATAGTTACTTAGTTGTTACGTTTGACAAAATATCTCCAAGCGCAGATGCTTTGTTTAAGTGATAAGTTTGGTTTTCCCATTAAGTTTCTTTCTTGTTATTTAATTGTATTGCACGGAGCTCTTATTGGATTGCTTGTATTAAGAGACTTCTGAAATAATGTTTCTTATTGTGGAGTGCTTGCATGATTGGATTGAAGAGTTCTATTTTTTTGACTTCTTGAGCTGATTTTAGATATATTTTTGGTACAGAATATTACTGATTGGTTTAGTCTTGGAACTTCATTTGCATCGGACACTGTTGCTTCATCTGCTCACCCTACCCCTCTGTCGTCAAGTTCTACAGTTACGGTAATGAAGTTTTTGTAACTTGATATTATTATTATTTTTTTTTTTGTGTTAGAGTTCGTATAGTTTTACTCTGCGTTCCTACATTGTGCAAAACTTCTTAAATACAGCATGCTCTTGCTATTGCTTTGTTCAATTAATGAGTTATTTTTTCCCATCAAATCTGTGTATTGTTATTTGATTGTGCTATGTAGGGCTTCTATTAACTAACTTGTGTTAGGAGGGTGGGAAAGAATATTTAATTGTTATAGAGAGCTTGTGTCATTGTTGATGTAGGATTTTTACTCATTCAGACTTATCACATTTAATTTAGTTGCATTTGTGGTACAGAATATAGCTGATCCATCAAATCCCGCAACTTCACTTGCATTGGAGACGGTTGCTTCATCTGATGCCACCCCTTTAGTAGTAAAGTCATCGTAATACACTACTAGTAATTTGCTCTTATTATCATTTGATTTATTTTAGAACTCATATAGTTTTAGTACTTTTCATTGTTGTGCTAATCTTCTCCGATGACCGCATTCTTGGAATAGTGCTTTGTTTAACTTATAAGTTAGTTTTCGTATTAAATTTGTGTCTTGTTATTTAAGTGTATCGCATAGGTCTATTATTCGGATGTTTGTGTACCTTTGAAGGAATATTTGCTTGTTTTCGAGGGAAACTGTTCATCTGACCTCACCCCTTTGTCATTAAGTAAAAAAGTCATGGGAGTAAAGTTGTAGTTTTAGAATTTGATTTGTTTTGGAGTTGATATAATTTGAGTACTTTTCCTGTTACTGTGCAAAACTTCTCCAAACACAGCGGTCTTTGACCAGCTTTTCATTTACTCAACAAACAATTTTTTCCTGTTAAATTAGTGTCTCGTTAGTTAATTGTACTGCCATGAGGCTTTTATTGGATTCTTTGAGTTAGGAGACCTATGAAATTGTTGACTGTCAATTGAAAGACTGCATGATCGTGTTTTGTTACTTGTTTAGACTTATCAAATTGATTTTAGACGTATTTTTGGCATAGAATATAGCTGATTTATCGAGTCTGGCAACTTCACCGGTGGAATCGAATCTCTTGACCTGCATTCTTGTTTAAGATTCTTTGAAAATTTCACCAGCGGATGCAAAGACATCTGTTTGGTTCGGTGTCTATTCAGTCCCCTCTGAATTCTTCATTGACCCTTTTGAATCCATGCCTTCCCCTTAGTGTAGAATAGGAGTAGGTTTAGAATAAAATTTATTTGTGTCCCGAGAAAAAAAAAAAGAGTTTGGCAACTTCACTTGCACTGGAGACTGTTAAATCATGTGACCTCACCTCTCTGTCGTCGAGTACTAAAGTTATGGTAATAAACTACTGCTAATTTGCTTTTATTAGCTTTGGATTTGTTTAGGGGTTCACATAGTTTGAGTACTTTTTTTCTTATTAATTTGTATCTCATTTTTTAAGGTTATGGTATAGGGCTCTTATTGGATTGCTTGTGTTAGGAGAAGAACTTGCAGAATTCTTGATTATTAACTTTTACTTGTTTAGCCTTATTGAACTAAACTATGATGTATTTGTGGTATAGAATATGACTGATTCATTGAGTCCGGCAACTTCACTTGCATCTGGGGGACTGTTGCTTCACCTAAGCCCGTATCTCCATCTTCAAGTACTGAAGTTATTGTAATAAAGTAGTACTGTTTTACTATTATTACCATTTCATTTCTTTTAGAGTATGTATAGATTTACTTTGCCTTGCTACATGGTGCAAAAGTTCTTTAAACACGGCATTCTTTAACTAGTTCTTTTTTTTTTTAATGCGTTATTTTTTCCCTCAAATTTGTGTTTTGTTATTTGATTGTACTGCATTGGCCTTTCATCAAATATTTTGTGTTAAGAGATTTGTGAAAGAAAATATTTACTCCCTCCATCCCATAAAAAGTGTCATATTTTCATTTTGAGATGTCCCAAAACATTTGTCATGTTTAAAAAATTAAAACATGTTTTAGTCTCTTTTTCCAATATAATATTTCTTTCTATTCATATGCATGTCACCTTTCAAATTTAAATTTTGAATTTGTGAGAGTAAAATTGAAAATAGAAATACAAACATCACAATTAAACTACTATTCTAAAAAAGTTGAATTCCCAAAATTGGGACGGATGGAGTATTTATTATCAGAGAGCTTGTGTAATTGTTGATGGAAGAGCTTTACACGTTTAGACTCATCAAACTGATTGTAGATGTATATACTGTACAGAATTTAACTGATCCATTGACTCCGGCAACATCACTTGCATTAGAAACTGTTGCTTCACTGAGTTGACCTCCTTTTTTTTATCAGTAAATACCGCTTCTCAAGAGCAGAAAGAAGCCATAGCCTCAACAATCAGTCCACAACTATGAAATCAGAAATAATGAAGTGTAATTTGTGGCAGAGATTGTAACGAAACATCTCAGGAGTACTCAACTTCAGATGTTAGATGCCAGAGACATCTATCTACAACCTAAGAGTGTTTTGGATGCTGTGATAAATTTCGTTAAAAGCTTCATTCAATCGCTCGAGGAGAAGGACAACTTCAATGAACCCAAGACCAGAAAAGCTACACTTGCTGTTCTGAGCTTCATGCTGCCATTTCTTGTTTGCCATCTATTTTTGTCCTACTCTAGTAGCCAAAGTTCCTTCAATGGAGCTATGCCATCACCAACCTGAAAGAATTTTGCTGTTTGATTAACAGACAAAACTTAGCTGCTCATAATTCTGCCGTCCACATTTCTTTCTTGGGATGCTGCTGAAAACTGAATTTTCTTGGGTTTTGATATGCTTTAGGCTTTAGCTGGATGCTTTATGGCTATATGGTAAGCTGAGAGATTTAATAGCTGTGATCCATTGAATTATAAAAAATAATCACGTTTTTTGATGTAGTTGGGTTGTATAGAGTTGAGAGTTGTAAAAGCTAACAAATGAATGAAATCCCACAGCGAGTCAGTAGTACTATAATAGCTCTCTTGTAATGTAGTAACTTTTATTTGTCTTCATTATTCTCAATTCATTCACTTCATCTTAGAATTCATTTTATTTGCTACATGATCTTCCACAACAATAACGATGCTCAATGCCATTTTAGTTGGGAAGTACTAAAGTGTGGTGGAAATGGTGAGATGATTTATGCAGGGAAACTTATCGTGCCGGTGCCACAACTCCCAGTTCACAGAAATCGTGAAGGACACTCAATAATCGTTGTCGTAGCAGCAGTGAAACCACATACTTCAGCAGGACTATTCAGCTAAGTCAAGGACATAATATACGTCCTGGCAGCAATCCTACCGTAAGTTCAATAAATTATACTATTTACAGAGCTATCAGTAACCATGTGCCAGATTTGATGTGCGTGACTCCTCCCTATCAAACTCCAGTCCTGGTAGAAATTGGCATTTGTTTCACTGCTGTTATGACAACAATTATTGATTGTCCTTCACGATTTTTGCGAACTGGGAGTTGTGGCACCGACACAATAAGTTTCCCTGCATAAATCATCTCACCATTTCCACCACACTTTAGTACTTCCCAACTAAAAATGGCATTGAGCATCGTTATTGTGGGAGAAGATCATGTAGCAAATAAAATGAATTCTGAGATGAAGTGTATGAAATGAGAATGATGAAGACAATAAAAGTTACTACATTACAAAACGATTGAAACCTCTTCTGTCTCTATTATAGAAGTTACTACATGTTTTCCGAGCATTTCCCATGCATGTCCCATTCATGTCTCCAAAATGATTGAAACCTCTTGTGTTGAAACATTTGCGCAGTTGGCGATGGTTTCGCGAGGTCTGGCCACTGTAAGCTTCTGTTGTTCCAATCCTGGAAAGTCTACTTACAAGAATGATCATTACATTAGTGAACCTGTGTAGGTGCATATTTCATGTTCAAGACATTTGAAAGCCCTAGAGAAATTATACATAGTGGAGTATATCAAGAACCTATGCAACTTAGCAAAATTTTGGTGAAGTTGCCCGGCCAAAGACCATGGATTGTCAAACGGTTGGCAAAGGGTTTCTTTGACATCTGCTTGGATTAGCTGGATTAACAGTACAATAGCCTTTCGGCCATTGTTGCACAAAAGTAAGGTACTGAAGGCTTGAGTTGATTGCCAGGGGGCAAAGCATGAGAATCAAAAGGACAAGTTTAAACACTATGCCCATCATCCCAACGATAGTATAGCGATTAGCACATAAAAATTTTGGCTGTGGAGAGTGGAAGAATATACTTCTATTAGTGATAACTGAGCCTATTTATAGAACTGTTGATTAAATTTTACTTCCTCTTTTCCACTTTGATAAGTTTATTTTCCTTTTTCATTTTTCTAAATTATAATCCACTGTTTAATTAAAGAATGTAGTTAACTTATAATTTCTCTAAAATGCCATTTTTTTAATGTAAGTTGTTATTGAATATAACCTAACTTATTTAATGTAAATTTAATTAGTCATACTCCATTTAATGTAAGAAAATTTTAGGAAGATAATAAACTAGATTTATTCTTCCAACAAAACTAACAACTTTTCTTAAATTGTGTGGAAAAAAAAAAACCATACCTATCTAAATCTATTGATGTTATTGGTCCATAGGGTCAAATTATTTGGGGGGATTTCTATGGCATAAATTGACAGGAGAAAGGATAAAATATGAAAAAGAAAAACCATTAAACCATATGTCAACTCTTTGCAAACATGTATTTGATACTCAAGAAATCTTAATGACTAATTCGCCATTCCATAAGACTGGAAAAATTGGTGATAGTTTGATAAACTGACTTCTATTATTGAGTTAGGAAAGTAAAAGGCGTAATAGCATTTGTATTTTATTTAATTTTAAACAAGCAACATTTTATGGTCAACATATTTACTTTTTCTATGGTCAAGTGTACAACATGTGACTTGTTTGATTAAAATAAGAAGAAAAAAAGTGGTACCATACATGAGCCATGTTGCTCATGTGCTGTGTTGCAATGTCTGCTTTAGTGCCCAAGAACTTATAGGCTAGAGAATCAAACAATTTACAACTCATGTAAATCGTTCATAATCCTGCTGAGGTTTAGAATGTTTGATATATTCATTCCGGTTAGTAGTATAGCTTCACTATAATGTGATTTGATTAGAAAGTTGGATTGATACTAGAATCTTAAATAGATATTTTGTTTTCTACTACCTTTCTTATATGAAAAATGATAATGAGCTTTGTTGGACCAACTTGTGGTCAAAGGCATGCCCTGATCCGTGGTTGTGATCGGAACCAGCCTATCCAAATTTTACTTAAAAAAATGGGGATACCATCTTGTTACAAAATTTCTTCAATATTTATGTAATACTGCCTTCATTTTTCAGAGTACGCTTTTGATTTTCTAGTTAGAGTGACATAGGAGTCACAATTTACATATATGCTGCCTCATATGAAAGTGGTACTATATAATATATAAAATTTTTATGTCTCTTGCTCAATTTATGTGATTTAAAGAGACTTTATTTGCAATATTAGGGAGGCCCAATAGCACTAAACAGATGTTTACATTGGCAATATTGTAGTAAGAATATATTGGTAACAAGTAACAACATTATTGTTATTTCTCTAAAGGAATGGTAGAATGTTTTATGATAAAGTGATAATTTCACAAACCTACCCTGAGGTTTTCAGCAATTTCACTAAACTCTCTCAAAGTTTTAAAATTACATTTACCGCCCTAATTTGACACTTTTAGTACCCAAATGTTGAAATAGCATAAAAAATTTATTGGATGTCTTAAAATGCCCTCATCTAATAAAGTTTAATTTATTTTGCACAATTACAAAGGAATGAGTGTCAAATTTTATGCCCATATTTGTTGTTTAATGATAAACTATGATGATAAATTTCATTACGATAGACTATTTTTAATAGTACTTTATTGGAGATATAATTTTTTTTTTTTAAGATTGGAGAAGAAAGTGGCCTAATCGTCACGCAAAATATTTTAAACAAATTAAGCAATATTTGTGCATTCAGCTCCTAATGCCGTCAAACTAATTCCAACATGTGGCCTATACTATGCTGGGCTTGCCCCACAAAGTCCCAAATCAGCATCAGCTCCTGTAAAGTGTAAACAGCCTTCTCACCTTTGACAAACTTCGATCTCTGCCTCGCAACTCCCATTATAACACAAAGATCAAAACCGGAGATCAAAACCGATGAAAATCCCTCATATAAACCCCGGATGCCCCCGGATGAAGGTCCAGAAACGTTATTATTTTATTGACATTATTATTTTGTTGATATGGCTAATTTCTCCCCTCATCAAATCGGAATTACTATACTGATTTTTTGAATTTTTTTGTTTTGTATTTCCACTCTACCCTGGGAGAAAGTGCTCGAGTTCTGAATCATTGGCGTTGGATTTTCAATCGCCGACCGGTGTTGGTTCCACTATGGAGAACTCGGACTTACTTAAGGTAATTCAGGAAAGGTTAAAATTTATTATAGGAAAACTAAACCTTATGTTTTCATCTGTTATTATTATTGTGTATGATGATCCATTGTTCTGTTTTGGATTCGCCAAAAAAGGATGTGAAGGATTTCGGTGCGATCAAGACGAACGTGACAGGATTTTAATATAAATACAAGTTTAATTTCGAAATATACCCGTTTTGATTGCAAGTATACAGATCAAATTAGTAGTTTAGGGCAAATATCGGGTTGATCCCACGAGAAAGATTGGATAATTACCGGCACTACTAAAACTTCTCTATTATTTAGACGATCAATGAATTAAAAAAAATAAAACTATGCTAAACTTATGCAAGATAATAACAAAGGAAAGCTCCTTAGGTTATGGTATCCCTAACTACTCATATAAGTATTATTTTTGGATCATTAAGTACTACTATCTTGGCTAGCTATGGCGTAATTTTCTTATATATGTAAAACCTACTTTCGTAGTGAATTAACTATACTTATAACTAATCTATACCTACTCTCATGGTTATGAAATTAGCTACAAGTTCATTTCTTCTATGAAATTACATAAAATAAATTACTAAAGCCACATAGGTGCACCTCTACTCTCGTGAGTGTACTCCTTAGGTTTAGCACTTCTTGAACTAGTGTTAAATCTCAATTTTCATTGAAGAAACAACACATTAAGATCATCACAATTAATGGTACCAAGTTAATCATGATTTAAAGAGTTAAAGTGCTAAATAACTTACTCAAAATAATAGCATAATAAACACTAACAATCATAGAAAGTTCAACCAAACCTACGGCATAAACTTTAGAAACACATAATAAACTTAAAATCCAAAACTTGTATATTAACTAAATTTAAAATCAAGTACAAAAGATAAAGAGTTTGGAAAGAAATATATCCCTTGTCACATAAGTTCATCTCCTCCATCTTCATCTCCTTCTTCATCTTTGCCTAGCTAATAAACAAAAAGGATGAACTACTAGTTAAACTATCCTATAATAAACTAACCTAATACTAAGAAAATGTAAGAACTACATTTTTTCGTAATATTTCTTGCACTCTCCAAGCTCTCTTTGTCCTTGCAAGTTCATGGCAATTTATAAATGATTTAGTCAAGAAATGAGGCTTCAAACATCACTTTTACAGCTGCAAAAAGTTGTTGTCACACGTCCATCAACAGCTGTAAATTATTGGAGGAAGAAACAAGATGTGTAAGTGGAGAGCCGCCATTTCTGACCAGAATCCGGCCACAAATCTGGCCGGATTGCTCCCCTACCATTCTTAGCAATTTCTGTCTAGTCTTCAATGTTGTTCCAATTCTGCCTCAACTTCAACTGAACATTTCTTGATGATAGAAGCTGAATTAACTCTTGACCAAAACATGAAACTTGTAGCCCTTTAAGTTAGCTTTCCAATGCATCAAGAATCACCTCATTTGGATTTGTGTAGACGGATAAATGATAGAAATACCCTTGACTGCTCACTGCCTTGTTTCAGTTTTGTCCAATAGAAATTGGCTACTGTAACTCGGTTTTTTGACAGGGAAAACCTTCAAACTGGATTTCGATGTCTTCACAAGATTTGTAGATCTATTTCTTGCCTTCAAAATGGTTCAATAATCATCTCAATCCGATCATTGTAGCTCAAGTTATAGCCCAAATACAAAGATATGTCAAAGCTATCAACTTCCTCTTCATCCAAACGAAGTATATTTCCAACCCCTATACAAATTATGGACAAAATGCAAGTAAAAAGTGACAAAAACCTCATTTAATCACTGAAGAGCATTTTACACCAATTATAGCCAAACTGATCCATTTTCTTCCTACAATATTGCCAAAGTGACTAAAAATAACATAAAATATCATTCGAATATAGCGAAAATTAGTCACTTGTCAGAACGCTTGGACATTTTTTAGGCCAAGCCAGCCTGCAGACGTAATTCACCTACTCCATCATCTTTTTAAATTCTATTGGTATCCTCTTTGTAACAGCATTTATCTTCTGCAAAAAATATTTATTATGAAGATCTTTGCGGAGTTTTTCTTGTTTAGAATTATCAAACTGATTTTAGATGTAATTCTTGTACAGAAAACAATTGATCCATTGAATACGGCAGCTTCACTTGCATTGGATACTGTTGGTTCATCTGATGTCATACCTCTGTCGTCAAGTACGAAAGTCATGGTAGTAAGATGCTCGTAATTTGTTCTTATTAGTAGTTAATTTGTTTCGGTGTTCACATAGTTTGTTTTGGCATTCAAAAAATTAATGTTTAGGTGATAAGTTCGGTTTTCCCATTAAGTTCCGTTCTCGTTATTTAATTGTATTGCATGGAGCTCTTATTAGACAGCTTGTGTTAAGAGACCTCTCAAATAATGTTTCTTGTTCTAGAGTGCTTGCATGATTGGATTGAAGAGTTTTACTCTTTTAGACTTCTTGAACTGATTTTAGATATATTTTTGGTACAGAATATTACTGACTGGTTTAGTCTTGGAAATTCATTTGCATCGGACACTATTGCTTCATCTGATCACCCAACTCCTGTGTCCTCAAGTTCTACAGTTACGGTAATTAAGTACTTGTGATTTGATATTATTATTGTTTTTTTCGTATTAGAGTTTGTATAGTTTTACTTTGCCTTGCTACATTGTGCAAAACTTCTCATACACAGCATTCTTAGAACAGTGCTTTGTTTAACTCATAAGTTACTTTTTCCTATTAAATTCGTGTCTTATTAGTTAGGACAAATTACATTTTAGCCTCCTGTGATTTTTGCAAAAATCACATAACCTCCCATGATTCAAAAAGCTATACATAAACTCTCTGTAGTTTGGGTTGAACTATCAAATACACGGAATGAACTCATCGTGATGGTTCGTGGGCAAAACGTGCTTGTACTACTAGTATCAATAAGAACCATTCCCATATTACCCTTTGACCCTGATGTGGACAGGATGCTAACTATACACAAAAAGAATGCTAACTAGTTAAAGGTGGGGGAATGCAAGAGACATGAGGCATATTCCAGCAAAAGGTGAAAGGTGCTATCTAGTTTGGACTGCGAATTTTCGCAGAAGAAACGCACCGGAACCAACTCTCAAACGAATTAACAAGACCTGGCTCGATCTCAATCGTCCACCGGAACCAACTCTCAAATATAGAGGAACAGGATCCAACTCCGGTTAAATCTTTGCGCATGAAATTATGGTCTGATTCTTAAAGATCCAGACACACATCCCTCCCCAGGCCATATGCGAATCATGAACGAATTGGAAAATGCAAGAGATAGGAGGCATATGATGAAATGCGAAACGGGAGTCAAGAGGGGCTCGGGGCAGGGGAGGGTGGAGCCTTGAGATTGCAGCCCACCTGCGTCCACATCAGGGGTCAAAGGGCATCTCTTGTTTTGATTGACTGGTCCTTCCATTTCTGGTTCCAAGATTCACTCTCATTTCAGGGTTGGCACGAGCTTGGGTTGTCGGTGGCGTGAAGGATACGGTAGAATGTTATGGTTTGAAGACACAGAAGAAGAAGAAGAAGCTGCTAAGTCCTCCGGCTGCGTCCTACCATATCTCCCCAGTGGCTGACAGATTCTTTTCACAACACAACTCTTCACGCTACCCATAAATAACAAACCCCTTCACAAAACTCAAAAGAAGGGAATAAAAAATAAAAGCGAAATAATACAAAAATAAGGAAAGGAGCTGTAAGAAGAAATCCCCAAAGCAGCCAAATTCCGCAAGCCAAGATCCCCACCACCCTTATCACTGCCCACCAGTCACCAAACCCTCTCCAAAGTCCGAAGGTAAAAGCTGATAACCCTCTCTTTCTCACGACAAAGGTCAAAGCAAGGGAGAGTCTGACTTCACCTGCTTCTTTTTTGTATTTATATTAGGGTAATTTGGACATTTTGCCCACGAATCGTCACGATGGGTTCTTTCCGTCTATTTGACAGTTCAACCCAAACTACAGGGAGTTTATGTATAGCTTTTTGAATCATGGGGGTTATGTGATTTTTGCGAAAACTACAGAGGGCTAAAATGTAATTTGCCTTATTATTTAAGTGTATTGCATATGGCTATTATTGGATTCCTTACGTGCCTTTGAAACAATATTTATTTGTTATCGAGGGAAACTGTTCTTCTAACCTCGCTCCCTCTTGTCAAGTACTAAATTCGTGGGAGGAAAGTAGTAGTTTTAGAATTTGATTTGTTTTGGAGTTCATATAGTTTTACTTTTCCCTATTACTGTGCAAACCTTCTCCAAATACAGCATTCTTTGGGCAGAACTTTGTTTACTTGATAAATAATTTTTGTCATGTTAAATTAGTTTCTTGTTATTTAATTCTACTGCCATGGGGCTCTTATTGAATTTATTGTGTTAGAAGACCTATGAAAGAAATTTTTTTCTAGGGTATAAAACAAAAAGGCCCCCTGTAGTAAATCTAATACACAGAAAAGCCTTCCGTGGTTTCAAAACGTATAACATGATACCTCATACTTTGAACTAAATTGTAAAATTGATGGAATCCGTTAAACTTAACGGAAATGACTTATTGGAATCTTAAAAAAAAATTTATACCTAATTTTTAACAAATATACCTGTTCTACCCCTTAACACTCAATTCTCTCTATCCAAAAAATAAATAAATGATTTTTTTGAACTATCTTTTGCTTAATTATATCAGAGCATTTTGGTCATTTCATCCATTTCCGTTAAGTTTAACGGATTCCATCACCTTTACAATTTAGTTCAAAGTATGGAGTGTCGTGTTGTACGTTTTGAAATCACGGGGGTTTTTCTATACATTAGTTTTACCACGGAGGGTTTTTTTGCTTTTTACCCTTTTTTCTATAGAGAGCGTGCATGGCCATGTTGTATTATTGTTTAGATTCATCAAATTGATTTTAGATATATTTCTGCTACAGAATATAGGTAATTTATCGAGTCCGGCAACTTTATTGCACTGGAGACTGTTGAATCATGTGACCTAATCTCACTGCCATCGATTACCAAAGTTATGGTAATAAAGTGCTGCTAATTTGCTTTTATTATCTTTGGATTTGTTTGGAGTTCACATAGTTTGAGTACTTTTCCTTGTTACATTGTGTAAAACTTGTTTAAACACAGCATTATTTGACTAGTGCTTTGTTCAATTGATGAGTTATTTTTTTCTTGTTAATTTGGATCTCATTTTTTAATGTTATGGCATGGGGCTTTTATTGGATTGCTTTTGTTAGGAGACCTGTAAATGAATATTTACTTGATACAGAGAGCTTGCAGAATTGTTGGTTTGTTAACTTTTACTTGTTTAGCATTATTGAACTGAATTGTTGTGCTTCTGTGGCATAGAATATGACTGATTCATTGAGTCCAAGTTCACTTGCATTGGTGACTGTTGCTTCACCTAAGCCCATACCTCCATCTTCAAGGACTGACGTTATGGTAATAAAGTAGTACTATATTGCTATTATTACTATTGATTTCTTTTGGAGTTTGTATAGATTTACTTTGTCTTTCTACTTGGTGCAAAAGTTCTTTAAAGACAGCATTCTCTTACTAGTTGTATTTTTTATTAATAAGTTATTTATTTCCATCAAATTTGTGTTTTCTTATTTTTGATTGTACTGCATAGGCCTTTCATCAGAAATTTTGTGATAAGGAGATTTGTGAAAGAAAATGTTTACTTGTTATTAGAGAGCTTTTGTAATTGTTGATGGAAGAGCTTTACACGCTCAGACTCATCAAACTGATTGTAGATTTATTGACTGTGCAGAATTTAACTGATCCATTGACTCCGGCAACTTCACTTGCATTGGAGACTGTTGCTTCATCCGAGCTGACCCCTTTTTCATCAATAAATACCACTTCTAAAGGGCAGGAAGAAGCCATAACCACAACTACTAAATTAGAAACAATGAAGGGCAATGTTGTGGCAGAGATAGTAATAAAACATCTCACTAGTGCTCAACTTCAGATGTTAGAAGCCAGAGGAGACGCTGTGATTAATTTCGCTAAAAGCTTCATTCAGTTGCTTGAGGAGAAGGACAACTTCAAGGAACCCAAGGCCAGAAAAGCTACACTTGCTGTTCTGAGCTTCATGCTGCCGTTTCTTGTTTGTCGTCTATTTTTTTCCTTCTCTGGCAGCCAAAGTTCCTTCAATGGAGCTATACCACCACCAACCTGAAAGATATTTGCTATTTGATTAATAGACAAAACTCAATTAGCTCCTCATATTTCTGCTGTCCATATTTCTTTCTTGAAATACTGCTGAAAGCTAAATTTTCTTGGGTTTTGGTATGCTTTAGGCTTTAGCTGAATGCTTCATGACTACATAGTAATTAAGTTGAGAGATTTAATAACTGCGGTCCGTCGAATTATGAGAACAATCACATTTGTGGGTGTGACTGGCTCTAGAGAGTTGAAAGATTTAAGTATAATAGATGTCTGATTTCTCTTCGGGAATAAGTCCAACGTGCATTAGCCTTTAGTGTTTTAATGTTTTTGTGCTTCCTTGCAGAAAAGTTACAGATAAAGATCCTATCCAAAAGAAAAAAGAAGATGGTGTGGCATAAAATGCATCATGCCACCTTTGGCTGATTGTGCCTTGTTGCATGCATGCACAAGTACTCCCAAAAATAAAAGTTTTGCCAGATAGTAATTTTTAGTTACCACTTGATATTGAATTTCCGTAGAAATTCTTAAGGGACGAGAAAAGGTAAACTATATATAAACATGAGTAAAGTTGGATAATTTCTGCCTAATTTGTTCTGTCTATTTACTCTTTTTTTCATTGCCTTTTTCATCAAATATCCACCCAATTTTACTAATGCAAACGAAGTTATCATGTCTTGCTATCACTTCACATTGGCATAAATCTTCTGTGCTCATGTTGAGATTTTAAGCTAGCTATATACGCCGAATGGGCCCGATATTTACCTAACACGTTCAAGAATTGAAAATAGTGCCTGAAAAGGTCAAATACCACAACGGATATTCTATCTTACTTTTTATTATATTATTATTTCTTATTCATAAATATTATATTTTATTTCTATTTTGTTTTTTTAAGATCCAATAACTATTAATTGAGTGAAATATAAATACAACAACCTCATCAGGCAATATAATAGAAAATTAAAAAATACAGCAAAAAATTCATTAAAAAATCTCATTTTTTTATGCATTTTGATTTTTTGTATTTGTTAAATTTTGTGTATTACTCAGTTAATAGTTATTTGATCTTAAAGAAACATAAAAGAAATAAAACATAATGTTTATAAATAAGAAATAGCAATATAATAAAAAGTGGCATAGAAAGTAGGACAGAAGATTCATTACGATCTAATACTTCTTGCAGATTAGTTACAATGACTGCAATATTTACAGTGCTTGCAACAATCCATAACCTTTTCAGGTCTGGACTTTCAGATTCCATTTCATCGTGTATCCGGAAAATTTTCTTCATAAGTAAAATGGCACTGTTAGAAACCAAGATTGGGAAAGCATGGTTCAATATTGTACCATAATTATTAGGGGTTTTAGAAACGAAGATTAGTTCGATCGTGTGTTGCATTGGGATTTTATGCGAAAACATGTTCCAGCTAGGAGATCTGTGAAAGAATAATTATGTCATAGAGAGCTTGTCCGATGGAGGGTAGAAGAGTTTCACGCGTTTGATGTAATGAGCTGATTTAAGATGTATTTCTGGTACACAATCCGGCAAATTTTATTGCATTGGAGACTGTTGTTGCATCTGACCACACCCCTCTTTTGTCAATAAACGTTCCGGACGAGTACAAAATAAGATGTTTATATACTTTGAGAGGAAAAATGTGGCAATAATTTATAGGATTGTTTCTGACAAATGTAATTTCTGATACTTTAAATCCTAAAGACCCTAGATTTGCTTTTTCAACTGAAAAGCTTTGGATTGTCAATTTTCTTTAAAAAAATTCTTACGTTTTCCGAGAATATGTTTCTCAATCACTTTTTTACCTCATATATATCAAATAGTTATGATACATTTTTTCTACAAAAACTTTATAAAATAGCAGCCCAAACGGGCTAACTATCTATAGAGTCTCAAGATTAAGTTTTGCTGAGAATAGGACCGCAAACGAAACAAAACTCGACTCCACCTCGATCAATATCCAGCTCGAGTTAGTCAAATCGAACTCGAACTCAAAAATATTAACCTCGTTAGCTCGCGAGTTCGAGTATATACATATTTTTTTATTTTTTATTTTAATAGTAAAATTACATAAATATCTCTAATATTTTATTATTTATTAAGAAAAAATTATTTTATTTATTTTTTAAAAATAAAATAATTATTTTTTATTTTTTCGAACTCGAACTTTAAATTGACAGCTCGTAGAGTTCGAACTCAAGTTTGAACTTTATAAAAGTAAGTCAAAGCTCTGCTCAATTAAGCCAAAAATCGATTCGTAGTGTTGTACCATAGCTCCGCCAATGACAACCATTTATGCCAGTGAGTGGGATGTTCACTAGTCATACACCTCAAAAAGTTCTCCAGGCATTGATTAAGCCTCTCAGATTGCCCGTCTGTCTGGGGGTGGTAGGAAGAGCTCAGATGTAATTCCACCCCCATTAGTCTAAAGAGTTCATGCCAAAACTTGCTAGTGAAGATTTTATCTCTATCACTTACAATGGACACTGGTAATCCATGCAACTTGTATATATTGTCTAGAAAAAGCTGTGCAACCTATGTGGCTGAGAAGGGATGCCTGAGTGCCAAGAAATGAGCATATTTAGTGAACCGGTCGATAACCACAAGGACTGTGTCAAACCCCTGAGAAATAGGCAACTTCTCGATGAAGTCCATAGTAAGATGAGACCATGCTTTATCAGGAATAGACAAGGCCTGCAACAGGCCTGGATACGGCACATTCTCATGTTTGCATCTCTGACACACCTCACAAGAGCTGACAAACTTGGCCACATCTTGCTTCATCCCTTCCCAATAAAATGAGCTCTTCAGTTTCTGATAAGTCCCTCTCTGACCAGAGTGCCCTCCCAAAGTAGTGTCATGTACTGCCTTGAGCAAGGAGTTCCTGATATGGTTGGCTGATCCCACAACCAGCTTCCCTTTATACTTAATTATCCCATCTATAACCTGATAGTCACTCTCAGCTTGTGAGTCCAGCAAACACTGAGCTATAACAGATTGCCATTTGTCATCCCCTGCATAGCTACTACATAGATCCTTCATCCACTTGGGTCTAACTGTAGAGAGTGCCAGTATAGAGTGTTCTTGTTGATTTTCCTGGGCATAGCAGACCTTCCTGGATAGAGCATCTGCAGCATTGTTATCACTTCCTTTCTTGTATTGTATCTCATAATCCATACCCAGCAATTTAGTCAACCACTTATGTTGCAAGGGAGTGGTCAGTCGTTGCTCCAATAAGTACTTCAGTGACTGGTGATCAGTCTTAACAATGAAGTGATGTCCAACCAAATAGTGTCGCCACTTGGTCACAGCTAACACTAAAGCCATTAATTCTTTCTCATAGACGGATATACCCAAATTTCTAGGTGAGAGTGCTCTACTGAGATAAGCTATTGGGTGAGAATTCTGTTGTAGAACTGCCCCGATACCCCCATTGCTAGCATCTGTTTCAATTACAAATGGTTCCTCAAAATCTGGTAGCCTTAGGACTGGGGAAGAGCACATGATTTGCTTCAGTTTTCGAAAGGCAACGTCTGCTTGCTCATTCCAGCAGAAACTATCTTTCTTGAGTAAGTCTGTCAATGGTCTGCATATGATGCCATACTGCTTGATGAACCGCCTGTAATAACCAGTAAGGCCTAGAAATCCCCTTAAGGCCTTAACTGAGTTGGGTGTAGGCCAATTTAGTACATCCTTTATCTTCTCATCTTCCATACTCACTCCTTCTGATGAGATTATGTGCCCCAAGTACTCAATCCTTTGCTGGGCAAAAGAACATTTAGATAGCTTCGCATAGAGCTGGTTTTCCTTCAGTACTTTTAACACCACCTCCAAATGCTGTACATGCTGGCCCAAGTCCTTGCTATAAACCAATATGTCATCAAAAAATATTAATACAAACTTGCGTAAGTAAGGCTGAAAAACCTGATTCATCAAAGCCTGAAAGGTGGCTGGTGCGTTGGTTAACCCGAAGGGCATCACCAGAAATTCATAATGTCCCTCATGGGTCTGAAAGGCAGTCTTGTGCACATCCTGGACCTTGACTCGCACCTGATGATAACCAGCTCGCAGGTCTATCTTGGAGTGGTACTTAGATCCTCCCAACTCAGCTATCAGCTCCTCAATATTAGGAATAGGGTATTTGTCTTTAATAGTCAGTTTTTTCAGGTGCCTATAATAAACACAAAAACGCCAGGTTCCATCCTTTTTTTTAACAAGCAGCACAGGTGAAGCATAGGGACTATTGCTGTGTTTGATGATCCCACTGCCTAGCATTTCCATGACTTGTCTCTCTATCTCCGCCTTTTGTGAGTGTGGATATCTGTAGGGCTTGATTTTGAAGGCCTGAGCATCAGCCTTAAGAGGTATGGAATGATCCAGATTCCTCTCAGGTGGTAGCCCTGTAGGAGCAGCAAAGACCTCTCTGTACTTGTCCAATAGTTCCTTTACCTCTGCTGGTGTGTCGGTATCTGAACTCCCCTGCTGGAGCTCAGATGTTAGGTTGTAACAACTGTGCTTATAGTTGATGTAGTCTCGTAGGTCCTTATTCCTCAATAGATTAAGTTCAGCCTCTACTACACATCCTTGCAGGATCACTTCTTCTGCTTCACTGTGAATAGCTATATGTAGTTTGTGGAAATCAAAGGTGATGGGGCTATAATGGGTCATCCAATCCACTCCTAAGATCATGTCCCACCCTCCTAGCTCCATAATCCTCATGTCAAAACAGAATTTATGATTGTTGGTGGACCATAGCACTTTTGGCCACTTGGTGCACCCTGTCACACTCGAACCATCTCCAATGACCACCGTGAAGGGATTAGTGACTACATATGGCAATTCTAGATTTCTGACCAGATGTTGGCTAATATAGGTTTCTGAACTACCTGTGTCTACTAAAATGTACACAGGAAATCCTTTGATTTATCCTCGGAGAGTGATTGTCTTCCTCTTCAACGCTTCAGAGAGTGTATGTAAAGATACATCCATCAGTTCCCCTGGGTTGCCCGTTTTTTCATCTTGCTCCCCTACTGCATCTAGGAATTCCCCTTCGTCTTCTTCCTCAACTACCATCATATTCAGCTGTCTATTCCTACACTGATGTCCAGCACCATATCGCTCCCCACATTTAAAACACAGTCCATTGTTCCTCCGAAATTGAATCTCCTGTGGAGATATCCTCCTAGTTGGCGTGGCTTCATTATTCTCGTTTTTAAGCATACTAGATGGTGGAACCTTATAGGCATTGGAAACAGCCGCAGTGTTCTTAAACAGGCCAAACTTGGGATCAATAGGTGATTTTGTTATTGGCTTAGCAGACTTTTGCTGCAGTTTCCAAGCTTCCTCCTGCAATCGAGCTAATTCCATCGCATCCGACACTTTGTTTGGTTTCAACATTTTTTACCATGGTTTTAATTTCCTCTCGCAATCCACTAATAAAACTTGAAACGAAGTATGATTCAGAGAGGTGTGGATTCTTTACCAGCATTAGTGATTTCAATTCTTCAAACTTTTCTTGGTAATCCTCCACAGTTCCAGATTGTTGCAACTTATTGAAATCCTCCACCACATCGCGCGTGCCTTTCTCTGCAAATCTCTGGCTGAGCATGTCGGCAAATTGCTGCCATGACAGATCTGGAAATTCTACCTTGATGCCTTGGTACCATACATCTGCCTTATTGTCAAGGAACATTTCGACTACCTCCATCTGCTGCTCTGGTGGAATTTGGTAAGTTATGAAGTACTTCTGACACTTGCGAAGCCAGATGCGTGGATTCTCTCCGGCGAACAAAGGCAATTCGATCCTTGGTGGATTGGATAAAAATACCTTTGGAGGTTTGACTCTTGAGCATTGATTGGTGCCAAACTCCGGTTGGAGCTTCGTGTGTGGGGGCGGCGTGGGTAGAATGGGGCTTTTCTCTAGTTGAGTTGCTTCCTCTCTGTCCCCATTCCTTTCTCTGGCCATGATCTGAACCAAGGCATTGAGTTTCTGGTCCACGCCGGCGATCATTGTTCTCATTTCCTTGTTGGAGTTCTCCATTTCCCCTCGCAGCTGCTGTTGAACTTCTTGCTGGTTTTACTGAAGAGAAAGGATCGATTGCAGAGCTTCCTGCAGTCGAACTTCTTGTTTCCGTAGTTGATCTTCCATATTCTTGAAGCGGGTGCCTTCTGCCATTGTGATGAGCTGCAATAATCCGAGGATTCGCAGCTCTGATACCACTTGTCAAGAATTCAAGTAGAATTCCTGAGGCTGAGATGCCGTAGGCGCAGGGAAGGAAGGAAATTAGGGAGAATAAGAATTGAAGAAGAAGAAGAGTAAAGTGAGAGGAATTGAGGAAGAAATAAGAATCAAATTTGTTATTCTGCTAATAATGCTCCTCTCGTGTACTGAGCTCCTTATAAGGAGATTAGCTAGCTAACCGTCTACTAACTAACTGAGCTGCTGACATCATTAGTTCTAACCACCTGAGTAACCGACCTAACAGAAACAGAAATAGGTATTTATTATTCACTATTTACACTTAAGTCCTTCCAGTCCTGACAGCGAGTAAATTAAGTCAGTCAGCCACTTACAAAGATTTTGGTAAGTGATTAGTAAGTTGAGAAATTCTGTGGAACGGATAGATAGTTCACTATTCTAAGAAGCTTAAAATACCAACCTAAGATATAGAAGAATATTATGAAGCCTGCAGAAATTTGAACAACTCTATGACTTCCAACTCGAGTGAGTCCAAGGGTCCTACGTTTTCCCTGAAATATGTTGTGAAAGTTTCAGTCAAGAAAATGTAGATAAATACACAGCAATCACTAATCATACTGACGGCTTTTTTTTTTAATACGTACAAGTTAAAAATTCGAAATACACCCGTTTCACCGCAAGTATACAGGTCAACTAGTAGTTTAGGGTATATATCGGGTCGATCCCACGAAAAAGATTGAACAATTACCGGCACTACTAAAACTTCTCTATTATTTAGACTACTCTCTGAATTATAACAAATAAAACCCACTGAACTTACACAAGAAAATAACAAATGAAGGCTCCTTAGGTTATGGTATCCCTAACTACTCATGCAAGTGCTATTTTGGATCATTGAATGCTACTATCTAGACTAGCTATGGTGTAATTTCCTTATGCATATGAATCCTACTTTCGTAGTGAATCAATTATACTCATAACTAATTCATACCTATTCTCATGGTTATGAAATTAGCTACAAGTTCATTTCTTCAATGAAATTACATGAAATGAATCACTAAAATCACATAGATGCACCTCTACTCTCGTGAGTGTACTCCCTATGTTTAGCACTTCTTGAACCAGTGTTAAATCTCAATTTTCATTGCAGAAACAACACCTTAAATAATCACAATCAATGGTACCAAATTAATCATGATTTCAAAGAGCTAAAGTGCTAAATAACTTGTTCAAAATAATGGCATCAATTAACCAAATAATAAACACTAGCAATTATAGAAAGTTCAACCAAACCCAAGGCATAAACTTTAGAAACACATAATAACATATAAATCCATAACTTGCATATTAACTAAACTTGGAATCAAGTACAAAAGATAAAGAGTTGGAAAGGAATGTAACCCTTGTCACATGAGTTCATCTCCTTGCCTTCTTCATCCTCCAACCTCTTCTTCATCTAGCTAATAAACAAGATGGATGAACTACTACTCTATATTAAACTCATCTAACACTCAGAAAATGGAAGAGCTACATTTCTGCAGACTCCAAGCTTTCTCCCATATGTCTCTCCCTTGAATCTTGCAAGATTTTGGCTATATAAAGGTAAAAGGTGGTCAAAGAATGAGGCTTACACTTCCTTTTTATAGCTGCAAAGTGTTTGTCACATGTCTAGCATTACATGTGACTTGTTGGAGGTGCAAAACAAGTTTTCCGCGTATAGAGCAGCATTTTCTGGCCATTATCCGGCCAGAAATCCGGCCATAAATCCTGCCAATTTCTGGTTGGATTGCTACAGTGACTTTTTGTGCAATTTCTATTCATTCTTCACTGCTGCTCCGATTTTGCCTCAAATTCAACTGAACTTTTCTTGATGATAGAAGCTGATTTAACTCTTGACCAAAACATAAAACTTGTAGCCCTTTGAGTAGCTTTCCAATGCATCAAGAATCGCCTCATTTAGATTTGTGTAGTCTAAGAAATGATTGAAATACCCTTGACTGCTCAATGCTTTGTTTCTGCTTCGACCAATAGAAATTAGCTACTATAATTCAATTTTTTGACCTAGAAAATCTCAGAACTGGATTTTGATGTTTCACCAAAGTGTAGATCTATTTCTTATCTTCAAATTGGTTCAAGAATCGTCTCAATCCGATCACTGTAGCTCAAGTTATAGCCAAAATACGAAAATGTGTCAAAGCTGTCAAAAATTCACAAAATGCAAGTAAAAAGTGATAAAAACTTCATTTAATCACTTAAGACATTTTTTCCCAATTATAGCCAAAATGATTTATTTTCTTCCAATAATATAATCAAAGGGACTAAAAATAGCATAAAATATCATTCAATTATTACGTAAATTAGTCACTTAGCACATACTATACATTTTTTATACGACACAATAGAACTAGTGCCTGTCCTAAAAAGTTCATCGAGCAAAACCCCGACGCCCTGCAAAGTGATGCCTATGATTATTGCATGTCTATGATTGTTTCTCTTCTGAATTATTTTTATCAGTAGATTCAAATACGTCTATTAATATTTGTTGAATAGAAGGACCAAAACTATCAATCTCAAGCTCCACTTGCTTCTACATATTATCATCTGCATGACAAGAACTAGAAGATTTTTTCTTGAAGATAACATAGAAAATTCATCAAAAGTAACATCTCTACTGATTATAAATTTTGAAAAATTGAGATCAGGATACCACAATCTGTACCCTTTCACCTCAGAAGCATACCCAAGGAAAAAATACACTTTTTTGCTCAAAACTCTAATTTTTCATCATTCACATTCATGTATACTGAACACTCAAAAACTTTTAAATTAAAATAATCAACAAGAGTATCTGACCAAACTTGTTAGTTTTGAAATCAAAAGTTGCACAAGAAGTACGGTTGATAATATAACAAGCCATAGAGATCGCCTCTGCCCAAAATTCCATTGTCAACCCAACATTAGAGATCATATACCTTGCTCTCTTTAAAAGTGTTCTGTTTATACATTCGGACAGGCCATTTTGTTGAGGCGTCATCCTAACAATGTGATACCAAACAATTCCTTCATTCTTACATAATTTATCAAATTCACCTTTACAAAATTTCATGCCATTATCTGTTCTAAGCCGCTTTATCTATCTATCTATCTGTTCTCAATCAAACTTTTCATTACTTGAGAGTGAGGTAGACATCATTCTTATGTTTAAGAAAATAAACCTAAACTTTTCTTGAATAATCATCAATGAAAGTTAACATATACCTGGTACCATCCTTAGATGGAACACGAGATAGACCCGATAAATCTGAATAAATATAATTAAGAGTACCTTTCGTCTTATAAATTGCTCGTGACCTGAAACTTACTCTTTTTTACTTTTCAAAAATACAGTATTCATAGAATTCCAATGATTCAGTACTTTGACCACAAAGAAGTCCCTGTTTACTTAACATGTTCAAGCCATTCTCACCCATATGTCCCAAACGCATATGTCATAATTTGGTGATACCAGAATTAGATAAAGATGATGATGAAACTACAACCGAACCTGTGACAGTAGATCGCTGCAAAATATACAAACTATCAGATCTACAAGCTTTCATAATAACAAGAGCACCTTTTGAAACTTTCATAATACCATTTTCAGTTGTGCATTTGCACCCAAGAGTCTCCAGCATGCCCAAATAGATGAGATTCTTTTTCGAATCAAAAACATGTCTAACATTAGTGAGATTCTTTTTCCAATCAAGAACATGTCTAATATTAGTGAGTGTTCTCACAATATCAACATACATTTTAATTCAGATTGTACCCTTACCAACAACACAAATGGCATTATTGCCCATCCAAACAATTCATCATTACAAGGTTTATAAGTGGAAAACAAATCCTTATTAGGACACATGTGATAAGAACACCCCGAATTTAAAATTGATTTATTTTTAGACCTTGTCCTGTCATCAGTCACCAAAAATATTTTTGTCATTCTCATTAGCTGCAACACAAGATTCGACAATTTTAGTATTTTTCTCACCATATTTTCCCTTTGCTTTAATCTAGTTTTCAATTTAAAGCAATTTACCTTAATGTGCCCCATTTTGTGACAGTAATTACACTCCAAATTTCTATTTGGATTTAGATTTAGATTTAGATCTATCACTGTCAAATTCTTTTCTTTTGGTTCTGCCCTTAGCAACTAGACCTTCTGCCTAACCTCCATTAATTTTTTGATAATATTCCTGTTTATCTGCTTCTTAGATTTTAATGTAGATTTAATTTTTTGATACGAAATTGTTTCTTTTCCATAAATTATAGTATCATGAAAATATCTAAACGACTGGGGAAGAGAACATAAAAATAATAGGGTCTGATCCTCATCATCAATTTTTAAATCTATATTCTCCAAATCCATAATAATGGAATCAAATTTATCAAGATGTGAGAATATAGATATACCTTCAGTCGTGCGAAGCATATACGGACTTTACTTTCAATAAAGTCGATTCTTAATTGTTTTTTTCATGTACAAAGCTTTAAATTTGTCCCACATGGCCATTGTCGAAGTCTCAGCGGCTACCTCCCGCAAAACCTTGTTAGAGAGATTTAAGATAATACTGGATCGAGATTTCTTATCCATCTTAGCAAAATTTGCATCTGTTACACTCTCTAACTTTTTCTCAACTCCTTGTATCACTAAATCAACTCCATTTTGAACCAAAATGGCTTCCATCTTGAGCTGTCACATCCTGAAGTTAACATTCCTATTGAATTTCTCGACAACGGTCTTTGTTATTGTCATTGTTGTCACAAAATCGAAATCCTTAGAAGAAACTTTGATACCAGTTTATTAGGTCTGACCTTAGAAAATTGACGAAATAATTTTGGCAATCCCAAAATCCCAAAAGACAAATAACAAAGCAAAAATAAATAAAACAGAAACACAGGAATTTACATGGTTTAGTAAAATTAACCTACCTCCACAGAGGAGGAACAAAATTCTACTATGAAAAAGAGAGTACAAAAATGCCTTAGGAGAGTGTTTTTAGGTTCAAAACACCTAATACTTAAAATACAAAAGAGATCAAAATATTTTACTAAACAAAAATTTTAATGACCCAAAGACCCAAATAGTCTACTAAAGATCTTTTGGTTTGATGCATTTAATCCCATCACATGCTCACTGTATTTATAACAAACTAAGAGAAAGACTCCCTTGTACAAAAAACGATATGGGACAAAGCCACACATGATAATAATTCACCTACTTCATCCCCTTTCTATTAGAGTTAGCACAGCATTCTCGTTTTTTTTAGCAAAATTTCAACTTTATATTAATCAGCATACCTTTCCATATATCAGTACACGAAAGAGAAAGAAACAAAATTGTACCCAACTCCAGTAGCAGCTCCTAATTCTCTTTTGTACGTGAAACTTTAGGCCATGCAGAACAATTTAAAACAAAGATGCGGTAATAAATTACTGGTAATTTGGTCTCATAAACATTGATTTGTTTTGAAGTTTTTGGACCGTTACTCTTTCCTGCTGTATTATGCAAAACTTATCCAAATTTTCTGTCTTGTTATATAATCGTACTGCATAGGACTTTTATTTAACTTGTGTTTCGATACTTATAAAAAATATTTATTGTAGAGAGTTTGCATACTTGTTGAGGAGTTTGCTTGTTTAGAATTATTAAATTGATTTTAGATGTAATTCTTGTACAGAATACTATGGATCCATTGAATACGGTAGCTTTATTTGCATTAGAGACTATTGGTTCATCTGATGTCACACCTCTGCCATCAAATATGAAAGTTACGGTAATAAGATGCTCGTAATTTGTTCTTATTAGTATTTGATTTGTTTTGATGCTCACATAGTTTGTTTTGACATTCACATAGTTACTTAGTTGTTACGTTTGACAAAATATCTCCAAGCGCAGATGCTTTGTTTAAGTGATAAGTTTGGTTTTCCCATTAAGTTTCTTTCTTGTTATTTAATTGTATTGCACGGAGCTCTTATTGGATTGCTTGTATTAAGAGACTTCTGAAATAATGTTTCTTATTGTGGAGTGCTTGCATGATTGGATTGAAGAGTTCTATTTTTTTGACTTCTTGAGCTGATTTTAGATATATTTTTGGTACAGAATATTACTGATTGGTTTAGTCTTGGAACTTCATTTGCATCGGACACTGTTGCTTCATCTGCTCACCCTACCCCTCTGTCGTCAAGTTCTACAGTTACGGTAATGAAGTTTTTGTAACTTGATATTATTATTATTTTTTTTTTTGTGTTAGAGTTCGTATAGTTTTACTCTGCGTTCCTACATTGTGCAAAACTTCTTAAATACAGCATGCTCTTGCTATTGCTTTGTTCAATTAATGAGTTATTTTTTCCCATCAAATCTGTGTATTGTTATTTGATTGTGCTATGTAGGGCTTCTATTAACTAACTTGTGTTAGGAGGGTGGGAAAGAATATTTAATTGTTATAGAGAGCTTGTGTCATTGTTGATGTAGGATTTTTACTCATTCAGACTTATCACATTTAATTTAGTTGCATTTGTGGTACAGAATATAGCTGATCCATCAAATCCCGCAACTTCACTTGCATTGGAGACGGTTGCTTCATCTGATGCCACCCCTTTAGTAGTAAAGTCATCGTAATACACTACTAGTAATTTGCTCTTATTATCATTTGATTTATTTTAGAACTCATATAGTTTTAGTACTTTTCATTGTTGTGCTAATCTTCTCCGATGACCGCATTCTTGGAATAGTGCTTTGTTTAACTTATAAGTTAGTTTTCGTATTAAATTTGTGTCTTGTTATTTAAGTGTATCGCATAGGTCTATTATTCGGATGTTTGTGTACCTTTGAAGGAATATTTGCTTGTTTTCGAGGGAAACTGTTCATCTGACCTCACCCCTTTGTCATTAAGTAAAAAAGTCATGGGAGTAAAGTTGTAGTTTTAGAATTTGATTTGTTTTGGAGTTGATATAATTTGAGTACTTTTCCTGTTACTGTGCAAAACTTCTCCAAACACAGCGGTCTTTGACCAGCTTTTCATTTACTCAACAAACAATTTTTTCCTGTTAAATTAGTGTCTCGTTAGTTAATTGTACTGCCATGAGGCTTTTATTGGATTCTTTGAGTTAGGAGACCTATGAAATTGTTGACTGTCAATTGAAAGACTGCATGATCGTGTTTTGTTACTTGTTTAGACTTATCAAATTGATTTTAGACGTATTTTTGGCATAGAATATAGCTGATTTATCGAGTCTGGCAACTTCACCGGTGGAATCGAATCTCTTGACCTGCATTCTTGTTTAAGATTCTTTGAAAATTTCACCAGCGGATGCAAAGACATCTGTTTGGTTCGGTGTCTATTCAGTCCCCTCTGAATTCTTCATTGACCCTTTTGAATCCATGCCTTCCCCTTAGTGTAGAATAGGAGTAGGTTTAGAATAAAATTTATTTGTGTCCCGAGAAAAAAAAAAAGAGTTTGGCAACTTCACTTGCACTGGAGACTGTTAAATCATGTGACCTCACCTCTCTGTCGTCGAGTACTAAAGTTATGGTAATAAACTACTGCTAATTTGCTTTTATTAGCTTTGGATTTGTTTAGGGGTTCACATAGTTTGAGTACTTTTTTTCTTATTAATTTGTATCTCATTTTTTAAGGTTATGGTATAGGGCTCTTATTGGATTGCTTGTGTTAGGAGAAGAACTTGCAGAATTCTTGATTATTAACTTTTACTTGTTTAGCCTTATTGAACTAAACTATGATGTATTTGTGGTATAGAATATGACTGATTCATTGAGTCCGGCAACTTCACTTGCATCTGGGGGACTGTTGCTTCACCTAAGCCCGTATCTCCATCTTCAAGTACTGAAGTTATTGTAATAAAGTAGTACTGTTTTACTATTATTACCATTTCATTTCTTTTAGAGTATGTATAGATTTACTTTGCCTTGCTACATGGTGCAAAAGTTCTTTAAACACGGCATTCTTTAACTAGTTCTTTTTTTTTTTAATGCGTTATTTTTTCCCTCAAATTTGTGTTTTGTTATTTGATTGTACTGCATTGGCCTTTCATCAAATATTTTGTGTTAAGAGATTTGTGAAAGAAAATATTTACTCCCTCCATCCCATAAAAAGTGTCATATTTTCATTTTGAGATGTCCCAAAACATTTGTCATGTTTAAAAAATTAAAACATGTTTTAGTCTCTTTTTCCAATATAATATTTCTTTCTATTCATATGCATGTCACCTTTCAAATTTAAATTTTGAATTTGTGAGAGTAAAATTGAAAATAGAAATACAAACATCACAATTAAACTACTATTCTAAAAAAGTTGAATTCCCAAAATTGGGACGGATGGAGTATTTATTATCAGAGAGCTTGTGTAATTGTTGATGGAAGAGCTTTACACGTTTAGACTCATCAAACTGATTGTAGATGTATATACTGTACAGAATTTAACTGATCCATTGACTCCGGCAACATCACTTGCATTAGAAACTGTTGCTTCACTGAGTTGACCTCCTTTTTTTTATCAGTAAATACCGCTTCTCAAGAGCAGAAAGAAGCCATAGCCTCAACAATCAGTCCACAACTATGAAATCAGAAATAATGAAGTGTAATTTGTGGCAGAGATTGTAACGAAACATCTCAGGAGTACTCAACTTCAGATGTTAGATGCCAGAGACATCTATCTACAACCTAAGAGTGTTTTGGATGCTGTGATAAATTTCGTTAAAAGCTTCATTCAATCGCTCGAGGAGAAGGACAACTTCAATGAACCCAAGACCAGAAAAGCTACACTTGCTGTTCTGAGCTTCATGCTGCCATTTCTTGTTTGCCATCTATTTTTGTCCTACTCTAGTAGCCAAAGTTCCTTCAATGGAGCTATGCCATCACCAACCTGAAAGAATTTTGCTGTTTGATTAACAGACAAAACTTAGCTGCTCATAATTCTGCCGTCCACATTTCTTTCTTGGGATGCTGCTGAAAACTGAATTTTCTTGGGTTTTGATATGCTTTAGGCTTTAGCTGGATGCTTTATGGCTATATGGTAAGCTGAGAGATTTAATAGCTGTGATCCATTGAATTATAAAAAATAATCACGTTTTTTGATGTAGTTGGGTTGTATAGAGTTGAGAGTTGTAAAAGCTAACAAATGAATGAAATCCCACAGCGAGTCAGTAGTACTATAATAGCTCTCTTGTAATGTAGTAACTTTTATTTGTCTTCATTATTCTCAATTCATTCACTTCATCTTAGAATTCATTTTATTTGCTACATGATCTTCCACAACAATAACGATGCTCAATGCCATTTTAGTTGGGAAGTACTAAAGTGTGGTGGAAATGGTGAGATGATTTATGCAGGGAAACTTATCGTGCCGGTGCCACAACTCCCAGTTCACAGAAATCGTGAAGGACACTCAATAATCGTTGTCGTAGCAGCAGTGAAACCACATACTTCAGCAGGACTATTCAGCTAAGTCAAGGACATAATATACGTCCTGGCAGCAATCCTACCGTAAGTTCAATAAATTATACTATTTACAGAGCTATCAGTAACCATGTGCCAGATTTGATGTGCGTGACTCCTCCCTATCAAACTCCAGTCCTGGTAGAAATTGGCATTTGTTTCACTGCTGTTATGACAACAATTATTGATTGTCCTTCACGATTTTTGCGAACTGGGAGTTGTGGCACCGACACAATAAGTTTCCCTGCATAAATCATCTCACCATTTCCACCACACTTTAGTACTTCCCAACTAAAAATGGCATTGAGCATCGTTATTGTGGGAGAAGATCATGTAGCAAATAAAATGAATTCTGAGATGAAGTGTATGAAATGAGAATGATGAAGACAATAAAAGTTACTACATTACAAAACGATTGAAACCTCTTCTGTCTCTATTATAGAAGTTACTACATGTTTTCCGAGCATTTCCCATGCATGTCCCATTCATGTCTCCAAAATGATTGAAACCTCTTGTGTTGAAACATTTGCGCAGTTGGCGATGGTTTCGCGAGGTCTGGCCACTGTAAGCTTCTGTTGTTCCAATCCTGGAAAGTCTACTTACAAGAATGATCATTACATTAGTGAACCTGTGTAGGTGCATATTTCATGTTCAAGACATTTGAAAGCCCTAGAGAAATTATACATAGTGGAGTATATCAAGAACCTATGCAACTTAGCAAAATTTTGGTGAAGTTGCCCGGCCAAAGACCATGGATTGTCAAACGGTTGGCAAAGGGTTTCTTTGACATCTGCTTGGATTAGCTGGATTAACAGTACAATAGCCTTTCGGCCATTGTTGCACAAAAGTAAGGTACTGAAGGCTTGAGTTGATTGCCAGGGGGCAAAGCATGAGAATCAAAAGGACAAGTTTAAACACTATGCCCATCATCCCAACGATAGTATAGCGATTAGCACATAAAAATTTTGGCTGTGGAGAGTGGAAGAATATACTTCTATTAGTGATAACTGAGCCTATTTATAGAACTGTTGATTAAATTTTACTTCCTCTTTTCCACTTTGATAAGTTTATTTTCCTTTTTCATTTTTCTAAATTATAATCCACTGTTTAATTAAAGAATGTAGTTAACTTATAATTTCTCTAAAATGCCATTTTTTTAATGTAAGTTGTTATTGAATATAACCTAACTTATTTAATGTAAATTTAATTAGTCATACTCCATTTAATGTAAGAAAATTTTAGGAAGATAATAAACTAGATTTATTCTTCCAACAAAACTAACAACTTTTCTTAAATTGTGTGGAAAAAAAAAAACCATACCTATCTAAATCTATTGATGTTATTGGTCCATAGGGTCAAATTATTTGGGGGGATTTCTATGGCATAAATTGACAGGAGAAAGGATAAAATATGAAAAAGAAAAACCATTAAACCATATGTCAACTCTTTGCAAACATGTATTTGATACTCAAGAAATCTTAATGACTAATTCGCCATTCCATAAGACTGGAAAAATTGGTGATAGTTTGATAAACTGACTTCTATTATTGAGTTAGGAAAGTAAAAGGCGTAATAGCATTTGTATTTTATTTAATTTTAAACAAGCAACATTTTATGGTCAACATATTTACTTTTTCTATGGTCAAGTGTACAACATGTGACTTGTTTGATTAAAATAAGAAGAAAAAAAGTGGTACCATACATGAGCCATGTTGCTCATGTGCTGTGTTGCAATGTCTGCTTTAGTGCCCAAGAACTTATAGGCTAGAGAATCAAACAATTTACAACTCATGTAAATCGTTCATAATCCTGCTGAGGTTTAGAATGTTTGATATATTCATTCCGGTTAGTAGTATAGCTTCACTATAATGTGATTTGATTAGAAAGTTGGATTGATACTAGAATCTTAAATAGATATTTTGTTTTCTACTACCTTTCTTATATGAAAAATGATAATGAGCTTTGTTGGACCAACTTGTGGTCAAAGGCATGCCCTGATCCGTGGTTGTGATCGGAACCAGCCTATCCAAATTTTACTTAAAAAAATGGGGATACCATCTTGTTACAAAATTTCTTCAATATTTATGTAATACTGCCTTCATTTTTCAGAGTACGCTTTTGATTTTCTAGTTAGAGTGACATAGGAGTCACAATTTACATATATGCTGCCTCATATGAAAGTGGTACTATATAATATATAAAATTTTTATGTCTCTTGCTCAATTTATGTGATTTAAAGAGACTTTATTTGCAATATTAGGGAGGCCCAATAGCACTAAACAGATGTTTACATTGGCAATATTGTAGTAAGAATATATTGGTAACAAGTAACAACATTATTGTTATTTCTCTAAAGGAATGGTAGAATGTTTTATGATAAAGTGATAATTTCACAAACCTACCCTGAGGTTTTCAGCAATTTCACTAAACTCTCTCAAAGTTTTAAAATTACATTTACCGCCCTAATTTGACACTTTTAGTACCCAAATGTTGAAATAGCATAAAAAATTTATTGGATGTCTTAAAATGCCCTCATCTAATAAAGTTTAATTTATTTTGCACAATTACAAAGGAATGAGTGTCAAATTTTATGCCCATATTTGTTGTTTAATGATAAACTATGATGATAAATTTCATTACGATAGACTATTTTTAATAGTACTTTATTGGAGATATAATTTTTTTTTTTTAAGATTGGAGAAGAAAGTGGCCTAATCGTCACGCAAAATATTTTAAACAAATTAAGCAATATTTGTGCATTCAGCTCCTAATGCCGTCAAACTAATTCCAACATGTGGCCTATACTATGCTGGGCTTGCCCCACAAAGTCCCAAATCAGCATCAGCTCCTGTAAAGTGTAAACAGCCTTCTCACCTTTGACAAACTTCGATCTCTGCCTCGCAACTCCCATTATAACACAAAGATCAAAACCGGAGATCAAAACCGATGAAAATCCCTCATATAAACCCCGGATGCCCCCGGATGAAGGTCCAGAAACGTTATTATTTTATTGACATTATTATTTTGTTGATATGGCTAATTTCTCCCCTCATCAAATCGGAATTACTATACTGATTTTTTGAATTTTTTTGTTTTGTATTTCCACTCTACCCTGGGAGAAAGTGCTCGAGTTCTGAATCATTGGCGTTGGATTTTCAATCGCCGACCGGTGTTGGTTCCACTATGGAGAACTCGGACTTACTTAAGGTAATTCAGGAAAGGTTAAAATTTATTATAGGAAAACTAAACCTTATGTTTTCATCTGTTATTATTATTGTGTATGATGATCCATTGTTCTGTTTTGGATTCGCCAAAAAAGGATGTGAAGGATTTCGGTGCGATCAAGACGAACGTGACAGGATTTTAATATAAATACAAGTTTAATTTCGAAATATACCCGTTTTGATTGCAAGTATACAGATCAAATTAGTAGTTTAGGGCAAATATCGGGTTGATCCCACGAGAAAGATTGGATAATTACCGGCACTACTAAAACTTCTCTATTATTTAGACGATCAATGAATTAAAAAAAATAAAACTATGCTAAACTTATGCAAGATAATAACAAAGGAAAGCTCCTTAGGTTATGGTATCCCTAACTACTCATATAAGTATTATTTTTGGATCATTAAGTACTACTATCTTGGCTAGCTATGGCGTAATTTTCTTATATATGTAAAACCTACTTTCGTAGTGAATTAACTATACTTATAACTAATCTATACCTACTCTCATGGTTATGAAATTAGCTACAAGTTCATTTCTTCTATGAAATTACATAAAATAAATTACTAAAGCCACATAGGTGCACCTCTACTCTCGTGAGTGTACTCCTTAGGTTTAGCACTTCTTGAACTAGTGTTAAATCTCAATTTTCATTGAAGAAACAACACATTAAGATCATCACAATTAATGGTACCAAGTTAATCATGATTTAAAGAGTTAAAGTGCTAAATAACTTACTCAAAATAATAGCATAATAAACACTAACAATCATAGAAAGTTCAACCAAACCTACGGCATAAACTTTAGAAACACATAATAAACTTAAAATCCAAAACTTGTATATTAACTAAATTTAAAATCAAGTACAAAAGATAAAGAGTTTGGAAAGAAATATATCCCTTGTCACATAAGTTCATCTCCTCCATCTTCATCTCCTTCTTCATCTTTGCCTAGCTAATAAACAAAAAGGATGAACTACTAGTTAAACTATCCTATAATAAACTAACCTAATACTAAGAAAATGTAAGAACTACATTTTTTCGTAATATTTCTTGCACTCTCCAAGCTCTCTTTGTCCTTGCAAGTTCATGGCAATTTATAAATGATTTAGTCAAGAAATGAGGCTTCAAACATCACTTTTACAGCTGCAAAAAGTTGTTGTCACACGTCCATCAACAGCTGTAAATTATTGGAGGAAGAAACAAGATGTGTAAGTGGAGAGCCGCCATTTCTGACCAGAATCCGGCCACAAATCTGGCCGGATTGCTCCCCTACCATTCTTAGCAATTTCTGTCTAGTCTTCAATGTTGTTCCAATTCTGCCTCAACTTCAACTGAACATTTCTTGATGATAGAAGCTGAATTAACTCTTGACCAAAACATGAAACTTGTAGCCCTTTAAGTTAGCTTTCCAATGCATCAAGAATCACCTCATTTGGATTTGTGTAGACGGATAAATGATAGAAATACCCTTGACTGCTCACTGCCTTGTTTCAGTTTTGTCCAATAGAAATTGGCTACTGTAACTCGGTTTTTTGACAGGGAAAACCTTCAAACTGGATTTCGATGTCTTCACAAGATTTGTAGATCTATTTCTTGCCTTCAAAATGGTTCAATAATCATCTCAATCCGATCATTGTAGCTCAAGTTATAGCCCAAATACAAAGATATGTCAAAGCTATCAACTTCCTCTTCATCCAAACGAAGTATATTTCCAACCCCTATACAAATTATGGACAAAATGCAAGTAAAAAGTGACAAAAACCTCATTTAATCACTGAAGAGCATTTTACACCAATTATAGCCAAACTGATCCATTTTCTTCCTACAATATTGCCAAAGTGACTAAAAATAACATAAAATATCATTCGAATATAGCGAAAATTAGTCACTTGTCAGAACGCTTGGACATTTTTTAGGCCAAGCCAGCCTGCAGACGTAATTCACCTACTCCATCATCTTTTTAAATTCTATTGGTATCCTCTTTGTAACAGCATTTATCTTCTGCAAAAAATATTTATTATGAAGATCTTTGCGGAGTTTTTCTTGTTTAGAATTATCAAACTGATTTTAGATGTAATTCTTGTACAGAAAACAATTGATCCATTGAATACGGCAGCTTCACTTGCATTGGATACTGTTGGTTCATCTGATGTCATACCTCTGTCGTCAAGTACGAAAGTCATGGTAGTAAGATGCTCGTAATTTGTTCTTATTAGTAGTTAATTTGTTTCGGTGTTCACATAGTTTGTTTTGGCATTCAAAAAATTAATGTTTAGGTGATAAGTTCGGTTTTCCCATTAAGTTCCGTTCTCGTTATTTAATTGTATTGCATGGAGCTCTTATTAGACAGCTTGTGTTAAGAGACCTCTCAAATAATGTTTCTTGTTCTAGAGTGCTTGCATGATTGGATTGAAGAGTTTTACTCTTTTAGACTTCTTGAACTGATTTTAGATATATTTTTGGTACAGAATATTACTGACTGGTTTAGTCTTGGAAATTCATTTGCATCGGACACTATTGCTTCATCTGATCACCCAACTCCTGTGTCCTCAAGTTCTACAGTTACGGTAATTAAGTACTTGTGATTTGATATTATTATTGTTTTTTTCGTATTAGAGTTTGTATAGTTTTACTTTGCCTTGCTACATTGTGCAAAACTTCTCATACACAGCATTCTTAGAACAGTGCTTTGTTTAACTCATAAGTTACTTTTTCCTATTAAATTCGTGTCTTATTAGTTAGGACAAATTACATTTTAGCCTCCTGTGATTTTTGCAAAAATCACATAACCTCCCATGATTCAAAAAGCTATACATAAACTCTCTGTAGTTTGGGTTGAACTATCAAATACACGGAATGAACTCATCGTGATGGTTCGTGGGCAAAACGTGCTTGTACTACTAGTATCAATAAGAACCATTCCCATATTACCCTTTGACCCTGATGTGGACAGGATGCTAACTATACACAAAAAGAATGCTAACTAGTTAAAGGTGGGGGAATGCAAGAGACATGAGGCATATTCCAGCAAAAGGTGAAAGGTGCTATCTAGTTTGGACTGCGAATTTTCGCAGAAGAAACGCACCGGAACCAACTCTCAAACGAATTAACAAGACCTGGCTCGATCTCAATCGTCCACCGGAACCAACTCTCAAATATAGAGGAACAGGATCCAACTCCGGTTAAATCTTTGCGCATGAAATTATGGTCTGATTCTTAAAGATCCAGACACACATCCCTCCCCAGGCCATATGCGAATCATGAACGAATTGGAAAATGCAAGAGATAGGAGGCATATGATGAAATGCGAAACGGGAGTCAAGAGGGGCTCGGGGCAGGGGAGGGTGGAGCCTTGAGATTGCAGCCCACCTGCGTCCACATCAGGGGTCAAAGGGCATCTCTTGTTTTGATTGACTGGTCCTTCCATTTCTGGTTCCAAGATTCACTCTCATTTCAGGGTTGGCACGAGCTTGGGTTGTCGGTGGCGTGAAGGATACGGTAGAATGTTATGGTTTGAAGACACAGAAGAAGAAGAAGAAGCTGCTAAGTCCTCCGGCTGCGTCCTACCATATCTCCCCAGTGGCTGACAGATTCTTTTCACAACACAACTCTTCACGCTACCCATAAATAACAAACCCCTTCACAAAACTCAAAAGAAGGGAATAAAAAATAAAAGCGAAATAATACAAAAATAAGGAAAGGAGCTGTAAGAAGAAATCCCCAAAGCAGCCAAATTCCGCAAGCCAAGATCCCCACCACCCTTATCACTGCCCACCAGTCACCAAACCCTCTCCAAAGTCCGAAGGTAAAAGCTGATAACCCTCTCTTTCTCACGACAAAGGTCAAAGCAAGGGAGAGTCTGACTTCACCTGCTTCTTTTTTGTATTTATATTAGGGTAATTTGGACATTTTGCCCACGAATCGTCACGATGGGTTCTTTCCGTCTATTTGACAGTTCAACCCAAACTACAGGGAGTTTATGTATAGCTTTTTGAATCATGGGGGTTATGTGATTTTTGCGAAAACTACAGAGGGCTAAAATGTAATTTGCCTTATTATTTAAGTGTATTGCATATGGCTATTATTGGATTCCTTACGTGCCTTTGAAACAATATTTATTTGTTATCGAGGGAAACTGTTCTTCTAACCTCGCTCCCTCTTGTCAAGTACTAAATTCGTGGGAGGAAAGTAGTAGTTTTAGAATTTGATTTGTTTTGGAGTTCATATAGTTTTACTTTTCCCTATTACTGTGCAAACCTTCTCCAAATACAGCATTCTTTGGGCAGAACTTTGTTTACTTGATAAATAATTTTTGTCATGTTAAATTAGTTTCTTGTTATTTAATTCTACTGCCATGGGGCTCTTATTGAATTTATTGTGTTAGAAGACCTATGAAAGAAATTTTTTTCTAGGGTATAAAACAAAAAGGCCCCCTGTAGTAAATCTAATACACAGAAAAGCCTTCCGTGGTTTCAAAACGTATAACATGATACCTCATACTTTGAACTAAATTGTAAAATTGATGGAATCCGTTAAACTTAACGGAAATGACTTATTGGAATCTTAAAAAAAAATTTATACCTAATTTTTAACAAATATACCTGTTCTACCCCTTAACACTCAATTCTCTCTATCCAAAAAATAAATAAATGATTTTTTTGAACTATCTTTTGCTTAATTATATCAGAGCATTTTGGTCATTTCATCCATTTCCGTTAAGTTTAACGGATTCCATCACCTTTACAATTTAGTTCAAAGTATGGAGTGTCGTGTTGTACGTTTTGAAATCACGGGGGTTTTTCTATACATTAGTTTTACCACGGAGGGTTTTTTTGCTTTTTACCCTTTTTTCTATAGAGAGCGTGCATGGCCATGTTGTATTATTGTTTAGATTCATCAAATTGATTTTAGATATATTTCTGCTACAGAATATAGGTAATTTATCGAGTCCGGCAACTTTATTGCACTGGAGACTGTTGAATCATGTGACCTAATCTCACTGCCATCGATTACCAAAGTTATGGTAATAAAGTGCTGCTAATTTGCTTTTATTATCTTTGGATTTGTTTGGAGTTCACATAGTTTGAGTACTTTTCCTTGTTACATTGTGTAAAACTTGTTTAAACACAGCATTATTTGACTAGTGCTTTGTTCAATTGATGAGTTATTTTTTTCTTGTTAATTTGGATCTCATTTTTTAATGTTATGGCATGGGGCTTTTATTGGATTGCTTTTGTTAGGAGACCTGTAAATGAATATTTACTTGATACAGAGAGCTTGCAGAATTGTTGGTTTGTTAACTTTTACTTGTTTAGCATTATTGAACTGAATTGTTGTGCTTCTGTGGCATAGAATATGACTGATTCATTGAGTCCAAGTTCACTTGCATTGGTGACTGTTGCTTCACCTAAGCCCATACCTCCATCTTCAAGGACTGACGTTATGGTAATAAAGTAGTACTATATTGCTATTATTACTATTGATTTCTTTTGGAGTTTGTATAGATTTACTTTGTCTTTCTACTTGGTGCAAAAGTTCTTTAAAGACAGCATTCTCTTACTAGTTGTATTTTTTATTAATAAGTTATTTATTTCCATCAAATTTGTGTTTTCTTATTTTTGATTGTACTGCATAGGCCTTTCATCAGAAATTTTGTGATAAGGAGATTTGTGAAAGAAAATGTTTACTTGTTATTAGAGAGCTTTTGTAATTGTTGATGGAAGAGCTTTACACGCTCAGACTCATCAAACTGATTGTAGATTTATTGACTGTGCAGAATTTAACTGATCCATTGACTCCGGCAACTTCACTTGCATTGGAGACTGTTGCTTCATCCGAGCTGACCCCTTTTTCATCAATAAATACCACTTCTAAAGGGCAGGAAGAAGCCATAACCACAACTACTAAATTAGAAACAATGAAGGGCAATGTTGTGGCAGAGATAGTAATAAAACATCTCACTAGTGCTCAACTTCAGATGTTAGAAGCCAGAGGAGACGCTGTGATTAATTTCGCTAAAAGCTTCATTCAGTTGCTTGAGGAGAAGGACAACTTCAAGGAACCCAAGGCCAGAAAAGCTACACTTGCTGTTCTGAGCTTCATGCTGCCGTTTCTTGTTTGTCGTCTATTTTTTTCCTTCTCTGGCAGCCAAAGTTCCTTCAATGGAGCTATACCACCACCAACCTGAAAGATATTTGCTATTTGATTAATAGACAAAACTCAATTAGCTCCTCATATTTCTGCTGTCCATATTTCTTTCTTGAAATACTGCTGAAAGCTAAATTTTCTTGGGTTTTGGTATGCTTTAGGCTTTAGCTGAATGCTTCATGACTACATAGTAATTAAGTTGAGAGATTTAATAACTGCGGTCCGTCGAATTATGAGAACAATCACATTTGTGGGTGTGACTGGCTCTAGAGAGTTGAAAGATTTAAGTATAATAGATGTCTGATTTCTCTTCGGGAATAAGTCCAACGTGCATTAGCCTTTAGTGTTTTAATGTTTTTGTGCTTCCTTGCAGAAAAGTTACAGATAAAGATCCTATCCAAAAGAAAAAAGAAGATGGTGTGGCATAAAATGCATCATGCCACCTTTGGCTGATTGTGCCTTGTTGCATGCATGCACAAGTACTCCCAAAAATAAAAGTTTTGCCAGATAGTAATTTTTAGTTACCACTTGATATTGAATTTCCGTAGAAATTCTTAAGGGACGAGAAAAGGTAAACTATATATAAACATGAGTAAAGTTGGATAATTTCTGCCTAATTTGTTCTGTCTATTTACTCTTTTTTTCATTGCCTTTTTCATCAAATATCCACCCAATTTTACTAATGCAAACGAAGTTATCATGTCTTGCTATCACTTCACATTGGCATAAATCTTCTGTGCTCATGTTGAGATTTTAAGCTAGCTATATACGCCGAATGGGCCCGATATTTACCTAACACGTTCAAGAATTGAAAATAGTGCCTGAAAAGGTCAAATACCACAACGGATATTCTATCTTACTTTTTATTATATTATTATTTCTTATTCATAAATATTATATTTTATTTCTATTTTGTTTTTTTAAGATCCAATAACTATTAATTGAGTGAAATATAAATACAACAACCTCATCAGGCAATATAATAGAAAATTAAAAAATACAGCAAAAAATTCATTAAAAAATCTCATTTTTTTATGCATTTTGATTTTTTGTATTTGTTAAATTTTGTGTATTACTCAGTTAATAGTTATTTGATCTTAAAGAAACATAAAAGAAATAAAACATAATGTTTATAAATAAGAAATAGCAATATAATAAAAAGTGGCATAGAAAGTAGGACAGAAGATTCATTACGATCTAATACTTCTTGCAGATTAGTTACAATGACTGCAATATTTACAGTGCTTGCAACAATCCATAACCTTTTCAGGTCTGGACTTTCAGATTCCATTTCATCGTGTATCCGGAAAATTTTCTTCATAAGTAAAATGGCACTGTTAGAAACCAAGATTGGGAAAGCATGGTTCAATATTGTACCATAATTATTAGGGGTTTTAGAAACGAAGATTAGTTCGATCGTGTGTTGCATTGGGATTTTATGCGAAAACATGTTCCAGCTAGGAGATCTGTGAAAGAATAATTATGTCATAGAGAGCTTGTCCGATGGAGGGTAGAAGAGTTTCACGCGTTTGATGTAATGAGCTGATTTAAGATGTATTTCTGGTACACAATCCGGCAAATTTTATTGCATTGGAGACTGTTGTTGCATCTGACCACACCCCTCTTTTGTCAATAAACGTTCCGGACGAGTACAAAATAAGATGTTTATATACTTTGAGAGGAAAAATGTGGCAATAATTTATAGGATTGTTTCTGACAAATGTAATTTCTGATACTTTAAATCCTAAAGACCCTAGATTTGCTTTTTCAACTGAAAAGCTTTGGATTGTCAATTTTCTTTAAAAAAATTCTTACGTTTTCCGAGAATATGTTTCTCAATCACTTTTTTACCTCATATATATCAAATAGTTATGATACATTTTTTCTACAAAAACTTTATAAAATAGCAGCCCAAACGGGCTAACTATCTATAGAGTCTCAAGATTAAGTTTTGCTGAGAATAGGACCGCAAACGAAACAAAACTCGACTCCACCTCGATCAATATCCAGCTCGAGTTAGTCAAATCGAACTCGAACTCAAAAATATTAACCTCGTTAGCTCGCGAGTTCGAGTATATACATATTTTTTTATTTTTTATTTTAATAGTAAAATTACATAAATATCTCTAATATTTTATTATTTATTAAGAAAAAATTATTTTATTTATTTTTTAAAAATAAAATAATTATTTTTTATTTTTTCGAACTCGAACTTTAAATTGACAGCTCGTAGAGTTCGAACTCAAGTTTGAACTTTATAAAAGTAAGTCAAAGCTCTGCTCAATTAAGCCAAAAATCGATTCGTAGTGTTGTACCATAGCTCCGCCAATGACAACCATTTATGCCAGTGAGTGGGATGTTCACTAGTCATACACCTCAAAAAGTTCTCCAGGCATTGATTAAGCCTCTCAGATTGCCCGTCTGTCTGGGGGTGGTAGGAAGAGCTCAGATGTAATTCCACCCCCATTAGTCTAAAGAGTTCATGCCAAAACTTGCTAGTGAAGATTTTATCTCTATCACTTACAATGGACACTGGTAATCCATGCAACTTGTATATATTGTCTAGAAAAAGCTGTGCAACCTATGTGGCTGAGAAGGGATGCCTGAGTGCCAAGAAATGAGCATATTTAGTGAACCGGTCGATAACCACAAGGACTGTGTCAAACCCCTGAGAAATAGGCAACTTCTCGATGAAGTCCATAGTAAGATGAGACCATGCTTTATCAGGAATAGACAAGGCCTGCAACAGGCCTGGATACGGCACATTCTCATGTTTGCATCTCTGACACACCTCACAAGAGCTGACAAACTTGGCCACATCTTGCTTCATCCCTTCCCAATAAAATGAGCTCTTCAGTTTCTGATAAGTCCCTCTCTGACCAGAGTGCCCTCCCAAAGTAGTGTCATGTACTGCCTTGAGCAAGGAGTTCCTGATATGGTTGGCTGATCCCACAACCAGCTTCCCTTTATACTTAATTATCCCATCTATAACCTGATAGTCACTCTCAGCTTGTGAGTCCAGCAAACACTGAGCTATAACAGATTGCCATTTGTCATCCCCTGCATAGCTACTACATAGATCCTTCATCCACTTGGGTCTAACTGTAGAGAGTGCCAGTATAGAGTGTTCTTGTTGATTTTCCTGGGCATAGCAGACCTTCCTGGATAGAGCATCTGCAGCATTGTTATCACTTCCTTTCTTGTATTGTATCTCATAATCCATACCCAGCAATTTAGTCAACCACTTATGTTGCAAGGGAGTGGTCAGTCGTTGCTCCAATAAGTACTTCAGTGACTGGTGATCAGTCTTAACAATGAAGTGATGTCCAACCAAATAGTGTCGCCACTTGGTCACAGCTAACACTAAAGCCATTAATTCTTTCTCATAGACGGATATACCCAAATTTCTAGGTGAGAGTGCTCTACTGAGATAAGCTATTGGGTGAGAATTCTGTTGTAGAACTGCCCCGATACCCCCATTGCTAGCATCTGTTTCAATTACAAATGGTTCCTCAAAATCTGGTAGCCTTAGGACTGGGGAAGAGCACATGATTTGCTTCAGTTTTCGAAAGGCAACGTCTGCTTGCTCATTCCAGCAGAAACTATCTTTCTTGAGTAAGTCTGTCAATGGTCTGCATATGATGCCATACTGCTTGATGAACCGCCTGTAATAACCAGTAAGGCCTAGAAATCCCCTTAAGGCCTTAACTGAGTTGGGTGTAGGCCAATTTAGTACATCCTTTATCTTCTCATCTTCCATACTCACTCCTTCTGATGAGATTATGTGCCCCAAGTACTCAATCCTTTGCTGGGCAAAAGAACATTTAGATAGCTTCGCATAGAGCTGGTTTTCCTTCAGTACTTTTAACACCACCTCCAAATGCTGTACATGCTGGCCCAAGTCCTTGCTATAAACCAATATGTCATCAAAAAATATTAATACAAACTTGCGTAAGTAAGGCTGAAAAACCTGATTCATCAAAGCCTGAAAGGTGGCTGGTGCGTTGGTTAACCCGAAGGGCATCACCAGAAATTCATAATGTCCCTCATGGGTCTGAAAGGCAGTCTTGTGCACATCCTGGACCTTGACTCGCACCTGATGATAACCAGCTCGCAGGTCTATCTTGGAGTGGTACTTAGATCCTCCCAACTCAGCTATCAGCTCCTCAATATTAGGAATAGGGTATTTGTCTTTAATAGTCAGTTTTTTCAGGTGCCTATAATAAACACAAAAACGCCAGGTTCCATCCTTTTTTTTAACAAGCAGCACAGGTGAAGCATAGGGACTATTGCTGTGTTTGATGATCCCACTGCCTAGCATTTCCATGACTTGTCTCTCTATCTCCGCCTTTTGTGAGTGTGGATATCTGTAGGGCTTGATTTTGAAGGCCTGAGCATCAGCCTTAAGAGGTATGGAATGATCCAGATTCCTCTCAGGTGGTAGCCCTGTAGGAGCAGCAAAGACCTCTCTGTACTTGTCCAATAGTTCCTTTACCTCTGCTGGTGTGTCGGTATCTGAACTCCCCTGCTGGAGCTCAGATGTTAGGTTGTAACAACTGTGCTTATAGTTGATGTAGTCTCGTAGGTCCTTATTCCTCAATAGATTAAGTTCAGCCTCTACTACACATCCTTGCAGGATCACTTCTTCTGCTTCACTGTGAATAGCTATATGTAGTTTGTGGAAATCAAAGGTGATGGGGCTATAATGGGTCATCCAATCCACTCCTAAGATCATGTCCCACCCTCCTAGCTCCATAATCCTCATGTCAAAACAGAATTTATGATTGTTGGTGGACCATAGCACTTTTGGCCACTTGGTGCACCCTGTCACACTCGAACCATCTCCAATGACCACCGTGAAGGGATTAGTGACTACATATGGCAATTCTAGATTTCTGACCAGATGTTGGCTAATATAGGTTTCTGAACTACCTGTGTCTACTAAAATGTACACAGGAAATCCTTTGATTTATCCTCGGAGAGTGATTGTCTTCCTCTTCAACGCTTCAGAGAGTGTATGTAAAGATACATCCATCAGTTCCCCTGGGTTGCCCGTTTTTTCATCTTGCTCCCCTACTGCATCTAGGAATTCCCCTTCGTCTTCTTCCTCAACTACCATCATATTCAGCTGTCTATTCCTACACTGATGTCCAGCACCATATCGCTCCCCACATTTAAAACACAGTCCATTGTTCCTCCGAAATTGAATCTCCTGTGGAGATATCCTCCTAGTTGGCGTGGCTTCATTATTCTCGTTTTTAAGCATACTAGATGGTGGAACCTTATAGGCATTGGAAACAGCCGCAGTGTTCTTAAACAGGCCAAACTTGGGATCAATAGGTGATTTTGTTATTGGCTTAGCAGACTTTTGCTGCAGTTTCCAAGCTTCCTCCTGCAATCGAGCTAATTCCATCGCATCCGACACTTTGTTTGGTTTCAACATTTTTTACCATGGTTTTAATTTCCTCTCGCAATCCACTAATAAAACTTGAAACGAAGTATGATTCAGAGAGGTGTGGATTCTTTACCAGCATTAGTGATTTCAATTCTTCAAACTTTTCTTGGTAATCCTCCACAGTTCCAGATTGTTGCAACTTATTGAAATCCTCCACCACATCGCGCGTGCCTTTCTCTGCAAATCTCTGGCTGAGCATGTCGGCAAATTGCTGCCATGACAGATCTGGAAATTCTACCTTGATGCCTTGGTACCATACATCTGCCTTATTGTCAAGGAACATTTCGACTACCTCCATCTGCTGCTCTGGTGGAATTTGGTAAGTTATGAAGTACTTCTGACACTTGCGAAGCCAGATGCGTGGATTCTCTCCGGCGAACAAAGGCAATTCGATCCTTGGTGGATTGGATAAAAATACCTTTGGAGGTTTGACTCTTGAGCATTGATTGGTGCCAAACTCCGGTTGGAGCTTCGTGTGTGGGGGCGGCGTGGGTAGAATGGGGCTTTTCTCTAGTTGAGTTGCTTCCTCTCTGTCCCCATTCCTTTCTCTGGCCATGATCTGAACCAAGGCATTGAGTTTCTGGTCCACGCCGGCGATCATTGTTCTCATTTCCTTGTTGGAGTTCTCCATTTCCCCTCGCAGCTGCTGTTGAACTTCTTGCTGGTTTTACTGAAGAGAAAGGATCGATTGCAGAGCTTCCTGCAGTCGAACTTCTTGTTTCCGTAGTTGATCTTCCATATTCTTGAAGCGGGTGCCTTCTGCCATTGTGATGAGCTGCAATAATCCGAGGATTCGCAGCTCTGATACCACTTGTCAAGAATTCAAGTAGAATTCCTGAGGCTGAGATGCCGTAGGCGCAGGGAAGGAAGGAAATTAGGGAGAATAAGAATTGAAGAAGAAGAAGAGTAAAGTGAGAGGAATTGAGGAAGAAATAAGAATCAAATTTGTTATTCTGCTAATAATGCTCCTCTCGTGTACTGAGCTCCTTATAAGGAGATTAGCTAGCTAACCGTCTACTAACTAACTGAGCTGCTGACATCATTAGTTCTAACCACCTGAGTAACCGACCTAACAGAAACAGAAATAGGTATTTATTATTCACTATTTACACTTAAGTCCTTCCAGTCCTGACAGCGAGTAAATTAAGTCAGTCAGCCACTTACAAAGATTTTGGTAAGTGATTAGTAAGTTGAGAAATTCTGTGGAACGGATAGATAGTTCACTATTCTAAGAAGCTTAAAATACCAACCTAAGATATAGAAGAATATTATGAAGCCTGCAGAAATTTGAACAACTCTATGACTTCCAACTCGAGTGAGTCCAAGGGTCCTACGTTTTCCCTGAAATATGTTGTGAAAGTTTCAGTCAAGAAAATGTAGATAAATACACAGCAATCACTAATCATACTGACGGCTTTTTTTTTTAATACGTACAAGTTAAAAATTCGAAATACACCCGTTTCACCGCAAGTATACAGGTCAACTAGTAGTTTAGGGTATATATCGGGTCGATCCCACGAAAAAGATTGAACAATTACCGGCACTACTAAAACTTCTCTATTATTTAGACTACTCTCTGAATTATAACAAATAAAACCCACTGAACTTACACAAGAAAATAACAAATGAAGGCTCCTTAGGTTATGGTATCCCTAACTACTCATGCAAGTGCTATTTTGGATCATTGAATGCTACTATCTAGACTAGCTATGGTGTAATTTCCTTATGCATATGAATCCTACTTTCGTAGTGAATCAATTATACTCATAACTAATTCATACCTATTCTCATGGTTATGAAATTAGCTACAAGTTCATTTCTTCAATGAAATTACATGAAATGAATCACTAAAATCACATAGATGCACCTCTACTCTCGTGAGTGTACTCCCTATGTTTAGCACTTCTTGAACCAGTGTTAAATCTCAATTTTCATTGCAGAAACAACACCTTAAATAATCACAATCAATGGTACCAAATTAATCATGATTTCAAAGAGCTAAAGTGCTAAATAACTTGTTCAAAATAATGGCATCAATTAACCAAATAATAAACACTAGCAATTATAGAAAGTTCAACCAAACCCAAGGCATAAACTTTAGAAACACATAATAACATATAAATCCATAACTTGCATATTAACTAAACTTGGAATCAAGTACAAAAGATAAAGAGTTGGAAAGGAATGTAACCCTTGTCACATGAGTTCATCTCCTTGCCTTCTTCATCCTCCAACCTCTTCTTCATCTAGCTAATAAACAAGATGGATGAACTACTACTCTATATTAAACTCATCTAACACTCAGAAAATGGAAGAGCTACATTTCTGCAGACTCCAAGCTTTCTCCCATATGTCTCTCCCTTGAATCTTGCAAGATTTTGGCTATATAAAGGTAAAAGGTGGTCAAAGAATGAGGCTTACACTTCCTTTTTATAGCTGCAAAGTGTTTGTCACATGTCTAGCATTACATGTGACTTGTTGGAGGTGCAAAACAAGTTTTCCGCGTATAGAGCAGCATTTTCTGGCCATTATCCGGCCAGAAATCCGGCCATAAATCCTGCCAATTTCTGGTTGGATTGCTACAGTGACTTTTTGTGCAATTTCTATTCATTCTTCACTGCTGCTCCGATTTTGCCTCAAATTCAACTGAACTTTTCTTGATGATAGAAGCTGATTTAACTCTTGACCAAAACATAAAACTTGTAGCCCTTTGAGTAGCTTTCCAATGCATCAAGAATCGCCTCATTTAGATTTGTGTAGTCTAAGAAATGATTGAAATACCCTTGACTGCTCAATGCTTTGTTTCTGCTTCGACCAATAGAAATTAGCTACTATAATTCAATTTTTTGACCTAGAAAATCTCAGAACTGGATTTTGATGTTTCACCAAAGTGTAGATCTATTTCTTATCTTCAAATTGGTTCAAGAATCGTCTCAATCCGATCACTGTAGCTCAAGTTATAGCCAAAATACGAAAATGTGTCAAAGCTGTCAAAAATTCACAAAATGCAAGTAAAAAGTGATAAAAACTTCATTTAATCACTTAAGACATTTTTTCCCAATTATAGCCAAAATGATTTATTTTCTTCCAATAATATAATCAAAGGGACTAAAAATAGCATAAAATATCATTCAATTATTACGTAAATTAGTCACTTAGCACATACTATACATTTTTTATACGACACAATAGAACTAGTGCCTGTCCTAAAAAGTTCATCGAGCAAAACCCCGACGCCCTGCAAAGTGATGCCTATGATTATTGCATGTCTATGATTGTTTCTCTTCTGAATTATTTTTATCAGTAGATTCAAATACGTCTATTAATATTTGTTGAATAGAAGGACCAAAACTATCAATCTCAAGCTCCACTTGCTTCTACATATTATCATCTGCATGACAAGAACTAGAAGATTTTTTCTTGAAGATAACATAGAAAATTCATCAAAAGTAACATCTCTACTGATTATAAATTTTGAAAAATTGAGATCAGGATACCACAATCTGTACCCTTTCACCTCAGAAGCATACCCAAGGAAAAAATACACTTTTTTGCTCAAAACTCTAATTTTTCATCATTCACATTCATGTATACTGAACACTCAAAAACTTTTAAATTAAAATAATCAACAAGAGTATCTGACCAAACTTGTTAGTTTTGAAATCAAAAGTTGCACAAGAAGTACGGTTGATAATATAACAAGCCATAGAGATCGCCTCTGCCCAAAATTCCATTGTCAACCCAACATTAGAGATCATATACCTTGCTCTCTTTAAAAGTGTTCTGTTTATACATTCGGACAGGCCATTTTGTTGAGGCGTCATCCTAACAATGTGATACCAAACAATTCCTTCATTCTTACATAATTTATCAAATTCACCTTTACAAAATTTCATGCCATTATCTGTTCTAAGCCGCTTTATCTATCTATCTATCTGTTCTCAATCAAACTTTTCATTACTTGAGAGTGAGGTAGACATCATTCTTATGTTTAAGAAAATAAACCTAAACTTTTCTTGAATAATCATCAATGAAAGTTAACATATACCTGGTACCATCCTTAGATGGAACACGAGATAGACCCGATAAATCTGAATAAATATAATTAAGAGTACCTTTCGTCTTATAAATTGCTCGTGACCTGAAACTTACTCTTTTTTACTTTTCAAAAATACAGTATTCATAGAATTCCAATGATTCAGTACTTTGACCACAAAGAAGTCCCTGTTTACTTAACATGTTCAAGCCATTCTCACCCATATGTCCCAAACGCATATGTCATAATTTGGTGATACCAGAATTAGATAAAGATGATGATGAAACTACAACCGAACCTGTGACAGTAGATCGCTGCAAAATATACAAACTATCAGATCTACAAGCTTTCATAATAACAAGAGCACCTTTTGAAACTTTCATAATACCATTTTCAGTTGTGCATTTGCACCCAAGAGTCTCCAGCATGCCCAAATAGATGAGATTCTTTTTCGAATCAAAAACATGTCTAACATTAGTGAGATTCTTTTTCCAATCAAGAACATGTCTAATATTAGTGAGTGTTCTCACAATATCAACATACATTTTAATTCAGATTGTACCCTTACCAACAACACAAATGGCATTATTGCCCATCCAAACAATTCATCATTACAAGGTTTATAAGTGGAAAACAAATCCTTATTAGGACACATGTGATAAGAACACCCCGAATTTAAAATTGATTTATTTTTAGACCTTGTCCTGTCATCAGTCACCAAAAATATTTTTGTCATTCTCATTAGCTGCAACACAAGATTCGACAATTTTAGTATTTTTCTCACCATATTTTCCCTTTGCTTTAATCTAGTTTTCAATTTAAAGCAATTTACCTTAATGTGCCCCATTTTGTGACAGTAATTACACTCCAAATTTCTATTTGGATTTAGATTTAGATTTAGATCTATCACTGTCAAATTCTTTTCTTTTGGTTCTGCCCTTAGCAACTAGACCTTCTGCCTAACCTCCATTAATTTTTTGATAATATTCCTGTTTATCTGCTTCTTAGATTTTAATGTAGATTTAATTTTTTGATACGAAATTGTTTCTTTTCCATAAATTATAGTATCATGAAAATATCTAAACGACTGGGGAAGAGAACATAAAAATAATAGGGTCTGATCCTCATCATCAATTTTTAAATCTATATTCTCCAAATCCATAATAATGGAATCAAATTTATCAAGATGTGAGAATATAGATATACCTTCAGTCGTGCGAAGCATATACGGACTTTACTTTCAATAAAGTCGATTCTTAATTGTTTTTTTCATGTACAAAGCTTTAAATTTGTCCCACATGGCCATTGTCGAAGTCTCAGCGGCTACCTCCCGCAAAACCTTGTTAGAGAGATTTAAGATAATACTGGATCGAGATTTCTTATCCATCTTAGCAAAATTTGCATCTGTTACACTCTCTAACTTTTTCTCAACTCCTTGTATCACTAAATCAACTCCATTTTGAACCAAAATGGCTTCCATCTTGAGCTGTCACATCCTGAAGTTAACATTCCTATTGAATTTCTCGACAACGGTCTTTGTTATTGTCATTGTTGTCACAAAATCGAAATCCTTAGAAGAAACTTTGATACCAGTTTATTAGGTCTGACCTTAGAAAATTGACGAAATAATTTTGGCAATCCCAAAATCCCAAAAGACAAATAACAAAGCAAAAATAAATAAAACAGAAACACAGGAATTTACATGGTTTAGTAAAATTAACCTACCTCCACAGAGGAGGAACAAAATTCTACTATGAAAAAGAGAGTACAAAAATGCCTTAGGAGAGTGTTTTTAGGTTCAAAACACCTAATACTTAAAATACAAAAGAGATCAAAATATTTTACTAAACAAAAATTTTAATGACCCAAAGACCCAAATAGTCTACTAAAGATCTTTTGGTTTGATGCATTTAATCCCATCACATGCTCACTGTATTTATAACAAACTAAGAGAAAGACTCCCTTGTACAAAAAACGATATGGGACAAAGCCACACATGATAATAATTCACCTACTTCATCCCCTTTCTATTAGAGTTAGCACAGCATTCTCGTTTTTTTTAGCAAAATTTCAACTTTATATTAATCAGCATACCTTTCCATATATCAGTACACGAAAGAGAAAGAAACAAAATTGTACCCAACTCCTTGCCTCAAATTCAACTGAACTTTTCTTGATGATAGAAGCTGATTTAACTCTTGACCAAAACATAAAACTTGTAGCCCTTTGAGTAGCTTTCCAATGCATCAAGAATCGCCTCATTTAGATTTGTGTAGTCTAAGAAATGATTGAAATACCCTTGACTGCTCAATGCTTTGTTTCTGCTTCGACCAATAGAAATTAGCTACTATAATTCAATTTTTTGACCTAGAAAATCTCAGAACTGGATTTTGATGTTTCACCAAAGTGTAGATCTATTTCTTATCTTCAAATTGGTTCAAGAATCGTCTCAATCCGATCACTGTAGCTCAAGTTATAGCCAAAATACGAAAATGTGTCAAAGCTGTCAAAAATTCACAAAATGCAAGTAAAAAGTGATAAAAACTTCATTTAATCACTTAAGACATTTTTTCCCAATTATAGCCAAAATGATTTATTTTCTTCCAATAATATAATCAAAGGACTAAAAATAGCATAAAATATCATTCAATTATTACGTAAATTAGTCACTTAGCACATACTATACATTTTTTATACGACACAATAGAACTAGTGCCTGTCCTAAAAAGTTCATCGAGCAAAACCCCGACGCCCTGCAAAGTGATGCCTATGATTATTGCATGTCTATGATTGTTTCTCTTCTGAATTATTTTTATCAGTAGATTCAAATACGTCTATTAATATTTGTTGAATAGAAGGACCAAAACTATCAATCTCAAGCTCCACTTGCTTCTACATATTATCATCTGCATGACAAGAACTAGAAGATTTTTTCTTGAAGATAACATAGAAAATTCATCAAAAGTAACATCTCTACTGATTATAAATTTGAAAAATTGAGATCAGGATACCACAATCTGTACCCTTTCACCTCAGAAGCATACCCAAGGAAAAAATACACTTTTTTGCTCAAAACTCTAATTTTTCATCATTCACATTCATGTATACTGAACACTCAAAAACTTTTAAATTAAAATAATCAACAAGAGTATCTGACCAAACTTGTTAGTTTTGAAATCAAAAGTTGCACAAGAAGTACGGTTGATAATATAACAAGCCATAGAGATCGCCTCTGCCCAAAATTCCATTGTCAACCCAACATTAGAGATCATATACCTTGCTCTCTTTAAAAGTGTTCTGTTTATACATTCGGACAGGCCATTTTGTTGAGGCGTCATCCTAACAATGTGATACCAAACAATTCCTTCATTCTTACATAATTTATCAAATTCACCTTTACAAAATTTCATGCCATTATCTGTTCTAAGCCGCTTTATCTATCTATCTATCTGTTCTCAATCAAACTTTTCATTACTTGAGAGTGAGGTAGACATCATTCTTATGTTTAAGAAAATAAACCTAAACTTTTCTTGAATAATCATCAATGAAAGTTAACATATACCTGGTACCATCCTTAGATGGAACACGAGATAGACCCGATAAATCTGAATAAATATAATTAAGAGTACCTTTCGTCTTATAAATTGCTCGTGACCTGAAACTTACTCTTTTTTACTTTTCAAAAATACAGTATTCATAGAATTCCAATGATTCAGTACTTTGACCACAAAGAAGTCCCTGTTTACTTAACATGTTCAAGCCATTCTCACCCATATGTCCCAAACGCATATGTCATAATTTGGTGATACCAGAATTAGATAAAGATGATGATGAAACTACAACCGAACCTGTGACAGTAGATCGCTGCAAAATATACAAACTATCAGATCTACAAGCTTTCATAATAACAAGAGCACCTTTTGAAACTTTCATAATACCATTTTCAGTTGTGCATTTGCACCCAAGAGTCTCCAGCATGCCCAAATAGATGAGATTCTTTTTCGAATCAAAAACATGTCTAACATTAGTGAGATTCTTTTTCCAATCAAGAACATGTCTAATATTAGTGAGTGTTCTCACAATATCAACATACATTTTAATTCAGATTGTACCCTTACCAACAACACAAATGGCATTATTGCCCATCCAAACAATTCATCATTACAAGGTTTATAAGTGGAAAACAAATCCTTATTAGGACACATGTGATAAGAACACCCCGAATTTAAAATTGATTTATTTTTAGACCTTGTCCTGTCATCAGTCACCAAAAATATTTTTGTCATTCTCATTAGCTGCAACACAAGATTCGACAATTTTAGTATTTTTCTCACCATATTTTCCCTTTGCTTTAATCTAGTTTTCAATTTAAAGCAATTTACCTTAATGTGCCCCATTTTGTGACAGTAATTACACTCCAAATTTCTATTTGGATTTAGATTTAGATTTAGATCTATCACTGTCAAATTCTTTTCTTTTGGTTCTGCCCTTAGCAACTAGACCTTCTGCCTAACCTCCATTAATTTTTTGATAATATTCCTGTTTATCTGCTTCTTAGATTTTAATGTAGATTTAATTTTTTGATACGAAATTGTTTCTTTTCCATAAATTATAGTATCATGAAAATATCTAAACGACTGGGGAAGAGAACATAAAAATAATAGGGTCTGATCCTCATCATCAATTTTTAAATCTATATTCTCCAAATCCATAATAATGGAATCAAATTTATCAAGATGTGAGAATATAGATATACCTTCAGTCGTGCGAAGCATATACGGACTTTACTTTCAATAAAGTCGATTCTTAATTGTTTTTTTCATGTACAAAGCTTTAAATTTGTCCCACATGGCCATTGTCGAAGTCTCAGCGGCTACCTCCCGCAAAACCTTGTTAGAGAGATTTAAGATAATACTGGATCGAGATTTCTTATCCATCTTAGCAAAATTTGCATCTGTTACACTCTCTAACTTTTTCTCAACTCCTTGTATCACTAAATCAACTCCATTTTGAACCAAAATGGCTTCCATCTTGAGCTGTCACATCCTGAAGTTAACATTCCTATTGAATTTCTCGACAACGGTCTTTGTTATTGTCATTGTTGTCACAAAATCGAAATCCTTAGAAGAAACTTTGATACCAGTTTATGTCACGTTCGTCTTGATCGCACCGAAATCCTTCACATCCTTTTTTGGCGAATCCAAAACAGAACAATGGATCATCATACACAATAATAATAACAGATGAAAACATAAGGTTTAGTTTTCCTATAATAAATTTTAACCTTTCCTGAATTACCTTAAGTAAGTCCGAGTTCTCCATAGTGGAACCAACACCGGTCGGCGATTGAAAATCCAACGCCAATGATTCAGAACTCGAGCACTTTCTCCCAGGGTAGAGTGGAAATACAAAACAAAAAAATTCAAAAAATCAGTATAGTAATTCCGATTTGATGAGGGGAGAAATTAGCCATATCAACAAAATAATAATGTCAATAAAATAATAACGTTTCTGGACCTTCATCCGGGGGCATCCGGGGTTTATATGAGGGATTTTCATCGGTTTTGATCTCCGGTTTTGATCTTTGTGTTATAATGGGAGTTGCGAGGCAGAGATCGAAGTTTGTCAAAGGTGAGAAGGCTGTTTACACTTTACAGGAGCTGATGCTGATTTGGGACTTTGTGGGGCAAGCCCAGCATAGTATAGGCCACATGTTGGAATTAGTTTGACGGCATTAGGAGCTGAATGCACAAATATTGCTTAATTTGTTTAAAATATTTTGCGTGACGATTAGGCCACTTTCTTCTCCAATCTTAAAAAAAAAAAATTATATCTCCAATAAAGTACTATTAAAAATAGTCTATCGTAATGAAATTTATCATCATAGTTTATCATTAAACAACAAATATGGGCATAAAATTTGACACTCATTCCTTTGTAATTGTGCAAAATAAATTAAACTTTATTAGATGAGGGCATTTTAAGACATCCAATAAATTTTTTATGCTATTTCAACATTTGGGTACTAAAAGTGTCAAATTAGGGCGGTAAATGTAATTTTAAAACTTTGAGAGAGTTTAGTGAAATTGCTGAAAACCTCAGGGTAGGTTTGTGAAATTATCACTTTATCATAAAACATTCTACCATTCCTTTAGAGAAATAACAATAATGTTGTTACTTGTTACCAATATATTCTTACTACAATATTGCCAATGTAAACATCTGTTTAGTGCTATTGGGCCTCCCTAATATTGCAAATAAAGTCTCTTTAAATCACATAAATTGAGCAAGAGACATAAAAATTTTATATATTATATAGTACCACTTTCATATGAGGCAGCATATATGTAAATTGTGACTCCTATGTCACTCTAACTAGAAAATCAAAAGCGTACTCTGAAAAATGAAGGCAGTATTACATAAATATTGAAGAAATTTTGTAACAAGATGGTATCCCCATTTTTTTAAGTAAAATTTGGATAGGCTGGTTCCGATCACAACCACGGATCAGGGCATGCCTTTGACCACAAGTTGGTCCAACAAAGCTCATTATCATTTTTCATATAAGAAAGGTAGTAGAAAACAAAATATCTATTTAAGATTCTAGTATCAATCCAACTTTCTAATCAAATCACATTATAGTGAAGCTATACTACTAACCGGAATGAATATATCAAACATTCTAAACCTCAGCAGGATTATGAACGATTTACATGAGTTGTAAATTGTTTGATTCTCTAGCCTATAAGTTCTTGGGCACTAAAGCAGACATTGCAACACAGCACATGAGCAACATGGCTCATGTATGGTACCACTTTTTTTCTTCTTATTTTAATCAAACAAGTCACATGTTGTACACTTGACCATAGAAAAAGTAAATATGTTGACCATAAAATGTTGCTTGTTTAAAATTAAATAAAATACAAATGCTATTACGCCTTTTACTTTCCTAACTCAATAATAGAAGTCAGTTTATCAAACTATCACCAATTTTTCCAGTCTTATGGAATGGCGAATTAGTCATTAAGATTTCTTGAGTATCAAATACATGTTTGCAAAGAGTTGACATATGGTTTAATGGTTTTTCTTTTTCATATTTTATCCTTTCTCCTGTCAATTTATGCCATAGAAATCCCCCCAAATAATTTGACCCTATGGACCAATAACATCAATAGATTTAGATAGGTATGGTTTTTTTTTTTCCACACAATTTAAGAAAAGTTGTTAGTTTTGTTGGAAGAATAAATCTAGTTTATTATCTTCCTAAAATTTTCTTACATTAAATGGAGTATGACTAATTAAATTTACATTAAATAAGTTAGGTTATATTCAATAACAACTTACATTAAAAAAATGGCATTTTAGAGAAATTATAAGTTAACTACATTCTTTAATTAAACAGTGGATTATAATTTAGAAAAATGAAAAAGGAAAATAAACTTATCAAAGTGGAAAAGAGGAAGTAAAATTTAATCAACAGTTCTATAAATAGGCTCAGTTATCACTAATAGAAGTATATTCTTCCACTCTCCACAGCCAAAATTTTTATGTGCTAATCGCTATACTATCGTTGGGATGATGGGCATAGTGTTTAAACTTGTCCTTTTGATTCTCATGCTTTGCCCCCTGGCAATCAACTCAAGCCTTCAGTACCTTACTTTTGTGCAACAATGGCCGAAAGGCTATTGTACTGTTAATCCAGCTAATCCAAGCAGATGTCAAAGAAACCCTTTGCCAACCGTTTGACAATCCATGGTCTTTGGCCGGGCAACTTCACCAAAATTTTGCTAAGTTGCATAGGTTCTTGATATACTCCACTATGTATAATTTCTCTAGGGCTTTCAAATGTCTTGAACATGAAATATGCACCTACACAGGTTCACTAATGTAATGATCATTCTTGTAAGTAGACTTTCCAGGATTGGAACAACAGAAGCTTACAGTGGCCAGACCTCGCGAAACCATCGCCAACTGCGCAAATGTTTCAACACAAGAGGTTTCAATCATTTTGGAGACATGAATGGGACATGCATGGGAAATGCTCGGAAAACATGTAGTAACTTCTATAATAGAGACAGAAGAGGTTTCAATCGTTTTGTAATGTAGTAACTTTTATTGTCTTCATCATTCTCATTTCATACACTTCATCTCAGAATTCATTTTATTTGCTACATGATCTTCTCCCACAATAACGATGCTCAATGCCATTTTTAGTTGGGAAGTACTAAAGTGTGGTGGAAATGGTGAGATGATTTATGCAGGGAAACTTATTGTGTCGGTGCCACAACTCCCAGTTCGCAAAAATCGTGAAGGACAATCAATAATTGTTGTCATAACAGCAGTGAAACAAATGCCAATTTCTACCAGGACTGGAGTTTGATAGGGAGGAGTCACGCACATCAAATCTGGCACATGGTTACTGATAGCTCTGTAAATAGTATAATTTATTGAACTTACGGTAGGATTGCTGCCAGGACGTATATTATGTCCTTGACTTAGCTGAATAGTCCTGCTGAAGTATGTGGTTTCACTGCTGCTACGACAACGATTATTGAGTGTCCTTCACGATTTCTGTGAACTGGGAGTTGTGGCACCGGCACGATAAGTTTCCCTGCATAAATCATCTCACCATTTCCACCACACTTTAGTACTTCCCAACTAAAATGGCATTGAGCATCGTTATTGTTGTGGAAGATCATGTAGCAAATAAAATGAATTCTAAGATGAAGTGAATGAATTGAGAATAATGAAGACAAATAAAAGTTACTACATTACAAGAGAGCTATTATAGTACTACTGACTCGCTGTGGGATTTCATTCATTTGTTAGCTTTTACAACTCTCAACTCTATACAACCCAACTACATCAAAAAACGTGATTATTTTTTATAATTCAATGGATCACAGCTATTAAATCTCTCAGCTTACCATATAGCCATAAAGCATCCAGCTAAAGCCTAAAGCATATCAAAACCCAAGAAAATTCAGTTTTCAGCAGCATCCCAAGAAAGAAATGTGGACGGCAGAATTATGAGCAGCTAAGTTTTGTCTGTTAATCAAACAGCAAAATTCTTTCAGGTTGGTGATGGCATAGCTCCATTGAAGGAACTTTGGCTACTAGAGTAGGACAAAAATAGATGGCAAACAAGAAATGGCAGCATGAAGCTCAGAACAGCAAGTGTAGCTTTTCTGGTCTTGGGTTCATTGAAGTTGTCCTTCTCCTCGAGCGATTGAATGAAGCTTTTAACGAAATTTATCACAGCATCCAAAACACTCTTAGGTTGTAGATAGATGTCTCTGGCATCTAACATCTGAAGTTGAGTACTCCTGAGATGTTTCGTTACAATCTCTGCCACAAATTACACTTCATTATTTCTGATTTCATAGTTGTGGACTGATTGTTGAGGCTATGGCTTCTTTCTGCTCTTGAGAAGCGGTATTTACTGATAAAAAAAAGGAGGTCAACTCAGTGAAGCAACAGTTTCTAATGCAAGTGATGTTGCCGGAGTCAATGGATCAGTTAAATTCTGTACAGTATATACATCTACAATCAGTTTGATGAGTCTAAACGTGTAAAGCTCTTCCATCAACAATTACACAAGCTCTCTGATAATAAATACTCCATCCGTCCCAATTTTGGGAATTCAACTTTTTTAGAATAGTAGTTTAATTGTGATGTTTGTATTTCTATTTTCAATTTTACTCTCACAAATTCAAAATTTAAATTTGAAAGGTGACATGCATATGAATAGAAAGAAATATTATATTGGAAAAAGAGACTAAAACATGTTTTAATTTTTTAAACATGACAAATGTTTTGGGACATCTCAAAATGAAAATATGACACTTTTTATGGGATGGAGGGAGTAAATATTTTCTTTCACAAATCTCTTAACACAAAATATTTGATGAAAGGCCAATGCAGTACAATCAAATAACAAAACACAAATTTGAGGGAAAAAATAACGCATTAAAAAAAAAAAGAACTAGTTAAAGAATGCCGTGTTTAAAGAACTTTTGCACCATGTAGCAAGGCAAAGTAAATCTATACATACTCTAAAAGAAATGAAATGGTAATAATAGTAAAACAGTACTACTTTATTACAATAACTTCAGTACTTGAAGATGGAGATACGGGCTTAGGTGAAGCAACAGTCCCCCAGATGCAAGTGAAGTTGCCGGACTCAATGAATCAGTCATATTCTATACCACAAATACATCATAGTTTAGTTCAATAAGGCTAAACAAGTAAAAGTTAATAATCAAGAATTCTGCAAGTTCTTCTCCTAACACAAGCAATCCAATAAGAGCCCTATACCATAACCTTAAAAAATGAGATACAAATTAATAAGAAAAAAAGTACTCAAACTATGTGAACCCCTAAACAAATCCAAAGCTAATAAAAGCAAATTAGCAGTAGTTTATTACCATAACTTTAGTACTCGACGACAGAGAGGTGAGGTCACATGATTTAACAGTCTCCAGTGCAAGTGAAGTTGCCAAACTCTTTTTTTTTTTCTCGGGACACAAATAAATTTTATTCTAAACCTACTCCTATTCTACACTAAGGGGAAGGCATGGATTCAAAAGGGTCAATGAAGAATTCAGAGGGGACTGAATAGACACCGAACCAAACAGATGTCTTTGCATCCGCTGGTGAAATTTTCAAAGAATCTTAAACAAGAATGCAGGTCAAGAGATTCGATTCCACCGGTGAAGTTGCCAGACTCGATAAATCAGCTATATTCTATGCCAAAAATACGTCTAAAATCAATTTGATAAGTCTAAACAAGTAACAAAACACGATCATGCAGTCTTTCAATTGACAGTCAACAATTTCATAGGTCTCCTAACTCAAAGAATCCAATAAAAGCCTCATGGCAGTACAATTAACTAACGAGACACTAATTTAACAGGAAAAAATTGTTTGTTGAGTAAATGAAAAGCTGGTCAAAGACCGCTGTGTTTGGAGAAGTTTTGCACAGTAACAGGAAAAGTACTCAAATTATATCAACTCCAAAACAAATCAAATTCTAAAACTACAACTTTACTCCCATGACTTTTTTACTTAATGACAAAGGGGTGAGGTCAGATGAACAGTTTCCCTCGAAAACAAGCAAATATTCCTTCAAAGGTACACAAACATCCGAATAATAGACCTATGCGATACACTTAAATAACAAGACACAAATTTAATACGAAAACTAACTTATAAGTTAAACAAAGCACTATTCCAAGAATGCGGTCATCGGAGAAGATTAGCACAACAATGAAAAGTACTAAAACTATATGAGTTCTAAAATAAATCAAATGATAATAAGAGCAAATTACTAGTAGTGTATTACGATGACTTTACTACTAAAGGGGTGGCATCAGATGAAGCAACCGTCTCCAATGCAAGTGAAGTTGCGGGATTTGATGGATCAGCTATATTCTGTACCACAAATGCAACTAAATTAAATGTGATAAGTCTGAATGAGTAAAAATCCTACATCAACAATGACACAAGCTCTCTATAACAATTAAATATTCTTTCCCACCCTCCTAACACAAGTTAGTTAATAGAAGCCCTACATAGCACAATCAAATAACAATACACAGATTTGATGGGAAAAAATAACTCATTAATTGAACAAAGCAATAGCAAGAGCATGCTGTATTTAAGAAGTTTTGCACAATGTAGGAACGCAGAGTAAAACTATACGAACTCTAACACAAAAAAAAAAATAATAATAATATCAAGTTACAAAAACTTCATTACCGTAACTGTAGAACTTGACGACAGAGGGGTAGGGTGAGCAGATGAAGCAACAGTGTCCGATGCAAATGAAGTTCCAAGACTAAACCAATCAGTAATATTCTGTACCAAAAATATATCTAAAATCAGCTCAAGAAGTCAAAAAAATAGAACTCTTCAATCCAATCATGCAAGCACTCCACAATAAGAAACATTATTTCAGAAGTCTCTTAATACAAGCAATCCAATAAGAGCTCCGTGCAATACAATTAAATAACAAGAAAGAAACTTAATGGGAAAACCAAACTTATCACTTAAACAAAGCATCTGCGCTTGGAGATATTTTGTCAAACGTAACAACTAAGTAACTATGTGAATGTCAAAACAAACTATGTGAGCATCAAAACAAATCAAATACTAATAAGAACAAATTACGAGCATCTTATTACCGTAACTTTCATATTTGATGGCAGAGGTGTGACATCAGATGAACCAATAGTCTCTAATGCAAATAAAGCTACCGTATTCAATGGATCCATAGTATTCTGTACAAGAATTACATCTAAAATCAATTTAATAATTCTAAACAAGCAAACTCCTCAACAAGTATGCAAACTCTCTACAATAAATATTTTTTATAAGTATCGAAACACAAGTTAAATAAAAGTCCTATGCAGTACGATTATATAACAAGACAGAAAATTTGGATAAGTTTTGCATAATACAGCAGGAAAGAGTAACGGTCCAAAAACTTCAAAACAAATCAATGTTTATGAGACCAAATTACCAGTAATTTATTACCGCATCTTTGTTTTAAATTGTTCTGCATGGCCTAAAGTTTCACGTACAAAAGAGAATTAGGAGCTGCTACTGGAGTTGGGTACAATTTTGTTTCTTTCTCTTTCGTGTACTGATATATGGAAAGGTATGCTGATTAATATAAAGTTGAAATTTTGCTAAAAAAAACGAGAATGCTGTGCTAACTCTAATAGAAAGGGGATGAAGTAGGTGAATTATTATCATGTGTGGCTTTGTCCCATATCGTTTTTTGTACAAGGGAGTCTTTCTCTTAGTTTGTTATAAATACAGTGAGCATGTGATGGGATTAAATGCATCAAACCAAAAGATCTTTAGTAGACTATTTGGGTCTTTGGGTCATTAAAATTTTTGTTTAGTAAAATATTTTGATCTCTTTTGTATTTTAAGTATTAGGTGTTTTGAACCTAAAAACACTCTCCTAAGGCATTTTTGTACTCTCTTTTTCATAGTAGAATTTTGTTCCTCCTCTGTGGAGGTAGGTTAATTTTACTAAACCATGTAAATTCCTGTGTTTCTGTTTTATTTATTTTTGCTTTGTTATTTGTCTTTTGGGATTTTGGGATTGCCAAAATTATTTCGTCAATTTTCTAAGGTCAGACCTAATAAACTGGTATCAAAGTTTCTTCTAAGGATTTCGATTTTGTGACAACAATGACAATAACAAAGACCGTTGTCGAGAAATTCAATAGGAATGTTAACTTCAGGATGTGACAGCTCAAGATGGAAGCCATTTTGGTTCAAAATGGAGTTGATTTAGTGATACAAGGAGTTGAGAAAAAGTTAGAGAGTGTAACAGATGCAAATTTTGCTAAGATGGATAAGAAATCTCGATCCAGTATTATCTTAAATCTCTCTAACAAGGTTTTGCGGGAGGTAGCCGCTGAGACTTCGACAATGGCCATGTGGGACAAATTTAAAGCTTTGTACATGAAAAAAACAATTAAGAATCGACTTTATTGAAAGTAAAGTCCGTATATGCTTCGCACGACTGAAGGTATATCTATATTCTCACATCTTGATAAATTTGATTCCATTATTATGGATTTGGAGAATATAGATTTAAAAATTGATGATGAGGATCAGACCCTATTATTTTTATGTTCTCTTCCCCAGTCGTTTAGATATTTTCATGATACTATAATTTATGGAAAAGAAACAATTTCGTATCAAAAAATTAAATCTACATTAAAATCTAAGAAGCAGATAAACAGGAATATTATCAAAAAATTAATGGAGGTTAGGCAGAAGGTCTAGTTGCTAAGGGCAGAACCAAAAGAAAAGAATTTGACAGTGATAGATCTAAATCTAAATCTAAATCCAAATAGAAATTTGGAGTGTAATTACTGTCACAAAATGGGGCACATTAAGGTAAATTGCTTTAAATTGAAAACTAGATTAAAGCAAAGGGAAAATATGGTGAGAAAAATACTAAAATTGTCGAATCTTGTGTTGCAGCTAATGAGAATGACAAAAATATTTTTGGTGACTGATGACAGGACAAGGTCTAAAAATAAATCAATTTTAAATTCGGGGTGTTCTTATCACATGTGTCCTAATAAGGATTTGTTTTCCACTTATAAACCTTGTAATGATGAATTGTTTGGATGGGCAATAATGCCATTTGTGTTGTTGGTAAGGGTACAATCTGAATTAAAATGTATGTTGATATTGTGAGAACACTCACTAATATTAGACATGTTCTTGATTGGAAAAAGAATCTCACTAATGTTAGACATGTTTTTGATTCGAAAAAGAATCTCATCTATTTGGGCATGCTGGAGACTCTTGGGTGCAAATGCACAACTGAAAATGGTATTATGAAAGTTTCAAAAGGTGCTCTTGTTATTATGAAAGCTTGTAGATCTGATAGTTTGTATATTTTGCAGCGATCTACTGTCACAGGTTCGGTTGTAGTTTCATCATCATCTTTATCTAATTCTGGTATCACCAAATTATGACATATGCGTTTGGGACATATGGGTGAGAATGGCTTGAACATGTTAAGTAAACAGGGACTTCTTTGTGGTCAAAGTACTGAATCATTGGAATTCTATGAATACTGTATTTTTGAAAAGTAAAAAAGAGTAAGTTTCAGGTCACGAGCAATTTATAAGACGAAAGGTACTCTTAATTATATTTATTCAGATTTATCGGGTCTATCTCGTGTTCCATCTAAGGATGGTACCAGGTATATGTTAACTTTCATTGATGATTATTCAAGAAAAGTTTAGGTTTATTTTCTTAAACATAAGAATGATGTCTACCTCACTCTCAAGTAATGAAAAGTTTGATTGAGAACAGATAGATAGATAGATAAAGCGGCTTAGAACAGATAATGGCATGAAATTTTGTAAAGGTGAATTTGATAAATTATGTAAGAATGAAGGAATTGTTTGGTATCACATTGTTAGGATGACGCCTCAACAAAATGGCCTGTCCGAATGTATAAACAGAACACTTTTAAAGAGAGCAAGGTATATGATCTCTAATGTTGGGTTGACAATGGAATTTTGGGCAGAGGCGATCTCTATGGCTTGTTATATTATCAACCGTACTTCTTGTGCAACTTTTGATTTCAAAACTAACAAGTTTGGTCAGATACTCTTGTTGATTATTTTAATTTAAAAGTTTTTGAGTGTTCAGTATACATGAATGTGAATGATGAAAAATTAGAGTTTTGAGCAAAAAAGTGTATTTTTTCCTTGGGTATGCTTCTGAGGTGAAAGGGTACAGATTGTGGTATCCTGATCTCAATTTTTCAAAATTTATAATCAGTAGAGATGTTACTTTTGATGAATTTTCTATGTTATCTTCAAGAAAAAATCTTCTAGTTCTTGTCATGCAGATGATAATATGTAGAAGCAAGTGGAGCTTGAGATTGATAGTTTTGGTCCTTCTATTCAACAAATATTAATAGACGTATTTGAATCTACTGATAAAAATAATTCAGAAGAGAAACAATCATAGACATGCAATAATCATAGGCATCACTTTGCAGGGCGTCGGGGTTTTGCTCGATGAACTTTTTAGGACAGGCACTAGTTCTATTGTGTCGTATAAAAAATGTATAGTATGTGCTAAGTGACTAATTTACGTAATAATTGAATGATATTTTATGCTATTTTTAGTCCCTTTGATTATATTATTGGAAGAAAATAAATCATTTTGGCTATAATTGGGAAAAAATGTCTTAAGTGATTAAATGAAGTTTTTATCACTTTTTACTTGCATTTTGTGAATTTTTGACAGCTTTGACACATTTTCGTATTTTGGCTATAACTTGAGCTACAGTGATCGGATTGAGACGATTCTTGAACCAATTTGAAGATAAGAAATAGATCTACACTTTGGTGAAACATCAAAATCCAGTTCTGAGATTTTCTAGGTCAAAAAATTGAATTATAGTAGCTAATTTCTATTGGTCGAAGCAGAAACAAAGCATTGAGCAGTCAAGGGTATTTCAATCATTTCTTAGACTACACAAATCTAAATGAGGCGATTCTTGATGCATTGGAAAGCTACTCAAAGGGCTACAAGTTTTATGTTTTGGTCAAGAGTTAAATCAGCTTCTATCATCAAGAAAAGTTCAGTTGAATTTGAGGCAAAATCGGAGCAGCAGTGAAGAATGAATAGAAATTGCACAAAAAGTCACTGTAGCAATCCAACCAGAAATTGGCAGGATTTATGGCCGGATTTCTGGCCGGATAATGGCCAGAAAATGCTGCTCTATACGCGGAAAACTTGTTTTGCACCTCCAACAAGTCACATGTAATGCTAGACATGTGACAAACACTTTGCAGCTATAAAAAGGAAGTGTAAGCCTCATTCTTTGACCACCTTTTACCTTTATATAGCCAAAATCTTGCAAGATTCAAGGGAGAGACATATGGGAGAAAGCTTGGAGTCTGCAGAAATGTAGCTCTTCCATTTTCTGAGTGTTAGATGAGTTTAATATAGAGTAGTAGTTCATCCATCTTGTTTATTAGCTAGATGAAGAAGAGGTTGGAGGATGAAGAAGGCAAGGAGATGAACTCATGTGACAAGGGTTACATTCCTTTCCAACTCTTTATCTTTTGTACTTGATTCCAAGTTTAGTTAATATGCAAGTTATGGATTTATATGTTATTATGTGTTTCTAAAGTTTATGCCTTGGGTTTGGTTGAACTTTCTATAATTGCTAGTGTTTATTATTTGGTTAATTGATGCCATTATTTTGAACAAGTTATTTAGCACTTTAGCTCTTTGAAATCATGATTAATTTGGTACCATTGATTGTGATTATTTAAGGTGTTGTTTCTGCAATGAAAATTGAGATTTAACACTGGTTCAAGAAGTGCTAAACATAGGGAGTACACTCACGAGAGTAGAGGTGCATCTATGTGATTTTAGTGATTCATTTCATGTAATTTCATTGAAGAAATGAACTTGTAGCTAATTTCATAACCATGAGAATAGGTATGAATTAGTTATGAGTATAATTGATTCACTACGAAAGTAGGATTCATATGCATAAGGAAATTACACCATAGCTAGTCTAGATAGTAGCATTCAATGATCCAAAATAGCACTTGCATGAGTAGTTAGGGATACCATAACCTAAGGAGCCTTCATTTGTTATTTTCTTGTGTAAGTTCAGTGGGTTTTATTTGTTATAATTCAGAGAGTAGTCTAAATAATAGAGAAGTTTTAGTAGTGCCGGTAATTGTTCAATCTTTTTCGTGGGATCGACCCGATATATACCCTAAACTACTAGTTGACCTGTATACTTGCGGTGAAACGGGTGTATTTCGAATTTTTAACTTGTACGTATTAAAAAAAAAAGCCGTCAGTATGATTAGTGATTGCTGTGTATTTATCTACATTTTCTTGACTGAAACTTTCACAACATATTTCAGGGAAAACGTAGGACCCTTGGACTCACTCGAGTTGGAAGTCATAGAGTTGTTCAAATTTCTGCAGGCTTCATAATATTCTTCTATATCTTAGGTTGGTATTTTAAGCTTCTTAGAATAGTGAACTATCTATCCGTTCCACAGAATTTCTCAACTTACTAATCACTTACCAAAATCTTTGTAAGTGGCTGACTGACTTAATTTACTCGCTGTCAGGACTGGAAGGACTTAAGTGTAAATAGTGAATAATAAATACCTATTTCTGTTTCTGTTAGGTCGGTTACTCAGGTGGTTAGAACTAATGATGTCAGCAGCTCAGTTAGTTAGTAGACGGTTAGCTAGCTAATCTCCTTATAAGGAGCTCAGTACACGAGAGGAGCATTATTAGCAGAATAACAAATTTGATTCTTATTTCTTCCTCAATTCCTCTCACTTTACTCTTCTTCTTCTTCAATTCTTATTCTCCCTAATTTCCTTCCTTCCCTGCGCCTACGGCATCTCAGCCTCAGGAATTCTACTTGAATTCTTGACAAGTGGTATCAGAGCTGCGAATCCTCGGATTATTGCAGCTCATCACAATGGCAGAAGGCACCCGCTTCAAGAATATGGAAGATCAACTACGGAAACAAGAAGTTCGACTGCAGGAAGCTCTGCAATCGATCCTTTCTCTTCAGTAAAACCAGCAAGAAGTTCAACAGCAGCTGCGAGGGGAAATGGAGAACTCCAACAAGGAAATGAGAACAATGATCGCCGGCGTGGACCAGAAACTCAATGCCTTGGTTCAGATCATGGCCAGAGAAAGGAATGGGGACAGAGAGGAAGCAACTCAACTAGAGAAAAGCCCCATTCTACCCACGCCGCCCCCACACACGAAGCTCCAACCGGAGTTTGGCACCAATCAATGCTCAAGAGTCAAACCTCCAAAGGTATTTTTATCCAATCCACCAAGGATCGAATTGCCTTTGTTCGCCGGAGAGAATCCACGCATCTGGCTTCGCAAGTGTCAGAAGTACTTCATAACTTACCAAATTCCACCAGAGCAGCAGATGGAGGTAGTCGAAATGTTCCTTGGCTGGTAAAGAATCCACACCTCTCTGAATCATACTTCGTTTCAAGTTTTATTAGTGGATTGCGAGAGGAAATTAAAACCATGGTAAAAAATGTTGAAACCAAACAAAGTGTCGGATGCGATGGAATTAGCTCGATTGCAAGAGGAAGCTTGGAAACTGCAGCAAAAGTCTGCTAAGCCAATAACAAAATCACCTATTGATCCCAAGTTTGGCCTGTTTAAGAACACTGCGGCTGTTTCCAATGCCTATAAGGTTCCACCATCTAGTATGCTTAAAAATGAGAATAATGAAGCCACGCCAACTAGGAGGATATCTCCACAGGAGATTCAATTTCGGAGGAACAATGGACTGTGTTTTAAATGTGGGGAGCGATATGGTGCTGGACATCAGTGTAGGAATAGACAGCTGAATATGATGGTAGTTGAGGAAGAAGACGAAGGGGAATTCCTAGATGCAGTAGGGGAGCAAGATGAAAAAACGGGCAACCCAGGGGAACTGATGGATGTATCTTTACATACACTCTCTGAAGCGTTGAAGAGGAAGACAATCACTCTCCGAGGATAAATCAAAGGATTTCCTGTGTACATTTTAGTAGACACAGGTAGTTCAGAAACCTATATTAGCCAACATCTGGTCAGAAATCTAGAATTGCCATATGTAGTCACTAATCCCTTCACGGTGGTCATTGGAGATGGTTCGAGTGTGACAGGGTGCACCAAGTGGCCAAAAGTGCTATGGTCCACCAACAATCATAAATTCTGTTTTGACATGAGGATTATGGAGCTAGGAGGGTGGGACATGATCTTAGGAGTGGATTGGATGACCCATTATAGCCCCATCACCTTTGATTTCCACAAACTACATATAGCTATTCACAGTGAAGCAGAAGAAGTGATCCTGCAAGGATGTGTAGTAGAGGCTGAACTTAATCTATTGAGGAATAAGGACCTACGAGACTACATCAACTATAAGCACAGTTGTTACAACCTAACATCTGAGCTCCAGCAGGGGAGTTCAGATACCGACACACCAGCAGAGGTAAAGGAACTATTGGACAAGTACAGAGAGGTCTTTGCTGCTCCTACAGGGCTACCACCTGAGAGGAATCTGGATCATTCCATACCTCTTAAGGCTGATGCTCAGGCCTTCAAAATCAAGCCCTACAGATATCCACACTCACAAAAGGCGGAGATAGAGAGACAAGTCATGGAAATGCTAGGCAGTGGGATCATCAAACACAGCAATAGTCCCTATGCTTCACCTGTGCTGCTTGTTAAAAAAAAGGATGGAACCTGGCGTTTTTGTGTTTATTATAGGCACCTGAAAAAACTGACTATTAAAGACAAATACCCTATTCCTAATATTGAGGAGCTGATAGCTGAGTTGGGAGGATCTAAGTACCACTCCAAGATAGACCTGCGAGCTGGTTATCATCAGGTGCGAGTCAAGGTCCAGGATGTGCACAAGACTGCCTTTCAGACCCATGAGGGACATTATGAATTTCTGGTGATGCCCTTCGGGTTAACCAACGCACCAGCCACCTTTCAGGCTTTGATGAATCAGGTTTTTCAGCCTTACTTACGCAAGTTTGTATTAATATTTTTTGATGACATATTGGTTTATAGCAAGGACTTGGGCCAGCATGTACAGCATTTGGAGGTGGTGTTAAAAGTACTGAAGGAAAACCAGCTCTATGCGAAGCTATCTAAATGTTCTTTTGCCCAGCAAAGGATTGAGTACTTGGGGCACATAATCTCATCAGAAGGAGTGAGTATGGAAGATGAGAAGATAAAGGATGTACTAAATTGGCCTACACCCAACTCAGTTAAGGCCTTAAGGGGATTTCTAGGCCTTACTGGTTATTACAGGCGGTTCATCAAGCAGTATGGCATCATATGCAGACCATTGACAGACTTACTCAAGAAAGATAGTTTCTGCTGGAATGAGCAAGCAGACGTTGCCTTTCGAAAACTGAAGCAAATCATGTGCTCTTCCCCAGTCCTAAGGCTACCAGATTTTGAGGAACCATTTGTAATTGAAACAGATGCTAGCAATGGGGGTATCGGGGCAGTTCTACAACAGAATTCTCACCCAATAGCTTATCTCAGTAGAGCACTCTCACCTAGAAATTTGGGTATATCCGTCTATGAGAAAGAATTAATGGCTTTAGTGTTAGCTGTGACCAAGTGGCGACACTATTTGGTTGGACATCACTTCATTGTTAAGACTGATCACCAGTCACTGAAGTACTTATTGGAGCAACGACTGACCACTCCCTTGCAACATAAGTGGTTGACTAAATTGCTGGGTATGGATTATGAGATACAATACAAGAAAGGAAGTGATAACAATGCTGCAGATGCTCTATCCAGGAAGGTCTGCTATGCCCAGGAAAATCAACAAGAACACTCTATACTGGCACTCTCTACAGTTAGACCCAAGTGGATGAAGGATCTATGTAGTAGCTATGCAGGGGATGACAAATGGCAATCTGTTATAGCTCAGTGTTTGCTGGACTCACAAGCTGAGAGTGACTATCAGGTTATAGATGGGATAATTAAGTATAAAGGGAAGCTGGTTGTGGGATCAGCCAACCATATCAGGAACTCCTTGCTCAAGGCAGTACATGACACTACTTTGGGAGGGCACTCTGGTCAGAGAGGGACTTATCAGAAACTGAAGAGCTCATTTTATTGGGAAGGGATGAAGCAAGATGTGGCCAAGTTTGTCAGCTCTTGTGAGGTGTGTCAGAGATGCAAACATGAGAATGTGCCGTATCCAGGCCTGTTGCAGGCCTTGTCTATTCCTGATAAAGCATGGTCTCATCTTACTATGGACTTCATCGAGAAGTTGCCTATTTTTCAGGGGTTTGACACAGTCCTTGTGGTTATCGACCGGTTCACTAAATATGCTCATTTCTTGGCACTCAGGCATCCCTTCTCAGCCACATAGGTTGCACAGCTTTTTCTAGACAATATATACAAGTTGCATGGATTACCAGTGTCCATTGTAAGTGATAGAGATAAAATCTTCACTAGCAAGTTTTGGCATGAACTCTTTAGACTAATGGGGGTGGAATTACATCTGAGCTCTTCCTACCACCCCCAGACAGACGGGCAATCTGAGAGGCTTAATCAATGCCTGGAGAACTTTTTGAGGTGTATGACTAGTGAACATCCCACTCACTGGCATAAATGGTTGTCATTGGCGGAGCTATGGTACAACACTACGTTCCATTCAGGATTACAAGCCACACCTTTTGAAGCCCTCTATGGTTACCAACCAACACACGTACCACTGGGGCCTTACCAGGACACTATCATACCAGGAGCAAAGGATTTGGTACGGGAAAGACTTCGGATTTCTCAGTCCATCCGGGAACAACTGGACAAGGCACAGCAAAGGATGACTTATTTTGCCAACCAGCACAGAACTGAAAGGACTTTAGCAGTTGGAGACTATGTGTTCCTTAAGCTGCAACCCTACAGACAACAGTCCTTAGCTATCAGGAAAAGTCTCAAACTAGCAGCCAAGTATTATGGCCCCTTTGAAATTCTGGAAAAGGTTGGGCAGGTTTCCTACAGACTCAAGTTACCGGAAGGAGCCAGGATACATCCAATATTTCATGTGTCTCTACTTAAGAAAAAGATTGGGCCAGATCAGCATACCACTCCCACCATGCCAGAGTTTGACATGCAAGATCAGTGCATATTGGAACCTGAAGCAATCCTTAAAAGAAGGGTTATCCTCAGAAATGATCAACCGGTGATACAATATCTGATCAAATGGACTAATATGGATAGTGATGAAGCTTCGTGGGAAGATGCCTCTGTTATTAGCCATCAGTTTCCACTTTTCCAGCCTTGAGGACAAGGCTGATCATAAGGAGGGGGAATTGTCAGGACTGGAAGGACTTAAGTGTAAATAGTGAATAATAAATACCTATTTCTGTTTCTGTTAGGTCGGTTACTCAGGTGGTTAGAACTAATGATGTCAGCAGCTCAGTTAGTTAGTAGACGGTTAGCTAGCTAATCTCCTTATAAGGAGCTCAGTACACGAGAGGAGCATTATTAGCAGAATAACAAATTTGATTCTTATTTCTTCCTCAATTCCTCTCACTTTACTCTTCTTCTTCTTCAATTCTTATTCTCCCTAATTTCCTTCCTTCCCTGCGCCTACGGCATCTCAGCCTCAGGAATTCTACTTGAATTCCTGACACTCGCCTTCTCTTTTGCCCCACCACAATCTGGATACTCAGAAATATTTGACAAATATTGGATAGACATTTGTTTTTCTTTTTGGTCTATATTTTTTGGTTTAAAAATTCTCTTTTTATTTTGGTTTTTTGGTTAAGTAATTATAAGAGTAATAGGGTAATATTGTCAACTCGTGACCTTTAATGAGTACATCTGGTCTTGTCAAGTTGATAGAGGAGGTAAGTGTGATTTTAAAATCCTTAGGGATGTTAGTGACATTATGAGAAACCTTAGGTGAGGTTGTCGGAACTATCCCAAAAATAAAATTAAAAAGGTATAAGGTTCTCAAAAGTATCATATCAGTTTCTAATCCTTGATCAGTACTTCTTTTGTTGCAATTTAAATTATTTTCGTCATTCTTTTTATTACTCCAATTAAAAACAATAAGATTTAATTCATCACCCATAATTTATATTATAGTACATTGAAAAACTTGAAATGACATGCAGAGAGAATATATATATTTTTATTTAAACATAGACATAAAAGTAAGAAACAAGAACTAATATTAATATTGATTAGTGAATTCAATATTAAAATTTAATGTAAAAAGTTTTATAAAAAAAAAGGTATTATGTGGATCTGATAGGTATCGAACCTGTGCAATAATAAATATCTACTCAATTAAAATACAAATTTTGTATACAGTGGTGGGTAGGGTCGAATCCATAGGGATTGGAAAAATTTTATTTCTTCTAGAGTCCAGAGTAAGGGGGTTTTTATAAAAAGTGTGAATAATTAAACAACTCAAATAAAAAGGCCAAACTAATAATTTACTAAAAATAAAACAATAATAAATAAACTCTAACCAAAAAATAACTTTAGAGATGGTTCACTCAATTGATCATGGATGCAATAATAATTACATTCACTCGCTGATAAACAAGTTATAACTGCCACACATGCGATGACAATCAACTTCTCGTTACTGTATCGGTAACCAAGATACGACCGTTAAGCACTTCCCTAATCAAGAAATAGCCCTTGGTACGACTTTAGAGTTCAATTTTTCAATTGTTTTAAGAATTAGAGAAGCTCTGTTCTAACCAAATAACACGCTACAAGAGTTATTTTAAGTTAACCCCTATGTTTTCCTGACACAAACCTAATCATGCCAATTACTACTAATTTAAAGTAATTAAACAATTACGGATTTAACTTTTCTAATTAGTTTTAGGTTATTAGAGTAAATTAAATATCGAGCGTCCTTGATATTTAAATAAAATAATAACCATAAGAAATTAAATCAGAGAACATACAATTACTAGTAAAATAAAGAAAATAAATATAATCAATTCGATTTCACAATTTTAGATGAACCAAATCCTTCGTTGTTCTTTGACTAGAAATAGAAATTTAGTTAATCTCTATTGAAGAAATCTCACGTGAATTAGTTGAACTCATCGACATGAATATTCTCCAAAAGTTATGTATATTATTCGAAGAAATTAAAAGGAAAAGAAGGAAACGTTCCACACGTTTCTTGCGGCAAAAAAGAAGAGATATCTCATGACTACCAGTCTACCGCTTCATCCCCAAGGGACAAGGAAATGACTAAAGAAAAGCTACTGACTAGTCTCCTGCCACTACTAAACTACTACTACTTATTGAAGTCAAATTATTCCTTCAAATCATATCTTAACCGAACAAGACAAACTATCCTATCCATCTAGTGAAACATCCAAGACTCTTGTAACTTCAATTCACGATTGGAGATTACGCTTCAATTTCCAAGCGTTTCGGACGGGTAGAGTTTTAATTTTGGCATGCTCCGTTGATTAGCATAAAAATTCAATGAAAATTACGTCTTTAATCTCTTTTTGCTCCAAATCCCTACAACCAATACAAATTACCAAATATAAGTAGACTCCATCAATTAATGCAATATTTGATAAAATAAAAAAGAAAAATAATTATAAAATTAACGACAAAAATGCAACTTATCAGGATCGGATCGGATATTCATAGATTATATAAAATGATATTTGAATGTGATTCAAATAAGTTCTTAATCCACACATGATACGATCTGCATATGATGCTATCCTAAAACTGTATCAAATCCAGATCAGATCATTGGATTTTTTCAGTTCACCGGATCAAGTTGAACACCCCTATTATTTGTGATACATATACTATAATTTTATATTTTTATAAGATTTTTCGAGTGTTCAATAAACCTGATTGAAAGTTCCCCAAGAATTTAGTTTCTCGAAAGATGAAGTTAAATGAGGAAAGAACCCAAATGCAAAGTTGGACATATAAGCATGTCCATTGAAATGATAAATATTGAATATTAACTAGTATTTATTGGACACCTCTTACAAAAATCCTACCATATGAAGCAATGTATTAACATTATTCTTAATAATGTCTGTTTAATGCGTGCTCATAGGGTACTCTTTAATATGTATTTCAGATATTAGATTTTTAGAAATATAAGATTAATTATGGAAAGCGTATAAAAGCAAGACAATTAATTAGAGAAGGTGTATAAATACAAAAGAATGTATTAATTGTTAGTGTGCGTATATATAGGATAAGTTGGTTGCAATATAGGTGTGTTAACAAGTGCCCATAGGGCACCCGTTAAGAAAACCCTTCTTAATATTGTATACTAATTTGTATCTATTAGAAAGATGGGATTAAATGCTACACCTACAAAATTTTGTATGAACACTATTCTTAATAGTGTCGTAGTTATCATCCTAATAGTAATTAACACTTTAGTTCTTGTGAAAAGGAGTCAATTGTCATCATCAGTACTCTAAAACATGCAAGTAAATAAACTGATTTGGTACACTCAGCATTTATTTGCACTGATTACAAATCTTAGCACACTAGTCAAATAAATGTGATACAAATACATATAGATTTGAAATCAATAGATACAATGGATTTAAAAAATCAATACAAATAAAAATAATATTGATTCTCTTACATATCTTCTATTCGGATAAATCATGTAACCCAATACATCTGTGCACATTTTTTGATAGTCAGATCTTATTAAAACTGGTTCAATTCCAAAAACAAATTTAGATATGATAATAATATAGAGATTACAAATCTGAAAAATTAGATTCTAAATTTACAAAATCTCAAATTTTACAAAAAAAAAAAGATAAAAGCTTAAAAACTCTCATAAAAAAACTCAAGAAAGAATAAAACTCTTACTAGAACAATCTAGGAAAGAAGAAATTCTCACTAGGAGATCCGAGATTCTAAGGGAGAAAAATCGTTCGCTAGAAAACCCTAGGAAATTTTTTTTCAAACAAGAGAAACTAAAAACTAGAGAAAGTGTTTCCTCCAATGGGAAATGATCAGATTTGGTCTCTCTCACATGGGAGACATGAAAGACATTTTGATTGGAAGAACACCTATTTACTTAAAACGACAATTTAGCTAACAGTTGTAGCAATGCAGAGCGCTTAATGCTGTTGTAAATCATTCATTTCAATTCAATCGATTCACAAAAAGAGCAATTGATTCACAAATAAAATTTTCCACAATCTTATTTAGTAGTAGTATATGTAGGGTGGAAAATGGTAATCTGCTAACATCATATGCGTATGGCGTTATGTCCTAGACAAGTTCCGGATCGCATAAACCTCTGCCTACTCTTGTAATATATTATAGCCGGACAGTTGATACGTGTTTGACCAGTGATATCATAACAAATGCTGATTTCTTCCAGAAAACCATTAGAGCGTACGCACCTCGCGTCTGGCACCTTTTGAATGGCCCCAACTATTGATGAGTTAATCGCCCCAAGTGTAGTCATTCCGTTTTGAATTATACTGCTATTGCTAAGAATGCTCAAAAGGTAGACATCATTCTTCAAGCAGGTTGCAAGATCGGAGTATGAACTTTGGCTGTACATGTTCAGGGAACAAGTCCCATGCTTTTTCCATTAATGTTACCAAAAAGACTGGGAAATTGTTGGGTATTGCACCGTAAGGTCTGGCCAAGATGCATCTCGTGTAAGCCAGTCAACTTGGAGAACACTGTACAAAAGAACGTTATGTTAAAATCAAGAATAAAAAGGTACTCAACTTCTAAAGAACACATTAATGAGTACGAAGATCACCAGGACAACATAGGGAGCCTGACACAAGACTCCAATGTCATACTGAAGTTGATAGGCCATAAGCCACGAATTGTGGAATTATTCGGACGGGGATTTCTAGTACAATTATTGTTGGAACAAAAACCAGCAGGCCATTTATGGACCATTTGAAGATACTCAAAGGCAGAGTAAATAGTTGGCGAGGATAATATCATCACAAAAAGAAACATATGAAAGATTGTGGGCTTCATGGCCATTGTGCACTTGTTGAGAAGATTGTAATATCAAATGTTTCAATGGAATATATTGAATTGCAAGGGTGGTTTGAATTGATTGTAAAGAAGCTATTTATAGCGGATCAGATCATGCATGCATGATGTTTATGTCACCATGTTAAAATGCAAATACTTATGATGAACTAATCAATTCTTTGTTGTGATGGTCAGTTGAGAATTAAGATGAAAAATTTAGTCTTCAGTAGCAAAGTCAATTAGCTTTTAGCTTGATACGCTTACGGGAATCACTGCACTTTTATGCATTTGGTAGTATGTAACATTCAAAGCTCGAATATGATGTGCATGTATGGACTCAAAAGTGATGTTATGATGTAACATTATACTTACCACATCCACTCAAGGACCAATGGAGTTGATGAATAATTATACTTGGCTAGAACTCTACAATCATCTTTTTACTAGAACATCAAAGTCTTTGATAGCATTGTGTTTTTGTATTTGGGTTCGTACTTTTAGAAGGACCACTGCAGTTTGTTGGAATTTGAGGTCTTTTTGGCTGATGTAAAGTTCAAAGGTAATACTGAATATACTGATGTTATTGGTCCACAGAGTGATCTTATTTGGGAGGGATTTCCATGGCATAAATTGACAGGAGAAAGGTATAATAATAATAATAATAATAATAATAATAAAAGAAAAAGAAAAAGCATCAAGTCATATATGAACTATTTGCAGATATACATTTGATGCTCAAGAATTTTTAATAGCTAATCCACCATTTCATAAGACTAAAAAATTTGTGATAGTTTGATAAATTGATTTCTATTATTGAGTGAGAAAGTAAAAGGTGTAATAGTATTTCTACCTGGTTTAATTTTAGGCAAGCAACAATTTTTAGTCAAGATGCTTTCTTTTTCCATGGCCAAGTATACAACATGTGACTTGTTTAATTAAAATAAAAAGGACAAGGAAAAAGGTGCCATGTATGAGCCATGTCGCTTATGTGCTAAGTCACTATGTCTCCTTTAGCGCCCAAGAACTTAGGCTAGAGAATCAAACAAATTACAACTCATATAAATTATGGGATAATTTTATCCCTGAGGTTTCTGACAATTTCACTAAACTCTCTTAAGATTTGCAAAATTACACCTACTTTCCTTGATTTTATAGTTTTAGTAACCAAACCTTAAAATAATATTAACTTAGTCAAATTTTTAAATGAGTACCCAAAATGTCCTTGTGTAATGAGTTTTAATTTGCTTTCTTATGCAATTATAAAATTATCTAGTATAATTATAAGAAAAATGTGCCAAATTTTTCATGTTCATATTTATTATTTGATAAACAATTATAATAATAATAATAATTTTATCACTGTGATAGGATATTTTGATAGTATTTTATTATGGATTTAGATTGACAAGATAGAAAAGAAAATGTTAAAATAATTCTTTTAGAGTTTGCAAAATTTTCAAGTAGTGGGATTAACATAATTTAGTAGTGGTTTTGGGCTATTTTGTTTTCATTTTTGTTAATTTTGTTACCAAAAAATAGAAAATAAAGATCAGCAAAAATATTGATTACATATGAAGCTAACTCGTCAAAAAAATCACTAGTTCGATATTTGGTTACAATAGAAATTAGAGACAATAGTGGTAGTTCTATTGTTTTATTGCCAAAAAAAAAAAAGGAATAAGAAGGAAAAAGAACGAAAAATTAATTTTAAAACTCATTCTAAATATAAGCATATTAAACAAGGGAATTTCATTAAAATATTTAAGAGCAGTATTGTCATTTTACATTGCAATAGAGGTATGTGTAATTTTCAAAATCTCGAGAGAGCTAAATGAAATTATTAGAAACCTCGAGGGAAGTTTCTGAAATTATCCCATAAATTATCATGTTCCTACTAAGAAGGTTTAGGCAATCTATTGCTACATGTTTGGCATGTTCATTTGAGTAAGTAGTATGGCTCCATTATAGTGTGATTTGATTACATAGTTGTGGGGAAAAAAAACTATGATCCTCAACCATTGGATTTAAGAATTTCGGCATGGAGTGAAAGTCTTGGGAGTGTCTGGAAAATAGGTAGGGAACCGAAAAAGACATACAATCAGTTGGTATTTAGAATTAGAATTTCTAGGTGGCTAAGATCCCCAAGGGAGCCAGGTACTGAACCAGTGAATTGGTCTTATAAAGAGACAGACCAATTAATATAGAGAAATTGGCAATTCATGCAGGTAAAGCTCCCTCAAGATTACTTTCATGCAGATGAAGTTATTGTAGGTTGGGCAATCCGCGTCCCATATTTGAAGGAAGGTTGTCTATGAGCCGATTTCCTTCAAGTGAAATTTATCCTCGATGTTGAGAGGTTGAAGATTCCATTTGTTATGGAGCCATTTAAGCAATTATCAAATAAGCTTAAACTCTTGGATTTGGGGGCACTTGCAAGTTCCTGTTCAAACCGGTTCGTAAATCCTAGAACATGAGGTGTTAACTCAGTACAGTTTCGGTGTATTTGTGATTTTACACTACATAAATCTTAGAACATGAGGTGTTAATTCGTACAGTTTCAGTGTAATCGTGATTTTGCACAACCGTATTTATATAAGTTACAAACTCAAGTACCATCACGGGGTAATTTACACCAGATGTTATAAAAGATTTCACAACTGGTCTAAACTGGACAACAATTCAACTTATGAGGTTCAGATCCTAAACTCCTCCAATTCGCTAACCATGCTGATCTCTTCTACCAAATTATAGGATGAATATCTGTCAAGTATTTTGAAGGTAGTCTCGGATGAAATAATCAATTCAGAATACCTGTAAGTTGGTTACCCGAGAAATAAAGACCATTAAGTGCAAACTGACAGTGCCAGTTATGGTTCAATGGGATTGTTTGAACTGTAATGAAAGGATGGTTCCTAGACACTACTTGGACTGGGAAAATCCCTTTATTCAGGACGACATATTCTGTAATAATTCTAATAACCATGGTTTTGCCTGCATACAGCCGCTTTTGGTTTTCCTGAATTTCATAGCAGAACATCATGAAGACTTTTGGATCTGCAAAACATATCATATTATGTGAATTGTGTAGTATTTTACAAACGAAATCTTTTGCTTAGCAGAATGGATACAGAAGGAAGGAAGTTGACACGAAGCAAAGAGGGGGGAATTTGGTCCATGATTTACAAAGGAAACCTTTTGCTTTGCAGAACACATACAAAAGGGAGGAAGTTAACACAGAGCCTATCCGTGAGAAAAAATTAACGCAAAATCTCTTTTTGATTCTAACTGCTCCCACCTAGAATAGTTCTATGGTGTCAATTGCATAGCAGAATCGTAAAGCAGCAGAAGTTGAAACTCATTGTTCTTGGAAAAATCAATAGAACTTTAGGTGGGTTGCTAACACTAACAGTCCAACAGGCATCATACTGCTGGCTCAAGAAAGCTGAAAAACCAAGGTGAAATATCAGTTACTTTTTTGAAGTTGTACTTATATGCTAAAGCCCATTTTCATTGTCCATACAATTTAGCCCATAAATCATTTAAGATAAGTGCAAATTACTTGATTCTCCACCCTGCTCCATTTTGCCAGTTGCAAATTATGGTCACTGAAGTATTCCAAAGCTCATGTAATGGGATAAATATCTCATTCCAATGCTACGACTCCAATTTCTTTCAAAAATAAAAAGTCATCACCAGCAATTAGGACGGAATAGTGGTTCGGGAGTTGAATCTTCTAGCATCCAATTAAAATTTCTAGGTACTGAGAAACCATGGGGAACTCGTTCTTCTCCTCTTTGACTTTGATATAACAAGAACAAAGAAGGCTCAGAGATCAAGCATGCACCTAATGGCAACCATAAAGTTCAAATTTCTCACACATAATTTGAATGAGAAGACTTTTTGAAAAAGCTAAGATATCAAACCAAAACAATGGGAAAATATAAATCATATCTAACCAGCACAATTCTTCCAAGTCCCCATATGATCTACAACTGTCAGCGGATCATCTGAACTCATATTTCAATGTTTCTCCGCTTCAATTCATTCGACAATCGCATCTTTCACCAACATAGTTTGTCATCGCGGGTCGCGGTCGCATTGTGGTCTTAGTTGTTCCACATCTGTCGTGGCATATCGGTTGAATATCGGATGACACGCACATTATACCACATGAAAATTTTCAAAAAATTTGAAAAAATTACTAAAATTAAAAGATACCAAAAGAGATACAATTTGAAAACATATTTGAGTTGACTCTGAGTTGATTTGAATATATCGACTGATACTATGTATCACAGATTCGAATCGACTAGTATTGGCTGAGTCAGAGTGAGTATATCCATGATTTTAGGATCGGTATCGTACCGGCTCCCTCCTTTCCGGTTACGACTCTGCTGACACGTATCGGTATCGGCTCCCTCCTTTCCGGTTACGACTCTGCTGACACGTATCGGTATCGGCCGATATTGCTAACCATGTTCACCAAGAGAAACCAGACTTGCATGAAAAATATCAGCTTCCAGAGAAGTTGGAAACTCATGAAGGTTGTATTTCGTAAGACCTCCTTGATTATCACCTATGACAGCACATGAAGCCAACTGTCCATTACTCATTTCCAGAAGGAGTTTATCATTGTTCCATGATGATATCGGGCACCAGGTTCCTGAGAGTGGTCCTATGGAAAACTTTTTAATCCAAGACGCCGTATTCCATCATCAACCATATGTCAATATGTTGGTGCGAAATTTGCTTCTCTGGATCAGTATAGCATATCAAGGCAAGTAAATTGTCTAAAACAAAAGTTTCTGACAACCAATGCCTGTTTCGGGGTCTACTATTCCATTAGGATATTGTATATCTCGAAATTGCTCAGTGCTCATGTCAAAAGAAAGGATCTTGAAGCCAAAAGAATCAGTTGACAGTTTGCACCAATGGAAGCATCCATTAAATGAAACAGAGTAGCATGGGAAATATACAAGGTGCAGCAGGGCGTTGTCTGCATCGAGTTCTCTCCAAGAATTAGTACTGAGACTGCATATTTCAGCTTTGTACACAAAATAGGGGTGAGATTCAACAGGGCGATATATAATGCTGATAATCTTGTAATCGTCACTAGTTGGATCAAACCCAATCCCCAAATCACTGATCCAGCGCAAAAACCCTTGTGGGCAACCAAAGGGACGATGAGGGAGGGTACGAAACTCTCGAGTCACAGGATTATACAAATAAATCTCGTAAAAATCACTATTTAAAAGACAAATTATGCCATTACATATGCCGATTAAAAATATCTTGTAGTCAGTTAAATACGGAAATGGGGGCTTTTGATCAAAGAGCACCAAGCTTTGCTAACGCATCTGAAACGTAACAAACATTTCACGGGTAATCTCGCCAAGACCTGCACCAGGACGTCCTCTGGAAGAAGCTCCATTTCTCTGGTTGTTTGGTCATGAGATTGATAACAGAGCAGCAGAATGATCAAACTCAGGGTTGTGAAGACAAGGGTTCATCAAGGGCACTCCTCATTTGCAGCTTTTAAGTTGATAATTTGGCAAAACAAGATAAAAGAGGTGTGGCGATCTTGTCTAATTACATGCCAGGTTTCTTGTCTTTAACGTGTTTCCTTCTAACTTTTCTTTATTCCAAATTTATACTTTCACACAATAGAAATAATTTTCTTTGTAGTGCTGCTTAACTATTTAATTTATATTTTATCTTTCAAAAGATTTCAATTTTATACTCTCTTAATTTATAAAAGCCTTTTAATACTCCATAAAAAATTTTCATGTGTTAAGAGATTTTTTTTTTTGGGGCCCATCTAATATGTGGTGTGTGAGATTTTAATTTTGCATTATGTAATAATCAGCTTTTTTACAAAGTTTGAATATTTCTTTGAAAAGTCTAATGTTTTGACATCTGTAAAATCCTACTCAAGTCTTGATTATTGTATGATCTGATGTAGTTGTGCTACTTTTATGGCTCATCGGATGATCTTTCCCTTTTTTTTTTTTTGAATATTAATGATGAGATTTTTTTTGGTTAACTCATGCAGGAATACTGTTCCATACTATGAACATCTTTTAGAAGATGCTTGATGCAGCATAAGTGTTAGGTAAAACGTGGAATTTACTTTAGAAAAGAAAAAAGTAGGATATGATTGCAAGAATAGTATTATGAAGGCAATTATTACTATTGTATGAAAGGATAACCTTAAAACATGCTAAAAGTTACTAATTAAGTCGTTGATATTAGGGACTTTACCAACAATTGTGGGGAAAAAAAAGTTATAAGTTTGTATTAATGAATTTTGATTTTTGTGTGCCTATTATTACATACAAGCTGTTACGGTTATAACATTTGTCACCCCCCCCCCCCAAATTTTGGTTTTTTGATACTGTTCTCTAGTATTTTTATTTTTTTAATTTTTAATATCTCTTCCCTTCTTTTGTGCGAATGTGCTGGACTTATCTGAACATAGATTCATGTTACAAGAATTTTCTGCGCAGGTAGAAATACTCATGCCTAATCCATGTATCTCTACTGCACTGATCTTAGGAACACTTTGAATGTATCTCCTGTTCATATGTTTCAGGTCTTAATTTGGTACAAAAGATGGAAAAAGGAGGCAACAATGCTGGCGATTATCAACCTTTGTCCCCTCCACCACCTATTTTACCACCAAATATAATGCCTGAGAAGGCAGATAGGCCTAACTGTACCATAATCAGATTGCCAGGATTTGAAAAATCTGGGTGACCGATCGCTCAGCCCACGAACTACTTCAGAGTTTCTCTCAAGCATCCAAACGGATGGCTTTCATTTTCTGTGATAACATTTACTTTCTACGCCTATTTTCTTCTGCATCAAGTTCATTGTGTGACATTCTATGCAGCTTTTCATTAGTTATAGGAAGGGAAAGACAAGAAGAAATTAGGGGAAAATTTTGTGAATAAACTTTACCAGACCTGTTCCTCTGAGTAAGCTGGAAAAAGATACCAAAATGATGGAGATAAATGCTCTGTATTATTTAGGGCCCCTGCTTAACATCAACTAAGTGTTCACATGGTTCTCACGAAGTCCAAGGTAAAACCTTGCGTGGTATTTTAGTTGAGTGTATTTTCACTTGACAAGATTCATTATATGAATTCACTCTTAATAGAAGCAACTTTGGACTTTGATGAGTAGTCCTTTCGAGACAGGGGGTTCTAGTGAATCAGGTAAAAGAGCAAAATAGTCTCTACAGTGAAGACCTCTTAATGTAGGGATCAGTCATGCTGCCAAAATACCCTTGAATTCCATTTCTCTTGCCCTTTAAGGAGCTGAACCAAAAAGGTTTAAGATGCATATTGTGTTCAGACTACCAGCTGCCAATTTGTAATAACGGAAACTTCTTTGTTTCGCTTAGCTTAAGAAGTTGCTCTTTCATCAAAACTCAACAATTTAGGGCATCGGCGCTGGGGTTGCCTTGCAGTCAAGCAGTCATTCTTTCATCATGATTTGTGGTTCTTTATTGATGTTGGAGGGGATGTTAGTTACTTGTTCTCGAGGATTCTACTCAAAATTTTGGCCTACTCATGAAGGCTCATCCTTGAATATGCATATAACTCAACTTGGCCCATAGATGTACCTCAACAAGCTTCATTAAAAGGCTTTTATGTGTTCATCAGTCACGATCTTGACACCAAGGCCTGTTATTTAGCTTCTACTAGCAGACCTAAATGCAAAAGAAATTTGTTTTATTGATTTGGTGGTAGAGCATTCCAATCACATATCATATCATAGTCTTTTTGGATGTAATTGTATTGCAACTAAAAATCTATAGACAAAAAACATGTTAAAGAGCGTCAGGGTAAACTGGTAAAGGCAACATATAGGAACATGGAATTCAAGATCATAACTTGATGTGAAAAAGCCTTGAAATTAGCAATGGTAAATTTTTACCACAGAGCTGAATGCATTTATACTTGAATCACATCCACATATTTCAGTATGAAACGTATCTATACACAAAGAAGCACTTACTTTTCATCCTTAGCAGGCAAAACTTCTGATCATGATACTTCTATGGTTTGACTTTTATATGAAAGTGAAAAGTGAAACTGGTCAACATGATGGAGGGTGGACTGTAGAGGTAACTGTTGATGAATATTTCATAAAACACTAACCTTTATTTGTCTGCATACATGGCATGCCTTTATTTTGAGAAGCCTAAAGAATCAAACTATCTACCTTTAGTGGGTATATGGATTTTCTTTTTCCTGATTTCTCTTCCAACATCCCTTTACCATCCTTTCAGTAGATGTATGCCTTTCCTAATCTCCCTAAAGAACTTGATTAAATACCTTTTCTTGATTACAGCTGTGTTCTCTTGTCTCTCTTCAAGGATACACAAAAGACTTTATCATCAATGCAAAGGGCATCTCTTGTTGAAAAGTCGAGGCAGAAGCCTTCAAAGAGGAATTGAGTGTTACCAATGTAACCTGATGCTGGTTTATTGCTTCCTTATTATTGCCAGTTAACATCTTCCTTGAAACTTTTGAGGCTAAAGAAAAATAACAGTATGTTGATGATCCTGTAGCAGAATGTTGATGATCCTATCCACTCTGCTTTTGGTATCTGCATCTCGAAACAGCTTACTCAGGTTGATGGCCTTGTCCTCAAGGCACCAAAGGTGATGTTTCATTTTTGTTTAAATAATTCCGTTGTGTGAATTATGATATGCTTGATTTCATGTGTAGTCTTTTTTCAGTTATACTTGCAAGATATAGTTAAAGTTTGTTAACAATGAGGATTGCTTCCCATAGAATGGCCAAGGTCTAACTTCAACAAGGTATTATCATTTTTGTACATGTTAAAACCATAAACTTAGAACATGTGGCTCTTGCAAGTTGCAAATGCAAGGATCAGGATAGCTAAATCTAAATGGTGCTGCCTTAGCGAAAAGACATTTCTGTGTTTGATCTCATTACCTTCTTTCCCCTCTGAGCAAAATTACTTTTACCGTGGGAATTGGGATGTGAAAGCAGGACAGAAAAAGAAGGTAGATTGGGTGATGCTAATTCATCATGTTCTTATTCTTTTCTTTTCTTGTTTTTTTTTTTGTGTTTTTATCTAGAACGGTAGAAGTTTATTTCTGAAGTAGTTACTAATACATTTTTCTTCTTGTAAAGAATCTAGTACATCCTACCAAGACGGAAGGTTAGGGAGCTTATCTACTGTGGAGGAATCAAGAGGCATTGTATGTTAAAGGGCATTCTGGCGTCCCATCACTTTAATCTGTCATAAACATGTCCTGCAACCTTTTTTATTCAGCATATTGACAACCAAGCTTACTGATAGAAGAAGAAGTTCAAAACCATCAAAGGTTGAACCCTGCAGAACAACCTAACAGGATATTGGAACAGATTATGTTCAAGCTTCCTGTTCCTGCTCAATTTCTACTATCTGTGCTGCTAAAGGGGAAAATTCTCACACATAAGGGACAAAACTCATGCATTCAAAGTTCCTGGGGTAATATGAAAAACCTTGTACTGATTAAATTCTCTTTAGACGGTCAAGGCCCTAGGAAAAAAAAGGAATTTCACTGATGTTTGTATCGCTACCCAAAACTTGTCCCGACCAAGATCAATGGCGGAATACCTCACAAATGTGCTGCTTAGAATTAATATTATGGTAACTGTTTCAACAAAAAACTCAAGATATAGAATTTGATTATTAAATTTTCTTCAGTATCATTTATTTAGTAATCTTATTTCATAGTTTGTGATCAACTCGATTTCAATAGAGCAACCCTCGCATGTCCCTTTTATCAAGGATACTCCAACAATGGTCTTGGAGATGGGTGTCTCATGGATCTCCTGGCAATCAGATGTTCCATGATATCTATAGCTGCAGCAATTATGCTACTCAGATAATTATATCCTGCATGTGCAAATTTTGTTTGTGATGCTTAATTTTCCATTTCCCTCGTGTTATATACTCCAAGTCGTTGGATCTAGATATTGGCCAGTAATATCAAGATATAGAGCAGCTATTTGTATGCAACCAACAAGGGTGGAAATTGTAAATATTCATACAAACCTTTAGTCACAGTGAACACCTTTTCTGTTCTTATGAGCGTTTACATGGTAGGTGAACATTTAGTCACAGTCATACATGGCCACCTGATAAACTATGGGTGAACAATTTGTCAGTTTGTATGATCATCAAATGGTATGTGACAGTTTCTGCTTGAAATCTCTTCAGCTTTGCTTTCTTATTTCAGAATATGGATGATCTCCACCTTTGGCACTAGCTTTGCTTTTCTTAATAAAGTCATCAACAAGTACAAGAAAGATGATTGGTTTTGCTTTGTGCAACTACTCCACCCTGCCTAGATGTGCCGCCAGCCCGAGAGACGCGAGGCACTGACACGCGTGCCAATCATTCACATTTACAGCAAGAGTGTAATATTTTATTACTGTTCAAATGAATGCCATGCATAATAATTATGTATCTATTATGAAATTTTACAAGTAATTCTTTTCACGTAGAGTTACAAAGTATTCAAAATGTGTTACATTGTTTTAAACCATCCGTGCCCTAAATATGTTGCACTGCACTACAAGTGCTACATAACACCCCTTGCCTTGGCACAGAATGGACGTTTCCAAGTTACCACTTACCATGACAGCTCAAGAATGGACGTTTCCAAGTTGACTTCTACCAATGTCAAGATTGAGTTCATCTGGTCAAATGCTATTCTAAGCCTCAAATGATTGCCTAGTCACTTCTTTGATTTAGAGAATTCTGGTTGTTGACACAGAATCTCAAGTTTGACACGTCATGAAAATACAAAGGTGGATTTTTTCCCTTCCTTGTGAATATGTCATAGGGTGTAAGAACATCTGAAGGAAGCCTGGAAATGTTCCTCTTGAGACTAGTGAAATTCATCGCAAATTAACAGGTTAGCCCGCCCACTGTCATGTCTCGCTTAATGAGCTTGTTTTCTCCCCTGCTGACTTAAAATACTTCATCCTCTGTCTCACATGAGCAAGATTCAGCCTCTTCTTTCCGGCTAAAGTTCTGCGCCTAGTTCAGCTTATCAAAGATTAAACCTTTTTATTTTTAAAAATAAATATTGTAGTTTTACTCAAAACATAAATCGAAAGATTTTTTGATTCACTTTCTGATTAGAATTTAAAAACATTACTGTTAAAATTTTAAAGTTCACCTGAAAAATCATCATATTTAACAACAGATAATAAGTATGAATTTCTAAAATTAAGAAAGTGAACCATCTTTATCTTTGTTTCAATCGTACATATGTCATATAGAGTAGAGTAGCATTTTCTTTCCGTGCTTTTTACAGCCAAATTATTATGCGCACAAGTAACCCTACCCTCGTACAATCCGCAATTGAATATACTACCAACCCAATCGCAACTACATTTTCATTGGCGGTTTATCTACTTTATATGTAAAAATAATAATACATGCTGGTTGAACGAATTCTTCCTAAGATCCTTCTGTTGTAACATATTCTTGCATTTAATTAGTAATTAATTTAACTAATTAAATTAATGTAATTATATTAACATAATCTTTTCCTACAGTCCTCCCACTATTTTATCCTCCACCCCAAAATACAATCCCTATTACAAAATCTCTCAGCTGATTGAAGTTCAAATTAGCTTGGAGAAAGAAATTGAAAGACAGTACAGTGAAAAAATAACCAAAAAAATATAAATAAAGAGCAAACGAAGCCTCAGATAGTCTATCTAACATCAAGTAATGATTCAGCCGGTAATTCCAGATATTTATAAAATTAATTCCTCATAGGCTTCAACTAATTAACCCAAAAAAAAAAAAGAAACCTCCAAAATCAGTAAGATTTAAAAAAAAAAAAAAAGGACAAACAATTTTCCAGAATCTTAAATAGTAAAATGTAATCGCACAAAACGGCTCCGTGGATGAATAAAACAAAAATCAATCCACAGATTCCTATCAAAATGCGAAATATTCAAAAAAAAATTAATTTCGGTCTGATCATAGCATTTCCGGTCATTGTCTTTATCCGGCTACCGGAAACGTGGCATCAAACCTTTTCTCATAAAAATTAGCAAAAAAAAAAGCTAAAATCAAAATTAAAACCTAATTACTAGCTAATTAATTACCTCAGAGACCCGTTTCAAATCAACCACGCAGCGAAAGAGGGAGAGGGTGAAATCGGACTTGCAAAACCCGACCAATTAAACAAAACAAAAATTGCAACACATGCAAAGATTGCCCTGACATCGGTGGATGGGAAAAGCGTGTCCGCCGCTCTCTCTATCGGCTGCGTTTTTTAAAAGTGTCATACGGCACTTCCTATTCCTGGGATTTCTTCCTCATCGGCCAGCAATTCAGCATCAAATATGAAAATTTTGTGAAAAAAAGGAAAAAAAAAAAGGAAGAAGAAGCTAATTGAAATGGTTGTTCTGGAGAAGGAAGGCGGAGAGGGAGATTATATAGAGGAATGGTATCTATAAGGTCAAAACCCTAATAACCTAATTCTTTTTTTTTATTTTGTAAAACCCTAGTGGTGATTATTTGTGTCCGGGCCGGCTGGGCATTCATTTTGTTGGTGTAAAATGGATTTCTGAGGCCCAATTTATTTGGGCTTTCCTCTGCCCTTTCTTTTCCTTTTTTTTTCCTCCTTTGAAGCTGTGTTTCCTTTGCCTTTGGGCATTTTTTCTGATGTTAATTGTTTCTAGGGATAATTTCAGAAACCTCCCCTGAGGTTTCATGAAATATCACCTAGCCCTCCTGAACTTTTCAAAATCTCACTTAACACTCTTGAAGTGATAGTAGGGTCATATGCTAATATCAAAGGTGATGAATTATCAATAATACCCTCATATTTAAAATTTCTAAACTTGTTTTTCTTTCTCAAAATGTCAATGAAATATAGGATTTAATCAATGAAATATTCAGCGCATTTGGAGAAAAATAGCTGCATGTTCTTTTTTCCCCCTTTTTTTTGTGTTTCACAACTTTATTTATTTATTTAGTTATTTGATCCTCTTCATGTAGAGCGCAAGACAAATAAAGTAACTAAAAGTCCGAACTGCAGTTTTTCAAATTCTGAGTTTTTTATAATAAAATTTTCATATTTCATACTCATAAAAAAGTCGGTCTATTTTGAGTAAATTCTCTGTATGATATTGAAGTTGAATTTCATCTATTGCTGAGTTTTTTTGGCTCAAATGTATGCTTTTTACATGTTAATTGCCTTCAATGCTATGGAGGGTTTTATTTATAGAAATGGTTTTAAAAAAATATTTGCTTTTACTGTCTCTTTCTACTATAGAAATGACTATTGGCTGTAACATAAAATCTTATTAATTTTCATCTCCTCACTTTTAAGATGGTTCTAATTTAGTACTTTTTTTCCTTGGTTTGTAAAATATTCATTTTTCTATAGGCTAAGGGTATTAAAGGTACTAAAATAATCTCTCTCCTCAAACATGAATTTTTTAATATTGCTTTTGGTTAGAAGGGTGATAATGTTACCAAAATGTCAATTCGAGGGGTGCTAAGTGAGATTTTGAAAACCTCAAGGGAGCTAGATGATATTTCATGAAACCTTAGGGGAGGTTTCTGAAATTATCCCTTGTTTCTAAGGGTTAATTACAATTAGTTCCTGTAAGGTTTATTCTGCATCTTACTTTACCCTCTAGCCATTTCTTGTTGCAGCTTAACCTCTTTTACCCCCTAATTTTTCCTCCATGCTACTTAACGCCTCGTGCGACAAAATTAGCCCTTTATTCATATGATTTTTCATTTTCTATTGCTTTCGTCTTTCCTTTTTGACTTTCCCTTTTATTTTTCTCCTTTCTCTTTTCTTTTTCTCCTTTCTCTTCCAACCAAAAAATTCATTCCCAATGATTAGGCCTAATTTTTTTTTTTTTGCGAAAAACCAAAAGCAAAGAAAATTCACATTATTTAATGACCACGTAGCAGTTAATATTAATGTAATTTCTTTTGTCTCACATGGCATTATGTGAAAGATTAGGTGGTAAAATGAGAATCAATGTATTGTAATTGGCCCTTCTATTACCATGAATTGGCAGTTTAACAAAACAATGAGAAATTTTGAAAATACACAAGAAATGACAAAAGGTTAGCATTACTAAATCAATTTTTTTCTTATTGGATAGATAAGTTTTTAGCCTATCTAATATAATCTAATTTAATCCCTCAAGTATTATAAAAAGAGAAGGGGAGATACTGTAGCAGCCCCGGTGGTTGCCACATAGCTCCCCTTCTTTTTGACAAGTGGCATGCTCCTTTTAAGGAAGGTGATTTAATTTCATTTCTTTTTTCTTTTTCGTTATTTTTTCTCTTATTTTATCCTTCTTTTTTGACCAAGACAAAAACCTACACAAATCCTACTGTACCGCCGCTTCATCCCTCCCACCCTTTACCTCTTTACCTGCTTCCGCGCTTTACACCTTTCTCTTTCAATGTTCTTTTTCTAAATGAGGCGAATTTACTAACATAGCTCATATTGTTAATTTTCTTTCTAAAATTTTGCCAATGTATTCCTATTTATACTTTTCACTGAAATATTTTATGTTAAATGATGCTTTTAGACTCGAGTTGAATGAGTTATTTTTTTCTAATGATATTGACAAAATTTTTCATGCTATTATTATATTTTCAAAGAAGGACATGTGAAGGTGTATGTATGTGTTAGAATTAATTTTACAAAAAAAATTTCACGCTTTCTTTTTTCAGTTAATTTTTAACTTATCACTGTCTTATTTTTGGGCTAATGTTTCGAATTAGCAATGCTAAACAGAAACACTATCATGTTGAATCTATATTTGCCATACATTTAATTCTTATATTGCTGCTATTTTTCTAAATAAAAATATAATTATATATATTTTAAACAATATTTTAGATGGGCCCAAGCTGTGCCTTGCACAGTGTGGTTTTCCTAGTCTAATATGTATTTTAATTTTCTGTTTACTTCCCTATATACTAGGTTGCTGAGTTGTCCTATTTAATATTCTGCCAAGTGGATGCCACATCTTTTGTCTCGTGTACATATTCCATAATTTATTTGGTGAGCTTTGAGTTGTTTTACTTTTTGTTACAACAATCAATCTAGTCCTTTTCCACGCATATCTTTTCCATAATTTCCGTAGGAATTGTGTATAAATTTCAAAATACATTTGTCCTTCTTATCGTTATGACTTAATATGACTTATATAGTTTCCAAATTTTGAATGCCGTAAAGATACAATCATTCATTAATCTCCATTAGGGGCGAAGCCTGCGCGACGCGCAGGAGTGAATACCCGTATTATAATTTGTTAAGTATCAAGAGGTTAAGAAAGTAAAAAATACTATCAATATTGGTAAGAAAGTGAGAAAATATAGTGATTTTTAAATACACAAATAAAATCAAGGAAAACATGACGATCACGGAAGTTGCGGACAACTTATGACCACACATTGCATTAGTTAGCCAACTTGCAACTTGTATCTCCGGTGGCATAACATAATTGCTCAAAAAACCACTTAATTCTTTTACTCTTAAACAATGGGTCCCCTCTAATTCTCCTTTGTCACAACTCGGAAGAGCAAGCACTAAATTGTATTTGGGAGATCACGGCGTTGTGATAAAATATATGTTATATAGATATAGTAATAAAAAGTATTCATTTCTCAATCTCATTTTTCTTATACAATAAAAAATGAAAATTAGCTTTTATGTGATTTTGTTATAAATGTTTATGCAACAAAATTCTAGAAATTCTAAATTACAAGTAAATGCAATCTCAAAATATTTAAAAGCACTAAAAGTGACATTTTTCATAGGCAAAAGCTAGATGTAGGGTGGCGCAATGAAATTTGTCAAAATTTGAAAACCAACCACAGAAAGACATTTGAAGAAAAGTGTCCAAATCTATTGGTCTTAAATGGACTTTTTGGACTGAGAAAGGAATGAAACGTTTAAAACTTGAAATTACGAAATGGCATTAGAATATGAATAAATACTCTCTAAACTTTGAGTTTTCTTAAATATTTGATATTTTTTTTTAGTAATTTTTTAAATTCTGAATTGGCTTTTTTTTTTTTCCTTTTTTTAGTGTAATTGTGAAATGGCTGGATGATTCACTAATAAAAATTTATTTTTTTGGTAATTTTTAAATTTAAGATTTAAAAACAATTATCATTTACCATTAAAAATATCTCTACAAAGTTTTTACTTTTCGATAGATCTTTTAACATTGTCAATGGTTATTTTCCTCTCAATGACGTTTTGTCTAATAGCTGATTGGGTGGCACAATGATATTTCGTCTGATAATAGATTATTTTCCTAAAACTGTGATAGGTGGCACAATGACATTTCATATGATAACTTAAGTTGCAAATGGCAATTACAGAATGACGTTTGAAAAAAAAAAAATCTCAAGACCTCGTGGGCCTTAAATGTTCTTTTTTTGACCGAATGAATCACCATGAAGGTTTTATAAAAGGTTGCGGTCGTTTTGTTTTCTATGTTCGAAGATGAATGGCCATCAATAGCTAGTTTTAGGTTAAAACTAATAATGGATTCTTTTAAAAATTATAATATTAGAAGGCTCTTATAGAAATATTAAAATAGTAGTAGTATTACCTGTTATAATAGGTATTTGTAACTCTAAATGTCACAGACCTTTGTGATGGTACTGCTATTCATAGATTCAAATACACTAATTAGTTTAAGTGGAGAACCACTAGCTCTTGGGTTGGTGGCCACTACCAAGCCCAAGCCCAAGCCCTTAAGGCTTTGGTGGGGTGGGAGGCAAGGGTTCAAATCCTTGCCTCCCACCAAAATGCCACTCTTGTGACTCTGCTTCAAATCCAGACAGGTGCGTAGTGCATCCGTCTACGCACCCGTCTGGTCCGATGGTGGTTCTGTCCCCAGCAGTCCCCATAGGCTCAGTTGAGCCTCCCCGTAGATAGAGTAGGGGTAGGAGTAAGGATGACAATTGACAAAAAAAAAAAAAAAAAATTAGTTTACGTGGAGAAATGTAAAAGTAACCAAATGGTCATTTTATCACATAATCATAAGTCAGTAGGAATTTTTACAAAATTTACTGTGAAATCATTTATAAAAAAAAAAAAATGAATCACTTTCATCCTTGCAATTGTAATGATTAGAAAGAAAATCAAACAACTCATTGTGAATCCTTTATTCTAAGATTGAACTATTTCTGATTGTAAATTGTTTCCCCTGAAGTAATCAACAAACAAGAGCCCCTAGCCATAAAACTATCATATGCTTAGATATTTAGGAATGTTTGGTGTGTTTTTGTTAATTAGTGCCTATTTATATATCCCCTTATCACTGCTAAAGCATTTTTCACTACACCTCTTATTTACAAGCCTCCATATGTCATACTGATCAAAGCAAAGGTTGTGCTAAGCTAATGAACAAAATTTTTATAAACACACAACTAATAGATGGACAAGCATTCCAACAAATTCAAGAAAAGGTGCTGATAAACTAATCAACAAACCTTGAATCCCAACAGAATAGAAACTATTTGTTCCATGTAAAAAACATTTATTAGAAATTTTACAAACATTAATGCACGTCCAAGTAACTCTCCCCAATAAACATGTACTAATTGAGAATGAAGTTGAGGCTTTATCTTGAGCACAAAGTTCTGTAAGCAGGTAACTTTTTCTCACCCTTCAACCACCTACAACCATAGGAATCAAAGTTTAAGAACACGTTTACAAGATGTAAAAAGGCACAAAAACAATCTATTGCATCACAAAATATTCAAATTCATAGCCTAGCTAACAAGAGCAAATTGCAGAAGGAATTCACCATGCCTATTGAACCAACTGAAGTTAAAAAAAGTACAGAAACAGACAGTGGAAAGAGAAATGCCTGACCCAACACCTGAAAAAAGCATGAAACCCAGCCCCTTGAGCCAACATTCTTTAATGTCCAAGTGCCCCATGATTGCCAGGAAGCTCAAGAGTATTGCAGTGCTTCTTGTAACGGAATGACAATCATTGCTCATACTCTTTACATCCCGTTGCAATCCTCATCAGTTACCAGAAGAGCAAGGATTCAACAAGAGTTCTTGCCAAGAGTGCCATTTATTGAAACCACTAATCAAAGCTCCAGTACTTTCTTAAATGGCATGAAAACCCTCTCAAACATAGCTCCCTCGCTAATTTGAGTTCTTCGCATTCTTCATTGAAAGACAATTCCCATTCTTTTCGTCTAGCTCTTCCTGCATGTTCTCAAAAGATATTTTCCCTCTTTTGTCTTAATAACATTTCCCCTCCATCTTAATTTCTTTTCCCCTATTTGTATTGTATTAATTACAGCTCTTCCGCCAAGTCCCGACCGGTCTTCGTCACCCACATTTAAAAGGGTATTATCGACATAACATACCAACACACACATGATCAAGTTGTACACAACGCTTAACCATTTGCATTATACTTTTTCTCTTTCATTTTTATCCTTCCAGATGTCAGATGAAATTTTCTCAAAAAACAGCTGCAAAGGGCCTTTTATATATGTATAGGATATACTTAATGCATTTAATTTTTCAAATTCATTAGTCCATCTTATCAAATTTTGATTGACATAAAGATACAACCATACACTCTGCCTAACTTATGTCATAAATAATTACTAAACAGATTATTGTTATTAATTGGATCGATTGTGCACCAAATCTACCTAACATATGCTTAACATAAGCCTGCAGTCTTTTCATTATGACTTTCTTTCACTATATCAACCAACACACACCCACCTAATATAAGTAGGATTAATCTTTCCTACACTGACAGTGTATACACTATCAGCGTTGGATGAATGATAACTATGCAAAATTTAAATTTGAAATTCAATTTTTGCACACATGTCATGAATCAAACGGTGATTGTGTATACATCGTCAGTGTATATAAGATTTACTCATATAAGTATACCATAAAAAATTTAGTGCCACTTAATTAATTCAGATGCTCAATTTTTGGTTATTAAACGGTCTGAATATGTTAAAATTTGAATCCATTAAGTTTAAGTGTTGAACTGGTTATCAAATAGCTAGGGCCTTATTTAGGTTTATATAATTGGATTAATTATGCATCAAATCTGCCTAATGTGTGTTTAACACCTCTCAATTATACTAATTAGGGCTTATAGATTATAAATGGATTTTTCTAACGGGTGCAGACACTTGTTAACATACCTAATATTCACCTAATATACCATATATATATATATATATATACATACATACTAACAATTTTTACCCTCCATTCCCTTATACTTTCCCTACATAATGTTGCCTACTCTCTCTTGTATTTATTTACTTTTCCTAATTAATCTTACATTTATGAAATCTTAACGAGCACCCGTTAGACAGACCCATTATAAATAAACATATATATATATATATATATATATATATATATATATATATATATATATATATTGACACTTATTATATTACTCTATTTTCTCTATCCTACACTTCAACCCCCAAGATAAAATTTTTTTCCAAATTAGTATCCATTGAGGCATGCCAATGGGTAGAGTTTGGATTGGATTCTTTTGATTCAAATCCAAATCCATTAAATTTAATTAGACCCAAATCCAAACTCAAAGCCAAACCCTTATGGGTCTGAAAAATAAATTCAGACCCAGAACCTCATGGGTTTGGATATTCAATAGATCTCCATGAATATTTTTCTAAACATACAATGAAGAACTAAAGTAAAAATATTTTGGAAATATATAGAGTTCAAAAATAACATACATATCATCCAATTTTTATTTTCAAATAGTAAAATTAACGTCCATGATGTTGAATGTAATATTATGAACACAAAGAAAGAACTATTATCAACTAAAAGTATTTATTTTCATAACTTCATTTGCATCTATATTCAATCTTCTATTTGTTTGCTTTTATTTTTTTTCTCTTTTTCCTGAAAATATTTGTACTAATTACAATGACATAGAATATTAGATTATTTTATAAATTTACTATCATGTATGTGTGTGTATAATTTATATAATTTAAACTAGATAAAATCTAGTTTAGATCTAAATTTGATTTTGAATGATAGAAAATCAAATCCTACCCAGATTTATGACTCTTTTGCAAGGTCTAGATCTGGGTAGAATTTAAGTTTGATAAATTAAATCCAAATCTTACCCAAATATACTGGATTTGAGGTGGACTTAGGTAAGATTCGACCATTGACATGCCTACATCCATTCATTATATTGGTTTCTTAATATGTATTGAAAGCCTAATTTTGTTTTCTTTGCAGATAACCGTAACCTAAAAACAACAATGATATACACTAGGTAACCTAAAAGCAAAAATGACGTGACTAGAGTTTGCTTGATTTGTATCATCCCTAATGTTAACTTAATAACAAATGACGGTAACTAGAGTTTGCTTGATTGAGGTATTTATCATTCCAATTCTGTATTTCATTTGTTCTTATAAATTTGTTTCCATAATCAGTAAAAAAATATTCATTGCGTATTAACTCTCGGGAATATCTTATAAGTGGACAATTTGTAATTGCCTTAGTACCGATAGAAAAAAATAAAAGATTTATCTGATAGTAATATTTTCTTGACAGGTGCTTCTGATTAATTTGATTTTAGTTAACATTAAGATAATAAATAGTGATTTGACAGAAGAGCCATTCAATTTATGTAAGTCGTGTGCATGAATGAGCAATGTCAGTCATTGTTCCAATAATTAGAAGCACAATTAGATCAACCAAGTCATCATATATTTTTTCCATTTTCATGTTTCATCTATGTTTTGTGATAGACTTTTAATTGAATTTTAACGCACATGGAAATGAAAAAAACTACAGCTTAATAGCATTATATGAAATGTCTCTTTGTAATGCGAATTCAACAAGTAAAATGTCAATAAAATATTTCTTGATTTTTTGATGAAACCTTTTTGCCTTCTTTTAACAAATACAATTGTAGAAAGAATATATGAGTGGATGAGTATTAGCTGATGTCGATGTTAATTACTTTAATATTCCCACTAAATCAACTTGTATGTGCATTTTCTAATAATTTTACACAATCTAAATATTTTCCTAAGATTACTTTGTTGTTTCCTGAGTTTCTTGTGCATCTTCTAAAAGAAAATGTGACTCTTTTTTTTTTTGGGAAAGAAAACTCATTATAGTTCTTTTTACTTGATTTTCTTTTGCATTAGACTTTAATCCACATAGAAATATGAACAATTTTAAATTGGCACACTCATAATTTATATGACTTTGTAAGAATAACTTGATTTCATTTCCTATATTTCTTCAGAAGAGTTTGACATAGCTTTGATGTTGTGAATACACATCAGAATTTTTGTCTACTTGCATGTGGACAGTGTCATTGTTGCAAGGCATGAATTAAGTTTCTTTATTTTAGATTGATATAGTTATATGGTCATCAATTGGCACATCTTTCGAGAATTAAGTTTCTTCAGTTTAATTTATTATTTATTGATAAGAGTATATTTTACGTATTTTTAGTGTGCTTTATTAATTAGTTTTGGTGTGTTTTATTTAGTTTTATAAATAATTAACTAAGATTCTAGTGAAAATATGTATTTTGTGGTTAAAGTGTGAAAATTGCAATTCTATTGATTTTTATGGTAAAAACTTCATATTTTGTAGGTTTAATGATTCAATCATCAAATGAAGTGCATTGAGAAGATATTTGGATGATTGAAAATGGATTAAAGTGGTGAAAATAAAATATGAAGTGTAAAAGGAGAAATGCAATTTGAATCAAGAAAAGTCAGCTTTGACAACTCTGACACATTTTGGTATTTTAACTATATCTGGAGCTACACAGATTGGATTGAGGTGATCTTTATACCATTTTGAAGCTAAGAGACGTATCTACATTTGATATGAAGACATCAAAGTCCAATTCAGCCATTTTCATAGTCCAAAAGTTGAAATATCGAAATTCAACTCAGCTGAGAAATGCAATTTGAGAACAAAAGAATCAAACAAAAGTCAGCTTTGGCATCTGTTGGTATTTTGGCTATATCTTGGGCTACATACATTGGATTGAGATGATATTTATACCATTTTGAAGCTAAGAGATAGATCTACATTTTGTATGAGACATAAAAGTCCAATTCGGCTGTTTTTCTGGTCAAAATATTGAAATACAGAAGTAAAAGTCTACTGCTGAGAGCTGAAAACACGGAATTGATCAGTCAGTGGTATTTTTATCATATCTTGGTCCTCAGAACTCCAAATTGGATGATTCGTGAAGCATTGGATAGCTATTTCAATGGACTACAATTTCTATGTTTTGAACAAGGGCCAATTCATCCGTAATCATAGAGAAAATAGTAGTTGAAGTATCCAGATTCTGGTCAGAAATAGTTGCTCTCCACTGGTACAACCTGTTTTCTCCTTCAATAATTCACAGCTATGGATGAACGTATGATAACCAATTAGCAGCTGTAAAAATGATGTTTCAAACCTCATTTCCTGATTGCATTCACCTATATATAGCCATGGACTTGCAAGATTCAAAATAACTTGGGAGAAGGCTAGAGAAACTCACCAGAAATGTAGTTTTCACTAGAGTTTCCTTAGTTCATTAGTATAGAATAGGTAGAGTAGTTTATCAATCTTGTATTTGTAGTTAGATTTGGATGAAGATTGGAGGAGCAAAGATGAAGAGGTCGATCTCATGTGAAAAGGGTGATATCTCTTCTACTACTTTTTCTCTTGTATTGGATTTCATGTTTAATTATAATACAAGTTGGCTTTGTGTTTTTATTATGTTTAGTTAAAGTTTATGCCTAGAGTATGGATGAACTTTCTATATTTTGTTAGTGATGTTTATTTGGTTATTTGGTGATATTATTTTGAGCAAGTTATTTATCACTTTTGGTTATCTAATCATAATTAACTGGTCATTAATTATGATAATCTTAAGGTGTTAAATTTGCAATAAAAATTGGAATTTAATACTAGTTCAAAGAAGTGATAAGCCTAGGGAGTACACTCACGAGAGTAGAGGTGCACCTATGTGGCTTAAGTGACTTGTTTCATATAATTTCATAGAAGAAATGAACTTGTAGTTAATTTCATAACCATGAGAGTAGGTATGGCTTAATTACAAGTATAGTTGATTCACTACGAAAGTAGGTTTCATATACATTAGGAAATTACGCCATAACTAGTCAAGATAGTAGCATTCATTTAACCGGTAATCTCATTTGCAAGAGTAGTAAGGAATTCCATATCTCTAGGAGTTTTTTGGTGTTAATTTTCATTACTTTCATATTTATGGTAGTATAAATAATAGAGAAGTTTGAAAACACCGGTAATTGCAATCTTCCCTGTGGGATCGACCCTTAATACCCTATACTCGCTCACGATTTGTATACTTGCGATAAATTGCGTGTGGGGTATTTAGGAATTATAAATGTAAAACTTGATTGTGAATGAACTTATTATATAAGTATACCCCGCGCTCGTCATTTATTCTTGTTGTATGCTAGACTAAATTAATCTTATTTTGCAAAAGTAAAATCTTAAAACGTTATGAACATGAGTTCCCCACAAGAAACCCTCCTAAGAAAATCTGCAAGTGAAGAAAGATTCAATAAACATTTTTTTTTCAAATAATATCTTTTCAGTCATATGTTTTTTTTTATAGATTTTTAATTTTTTTACTTGTTCTCTATATTTGCTAACATGTAGTGAATGTAAGGAAGCAATATATGCTATGTGTTATTAAATATAGAAAATGGACTTAAGAGAGAAAGAGATAATGAACAAAAAAATTTTGAACTCATTAGATCACTTTTCAAATTTGTTTCCTTATTAAGAATTTACTACTTATTTGCTATATAACGAGTTTAGAACTACCATAGTACTATTCTGTAAGAGAGAGTGTTCAATAATTGCAAATTCAACAATATATGTTAGGCTGCAACTTAGAGGAGGTTGCGTTACCTGCTAATTTGAATTTAGGATTGGTTTTGTTAATAAAAAGTATTTTCTTTATTTTTTCTCAAAATACTTTTTTGGCAACTGCTGAGGCCCCGTGTCATGTAGGATAATTGATAGTCTTTTTTGGCACAAATATTAATTTCTAGGAGATGTAATGATTTGATACCTTTTTTAGTATATATATGAGCTACTCAGAGGTTTGATGGTATCAATCCAAAACATCAATGTTATCATGTTGCAAGCTAGTGGGAGTACCAATGAATCCTTACTCAAATGAAGTAAAACATTAAGTAAATTGACATAAATTAATAGGAGAAAGGAAAAAAAATGAAAAATAAAAACCATTAAGCCATATATAAACTATTTGCAAATATGCATTTTATACTCAACAAATTTTAATGGCTAATCCACCATTCCATAAGACTGGCAAAATAAATTGGTGATAGTTTTGATAAACTGGTTTCTGTTAGTGGGTGGAAAAGTACAAGGTGTAATAGCATTTCTATTTTGCTTAATTTTAAACAAGCAACATTTTATTATCAAAATGCTTACTTTTTCTGTAGCCAGGTATACAACACATGACTTGTTTGATTAAAATAAAAAGTATTATAGTTCCACTATACTAGAATTTTAAACAGATTTTTTGTTTTCTGCATTTTTTTTATATGCAAAATGATGATGATATTTGTTAGACCAACTTTTGTAGCTTATAGCTAATACTTGGGTAGGTACTGATGGCTAGCAGGTTGATAGTCATGCTAACTTGCTACAAAATCTCTTCAATATTTATGTAATACTGCCTTCTTTTTCTAGAATTTCAAGCACTATCATTATATTTCAAAACAATTACTTTGATTTCTTAGTGACACGGAGTTACAACTTACATATGCTACCTCATATGAAGGTTGTGCTATACAGCATACAGAATTTATATGTTTCTAATTCAGTTTATGTGGCTTAAAGAAACCTTACTTGAAGTAATAGGCAATGGCATCTTTAGTTCATTAAAGATGACAAGTTATTAGGATTGGAAGTACAAAAGATAACTGTTACCCAATAACTTCGATGAAAAAGAAGCATCATATTCACGCATCTAACCACCGAACTTTGACTCAGTGGCCACCAAAAAAAGATTAAATCCCTTTTTGGGCTATGAATGGGGGTTTCAAACCCCACTTACTTTAAAAATTATTCAAAAGAGGTGTCAGAACATCCATTTGGTCTGATCAGATTTGTATATCTGCTAACTCATTATACAGTTTCTTTAAGTTTCTCCTCCCTGTAAAATTCCTATGGAATAGGATAGATTATCTTATAAGAATGTTATCGTTGCGGCAAAAAAAAAAAAATTCACGCATCTTGATCTTAAAAAATTGGTCTGTTGCATTGATTGATGGTCTGCTAATTAATTGAGAAGACAGGAGAGCCCAATAAGAGTTTAGGCTGTTGGCAAGGTTATCGGGTTGGATTGCATCTGTAATTGGTCTTGTGGCCTCAACTTGAAGTGACTGTTTTAAAGACTTCCGCTAGTTAAATTAGTGAAGTACTTTTACTCTATCATCATGAAGCAACAGGACCTATATTACAAGATTTTAAAACAAGATATTCATGCGAATCCACTATTGAGTTAATTGGCAAAGACAAATTCTGCAACTCTAGAATAGGTATCAGCTTAATGGCCACCCTTAAGGTCATTGGCCACATCAACAGGATACAAGTAACATATTTTAGGGTCGAACCTTCCAATGTAAATCCAAACTTGGGACCTTGTGGCTGTATTTTTCTGCTAACAATTAACTTTATCTTTTGGTATTTTTCCAGCTTTCAGTTTAGCATTCCTCTAGAATATTTGGTTAAATTCTTTGATACACCAAGAAGTTTGAACATTTTTATATGAACATGGATCATCTTCTTAATGCTATTATATACTCGAATTTGACGATATGCATGCAAAATAAATGTGCCTTCGAGATATTAAATAATGAACTAACAAGGTAGAGAAGCCTAACAAAATGACAAGCAAGAGCAACTGTAAGTTGTTTTGACATCAATGACACCAAAAGAGAACAAATAACGTAAAAATGCAAAATGTGAAATCTAGTAATCAATTTAGCTTTACATCCACAGTGAACATTAATCATTTTTTATTTTCTAAAATGATAGGTGATTTTATAGATAAAATAGGTTTTACAGTATTTGAGCAACGACTCAATCAACTATGCAAAGTGTACCGTGACACTTAAGGAGTAACCAAAGTTCTCTCCTAATCTCTATATATGCCTAATGCATATAGGCTAAAACTATTACATTGATTCCTACTATCGGGATTTCCTACACAAAAGAAGTACAATTGAAACAAGTTAGCTAGTGCAATGATATCCTCTGCCAGAGTGAACGTCTGAATATCTTATGCCAAGTGGTGTTATGGTCTCGATCATGTGAATGAGTGTAAAGGACTAAGTACTTTTGAGCAGAAGTTATGAATTATGAAATGTTATAGGTTTCAAACCTTTATCGTGGTACTTGGAGACAATAGATGTATGTCAGGTAGGAATTACAAATGTAGATGATTTACTCTTGGGATTGGCCAGCTCGAGTTGTGAATTATCTTATTTTGAATTCTTGTACCCGAATACGAAAGAGATGAGAGCTTAGATTAGAAATGGCTTGGGCAAACTAGAAATGTAATTCTATGGAATCTCCAGTGATGTGTTAGGGTATCATTAAGTATGATTAATCCTGTCTAAGTTATGAACTGTGTTATTCTCGTTGAGTACGGACGGAGCCTCTAGAGGGGAAGACACACCTAGTTCTAATCATGAGGGAGAGTCCGTTCGCCCAGTTGGGAACTAGGTTAAAACTCCTTTGAGTCAAGTTTTGGTTCTGTGTGAAGGGTAGATAGGGGGAAAGTTCTCAGTTAGTTGCTTTTGAACTTTTGGCCTAATTTGTATACAGTACTTTTGATGACCCCGATACTTTCATGGGATTCCTTTTGCTTGTATCTGACTGACTGCTACTGTGTGATTTGCCTGATAAAGTTGTGTTATATGTATATTTGCCTTTTGAGTTGTGTCTACTTTTGTCACTTGTACCTGCATATATTTGTTTTAATATTGTATTCGCGCTTCGACCCTAAACTGGTTAAACCAAATGAAGAGTACTCGTAGTGGACGAGATCGGGGGCGCGGATGTAAGCAACCCTCGAATGAAGGGAGAAATCGAGAACCAATGCTTGAACCCAAGTTGAGAAGGGGAACTAGAGGCGTAAGAATTCTGGGGATATCAAGAGGTGCTTCATAAGGAGGCTCGACCTTTGCTTCCCGTGGTCCCTGCGGGTACTGTGGGAAGCCGAATCACTCGGAGGATATTTACTGAAAGAAAGCAAGGAAATGCCTACGTTGTGGGAGTACAGATTATCAGATCGTTAATTGTCCAGTTCTACATCGAGAAGGGAATGGGAACCGACAATTAACCAAGACCAACCCTGAACAGTCGAAGGGGAAAGGGATTGGACCGAAGGTACCGCCTCAGGTATATTCTCTAGAGCAACATCAGGTCCCTGACTTGTCTGAGAACGTAGAAGGTACAATTCCTGTATTCCACCATTTAACTAAGATTTTGATAGATTCCGATGGTAAGAAAATTTCGAGAACGAAATTTCTTAAGGGGGAGAGAGTGTGAGGACCCGTAAAATTTTCTTATTTTATATTATTTTATTCTATTTCTTTTCGTGCATTTTCTATATTTTATTTTACTACTTTAATTTTCTAGACATTTTATAAGTGAATATAGTTTTTAAATCATTTTTCCGGTATGAGTTAGTTCATGTAAAGTTTGAAGTGCATTATGGACGTGGGACCCGTTAGTGCGGTAAGTACGATAATTTTTGACGACTAGGTGAAGTTTTGCATAAATGAATATTATTTGACAAGGTGTTAGGAGTTAATTAGAGATTAACAAGATAGATTAGTCTTGGTAAACAAAAGGATGAGGTTAAACTCTAGAAAACCAAGTGTCGCGAACCCATTGGAAGTTGGACTTGACCAAGTCTTTCTTACCTTTACTAAACCAAATTTTTTGACCAAACTTCCTCCATTTTTCCTCTAGCTTGGCCGGCTGTTTTGAGAGAAAAAAAAAGAGAGAAACTTCATTTTCCAATTCCCAAACTTGCTTGAATCTTGAGTTTCAACCGTTAGTTTTGCAAACTAGTCCATAAAAGTAGATCTCTAAGGAAGTTAAGGGTTTTTGTGGAGCAATTTGGGAGGATGAAGGTGTTGGCAGCCTCTTTGCATAAGGTTTAAGGTAACTTTGGCTAGCAACTTCCCTCTACTTCATATATGTGTAAACTAGTAGTTTAAAGTTGTGGTTTTAGTAGTTTTATGGGAAAATTTCAGGGGTTTAAGTAGTGTTATGGAAATTTTCAGATTTATTGGTGAATTTTCTGCTCTCATATGAAGCTTAATAATTAGCCATGGTTTGATAGATTTGTTATGTAAAATATTGGAGTATTATGTACTAGATTGACTTGCCTAAAGAAATTTCCAGCATTGATAGTGGAATCTGCCCTATTTTTTGCACTGCATGTTTGTCCATGAGAGAGGTCAAAATAGGTCTTGCTCAAAACATGAAAGTTGTAGATAATTAAGTTAACTAGCTACCTATAAAATTTCAGCTCAATCGGAGTACTGTATCTTATGAAATAACTAAAACACCCTTGACTGCCCAAATGCTCTATTTCACGGACAGTTTTCTGTTTTATCTGAGATTTCAATTTTTGACCTTGAAAATACAAGAACTGAGTGTCGATGTCACATAGGAAATATAGGTCTATGTTTTAGTTTCGAAAAGCCATAAAATTTATCCCAATCCGATAAGTGTAGTTTCAGTTGTGACCAAAACGCCGAAAGATGGCAAACCTACTACTTAGCCATTCGTTTTTAAAACTGGTTTCCACCTTTGATTTTAATGGTTGTATTGCTAGAATTGACTTGTATTTGGATGACTTTGAGCCTAGTTGAGGAGCAATTTTGTTAAGTTTACTTATGTGTTGAATTGGGCTGAGTTGAGGAAAAAAATGAAGCTATAAATGGCTGAAAAATAGCGAAATACAAAGGGCATGCTGTCCAAAATTTTAGGGCTACTTGATTCCTTTGAGTTTGGGTTGATTTTGGCTAGAAATGAAGGGCTTTGGGGTTCATGTTTCTAAGACCAACCGCTACCTTTTTACTCTAAAGTCACATTGTTATCTCTTTACACTAATAGTTAACTTGACTAGGCATACGACTTGTAGTCGAGTCTTATTTGTGCATTCCGTTTCCTGGGTTTGTGGATGGGAAAACCATAATTATTTTACCTTGGTTGTTATTAGGACACGACGGTGATCAAAGCCATCCTTTGGGAGGAAACTTTTGAAGTTATCCTTACTTGAACTAGTGAGTGTACCACTTGCATGACTTGTTGCTTACTTGATTACTTGTATCTATAATTCGTGACTTGAATAACTATAATATCTGTTTATCCTGGATGAAACGAGAGTGTATTTTATCACACTCGTCTCTCTCTTGCTTATTTGACTATTTACTGTATAAACTTGAATTTGTTACTGTGCCTGCCCTGATGTCATTTAGAGGTGTATCCGATGACCTTCCTGTTAAAACTTGAGCTCAACCTCATGGGGAGTTAATTGAATCGAGCCAGCAATGGCTTGATTGAGGAAAATTGACAAAACCATGGGGATTGTTCCTGGGAAATCTTTGGGTATTGGAGACTCTGGGTTCCCGGTATACTCGAGTATTGCCACCACTGTTCCTGTTGAGGCGTTTGGGCCCGATAAGGGGTATGTTTGGTGGACGGAGTTTGGTGTAAAGCGGTGCTCTACTGGACTGGTTACTTTACTTGAAAGTTAACGGAATGTCAACTATTACCTGATCAAGCTCTAGTGAAGCGATGGGAATTCGGTTCTTGAGAGCCACCTGTATCCTTTCTATTTGAAATGTTTACTTATTTCTTTATTTGGTGTGTATATTTGACTGATTAAAAGTAAAGCTCCATGATTCTTGACTGCTTGTACTTTTGGTACCTTATTGGGCGGAAGCTCATCCCCGTTACCTTTGATTTTCTTACAGGGAACAATACTTTGGTATCATGATTCTGAAGAAAAAAGTTGAGCTAGTAATAGACATTCTTTTGTTTATGCTTCTCTGTAACTGAAACGCTAATTGTATTTTGTATAAGTATGGATATTTGACTTGTACTTCAAGTAACTCGTTGAAGCGACCAATGTATGCATGTTGGCAAGTGTATAGTTATGTATATTTGTTGAGAAATGCATATCTGTGTGGTTGTATAAACTTTATTTATACCTGTTGGAAAGATCGGACGAGTGCGGCACTTGGAATGAGGAAAGAAAAATTTTTGGCGGGAAATCTTGCAAGAGAATCCGGCCGTATATCCGGGCGAAAACTGACTGGATATGTGGCTGGATTGGCAGGGAATTTGGAAAAAAAAAATTGGGTTAGCCACTGCCTCGAATCCGACCGGCAATCCGGTCGGATATCCGGCCGAGTCTTGGCCGGATTGTGACGTGGCCGCAGCTCTTATGTTTTCATTTTGGTTTTTCGTTGGAGCATTGTATCAAAATTCTATTGCATCATTTAGTTTAGCTAATTCAGTTTTCGACGGTTTGTTTTCTCGAAGTTCTTTTGCACGTTTTGTAGGGTTTACGTGTGTTTCAGCTTAGTAGTCCTGGCGAGAGTTGGGCAGACGGTCCGCCAAACCTTCTGGTTCGCCTTAGGGGGAGGTGGGGCTGTCACACTGACAGTTGTTGGCCTCCTATTTGGACTGTTGGGAATCTAGTTGTCTTTCCAGATATTGATGCTCTTCCCTGTGCCTACTCTCCTTAGTATTCCCCTCTTAACTACATCCCTTGCAACCATAATACTTTGCCAGAACCAAGATAAGTTTTTAGAAACTCTACAATCCAGTAGGGAATCTTTGGGATAGAACTTTGCTTTTAAGAGTATGCTTACCAGTAAATTTGGAAATCTTATCATCCTCCAAAATTGCTTTCCTAGTTTAGTTTTGTTAAAGCATTGTAGGTCCCCGAAACCCAGTCCTCCATTCTTCTTTTCCTTTGACATTCTTGCCCATGAGCACCAGTGTATCTTACTTTTCCCTTCTGTTACTCCCCACCAGTATCTGGCCATCATCCCTGCCATTTTGTTACAAGGCTTAGCTGGTAGTTTGAAACAAGACATTGCAAATGTAGGCATGGGCATGGTGACTGCCTTTAGCATCATTTCTTTTCTTGCTGCACTTAGGAGTTTGTTCTTCTAGCTATTCAGCCTGTTGCCAATGTTTTCCTTTATAAATCCAAAAACTTGGCCTTTTGTTTTTGTAATCACCATAGGAAGGTCCAAATATATACCTTGCCTCACTGGTTGAACTCCTATCAAAGGTACACATGTTTCCTCCTTTTTTGATTCCTTTGTATTCTTGCTAAAGAAAATTGAAGACTTTTCAAGATTAATTATCTGTCCAGATCCTTTTTCATACTGATTCAAAATTTCCTTTAACTTACTTGCCTCCTTCTTACTAGCTTTATAAAAGATGAGTGTGTGGTCAGCAAAGAATAGGTGAGTAACTATTGGCCCATCTTTGCTGATCTTTAGGCCATTTAGTTGCCCTGAGTAGCAACTTTTTTTAACAGGTTAGAGAACCCTTCTGAATGTAACAAAAAGAGTTAAGATGATAGGAGATCACCTTGCCTTATCCCTCTGGAAGGTACAATATATTCCTTGATTTCACCATTGATATTGAATGAATAGGAAACAGAATTGATGCAACTCATTATCCACCTTATCCAAGTCTCATTAAACCCCATTTTTCCATCATTGCTTTCAAATAACCCCATTCCACTCTGTTATAAGTTTTGGACATGTCAAGTTTTATAGTTGTACATCCATCCTTCCCTTGTTTCTTGTTTTTAAGGAAATGCAAGCACTCATGAGCTATGATGATATTGTCCAAAATTTGTCCATTTGGAATAAAAGCTGATTAGTTTTTACTGATACAACACTCAAGAATAGGTCTGATCCGATTTGCTAGGATTTTGGAAATGGCTTTGTAGAGAACATTGCACATACTTATAGGTCTGTAGTGTCTAAGATCAGTAGGAATATCAACTTTAGGAATAAGAGAAATGATAGTATGGTTCAGGGACTTTAGGATATGATAAAATGAAAAAAAAAACTCTTAATGGCTTTTACCACCTTCTTCTTTACCACATTCCATAATTTTTGAAAGAAAAAAGGAGTCATCCCATCAGGCCCTGGGGCCTTATTGGGATTCATAGAGAAAATAGCTGTTTTTATTTCATTTTCTTCCACAAGCCTAGTAAGATTGTCATTAATCTGATTGGTAATTGTTTTAGGTATACCTTCCAGTATCATATCAAGACAATCTATATTAGCAGATGTAAAAAGCTGATTGTACTACTTAGCCACCTCTCGAGCAATCTCATTTTCATTGTTTGTCCAAGAGCCATCTTCTCTTTGCAGATTCCCCATCTTATTCCTTTTCCTTTTCCCTTTCACAACTGCAAGAAAATATTTAGTGTTTTTCTCTCCTTCTCTCAACCAGTTCAGCCTAGCTTTCTGGCTCTAGTGTTGCTCCTCTTCTTTATAGGCCACACTTAGCTGCTATTTCAAATTTGCTACTCTTCCTTCACTCTATGAACTTCTTTCCTTTTCTAGCAATTGTTTTAGATGAGAGATCATTTTCCTAGAGTTGTCAATGAAATTATTCCTCCATTTCAACAGTGCTACCCTGCATCTCTTAATCTTACTTACCACTTTAAACATTCTAGATCCCCTTATATTCTCTTCCCAAACTTCCTTTATGACATCTCCTATTCATTCTCTTTGAGTCCACCTTTTATCAAAAAAAAAAAATCTTTGTTTTATCTCCCCACTCTGCTACTGATTCGACCATGTCCAAGGATTTCCTTCATAGCCAATGTCTACTAGCTGGTTCTCATTGATAAAGTTTCTAAAGTCATGGAAACTCCACTCCTCCCTGGCTCTTTCTCCCCACTTCTCATCATTAGAACACAGGTCATTAAAGTCTCCAATAATTATTCAGTTTTTGCCCCATAGCTCTTTCCTTCTTCTAATCACTTCCCATTGACTCTTTCATATTTGACTGTCACAACTTGCATAAATTCCTATAAGCTGCCACTCACTTTTCACTTCTTCATCATTGAGTAGGGCTTCAATTGTAAATGCTAAGTGATTTATGTCCTTAATTCTGGTCTTATTATTCCACATCAGTGTCATTCCCCCTGATCACACATTTCCTCCATCACAAAACAATTGTCAAATTCAGTATCCTCTTGACCTTCTCCATTTACTTGGCTTTGTTTTAGTTTCACTCAAGAAAATCACATTTGGGGAGAGGAGGTTGTTTACCACCTTCAGACAAGGAATTGTCAATGGGCTCCCTGCACCTTGACAATTCCACACCACAGCTCTCATCAGTCCTTTAGGGACCAGTAAGGGCTGATCCCTTCCCCTCGTTGCATCTCACCGCATTCCTCCTTATTAATGTCTCCCATGCATTTTTTAACTTGAGAATCTTGCTCCTCAGCTTCTTTCATTTCTTCATCCCTAAACTGGAACTTCCTCTTAGAGCCAATAAGATTTTTAAGAGGAGTTCTATTACTTTTTGCTCTTGGAACTATTCTTCTGTAGCTTTTCCCTCCTTTACTAGTACTTTCCTGATTCACTTTTTCATTAGGTTCATCCGGATCCATGGTCATAAGCATGTCCCTTTCTTCACTCCCTCCCTGTCTTTAGGCCTGTCAACGGGTCGGGTCTAGATCCGGATCCGGACCGGATCCGTGAAATTATTGCGGGTATGGGTAGGGATTTAATTCCGTTTCCCGGATCCGGATCCGTTTTGTCAAACAAAAAAATGGGTCGGATACGGAATATAGTATTCTGACCCGTATTAGACCCGGATCCGGATATAAATGAATTAATAATTTAAAAAATATATATTTATCAATATAATTTGATTAGGGCGATGTATTTGAGTAAAGTCAATTTGATTTCTTTTCTTATTTGGTTTTTTCTTTGCATTAGTTAGAAATTAGTTTACAAATATATTTTTTTCTCATTTTTATTAGAAATTATAAATTTTGCTAAATTTGTTCGGGTAGACCCGACCTGGATCCGGGACCCGCCGGATCCGGATCCGGAACATAGAATAAAAGACCCGTCGGATAAACGGGTCGGATTCGGGTCGGTATAGTAATTCGGGTCCGGGTCCGGAATAATGAATTCCGGCCCGGACCCGACCCGTTGACAGCCCTACATGTCTTCCTGTCTCTTCCCCATCTATCCTTATTCCTCCATTCCCCTCCTTTCTTGCTTGCCCTTCTTTCTTATCCTGAACCTCCTTTGCTTAAATAAAATTTGTTTTCAGAACCTGCATAACCTCGGTTACATTTTCTCCTCCAATACCTATAGCTGTAGTCCTATCACACTCCTTTTCCAGACCCTTTTCCCTTATATCTCCATAGTTATGTTTTGGAAGGATCCTCTCTTCCTTTCTCATCTTTACCTCTGGTGGTCTTTCCTTTTCTGTTATCCCTGAACCTTACTCAGTAACTGATTGTTCTTGCAGCTATTTCCAGTTCTTTGTCTAGGTTCTGTTTGTTTTGCCTGACTACTCAGATGTCTCTTTTGACCAACTCTCCATCCTTCATTCCCTAAACTTGCCTATAAGGTGTCCATATCTTTTGATTACTCTCTTTCTGGGAGGAACCCTTACCATTGGGAGCTCTCAACCAAGATCCATATTGATTCTGCTTTTAACCCTTTTTCACAAGAATGGGATCTTTACAATTCCTTTCGCTATGTACAATGTTCCTATAACTATAGCAGAAATTTGGACATTTTTCATATTTGAATGACAACCATTTGTTCACTCCATTCATCTACACAGTGGTTCTCTCTGTAGTGGTTGATTGATGTTTGCCTGCACCAATATTTTCATATGTTTACCTTCTTTTCCTCCTGTTTGTGGTATTATAACCTCCCTCACCTCATTAAATATCGCTCCAATTTTCTTTTCCATAGATTTGGACGTGTATAGGGAGGTTCCAGATTTGCACCCACAAAGGAGCTATATTAAAAGCTGATTCATTTTCTTCTATACCCACCTCCCATTCTCTCAGGACCAATATCTAGTTATCTATAACCCAAGGGCCTTCAAATAGTATCCTCTCCTTTTTGTGTGCATCCGATATTGTGAATTGAAATAGATTTGCTCCCAATTCTGTGACTTTTAGTTCTTTGGGGTAACTCCATGCCACTGTTACTAAATTTTTCACCCCAGTGAAGTTAGCTATTTTCTACCTCTCTTTTTTTTCCTATTAGACTACCTTGACATTCCAATATTCCTTCATCCACAGCTCCCAAATCCAGAAGGGTACCCCTATTTCCTTATTTGAGAGTGCAAACTTCTGCATAATATCCACTAGTTCTTCTGCCATATTATCAACCAAGAGATACTAGAGGTATTCCTTACAATTACTACTAAGACTACTACTAATCAAGCTTGATCTTAAGAAGGAAATTTAAAAACATAAAATTTTCTCTAGATAAAAGCAAACCCAAACAGACCATCTCAAAATAAAGCTGAAAAAAAAAATGAAGGAATAAGAGTCGCAAAAGAGGGACAATAGCTAAAAACTAACTGACCTTGGCTCCATTGTACAGAATCTGTCCATTGACCAAAATACCTATTTAATGCTGTCTTTAATAGTCCTTGTTGGCTAAGAACCGACTAGCTCCATCTTCAAGTTCTTCCTTAAATATGCCTCTTTTATGACTAATGATCCTTCTGAATTCTGTAGCTTCAATTGGTGCACTAATCAGATGGACGAGCTTTAAATTTTTGGAAGTTAGTTCAGATGCAAACTTTGAATTGTACTTGAATGTTGTTTGAATTTTGAAAAAGTTTAAAGTTCCCACCAAGGATAAAAGAACTCTCTTCCCAAGAGAGAGAAAAGGCCTCTACACGTGAGAGGAGTTCATAGTGAACATTAATCACTTGCTTATTTCTTTACTCACCACAATTCTCTTTTCAATGTTCAATGTGCTTTTTATGCACAGTGAACTTCGCTAAAAAGCTTTTTTTGTTCCACCTTTACCCTTAGTGATGTGCATGCTGACTTGTTGAATAAAAAATTTGATCCATTTGACAAGAAATTGGTCAAAGTAAGAAGTTGAGAGGTGGTGAAATTATTGTGGGCCCCATTTATGACTTGTTGAATAAGAAATTTGACCCAAGTTAGATAGTATTACTTATGCGTCGTTAATGAAGGGACAAAGGAAATTTCAAATTATAAAGTAGTTAGAAATATTATACGTGACAAATATTTTGAAATAGCAAGAAAAGAAAAGTAGGACACTTTCAATGGAACGAAGGGAGTACTTGATTATTTTAACAATATAACAGTAAGTTAAATGAATTAAGCATAATAAGCAAGTTGTTTATTTATTATAATGTCAAAATATGCATTAAAGTACAAAAAATAACTACTCATTCCTCTAGTTTTTTCGTTTACAATCCCATATGCAAAAAGTATAGCTTAACTATTCCATAAAATGATACTTTGGAAGTAATCACATAGAGTGCAAAATAGGAGTACACAAATAACATCACTATTTAGATATAAATCTTAGTTTTATTATGTTTGCTAAGATAAGTTCTGAAAAAAATCTTTTATTAGCCTAAATTTTATATATAAAAGATCATATATGCATAGAACTAAGCACTTAAATATTAAATTAATAAAAATAAATTAGCATGTAATTGAAAGGTATGTGCAATTTAAATTTAAAGAAAATTTTTTCATATAATAGATTACTTTTAATAAGTCATTGCATAATGCTATTGCAGTTAATAATAAACCAATGAGCTAAGTAGTAAGGTCAAAAATATTGAAAGAGGAGTAAAAGTTTAATTTTATTCATAAAGCAAAAGCATGGTAAATAGAAATATATCACGTATATAGCTCACTAGTATACTTGGTGTTAGATTAATATATCATCTTTGATCTAAGACAAAAACTAAATATCACATATTGTAATAAAATTTGATGTATTATATTTTAAATTGATTGGAAAATTACTATAAAAATACAAAATTGAAGAAAATTAGAAGAATAGAATTCTTGTATTACTTTTAAAAACTTATTCTCATCCTCAATTTGTAATTGTCGAAGAAGAGAAAGCATCAACGTATCCAAATACTACTCTTTGTTGGTACAATTAGAGTTCCTAATTATCTTCGTAGAGGGTGGCATTCAAGAATACATGATTGAATGAAGGTTGGTCCGTAAATTTTGAAACAGTGTACATGTTGAAAAAAAATAAAAATTGAATGGTAGGTTAATACACTTGAACTGAGTCAACTAAAATTAGTTAACAATTAGTGAGATGGGATCAGAAAACCTTGAACTCGTTTGATTGCAAATTTTTAGAGTTTTTATAAAAAAAATATGTTTTAATAATTTGATACATGTAAGATAAAAAAAATTTAAAAAATGTGTTAGGTAAAAAAATTTTAAAAATGTGTTAAGAGAATTTTCCTACACAAACTCGTACGCTAAACAAGGCCTTTGACTCTTTTGTATACCTACATTGCCCCAGGCCAAAGGGAAAGGTACTACTATTACAATTTACAACCCATGTTTCCCGACTAAGTAGCCAACCAAGTAGTCACGTGACCAACTGGGATTCTAACTCTAAGGCAACTGGTTGATGGTTTTTTATTATATATATACCAGATGGGATGAGGGGTTAGCCCCTTAAACCAGGAAAGTAAATAAAGAAAATTAAATAGAAAGCATAAGAGTTAGGAAGTGGGTCGCAGTCGAACTGTCACTCAGTTAGAGTGTTAGTTCAGGCGGTAGAACCAGCCATTAGATGGTTAGTATAAACAGAATAAATAAACAAGTAAATGAATATGAATATAGGCGACTCAGCCGACCATTTGACAAAATGAGATTGAATATGAGAATAAGAGGACTTACAGAATATGAAGCTTGCACAAGGTTTGTTTCCTTATTTGATTCTAAAAACTAACAGATAAAAACTAAGAACTAGTTTGTAGAGAGAAGGAGGAGAGTTTCTTCAAACTAGAGAGAGCGAAGAACTTGAAGAATTGGTGTTCTGAAAGGTGTGTGGATTGTATTGGGTTTGAGAGGTATTTATAGCAAAATTTTTGTATTGCTACAGTACCCGCTATAGTGATTTTTACTGTTTGCTACAGTGTACAGTACCGCTACAGTGCGCGCTACAATGCATCGTTTGTCTTTTGTTGTTGTGTTTGCACAGTAACTTGCCGGACTGCTACAGTACTTCTGGTGCTACAGTGAAATGAATTTTTCTTGTTTTCTTCTTTCTTGTTCGTTGTTTTGTGACCTTATGGAATTTGTGAGAAAATTTCATAACAATCATCTTCATTTTTTAGGCCTTCAAATTCATCAGGTTTTGTTCTAGAACAGGAGGCCTTCTTTTTGTTTGGAGTTTCTTTTGATTGATCTAGTTGTAGAAGTATATCTTTGAGTTATTTGATAAATTCTTGTTTGTTAGTGATTGATGCCAGTTTGGCTGCTGAGATAGACTTCTGCTGCAAAAACTGGCTTGTTTGACTGTCTCCAGATTTTATTGAGCGAGGATTCCTCTGAAACCATGCCTGGATGTTTGCTGGTTGAATGAAATTTTTATTGAATATTGGCCACCATTTTGAATATCCTTGTCGGACTAATAATGGTGGGAACTGTTTTTGCTGTATGTATTCATATTTTCACTGGTAGACCCATGCTACCGAGAATATGAAAAAGAAGTGCAGGCTGATTGGTATATAGTTGTTTGGGGGTTCAAATCTTTCTTTGAATAGTTTGTAGCTTTGTTTGATATCTGGAGGAAGAATTTTCAGATTAGATCCAAGTGCTTTCCACCACGCTACCAACCATGCTGGAAAATCATATTTGTTTGTTTTCAAAAAATAAAAAAGATAAGAATGTTGGTTCAATTCATTTTGGAAGGTGAAGGCATAGAACCAGGCTGCCTTATAATCCCAATAAGTATATCCTGGGGGATTAAAGGAAGTAGTAAAAGGTTTGGATTTGCTTAGGTTTGTTCCCCATTCTGATGGCTTGATAACCTTTTAAATTTGGGCACTGGAATGAGTATTGATGTATTTCCCGGTAGAGTTTTCATTTTTGTCTTTCATCTCTATTTTGTGGGGTTTAAGGACCAGAGATTTTGAATCCATGAGAATGAGTTTGTAATATTCAAGTGTTTTGATAAGAGTTTGAGGTATGAAATTGTAAGTATCTGGAAGAATAGTTCGGGCCAGTATGTTTGGGTCATCATGCCAATAATCAAGTTCAATTTGGACTACAGGAAGTAGGTACTTGATTTGACATATGGGCAAGAGGTTTTATTTGGTTTTGGTTTGAAGTTAGCTAGGGTTTTGGGTTCTTGAATTGTGAGTGTTTTGGGCTTGATGTTTTGGGTTAAGGCTATTTTGAGGTGACTTGGTGCATCCCAAATAGGATACCCTGTTGATTCAGGCTGATATCCTAGTGATTCAATCCATTGTTTGAGACGTTCAAAGTATACTTGTTTTTCATCATCCTCTTCGGCTATATCAACCCATGTTTTAGGAGAAACTATGAATATGGGTTGAGAAGAAGAGAGGATTTGGAATCTGTTTGGAGACAAGTTTGAAGAAGATTTTTTCTCTGTTTGAGATGAACTAGAAAAACTCAAGAAGTTTTGTTTGGTTGTTTGGGAAGAGGGTTCTGATTTGTCTGGGGATTTTTCCTGCTGTTTCTTTTTCCTGGGTATCTTATCTTCCCTGCAAGAATTCACGAGTTAGATAATCAGGAATAGAATTTGAAGATCCTTTAATATATTCAATATCAAAATCAAAGATTGATAAAATTGCTTGCCACCTTGCAAAGATTTGTTTAGAGGCAAGGTTTTTGACATCTTTTTGTAAAACATCTTTAGCTGACTTACAATCAACCCGAAGTAAAAACTTTTGGTTTAGCAGTTCAATTTGAAATTTTGTAATACATAAAACTATTGCTAAGATTTTTTTTTTTGATAGTAGAATAGTTTTGTTGAGAATTGTTCCAGCGTTTGGAAGCAAAAGCAATTATCTGTTCTTTATTATTTTTTGTTTGTTTAAGAATACCACCATATCCTAGATCAGAAGCATCTGTTTCCACAATTTTTGGAATTGTTGGATCTGGAAGAACTAAGCAAGGAATGGCTTTGACTTGGGTTTTCATTTTTCTGAATGTTTCTGTATGGATATCCGTCCATAAAGGCGGAGTGATTTTTAGTCTATCGTATAGAGGTTTGGCTATGTTGCTAAGATTTGGAATGAAATCTGAGACATAGTTTAAACAACCCAGGAATCTTTAGAGTTGTTGTTTGTCAAGAATTTGGTTAGGAAATGTATCGACAAACTAGATTGACCTATTGATGGGGGTAATAGTTCCTTGGTAGATGTGATGTCCAAGGAACCGAATTTTCATTTGAAAAAGGCTGATTTTCTTTTGGGATACAACCAAACCATTTTTCTGAATAACGTGAAGGAAAGTGTTTAGATGTTTGAAGTGTTGTTCAATATTTTCTGAGAATACTAGAACATCATCAATATAGACGATAATGAATGAGAAGTAAGGACTGAATATCTCATTCATAATCCTTTGGAATTTTGAGAGTGCATTTTTGAGACCAAATGGCATCACGTTCCATTCATAATGCCCGAATGGTACTGTGAATGCTGTCTTGTATCTGTCTATAGTATGAATTTGTATCTACCAAAATCCAGACTTCATATCAAATTTTGAGAATATTTTGGCAGAATAGAGCCTTTGAAGCAGATCCTTCTTGTTTGGTATAGGATATCTAATCCACCGGAGAGCTTTATTCAGGGTTTTGTAATTGATTACCAGTTTTGGAACTCTTCTCTCGATTTTTGATTGTTTGTTGATGTAGAATGCTGGACAGCTCCATGGAGATTGATTGGGACTAATGATTCCTTTGGTCAGAAGGTCATTAATCTCCTTTTGGCAATGTTGAAGCAATTCTTGATTCATTTGTATAGGCCTTCTTTTGTTGGAATATTCTTTTCCTCAAAATCAGGTTGATAAGGAAGGCGGACAGTGTGTTGTTTACTTGTCCAAAATGCATTTGGAACCTCTGCACAAACCATTCCTTGGATTTTTGTTTGCAGATTCTAGATTCTTTGTTGAATTTCTGGTCTCTTAAGTTACTCATCTATCCTTTTGTAGGCAATTTCTTCTTTCAAGAAATTGATTTGACTATATTTTAGGAATAGATAATTTAGTGTTTTTTGAACTGTTTTTCTAGAGAATGGTAGAAGAGCATCTTGACCACATTTTTAGGGTATAATCCCATCATCAGTGGTCAAGTAGGGAATAAGTTTGGTTACAAAAGTTGTTCCAAGAATAACATTATTGGTTAGGTCTTTTGCTAAGAGGAAGGTTTCTTTAATGGATACAGATGAAAATTGGACTTGAATGTTTGAGAGTTTGAATTGAAGCAAATTGCGCGAAATGTCACTAAACTATTGCGAAGTGCCTGTTCTGATCACTAAACTTTTTTATTAGCAACAAATGTCACTGAACTAGTAAATCTGTACCATTTTAGTCATTCAGTGTATTTATGCCGTTAGGAGAGACGAAAAGTCACTTTTTGAGGGGCAATTTCGTCCACACAGCTGTTAAAAAATTTATACCCTCGTTCTTCTTTACCCACAGCCACCCTATCACCTACATTGCTACCCACCACCATCACTTCCACCTCCACTCTCTTTCCTCTCCCTTTTTCTTTCTTCTTCCTTATCCTCCCTCTTCCTTCCTTCCCATCCTCTCTCTTCCCCTCCCCCCTACCTTCTCTTTTCTCCTCTTCTACTGGAACCCCCCTTCCCTCCCATTTTTGATCCTGACCAGAGCTCCATCTACAACCTTCAATCCAAGCTCATCGGAGAACAACAACAAACGGCAGAGACCTTGCACCCTCATTCTTCAAGATTTGAGCAAATGCTTCTGGAATGGGCGGAGAACTCTCACTAAACTTCATAATTTAGATCATAGAATGGAACAAAGAAAACTCTTCAAGTTTTCCCCTTCAAAGAGAGAGAAAGGAATTCAAGTTTGCCCCCTATCACAAACCAATATAGACAAAGTTTCTTGACTTACAATACTCCAAATTTGGTGTCTTTCTCAACTTGCAAATCATAAACTGGGACATGGGTAGGATGCGCCTGGATTGTCAGCTTCAAACTCTCCTCTCAGATTTCTGGTGTCTGATGAGGAAGAGAAGATATGAGGTCCAAAGTCCAATTCTCAACCCCACAGGCCTTCACACTATCAATAGCCTTATAAATCTCTTTCACACCATGAGCTCTCCCACAAGCTTTCAACAGACCATCTTGAAAAGCCTGCACTCCTAAGGACACTCTATTTACCCCCAACTCCATCAACTCCTTCAATTTCTCCCTATCAAACGTGCCAGGGTCCATTTCCATTGACATCGCAGCTTCCAAAGACACTCCGATTTGAAACTCAAAGTTTCAAGCACCAAAGAAACCAAAGAAGGTGTCCCACCACCAAAAAATACCATTTCAAGAGATGGGTTGGGGTTTGAATTCAATGAGGTGGCTTTAATTTCTCTGCAAAGAGTTTGAATGTAGTTTAAAATTCGTGGGTCCTCCTGTGTTGCAGAGGAGGATCCAAGAGCGATAATTGGGAAGTCACAGTAGTGGCATCGTTTTCTACAGAATGGGAGGTGAATGTAGGCTGACTTAGGCGGCAGCTTGTGCAGCGGTGTATTGGTGGACATGGTTGTGTCATTTTGTCGAACAGTTTGTGGGGCTTGAGACGATGTGTTTGTGATAGATTTTAAGAGTCTTAGAGGTATGATTTTGGTGGGAAAGGTTGTTGACAAGGGAGTGAAGGATAATTTTAACATGGTAGCCGTCGGACTTGAGTGCTAACGAAACTACCTTTTTGTGCAATTGGCACCAATTACTAACAAGTGCGGCCCCTGCGGCAATTAAGGACACCAGCACCAGAAGTCATTGATGCGACCATGGAAGACGACTTGGCACCTAAACTTGAAGCACTGGCATAGCTGGCCGAGGCCCTTGCTCCAGATGGAGTAAAATAGGCACCATTAAGCATCAGGTCGCCCTCTGATCTCCAGTTCCAATTCTTCCACTGGTATTCAGCAGTTTCAACCCTCTTTGTTACCTGTCAAAACCAGTCCATTTACATAAACAGGGATCAGTTCAATGAGGTCATGGTTGATAAAAAGTCATCACTGGGTAGATGCTGAATGCTAGTAACTGTATATTACCTCCTTTGCAAAAGGATTAAGCGGGGCAAGGTAACGATTTCGGATCTTGACGGTGCTGCCATTTAGATCGGTCATCTCCTTTATGTCTTTGCCAGACACGGAACCATTGACTATGTAAAAGCTTCAAGGAAAAGATTGTGTGGACTAAATTGCCCCTCAAAAAGTGACTTTCCGTCTATCCTAATGGCATAAATACACGGAATGACTAAAACGGTACAGATTTACTAGTTTAGTGATATTTTTGGCTAATAAAAAAATGTAGTGATCAGAATCGGCACCTCACAATAATTTAGTGACATTTCGCACAATTTGCTCTTTGAATTGAATGTTTAATTGGGAACCATTAGCTCCTCTAAGGCTTTCTTTTGTTTTTTTAAAAAATCTTGTTGGAATAATTCCTTCTTGAATACAGCTAAGATCAGCTCCTGTATCAAATAAAGCTTTTGTTTCTGCAATATAATTGTTATTAATAACTAATCTTATAAGAACAAAATATTTTTTGTAAAATATTATATTTGACTGAGAAGGATTCTCAATGATATCGTCATCAGTGGTTGATTGGGCTGTTTTTGAATTGTTTTAGCTTGTCTTTTGAGAGAAGCAATTTCTGTTTAAAGATTTTTAACAGTTATCGGTTTGACATTAGGTTGAGTTTTAGTTAAGACATTTATTGTAGAATATCCTATGTTTAAGGAGTTTCCTATGTCTTTTCTTGCATCAAGATTAGTAATATTATTCGAATTATTCATTGGTTGGCTTGATACTAAAATGTTAGATCCTTGGTTTGGTAAATCTACTGGGTTTGATAAATCTGTGGTTTCTGGCTTAGTTTGAATCTGATCTACAAGATCTGGTGTAAAATATTGAGTTTTTATAATTTTTGGCATAGAAGATGCAGGTTTTGAAATATTTTGGACTGGATTTTTTAGTCTGGTGCGGACACCTGAGATGTTTGAGACTCATACCAATCAAATAAATGAATATGTTGTTTTATTTTTCTTAAAAAGTCATAAGAGTTTTCTTGTATATTTTTTCAGATTTCTCCCTGATATTTGTCAAAAAATTATTTTCTTTTAAAATGATTGTGGTTTGCAAAGAATTCCGATCTAAGGCATTGTTTGTCAATCTAAAATTTAGAAGGTTTGTTTTCTAGTTTTTCTTGAATAAGGATTGATTGCTCAATTCGAGCAATTCTGGTTTGAAGATCATCTAATGGTTTGTTGTTTAAAGAAGTTTTGAGAAGACTAAAGTTTGTTTTGTAAGAAGCCATAAGCAAAGATAAATAAATATCAAAATAAAACGAATTAAACTTGTGAAATAACAATAATCCTCTTTCCTTTGGCACAGAATCCTTCGGAATCCGTGGAGGATATCCATTTTTCTAAACTGATTATAGCAGAGATAGTGAGGAAATTACAAGAAAAGATCTAATCTTTTAAGAAAGATTAACCATACATGACGATCATTTTTCCATCATAATAAAGATAGTAATAAGGCTACAAGAATAGATCTAACCTTTTGAGAAACATTAACTATGCATGACGACTATATTTTCAAACAAAATCATAATATTAATAGTAAAAATTCATGAAATTGATCCTTTGACATTATAGCAGAGATAGTGAGAAAATTACAAGAAAATATCTAATCTTTTAATAAAGATTAACTATACATGACGACCATTTTTCCATCATAATAAAGATAGTAATAAGGCTACAAGAATAGATCTAACCTTTTGAGAAACATTAACTATGCATGACGACTATATTTTCAAACAAAATCATAATATTAATAGTAAAAATTCATGAAATCGGATCTGATCCTTTGACACTTTACCGTCCTGGATCTTGGACCACAAGAACCGTAACATCCCTACAGGACTGCCAAATCTCATGACTTTGCCTGGACCGGAGGTTAGCAATTACAGGCTCCATATCCCTTGGACAGATCCAAAGTTATAAAATCAATACTATCACTACTATAATAAGTTTGAATACATTAGATAATAATCACGAAATTGACCAGTCTCATCAGAAAGATCTAAACTTGTAGATCTACACTAGCAACATCATCAATAAAGAAAGATGGTAATCACGAAATTAAGCAATCTCATCAGACAGATCTAAAATTGTAGATCTAAAGTTGAGATATCCACATTTATAACAAACAATTTTTCTTTTAATAAACTTTCTCTTTCTTTCTGGTCTTTCTAGTTTATCTTCTTTAGGTCTTTTATATTTTAATTTTTTATATTTTTTAATTTTCTTTTTGTATGCTGATGGTGATTTAATTCTTTTGATTCCAAATGCATCACAAAATGATCCTACTTTCTTGGTTTTAGAACCATATTTTATTTGTAATCTTAATTCTGAACATAACATTAATCCTTCTTTTTTGACAAATGCAAATAGTTGTCCGAAAGTAATGTTTTCAAATGAAATTACATCTGTTCCCATTTCTTTTTGTAAACTATCCATTATTCTTTGTGAAAATAGACTTAGTAATCCTGTTATGAATCTTTCTTTCCAAAATGAAGCATTACAATCTGGTCTTCTTAATACATTTGTTAAAAACATATCTTTATACCATCTAAAGTCTGATAATGTAGGACATCTTAAATTTGTTAAAAATGTTTTATTAGAATTCAATTCTTCTTTTGGATTTCCTATGAAATACATTACTATTGTTACTATTAGAAATTCTGCAGCATCTGATTTAATACTTTGAGGTGATGGCTATCTTTCTTTACTTATTATAATGTTGCTAGTATAGGTCTACAAGTTATATCTGTCTGATGAGATTGCTTAATTTCGTGATTACCATCTTTCTTTATTTATGATGTTGTTAGTGTAGATCTACAAGTTTAGATTTTTCTGATGAGACTGGTCAATTTCGTGATTACTATCTAATGTATTCAAACTTATTATAGTAGTGATAGTATTGATTTTATAACTTTGGATCTGTCCAAGGGATATGGAGCCTGTAATTGCTACCCAGGCAATATAAACTTGTAATAAGCATAAATATTTGGACTTACAATGAAATTGAGTAGACAACGGAAGCTTTGAGCAAAATAAACCCTTGATTCTTTTATTGAATAATCTTGACAATAGCTAGAGTACAGGAGTTGTTTGAAGTAGGTAAGAGTAGGTTTGAAGTAAGTGAGAGTAGGTAAGAGGTTTGCATTTGTAAGATGTAAACTGAAATTTTTCTCTGATCTATTCGCCGATACCTTCATTCTGCAATCTTCCTTCAATTTATAGAGGCTCGGGACTTCTTCATTTGAATTTCATTTCTTCTTCATTTGGCAGTCCTGTAGCGATGTTACGGTTCTTGTGGTCCAAGATCCAGGACGGTAAAGTGTCAAAGGATCAGATCCGATTTCATGAATTTTTACTATTAATATTATGATTTTGTTTGAAAATATAGTCGTCATGCATAGTTAATGTTTCTCAAAAGGTTAGATCTATTCTTGTAGCCTTATCACTATCTTATTATGATGAAAATATGGTCGTCATGTATAGTTAATCTTTCCCAAAATGTTAGATCTTTTCTTGTAGTGTCCTCACTATTTTTGTTATAATTGATTTAGAAAAATGGTTATCCTTCATAGATTCTGAAGGATTCTGTGCCAAAGGGAAGAGGAATATAAAATTCATTTATTTATTCAAACTTATTTGTTTAATTGCTCATGGCTTCCTTTTTTAGAATTAATTCTACCTCTTCTAGTTCTTCTTCAAATACCAAACTAAAAAAAGAAATTCATATAGCAGACATCAATCAAGACATGGACAATTGAAAAATTTTCAAATATACCCAAATTGATAAAGGGATAGAAAGTTGATATTTTCTACTTTACACTATACAATCAAAATAGTAGAACAAACTATAGCCTTAGATGCTTATCATGAAAAAATCAAACTACTTTCCAAAAGAACAATAGAAAAACATAAACAAAAATATAATTATATTCATTTTGGATTAGTACAAATTTCAGCCAAACCTTTGACAAGAGAAGGATTAGACACACCCCTACTCTTTTGTCTTAGAGATAGTAGATTCTTAGAATTCAATAATTCTCTCATAAGAATGGCAGAAATTAGTCTTTGTGGAAGACCAGTATATTTTGATTGTTTTTCAAACTTTACAGTCTCTTTAAAAGACAAAAATATTTTAGATGTTTTAACATTAAACATAAAAACTGCTAACTATTGAGTCAAAACAGGAACTCTTCTTGTAGCTATTATTTATAGAATTCAATATAAAGTTATGAATTCAGCATTCAGGGCTGGAGCCATAAAAACATTACAAAAAGGAGAGACAGTCCTATTCCAAACAGATCTGGTTAGATTTCGGATCACAGTTTCAAGATCTATTACCTGGAACCAGATCTCACTGCCAGAAAGTTGGGTTCTTTCTGAAGTAGTTCCAGCAGATCCAATACAGAATACAACTATTTCAAGTATCCAACAATTTGCTTTTGGAGCTGTCCAAATCAAATTTGACAGAACTATGAGTTTCAGGGTATCATCTTCATCAACAACTGGTATAAATATGCCTAGATACTCAATAGGAAGAAGACCAGTTTCAGACAGGCCACTGACTTCTTCTATCTCAACATGACTTCAAGATCTAGATCTCTCTGCTAAAATTTCACAAGCAAAGTATGCAACCAGTAGGCCTACCCCATCAGAAATCCAAGATAGATCCTCTGATGATCCGGATCAGGAAGCACTTCCTAAATCTCCTACATATTTCTCCATAACAGATAGTCATCCTCAACTTGACGAATTGAGGATACTTACTATGGAATATTAAATTGACAAACAGAATCTCAAGACAGAATTTTATGCAGAACACAATCATGCCAAGAGAAACTAGTTCTTTGACAAATATAAGAGACAACATCGACAAAAAATACAAGAAAAATTTTATGAATTTCTCGGAAGAACCAAACAACATATTCAGTTCTTCGATTGGTTCGAAATATATTCACAAAGAAACGGGATTGATTATCCTTTTTCTCAAGCAACAAATGTGGTAAAAAGGTGGCAAACAACTGAAAGAGAGATTCAAGCAGAACTTCCACCATCAAAATCAATCACTTTCTCATACAAGTCAACAGAAATCAATGCCAAACTGTTCAAGCTCAAAACTGCCCAAAATGAAGAAACAGTCAATGGCAAGGATATTCAGGGGATCTACGAACAGAATAACTACACCAACAAGTACTTACCAACACTTCGAGAATATCTCCTAACCAGGTCTATTCCTAAAACTCCTTCTATAAACACCTCCTCATCAAATCCACTTTTCAAACCTCATGAAATACCAACCAAATTCCATAAAGACCTCCAAATCAAACCATTAACCCAATTAGAAAAATGAATGGCCAAATAGAACAATCCTTTTCTACCCCAACATCCAAACAAGGATCAAACAACCAAGGATCCACAAATGTTAGCCAATCAGTTTGTACAATAACCAAAGAAGAATTCCAAGAATCTTTGGGTATAAGCAAACTACAACCCTCTTCTTCACAAAATCAAATTATCAATTGGAAAATCCACAAAAACTATACTACTTCAGAGCTACCTATCCAAATGTCCTTCTTGAAGAAAAGCTCAACATCTTTCAAAATTCATATAATGCAAACAACATATATGAACGGAGTATAGATGGAGTATCAGAATACAACATTCTTACAATCCTTCAACAAATGACAATGGTGGCAACAGCTTATCGAACATCACATAGCTGTACCGACCAATTAGCTGCTCATATTCTAATTACAGGATTTACTAGGCAACTTAAAGGATGGTGGAATGAACACCTCACCACAGAAGACAAGGATAATATTCTCAATACAGTCAAAATTAATATTATTGGTGAACCAATTCTTCAAGATGGAGCCACCATCTCAGATGCGGTGGCAACATTAATATTTACTATTGCAAAAATATTCGTCGATGATCCAGGAATATTCAGGAAAAAATCCTCGAAACTGCTAAACAATCTCAAATGCAAAAGCCTATCAGACTTCAAATGGTACAAGGATACATTCTTAACTAGAATAGAATATATGTAAGATCAGACGAAAACAAAGCCTATTGGAAAGAAAAATTCCTTGATGGCCTTCCTAAATCATTGCGAGACCTAGTTCGAGAAGAGCTTAGAACTCAATACAACGAGACTGTGCCATGGGAAACAATAACTTATGGATAGTTAACCAGTCAAATCCAACAGGTGGCATTCAAAGTATGCCGACAAGACAAGATGTTCAGACAACTTACAAATGATCGAGCCCAAAGGAGAAAAGACCTTGGATCCTTCTGTGAACAATTTGGGCTACCAAATTGTTACAAAAAATCCCATAAAAGACCCAAACCTACAAAACAACTTGAAAAATTGTCCTATTACAAAAGGAGATACCAGCCCAATAAACAAACACTTTCCATACAACCATCACAAATCACTGAACCCCCATCTCCAATTATCTATCACAAATGCCACAAACCCGGACATATAGTCTGATATTGTAAACTCAATCAAAAAATCAATACCTTAGATCTAGAAAACCAGATCAAAACCTAGATATCAAATCTTCTGATTGAATCAGATACTGATGATTCTAAACGAGAAAAAGATTATATCAATCAATTAGATGATGACATCTCAACATCATCTTCCTCCCAAACTACTAATGATGAAGAGAAAAAGGAAGGTCATACAATCAATGTATTGGACTAGGGACCAAAACGTTCTCCTTGACATCATTGAAGATATTCCTGAAAAAGAGAAAAAATAACTCTATCTGAACAAATTCAAAGAATCCTTGAACCAAGTCTCAACCTCTTTGAATCCATTAACCAAAGACCCAAGACTTCTCAAAATCTATAATCTCACAAACATTCTTGATAGGTTTCCTTCCAAACCTACCAAACTCCTGACCCTTCAAAATCTCCAAATAGAAATTGATCTTCTCAAAGAAGAAATTAGGACAATCAAAGCTAAACAAGAACTTGACAGCCTTGTTCTTCAAAACCTAGTACCAATCAGAGAACCTATTAATTCAAATATCCAAGATGATACTGAATTCTTAAACCAATTATCAAAAAAATCCAAGGAAAACAAAGATCACTTGGTCCAAGTTAGATTACTGATTAGCAATAATTATGTAATCGAAACTGAAGCCTTATTTAACACTGGGGCAGACCAAAACTTATTCTTGAAGACCTTGTTCCATCCCAATTCTTTGAAAAAATCAAAGAAGTTCTTAGAGAAGCTGAAGGAGCTAAACTTGAAGTTAGTTTCAAACTAACAGATTTTCAAATCCAGTTCTCCTCTATATCAATCCCAAATACCTTTTTTCTGGCCAAAAAACTAACTAACAATGTTATATTAGGAATATCCTTTATTCGACAACTAATTCCTTACCTAACCACAGAGAAGGGCATAATACCCCAGCTCCTTGATCCTAATGCCCTCCTACCCTTCTCTAAACTATTTAAACTAATAAATTCTGTTTTGCAGGAAAATGATGAGCTCAATATCCGGAAAAATCAGCAACTGGATTTCAACCAAGCTTGCTGATAGTACACTAATGCATATTTCAAAAGATTATTATTCCTACAAACAGGAGTGTAGGGAAGACAATATTAGGTACTTTGATGTTGTATCCTACAACACAGAGACTGGTCAACGAATTCCTCCACATCTCAGGCATGAACATAATAACATTGCTGCAAAACCAACAAACAATACCGTCCGAAACTTGAAAGATCAAAGCTTCATGAAGTGGAGAAAAATTTAAAAATTAATTCTCAACAGACATTGGCTCAAGGAATGGGGAATACAAACATCTGAATATGACAAAATGATTCAGGAGACAAAACAAGAGTTATCCACAACAATCTGCTAAAAATACAAGCAGATATTAAAGATGGTTCAATCATAACAAAATTTAGAAAAAATCATTCTTACTATAGCACCGAAAGCACTGTAGCAGTCTAGCAAATTACTGTGCAAACACAGCAACAAAAGACAAACGATACACTGTAGCGGTACTGTACACTGTAGTAAACAATAAAAATCACTGTAGCGGGTACTATAGCAAAACAAAAATTTTGCTATAAATACCTCTCAAACCCAACACAATCCACACATCTTTCAGAATACAATTCTGAACACCAATTCTTCAAGCTCTTCCCTCTCTATAGCTTGAAGAAACTCTCCTCCTTCTCTCTGCAAACTAGTTTTTAGTTTTTATATTTTAGTTTTTAGAATCAAGCAAGGAAGCAAGTCTTCTGCAAGCTTCATATTCTGTAAGTCCTCTTATTATCATATTCAATCTCATTCTGTCAAATGGTCGGCTGAGCCGCTTATATTCATATTCATTTACTTGTTTATTTATTCTGTTTATACTAACCATCTATCGCCGGTTCTACCGCCTAAACTAACACTCTAACTGAGTGGCAGTCCGACTGCGACCCACTTTCTAACTCTTATGCTTTCTATTTAACTTTCTTTATTTACTTTCCCGGTTTAAGGGGCTAACCCCTCGTCCCGTCTGGTATCATATATATATATATTGTTTATTTTTTCTTTTGTACTTCTTTTTTGTCATGCATTTTGTACAGATATGATGTGATAATTCCATAAAATTATACTGGTTTGGACCACTATACCATATTTAATACGGCTAATTTCTCAGAATAATGCGAAAAAGAGAAAATATCACAAAAGTGATGCTGCTGTGGGCTCTCTTCTAGATTCAGGGTCGCCACAAATGTCAAATAAGGCTTCGTAGAAAATTTGATTTAATTTTTTCTGGAAGCCGGAACCAATATTTTTTCGTTTTCACAAAAGTTTCGCCGCAAATGGTGAATGAGGCTAAGAAAAAAAATATTTTTTTTTGAATTACCGCAAAGCATGAAAGATATTTTTTTATTTTTTTTTTAGAAACCCCAAATTGCATTTGCGACAAAGGAGAAACTGCCATTTGTGTCTTATCATCAATAGTAGTTTTCCCATGCTCTAGTAGCATTCAACATGAAAATAATTATATAAATATTCATGTGTTACTTCCCATGATGCTGTTCATGACATGCTAAATTTAAGCAGAAATGTCAGAGTCCTCTGCTAGTTGGAATTATTAATTTTTTTTGGAGTTGATCATTTTGTACGAGACAAAGTGGTGGCACCTAGCCTTATAATAGAGGATTTTGCAGCTGATAGTATGTTATATCACCATAATTGTTGACCTTATACAGTTGCAAAACCTCTGTAATATGTATCTCGATCCCGTTAATCATGCGCAGTGTGCTCAGTCTGGATTGATAGCGATATGAGAAAAGACTTTTGAAATATTACAATACTTGATTCAAGGAATGCGGATGATTGTTGGCCCATTTGACCGTCAAGATATTGACCCATCTGCCTCTCGTACTGTTCCTTTCAAGATGTCTATCGAGCATTTAGCTAAAGCAGATACGTGATAGAAATATAGGAAGGTAGGCGTTACAAAGGGGCACCTCTACACATGTTGTTCATGTACCCGACATATTTAATTTTCAATATGTCTTACTCGACATTAAAACCAAAAAATTCAAAAATGGATGATTTGGGCATATTAATTTTCAATTCATTTTATATTTTAAACCAGAAGGAAGCTAAAAGAATTTGTAGAGGATGATTAACACCATTTATGAAATTAGCACAATTTTTGTAGTTAAATTAAATTTTCAGCTTTCAGGGTTAAGGTTTACGTATTAGGGTTTCGGGATTAGTGTTTTTGGGTTGGAGTTTGTGGGCAAAATCATCGCAATTCCTTTTTTTTTAAAAAAAAAAATTTAAGGTTCGCTGCCCAATTGAGGTGCAGCGAATCCTTTAAATTTTTTTTTTTTTTGCTTTGCCACCCTTTTGAGTTGCGGTGAAGCCTTGTAAAATATATAAAAAAATCCAGTCCTTTTACTTCGTTGGCAATGAAAAAAAATGAAATTGAAATCAATTTTTTTTAACCTTATTTTTCATTTGCGGCGACCCTTAAAAACAAAACCAACCCCAGACAACCCATTTTTGTAATATTTTCTTATTTTAACATTATTCTAGGAAATTCGCCTATTTAATATAGATGTTTAGTGTTCTATAAATTCCTCCTGGAAATTAAGAATAGATTCACACACCTATAAAGAAACCGAAAAGATGGCTCCAATATTCTCTCCCCATAATAAATGCTTGTGGGCCATTATGCATTTACTTTACGTATTTGCCCTCCATTCTTTTTATTTCAAGGGAGACAAGTAGTGAAACTTATAAGAAATTTTGCACTATTTCAAGGATATTTTGTGAAAGTTGAGGAGGGATAGCTGCGTGCCCTCATCTTTAAGTATAGGTTGATCTATTTGATTTGAGTTTTGGTACATTCCAATTCAATTCAATTCATAAGCGAACTTTCGAATTTTTGGACTTTCGTGTCTTACATTAAAAAATTCAAGTTCAGTTTATACTTGTATATAAGTTTAAGGTTCAAATTGAACTCAGTCTAAATTCATAATTAAATACATAATTACATATAATATATATTTTATAATTATAAATAACTATAAATTTATATATAAATTATTAATATTTTATGTTATAACATGTACACTTATAAATTAGGGATAATTGCAGAAACCTCCCCTGAGATTTCTGACATTTGCATTGACCTCCCCTATCAATTTTGAAATTGCATTAACCTCCCCTAGAAAAAGCTGGAACTAATTTAAAGGTAAAAGTGTGTGAAATTACTAGAGTACCCCTATTGGATTTGACTTTACCAGATGAAAGGTTTGAGTACTTTCATCAAAACCAACGTTTAATTTGTTAAACAAATTAAACTAATCAAACTATTTCTGCATAGTTAAATTAATTAACTAATTTCTATTTTATCTAATTAACTAATTATCTAATTATCTAATTAATTAATTATCTAATTAACTAATTAACTAATCAAACTATTTCTTCATAGTTAAACTAATAACTAATTATCTAATTGTTAATAGTTATTAACTAATCAAACTATTTCTGCATAGTTAAACTAATTAACTATTAACTAATTATCTAATTAACTATTAACTAATTAACTAATTAATTAATTAATTAATTAACTAATTTCTATTTATCTATTTATCTAATTAACTAATTAAATAATTATCTAATTAACTAAAGCTGTTGTCTGTCCGAAACTAACAAACTATTTGCATGTTAAACTAATTAACTAATTAACTGCTTAACTAATTAACTAACTAATTATCTAATTAATTAATTAACTAATTTTTATTTATCTAATTAACTAATTGTCTAATTATCTAATTAACTAAAGCTGTTGTCTATCCGAAACTAATAAACTATTTGCATGTTAAACTAATTAACTGCTTAACTAATTAACTAACTAATTATCTAATTAATTAATTAACTAAATAACTAATTTCTATTTATCTAATTTACTAATTATCTAATTAACTAATTAACTAAAACTGTTGTTTGTCTGAAACTAACAAACTATTTGCATGTTAAACTAATTAACTAATTAACTGCTTAACTAATTAACTAACTAACTGATTAACAGACTATTTGCATGTTAAACTATATGCAGTACGCATTACCTATTTAAAGTATCGGCTCTTTATGGGTATTTTACTTTCAAACATTTAATTTATGATAAAAATATCAATAATTGTAAGTAAAATTCAAAAAGTGTTACAGTAATATTCTTACAAAAAATGGAGGGGCATAGGGTCATAAATTAAATATTTGAAAGTAAGAATACTGATATTTTTTTACAGTAATATTCTTACAAAAAATGGAGGGGCATAGGGTCATAAATTAAATATTTGAAAGTAAGAATACTGATATTTTTTGTAACACTTTTTGAATTTTACTTACAAACATTGATGTTTTTATCATAAATTAAATGTTTGAAAGTAAAATACTCATAAAGAGCCGATACTTTAAATAGGTAATGCGTACTGCATATAGTTTAACATGCAAATAGTCTGTTAATCAGTTAGTTAGTTAATTAGTTTAACATGCAAATAGTTTATTAGTTTCAGACAGACAACAGCTTTAGTTAATTAGATAATTAGTTAATAGTTAATTAGCTTAACTATTAACTAATTAGATAATTAGTTAAGCAATTGTCAAGCAAATAATAATTGTCAAGCAAGATGAGGGCAAAATTGGAAGAAATGTTTTATCTCACTTCTACAAATAATTTTTTAAGAGAAAATGCCGGTTTTTATCCCCAAACTTTGGGGTAAGGACACATTTCGTCCCTCAACTTTTGGGCATGACACAATTGATGTCTAAATTAATAATTTTTTACCAATGTCATCCTCAAATGGCAATTTAGCCAATTTTTAACGGAACTGGTCATGTGAAAATCACATGACAGTTAAGTAAACTTAAATCACATTTTAAACAAAACCTGCCAGTTTCTTGCATGCAATCAGTCAACTTTTGGCAATTTTGACTAAGCATCCATCAATAAACACTTGCGTCCCATACGTAAGGGGGAAAAAAGCTAAAAATAAGGATAAAATGAAAAATAGGCAAGAAAAGAAATAATCAGCATGAAAAATGAAAAGGGATAATTTCACAAACATCCCTTGAGATTTTTAATAGTTACAAAAAGCTCCCCTCAGAATTTAAAAATTACATATACTTTGCATACTTTTACTATTTATATAAGAGCAAATTATTTGAGCAGCCATTGAACTATTTGAATAGTAAAAATTTGGCCCTTCAATTATTCATAACATATTTTTACCCATTGAACTATTAAAAGTATAAACTTTGAGTTATTCATAACATATTTTTACCCATTGAACTAGTATGTTTTGTATTTAACATAAATTAAATATGTGAAAGTTAAAAAATAATAATAAATTGCCCATAACATACCAGCTCTTTATGGGAAACTGACTGGTTTTGTAGTATGTTTTGTACCAACTCTTTATGGGAAACATACCAACTCTTTATAGGAAAAATTGGTTAAATAGCGTTCAAAGGAAAACTAGTATGTTTTGTATTTAACATAAATTAAATATGTGAAAGTTAAAAAAAATAATAAATTGCCCATAACATACCAGCTCTTTATGGGAAACTGGCAGGTTTTGTTAAAAATGTGATTTAAGTTTACTTAACGGTCATGTGATTTTCACGTGACCAGTTCCGTTAAAAATAGGCTAAATTGCCGTTTGAGAATGACATTGGTAAAAAATTATTAATGCAAACATCAAATGTGTCGTGCTCAAAAGTTGAGGGACGAAATGTGTCCTTACCCCAAAGTTTGGGGATGAAAACCGGCATTTTCCCAATTTTTTAATGGGACATCAAGCTGTCAGGGAGGTTTCTGCAATGAATTGTTACTGTTCAGGGGAGGTGAATGCAATTTCTAAACCTAGAGGGGATGTCAGTGCAAATGTCAGAAATCTCAGGGGAGGTTTCTGCAATTATCCATATAAATTATAACTATTATTATATATTTTTTATGTATATAACTATACTTATACATAGGCCAAGTCTTTTTTTTTGTGGGGTAGATCAAGTCTTAATTGAGTTTAACAAAATTTAAACTCGACTCTTATTTAATTCGAATCTAATATTTAAATTTAAACTCTCTAAGAGCATCCACAATGGTTTACACCCTTCAGGGTATAATCCACATGCCACATTAGCATTCTATTATCCCACATCAGCATTTCACTATCTCCTCGTTTTATTATACTCTCATCCACAATGGATTACACTCACACAGTATACTAGCATGAGTCCACATGCCACATCAACATTTAACTATCTCCTCTTTTATTATACTCTCTTCCTTCTTTTATTTTAATAATGCACAATTCATAATCCATAAATAAATAAATTTATTATTTTAAAAATGGTTATTTTTAAAAATAAATTATTGACATGACACCTCAAACGTGAAAATATCATAATAACCCATTATTAATTAATAATACCCTATGTACTGAATTTAACTCTACGACATAATATTAAAATTAAATAAAATACAAAAATGACCATTGTAAAATGTTTCAAAAAATGATCAAGTAAAATACTGTCTTATTTTGGCTATTTGGAGTTGCTGGTGTTGTCATGCTGTTTGGGTCCTACAACATCTTTCATGATGTGCATCATCAGTGTTGTGTGTAATCTCTATGACATGGCACCAATGGAAGACCATGATGTCATGAAGCGGTGTAACAGGGGGCATTATACCCCGCATCATACATTTCTGTGGATGCTCTTAACACAATTTAAGTACCAAATTCAACGGCCTTTTGGACTGAGAGGGCCGAGCTAAAGCTGACCCCGTCCTATTGTCAATCCAACATGTAGTGGAGCCGCCTTCTCCCCTGCCCCTCTCCAATCTCCACCATTGCTTGAAAAGAGTTGAATTTAAAACAGTTTCCACGGAAATCGAGCCACGCATGATTGTCCAAATCAATATATAGGCTGGTTAAACATTACAATTCCTTCTCGCCCGTAAATCAATGGTGCTCTCTGTTAGTTCAACTGTTACCATCTAATCGTACTCCTAAAATTAGTGGAAAATCAAAGATAAAAAAGGGAACATATTAACAAAATACATACTTTTGGCAGAGTCTCAAGGTTTTCAGCTTCTTCAAGTTTGCTTGCAATTTCAAGGTAAAAGTAGATCATACTCCATCTGAATTGAGTAATTTTTTGAGTTGTTTCTTGCTTCATCATGTTATAATAGCTTTACGTGTCAAGGATATCTTAATTCGATTATCATCCATTGACCAACACTCAAAAATCATGCCTCTTGTACCAGTGAACGCTAGTAGTGAAAGCTAAACGAAAATATAGAACACACTTTTGTCTATTGGCTGAGTCTTGCGGTTCTCAGCTTCTTCAAGACTTCTTGGCTTGAAAATTTTGCTTGTCCAAGATTTCAAGCTACAATTATGTCAAGCTGGAACTTAATTTTGCAAGTTTTTTGGTTGTTTCATATTGTCTTCGTGGTGACTTTAGCTTTATGACGCACAAAGATCTTCATCAATTCTTTTATCTTTCAACTGGGAGTGCTCTTTTTAAGCTTTTCACATGATTGACATTTTACATAGATCTGCCCAAACTAGAATGTATTAGATCACTGTATGTACATATGGGATTAGTAGAATAGGCTAAGGCTTAGTTTGGGAGTTTGTAGAGAGAGTTTAAATTATGAGAGAAAAGAAAGGAAGAGAAGCGATTTTCAAGTTGTTTGGGAGTTGAAGAATGATGTGGACTGATTTTGGACATGTTGGGTTTAGTTCATCATTCACGATTATGTGCAAGTTGAGTGGTGTTGTAAAGAAAGTTTGTATCAAATTAAAATCACAGTACAGATTGGTTTGCTGACATAAACATCTCAACAAAGAACATTTTTTGTCTGAATTATTGTTACAGATTGATTTGCCGACATGAAATATCTCATCAAAGAACATTTTTTATCTGAATTATTGTACTAAAGTGCTGAAGTTTTCTGGTTTTGACATTACTAAAGTGCTGAACCTTTCTCAAATATGATTTTTGTTTCGGAGCCAAGGAGGTTGAATTGAGTTTGAGAAGAAAGATGTGAATTAGACTTTTAAATCCTTTTCCATCCGATATTCTGTTCTTGTTATTCAATTGTGGTTGCAGGATGTCGTTTGTGTAATTGGATAGAAATTTCAGCCCCGCCTTAATTTGCAGCCCTTGGGGCCTCACGTCTTCCATCTTCCACAAGTTGAATGTGATTTTTGGTTCTTGATGACTAAATTAGTTCAAATGCATGACCTCTCAATTGAAAATTTTTTGATAGCTCACCACCAGATGCACATGCATCACATGTGCTTTTTCCTAGTAATATTTAAAAATGCTACAAAAAGTGTCTATCTGAAAGACTGATAGAGGTGGTTCTTGTGCAAAGAAAATTTTTTTTGGGGAGAAAGAAAGAACATATATCTGATTGATGAAATTTTCATCGCATTGCATTTAAGAAAAATGACAACAGTTAGCTACACCAATTGGATTAAATTTACACTACCAAGTACAAAACCAGTGCTTCTCAGAGATTTCTTTATTTGCATTGACTGTTCTTCAGATTCTGATTATGTTCGGCATTAATCAAAACAAAAGAAAAACTAGTTTACAAAGATAAAGAGAAAAATGGAGACAGGGTGTGGGATGATTAGTAGGGTAATGTATTAAAGTCATGTTCAGTGAAATTGTTGAATTAAGGATCTAAAAATGCTTGATTAATTCAGTGCTTTACAGTTCATGTTCTTCTAAGTTTTACAAGATTGATCTTGATACAGTTTTGACATTTCTTCAAATATTGAATGAACTATTCTACTTTTGGCAGTTGGAAGAACTCTAGATAAGCTTATAGGTGCATAAATTATGGATTGACTGAAGAACATATATTTTCCTACTAAATCTATCATGATTGTGTTATTAACTTTACAAAACAATGTGCAGAATGAGTTCAGTTTCATGGTAACTTTGATGTCCTCTTCCATTTTAAGATTCGGATATGCTTTAATTTGCCTTGTGAATCTAAGCTTGGCACATTCTTGCATTCTCAAATCCTACTAGATGATACAATCATTTGGAAAAGCTCTCGCCAAAAAGACCATGGAGATTGTAGTAGAAAATTGCATGGGAGGGAGCAATGTGGACAACATGCAAACGCTGAAAAGAAATTGGCAAGAGTTGAGCTGCAAAGCATCAGATGTCAAAGAGGAAGTGAAGAGAGAAGAAATGTCAGGTAAAACGAAAAGGAAAATTGAAGTTGACAATTGGTTAAAGGAGGTTAAATATTTAAATCCTGAAATCGATGGACTGGAAACAAGAAGATCATCTTGGAGGCTTCCATTGAAGGAGGATCCTGTGCGGAAGCTGCAATTTCAGGTGAAAGAACTTATTGATCAGAGCTGTCACTTCAATGGGCTTGTGCTCCATGCTTATGACAACATTGTGGAGCCATGCTTGCCAACCATATTGTTTGGAGAAAAGGTCAAACAAAATTTGGAGAGAATTTGGCCATGCTTGGTGACCGATGACATATCAAGCATTGGAATTTATGGGATGGGAGGAGTTGGCAAGACCACATTGGTGAAGCACATCAATTACTATCTTCTACAAAAAGGTTATCAAGTTCTTTGGGTGACAATTTCTCAAGAGTTCAGTATTAAGAGTTTGCAAGAAAAGATTGCCAATGTCTTAGGTGTTTGTTTATCAGATAAGGACGATGAAGTAGTAATGGCATATGTATTGTATGGGGCATTCAGGAGATTGGAGAAATTAACAGTGCTCATATTGGATGATGTTTGGCAACAGTTTTGTTTACACAGGGCAGGGATTTCTCTTGATGCAAACAAGTGCAGGTTGATATTGACTACTCGCTCACTAGAAGTGTGTGACAGGATGCAGTGTCAGAGAATATTTGAAGTGAAAATTCTGGATTCAAATGAAGCTTGGGAATTGTTCATGTATACACTAGGAGACAAGAAAGTGCTTCATATAGATGTGGAAGAGATTGCCAAGTCTGTCGCCAAAAGGTGTGCTGGTTTGCCTCTTGGTATCGTCACTGTGGCTGGGAGCATGAGAGGTGTTACTGACATATGTGAGTGGAGAAATGCATTGGAACAATTGAATTCATGTTCAATAGGGCATGATGAGATGGAACGCGATGTTTTTTCCATCCTTGAGTGGAGTTTTGACCGATTAAACAAATATGAACAGAAATGTTTCCTGTATTGCTGTCTTTATCCAGAAGATTGCAGGATAGCAAGAGAGGGATTAGTAAATCTCTTCATTAGGGAAGAGTTGATGCCTAAACGAAGCTCAAGGTTAGCAGAATTTGATCAAGGTCATAAGATATTAAACAAACTAGTAAAAGTTTGCTTGCTGGAAGAAACTACAGATGACAGGGGCAATGAGTGTGTAAGAATGCATGATTTGATAAGAGATATGGCATTAAGGATCGCCAGTGGAAACTCTACTCTAAAGATCAGCGGAGATGTACCGAGGTTCTTGGTGAAGAGCATACGAATCGGAAATTCCAGAGTGGCATTCGAAGAAAAAGAATGGACAGAAGATCTCCATGCAATTTCCATCTATTCAATTGGAAGTGCAATAGAAATTCCACCAGGCATGTCACCAAAGTGTCCCAAGCTCTCAACCTTGCTTCTTCGTTCGCTACACATAGGAAGAATTCCAAATACATTCTTTAAGCACATGTCTGGACTTAAGGTTCTAGATCTAAGACACAATAGATTAATAAAAGAGCTGCCTGACTGTGTTTCAAACCTGGTGAGTCTCACTGCTTTGGTGTTGCAGAATTGTATCCACCTCCAATCTGTGCCACCATTAGGAAATCTTACACAATTGAAGGAATTGGACCTATCTGGGTCTGGAATTGAGGATTTACCTCAAGGCTTGAAATCATTGGTCAACCTGGAAAGGCTGGACATGCTCAAATGCCAAAATCTTCAAAGGGTGATAATACCAAAAGGGACATTTTCTGAATTGAGTTGTCTCCAACAGCTAGGATTGGATCCCTACTATTTTGTACAAGTTAATGATCCAGAAGTGTCAAACCAATTAGAAGTATTTACTGGATGCTTACCATTTAATGACTTCTATGAAATCTCTAGGTGGCCAAAACATTATACTGTTGAATTCAATGAGTTTTTACCTGAGGATGGGTACTTTGATCATGATGATGAATACATTAATGGTCATTCTCAAGAGCTGTTGGCTTTCCGTCAGTGTAACTTCTGGAGAGGATCGAATAATCCTGTTCTACTTCTGCCAAATAATGTCAAGCATCTAAGACTTGTGAAATGTGTTTGCTTGGGCAATAGGTGCCTGTCAGATGTTTTTAAGAACTTTACAAGTTTGAAAGACTTGTCTTATTTGAGCATTATTGATGTAGATGACATCGAGTTCCTCTTGAAATTGCCCTCTCCTCCGCCTCCTCTTCATGATCAGTTGGTAGTCTCCTGTTTTAATCCACTACAAAATCTACAAGAGCTAAAACTCGTAGACTTGCCGAATCTGGTTGATCTCTTATATTGGGAATCAGAACCATCTTTTCTGCCACCTGCCACCTTTTCTTCCCTTGCCTGTATCATGATTTCAAAATGTCACAAGTTGAAGCAGCTGTTCACTGTGCAGCTGCTGCAAGGCCTTCAAAATCTTGATGACTTATATGTTGATGATTGTGAAGGACTGGAAGAGATAGCAGAGGATGATGACGGAGTAGGACGTGGAGGAGAAGGAATTCAAAGTGAAGCCACCACCACTGTCATACTCCCGAAGTTAAGGCGTTTGTATCTGAATCGGCTTCCAGAACTGAATCACATCTGGAATGCAGCCAAGATTTGCAAATCACTTCAGTATATTAATGTACGTGACTGTCCAAAGGTAAGGAGGCTGCCTTTGTTTCTTCCCACTACCACTGCACTGCCATCTCCTCCCAACCCTCTTATAGAAATCTATTGTGACCAAGGATGGTGGCAATCGTTAGTCTGGGAAAATCCCAATGACAAAGTTTCCCTTAAACCAATTTTTTCAAAAGAAAATGAAGAATGAATTGGAAGACCCTCTGTTTGATCAAATTCTTCACTGGTTGACATGTAAGTGTTTTTATCCCTTTCCTCTAGTGTTACCAAAGCATCCCCTTTTCTTTTAGCTCCCCCAAAATGAATTGCTTGTATAGGAATCAATGCTAACTCTTCTCTTATTGAGTTCAACTTTTTCTCTGCCAACTACCTTCTTGAGGTGCTCAGCTGCTTACACCCTTTTTTAAATTAAGTAATGTAATTTACTACGTATATTGTTTTACTTCTCTTTTTCATGCCTTTTGATTTCTGTGAATCTAATTATTTTTTTTCTTGTTTTTTGAATTCAATGTCATTATTAAATTGTAAAGTGAATGAGCTGAATTTTGTGTTCTTTTCTCTTTTTTTTTTTCATTCCCTGCAATTGAAGGTTGTCTTGTTTTCCCCTTTCTCTGAAGAGGCTTTCCAGATAAAGCTGTAAGGTATATATGTTTACCAATGCCTGTATTCCAAATGTTTTACTGAAAACCAAATAAGTTAAAAGGCTAGCTTTTTTCCTAATTTCCTATGCGGATTGAAGTTCTAGACATGTTCAGGGAGCGTTGGAAGAAAGCTTTCAACGGAGAAAGGCGAAGAAGGCCTCCTTCTGGGGGGCCCGAGCCGGAAATAGAATGCAAAGTAATTTACATGATTGTAATAATTTCGATACTGCCATGTATAAATTTCCTTTGTATGTCTGACTGTTGTAATGAAGTGTTACTGTCAATTTTTCGTAGGTTAAAGCTTGCTATTTCTAGGTAGAAAGGAAAAAAAATTGCTGCTGCAATAGAGGTGAAGTTGCCAAAAAAAAAAGTATAACTTGAAGCCTTATCTACCAGCATGAAATATACTTTCATTATATGCTTCTTCCTTAGCTGTATTACAGTTGCGGTTTTGTGTCATGTCTAGCATTCTATTCCTAGCTAGTTGATGTTTTTCCTATACTTGCTTGGAATTGGAGTAGTCATACTACTTCTGACTATACCCGGAATATTAGTGAAACTGTTTTGGGGTATAATGCCAAAAGTTTTAGAGTTAGATTCTACTCCAACTTTGTGATTTCACTCTATCAATTCAAACCCTTTCATTATCTAAGATTTTTCCTGTTTTCCATTTCGAGAAACTATAACATCAATTGCACTGATAATTCATTATCTGAATTCTTTTGATTGGGAATGGGATTGTACATGCATGTTGAAGAGTGATCAGAATAACATTTGAATCCTTTCTGGAGTTAAGCGTTTAGATTTAAAATTAATCGACATAACAAAATCTTACATGAACTTCTCTATGTGACTTGAGCTTTTCTATCTGTTCTTTGGCAGCAGTCATCTATGAACATATCAGACCTGTATGGAATGATATTTTTCTTTTAAAAAAACAGATGGAAGAAAAACCTCAGATGGAGTTTCCTCTTGCAAAAGACAATGCAATTGTATGTCATCTTATATGGTGTTGACTTCTGTAACAAAAAAGCAGAGTATGTTTGAGATGGCAACTAGCTAATGCACAGTCATGCAATATATGAAGAAGCAAAATTTGAGGTCAGTAACTTTTGGGTAAGGAACTATCCTAATTAGTAATTAGTTTCCAGCTTATAATCAATTGAGTTTAATTTGAGCCTAAACAGGAAAAGAATATCAGAACTTGTAAAATAGCTGGCTGAAGTCTCAAGATGACAGCCTAGAGGACGTTTAGTTATATTATCTGTCAAAGGAAGTGAAGAAGTGGATGGCGCAATTGATCTAGTTTTGTTGCATGAAGAAGCAGAAACAAAATGACCAGAAGGCCAAGGTGCTGCAACATTGTCATTGAGATCGCTGGTAAATCCAATGCCTGAAATTTTATCAAATGTTACACCCAATGGCAAGCTAGGCAAGAGAAAAGCAGAATCTAGAGAATATATAAGTAGTAAACTAGTCAAAGATAAGACTAAATTGACGTTCATTGTGGATCAAGAATCAAAGCCCTAGAATTTCAAAGTACTAAAAGCAAGAATTTAAGCCAATCTCAAAGGGAGATTTATCACAGAAAATATCCTCTTGATGCATCAACTAGTGAGGAATTATGATTGAAAATGGGTAAAGCTTGATGTGTGGTTAAAATTGACATGGTGAAAGCTTATGATTCTGTCAGATGGGACTTCTTTATTCTGCGTTCTAGAGGTTCTGCATTTTCCGTTTATCAGTTGGGCCAGATGCTGTGTGACAACTGCAAAATTTTCATTCAATCTCAAAGGCTTTCTGGTCGGTGATTTTTCAAGCAGTAAAGGGTTGAGACCGGGGGATCCCATCTCCCCTTACCTATTTCTTATTGTCATGGAGGTGTTCTCTCAGTTGTTTGATGATTATATCACTGCAGATGCATATGATTTTTATCCTAGATGTGCTGAGCTTGGGATTTCACATATTTCCTTTGCAGATGATCTATTTGTTATGGCCTCTGCTGCTCCTAAATCATTCGAATGATTAAGAAGACCTTAGCAGAATTTTCAGACATGCCTGTCCTTATTCCAAACCTGTCTAAATCTGAAATATTTTTAGCTGGAGTGGGGGAGGAGCTTCAGAAGAGGATTGGTGAAGATCTGGCTATACCTATTGTAACTCTAGCTGTAAAGTAATTGGGGGTCCCCCTTATTTCTACTAGATTAACTATGCAGGAGTGTCAACCTTTCTTGACAAAATGATGAAAAGAATCCAGAACTGGGCAGTCAGGAAGCTATCTTATGGAGGAAGACTCACTCTTATTAGAACTGTGCTTAACAGCATATTTGTATACTGGGGCAGTATATTCATATTATCCTCTGCTTTTGTAAAGAAATTAGAGAGCTTGCTGAATTCTTTTTTATGGTCAGGTTTTGAGCTCAAGCATTCTAAAACTAAAGTTGGCTGGAGGGAATCCTGTCTACCATTGAAGAAGGTGGTTTGGAATAAAGCCTTGGTGCTCAGGCACAATTGGGATATCTTTCACAAGAAAGATTCCCTAGGGATAAGGTTGGTTCACATACATGCATGCTGAGGGATTATTTTTTTTGGGCTATTGACGCTTAGGCTTTTGGCTCTTGGAATTGGACCGAACTGCTGAAGTTAAGACCTGTAGCTAGACAGTGTATACAAATGATTGTTGGCAATGGAAGAAATATGTACTTGTGGCATGATTGGTGGAATCCTTAGGGGCTTCTCTAACTGACTTATTCCATGTGTATCGTGCAGTTATTTAGCTGTATCCAGCAAGCTAAGGTTGATAGTATCATCCACAGTGGATGGTTGGAAATGGTTCAGATGAATCCTATGAATGTTCAGTGAGAAAAATAGCTTTTGCTGCTGTTGTTTATGAGCTGTGGCATTATAGGAATTTAAAGGTATTCCTGAATATCCTATTCCCACCTGCTATGATTACTGAAAGAATTATGGCTGATATAGGGGCTGGATGGGAGATTTCAAAGGCTAAATCTAATGACTGCATTATGCTCGGCCACAGTCCATGTTTGTTAATGGAATATATACTTTGGAACTTGTACAGACTGTTTTTCTTAACATTTCCTGCAATGGATGAGGGATCCCCTCCACTTGTGTACGCCTACTTCTGATATCAATAAAATAAGGGCACTTACTAAAGGGGGAAAAAAGCCAAATTCTGTAGAGACTGTAAACTTTCTAACTCCTCGAGCTATTCAAGACTTGGTTATCCTGTCAACTATAACTAGTTAAGGTATTTGTTTCTGTTTCTGTGTGTGTGTGTGCGTGTGCGCGCGTGTATTCCTGTAGAAATGACGTCTTACAGAGGGAATAGATCATAAGATAAAAAAATAAATTTTACAACCGTGCAGTATCTGTTCAAATGATCACCTTTTGACTCAATAGGTGAATGAAATCAGTTCTCAGCAGACAGCACACATGATGATTAACAAATATATGAAATGAAAAAATTGCAATCAGTAATGTTAGGAAAAGTAACCTAAAGTGGCAAATATTAAGAGATACAAGTGAATGTGGACCTTGAGGTGAGAAGTCCTTCAGCATGATATGACAGATGTTATACGCGTTGATGGATATGTCAGCGCTCTGCGCCTTCATACCAAGCAAGGAAGCTCAGTTTACTGCTTTCAAGTTTGTAATAAAGCTCTGATCATGTGACTTTCCATGGCTGTGGATCAAGATGTATTATTGTTCAGTTGAGGTCCATATTCTTTCCATGGCATTGCATCAAGATGTATTATTGTAATAAAGCTCTGCTCATGTAACTTTTTATGGCACTTGGATGAATTATCAAAGTTTACCAGGAAAGCCATATAGGCAGATAGCAGAAGATGCATCTCTTGTAATTCACAATATTGGGACTGTTCCTCATGATAGCTGAGTCATCAGGCAGGATGGGATTGCCAATGTTTTCATACTATACTTGCTCAAGTTCTTGTGGGATGTGGAAGGCTGTGTCAACCCCATTTGATTTTTGAAGTAAAACAATTAAATTGAATCTGACCAAGTTGGGCTGGCTCTATATGAACAATTAACTGCACTTTGCTATTGCAGGTGTAACAATGGAGGCCTATGATCCAGATCCTGCCTCTTAAAACATGCCTATCACATTATTACTGTCAAAAACTAAACTATAAATTTGAATAATATATTAATTCTTCAAGATATCAATTATGGGTTTGGAGATAGTCAAGTTGAGATTTTGGTGCAATTGTGCAGTTGTTTTAGTTTTAGTTCATATAGGATTTGTTGTATATCACTTTAACTTCGATGTATGTGTAACTTTTGTTCGCGTAGATTAACTTAATGTATTATAAACTCGTGAAGCTTGGATTATGTGTAGAGAGAGAGAGAGAGAGAGCAAAAACTAACTTGGACAAGCGAAAATTTTCAGATGCAAATTGGCCACTAAAATTTGTACTTGAGAGGTTGAGGCGTGTTAGTTGTGTTAATCAACTTTGCGGTCTAGAAATTCATGAATAATTAACTGCCTTGTTTGTATCGCCATTTTTCTTCAAAAATTTTTTACGTTTTTTATGAATATATTTTCCAATCATTTTTTTATCTTATATACATCAAATCGCTATAAAACATTTTTCTATAAAAACTTTAGAAAACAACAATCCAAACAGTAAGCTGTAATTGAGGTCTAAACCAATTATACGTTTAATTTATCCCACATCAGTTGTGCCAATGGCAGGATGCTTGGAGTTTGAGACAAAGTCTTACCCCTTGAGCTAGCTCAGTGGCACCCAAGATTAAGTGAGTATTAATCTGTGAGTATTAATCTCATGGCATGTGACTCCATCCCTAGTAAAACAACAATCTGTACTGTGGTTCCAAGATCCAATATGGCTTCCCCATTTTGGTTTGTTTGATCAGATTTAGAAGTGCGAAAACAAATCTTTTATACAGCCTAATTTCACAACAGTTTCAACTAGAAGTGTCAAAATGGGTGACTTGGGCGGGTTTGGATTGGGTAAAATGGATAATGGGTATAAGTGAGTCAACCCATTTATACCCATTTAATTAGATGGGTATAAATGGGTAAGTCAAAAAATGAATTGGGTAACCCAATTACCCATTTATAACCCATTTATTTTAATTTTTTATAAATTCATTTAAATTCATTTTTGCAAACTAAGTTATCAATTTATACCGCTCTTTGTACCCATCATTAGTTTTAAATATTTACTTATAATGTTCAATAAGCCTAATTTCTAAATTTTTTTCATTTATACTCTATTTCACAAAATTACATATTATTTAATAATTGAATAATAAGAATATAAAAATTTGAACTAAGTATTATAAAAGTTAATATAAAAATTTAATCCAAAAATTTTTAACCCCTAACATTTTTTCCATATATAAATTTAAAATGAATTTAGTGAATGACCCGCTAGTCTTTTTAATTGTTTATTATCTAGAAATTCTACCATGTTTCCTGTAAGACCGACTTTGGACATTGATGAGTCTGATGTGCTTGTCTTTACATAAAAGATTTTTTCTCACATAAATATGTCATATGGCTCTCAAACGTTGATTCACGTTTGAACTTTGATGTTGAAGTCAATCGGATTTTGTAAACAGTAGTGATTTTGAAAATTTTAGTTTGCATAATTCTGGGCTTAATCAGTATTTGAAGACGCTTTATTGTCCAAAAATCTGTAGCCTACCTCAAGCTGACGAATCCCTTTTGCTCAGAGTCTTGGTACCTTTTTAGTCAAAGAAAAATAAATCTCCTTACAAAATCTTTTCTGTTAAAACCGTATACAAGATTCCCTAAAACTGACAGCAAATTCAATTGTTTTAGTCCTACTTGCAACAATGTGTACTAATTTTCCAAGATAACATCTTTGGATAAGAAAACTGACCCCGAAATTCAGAAAACAGAAAGCACCAATTTGCTGCATTTGCCTTTCATGATGGGACCGGTGTTCTTCAAAGAAACTGAAGCTTTCGACACAAAGAGGAAAAATTTCTATCTGCGTGTTTGTTTGATAAAAACTGCTTAAATATGTATCAGTATAATATAGAATATTAGTTGAGCATTTGTAGGTGAACAATTGGATTTGTCGTAGTGTTGTCTCGACTCTTAACAAAATGGAGTCAATTATTAGATAAAAAGTGGTCGATTTCAATTTATCTTCCTTACTTTTTTTTTTTTTTTTTTATCAACACAGGAGTATCCGGGTCAATCTTTACGGGGCCCGACTAATTCCCTGCGGCCCGGGAGAGGAGGCCCCACTCCACACCGAGCACGTTATCCTAAGGAGAAGGAGCAGACCGCTCGAGCTATCCCATAGAGGCAGAAGACCAGCCACGTAAAGTAGCAAGTTTGTGGACCAAATGGCCAGTGGCTTATCTTCCTTACTTAATTGCCTAGATAATGAGGAAATATCCACTGACTTGCACACTTTTGCAGAGTGTTTGAGCCATTGTTTCTTCAAGACTTGCTAAGAACATTCTTGTTCTCTTGTCCAGATTAGAGCAATTGAGAAGTACAATTCAAAAGCTGAAAAGACGTATATATTATGCACAATATCGAAACTATCCTTTCATTTATCTCCTAATTTGTGGGAAATTGTTCAAAGAATTATGGAGAGATAAATGCTTCTAAAGTACTATATAACAATGGTGAGATGCTTAAATCGATTTAATAAAAACTTTCAGTATATAAGAATAGTGAGATGCTTGAATCGATTTAATAAAAATTTTTCTGAAACTATGAACTATTTCTTTTTCTGAAAATCAACCAGATAGCAATTATTTGAAATATTTCTTAAATGGTCCTTTATTAAGAAAAAATTATCACAACACGTTAAAGTGTTAGATAATGTTGTTACAAATGTTAATAAATAAAAAGATTTATTGGCACGATTGGGCAATCAAAAGGGTTTGCAAGAAAAAGGTTAAGTAATATACAAATAAATAAATTTTAAAATTAACTATTATAAAATCAATCTTGTGCATAACTGATGAAGTAGTAAAATTATGAATAATTTTCTTTGGTAGCAATCCAAAGGCTCTGTTGCTAAAAGAAAATCAAGGATCCTATTTTTCTTTCCCAACAATCTCTAATCGAAGTGAATGTCATTTATTAACAGTTTGATTGGCAACTGGGGATTGACGAATATCATTGTGTGAGGTTTCTAAGTGTTCTAAGCGCCGAAAGAAATTTGAACACAATATCTATCAAATTGGAAAACATGTTTGCCCAACTATGCCACCCAAACAGTTAATGCAAGAGCCCAGTTAGGTTTAGAAAGGTCGAGATTGACTTAGGAATTGAACTATGTGGTTGATTCTTGTTCAGGGCGCCAGTGTTGAATGATAAAATTGCCACTGATATGGAATATTTAATTTCTCAAGTGCTGTGAGGTTCACAATTGACAAGTGAGAGTTAGTGGGAAGTTGCCATTAAAATTGTTAGTGGGATGTTGCAATCTGGACGACGTTGATTGCAGAGCTGAGCGATCACCACAATAAAAGAGCTTTAATTCTTCAATAATAATTAGTGGGGTGCTTGATCCCCAGATTTAAATAGGTTAAAGAGATGGGAGAAAATTGATATTCATATTATCTACATCAAATCTCTCTTTCCATTCCCCTTTTTTCTGTTTATAGGATCAAGGACCTCTACAATTGTTAATAGCAATTGGACCGTATAGTGTCGAGATTATCAGAACAAATGTAGACATTAAAACAGTATGTTTTAGACACTAATACAATGTTTAATACAAGCTTTTACAAGTAAGGTTCCGTTTAATAGAACTGAATCTGAATTTTGAAGTCTGAATTCTGAAATCTGAATACTGAAACAATTAATTTGCTGAATTTTAAGCACTAAAAAGAAATATATGAATGTCTGAATTTTAATGTTAAACTTATTTATATAGTTTAATAAACATCAATAACTGAATGCTTAATAAGTTAAATTTGATAAATTTGCCCTTATATCTTTTCATCCAAAAAAGAAATAGAACCTAGGATTTAATTAGTTTAAAATTGTTAGGTATGAAAATGATAATATTTATTTTTAAATCAAATTAATATAAAAGATGAAATATATTATATGACGAGTATGGAGAAGATGTAAAAGTCATTAAAAAGGGAGAAAAAGAAATAGAAAATCATTAGATAGAGAATATTAGGTTGTTTAATTAGATAAGAATTTTGAACATAATTAACAAACAATGGTAGATTTGGTAGATAAGATAAGGTAGTTAAAGTAATTCTATTGATTCTTATTAGAATTAAACATTCAATTAGTATTCTTGTGTTGAAAAACATATACAGAAGTTCAGCACTACTTAACAAGTTCAGCAAATGGATTTTCATTTATCAAACACTCAAAACATCTGAATGTTTGCCAAAGTTTAGATTAAGCACTTTTTGACGTTATCAAATAGACCCTAAGAAAATTTGTGTCTTTTCTGCATGTTATTGTGTTTAATGTCTACTTTTTTTACTTTTAGTGTATACATTTCTTCTATTAGTGTCTACGGTGAAATTGGTAATAGCCACTGTAGAAGTCTTGATCCATATTTGTCCGTCCATGTTTCAGACTGACTCAGTGTAGCATATAAATACAAAACCCAGTTGTGATTTCTTAGAAATTACTACTTGTGCCTCCCCTGAGATTATGTGACAAGTTTTATGTGCTATGGCTATTATCCTGATTAGACAAAAGTAGATAAAACAATGAATGAAGAAATGTATTAGATATCTAGATTTCCAATGGCAAGCAAACTTTCATTTGGCGGCCCATAAGTACATTTCTCAATTGACCCTGAGTTATCAATACCAAATCAAGTTCGAGTTTATTATAGTTTAATATTAAAATTCTTTTAAACTTCTTTTGTTATTGTTTGTAATATCTGGAATTTATAATAGTTTTGTGATAAGAGCTTAATTTTTGTTTTCGGCATTTAAAAAATTAATGATTAGAAAGTTTCAATTGATTTAATTGTGAAAAAGTAGATACCCTGTTAGTATTTAGTTTTTCATATAGGTTGCTTGATATAGTTTTCTATTTATTTGTCTAACTTGTTTAGCATCTATTCAATTAATTACATGTTGTAGAGGAAGATAAAAACAAAAAGGAGACATCTAATATTAACCAAGCCAGAAATTTTGGTGATGACAAAAGCAACCATAAGAAAATTTCTTGGAGACTAATTTAGATTATCTAACGTAGAGTTAAAGAGTCCCTATAAGGAATTATAACGGAAAAAAAGTTTGTGAATGAATTTAATTGTATTAGTTGTATTATTGTATTTACCAGATTCATATATTGTTCTTATTACTTGTCATGTAATGTAAGCACGAGTTAATCTTATAACGTTATTATTACTCCCACTGAAAAATATTTCCTTTTTGTTTCGGTAATAAAAAGTTTGGATGAGTTCGCTTTCAATCACCACTACGGGTTAATATATGTTTTCGAGATCATAGGTTGCCTACAAAGGTTCTTACAAATTGTCCGCTAATGCAACCCTTACATCGACCGCGGGATTTGAACACACAACCTTTTGTGAGAAAGTGATCCGTTCTTATCAATTGAATCGACTTGTGTTGTCATTGAAAAACGTTTCTAACTCTGTCATTGTATGTCATTAAGTGTCCATATGTTGAAGCTCCATATGTCTACTTTCGTTCTACGCCTGTTTGAGCCGGAGTGCCGGATGTTACCACAGGATTCTACCACGTGTCATAGATCTATTCAACCAACTGCATACACAAAATATTATATAACAGTAGCAAATGATTCAATCTATTGAGGTTAGAGAGAATCATCTGGAATGTGGCTTCCAAGTTGATAGTGGGAAAGATCCAAGTTATGGAGTTGCACCAGATGTGACATCCCAGCAGGGATTTGTCCAATGAAACGGATGAAATTCAAGTCCAGTACAGCACTGATGAAATTGATTAGGAATTTGACCATGTAATTGGTTATTACACAAATCAATTTCATCACAAACATTCTATTGAGCTCTTTCATTTGTATTGTGAGTGCCTGTATAACCATACTGGTAATTGTGCCATGGTGTTAGTGTTTTGACAACAACAAAAAAGACATTCCCTGAAGGCCACTCACATTTGCTGGAATAGGACCAGTTATTGATTTGGATTGTAAATCTGATGTTTCGAGATTGGTAAGGTTCGCAATGGTAGGTGGGAAAGGGCCAACCAAGCTGTTGTCTGGTAATGACAATGGAGTCAATTTTTACACGTGTGTACGCGATAAAATTTTAAGTTTGCAAAAAGACAAGAAAAATATATGATAAACATGCAATATATAAATTTGAGAAAGATATGAGTACAATTTCCAGGATTTTCTTAAATTTATAGACAGATTCCTTCGATTCTTCTCTTCAAATGCTAATCCAAAGAATTCGCAGCTTGTTTTTGGATTGATCGTCGATTCCTTCAAATCTTGATATAGAAGATTTAAAAAACTTGATAAACTCGAATATTTGAAGATTCAAGTCTTGATATGAGGAAGATTTGAAGAATTTGAATATACAGAACCTTTATAACTTAGAGTTTCAGAAGACTTGAGCGTATGAGATATATGGTGTCTGGATTTTGGTGGAAAAACTCCCTATTTATGCTATAGAATATAGTAGAATCTGAAAACATGTATGCTACTTTACTTGTCTTGCAAGACATGCAATCATATAGAGATTTCACCACTTTAAATATTGTCTCTTCATTTTATATTTGTTAATAAAGAGATAATATTAATTAATATTTCCTTGATTAGCCAAGCTTATAAGGATATATGACGTGGCACCATTTAATTAGACGAACCTTTGCAGTATATAAGACATATACATGGATCAAATAAATCTAAATATTATCTCTTTAATAAGAAACAAATATTTAAATATTTATCCATAATTTTGCCAAGTCATAGAGACATGTGACATGGCATAATTTGATTGGCAGAGACATTTTAGTAATTTTGATTGGTCGAGACACCTCAACTTGACATGTAGTGGAGTATAATTGGCCATTTAACAACTAATTTTCCAATTGTGCATGACATATGGCAACATCCCGTTGGGTAGAAGTAAATCATAGAAATGATTTATAGACTAATGGTAATTTTCCAATTTAATTCAAATTCCATTGTCTACAATGTGAAACAATTTGGTATTTGGCCTTGCACTTGGTTGGTTGTAAGGTCTAAAAGTTCCAGTTGGCCAAGATTTGAGATCAGGGATGGAAGAGGCCCCTTGAAACTGTTTTCTTTCGAGTCAGAGACGTTGTATGGAGCACAAAATGGTTTCCAATTGACTCAGGAAGGCGACCAGTGAACTGACGTCCATCGAGCAACAAAACGTTCAAGGACTTCAAGCAGCCAAAGGTGTTGGGAAGTTCTCCAGAAAATTTTGTGCAAGTGAGATCTAAGTTCCGCAACACAAATGAGGCACTACAGTTGAAGTATGGTAAACTTCCAGTGACTTGAGTTCCACCTAGTAAGAGTTGTTGCAATTTTACAAGATAGGAAATACGGTTTGGTAGCTTATCATAAGCTTGTGTCTGACGGAGATTAACTTCGGATTAACCATCTTGATAACGTTGGTATAATAACCCGGGCCTATTGGGCTATCAATAACTTTGGACCCCTAGAACTTTGGTCCTAGTTTCAATTCAAAAAGTTATTGGATTAGTCCAATGGGTCTAGAATGTTACAGAGGACTTTATTTTAACTTTAAGAAGACTTTTCATCTCTTGAGAAAATGTGAACGGAAGATTTTGGAGGCACTTGTTCGATTGAATAGTGAATATACGAATACTCCAACAACTCCGACGTCACCGATTCTCGCCGAATATACGAATATCGTCCTTTTTTTTCCCCTTTTTATCTTTATGGCTCCAACATTATTCCTAGGTCCAATGGTTTTTTTTTTTTTTTTACATAAAAAGGGATTTTATCGAATAGAACATGAATGTATACAAGAGTAGAGGAATCTGCCACACAAAAGTACTGCTACAACCAATTAAGCTATACAATAGCACTGCTACAATGAATTAAACTCTGATTATGCTATCAACATTTAAGGAAAATCTCTTGGAGAAAATCCCAACTAAGGCAAAATAACCAGTTGTCTCTTGTACTCAATACATTCCTTCATTCTGCCACATAGCAGCGAATCTCCTTTAGCACTCTGCGTACAATAGATTTAGCATCAGAAGCTTTATATTGGAACACCCTATAATTTCTCTCCTTCCATATATAATATACAGCTGCTCCTAGTTCCAACTTCTTTACTGTGTTTATAAAGCATTCTTTCTTCCAATGACAACTGAGCCATTCAACTTCAGTATTCCATTCATAAGTCCCTCAATATTGCAAGCAGCATTGCTGTATTCTTGACCAAATATAAGCTTCATACTCACATTGAAAAAAGAGATGATTACAAGATTCATTTCTAGTACAACATAATACACATTTCATTTCAGTCATAATGCCCCATTTAACCAACCTGTCCTTTGTGCCTAATCTGTTCTTGCACAACAACGACAAGGTCAATGAATGTTTTGGGATATATTTTTTGAACCGCACAAGATGATGCCAATAGACCTCAGCAGCGAAATGATTCAACACTTCATTTGCAGATTTGATAGAGAACAAACCTGATTTACTAGGCAGCTATTCATTATATCTGACATTCCCTCGTTTAATGACTGTCCAGAAGGAAGAAATTGTGCAAAATCATCCACTTCAGCTGTTCTCCTCCTACCAGTGGGAATCTTCCACTCTCCATTTTCAATGATAGAAGAAACCTTAACCTGTAGCGTACTTCCAAACTATTGCACCATATTGGGCCCATAAGCTGTCAACAATGGCCCTCTACGGTGCCAATTATCATATCAGAGATAAGTATTTTCTCCACTTTTGATCACTGAGACAATAAAAGGCTGTATAATAGGTCTGATCTGAAGGAGTTTATGCCAAACCCAAGAACAATGGCCCTCTAGGTCCAGTGGTTTTAATGAGGCTCGTAGTGATATATATATTTTTGGATAAGATGGCTCATGGACTAGGAGATATCACTGGTTTCTCGCTGGGGACTATTATGATTAATCATATGTAGACAGTTATTCGAAGTAAAGATCCACAGCATGCTCTTCTTTATACTCATTTTCTTACCTTGGTATTTGAGAAGAAAGCGGTTGATCTCACACATCTTTCCTCGTCCTAGATTGATCCTTCAAATATCTTTGGAAAGACTACTTGTCGTAAGCTGAAGATTACCACAAATTTTGGTAGAGCTCTAGTCCAAGGTGAAAGGTCTAGTGGCACATGACCTCGAGATAGCGAGGGCCCCCAGCAGTAGCAGCAAGGAGAGGGCTTGTACTCCTCAACAACCCTCTTCAGTTCGAGCTTCTTCGTCTTGGTCATCTCCTGTTAATACTTGTCCTACATGGTAGAAGATTTGGGATAGGGTTACAAACGAACCGAGCGGCTCGAGTCAAACTCGACTCGAGCTCGATCAATATCGAGTTCGAGCTGGCTTGAATCGAAATCGAGGTCGAGCTCGATCTCAAAATATTAAGCTCGTTAGCTCACAAGCCGGCTCGCGAGTTCGAGTATATATATATATATATATATTATTTTTTTTATTTTTTTATTTTAAGTATATATATATATATTATATTTTTTTATTTTAATAGTAAAATTACATATATATCCTTAATATTTTATTATTTATTAAGAAAAAGAATATTATTTTTATTTATTTTTTAAAAAATAAAATAATTATTTTTTATTTTTTTCGAGCTCGAGCTTGAGATTGAAATTGTCAACTCGTCGAGCTCGAGTTCGAGTTCGAGTTTAATGAAATTATGTCGAGACTCGGTTCAATTAGGTTAAAACTCGACTCAACTCGACTCGTTTGCAACCCTAATTTGGGATAAGCTACTATGCGTTGATACCAAGGTTGACCAAAGCTTTTAGGAGAATCAAAGGAATGCTGAACATCTCCAGAAGATTGAACGATATCTTGGGATCCGGGCTCCAACTTCACCGCTGCCTTAGCAAGGAGATGTAGAAGTTCGCGAGGGAGAAGAGCATCATCGTAGTGACCGTTGGCTTCAATCTTTTTTATTTTACTTTTATTATTACACTTTAAGTTGTTTGTAGCATGTTACTAGATTTGAACTAACGCTACTCACTAGATTTGAACTTTGTCTTTTCATTTCTTTTCTTTTGTGTCTCAAGTTGGGGAGGACGTCATTACATGGTCTTGACATTCATTTGCTTAAAAAGCGGAGTATTGCATTTCAATTTATTTTTTCTCAATCCTTCACATTGAGGACAATGTGAATTTTATGTGTAGGGAAGGGGAATAGGTGACTTTAAATTTTTGTGGATATGTGATGATGTTTGTTAAACTGAATTATGTTTGAATACGATTTGGAAATACTGCCTTATTGAAGTTTTCTCGAAAATTGAGTTTACCAGTAAAGAGTTTCATTCAATTATAATGGAAGACTCTATATTTTCAAAAAAATTTCCATGTGATAAAGTACAAAAATTTTTGCATTTTTGCATTTCACTATGACCCAAAAGTTTGAAAATGGTTAACGAATTCTTAGCTTCAAGGATTTAACTCCCCTTCTTGTTGGATGCTGGAATATGCTTTTAAAGAATTTATCTTCCATGTGACTTAGAATTAGTTATTATGTGATGAAAATTTTTGCATTTTAGAAAGTATACTTGATAAAGTACGGAGGACTAAAGTTATTGATACAGTCAATTTAATAATACTCTTCCTATTTTATTGCTTGAAGAGAGATTGGGTACTCTGTTGCTTCAAAAAAAAAAAAAGAATTTTACTGCAATAATTCTTGTACTGAGTAATTGAGAGTTTTCATCTAAAAATGTCAATTTTCACGTAAAAAGGTACTCAAATTGGGAGTACTTGAGTGACTTGAGTATGCAAATGCTGAGTAACTGAGGGTCTTCACTTAAAAGTATTGATCTTCGTGTCAAAAGGTATTTTTATAACTTAAATATTTGGTCATAGTACATATGATTAATTCCCTCTTTAAGCTTGTGATTTTTTTTTTTAAAAGATAATTGTAAGAGAGTGTTAACCATCTTTTAACTATATGAGTTGCTTACTTGTGGAGTTAGGATAAGCTGACAGATTGAATTTAAGTATAATTGGCTTTCTTTTACTAGATATTATGAGTATTTTGTGTAATTTGAATGATTGCATATTAGTTGGCACTAAGTTATGAGATTTACAATTTGAAAAAGCATATATTTTGGCACACCTGAGTCATTGGTTGAGTTATTTGTTGCTAATGCTTGAGGATAAATAATGATTCAAGTGTGGGTAAATTTATAAGGGCTAATTTCATGAATATTTTCTTCGGTGTTTGATATTGTTTTTGAGTCAATTTATGGAGTCAAAAGGTATAATTGCTCGTTTTGGCTTTTAAATTGCATCTTGAGCTGATAGTTGAAGTAGTTGTGGTTTTATCATTTTACTCACAAAATCTCTTTGTTTTTGGAGGATAAAATGATCAAAATCAATTGAGAGTTAAATGGTGGGCTTATAAGGTGATGATTACAAGTTTGAGAAGTCACAACAATGGTTAAAAAAAGTGGTGCAACACAAGTATTTGAAAGGATGAAGGAAGAAAGTCATAGAAAATAGGGGAAGAAAAATCCTTGAGGGTTTGTCATTGATTTTGGCGGTTTCTGTAAGGGATTATGAGTAGAAACTTTAATTGGAGGAATAAAACAGAGGAAGACAAACTGCTGGAAGAACCCTCAAGAGATTCCTCACAATCCCTTCACGGTTTCTTAAGAAACTCTCGAGGGTTTCTTATCGGCTACAAGTTGCCAATTTGCTTGACTTTTTGTTTCATTTTCCATCCTTGATATAACATAAAGTGACGATTTGTATCAATATTTTGGGGTTCTAGGAGCTTCTTTTCTTGACTCTTGGACAATAAGAAACACATCACTGAAGGAGAAAGGCTTAGTTCTTGGCAAGAAGAACAACTTTTCTCTCTAACTTAGAGCAATTTTAAATTTATCTCTAGTTTTCATTTCTTTGGAGAGACTTGAAGAACTCTTAGTATAACAATGTATTTTTGATGGCAATGAAGATGATGAAGTTTGGAAATCTTTTTTTTTTTTTATTTGAATGAGAATTTCTTCCTCTTTATTTTCTTTATTGTTGCATTAATGCTTAGTTACATTGAAAATATGAGCTGCTTTTCTTTTATACCAACTATGTCTAGATAAATCTTCTTGTTCAAGGAATAGATAAGGCTAATTGTGTTTTGATTATGGTTGAATGTAGTTGATTATTGATATACCTTGAATTTGCTACTTTACCTATTCTTGTTTTTAACACTTGTAAATGCTTGATCACTATTTGCAAGCTATAATAGTTGTTGCTAATTTATGAAAGCAGTTGACAATGATGGAAATAGAATAGGTGGAACCTAAGGTGGATATTCTTAACACACGAAATAGACACACGAAAGTAATGGCACACTTAGGTGGATATTCTTAACATTTCTTTTGCTTGATTAAGTCTTCACTTGTGATTTCATCATGAGTAAGAAAATTATAGTGTTGACTATATTTGGTTCAATGGCAAAAGCAAGTCCCGATGGCTTGAGTAAAATGCATCTATAACAAGGCAAGAACAACAGTGATAATTGGGTATTTCATCCATAGTTAGATACATTTAGTGGATTTTACACACAAGGACAATTGTATTTACCTGAGTTTCTTCAAGTTTATTAACTTTTCTTTGCATTGTTATACATTGTTGCAACTTTACTTTAGCTAGATATTCTTAATTAGTTTAGATAATGGAATGAACTAAAAGCCTTAGTAATTAGAAGTGATCCTTATTGGATCGATCCTAACACCCTTGTTCTATGAGTCACAGCCTGTATTCTTATAGTGAATAAGTGAATTAGGTTAAAAATTTAGAGCGCATGCTAGAATCTCATCAAAAGATTCAATCTGAAATGCTAAAGAGCTATGACGTTTGTTTCCATGATGTCTTCTCTTCATTTTGGCTACCATTAACTACTTATACGTTTTGTTTTTTCTGCTAACTATCTTTATAAGGCTTTATTACAATTTGTACTCATGTTTTACATTGAATGTACTTTATAGCGGTGGGGTAACACTTTTTAAATAAGAGTAATCACACTTAACAACTGGGAAACATGGAGCAGAAGAAGGTTTGAGCAATTTCTGTTCCAGCATTTGGAGTTAGGTTAGTACTGAGATCAATGACCAGCTACCTCACAATAAATTCAGTCAAGATTTATGGTTTAAATTTAATAATTGGAGATAGTACTTATAACTTTTGGTTCTTCTTCGTACTTAACTTGAAATCTAGTAAGCTGGATTCCAATCTTGTTAGTTAAATGTCAGATATTCTTTGGCAGTGATTTCTTGTCTAGTTTTACATTTCCAATTGTTGAATTGCAATTCTAATTTCGTACTCATTACACAAAACGCACTCATTGCTGCGTTATGCTATTCCTTGTGGGATTTGAGGCGTTTCTTGATTTCCTTTGGAATTAGTTTTCTTGTTTAAGTAAATGTTTCATGCAAAAGTTAGTAACACTTCAGGAAGCTTTTTCTTTTATATGCTAATGAAGCTTCTTTTTTTTTTTTTTAATTACAATATTTGGGCACATATTGTGTGAACATGAATAATAGATGGATGAATTTGCCATGTCCAAGTAATGAGTATAAAGATCGTTTAGAAGGCTATTGAAGGATATACTCAATAGATAGCTCATGAAGAGAATTATAAAGTGTGGTGTTGTCAAAATGGAGCAAAGAATTGAGCAACTAGAATCAGTGCAACATGGAAGACAAGGACAAAGCAAAGATCTACTTCACAATCATCAAATACCATTCTTTGTATTCTGAAGGTAATAAATTGTTCATGGCTAATTGTTAGTTTCATTAGATGCTGATTTTTGGGACTTATTCATGAACTAGTGTTTAGGTGCTAGAGTGGAGTGTAAAGGAATTGGGTGACTGGTCATGGATGGTTGACTTAGTATGATGAAAACAAATGTATGTTGAATGTTTGAAAATAATTTGAATGAAATGGGCCAAAGTGTTATATTGTCCAAAATAGCAAATTGGCTTGTTGGAAAAAGTTTTCCTGCATATGTTACTTAACAGCTAAGTTTCTTTTTGTGGTTGTCATTACTAATTGAAATAGCATAATCATGCTTGTAGTTTTTGTTGTGGCTGTCATTTTTGCTGGGATGATCAAGCAATGAAATTTGGGTTGGTTCTTTTAGTACCTTGTACTTTGTTTTACAAGAACTACTCTCTTATGTTCGGTTGTTAAAGCAGTGTTTTAAAAATATTATGTTTCAAGATTTGGGATAATGTTACATTAGAAGCATGCTTGATCCAAACAAAATTCTGGCTATTGAAGTGGTTAGAAGTTTGGATCTAACTATTGAAGTTGGGAAGACATTATTGGGATCATATTGGTGTGAAATCTATGTAAAAGTGCTTCCGGTCATCTCTCTCTGTTTCCCGTCGTGCTGTCCCTCTGCTCCTACAACTTCTTCTTCTCCAACTTTTTCTCTTCCTTTTTTCCCTTTCTTTCATCTAATTTTTTTCTTTATTCTAACATTACATAGGGATAGATCTTCCATTCATTTTCTCTTCACTCCTTCAAAACTTTTTCTCTCTCTTGCTTCTTTTTTTTTGCCCTTTCTATTCATCATCTTCTTTTCATTTTTTTCTTTGCAAATTTCCTTTTTTTCTTTATACATTTATGAATTCATATTTACTATTAGAGTTTGTTTGAGAGACAAATTTATGGTGGAATATGTAAAGACTTTTGGGAGTAGCAAAAGAAAATTTTAAAAAAACCACAAGAATGAGTCATGGGAAAAGAAAAAAAAAAATGAAAAAACCTTGGTTCCTACCGGTTCTCTTGATTTCTAGCCAAACCTGGTTTTTAATAGGAAGATTGATCGATTGTTCGTCAGATGATTTTCTAGACAAACTCGATCCAGACTCTTGCTTGTTTTCCAGTACAATCGGTTGAACCAACTAGTTTGATCCGAGTTTCAAAACACAACGTGAAAAACCATGAGCCATATTGTTTTCTAAGAATTGTTTATATGATACGAACCCCGTCGAAGACAAAACTTGTATTCACATGCCTCGGATCTAGACAACTAATATCGAAGGTTTGGCAACGGAAAACTTGACCCTAATTAACCCTAGAAGTCACGAACAATATTGATATTATCTCAACCCGTAACCAATCGAATTAATGAACCAAATTTGTAAGGTAGAGGAATGCCACAATCAAGGTGGATACTTAATTGATAAGTTCGATCGAATACTCTCGAGAATCTCAAGTATTCAAGAAAGACTCTCTTGGAGAGAGAAAGTGAATAAACTCACATAATTTTTTATAAAATTCTCATTTACTCCAAAAACATTGGAAAAGACTAGGCTATTTATAAGCACAACCCACAAATCTACAAATAAACTACAACAAATTGGAAACAGAAAAATTGCAAGAATTCGAAAAATGTAACGTATATCCTCAAATCCACCACAAAAATTGCAAATTTAAGCACAACCCATATCAAATTTAAACCCAAATTTCACAACAAATCTGAACTTGCCGTTGGATTCAAGTATTCAAGTATTAATTAAACTTAAAATGCTATAAGTGAGGCATTGCAAATGGAAAAGGCTCACCTTTATACTGTTTGAGAGTCGCAATGGGACGGCAATGCTGGCAAATGTTGGGTCGGCAATGGGGCTGCAGTGGGTGGTCAAAGGCGCAAATGGGTCGGCAATCTGGTGGTTGAAGAAGCTATGAAAACCGGCTGCAATCTGGAGGGCTTGCTTCAGCGAGGCAGAAAGAGAATGAGGCGTGGCTTCCGGCGGAGCAGAACAACAGAGATGGTGGCGCCGCTCCTCCTATTTCTGCCGTCCGGCGTTTGGGCAGCACAAAATAGGACAAATGGTGGCCAGCTCCAGTCTGTGGATGCTTCGATGTGCAGAACCAGCTCTGTTTTCTTTGTTTTACTGTTCGACAGCCGTTCTGCTTCTTTGACTCACTTTTTTTTTTCTTTTTGAAATGGGGTCTTCGCGGTCGGTGAGGTCACACTGAGCTCGCATTCCGCGAATGCGAGCTCAGTGAGCTTGAGCTCGCATTCGCGGAATACGAAGGCCCCATTTGTAGAACAACCCCCAAAAACCGCCCCAGTTGTAGAATGCCTTTTTTTTTCATCATAAACTAAGAATTCTCCCCATTTGTCTGTAACACTAGCATGAAATCATGATCTTTCATCCCTTGACTCAAAATCTTTTTTCACTCGCATAGCATTTGCATCAATTATACAGCATGGCGGGACCAGACCCAACAGAAGCTAAGGAATATGGCCTCCTTGACATGGTAGATGACGATATTTCATGGATTCGAGGCAAGGTCACATATTGTTTGCATAAAAATGGGGAGTCCAGAGACCCCATGTGGAGATTTGTTGGAGGAATTACGTTTGCTTTCACGAGAAATTACTTGGCAGGCAACTCCAGGGATTTGCAGGCTATTAGGGATGGACATCTAACAGCACCTATAGAGCTACAAAATGTTGATTTTCTTGTATAGAAGTGATTGAAATACTTATACAAAATGCAGCACTTGTTAGGCGCAGATCGCTGCTATCTTAGAGAAATACTTGGTGTTAGAATATGAAGAACAGGTTGTCTTTAATTAGATCTGAAATCTCAGTCTATTGGTCTCAGCGGCACTCATTCTCATTGCTGAGGCAGACTTTTTACATGCCAGGAGCGAGAACTATCATAAGAAGTAATTATCTAATGTTCAGATTCAACATATATAACTAAGTAGATAAGCAAAGTCTTGTTTTCGGCTTATGCAGCCCCTTGTTAGGCTCAGAATTAAAAAGTCATGATGCTGATGGATTGCCATGTCGTCATGATGGTATTAATCTTCGGTCAGCAACGTTGTCTCCGCGACAAGTCTTCACGGCATTAATTGATCATGAGTGCTAGACTTGAATCCTTGGAGTTCACGAAAACGTTACCAACACTTTAGTCCCAAAAAATAAAATTTATAAGAATACCAAACAACAACTGAGTCTTCTTTCTTTATTTCTTTGTTAAGACGTCTAGTCATCTATTTTTTTTTTATTAAAGTTCTTTAGAATGATATTGTAACCTAGAGGTCACGAATTTGAATTATTAAAGGGGTAAATGAAATCACTATTGATCCTTAATAAAAAAAAAGAACAATATTGTAATCGAGAGATCATAGTTCGACTCATCAAGAAATAAGTAAAGAATTACTATTGATTCTCTTTTTGAAAAAAAAAAGAATAATGTGGTGGCTTTTGTGATATTGCTATTTAATGATTACTAGTAGATAGTGTAATCTCACTAATCTTTTATGAAATTTAATTCAATGTCATAATTTACTTGTTTTTTTTGGTTGAGTATTTGTGCAACATATCGAATGCCAAATTGCTAATTTGTTCATCTTCTTATTTTCTTTCATCTTGGATACTCCAACACCTTTGCAATTTTCTCAAATTTGCTAAAACATCTCAATTTTCTCTTATCTAACTTTGATATCCCAATCCTCTTTCCGGACTTTGCAACTGTCCAAATCAATAAGTCTTGAGTCTTGCAATTTTGCAAAAATAACTTATTGACTGCGGTCTGTCTCATCCATTTTGGATTATCTCAACTAGAATTTTATCGTGCAAATCCATGGAAGTTGTGCTCGTAGAATAGAATTAGATGCCTTGTTATCTCACTTTCTCATGACTCATGATCCATGACATTGCTGAGTGGTTCAGCAACCGCAAGTCAACGGGTCAACCAACTAAAAAAATTTATTTGAAATGAAATGCATGGCCATGGAAGACAGTTCACTATTACAAAATCCATAGAAATTTTTCTTGGAAGAATCTCAGCCTTTTCATGAAGTAGCTGAGGAGTAACGCCAACGCAAATCAGGAATAAAAAAATACTTAGAAAATTTTTCTTGGAAGAGACCTATGCATTGTAACCCAAAAGTTCTTTCAGTCAAACCAACTATTGAATCAGGGTTGACTTGGTGCTTGACTCTGAGTTGCATGTATTCACTCACACATAGCTAAATGGGTTAAGTATTTAAATGCAATGGAAGTAATAGATATAATTATGAATTTTTCTAACAGGAGTTTTACACTCGTTGGTATATCTATGACTAACTTATCATATTAATACACACACCACATTTATTAGATTCCTACATTTAAGTTTTTTAAAATTAATTTCACTTTTTCGAAAAATTAACATTGAAAAGATGCTTGTAAGCATGCGTTAGTCAAATCCTACAACTATATACGCTCAAAGAAAAGTTAGCTATGAACTCATTGTACTAAAAACCCAACTTATCCACATATAAAAGCAATTGAAATCAGGGGCGGAGCCAGAAAAAATTTTCAGTGGGGGCGAAAGCAATTCTAAAATTTTTTACCTACTTTTTTTTTAGTTTTTTAAGGAAAAAATATTCACCAACAAGTACAAATGATGCATACATTTCACGAAAAATATCAAAAAACAAACTCAAAATTATTAATGTAATAATAATAATAATTTGATTTCAAAAGCAAACTAAACCATTTACAATTGCTCATGACGAGTTTTCATATTTTGATAACGGTTTACAATCTTTTCATTTTGAATTTCACGAAATATATTTTTCTTAATATAAGTAACTAAATAATTATTCATCCAAGTGTCTTCCATTTTATTTTGTAACCGATTCTTCACTATATTCATTATTGAAAAAACCCTTTCTATGGTAGTTGTAACAACAGGTAAAATAAAAAACAACTTTAAAAGCATATAAACCAATAGATACATAACTCCAGGGGACACACTTGAAATTACATCGAATTTTTATAGACATTATAGAAATTTAAGGGGGACAGTGGGGGCCTATAAACCAATAGATACACAAAACTCCAGGGAGCACAGTTAAAATTACATCAAATTTTTATAGGTATCATAAGAATTTAAGGGGCTCCACTGTCCCCAGTGTAAATCCGCCACTGATTGAAATTAAAGTCTTAGATTTAAATTTTACTTGTATGTATTTTTTATTTGTTTTCCCTAAGAACAATTTTTCGTGTATTTGTGTGGGAATCAACTTTTGAGTATATTCATATTAACACGCATCTATTGGTACATGTGAATTTGAACTATCCATTGACGTCGGTATTAAGAAACCGGAAAAGTAGGATTATATTGGCAATTTCTCATCTGCTTGCTCAGCCCTGACGATGCAATGGAAGAGAAAAGGCTAGGATGGGATTGCGACAGAACTTACTACCAAAAAAAAAAGAAAGAAAAGTGACCTGAAAAAGTTTCCAAGTTCGGTAGCCAAAGTTGCATTTTTGTCTCGGGTTTTAAAAATTGGTACAGCAAATAGTAATATTGATTAACATGCTTTTAAGGTATTAAAAGCTGAGAAATTATTCATAAAGTCATTGCACCACTTCATCCAATAAAAATTAATCTATTAAGAAAGAGTAGCTGTTTTTCCAATATTTGCACAATTTAAAACACCTACACTTAATTGGAGTGTTAAATTTTATCCCATTTAATGTTGTTTTTAGGCCCTCAACCTCTATTTCTTTAAAGGGCTTGGCTAATGAGCATCTCGGGGCACTCATTAAGATAGTTTCGGGTGTTTATTTTTTTGGTAAGAATGAAATTAATTCAGAATGTAAATGCAGAGGGAATAACAAATATAAGTGTGTGTTCAAATAATAAGTTGGAATATTTGTTTTTGCAATGAAGCAGACTTGCCAGAAAGCTGGTGTTTGGCATTTATTAGCAGTCGAAAGACTTCCTAAAAAAGATTGATTCAATAATTGAATTTCCATGATGCTTAGCAGCGAAGCTAGAAGTATAGCTCATCCATTCCCATATACAAATTAGAATTTACTGGTTATATTGTATTAAACAGTTAATTCATTGTGCTTTCGGTCTGGATAACATATTAGTCTAAACTCTTTAGAAAAGTTACCATTTCTATGATCTTTTTCCCTTAAAAGCAATCTTCTACTTTGACTTGTTTTCCCTAAACAAAAAAGGTTTATGCTGAGTTGAATCGACTTATATCGCTTAAATTCCTAGGATTCTATCCATCAAGAAATTACATAAAAAAGAAAGTTACTTCATAAATAATGCTATATGATTGCAAACAAAACCATATGTTCTCAATTACTTTGATAGAATACATTCGATTCCTCTTTCTCTTTGGCAGCTTAATTATCCAAACTTTTATGCTCATAAAAAATGGTACCAATAAGTTTCGCTTTTTTGGATTATTCTTTCTCTTTTTTTTTTTTTTTTTTAAGAAACTTCGTTTGCTCTCTAACATAGACGGGGGATGGGCCTCACAAGTTTCATTTTGCACAAAATTATTTCTACATATATAAATATGTTGAAATAATGTGTAAATAAGTTGTATATAGAATATAAATAAGTTAAGATTCTAAATCTTTATAAGGCTACTACTTGTGCATAGAAGGGCTAGTGAACCAAGTCAAAGTACTTTTGGAGCTAAGGATCAACTTTACTCATAATTATAATCAAGAAAATTAAACTTAATTTTTGGAAAAGAATAGATTATGTGTAGTTACATTTTATCCATAACTTAATAAAATCTAATTGTAAACATATTTTTAATACTTTACCCTCTTTTTTGCGTATTTTCATATTCATCTTGTTATTCTTATGAAAAATTTAAGAAATAATAATATTTTAATAGGAATTTTAATCTTTTTTAGGAGAAAGAAATTACAAGAACTACAAAATTACAAAAAAAAAGAATTTTAAAATGTTAAAAATGATTGTTATAAAATTTAATATTCAATATTTTCAAAATTTTTATATTCTAAATCATGGTTAATGTGGTACAATTGACTCAATTGCTTCTTTCCATATAAATATGTAATATTTCCTAAGTTGTAAGGTTAGGAGAGTCATTTGACCATCGATGAGATAAGCATTGAACTCCAAATAACTTATAAGGGAGGTAAGTGATATTTTTAAAACTTTAAGGGAGGATAGTGAAATTGTCAGAAACCTCAAGGGAGGTTTCTGAAATTATTCCAATAAAAAAGCGTATGCTGAGTTGTTCGACTTATATCACTTAAATCCTTCGGATTCTATCAATCAAGAAATTACATAAACAAGAAAGTTATTTCACAAATAATGCCATATGATTGCAAACAAAACCAATGTTCTCAATACTCTGATAGAATACATTCGATTCCGCTCTCTCTTTTGCAGCTTATCCAATCTTTATGCCCATAAAAAATGGTACCAATAAGTTTCACTTTTTTGGATTATTCTTTCTCTCTTTTTTTAAGAAACTTCACTCACTCTCTACCATATATGGGGAATGAGCCTCACAAGTTTATTCTTAAGTATAAATATGTTGAAATAAGGTGTGAATAAGTTACATATAGAATATAAATAAGTTAAGATTCTAAATCTTTATATAGCTACTATCTGCGCGTAGAATGACTAGTGGGCCAAGTCAAGAGTACTTTTGGAGCTTAGGATCAACCTTATTCATAATCATAATCAAGAAAGTTCAATCTTGCGCTCCCAATTCTTTGTTTACACATCCTTATCCTTCTGAGAATTAGTGCATGAACTACCATGAAATAACACTCCCAACAGTATCTTTACTTTTCCTCCATCTTAAGTAATTAATATTCACACTAGAAATTACAAAAGAATGGACCCACGCCCCAGCAAAGTCGTTGCAGCAAAGTCCTTTTTGGATCCCTTATATAATGCGACCAAAATCCGAATTGCTGTACCATCAAATTGTTCTTCAGATCATCAACTTCACGCAATAAACTGATTGAGTGTTCCCACTTCTTCACTTTTTTTCTCAGGAGGAGGAACTTTTTCTCTAGGAACTAGCTAGGAAGGCATTTACATTAAGCACCGTAAAAGAGAGCGTGGAGGCTGGACTGGACATTTTCAGTCAGTCATATACTGTGAGTCTTCCCATTTCTTCACCTTTTTTTCTCAAGTATGTTTTGTTTCCCCTTCTTTTGAATTTTAAGTATATACATAGTATGCAATCCTTGGTTAACTCAACTAAGCTAGAGTTTTTCTCTTCTCTTTTTCCTCAAGAAACTGTAATGTATCATTGCCTACAAACAGACCGAAGGGGGGGGGGGGGGGGGCAAGGCAGCCACCCCCCAAAATTTTCTAAAATCTCTGCCGGGCCTATTTGTTTTTAAGTAAAATAATATTACTTTGTCCCCAAATTTTGTAATAAATTATTCTTTAGCCCCTGCAAGTTTTCTTTATTAAATGTATCCTATGATTAGCCAATTTTTAGTTAACTTTTCTTGTGATTGGTATTAATATTAATGTTAGTAAACAATCATCTGCAGCTAGTATAGCTATTAAATAGCAACTAATCAAGAAAACAATAATTTGCCTCTATGCAAGTGTCTATAACAAAGCAACTCTTAATGTAAGTTTTGACTTGAATTAACAAAGGAATTTTCTTAACGTAAGGATACTCAATAAGACAGTTAACTTACCACATGAATACACACACTCACATTTATTGACCTCCTGTATTCAGATTCTTCTTCGGATAAGTTCGGGTCTTATTAAAAAAAAGTTAGCACATGAAACTATCTTAACAAGTGCCTCCGGGATACGAGTTAGCCGAACCCATTAAAAAAACTATGAAAACTAACTCCAAAATGTAAGATTGACCTGGATTAAAAAAAAGAGCAGGATTATTAATTAAAAACAAACGCAAGTTGTAATATTAGAAATAAAATGACTAGAGAGTCTAATATATATATATTTTTTTTGTATTTTGTCTTTTACAACTAAAAATATCTTATTATTATGATTTGTTTGGTATAACATTTTTTTTATTATATGTTTGACTATTCGCCTTCCTATCCTAAAATCATGGGTCCGTTGCGGGATGTTGAAAAATCAAGGAATTAGCAATTTGGCCTACATTACCGCAACAGCAGAAGAAACTATTATTAGTTACATCTGGCCTTTATTTTCATTACATACTCAAGAAACACATTCACAATATATGCACGTCAAATGTAATTGTTGCTATAATAATTATAGCAACATATCCTTTTGTGATGCAGATATATACTCAATCTGTGGTTTTTCATTATATCAAACAGCAATAATATAACCAACAGCCTTTGGATTATTGGCCACCATCAAAGATTTTAAGTTTTAATAGGGTGGGAGGTTAAAAGTTCAAATCTTGTCTCTCATCATTGTGCCATTATATGTGGTTTTTCCAGAAAAAAAGTTATCTATAGAGTAAATATTACCGTTTGATTAAAAAAAAAGTATCATAATGGGTATTATAATCCCTCTATGGTTGTTGGACAATTCAGTATTTAAGTAGAAGCACTACTAGTATTTCAAGTAATGACATTATAGAGTCTATTTTCTATCAAGTTTTCACTTTACATGAAATCATAAATGATGAAATGGATATTTTAAAACATTAAGAAAGTCATGTTAGCAATAGGTGAACCCATAGGGAGGTTGTGTGTAATTTACCTTACTATAGTGTCTACATCCTTAAGGCAAAAAACAAATCTGTCTAAAATTAAATGCTGCTGTTGTCTAATATCATCTTTTTGAGATTCTAATGTTAATTTTATTTTCTGAAGAAACGATAGATTGCTAATTCTACAATTGTCATTATCACATTTAGTCAAAGTATTTTTCTTGTAATGCCGGACATGTGTGGAATTTAATGAGTTTGTATGATATCATTAATGTTTCTCATTTTTTTTTCCTCTTTTGAACTTTTAGGAGAATATGTCGTCAATAATTGATGCAAACTTACTTTGCAAGAGCTTTGTTAATCAACTTAGTGCACTGAACAGAAGGAGATGGCACTCAGCTTTTGTGACCATATATTGTTCAAGGGCCTTTGAACAAGCTCTCGCCGCTCGAAATAGCAAAGTTTTGCTTATTCCATCACAAAGAGCAACTAAGAAAACAACCAAGATTTCAAGCCTTTGTGACCATGTGATAATCAATGTCAAAGATTACCCCAACTTTTACAATACTTATCAGCCAAGCCTCACAAAGCTTGTCAAGGAGAAAAGCATTCATCAGCTTAACGAATTAGGTGGTGTTCTAGGTATAGCTACTTCTCTCAATACAAAAATTCAGCATGGATTAAATTTTAATGATTACGAAGATATTTCACGTAGAGTTGAAGCTTTTGGTAGCAATACATTTCGTAAACCGCCCAAAAAGGGATTCTTCCCTTTTGTTTGGGAAGCTTTTCAAGATCCTACAATTTCCATTCTTTTGGCATGTGCTGCATTGTCTCTTGGTTTTGGGATAAAAGAGAATGGTCCAAAAGAAGGATGGTATGATGGTGGAAGTATTTTTGTTGCTGTATTTCTTGTTATTTCTGTTTCAGCAATCAGTAATTTTAGGCAGAATCGACAATTTGAGAGGCTTTCCAAGATTAGCAGCAATATCCCAGTTGAAGTAGTGAGAAATGGGAAGAGACAGCAACTTTCAATCTTTGAAATTGTTGTAGGAGATGTTGTTTACTTGAAGACTGGTGATCAGGTACCTGCTGATGGATTATTCTTGGAGGGGCATTCCTTACGCATTGATGAATCAAGCATGACTGGAGAAAGTGATCATCTTGAAGTAAATCACAGTCAGAATCCATTCTTGATTTCTGGCACTAAAGTAGCTGATGGATATGGTCAAATGCTTGTTACTTCTGTTGGAATGAACACAACTTGGGGGCAAATGATGAGCTCTGTTAGCCACGATTTTAATGAGAAAACCCCTCTTCAATCTCGCCTCAATAAGCTCACTTCAGCAATCAGTAAAGTTGGCTTAGCAGTTGCCTTTTTAGTTCTTGTGGTGCTTTTGGTTCGCTACTTTACAGGTCATACAAAGGATACATATGGAAATAAAGAGTTCAATGGCAGCAAAACGAAGGCTGATGATGTGATTAATGCTGTTGTGAAAATTATTGCTGCAGCAGTAACAATTGTAGTTGTTGCAATTCCAGAAGGCTTGCCTCTGGCTGTAACACTTACACTTGCTTATTCGATGAAGAGAATGATGGCTGATCAGGCAATGGTGAGAAAGCTTTCTGCTTGTGAAACAATGGGCTCTGCTACAACCATCTGTACAGACAAAACAGGTACTCTTACTTTAAATAGAATGACAGTTACAGAGTTTTGGCTGGGCAAAGATTCAATGGACAAAGATAGCTACATTTCCATCTCAACCAATGTTCTTAAATTGCTACACGAAGCAGTGAGCCTGAACACCACAGGAAGTGTTTTTGGGTCAATTAGTTCACGAACTGAGGGCCTCAAGTTCTCAGGAAGTCCTACTGAGAAAGCAATTCTATCTTGGGCTGTGATGGAATTAAATATGGATATGGAAAGAATAAAACAGAATTGCTCAATTCTTCATGTAGAAGCATTCAATTCAGATAAGAAGAGAAGTGGCGTCTTGATGAAGAGGACTGCAGATAATTTGATTAATGTCCACTGGAAAGGAGCTGCTGAAATGATACTAGCAATGTGCTCGCACTACTTTGATGCTGAAGGAGAAGTGAAATTACTAGATCATCTTGAGAGAGAGAAATTTGAAGAAATAATTCAGTGCATGGGTGCCAGCAGTCTGAGATGTATTGCATTTGCTTACAAGCAAATATCAGAAACTAGTGACGACATTGGAGAAATACAACAATCATTAGAAGATAAGAACTTGATCCTTTTGGGTATTGTAGGCCTGAAAGATCCCTGTCGCTCCAGTGTGAAGAAAGCTGTGGAATATTGTCAATATGCTGGTGTGAAGATCAAAATGATCACTGGTGACAACGTATTCACTGCAAGGGCAATAGCCACTGAATGTGGGATACTTAAGGTTAATCAAGAGGCCAACGAAGGATTGGTGGTGGAAGGTGTGGAATTTCGCAACTACACAGATGAGGAAAGGATGGAAAAGGTTGATAAAATTGTTGTAATGGCAAGATCATCTCCTTTTGACAAGCATCTCATGGTGAATTGTTTAAAAGCTAAAGGTCATGTTGTAGCAGTGACTGGAGATGGAACAAATGACGCACCAGCATTGAAAGAGGCTGATATAGGACTTTCTATGGGGATTCAGGGAACTGAAGTTGCTAAAGAGAGTTCCGATATTGTCATTCTGGATGACAATTTTGCTTCTGTTGCCACAGTTCTTACATGGGGAAGATGTGTATACAACAACATCCAGAAATTTATTCAGTTCCAGCTGACTGTGAATGTGGCAGCTCTGGTGATCAACTTTGTAGCAGCATTTTCAGCCGGAGAAGTATCATTAACAGCAGTTCAACTCTTGTGGGTAAATCTCATCATGGATACTCTTGGCGCCTTAGCTCTAGCAACAGAAAGGCCAACGAAGGATCTCATGCACAAGCCTCCAGTTGGGCGTACCGAGCCCCTCATCACCAACATCATGTGGAGGAACTTAGTCTCTCAAGCCTTGTATCAGATTGCAGTTCTTCTGACATTACAGTTCAGAGGTGAATCAATCTTTGGTGTCAGCAAAAAGGTAAACAATACCTTGATCTTCAACACTTTTGTTCTTTGCCAAGTGTTCAACGAGTTCAATGCAAGGAAGCTTGAGAGGAAGAATGTGTTTGAGGGGATACATAGGAACAAGTTGTTCTTGGGAATTATTGGGGTTACAATTATTCTTCAAGTGGTGATGGTGGAATTTCTGCAGAGGTTTGCTAATACAGAGAGATTGAATTGGGGGCAATGGGGAGCCTGCATAGGAATTGCAGCTGCCTCTTGGCCAATTGGCTGGATTGTTAAGTGCGTACCTGTTCCAGAAAGACCAGTGTTCAGTTATCTCATGTGGAAGAACTTGAAAGGAATGTAGTATGATCCGCAGTTTGCTCAACGTTCCATCAAAAAATTTCTTATTGGTTCTTTTTCTTTTCTTTTCTTTTTTAAAGAAAAATATTTCTTAGTGTGTTTGAAGTAATGTACTTTTGAAGTTCATTCTTGTTAAGGTCAATATTTACATTATCAATGGCACAAGAAATTTGTTTTCACTTCTGTTAAAACTATCACAGAAACTTATGGTGACTTGCTGGTTTATTTATGTAACTGCCCCTTCGTACAAGAATCATTTTCCAAAAGTTTCTCCTTCTTGCAAGTTTAAAAATGAAAATGAAAGAAATATATGGAAATAATGAGTTACTTACATTAGGTAAAAGATACATTATTGTGATAAAATATCAGCTAATCAACTTGTTGGAACGTAAGAAAATGAAATGGTTATTGCAAAACAAGTGGCCTCTTGTGGAAAGATTTTTATGAATATTATTCTCTGTTGGATAAGATAAGGTTGAGAAAAAAAAGTACAAGGCAAAGCTTATTTCCAGTTAGTCAATTTAGCTGGAAAGAGACTTCAAACCATCACCTAATTAAGGTAAGAAAATATGCACCATAAAATAAATAACTTAATCCTGTATAATGGAACAGAATTCTTGATTTTTTGTGCAGATTTTCAAAAATTTGTTAAACAAAATTATAAAGGTTCATACTAGGCCTGAATTCATAGTAAAATGGCATCATTTTGGCATGCATTCATTTCACCTGTGGCTTCATGGCTGCTGCATTCATTACAAGAATGGCTTTCACATTATTACTAGACTTAGTAATACTTGTGTTCCTTCTGTCCTTTGAAACCGTTGGCAGCTAAAATATTACTACAAGATAAATATTAAATTGATTCCCCCACCAATTTCTGGTAATTTATGCTAAGATTGCAAAATTCAATAGAAATGTGGAAAAGAAATACAAAGGTTGCCACCTAATCTGATAAAGTGGAAAAGGGTGGATAAGTGCCAAAATGATATCAATCGGCTGGTTGTTGGTTTGTTAACAAAGTCTTTTAACTGAAGAAAGAAGACACAAAGATAAACATATGAGGAAACAAAATACGGAGATGAGACCGACAGAGTTAATCAATACAAGTGCCCTTCATTCTGCAGATCTAAAACGATATGAACCTCGTACGTTTCCTCCTCGCCTGATCAGTCCTTCCAGTAAGAGATACCAAACTATCAACATAATTTAAGGCATGTAGCGAATTCAGAAGACCATAAACATTGTACTTTTTAATCCCACCTCCTCATTCATTATCCAAGAGAGTGCATGAGGCCAACTGTCCATTGCTGGTTTCAACAAGGAGTTTATCATTGTCCCAAGAACAAATTACACGGTATATACCTGAAAAAGGCCCTATTGAATATCTCTTAATCCAAGATTTTTCCGCTCCATTGTCCATCATCAACCATACATGAATGATTTGGCCTGAATTGTCTATTCCATGGCCACCAAGGTATTCTTCTGGCAGTTGGAATATTATCAAGGCAAGTGACTAGTCCAAGAGAACAAGCGTTTGTCGTTTGCCACTGATATCTACATCTATATCAGGATACTTAATTTCTAAGTACCTGAGTGCTGATGTCAAAAGAAAGGATCTACTCATGACATTCTGCTTAGGAGGCACGCCAATACAAGGATCCGTTCCATAAGGCGGTTACATTCCCATAGCATGATGCGCGGGATGATGATGTCCAATTCTCTCCGAAAATCAGTATTGAGATTGTAAATTTCGACTCTCCATTTACAAGCAAACCAATAATCATAATCATAGATGTGGAAGATTTTGATAATCTTGTAGTCATTAGTAGTTGGTAATACCCAAATCCTACATTCTAAATAAATATGATATTTAGTTTAGATTTCTAAGGACACATAGATAATCGAGTAAACATGTGTCAAGGTTACAATCATATATATAAAATGATGTTCAGTTTCGATTTTGATAGGTTGTTGAGTTGTCTATTCTCATATTCTGTCAAGTGGACATTTTGTCTTCATGCCACATGACAAATTAAATTGTAAAAACAAGTACGTGTATTTATATATTTGTGGATTTTATTCTTTTATTTTTTGGCAACAATTAATTATAGTTCTTTTTCAGTTCCTTATTTATAGTCAATTTCATTCAATCTACTAATGGCCTACCTTATCTAAGTTTATATTAATTGTAGGGTTATTATTACTTTAGCTACTTAACATTTGGTGTCACTATCAATTTCGTCCTATGGGGGTGAAGTAATTAAAAGATAATGTGCTGAATTGAATTACCTATAGGAGTGAAGTGACTAAAAGATAACGTTAGAGAGTAAATTGATTGTAGTAATATGGTTTAAAGGGGTAAAGTGATAATAACCCTTAATTGTATCTTCTTTATTTTTTTTGTTTCCTTTTAACCCTCTTCAATCACGTTTTCTATTCCTGTTACTGGCTTGATTATTTATTACCATTGCTAAAACTTAGATAAAATATGCAATATTAATGCTCACTTAGATAGTTTTTCCTCTTTGCAGGTTACTAAGTTGGCTATACTAAGAAAAAACTTTAGCTATTCTGGTTTTTTGCCAAATGGAAGTTTTATCTTTTCACCATGTAGACAAATACTGTGATTGCTTATATATCTTGGTGGATTTTATTCTTTTTTTGTAACAACTAATTATAGTCCTTTATTATTTTTTTATTTATAATAAATTTCAAAAAATCAATTAATTACCTACTTTATATACATTTGCATAATTTATGCCTCATTTATTTTTTGTTAATAGCTTTCCTTTTTTAATTCTCTATAATCACATTCTTTATTCCTATTATTGAATTGATAATGTATTATCATTATTCAAATTTGGATGAACTTTCATTTTTTTTATCATTCTAATACTTTTTATTTATAGCAAATTTAAAACTATTAATTCCCTACCTTATATATGTTTACATTGAATATGCTTTTCTTTTTTTAATCAGTCATCATTATTTTTTAAAATTTTCTTCAATTACATTAACTATATTTCTATTATTTGCTTGATTATTTATTTGTAATTCTAAAGTTTTGAAAATGTTCATTTTTCAACGAATTTATATTCCCCAACTTTAACATTTTACTCATAAAAATCCACTTAAATTGTTTAAATATTCACTTCTATTAATTTTTATCCTCTCTTTTCATTGGAATTTAATTTAGGCTAAAATGATATCCATATAAACATAGGATTGTAAAAGTTATCCCAAATTAATTTTTTGGTAGTTTTTAATAATTTGATCAAATAATAAGTTCATTATCTATTAGTTTTCTTTTTAAAATTCTTTTTAGTCGTGAAAGAATTAAATATTAAGTGCATTTATTTCCTAATATATCTCTTTACTCATATGTTGACATACCACCATTAATTAGAGTAAACATAACTGTTTCATGAGGTAAGATTTGATTGAAACTAATTTTTAAGTTGTTATTAACTATTTTTTGTCTATTCAATTTAAATTCTTGTTTTACAATTTGTGTATAAAAATTTTATAAAATAGTATTTTTAGTTATTTTATATCAATTTTCATTCAAAAAATAAAAATGTTAGAGCATAAAAAGTGCCCATGCAAATGCACGGATGAATAACTAGTTACTTATAACAAAGAATTCAAATCAAGTACAAATAGAAAATATGCAACATGAGTGCAAATATTCAACTAAAGACCTGATAGTGGAGATTGTTTGAAACTATGCCCAAATCAATTTCATTAAATACTACAAGTTGTAAGAGTATTCAGCATTAGCAATAGCAAGAGAATCAAAATATCATAATATATACTTTAATGTTTTGATGGCAGACAGATATTTTAACAGAGTTTTCGTATTTATCATTCAAAAACTCAATGAAGTATATTTGAAAAAATGAAATGAAGAAAAGCTAATAAAGAGAATACTTTTCAGGAAAGGCTAATTAAAAAAAATGAAAAGGAGCTAGTGACGGGCTTTTGGTACAAGTGCAAGTTGAAATCGAAAATATATCCATTTGACTGCAAGTATACAAGTCAAATAGTAGTTTAGAACATATATCGTGTCAATCACACGAGGAGCAACTATTGCAAGAAAGAACATAAGTTTATTGCATGAACACATATTGAATCACAAATAAAAGATAGCTAGAGAAAGTGTAGCCAAGTTGATGAACAAGCTCCCAAGATCTTCTATTTCTTCAACAAAATGAGTTGTACAATGGATTCTCCAAGTGTTTCTTACAAGTTCCTAGTTAGAGAGAATAAGAAAAAGCTATAACTAACCTCTTTTTTTTTTAGAAAAACTGACTTTTAACTAATGACTAAGAACTTTTTCTTTTCCAATGATTCTTACATATATAGTGTTAAGAGAGTCAAAAAGTATTTAATGATATGACATAAAGCTTCCTTTGCACTATTCTAGAGATTCTTAAGCATGTGCAGCCGAAATTCTGTGTTGGAATTGAGCTGGAAAATAGTGTGAAAATAGGGCAAGTTGTAGAAAAACAGAAGCCAATACACAACTTCTGAATACGTGACCTGAGCTCGCATATTCTGAGGGTGTGTTTTCTCTTCAGGCTCGTTTTTTTGCTTCCTTTCTGTCCAGTTCACCTCTAAGATCACAACCAAGATGTCCATGTTGATGCTCATGCATTTTACCAATAATACTTGCATGTGATGCTCTATTTCCTTTCCAATTTGTTGTTGAATCATGCACTAGTGGCGCTTAAATGAATTTGTCTTGATTCAATGCTTATATCATGTCTCAAATCCTGCAATTATAGCCAAAATTGCACATTAATCTATTCAAATGAAACTCATAAAATTTAGAGTCTAGGAGAGCAAGTTACACCTTAAAAATCCTCATTTGTACCAAAAATAAACATATAATCCTAGTAATAATCATATATAATACACACTTATCATTATGTAATATGTGTAAATAGAATTTCACTTTAAAATGGTCAAAGGTACCAGAGTTGATGTTATTCGATTGTCATGAACTAATGAAAAATATTTAATTTAGAAAAAGACTTGTACTAGATACCAAATGAATGTACCAATAGAAGAAGATAACATTTGCATAACACAAACTTTTGTATAGGCACTGATATAAAATAAAGTTTACTAAGAAAAGTTTTTCATACTAAAGAAAAATATGTAAAGTGCATTATTAATCAAGGTCTAATTCAGAGCATTTAGACATAGCATGATCAACAAAGTGAATAGAAAAGTGATATTTGTATAGTTCACCGTTTAATTATACATTTCAACAATATGGAAATAAATAATCGCCATGGAATTATAAATATTTCTTTTCATGCAAGATAGATGTGTATCATATGTATTAGGACTGCAAATGGTTATTTGGATTTCTATTTTTTTGACCTTTGGTAGTATATGTATTCTTAAGAACCAAAAAATGTCTATCAAATTACGTTTTATGTAATTTTAAAACAAAATAGAGATCGTGATCCTTTTTTTTTTCTTACACATCACATCCAATTTATGGAACCAAGTTATGTTGGTTACCATGCTAGTAAAAGATGGTTAGGCACTATTGAATGGTCTATTATTCTCATCTCACTCATATCTTCCTACATTCATCATCAAACTTACACAACCTCACATTGGATATTTAACCAAATCAAATTCTTATTAATTATGCTCGACCTTTATGAAGATTGTCATAACGAAAAATGATAAAATAATAACAATCGTTGTCAAAGATCTGGTTGCTGTTGTCTTCTTTATTTCATGTTTTTTTTCCCACAATTCATACTTTGGCACTTTTGATTAACTGTAAAGGAATTGAAATGGCTTTTTCAATTATTGTAGAATATTTACTTTCTTATCTGAAAAAGCTAATTGTTTGGTTCTATCCCATGTTTCCAAACTCAGATAGGACTGATCAGTCCGATGGACGAATCGCGAACCAATTAGGCATTCGGTTCGAGTTTTCCTCGAAAGCCGATTGTCAAAAACTCTGTCAAATCACGTTAAAACTAGGGTTTGATAAAAAATTGATAAAACCGGCTAAAACCTGATTTTTTCATTTTCTATTCTGATGGCTTTTTTTTTCCTTTGACTCTTTGACCATATAAAGAATTTCATACCTCTACAACTTTCCAACAATTGAAAAATCGAAATGAAATGGTGGATGTCAAGCAATTCACTTGGACAATTGAATTGGCTTTAAATCTTTAATGTAGCCGAACATTTTCTCCACATTGTAGCATGATTTACGCCATGGCCATACATCATTTTCTTCTTAACTCTGCTGTCATTTATAGAATATGGAGGAAAAGGAGGAGAACCCTTCTTCTTTGCTTGAATATGAGATCAATTCATGGCTTAAACTTGTTCTTTTATTGAATTTGAAATGTTTCATTAAGAACCCAAATTAAGAGAAAAATTCCATTCTCTTAATTCTTTAAGTTCTTGAAAGATTTCATATTAAATAGGAAAAATAGAAAAAGAGAAGAGAAGAGAGAGGAGGGGAAAAGAAAATAATGAAGAAAATAGAAAGTTTTCTTGGGTGTTTATTTTGTGTGATGAAAAAAATAGAGTTCTGATATAGAGAAAGACGAAGAAAAAAGAAGATTGAGAGAGAGAGAGAGAGAGAGAGAGAGAGAGAGAGAGAGAGAGAGACATCAGGAGGTGGAGCAGACTGCCAGAAAGAAGGAACAAGTAGGAATGGCAATAGGGTAGGGGACCTTTCCACCAACCTCCACCCCGTTGCCCAACCATACCCCCGCCCTCTTTCACCCGTAAAAAGTTTATAATTAATAAAAATATATAGTCAGTAAAAATTTAATTAGTAATTTCCAACAATAGTGCTCTGCAATCCTAGTCCCAACTTCTCAAAATTCAATTTTGTCCTCTTACCCCAAGATAATCCTGACCATCCATCCTTCAGATGGACGACACGTAGCCCCCCTATCCACCGTCCATGTGTCCGCCCTGAGCATCTTACACTGGAAGTAATTTAATAGGGCCATAACACTAGTACTTAATTATGTCCCGGCCTGTTTTTCAATATGAGAAGAATTTTACCCAATTGCCTCCCTAGGAACAAGATGGATTAAGTTTGACATTTGTTAGCATTGATGAATACCCTAAAAGTTTATGTTAAGCCTTTCATTATTTTAACAAAGTGTAAAATAACCTAATATATCTTTCAAGTTACATTTTTACCTATAAATTTTAAAATTTTTGAATTGAATCCTGTTGAACTAAATATAAACTTATCAAATATGTAAATAAAGTTGTAAACCACCAATTTAAGGATAACTTTTATATATTATTTTGATTATATATTATTAATATATATTTATGACATCATCCAATTTGACCCCTAATCTAACCTGTTGAATCCATTGACCTCTGACCCCTGAGTTCAACCGAGTTGCTATCCAATTTGAGTTTCAAAACATAAGTTTTGTCCAACCCAAAAGGATCCATTGACAACAAAAATCCCCGTTTCGAATCTTTTGTCCCCAAATTAGTCTCTGTCCCCTCTGTTCCTTTTTTGTATAGCTGCCACGTCATCTTTAACTTTTTGATAACCCAAACTCAAACAAACCGATAATAATCGGTTGACAAGTTTACTCAAATCCAATTCATCCAATAACTCAAAACTTTTTTTCTTTGGATAAATAAAGTGATTCTGATAACTCAAAACTGTTTTTTTCTTTGGATAAATCAAGCGGTGGTTCCTTAATTAGAATTCCTTCAACTCTAGTTTATATAAAGAAGAAGATTGCAAGTCTGCAACATTACATCCATCAATTGATCCTTGAACTACTTATTCTTTTGATTCAATTGCTCACCAAATACTTATGATATCATTGTCTTTAACTCTGTGTACCATGTTGGATTATGTCGTTTACTCCCGCAATTACTCACGATAATCGTGAGGGCCTATTATTTTTTTGTATAAAGGTGCACACCAACTGCTTGACGTATTGTTTGGTTCCAGTTTTGAATGTATTTTTAGTTTAAACCATTTTTATGGATAAAGATGCATTTGCAATTCGAAGTGCCTTCAGCTCTACTGATGGTACAGAGATTTTCTTTGGATGAAGTAGGCGATGGTGACAAGAAACATGTTGAAATGGACTCTATAATGTTGAGAAAAAAGGTGATTTACTTTACCTGGATAAAGATGAAACTGATTGTTGCTTGTTGATCCTTTGAGCATTTTTGTTGCAAGATTAAAGATATAATGAATGAGTCAAAGTACTTGTTAGGGTTTAAGAAAAAGATGATTTGGGGTAAAAAATAAAGAAGAGTTTTAGTTGATTTTCATGTTTACGACCAACAAGACTTCTTTTGTTCAAAAAGAAAATAAAAAGTTTTGACTTATCCGTTTTAATTGGTTTTGAGTAAACTTGTTAACTGATTATTATCGGTTTGTTTGAGTTTGGATTATCAAAAAGTTAGAGGCGACGTGGCAGCTGTACAAAGAAAGGACAGAGAAGATAAAGACTAATTTGCGGACAGAAGATTAGAAGCGAAAAATCCCTGCCTCTTTGCAACTCCAACTGCAAATCTTCATGCGCCCAATCCCTTCATCTCAGTGGCACTCACATCCGCTCATTCCTTTCCAATTTCTACCATCTATGTACTAATCCTCATCACTTCCCTCGCATAAAAAAATCCTTATCACCTCCCTCATCCATAATTTCCCTCCAACTACTCTCTCCATTATCGCAGCTATGCCAACATATGCTCTTTCTCTTTAGCCAATCCCTGTTCACCATAGTCCCATTTTGGCTTCTCCTTCCTCACTTGTCATTTTTGCTTTCTTTCTCTCTCTCTGTGCTCTGTCTTCTCACCTCTACCCTTTACCTTTCTTTGGCAACTTGGCCTTTGATACAGAGAACAGTGGAAATCCCAAATTCTTGATCTAGGAACTATAGATTTGATGGAGAAATAGTTCGAGGACCAAGAATGTATTGTATTGCATTGATTAGGAGAAAGATACAAGGAGATTATTCAATGAATAGGGATTCAATTCATCAACCAAAAGCTTCCTCTTCCTTTCTACATTTCTTGCTTTATAAGCAAGTTGGTTATTGCTGCTAACTAACTACTGACGTGTACTAATTAATTGCTGATGTCAGCAAGGTTCTTGACTAACCGACTAACTAACTGCAACAACTTTCTCCTGATTACTCTTTATATTGGTCAATATAGCATACAAAATAAGCAATCAAATTTATCAATTAAAATCAAATGCAATAAATACCCAGGTGGAGTCCTCTCCAAATGGTCCTTGTCCTCAAGGATAGAAATTGGGAAACTGCTTTTGTAAATCTTGTAAAAATTCCCAGGTGGAGTTCTCTGGAAAGCTGTTGCTCCATTGCACCAAAACCTGAGTAGCTGCAACTCTTCGTCTCTTGACCAAGCACCTGTCTAATACAGCAATAGGTTCCATCATCAAATGTCCTTGATAAGTGATTCTAGTAGGATTGTGAGCTTGCAAAGATCCTGCCCCAACCTTTTTCTTAAGAACTGAAACATGAAAGATATCGTGTATGCGAACATATGAAGGCAATGCCAATTTGTATGCTACTGGACCAATTTTGGCCAACACCTGGAATGGATTGAAGTATCGTGGGGATAATTTCTGGCAATGATGAGCCTGCAATGAATGCTGCATGTAGGGCTGAAGTTTAACATAAACCCAATCACCTATAGTAAACTACCTTTTTGATCTGTGTTTATCCGCCATCTATTTCATTCTGTGCTGAGCTTTGGTCAAGTTGTGTCTTAACGTATGAAAAACTTTTTCCCTAGCATGCAGGCTCCTGTCAACAGATTCTAACAGTAGTGGCCTCACGTAAGTAGGGAATGTGAGTGGGAGGTGGTTGTCCATAAACTATCTCATAAGGAGTGAGCTTAATAGAGGAGTGATAGTTGGTGTTATACTAATACTCTACTAATGGTAGCCATAAACTCCAATCCTTGGGATGATCACTAGCCATACATCTAAGATAATTCTCCAAGCATATGTTAACTTCTTTTGTTCGGCCATCACTTTGCGGATGGTAAGCAGTGGACATATTCAACTGAACTTGCTGCAACCTAAAAAGCTCCTACCAAAATAAGCTCAGAAAGATTGTATCTTTGTCACTTACAATAGTTTGAGGCAAACCGTGAAGTCTATATATATAATCCATGAACAATTGAGCTACTGAGACAGCAGTGTAAGGGTAAGCTAAAGCCAAAAAAAGAGCATATTTATTGAGCCTGTCTACCACGACCAGAATCACTTTCTTACCATGAGACAATGGCAAGCCTTCAATAATATCCATGGAAATATCCGGCCAAATCTTGTGAGGTATAGGGAGTGGTTGTAAAAGACCTAGATATGCTGTGTTTTCTAACTTATGCCTCTGACAAGTGTCACACTTTGCTATATACTGAGCAACATCCTTATAGATGAGTTTCCAATACAAAACTTGTTTAAGCCTTCTGTAGGTTACCTCTACCCCAGAGCGTCCTCCTTAAGGACTAGAATGCCACAGAGCAGTCAACTTGTTCCTCAATTGCTGATCTTGAGCAACTACTAATTTGCCCTTTCTTCTGAGTGGTCCTTACTACCAAGAATAATTTTTTATTTGTTGAGCATTGTTTGTTACCTTATGAATCAACTCCTGCATTTGTGCATCCTGCTACCAACTTTGTTGTATCTCTTTAATGAAAGAAGTAGTTATGGTAACCATAACACATAACTGACCATTCTCTTGAGGTCTTTTGGACAAGGCATCTGTAGCTACATTATCACTCCCTTTCTTGTACTGCACTTCATAGTCAAACCTCATTAGTTTGGCTATGCATTTTTGTTGTAATGGGGTGTGCACTCTCTGTTCTATCAAGTATTTCAAACTTTGTGATAAGGGTTAATTTTATGTATTTTTAAGTGCATTTTATTAGTTAATTTTGGTTTGATTATTTATTTTTATAACTAAAATAACTAAGATTTTGGTAAAAATGTACATTTTATGTTAAAGTGCCTAACATTGTATTTCTATTGATTTTAATGGTAAAAACTTTATTTGCATGCAGGATTAATGATTCAATTAATGATTCAATCACCAAAGGATGTCAATTGAGGAGAAAAGTGGATAATTGGTGATGAATTGAAATGATAAAGAAGAAATGAAGTGAATTGAAGAAATACAAGTGAACACAACTTTGACACATTTTCGTATTTTGACTATATCTGGAGCTATACATATTGGATTGAGGTGATATTTATACCATTTTGAAGCTAAGAGATAGATCTAAATTTCGTATGAAGACATCAAAGTCCAATTTAGCCGTTTTCTCAGTCAAACAGTCGAAATACCAAAGTTCAACACTGCTGTCCAAAGTTGAAAATAGAGCTCTGACCAGGCTTTGGTATTCTAGTCATATCTTAGTCCACAGAGCTCCAAATGGGATGATTCTTGAAGAATTGTAAAGCTAATGCATAGGGTTACAACTTTTGTGTTTTGTACAAAAGCTAGTTTGGTCTCCATCATAGAGAAAATCGCAGCTTAAGTGAGGCCAAAAGTACAGAATTGAAAACGCGAGTCAACAAAACGTGGCTTGAAGCCGCATTTTGTCAAGTCGCGTTTTGTAGCCGAAATTCTGTAATTTGCTCAGTCATTACTCTTATGTTCACACCACTTTCCAGCTATTCTTGGTAAGGAAATTCGGCTGCACATGCTTCAGAAGACATAAGGAAGAGGTATAGCCAAAGTTCCAAGTCAAAAAGCCATTGTTTTTTACTATCTTAACAAAAGGAGATTTGAAGAATTATAGCAGAAAATTTGGACTGGTGAGAAGAGGAGCTTTTCATCAGTTTATATACAGAGACATTTAGGAGGTCTGACATTATCATACGGGAAAAGCTTGAAGAGTGCAGAAATGTAGTTCTTCCATTTCCTTAGTATAGGATAGTTTAGCTAGTTAGTTTATCCATCTTGTATTTATAGTTAGATTTGGATAAAGACTAAGGAGCAAAGATGGAGAGGTTGATCTCATATGACAAGGGTGATATATCTTCGACTACTTTCTCTCTTGTATTAGATTTCATGTTTAATTATAATACAAGTTGGTTTTGTGTTTTTATCATGTTTAGTTAAAGTTTATGCCTAGAGTATGGATGAACTTTCTATATTTTGTTAGTGACGTTTATTTGGTTATTTGGTGATATTATTTTGAACAAGTTATTTATCACTTTTGATATTCTAATCATAATTAACTGGCCATTAATTGTGATTATCTAAAGGTGTTAAATTTGCAATGAGAATTGGAATTTAATAGTAGTTCAAGGAAGTGATAAACTTAAGTAGTACACTCACGATAGTAGAGGTGCACTTTTGTGGCTTTAGTGACTTGTTTCATATAATTTCAAAGAAGAAATGAACTTGTAATTAATATCATAACCACGAGAGTAGGTATGACTTAATTACAAGTATAGTTGATTCACTTTGAGAGTAGGTTTCACATACATTAGGAAATTACGCCATAACTAACCAAGATAATAACATTAACTTAACCGGTAATTTCATTTGCAAGAGTAGTAAGAAATTCCATATCTCTAGGAGTTTTTTAGTATTATTTTCATTAATTTTATATTTATGGTAGTCTAGATAATAAAGGAGTTCAAAAAACACCGGTAATTGCAATCTTCCTTGTGGGATCGATCCTTAATACCCTATACTCGCTCACGATTCGTATACTTACGATAAATCGCGTGTAGGATATTTAGGAATTTATAAATGTAAAACTTAATTGGGACGAACTAAATGTTATGTGTATACCCCGCGCACGTCACTTTGGTGGTCTGTCTTAATGATGAAATGTCTTCCCATGAAATAAGCTCTCTATTTCAATATTGCAGTGACTATAGCTAACATTTCTTTTTCATACACGGATAAGGCTTGGTACTTGGGATCTAATGCCTTATTAAAGAAGGCCAGAGGTCACTTTACTTGCATCAAGACTGCCCCAATTCCATTTCTAGATGCATCAGTTTCCGCAATAAAGTTTTGTGAAAAATCAGGTAGAGATAGAACAAATGATTGACTCATTGCTTCCTATAACTGTTGAAATGCCTTAGTAGCCCTATCATGCCATTGAAATTGGTTGTTCTTATACCAATCTGTCAGGGGTTTAGTAATTTTTCCATAAGAATCCTCTTAGCTCCTTGACACTCTGAGGTATTGGCTAGCTCATTATTGCAGAGATTTTCTGAGGATCTGCCTGAACTCCTTCTGCATTAATGACATTGATAAGTATATATTTTACGTGTTTTAAGTGTGTTTTATTAGTTAGTTTTGGTGTGTTTTAACTACTTTTATAGCTAATTAACTAAGAATCTAGTGAAAATATGCATTTTATGGTTTAAGTGGTACAAAATTGCATTTCTATGGATTTTAGTGGTGAAAACTTCATGTTTTGTAGGTTTAAGGATTCAATCATCAAATGGAGTGACTTGAGAAGATAATTAGATGATTGATGATGATTTGAAGCAGTTTAAAGAAGACATGAAGTGCAAAAGAGGAAATGCAATCAAGAACAAAAGGAAGCAAGTTTCACAGTTTTGACACATTTTCGCATTTTGACTATATCTTGAGCTACAAGTATTGGATCGAGGTGATCTTTATACCATTTTGAAGCTAAGAGATATATCTACATTTGGTTTAAGGATTTAATCATCAAATGGAGTAAATGAAAAGATAATTGGATGAATGATTATTTGAAACAGTTTAAAGAAGACATGAAGTGCAAAAGAGGAAATGTAATTAAGAACGAAAGGAAGCAAGTTTCACAGCTTTGACACATTTTCGTATTTTGGCTATATCTTGAGCTACAAGCATTGGATCGAGGTGATCTTTATATCATTTTGAAACTAAGAGCTATATCTACATTTGGTTTAAGGATTAAATCATCAAATGGAGTGACTTGAGAAGATAATTGGATGATTGATGATGATTTGAAGCAGTTTAAAGAAGACGTGAAGTGCAATCAAGAGCAAAAGGAAGCAAGTTTCATAGCTTTGACACATTTTCGTATTTTGACTATATCTTGATCTACAAGTATTGAATCGAGATGATCTTTATACCATTTTGAAACTAAGATATATATCTACATTTGGTATGAAGATATCGAAGTCCAGTTCAGTCGTTTTCCTAGTCAAAAAATCGAAATATAGAAGTGCAATTTCAGGGTCGAAAGCTGAAATAAGGGATTGACCAGTCATGGTATTTTGGTCATTTCGTAGTCCACAGAGCTCCAAATTAGATGATTCTTGAGATATTGGAAAGCTAAATCAAAGTGCTACAACTTTTATGTTTTGTACAAGAGTTAGTTCGGCCTCCATCATCACGAAAATATCAGTAGAAGTTGGACAAAAAATAGAGTAAGAATGAAATCTGGTCAGAATTAGCAAACCTGCAAAAAGAGCAAAATGGGGGCTTAAAACGAGGGCATAGGCTGCATTTTATACCCGCGTTTTAACAGATTTTGGTTGCAACTTACTCTGCAACTTGTGCTCTTTTCACACAAGCTTTTTGACCACTTTTTTCGTAAAGATTCCGGCTAGAAATGATCAGATGATGCATGGAAACTTTGAGAAGCAAATTTAGAGAGTTTCAAGAGTAAAAAATGACAACTAGAAACAACTCATTTGGCTCTTGAATCCTCTATATGTAGAAGCCTTTGGAGGACATTTTCACAACTTTGGAAGGCTAGAGAAACTCCACAAAAATGTAGTTTTCACTAGTTTTTCTTAATTCATTAGCATAGTAATAGTATAGTTAGAGTTAGTGTAGTTTATTTTTCTTGTATTTGTCGCTAAACTTAGATGAAGTTGAGAATGGAGATGGAGAGCATGGAGCTCAAGTGACATGAGTGACATTTCTCCTTTATTTCTTGTATTGCATCTTATGTTTAGTTATAATACAAGTATGGATCTTTCTTTCATTTTGTTCATGTTTAGTTAAAGTTTATACCTAGAGTTATGGTTGAACTTGCTATATCTTGTTAGTGATGTTTATTTGGTTATGTGATGATATTATTTTGAACAAGTTATTTATCACTTTTGCTTTTCTAATCACGATTAACCGGCCATTAGTTGTGATTATCTAAAGGTGCTAAGTTTGCAATGAAAATTAGAATTTAAACTAGTTCAAGGAAGTGATAAACTTAGGGAGTACACTCACGAGAGTAGAGATGCACCTATGTGGCTTTAGTGACTTGTTTCATGTAATTTTATAGAAGAAATGAGCTTGTAGTTAATTCATAATCACGAGAGTAGATATGACTTAATTACAAGTATAGTTGATTCACTACGAGAGTAGATTTCACAAACATTAGGAAGTTACGCCATAACTAGCCAAGGTAATAGCATTCACTTAACCGATAATCTCATTTGCAAGAGTAGTAAGGAATTCCATATCTCTAGGAGCTTTCTAGTGCTATTGTTATTAATTTTATATTTATGGTAGTCTAGATAATAAAAGAGTTCAAAAAACATCGGTAATTGTCACTCTTCCCTGTGGGATCGACCCTTAATACCTTATACTTGCTCACGATTCGCATACTTGCGAAAAATCATGTGTGGGGTATTTAGGATGTTATAAATGTAAAATTTGACTGTAAATGAGCTAATTTTATTTTTATACCCCGTGCACGTCAGACATATCCCAAGTAATCGATCTGCTACTGTGCAAATGCACATTTACTCTTTTTCACCTTCAGATAATTGCTTCTCAAAATCTCAAATACAGTTCTGGGATGTTGCACATGCTTCTTCAAATTACAACTATATACCAATATGTCATCTAAGAATACCAATATAGACTTCCTCAGGAAGTATCTAAAAATGTCATTCATCAAATTCTGAAAAGTTGAAGGGGCATTAGTTAAGCCAAATGGTATAACTAAAAACTCATAGTGCCCATCATGAGTTTTAAAAGCTGTTTTTCCCATATCTCCGGCCCACATTCTGATTTGGTGATAACTAGACCTCGAGTCTAGTTTAGAGAAGTATCTTGCACTAAACAACTCATCAAGCAGCTCCTCTATTAATGGAATGGGGAACATGTCCTTTACATTAGCATTGTTTAATTGTCTATAATCAATACACGTCCTCCAGGATTGATGGGCGTAGGGTATACATATAACATTAACCTCATCCTAATCAAGTTTTACATTTATAAACTCCTAAATACCCCACACGTGATTTATCGCAAATATACGAATCGTGAGCGAGTATATGATATTAAGGGTCGATCCCACAAGGAAGATTGCAATTACCGGCACTACTAAACCTTTTCTATTCTTTGTGTGACAGCCCCACCTCCCCCTAAGGCGAACCAAAGGGTTTAGTGGACCGCCTGCCCAGCTCTCGCCGGGACTCAGTCGTTCACTTCAGTTCTTAAGTAAAACTAGAATAAAATCACAGGAATAAATATAGCCACAATCCAAAAATTGAAAGCGAAACTTAGATACATTTCTATCTCAAAAGGAAGTACCAATATCGAATATACAAAGGTTCTCAATTCGTCATACATCCAACCCGTGCCAAGCACTAGGGCGAGAACCATTACAAAATTCAGAGATTTAGACTAAGCTAGTCTACACAAGGCTCCCGTTCTGACTCGCCTTCCCCTGTTAAGGAAAACAACTAAATGGATAAGCTAAAAACTCAGTGAGGTTCCGAACACATAATCAAATAATCAATCCAGTTCAAGAAACATTTACAAGGGAAAGCGATAACAACACATTCATTAAAAGGATACGGGCTCACATGGTGCTATTCGTTTATTCGTTCGTTCTCCTGTCATTCCCCTTATTTCTCCAATTATTTGAAAATGCATTTTGATAAGTAAAACCCTTCATTTCATTCATTGCCACTCGTTCATTCATTCATTTCATTTCACCCCCTTCCGAACGTTGGCCAGACTCCACCCGACAACAAGGTAATACTCGAGTATACCAAACGTTTACCCATGGTCACTAAGTCGCCCGATCGAGTCCGCTTCTGGCTCGAGTCGATCAGTAACGAAGGGCAGGACCCAGTTCAGCCAATGGCTTACATTCATACATATATAATCATTCAATCATTAAAATTTTCACATTCATTTAGGTCGAGTGCGATAAAGTACACACTCGCCTAGAAAACTCGTTTTTAGCAATCATTGAAAGCATTTAACATTCAATCAAATATCCATAACATGGAACAAGGCATATTGTCAAGAGTAACATAACAACAAGGAACATTCACCTATTTAAGCAAAATAACGTCCAAAGTTTCCTTCCGGATACACTCTCAATCACCAAGGTATCCTAATATAATCAAACGAACACATTATGCTTCAACCATCAAAGATGTAAGTGAGTCAAAGACAAGTCGAATACGTACTAGTACAAAGTACAAATATGATTTTGGTAGTAAAAAGAGTATATTGAAACCAAATGACATAAGTAAAATATTTGTAAAACTTAGGGGGCGTTTGGTAAGAGGGTATCGGAATGGGGTTATGGAATAAACCCCATAACTCATTTTTGGTTTACTGGTATTGGAATTGAAATATTGGAATGATATCTAAAAATTTGTCATTTCTCCATTCCTGACTAAGTTCGTGGGTTTTGTCCAAAACCCAAATCTTATTCCCGGTCCCTCTTCTTCCTCTCTTTTTCATTATCTCCGTCGCCTTTCTCCCCCCAATTCTCTGCCCTAATTACCCCTTAAAAACACGACAAGCTGGAGCTTTTGCCGTGGGAAGAAGAAAAAAAATGAATGAAAACCACATCTGTGCTACTAGAGAGGTACGCAAGTTTTCTTCTGTTTGTTTTCTTGTCCCAAGTTCTCTATTCTCCAAGTCCATAAACAAGAATAATTTGTGCAATAGTGGATCTTCTTCTGCTGATTCTCAATCTTCCATTTCCCTTGTAGATTGCTCCTTAAAAGGTTTGTATCTCTAGTTTCTTTAGATTTTTTGCTCTTGGGAGCAGTACGTACTATGCTTTCTGTACGGTCCGGCAAATTTGCACACTTTTCTTATTTTGTTTTCTCTTCTGATATTAGCAGTTAGCAGATCTTCATGATTCTTGAGCTTTAGTGCTTCTTTTTTGTTTTGTCTTCCACTATTGACTTTGTGGGGTCAAAATGAAAATCATATTTTATTCCATCATCTTCTTGAATGCTGATCTCAAATGCAACCCAAAAAATGTAAAAGAATCCAAAACCAATAAGCATCAGATTTGTATCAATAGGATGAAGTACGGATCTGCATCATATCACCAAAGGTTCCCCACTCGCAAATCGAATTGGAATTTAGGCGTTACTCAAACCATTGATTTTGGGAGTGGAGTTATCACTTGAAACCCACCTACTTCATATTGGTGCAAGATTAGAAGTGCATACCGTAGAATATTATAAATTACATTTTCGTACTCAAAGCAACATACGTAGCCAACCATTAACTGACCAGAGATAAGTCTTTGGCCGTGGTGAATTGGGCAGGGACTTGCTCGGCAGACCCCACTAATTGGAAGTTGTTATTGGGTGATGCATCTATGGTTAAGTTCATTGAACTTGAGAATTGACTCCTAAAATGTCATCTGCCATTATCTGTGTTTTAGCTTCAGGGATTATTTTAATATAGTTTCCGAACAGCCTGGCAATAAGTAAAATGCAACAAGTGCAGAATTTTCGGCTGGCACTTGTGGCTTAAATTTCCTATGTTTCTCTGCTTTGTTCTTCTAAATTCCTGAAGGGTACATTATGCCTCACTTGTAGGGAGAAATTCTTGAAAACCTTAATTAATGGAAACAACTATGAATATGAGTACAGCCGAATTATAACTACATAATTATAACTACGAATGAAAACCTTATTGTGCTTGTTCTCAAGTGTGCCTAGTTCGTAACTAGTTATGATGTTTGACCACCTAGATCTAATAAGTACAGAATTTTCCTGCTTTTTCTAGGTAATATTGAGGTCATATAGCACAATATTCTAAAAAAGATAATTGGTCAAACGAAGTTGGAATTCATTTTTCTATAAGTTTTTATTTACTCTCCATGTATGTATCATTCTCTTTGGACATTAATCCTCCTTGGACATGTAATTTTCTTCAATACAATCATTTAGATCATAGAATTATATATTTTTTGAAATAGAATTTTACTTATTCTTGTAACTTTCTATTGTAGATAAATGGCACGTCTTCCTATTACAAATAGAAGACGGAAACGAATGCGCAATTTTTGAATTATGTCTGCAATGCTTATGACTTTCATTATGGTTTTCATGATGTGGTACCATGTGACTTTGGTGTATTTGTACAATGTGAGACGTACAATAAAATCTAAAGAAGAAAAAAAAATGAGAGAATGCAGTGGTTATTTAGAATCAGTAGAGAAAGTGATATTCATTGTGTGAGTATACTTCGCATGGATAGACGCACATTCGGCATATTATGTGACATGGTTAGAGATTTTGGGGGTTTGAGACCCACAAGAAACATGAGTTTAGAAGAAATTGTTGCCATGTTTGTGTACACTTTGGCTCACCATGAAAAAAATAGAACGATTGGCCTTACATTTTTCCGAAGTGGAGAAACAGTGAGTCGCCAATTTAATATTTGTCTTCTAGCAGTATTAAAATTACATGACTTGCTACTCGAGAATCCTGAGCTTATTACTGATGAGTGCACAGACGACAGATGGAAATATTTTAAGGTACTGTATATTGTAAATTGACATAAATATTTTGAATTTTAATGAAATTTTCTTTGATTTACGACATATTTTGTTACTAATTTGATATGTTTGGTTCTATAATAGAACTGTCTTGGAGCTTTAGATGGGACTTTAATTAAAGTGACACCACCTAGTAATCAGAAGCCAAGATATCGAACAAGAAAAGCAAGTATTGCAACAAATGTATTAGGAGTTTGTTCCCCAAACATGAGATTTATATATGTTTTGCCTGGTTGGGAAGGTTCTGCACATGATGGTTGTGTGCTTCGAAATGCTATCTCTAGACCTAATGGTCTTAGAGTACCACAAGGTAAATGTATCATTAGAATATCCAGTATCATAATATGATTATCTTCAAGAAAAATTTTATTAATTTCTATATGATTTAATCTTGAAGGTTGTTATTACTTGGTGGATGCTGGATATTGCAATGCAAAGGGATTTCTTGCCCCATTTCGAGGGCAAAGATATCACCTTAATGAATTTCATGGTCATCGACCAGAGACACCTGAAGAATTTTATAATATGAAGCATTCCAAAGCGAGAAATGTGATAGAGAGATGTTTTGGACTACTAAAAGGAAGATGGAAAATTCTAGCATCACCTTCATTTTTTACAATTCGAACACAAGTACGAATTATAATGGCTTGTTGTTTATTGCATAACTTGATTCGAAAGTTCATGTCCTATGATCCACAAGAACAAATGCCATGTGAAGTGTCAGACAGTGAAGAGGATGAAAGTGATGTCGACGATGGAGAAATGGAGTATATAACAACTATTACACCAAGTGATGACTGGACCAATTTTAGAAACAATTTAGCTGAAGAAATGTTCACCACCTGGCGAGCTACATTTGATGGTTGATTTTTAAAGTGTATCACCCTTTAGCCAATTTAGCCCCGAATGCAATCTTTGGTGTATTATTTGTTACAATTTCAAATTTTTTATTTACCTGTAGTTTGAATGAACTTTTGCTTCATAATTTGACAATTTCTTTCTTGAAAGTTTGTTGTAATAAATATGTAAATATATCGAATTGATATTTACTTTTAAACTAAAGTTTATTTGTTGACATTACGGTTTATTCTTATAATTATTTAGAGTGATATTTTATGATAGGATGGAGAAAGATGAAAGTATTCGGGGACGAGGAAGAAACAAGTGCTTCTGGAATGATAATGAAGTAAAGGTATTGATTGAAGCATTACAAGAGTTAGCTTGTGATCCCTTATGGAAGACGGATGGTGGATTCAGAAACAACTACATGAATGAGTTACACAAGATAATACTACGCAAGCTGCCTACTTTTGAAAAACAAGTTTCTCCACACTTGGAGTCAAAGGTAAAATGGTTGAAATCTAGATATCATGCAATCACTGACATGTGTAAAGAAAGTGGCTGTCAATGGAATGATGTTGAAAAAAAAATTCAATGTGAAAGGCAATGGTATGAAGATTGGTGTAAGGTAAAAAAACTTCTAACCATAAATTTTTAGTAATAGTCTATTATTTATATTTTCAATGGTATGAAGATTTAAACTTCTGCTTATTTATTTGATTACTATGTTTTAGATGCATAGAGAAGCAAAAGGCCTTTGGGATGTTAAGTTTTCATACTTGGATGATCTTGACATAGTATATGGGCGAGATAGAGCTACTGGAGATATTGCTGAAGGTTTTGCAGATGCTGTCCACAATATGAAAAAAGAAGTGGAAGAGGTTGCTGCTCAAATAGACTTAACGAATGATAATAACGGTGATGATGATGATGAAGCAAATTCAGTAACACAAACAGATTCAACAAGTACAAGAAACTCATCAAAGAAGCAAAAGAAAGCATCACCTACAATAGGAAATCCATCAAAGAAGATGAAATCAACTTCAATACAGCCAACCATTGATGTTCAATTTCGACAATTAACAGGACAGTTTGGATCCTTCATGGAAGGTATTGCCACTAACTTCACCACTATGGCAGCTGTCATGGCAAATGAAGATAAACGTGAACAGTTGGCTGTAGATAGAAGCAATAATTTGCCTACTGAGTTGGTCAATCTTGGATTACCGAGTGGAGACGTTTATAAAGCAGGCAACATTATAGGAGCAGATACAGCAAAGCTAAATATGTTCTTTAATCTTCCTGCTGACATGAGAAGGCAATATGTCATTAATCTCCTCTATCCTTCGTCTAATTTCTGAAGTGTGGCTCCTTATTATGAATGTTTGGAAAAGTATAGCTAGTAAATATGGTGATAAACTCGATGGAAACTTTTTGTCTATCTTGGAAGTGACTCTGTTCATGATTTTTTGGGTTATGCCATAAACATGTTGATTTTTTGTTTGGATTCTATGTAATATCTTCTACTTTTGATAAAATGAAATGACAATATATTATTTATGTCATTTGATTATTTCTAAATAATTATTGTTATGTTACATTATAATGCTCACAGTTACCCTCTCACTGAAAGTGGACTTTTTTTTTTTGACTCCTTTAGCTCTTGCAAGATAACTAGGTAATAATATGTAAAGAAATACATAGGATTGTCACTCAGTGCATTAGATTTGCTGTAACAAGAGGCCTAAGTTCCGTCCATGATTGAGACAGACTATACCAGTATGCCACCAAGATCAATGAAAAGTGAAGAACTTTTATTCTCGTCATGGATAAGTTCGGCCAGCTACGTATTTGCCTGTTATAACATGTCAAGGAGAATATGAGCATATGCGAACTTTTGACAAAATGAACACCACAATAGGATTAAAAGTACAAAAACCTGCATAACTCTCCCCAGCATATGACAAGATTATTAATAAGATTTATGTAATTTTTCTTTTGAAACTTTAAGACAAAGTTTATTGTCAATTTTACAGGTAGGGTTAAAATTGGAAATTTATTAGATTCCATTCCGAAAGAACCAACGAACCAAACATCAAATATAGTAATGATACCCATTTCAGATACTTGAACCAAACAGATGTATTGGAATGAATGGTTTCATTTCAAACCCAAGATATCCGATTCCAAATTCGAATCCGATTCCAAGTTGCGAACCAAACGCCCCCTTAGACTCACTTGTAAAACTTTAAAATCGCTATTTGAGTCGAAGTGGCAAAGAAAACGTAAATACCCTAGATGGTTCATGTGATATTCGCTCTCAAACCTTACTCAAGTCACAAGTATACCGACCTAGTTCTCGAGCGTAAATTTGGGCAGCACGCCCTTTGTATTTACCTATTTTCCAACCATTTATGGCTTCATTCTTTTCCTCAATCAAACCCAAAGTCATATACAAAATCATCTCATTTCAATAGTCATTCCAAAGGCTCCAAGTCATACAAGTACAAAATCAAGTTAGGAGCATGTGCGGAAATGAAGGTTGAGTCAAGAAACAAAAGACAGATTTGACGTTGTTTTACGTAACAGACACAACCGAAGCTATGCTTACCGAATTGGGGTGAAATTGATACCGTTTCGAAGCTAAGACAAAGGCCTACAACTTTGATGAAGACCACTCAGTCCAGTTTGTAGTGTATCTAAGTCAAAATTGCCATTTACAGAATCAGAATCTCACATTCGGGCTAGTTAACTGCACTATATGTAAACAACCATAACTCAGGCTACCAAAATCCAAATGAGGTGATTCCAGGGGCGTTGGAAAGCTAAGACATAGCGTTACAACTTTCATATTTTGGCCAAAGGCTAATTCAATACACATCAGGGTGAACAGACATGGTTAGTGTTGTGAAATATCAAAATTGTCCACTGGACTAAACCTATGAGAGTCAGGGGTATTTTTGTCTTTTCACAGGTTACGTTGCTCCGATTGAGCTGAAATTTTGTAGGAAACTATAAAACATCATTCTCTACAACTTTTATGTTTTCTGCTAAGTCTAATTCGGCTTCTAACATCACAAAATGGAACCGGGTAGAACTGAAGCTTGAATTTCCAGAAATCTGGACTTTTGTTGTAGTCAAGCTATAATTCACATTTTTACCTTAAAATTACCACTACCTTCTCCTTTACAAGATTATATACCATATATATACACCATATAACACCTAACCCACAAGAAATATGAGTGAATAAATCAAAACCCTAACTCAATATTCCTCCCTCCAATCATCAAAACCATTTGAAACAAGCATCACAAGCACAACTCTAACATTAATACCCAACTTAATCATGATTAATGGAGAAAGAAAGAGTGATCAGCCATTATACCTCAAGACAAGACCTTGCAAGAATGATCCTCTACTACTCCTTGAAATTTTTGGTTCCTTAAACTTCCCAAACTTCCAAACTAATGATTAATCGGTTTAGTTTTTCTTGTTCTCACTAAATCAAGCAAACCCAAGATGCAATTGAAGTTTTCTTTCCTCTTGGTTTTCCTCAAGGCTCACGGCCCTCTCTCTCTATTTGCTATGAGTTTTTTCTTTGTTTTCCTTCTCATTTACTAACATCCTAGATATTTAAGCTAAGGTCAAAGGTCATTTTTCCTCCACCGATCAAAATTAAACTTAGGAAGACCTTAGAAGCTTCAAGGTTACTAATATCTTACTTTGCTAAGTCTCACACTATGGCCCCAATAACTTTTAATCTTTGCAATTAACTCCATAGTTCACCAACTAGTTGTAAAAAAAATGTTGCGTGCATCGCACTAGCGGATCCCACATCGATAATGCGTTTCAAATGTAACGTACACTAACTCATACTAGGAAAATGAATTTAAAACTGTACTTGCTTGTAAAAATGCATAGAAATTTTAATATTTCCAAAAAAAGTATAAAATGTAGACAAAGGAATAAAATAATGCTGAGAAAATGTGAAAATTTTTGGGTTCTCACACTCTCTCCCCCTTAAGAAATTTCGTCCTCGAAATTTTTACCTCCCGTTGCCTCAGAGGACCCCGGAACTTGTTGCTGATCTACGGCATAAACCTGTGCTGATACTTTTGTTCGGTTTCCTCTTTCATTGGTTTGTTTTGGTTTGGTTCCTTCCACTTGTAGAGTACTACCCTCTCGTGGCTGTTTTTTCGGGCAATTGCTAAGTTGATGATTGCTACTCCCACAAATCAAACATTTTTCCCCTTTCCGCCAGCAATCATTATCAGTGTGATTTTTCTTTCCACAGTATCCACAGGCCAATCGAGGAGCTACTGTTTGACCTTCTCGAGAAATGTCCTTTGATCCGATCTGACTTTCTTTCATAGACCTTTCATCTAATGCTCTTAATGTCCAAGGTGGGCGAGGTGAATGGTTCATTTTTTGCACTTTGGAGAGCATTATCTTTTCTCCGAATTCCTCAGATATGCTGCTGGATGTATCTCTTTTGCGCGTTTGAAAGGCTTTTACTTGGTTTTTCGCATTCTCAATTCTTTGAACCTTCTCAAAAGCCTCTGTAAACGTATTAACTTGAACCGCCGCTAATGCCTCATGGATTTCCAAATTTAGTCCTTGTATAAATCGTCTTATTCTCCTTCGCTCCGTAACCACCAATTCGGAAGCGAATTTAGACAGTCTAGTAAATTTGGTCTCATATTCGGCCACACTCAGGGTTCCCTGACGCAACCCAATAAATTCGTCCTCTCTTCTTTCTTGGACCAAAGGTGGGAGATACTTTTCGTTAAATTCCCTTACAAAGTTCGCCCATGTCCATACCGTCTGTTCTCTTTCTCACTTGGCCTTAATTACATTCTACCACGCGCGGGCTGGTCTTTCGAATTGAAATACAGCAAAATTTACTTGTCTTTACTCCGTGTAATTCAAAGCCGTAAAGATATTAATCATTGCCTCCAACCACTGCTCAGCTATATCCGGATCAGGCCCTCCTTGAAATTTCGGAGGTAGAAACTTTTGGAACCTCTCAAGAGCCCTATCCTCTCCTATCTCAGGATTCCGGGGTTGATTTACTGGCATTTGACCTTGTTGATCTACCAGTCGTGCTAGGATATTTGTCATTTGTTGCATCGCCGTCGCCATTTGATCTCCGGCCTCAATCCTCGGTCCATGTTCTTGCTCGGCCACTGTTTTTCTTTCTTCTCTCGGTTCTTGAGCTTGCCTAGTCTCACGGCCACGACTAGCTCCACGTCCACGACTACGTCTCCCCTCCATTCCTTGTTTTCTTTTTTTTTAAAAATTTTTCAAAAAGTGATTTAGTATGTAACAAAGTAAATTGACTAGAACGGCAAAATTTACCACACCAAATTCACAAAGAAACATATCAAGTAGACAAGATCAAATGCAACAAGTACTATACATGTGGATATTACCATGCCACAAGCCAAATACACACGGTAGCAGTACAAAGACAAAACAAGAAGATAACACGACAAGCCGTTTCACACTTGGTTAACATAACCCCCGTCCGATCTCTCACTTCACTTTCTATTTGAACTAAACGTCCGTTGATTTCTTGTACTCATTCTAGTCAAATAAAGCCTGTTAATGTTTCCAAATTGCAAGTCTTAAGCACTTAGTACCGCTTCAACTCTGGAGTACTCGGGCACGAGAACCCGAAATAAGATAATTCACATTTCGAGCTGGCCAGTCCCAAGAGTAAACTATCTACAATCGAGATTCCTATCTGACGTACCTATCAATTGTTCTCAAATATTGGGAGAAAGATTTAAGGCCTAATAACAATTCATGACTCCATAACTTAAGCTCAACGAACACTTAATCCTTCATGCTTATTCACCACTTAGCCCAAACTCACTCCGCGCAGAGACCACACAAAACAGGCTCTAATACCAACTGTGACAGCCCCACCTCCCCCTAAGGCGAACCAAAGGGTTTAGTGGACCGCCTGTCCAGCTCTCGCCGGGACTCAGTCGTTCACTTCAGTCCTCAAGTAAAACTAGAATAAAATCACAGGAATAAATATAGTCACAATGCAAAAATTTAAAGTGAAACTTAGATACATTTCTATCTCAAAAGGGAGTACCAATATCGAATATACAAAGGTTCTCAATTCGTCATACATCCAACCCGTGCCAAGCACTAGGGCGAGAACCATTACAAAATTCAGAGATCTAGACTAACCTAGTCTACACAAGGCTCCTGTTCTGACTCGCCTTCCCCTGTTAAGGAAAACAACTAAAGGGATGAACTAAAAGCTCAGTGAGGTTCCGAACACATAATCAAATAATCAATCCAGTTCAAGAAACATTTACAAGGGAAAGCGATAACAACACATTCATTAAAAGGATACGGGCTCACATGGAGCTATTCGTTCGTTCGTTCGTTCGTTCATTCTCCTATCATTCCCCTTATTCCTCCAATTATTTGAAAATGCATTTTGATAAGTAAAACCCTTCATTTCATTCATTGCCACTCGTTCATTCATTCATTTCATTTCACCCCCTTCCGAACGTTGGCCGGACTCCACCCGACAACAAGGTAATACTCGAGTATACCAAACGTTCACCCATGGTCACTAAATCGTCCGATCGAGTCCGCTTCTGACTCGAGTCGATCAGTAACGAAGGGCAGGATCCAGTTCAGTCAATGGCTTACATTCATACATATATAATCATTCAATCATTAAAATTTTCACATTCATTTAGGTCGAGTGTGATAAAGTACACACTCGCCTAGAAAATTCATTTTTAGCAATCATTGAAAGCATTTAACATTCAATCAAATATCCATAACATGGGACAAGGCATATAGTCAAGAGTAACATAACAACAAGGAACACTCACCTATTTAAGCAAAATAACATCCAAAGTTTCCTTCCGGATACACCCTCAATCACCAAGGTATCCTAATATAATCAAACGAACACATTATGCTTCAACCATCAAAGATGTAAGTGAGTCAAAGACAAGTCGAATACGTACTAGTACAAAGTTTAAATATAGTTTTGGAAGTGAAAAGAGTACATTGAAACCAAAGGACATAAGTAAAATATTTGTAAAACTTAGACTCACTTGTAAAACTTTAAAATCGCTATTTGAGTCGAAGTGGCAAAGAAAACGTAAATACCCTAGATGGTTCATGTGATATTCACTCTCAAGCCTTACTCAAGTCGCAAGTATATCGACCTAGTTCTCGAGCGTAAATTTGGGCAGCACGCCCTTTGTATTTACCTATTTTCCAGCCATTTATGGCTTCATTCTTTTCCTCAATCAAACTCAAAGTCATATACAAAATCATCTCATTTCAATAGCCATTCCATAGGCTCCAAGTCATACAAGTACAAAATCAAGCTAGGAGCATGTGCGGAAATAAAGGTTGAGTCAAGAAACAAAAGACAGATTTGACGTTATTTTACGTAACGGACACAATCGAAGCTATGCTTACCGGATTGGGGTGAAATTTATACCGTTTCAAAGCTAAGACAAATGCCTACAACTTTGATGAAGACCACTCAGTCTAGTTTGTAGTGTATCTAAGTCAAAATTGCCATTTACAGAACCAGAATCTCACATTCGGGCTAGTTAACCGCACTATGTATAAACAACCATAACTCAGGCTACCAAAGTCCAAACGAGGTGAATCTAGGGGCGTTGGAAAGCTAAGACATAGCACTACAACTTTCATGTTTTGGCCAAATGCTAATTCAGTACACATCAGGGTGAACAGACACGGTTAGTGTTGTAAAATATCAAAATTGTCCACTGGACTAAACCTATGAGAGTCAGGGGTATTTTTATCTTTTCACAGGTTACGTTGTTCCAATTGAGCTGAACTTTTGTAAGCAATTACAAAACATCATTCTATACAACTTTCATGTTTTATACTAAGTCTAATTCGGCCTCTAACATCATGAACTGGAACAGGGCAGAACTGAAGTTTGAATTTCCAGAAATCTGAACTTTTGTTATAGTCAAGCTATAATTCACATTTTTACCTTAAAATTACCACTACCTTCTCCTTTATAAGATTATATACCATATATATACACCATATAACACCTAACCCACAATAAATATGGGTGAATAAATCAAAACTCTAACTCAATATTCCTCCCTCCAATCATCAAAACCATTTGAAACAAGCATCACAAGCACAATTCTAACATTAATACCTAACTTAATCATGATTAATGGAGAAAGAAAGAGTGATCAGCCATTATACCTCAAGACAAGACCTTGCAAGAGTAATCCTCCACTACTCCTTGAAATTTTTGGTTCCTTAAGCTTCCCAACCTTCCAAACTAATGATTAATCGGTTTAGTTTTTCTTGTTCTCACTAAATCAAGCAAACCAAAGATGCAATTGAAGTTTTCTTTCCTCTTGGTTTTCCTCAAGGCTCACGGCCCTCTCTCTCTATTTTCTATGAGTTTTTGCTTTGTTTTCCTTCTCATTTACTAACATCCTAGATATTTAAGCTAAGGTCAAAGGTCACTTTTCCTCCACCAATCAAATTTAAGCTTAGGAAGACTTTAGAAGCTTCAATGTTACTAAAATCTTACTTTGCTAAGTCTCACACTATGGCCCCAATAACTTTTAATCTTTGCAATTAACTCCATAGTTCACCAACTAGTTGTAAAAAAAATGTTACGTGCATCGCACTAGCGGGCCCCACATCGATAATGCATTTCAAATTTAATGTACACTAACTCACACTAGGAAAATAAATTTAAAATTGTACTTGCTTGTAAAAATGCATAGAAATTTTAATATTTCCAAGGAAAGTATAAAATGTAGGCAAAGGAATAAAATAATGCTGAGAAAATGTGAAAATTTTTGGGTTCTCACATTTAGACTATCAATGTATTATAAGAAATGAAACCTACTAAACTTATGTAAAATAACAAATGAAAGCTCCTTAGATTATGGTATCCCTAACTACTCATGCAATTACCACTTTTGGATCATTGAGTACTACTATCTAGGCTAGTTATGGTGTAATTTCCTTAAGCATGTGAAACCTACTTTCGTAGTGAATCAGCTATACTCATAACTAATCCATACTTATTCTCATGGTTATGAAATTAGCTACAAGTTCATTTCTTCAATGAAATTACATGAAATTACTCACTAAAACCACATAGGTGCACCTCTACTCTCGTGAGTGTACTCCTTATGTTTAGCACTTCTTGAACCAGTGTTAAATCTCAATTTTCATTGCAGAAACAATACCTTAGATAATCACAATTAATGGTACCAGATTAATCATGATTTAAAGGGCCAAAGTGCTAAATAACTTGCTCAAATCATAACAATCAAATAACTAAATAATAAACACTAACAATCATAGAAAGTTCAACCAAACCCAAGGCATAAACTTTAAAGATACATATTAAACACAAAATTCAGAACTTGCATATTAACTATACTTAAGAATCTGATACAAAAGATAAAGAGTTGGAGAAGAGATAACCCATGTCACTTGAGTTTCAACTCCTCCGTTTTCATCTACATCTTCATCCTAATCTAGCCAATATACAAGAAATGATGAACTACACTTACTCTATACTAAACTAACCTAACACTCAGAAAATGCAAGAGCTACATTTCTGCACTCCAAGCTTTCTCCCGTATCTCCCTCTATTCCCTTCAATCTTGCAAGTTTTGGCTATATAAAGATGAAAAAAGTCAAGAAAATGTGGCCTACACCACTCTTTTACAGCTGCAAAGTAGTTCTCACATGTCTGGCATTGCATGTGACTTGTTGGAGGCGAAATAAGTTTTCCGCGTAAAGATCAGCCTTCTCTGACCACAATCCGGCTAAGTTCCGGTCGGATTGCTACAGTAACATTATGGTGCACTTTTGTTCAATTTCCAGCTCTGCTTCGATTTTGTGTCAACTTCAACTAACATTTCTTGATGATAAATGCTGATTTAGTTCTTGACCAAAACATAAAACTTGTAACTTTTTGAGTTAGCTTTCCAATGTATCAAGAATCACCTCATTTGGATCTGTGTAGGCTGAGAAATGACCGAAATACCTTTGACTACTCACTGCCCTGTTTCAGCTTCGACTAATAGAAATTAGCTACTGTAATTCAGCTTTTTGACCTGGAAAACCTTCAAACTGGATTCAGATGTTTTCACCAAAGTTGTAGATCTATCTCTTATCTTCAAATTGGTTTAAGAATCATCTCAATCCGATCATTGTAACTCAAGTTATAGCCAAAATACGAAAATGTGTCAAAACTGTCAAAATGCACAAAATCCAAGTAAAAAGTGATAAAAACCTCATTTAACCACTTAAAAGCATTTTTCACCAATTATAGCCAAAATGATTCATTTTATTTTAATAATATACCCAAAGTGACTAAAAATAATAGAAAATGTCATACAATTATTGCGTAAATTAGTCACTTATTAAACTCTCCCACACTTAAATCATTGCTTGTCCTCAAGCAATCCACACATAATCAACTATAATGATTCAAGAAGTGAAACAATATATGCACTTTGTCAAATTTGATTCCTCGTGACTTGAAAAATAATCATTATACAATTATTCAATTTACACTAAATACTCATAATATCAGGTAAAGGAAAGATAATTATACCTTAATTTTAACAAGTTAAACTTAATCTCCCACCCTAATCTAATTTCACAAATAAGCAAATCACATAATCAATTTATAGCGTTCCTCCTCTTATAATCATCTTTTTCTCAAAATTTTACAACTAAGAGGGATTTATTCTCACTAATTTTACTTAAATAGTGAAAATGCCTTTTGATGCGAAAATCGACACTTTTAGGTGAAGATCCCCGGTTACTCAACATTTTACCTATTCAAATTGCTATGCATGCTCTTAATTCAAGTACCTTTTTATGCGAATGTCAACATTTGTAGATGCCAACCCCCGGTTACTTGGTATGAGAATCATTGGAGTAGAACAATTTTTATTTACTTTCTTTTCTCTTTTTCTTCTTTTTTTTATATTTTTCTCTTTTCTTTTTTTATAAGAAAATAAATAGATTTTCCCTCATAGAAAATTATATAAAAATAATCAAAGGAGGAGTATAACCTTTATTGACTATATCAGTCACTTAGTTGCAAAATTAAGTAAATAGAAGAAATCTCATTAAACATTTAAAATTATAGGCATAATTTTTCTCACTTTACCGAATATACTTTCTAAAATGTAAAAATCCTGATTGTATAATAACCATTTCCAAGTTAAATGAGGACTAAACTTTCCAAAATACACATAAAGTTTCAACAATTGGAAGAATTAAACACTTAGGTTGGAATACTTTGGCCTTTTTTGAATAAAAATGCAAATATTTGAAGAATTTTTGGGCCATAGTGAAATATTGGAAAAGATTTGAGAAAAATTTTGATGGAGTTTCCTCTTATAAATGGACAAAACTCTCTGCCAACAAACCCAATTTCAAGCAAATTATCCACATGGCAAATAATTCAAACACAATTCCAACATTTCTAAGCATTTAGATTCACAAAATATCATCACATGGCAAGTAAATGCAAGTCCAATATTTGCATCCCTCACACTTAAACTTCACATTGTTCTCAATGTGAGAAAAGGAAAATAAATAAAGAGTAAAAGAAAATATTTCTCAATTGAACTTGCGCAATTCGAATCCATGTCCAAGTGATGAATTTCCTACCTTAAGTAGTCTGAATCACTAACACCACAACAGAGATGAAGATCACTTGGATTAGTTTCACACAAAAGAAATAAAGAAAATCATTAAAAAGGTAAACATCATAAGTACTACGAAAAATAAAAGAAAAAAAAACTAGCGACAATGTAACGTAGTGACGAGCACTCTCTCAAATAATCGCTTGGTCAGGTGAAGAGGGTGGAGTTGGAAGAGCTTCAATACCCAGCTTGGTCTCAATGCGACGAAGACGCTTGGAGTTCCGTTTGTTCTCTTGTCGACTTTTCTTCACCTCAGTTTCGACACAAAGCAGCTTATCCATTATCTTCTTTAGAAACGACCGAGTGTCTTGAGATGAAGATAGACGCCGTGAGGAAGACGTCTCAGTTGAGACCGGTGGGGTGGCTGTCTCAACCCCTTGAGCTTCTTCAATTCGTTCAATTTTAGCTTTCTCCTCGTGCCTAATGTCTCCCTGAGCACCTCCTTGAGTCAAAGGACCACCTACATCTCTACTCTTCAAAATAAACCTACAAAAATCCAGTGTAAAGACATCCTTTTTCTTAAGACCTGTAGGGATAGCGTTAGAAAAATCCACTCCAACCCTTTGAAACTCTAAGGTCAAGAAGCGAGGATATCGGAAAGCATGTTTAATGTCGTTACTGCGAACCACTGTCCACATGTGGTTGGTGATAATGCTTCCTAATGGAATACCTTGGATGTTGCCTAGACCATGCTCCATTTTATCCAAGAAATAGATGTCACTTGTGTGCGCCTCATTGGTTCCACTTGCCCTCGGAATTATGTTGGAGGCAAACAAGTAAATTAGAAGACGTTGCGACTCCGGAAATGATGAAGTCAATACTGAATATCGCCTAGTCTTCCGAGTAGTCTTGTACTCAACCCCCAAGCGTACAAGTACCTCTAGCATGTTCCAAGAGTCCAAATCGCTGGGTTTGAAAGCTTTTTTCAAATCTACCTTATACCTCACATCCGAAACATGAAGATAGCACTCCAAATCAGCTCTATGGACTTGAACTTTTTTTCCTCGCACTGTACTGGTAATCACTTCTGTGTCGTAGTGAAAAACCTTCTTGTCCTCCACATTTGCATAAAATTCTCGGACAAGGTCCTCATAATAGAAGTTTGGAATGTTAAAGAAGTTTTTCCATCCCAATTTGGCAAAGGATGCTTTGAGATGGTAGACCTCCTCAACATCCGGAGTGACATCTTTCTCCACCAATACCTTAACTCCCCTTCTAGAATTATACCATGCTTCATTTTCGGCGGAGGTGAAGCGCGACTTATCATATGGGACTTGCTCCTCTTGGTCCTCTTGTGCCTCTTGTTCCTCATGTTGTTAAGTCTCCTCTTCGGATGATGGCTCGTCTTTAAGTACAAGACGTCTACTTGCTTTTCTTTTCATGCGTAGTGGTCTAGACGTCGAACCTTCTCCTCTCCTATTGAGAGGTGGAGATTTCACCGCACCTTTCTTAGTGCGAGCCATTGTACCTAATTAAAATTATTAAAAGTTAACTTCATTTAATCGATACATTGTTAAATAATGATAACAAACACTTATCTTTAAAGAGACAACTTATCAACTTATTTACTTAATAAGTAACAATTAATACCATCAGTAAGTATCAAAATTGATTATCAACAACAACAAGTGCTCTATCATTTTCCCAAATAAAACATTTAAGCAAATAATGTTTAAATAATTAGATAAAGCAACTAATCACACAACTCACTCCCAACTTAATGACCTAAATAAGCATAATGAAATGCTAAAAAACACCTTAACCATGAGTTTAGACTTAAAAAGGTCATTAATTCACCTTTAACCAAAATTTCTAGAATAAACATGCCAAAAATAAAAGGATAAGCTAATTAATCCTAAATTTAGAATGTAAATATCTTAGAGTAATCCATTAATCTCCTACATTTTTCTTTAATCCAATTAATAAGAATTTAGCTAATAAGTATCAAATCAAATTAATCCTCAAAATTAGCTAAAATTGCTAAATTCACCAAATAATCACAAACCCATGAGTTAAACATCACCAATAATAATCAATAAGCTCAATAAGCACAATGTAAAGCACCAAACTTCACAAAATGAAAAAAATTCGAAATTGCCCAAAAATTAGAACAAAGTGATAAATGGCAAAATTCAAACGACAACATTTGATGAAGATTTGTTACCTCAAACTTGTTTGTTGATGATTATGGATGCAAATGGTGAAGAAAACGCAAAAAATTTCACTCCAATTCGGCCTCAAATGGAGAGTTCAAAAATTTGAAACCTTTGTTCTTCACAAGCTCAAATGCGAATTTAAACTTGTTTTTGTAGAAATTTAAGTTATGGAATCATCTCTCAAGGGAAAGAGGAGTGTTTTGGTGTATTTAGTTTGGAAATTGGATGGTGAAAAGATGGACTTTGGTGAGTAGTGTGTGTTTAAGGTGTGAGTGTGTGTGAAGGTAAAAGAAGAAGAGAAGAAAAACTTGGGGAATCCGTGCGCGGATTCCCCTTATTTCGCGCCTCTGGCCAGAATCCGGCCAGTTTCTGGCTGGATTGATGGCCGGATTCTGGCCAAGCAAATTTTTTAAAAAAAAAAAAGTGCATATCCTGCTGGAATCTGGTCGGATTTCTGATCGGATTCAAGGCAGTAGCCTCAAAAATCTGTGTTTTCTTCCCCTGTTAATCCGGCTAAGTATTCGGCCAGTTTGTGGCTGGATTTGCTGCAGAAATGTTTTTATTTCTACAGTTTTTCCTTCTTTTTTCCATTCAACCAAGTTTTTAACTCACCCTATTTTCCACTTGTTTCATTTTCTTCAAGAAAAATTGCACTTTAAACACGAAACATGCTCTTTTTCAACCAATTGCCTTTCGGAACATGAAACCATGCATTAATATAATCTTATCATAAAGTACTTTACATATATGAAAGGCATCAAATGAATTTGAAAACTCCCTTTTGCACTTGAACAATTTGGATAAACCATTGCCATTGCCACCTATAAGATACACAAAAACCTAGTTTAAACAACTTAAAAGCTACTAAAAACAAGAAATCGTTGGGTTGTCTTCCAACAACCGCTTCTTTATAGTCATTAGCTTGACTATATCACCTCATTTTTCAAGGAGGTTTAGTTAACGAGTAATCCACCGTTTTTGGACATGGTGGATCATTAAATGGTGACTTTATAGCAAAAGTCACATGATCTAATAATGTGAGAAATGGAAGTGACTTACCTATCCCAAGTGTTTCATAGATATTATCTTGAATATGCACCACTTGAGAATTCATCAAAGGAGATGCCATGAAAATATCCTCGGTAGCAATACCCTTAGAACCTAAACTTTCAATGCACTCCTCAAGAGGGGTGAAAAATGAGTCATTAAAACTCACCTCTTGAGCCTCAAAATTAGTTCTAAAGATATTATCATGAGAAATGGATATTTGCTCATTAAAACACACTTGAGATTCATCATTTTCATTAAAATGCAACCCATTTTCACGTGTTTTATTCCCACCATTCATGCTAGGATCATTTTACAAATTATTAGAAGAAATAACTTCACTCAATGCATTCAATTGCTCATGTATTCTACCAAAGTGAGAAGCTAATTCATTTATTTTTTCCTCAATCCTATCAAAACGGTCGGAAGTTGCATTTGCTAGCTTTTCTATTGCTAAATCAAATTGATTAGAAAAATTTTCTACAACTAGCTCCCAAGATGCATTAGAATCATTAGCTAATGGTTCACTTTCTAACTCCCAAGGTAGAGGTGCATTAGCTAACTTCTCTATTACCAACTCCCAAGATGGTTTTCATTTATATTGGACACTTTCAGGTTGGTAATCATAAAAATATGAATAATCACTATAAGTACATTGATTATCCCAACCATAAGCAGGAGAATTGTTCCAATTAGCACTATATCGATCAAAACAAGGATTGTAATGCTCTAATTCATCATAATAATCCACATTTTGTACTTGCATACATGTATTAGTAGCATGATAATTTCCACACAAGTCACAAATCACATGATAAGAATTAAAAGTATTGACATTCCTCCCTTGCTCAATTTCATGCATAATTGTGTCCATTTGAACTTGTAACATCATAACATCAAATTTAGTTATTAAGCACCTTAAACCATCTTCAAAAGACATACATTCAGTAAATTCTTGGTTACCTCTGTTGAAGGAGTTTTGCACTTGGTAGCCATCCATTGCCAAACTTCCATTTCTCAAGCATTGTCCTCCAAATTGATCTACCCTCCTCATTACCTAAAATTGCTTTTAAACAATTTAAGAGCAAAATTAGTAAGAAGAATAGGTGATAAAACACATACTCTCATAAAAAATTAAAATAACAGAAAATATCATTCACACTATAACTAATAAAATGTCTAAACTAATAAAGTTGCTCTTCACATCGATATTGCCAAATCTTCCCCGGCAACGGTGCTAAAAACTTGACGGGCGTAGGGTATCCATATAACATTAAGCTCATCCTGATCAAATTTTATATTCATAAACTCCTAAATACCCCACACGCGATTTATCGCAAGTATACGAATCGTGAGCGAGTATAGGGTATTAAGGGTCTATCCCACAAAGAAGATTGCAATTACCGGTACTACTAAACCTTCTCTATTATTTAGACTATCAATGTATTATAAGAAATGAAACCTACTGAATTTATGCAAAATAACAAATGAAATCTCCTTAGATTACGATATCCCTAACTACTCATGCAATTGCCATTTTTGGATCATTGAGTACTACTATCTAGGCTAGTTATGGTGTAATTTTCTTAAGCATGTGAAACCTACTTTCGTAGTGAATCAGCTATACTCATAACTAATCCATACTTATTCTCATGGTTATGAAATTAGCTACAAGTTCATTTCTTCAATGAAATTACATGAAATTACTCACTAAAACCACATAGGTGCACCTCTACTCTCGTGAGTGTACTCCTTATGTTTAGCACTTCTTGAACCAGTGTTAAATCTCAATTTTCATTGCAGAAACAACACCTTAGATAATCACAATTAATGGTACCAGATTAATCATGATTTAAAGGGCCAAAGTGCTAAATAACTTGCTCAAATCATAGCAATCAAATAACCAAATAATAAACACTAACAATCATAGAAAGTTCAACCAAACCCAAGGCATAAACTTTAAAGATACATATTAAATACAAAATCCAGAACTTGCATATTAACTATACTTAAGAATCTGATATGAAAGATAAAGAGTTAGAGAAGAGATAACCCATGTCACTTGAGTTTCAACTCCTCCTTCTTCATCTACATCTCCATCCTAATCTAGCCAATATACAAGAATGGATGAACTACACTTACTCTATACTAAACTAACCTAACACTCAGAAAATGCAAAAGCTACATTTCTGCACTCCAAGCTTTCTCCCGTATCTCACTTTATTCCCTTCAATCTTGCAAGTTTTGGCTATATAAAAATGAAAGAAGTCAAGAAAATGAGGCCTACACCACTCTTTTACTGCTGCAAAGTAGTTCTCACATGTCTGGCATTACATGTGACTTGTTGGAGGTGAAATAAGTTTTCCGCGTAAAGAGCAGCCTTCTCTGACCACAATCCAGCCAAGTTCTGGCCGGATTGCTACAGTGACATTTTGGTGCATTTTTGTTCAATTTTCAGCTCTGCTCCAATTTTGTGTCAACTTCGACTAAACGTTTCTTGATGATAAATGCTGATTTAGCTCTTGACCGAAACATAAAACTTGTAGCCCTTTGAGTTTTCTTTCCAATGCATCAAGAATCACCTCATTTGGATCTGTGTAGGCTGAGAAATGATCGAAATACCCTTGACTGTTCACTGCCCTATTTCAGTTTCGACCAATAGAAATTCGCTACTGTAATTTGACTTTTTGACCTAGAAAACCTTCAAACTGGATTCAGATGTCTTCACAAAAGTTGTAGATCTATCTCTTATCTTCAAATTGGTTTAAAAATCATCTCAATCCGATCATTGTAGCTCAAGTTATAGCCAAAATACGAAAATATGTCAAAACTATCAAAATGCACAAAATCCAAGTAAAAGTGATAAAAACCTCATTTAACCACTTAAAAACATTTTTCACCAATTATAACCAAAATGATTCATTTTCTTCCAATAATATACCCAAAGTGACTAAAAATAATATAAAATGTCATATAATTATTACGTAAATTAGTCACTTATCAAGGACCTATCTTTCTTCTTAATCAGAACAACTGGAGAAGAAAAAGGACTAGTACTGGGTCTAATAATACCACATGCAAGCATCTCAGCTACCAATTTTTCATTTTCTCCCTTTTGAAAGGTAGAGTACCTATAAGGTCTCACGTTGATAGGTTCTGTCCCCTCCTTTAGAACAATCATATGATCATACAACCTCTCTGGTGGTAATCCCGTAGGTTCTTGAAACAAGTCCTCATAATCATTCAACAACTGCTCAAGTTCTATAGAATTACTGACCTGTTCTTCTTCTATTTCAGCTGAAACGACACACAAGGATAATGGTTTTGGCCTGACTTCCTGCACTACTTTGATGAGGCAAATCTATGCTGAAGCCACTTGTTATGGTTTCTAAAGTATCTTCTGCATTTTTTTCCTTTTTACTATCTGTAATCCCTACTGCTTCATGCCCCTTAATACTACCTTGTGTCCATTCTGTGTGAACTCCATCCTAAGCTCTCCAAAGTTCCACCTTACATCTCCAATAGTGGTTAGCCGTTGCATGCCAAGCACCAACTTGTACCCCCTACAGGTAATACCAAGATATCCACCCTGAAGGTTTGGCCTTGCATTTTCCATAAAAAATTTGGACAAAGCTCATGAGTCGTTAGTTTGTTCCCATCTGCTACCTCCACCACCAATGGTTCTACCTTTTGTGTTACTAGTCCCAATTGCTGAACTACATTGGGATGAATAAAATTGTGTGAGGTGCCATAGTTTATGAAGACATTGATAGATTGTTTTCCCATATGCCTTGTAACTCTCATGGTTCTAAAGTTGGGCACAACCATGCTAGAAATAGCATTGATGGACATATGAGCCAATTTGCCTTCATCAGTTTTACATTCTTCCACTTCTGTTTCACCTTCATCCTTCTCCCCACTGTCATCCCTAACTTCCAACCTATGGAACTGCTTGTTTCCGCATTTATGCCCCAATGTGAATCTTTCATTACACCAGAAACAAAGCCCTTTTGCTTTTTTCTCATCCATTTAAGCTCTACTCAACTTCTTGAAGGGTTTCTTGGTTACTACCCCCTTTTGCTTTTCATTATTGGGGAGGCCAGGAAAAGTCAGTAAAGGTAACAATGGTTTAGGATCCACTTCCCACTTACTACCAGAAGGACCAGTATGGAACTGAGATGTGTTCGTATGGCCTTGATAGTTCATACAAATCTTAGGTAATGGTATACCTTTCTGGTGCATTAACAATTTAGCTTCTTCAATCTTGGGCAAAACCCTTGTATGTTGCATATTCTTAAGCATAAACATCCTCACGGATAACTAAATTTTTGGTTTTAGGACACTTAAGAAACAACTAGTGCCATAATCTTCTAAAAGATCCAACCTATTAAGGTGTTCTTAAACAAATCATAATAATCCTGTACCAAACTTGTTTGCTTCAAACTCATAAGTTCGCCCCTGAGATCATCATATAACTAATCTCCAAACCTAGTTGAAATTCCCTCACACACTCCTCCCAAGATGGAATTTCCCACATCAATCTCAACTTCATAAAAAACTTGATGCCACTGAAGAGCGCTGCCTTCCAAGTTCATAGCAACTATCTTAACCTTCACAGAACTGGGAGTTTCATCCACCTCAAAAAACTAATTGCTCTTGTACAACCAACCCCTGAAATCTTCACCATTGAACTTTGGAAAATCGATGCATGATAAGCGAGATGGAACCTGATACCCAGCTCCATTGCCTGATGGAGTTTCAAGTTATGAGGGATCCAGCCATTTGCTTGATTTTTTTGTGTATGCAACTCAATAACCAAATTCCTTAGCGCCGGCATTTCTTTTTCGAACTGTTCCTTCTGCTCTTTCAACATTGCTCTGACATGTTCTTCCATCTTCCTGGCATCCTGAGATCTAGTGCCTTCTGCCATTGCTGAATTGAGCTGGCGTAACCCAGCTATGATACCATTGATGCAGAGAACAGTGGAGATCCCAAAATCTTGATCTAGAAACTATAGATTTGATGGAGAAATAGTTCGAGGACCAAGAATGTACTGTATTGCATTGATTAGGAGAAAGATACAAGGAGATTATTTGATGAATAAGGATTCAATTCATCAACCAAAAGCTTCCTTTTCCTTTCTGCATTTCTTGCTTTATAAGCAAGTTGGTTATTGCTGCTAACTAGAGGTGTCAAAATGGGTGGTTTGGGCAGGTTTGGGTTGGGTAAAATGAGTAATGGGTATAAGTGAGTCAACCCATTTATATCCATTTAATTAGATGGGTATAAATGGGTAAGTCAAAAATGAATTGGGTAATCCAATTACCCATTTATAATCCATTTATTTTAACTTTTGTAAACTCATTTAAATTCATCTTTGCAAACTAAGTTATCAATTTATACCGCTCTTTGCACCCATAATTAGTTTTAAATATTTACTTATAATGTTCAATAAACCTAATTATCAATTTTTTTCCTATCCGTACTTTATGCCACAAAATTATATGCTATTTAATAATTGAATAATAAGAATATAAAAATTTGAACTAAGTACTATAAAAGTTAACATAAAAACTTAATCCAAAAATTTTGAACCCCTAACATTTTTTTCATGTATAAATTTAAATTTTCATTTTGGAAAGATAGGAAAAGAGGTTAAAACTTATCATAAATTGGTAATGCTGAAAAATGAGTAAGTTGACAAACTAAGAGAAAATAAAATGATAAGATAAAACCAATAAATAATAATAATAATAATAATAATAAAACAAAAGTAGTTAACATCATGACAAAATGAAAAATTTTTAAAAAAAAATGGGGAAGAGAGGAGACTTGGGGAAAGACAATTTTAAATGGGTTTGATGGGTTACCCAATAATACCCATTTATTAATTATTGGGTAACCCATTTATATTCATATGCAAAAATTTAAGATACCCATACCCATTTATTCATGGGTGGGTATGATTAAATTTAATTAAATGGGTTGATTTGCCACCTATAGCTAACTAACTACTGACGTGTACTGACTAATTACTGATGTCAGCAAGATTCTTGACTAATTGACTAACTAACTGCAACAACTTTCTCCTGATTACTCTTTACATTGGTCAATACAGCATACAAAATGAGCAATCAAATTTATCAATTAAAATCAGATGCAACAACCTTCGGGACAAAGATTGGAACTCTAGTACCCAATTACAGTCTCACCATCACAACCAACTTCACCACTAATGCCTCTCCGAAGAGGCGGTCACACATTTATATGTCCAACTTCTGGTTTCACATGGTGCAACGGGTAGACAATGGAGGCCAATCTACTGACGCTGTTGTTTTCAAAGATTTTCGATTGGCTTTGTTGATATCAATTGGCAACAAATTAAAAGAAAACCAGAATAAAAATCTAGAATCTCTCTCAATAAAACTACAAATTAAAAGAAAACAAAAGATTGTAGGGTTTGGAAATCTAACAGAAGGGTTCGATAGATTCTAGGTGAAAAAAAGCGAAGAGGGATAAAGTTTCGGAAAGAGATGGCATTTTTTTTTTTTGAAGTATTAAAGTCAGCAGTGATAGACTTAGCTTACAAAGGCCTAGGAGTACTTGCCATTGCATCTTGCTCTAATGTTATTGGTATATCGCCTTCCCTAACACAGATTTAGTTTTAATGGACATATGATCCATTTAGTAGTTCTAACGTTCTCCATTTAATATATTAAGTGATACAAAAAGGATATCTCCAATTAATATAGTGACATGCTCTGCATTTCCAAAAAAAAAAAAAAAAAAAGTCGACAGTGATAAGGTGGTGAACTGTGAACCACTCGGTCTACAGGCGGACCCATAGACCAAGCCTACACAAAATTTTGCCTCTAGCAATTGTTGATGACACCTTTCCAAAGTTCAATAATAATTTATTGAACATGACCGGATGAGTATTAATTTCCAGGACTAATGACTAACCAACTTGAGGAATAAATAAGTATCATTTGACAAAACTTTTAATTGGAAGCTTGACAACAATAATGGACATTCACATAGCAACCACACATGAATTAGCAATAATAGTGGATGCTAGAAAAAAAGGGCCACTTTAAATTGCCTATATTATTGATAACATACCTATTCATTGGACAAAAGAAACTAAATTTTGGAATTCCGAAGATTTACAGGGACTAGTATATCTCCCATTCCTATCCCACGTTGTGTCATGAATAAAACTTCATCGTGCAACCTTTAACTGTTAATCTTTTGAAAGGAAAAAACCTCTTCATGCCCAATACTATGAAATGCTAAGTCAAATGTACAAAATTTAATGTGATTTTGGCAATAAACTTTAGAGCCAATAAACCTTGAAATTTTAAAGTGTTCAATGCTTTCTGACCATGAATAAAGATTCATCTTGCAAGTTGCTACATTAACCCGCGTAATTTTTTGGAGCGAAAAAAAGTTTCCATGGCCAATACTATGGTTATGGTTAAGAAGTTTGCTTTATGATTAGAAATTATTGTTGCAACTATACTTAGCACAAGACTCTAACACATTATTTAAGATTATTTATCATTTATTTAGGACTATTTATTACAATCTTAATGGAATTGCAGAATTTTATTTTTAATAGGATTCTAGCTAATAATTGAGGATGAAAAATCCAATTAGTAGGGGTATCTTAGACATCATGAAAAAGAGAAGAAACACGATTATATTATATATTAATTAATGAATATATTTGTACATAAAACCCAAAAAGAGGCTTTTTCCTTGCTAACTTTGGAGGCTATTGTTGTTGTGTAATAATATAAGGTCTACCTTTCTTTTTCTTACATTATGCTGTGCTCCTTGCCCACCAATTTAGGTTTGAGACTTGGTGGAGTTTTAGCTCAGTTGTATTCATGAAGTACCTGTTGTGCGTTTAACAAATCAATGTGGCGTACACACACTGATTTGTTAACATCGCTTCCCCTGTTTACAAATGTGTCATGCTCCCACATCTGGATAAAAGTATACTTAATATTTCTTCATTACCCTAATTAGTTTTTCAGTCCTATTATAAACTCACCGGCATACATCCAATACATCACTATTCCCCTACCACTCTCCAAATCAAATCCCTAGGTACATTTTTTAGTCCATGTTAGTGTTTTGTGTAACACTTTTGGTTTCGAAATTTACATGTTTGCAACTTCTTTTAATTGCATTGCAGACACTTCCAAGCACAAAACAAAGACAACTACAAATAAATTTTCTTGAATTAATGCAATTAAGTGAATTGTAATTATATATGATTTATGAGCCATGTTTACATATGATTTATAACTTTTGATAGTTGCATGTGCAAATCTTTGTTTGTTGGTATTGATATTAAAGAAATACAAGGAGAAAAAAGAGAGAGAATTGCAAAACGAGTTTGAATACAGGTTCTTTTTTCCATTTTTTATTGCATCTCTTGGAGAATGTTCTTAATAAACAAAGCTAGTTTAATTGACTAAATACCTACAAAATCAAGAAAAACAATTCGTTAAAAACGTTTGAATAGCCCACCCCTTGGAAGTGTCACATCTACTTGTGTTAAGATATTGTAAAACTTTATTTCAAAAGTTCGCCCGTGTGAATTATGAGAAAGTTGTTTTAGTGTAGCAAAAAGTATTAAACATACATGACAAAAATGAATTTTCAATAAGGTGAACTGCTACTATTACCACGCTATTGCAACTTATGAAATCATGCCTCAAGGATAAAAAAACTATAAGCATTCTATTGACATAAAAAGAGAAAACACCTAGGCAGGTTGAGCTACTGGCTTTCCACAAATAGTGTTGTTATTAGGGACCTATATTATGTGTATCCAAGCAAAAAAAAAAATTAAATGTAGCATATTGTTCATAATTTTCTACAAATAACCAGCAGACGCTATCTTTTTTGCATTTTTGGCTATGTTTTTTCTAATATTACATGTCAAATGTAACAAAAGATTTTAATAGAATGGGTCAAATGTGGACGTAAGAACTTGTATAGTTTCAGGTGGAAAACTTCATTGTCACCTGATTCTTTTGAATTTTAAGGTTACATACAAGTACGTAATGTGGTATCTGATTCCAAGTCATAAAGCATAATATAAGTTGCTTAAGATGGAAGCTTATCTGCTATATCACAAGAAAGGGAGGTCTACCATAATTTAAACTTAATCCATAGAAAGAAACCAAAAAACTTATAAGGGAATTCCTACTCTGAATCCTAATGATTTTACCAAGAGACAAAGTTTCAAATTGTCAATTAATACCATCAACCATCATAAAATCCAAATTGTCCAATGCAAACGCTCCACTCTTCTTTGCATCTGGAATTTATGAATCATTCTTGGGTGTCATGGTTTTTTAATCTCAAGTTTTTGACTCTTCAGATTAAGCAGCAACTAAGTTATTAACATGATATGCGTAAGGGAAAGACCTAAATTGAAGGGTGAAAAAGATAGATAAAGATGAAGCGGGGAAACATGTTTATCTATAGGTGTTCCACCTTATAATTGAATAGCGAAAAAGATGTGTGTGTTTGTGTATATATGTATGTATGTATATATAAACATATTCGACATTAGCCACTACATACACTACTAAATAATACTGTAAAATTAATGTGGTGGACAAGTCTATTTACGAATGATTTGCTTTGTGAATTTATAAAAAATGAAATAAATGACGTTTCTTATTGTAGCATTAAGCTTCTTTGCTAAAATTAGGAGTGTTTACTGCCTGGTAATTGGAACTATTAACTATTAATTATTTTCAATTTTTTTCCAATTAAATTGTTAGAATATATATGGTAACTCACTATATATATTAAGTTGGCATAGGACTATAAAAGGTAGGGTTAATTACATTTAGGGTTAAATACCAAAAACCCCCCTGTGGTTTGACTAATGTTCACTTTATCTCCCTATGATTTGGAAACCTACAATTTAACTCCCTGTCATTTCAATTAAAGTGAAAGTCTAACAGAAAACATCTACAATAACGGTATTTTCGTCAGACTTTCACTTTAGGTAAAACGACAGGGAATTAAATTGTAAGTTTCCAAACCATAGAGAGGTAAAGTGTACATTTGACAAATCACAGGGGGGTTTTTGGTATTTTACACATTCTCAAATGCACGAAACATTCTTCCAAGGGTTTGACTAATAGAGGAGCAATTTTGACATTTTTCGTTCAGATATTAGTTTAGATGTTTCCTGTCAGACTTTTACTTTAGTTGAAACGACGTAGAATCAAATTATAGGTTTCCAAATCATAGGGAGGTAAAGTGAACATTAGTCAAACCATAGGGGGGTTTTTGGTATTTAACCCTTACATTTACCTCCCTTGAGGTTTGGACATATTACTAAAGAAACCTTGTAGTTTGGCAAAATAACAAAGAACCCCTAACAGTAACATCTGTTAATTTGGTCTAACAGAGCTGGTTAAAAGTCCAAAATGCTATTCCTAGAACAGGGAATTACGAAAACATCTGTAAAATGCTAGTAAAACACTCCTCTCCCACAGTGATGGCTTTACCCAATAATCACACCCGCTTTCCTTCCTCTCCTGCTTACCATGAAAAAGATTATAAACAATTCTTGCTCAACAAAGATGATGCAATAGGAAAAACACAAAAGAGATAACCCAATTGGATTTGCTCCAATCATGGTTAAAATTCATAATGCAGAAACCAAAGTCTGCAAAAGCATCTATAAATTTTCAGGTGAACCATACATGGTTTGGGACCTCTTCATCTACACCCAAAAGCCACCTCAAATACCATCAGATCAATCTCCTTAATTTTCCGCCAATTGGTTAGCCATTAGTTTATTATAAAAAATATATATATGACCCTCTCTCACGAAATTTTATTTTCAACAAATACCACAAAGGTGGTCATCTTCTCTTGTATGAATATGATCTGCCATCAGTAGAGTCAAGAGGAAATCATAATTTGTATAGATTTGGCTAGTAAGGAGATTTTGTAGTGTAGTTTTAATTGGTAGAATTTGAAGGAAGTTGCTTTGCTAATTTTTGGTTGATGTTCTTAGAGGTAGGGAGGGAGTTATGGACTTAAGGAGATTGGGAAGGGGTTGTGGATGAAGTTTGGTACTGGAATTTGTGGAAGAACGATGCTATGCTATGTAATGTGGGGACTGCGGAATTGGGGAAAAATGAAGAATAGAAAAGAAGAGAACTTTGTGTCTGTGGAGAAGAAGGATATTTTGGGATTATCTTTAACGACTGAAGATGGCAGGAGAAATTTGATGAACCTTTTAATAATCACAGGAGTTGACTGTGATTTAGTCAAACCACAAGGTTTATTTGGTAATATGGCTATACCTTAGGGTAGGTAAATGTAATTAACCCTAAAAAGTATGAGAGAGGAGTGTTTAAGTGAAAAAATTATTGTTAGAATTGCACACATTTTTTTTGTGAATTTTGATTTTTTCGTTTCCAATTACTTTTTCTTATTTTTTTAAAATAATTGTTAGAATATCAAGGGTAATTTAATATAAAGTTGATATAGTAGAACTAGAACTAGATGAGAGAGATATTTAAGTGCAAAAGTACTTGTTTAGTAGCCACTTTTTTGCAAGCATTCAGTATTTTCTCTTCCAATTATTTTTTTTTTTTTGCCTAACTAAATGTTTAAATTGCAAAGACGATTTAACATGAAGTTGGCATTAGAGGCATAAGAAATTTAGAGAGGGGTTTAAGTGCAAATATACTTGTCATAGTAGCCATTGTTTTTATCGATGTAGATTTTTTTTTTCTAGATTGTTTTCTAAAATCTAGAGTGTTGGGCTTCCAAAAAACCCCATGCCCAACATAGAGTTTATTAGTCATATTTTATTTTTTATTTTATCAATTATGTCTCTTCATATTTTTTTTGCTAAAGAATAGTTAAAGTGGTGATGGTTTTTTTTTTATATAATAATTCGTACGATGTGTTGGTGATTAATGATTAGGTCAACAGACTATCTATTTGTCGCATTATTAGAATATGAGAATATTTGATTAAAATAAAAAGGGAAATTTGCCAAATTGGTCCCTAACATTTACCAAAAACACTTTTTTAGTCCTTTACATATAAAATCAGCCAAAATGGTCCTTCATATTTAAATTGTGAGCCAATGTGGTCCTATTGCTCGTTTTTGCTCATTTCTCCGGCTAAAAATAGCACGCCTCTCTCACGTGATCATATTTTTAGGGGCAAAACCGGAAACACATTTCATTACCTGTTAAAAGTAAAAGGTGTGGACAACCACCAAAATACACATTTCACCTTTGGCCCTCAAAGTTTCAAGAAACCCTAAATTGCATCCCACCGCCACGCCCTCAACTGACTCAGCCGCCTCCTCCCTCGCTATCCCTTCTCCTCTCTCCACTGTCCGTCCTCCCCCTCCCCCTCCTCATCGCCAGCATTTCTCCAACCTCCGGCAAGCTCTCTCCTTCGACGATGATATTGATGCGAGGGACTCGCAAGACGAGGGAGAGGATGAGGAAGAGCACCAGGAGGACGAGGAGGAGCTTCTCGAGCTGGAGCCCCGAATCGGATCTTGCCGAGTCCGGGAAGCTGCCGATGAGTTGTCTGTGGGAGGTGTTGAGGAGGCTCCTGCCTCCAACACTGTTGTCGGCGGCCAGGGTTTTCAAAGGATGGAGGGACACGAGTAAGCGGCTTTGGCGGGTGGCGGAGGAGCTGAGGCTTAGGGTTCCAGCTAAGGCCCAAATTGGATTCGTGGGATCGATGTTGCACAAATGTCCTGGACTTGTTAGACTCTCACTTAGAATGGAAAGGTTAGGACTTTCGGATATAAGTAAACAAGAACCAGATCTATGGATTCATCAAGCACATCACTTATACAGGAGAATTACAAAATAATTTTCGCCACCATTCGGGGATGCAATTCCGGTTTCTTGAAACTTTGAGGGCTAAAGGTGAAATGTGTATTTTGGTGGTTGTCCACACCTTTTACTTTTAACAGGTAATGAAATGTGTTTCCGGTTTTACCCCTAAAAATATGACCACGTGAGAGAGGCGTGCTATTTTTAGCCGGAGAAATGAGCAAAAACGAGCAGTAGGACCACATTGGCTCACAATTTAAATGTGAAGGACCATTTTGGCTGATTTTATATGTAAAGGACTAAAAAAGTGTTTTTGGTAAATGTTAGGGACCAATTTGGCAAATTTCCCAAATAAAAATTATGGCTAACTTTTCGCAATAGTGACAAAATTTATAGTCTTTTTGTAATATATATATATATATATATATGTGTGTGTATTTTGGGTCCTATATCAGCTTTGGAAAAAAAATTGAAATCAAATTCATCAAATGACGTGTAAATTTTTCCCAAAATTATTAGTGGAGATCTCAATGCATTGACCCGGGAATACACAAATTGTACCTTAATGGCAAAGCATCCAGCGTAGCATATTGACGGGTTTTTACTACAAGTGCAAGTTAAATCTGAATTTATACCCGTTTGACTCCAAGTATACAGGCCAAAATCATAATGTAGGGTATTTATCGGGTCGATCTCACGAAAAGCAATTTAAACAATTACTAGATCCCAATTTACTCTATTATTTAGACTCACAATATATTTGAACAGAAATTTCAGAATTAAATCTGACTACAATCTTTTTACTATCTAAAATCCTTTGCTAGATAATTGCAATATCACAAATGGAGAAAAATTCACCAAATACTTGAATCCAGGGATGTAGATTCCACTTATGACACAATTGATCTAATTGAATGAATTTAACACTTGTTACTACTCTTGTTTAACCAGGGATTCATTTCCAAAATTGTCAAAACTTCATTCTCATGATAAAATTGGTCTAAAACAGCTTTGGTTTTTCCTAATCTCTTGGTGAAAACTGAAACTGCTCTTGTTCATGCATGAAATGCAGATTTAATCCACTTTAGTGTAATTCTATTCTCATGAATTAACAACTCAAACTCCACTCATGTTATTCCATTGTTTTTACCATTTTTCAATGAGTAATAACAACTATAAACCTGCTATTGGTGATCAAACAACAGGAAGTAATCAAGCATACACAAGTAGACAAGTTAATATAAGATACAACAAGTATAAATCACATTCAATTCATATCACTTGGCCATAAGTTTCATCTACTCCCTAGATATAGAAATTTAGCTACTCATTGATGATATAATAATCAAACTCATAACTTCATTAATGAAAAACATCTCAGTTTACAAATACAAGAAAAATAAAGAAAAGCTTAGCCAAGTAATGGTGAAGCCCTCCAAAAATCTGCTATGTCTTGTACTAGATGGTTACAAGATGAAGCCTCCAAGTGTTCCTGCTTTATTTCCTAGCTAGAGAGAGTTTTTGCTATCAAAAAATCTGGTTACGTATGATTTCCTGACCTCCCCAATGTCTTTGCATAAAAGCTAGTTCAAAACTCCCTTTTCTTGGTCAAATTTTCCATCCTTTGATTCCCAAATCTGAAATTTGTTAAGATAATCAATAACCAATGTTTTTGACTTGAAAATAAGGCACCTTTCTTGCCCTTTTGTCCTCTGAAGCATGTGCACCGAATTCCATTGCAACTTATAGCTGGAAAGTAGTATGAACACAAGATAAATAGCTGAGCAATTTGCAGCTTTTCAGCTACAAAACGCGACTACACAAAACGCGGCATCAACTCACATTTTCAACTTAGCCTTGCTTCAGCTGTGATTTTCTCTATGATAAAGGCTGAACTAACTTTTGTATAACTTTTGTACAAAACACAAAAGTTGTAGCCCTTTGAGTTAGCTTTTCAATGCTTCAAGAATCATCCAAATCGGAGTTTTGTAGCCTAAGATATGGTCAAAATACTATCATCTGGTCAAACCCCTGTTTCAATTTCCGACCACAAAATACAGCTTCTATATTTCAACTTTTTGTCTATGAAAACAGTAGAATTGGATTTCGATGTCTCCATATCAATTGTAGATCTCTTTCTTAGCTTTAAAATGGTAAAAAGATCACCTCAATCTGATACGTATAGCTCCAAATATAGTCGAAATATCGAAGAGTGTCAAAACTGTCTTGAATTGCATTTTCTAACTTGAACGTTTTTCACTTCATTTCTCTTTTAACCACTTGAATTCATCACCATTTATCTATTTTTCACCTCACTTGATATCCTTTGGTGATTAAATCATTAATCCTGCATAAAAATGAAATTTTTACCATTAAAATCAAAAGAAATACAATATTAGCCACTTTTACCAAAAATATAAATTTTTACCAAAACCTATTTATTTTAGTTATAAAACTAAATAATGAAACCAGAATTAACTACTAAAATGCACTAAAAAATACGTAAAATAAACCCTTATCAAATACCTCCACACTTGAACCATTGCTTGTCTTCAAGCAATTCAGAATTACAAATATACAGTGATTCAAAGTATTTGAAAAATAACTATATGTGCTCAAGTCAACTTAATTTCCTCAAAATAGGGTAAATAACCATTATGTGATTTTTCTTTAATTCTCAAGTACTTATAATATCAAGTAAAAGAGAGCTAAATATACCATAATTATGCTAATTCAACTCAATTTCCCATTTTTATCCAATTTCACAAGCAAGCAACTCATATAATTAATAAGGATGCTTACTAATCTCATGATCAAATTCTTATTTTTCATAAAGAGGGATTTATTTTCTTTTCTCTTTTCTTTCTTCTCTTATATATATATATATATATATATATATATATATATATATATATATATATATATATATATTAGAGCTAAATACTACTTAAGTTGTGAAAAATGCCTTTTGACGCGAAGATCGACATTTTTAGATGAAAATCACCGGTTACTCAACATTTCACATACTCAAGTTGTGTTTCATACTTTTAATTCAAGTACCATTTTACGCGAAAGTCGACATTTATAGATGAAGACTCCCGATTACTAAGTACAAGAACCATTGGAATAGAATAACTCTTACTCTTCTTTTTATATATATATATAAATAATAAAATTCCTTCTAAAGAATAATCATGAGAAGAGAATAACACTTATTGACCATATTAATTCCTTAACTTATAAACTCAAATAAGAAGAAGAAATTTCATCAAATATGCAAAATATAGGCATAATTTTCTCCACTTTACTAAATATACTGTCCTATAAATGTAAAAATTATAATCACATAATAGTTATTTCCAAATTAACTGAGAAAAAGAAGTTTCAAAACCACGTATATTTATTTCAAAAGGATATTTGAAAAAATTTTATTTATTTATTATGATTATTATATATATAAGTAGAAGGTTTTGAAAAATTTTTGACAGAGTCTCCCCTTAAAAGTGGACTAAACTCCCTGCCAGCAAATCCAAGATAAACAACATTTAAGCCAACTACTTGTCCAACTTCAAACACAACTAAAAAAAATCACAAGTACCACACAATTTCTCCCACACACTTAAAATACACATTATCCTCAATGTGTAAGGGAAAGAAAAGAAAAGAAAAGAAATAAAAATAGGAACAAGTTACTCCCCAGTTGAGATGGATGCGATCCAGTTTATCCTTGAATCACGAGCCATCGACCGATCAACCATCTACAAGCAACTAGCTACAATTGACTGGTTTAACCAAATTTGACTGGATTGACCAGGTTTGACCACATTTTGACCAGAGTTGACCAAAGTTGACTTTGATGAAAATTTTTGTTTAATTTGTATAATTTTAAATTTAAATATTTGTATAATTATATATATTTTGAAATAAATTAATTAAAATAATATGCCATCAAAGTGACCTCTATTGTGAAAATTAATTTATTTTAGAATATAATTAGTTGGGTACTTGTGATTTTATGAATATTGATCGGCCCAAAAGAAGGTCAATATTTAATAAAATTACATGTGCACTTGTGATAATAAATACATGATAATTATTTAGATTTTTACATGTAATTTATAAATTGACCCAAAGAAAATTTTATTTTTTGACATGTTATTATTATCAGTATTTATTATTGCACCAAGATATCACTTAGAAGTTAATATTTTTGTCCAAAGATAAAATATTAATGAAACATTGATATCTTGAGATGGGGTTACCTTTATTTAAATTTATTATTATTTTGGTTTATGTGAGTTTGTTTTAATTATTTAATATTTTCTGTTCAGTTGCAAATGATTTTACGAATATTACTACCAATATCAATAATATTCCTATGTTGAATGGCACAAACTTCAAGTCCTGGAAAGAAAATCTCTTAATAGTACTTGGAGTAATGGATTTAGACCTTGCATTAAGGGATGATCCTCCCCCACCTCTTACAGATCAGAGTACCTCTGATAAAAAGAGAAATAATGAGAGGTGAGAGAGATCAAATCACTTATGTCTTATGATCATTAAAAAGGCCATTCCAGAAGCATTCAGAGGAACAATATCAGAAACGACAGTAACCGCTAAAGAGTTCCTTCAGAACATTGAAAAAAGGTTTGTCAAGAACGAAAATGCTGAAATTAGTACACTCTTGACATGCCTAGTTTCAATAAAATTTAGTGGTAAAGGTAATATCAGAAAGTACATTATGGAAATGTCTCATCTTGTTTCAAAATTAAATGCACTTAAATTGACACTCTCTGAAGAGTTACTAGTGCATTTGATTTTAATATCTCTCCCTACACAGTTTCACCAGTTTAAGGTGAGTTACAACTGTCAAAAGGAGACTTGATCTCTAAATGAACTCATCTCAGACTGTGTAGAATAAGAGGAAAGGTTGAAGCAAAATCAGATAGAAAGTACCCATCTGGTATCAACCACTAATAATAAAAGTAAGGGACTTAAGAAAAAGAAAGAAAAAGGAGTTGTAGGTACAGCGCCACAAAAAAAATAACAAAAGAAACTAGATGATCAAGGAAAGAATAGTTGTTTCTTTTGTGGAGTTGAATGGCATAAAAAGAAGCATTGCACCAACTATCACGCTTGGCGTGCTAAGAAAGATATGTTTCTTAATTTCGTTTGTTCTGAGGTTAATTTAACTTCAGTACTTAGACACACATGGTGGTTAGATTCTGGTGCAACAACTCACATTAATGCCATCTGGTGTTAACCACTAATAATAAAAGTAAGGGACTTAAGAAAAAGAAAGAAAAATGAGCTGTAGGTACAGCGCCACAAAATAAACAATATTAGAAATCAGATGATCGGGGAAAGAATAGTTGTTTCTTTGTGGAGTTGAATGACATCAAAAGAAGCATTGCACCAACTATCATGCTTGGCGTGCTAAGAAAGATATGTTTCTTAATTTTGTTTGTTCTGAGGTTAATTTAACTTCAGTACTTAGACACACATGGTGGTTAGATTCTGGTGCAACAATACTTAGACACACATGATGGTTAGATTCTGGTGCAATAACTCACATCAATGTGTCTATGCAGGGTTGCCTGAATTGCCAAAAGTCTAATGACAATGGAAGATATATATACGTAAGCGATGGCAAAATAGTTCAAGTTGAGGCAATTGGAGTTTCTAGATTATTGTTAAAGATCGAATTTTATTTGGATTTCAATGAGACATTTGTTGTACCACCTTTTCGACAAAATTTAATTTTTATTTCTACTTTGAACAAATTTGATTATTCTTGTTCATTTGAAAATGAAAATTTTGAATTATTTTATGACTTAAAAATGGTTGGTATTGGTTCTTTAATGCACTACGATAATTTATATTTGATTGATACAATTATTTCATTTAATAAATCTCTGTAATTGAGTACTAGAGGAGTAAAGAGAAAATTAACCAATGAAAATTCAGTTACATTATGGCACAAGAGATTAGGACATATCTCCAAACGAAAAATGGAAAGACTTGTGTCAAATGAAATTCTCGACCCCTTAAATTTCATAGATTTTGATGATGGTGTTAACTGTATAAAGGGAAAACAAACCAATAAAAGGAGATTTGAAACCAATAGATCCCCAGACGTCTCAGAACTTATACATACAGATATTTGTGGACCATTCCCTACATCTGTTTGGAATGGTCAACAATATTTTATAATATTCATAGACGATTTTTTAATATATGGCTATATATATCTCATTTCAGAAAAGTCATAGTCACTGGACGTGTTAAAAAATTTTAAAACTGAAGTTGAGAATCAACTCAACAAAAGAATTAAAAGCTTTAGATATGACCGTGGTGGTGAATACTATGGTAGATATGACGGTTCAGGTGAACAACATTCAGGACCATTTGCTAAATATCTAGAGGAATGCAGTATCGTCCCATAATACATTATGTCGGGTTCACCCACTATGAATGGTGTAGCTGAAAAATAAAATAAAATGTTAAAAGACGTGCTACGATATGTCATTCTACCTTACCAGAGTCACTTTGGGGAGAAGCACTTAAGACTGCAGCATATATTCTTAACAGAGTTCCAACTAAAACAACTATCAAAACCCCTTATGAGGTTTGGATAGAAAAAAGAAATCCAGTTTAAAGCATCTGCATGTTTGGAGGTATCCAGTTGAGGTAAGGCTTTACAGGCCAAATGAAAAGAAACTGTATTCAAAAATAGTTAGTTGTTATTTTATTGGATACTCTGAAAGATGCAGGGGTTACAAGTTTCATGATCCCATAAGTAAATTGATATTTGAGACAGAAAATGCCTGGTTCTTTAAGGATGTCGAGTTTGGAAAAAAAATACAGTAAAGGACATTGTCTTTAAAGAGAAATATATTAATATTCCAACAGGTTTCATTGATCTTACTCAGGATCCTATTGTTGAACTTGATCATGACATGACAAATCAAGACAATATCGAAGAGTAAGCTGTTATAGAAGAATAAATTCTTCCTTTTCAAGAACCAGTGCTATTAAGAAGATCCACTAGAGAAAGCGTCCACCTCTCAGTTGTGCTAAACTAACTAATCATAATTAATCGGCCATTAGTTGTGATTATCTAAAGGTGTTAAATTTGTAATGAGAATTGAAATTTAACACTAGTTCAAGGAAGTGATAAACCTAGAGAGTTTACTCAGAGGAGCACCTTTGTGGCTTTAGTGACTTGTTTCATTTAATTTCATTGAAGTAATGAACTTGTAGTTAATTTCATAACCACAAGAGTAGATATGATTTAATTACAAGTATAGTTGATTACTACGTGATTAGATTTCATATACATTAGGAAATTATACCATAATTAGCCAAAATAATAGCATTCACTTAACTGGTAATTTCATTTGTAAGAGTAGTAAAGAATTTCATACCTCTAGGAACTTTCTAGTGTTATTTTTATTACTTTTATTTCATGTTTATAGTGTAGATTCAATTTCTTGCACTAATGATAGTCTAAATAATAAAGAAGTTTGAAAATCACTGGTAATTGAAAATCTTCCCTGTGAGATCGACACCTAATATCCCTATGCTTAATAAATGACTCATATACTTGCGAAAAATCACGTGTAGGGTATTTAGGAGTTTATAAATGTAAAACTTGACTGTAGAATGAGTTAATTGTTATATGTATACCCCACACTTGTCATCTTTCTAGCAAAGGAATGTTGGGATTTAAGAAATGATGAGATGGATGGGAGATTTGAACTGAGGGTCTCCAAGTCCCAGGGTCTCAATCTACTTAAAGCCATTGGTATACTTTTTATTTTTGTGTGTCTAACAGAGTTACTAATTGGGAAATAGAATAGTGAAGAGTAAATTAAATTATGTTATACATAATAAAATAGCAAATGATAAACATTTGTAGATTTGTAAAAAAAATGGTGATTGCACAAGTTGCTCCAAATTCAAAACTTCAATGTGTCCACCTCTCAGTTGTGCTAAACTAACACTATGAGCACTAAAATACATAGTTGAGTTTAATTGTAAGGACTTGGATATAAGAATGATGTGCCCCTTGCATATGTAGAATATTTTGAAGCCAAGAAATTAATTTTTCTTACTCCATACTCCCTGAACTCTTATTCCTGTAGCCTATTAAGTCTCTAGAATGAATTATATATATATATATATTAGCATTTAGGGAATGGAAAAGATATGCTAAAATGAGGGTTTTAGAAAAGAAGGATATTAAAGTGAAAACGTGAATGAAAAGTTGAGAATTTATTTTCCACAATATTAAACTAGAATGATATAGGGATTAGCTGATCTACTTTAACTATAGATTGAGTATTGGTGCTTTAATATGTAGTATGATAAGGATAGGCGAAAGGCTTCAAAGGGGAGCTTTGTTGGATCCTTAATCCAACGTTGGATTTATATGTAAATAATTATGTAATGCAAATTGTCAAATAAGGTTAAGTCTAATTAAAGTGATCAAATATGATTTGGACTTAATGTATCTAATAGGATATGGACCTTTATTGTGCAGAGATTTAAAGGCTCCTATTTATATGATGGACTAAAATGGGGATCCAAAAGGTAACAGGAATGTTATCTATCAATAAGGTTATGGTCCCCAAGTCACAGGTATTCTATTTTGTCGTATTTTCTAGTACCACAAAATTAGTTTTTTTCTGATATTCCATTGTCAAGAAAGATACCAGAGAGGTACTAAAGGACTCTTTCAAGGATTGGCAAATATGTGTTGATCTAGAAGACCACTCCAATATCTTTGAAGATTCACATATCAGTTTGTCAATATAAATCCAGGTACACTTCCGCAATTTTATCATTAATTTATTTCTTAATAATCGCCATATAGATTTTAGATTTAATAGGTGACGGTTTTCACCAAAGGTTAAATATAAACAATCACCCTAACAAGTGGTATCAAAGCTAAATATGGTTGATTATTAGGAAATAATTTCGATTTGATAATTTTTATTTTAAGAAAATTATGTGTGATATTTGTAAACAATCAGATAATAAGATACTTGTTGAAATCATAATTGTTGACTTTTCTGTTCACAATTTATTACTTTATGTTTTGACTTTCGGGTTTACGGCTTTATGGTTGTTTGAAAATCACGGTTGTTGATGTTGCATGAAATTAATTGTGTTGGAACATGAATGGAATTGACACCTGACTCAAGAATTATGATTGTTTGTCCTATTGATTGTGTGAGTTAGTCACGTGCCCATTCATTGTTTTCATTACTTTTGCATCTGTGGGTTCCGCTACATGATTGACGACAAGTCTTCATGCACTTTCAATGTTCATGGCTGTTTACATAAGTCATGATATGGATTTGCATGACATTTTTTTTCTCAAACTATGTTCACTGGTTGGATGCGAAAATTATGTTTTCGATTTTCATGAAGTCAGGCCTTTCGGTTCTTAAGTTGCTTTCTTTGGCTTGTTTTCTTATGCAAGAATAAATGTCTGTATTTGTGTTTAGGATATTAAAGATTCTCTAATTTAAGTGAACCCTAATAAAATTGATAAGACATTTAAACCCTACAAAAGTCCATATGTTTGGCCCACTAAATATATAATTTTATAAAGTATCTATGGATTTAAAAAATAATTTTGGGCTTGAATAATAAATTGGGTGAAATTATAGATATGGACCTTTGGTCCAATAAGTCTTGATCCAATTGACTGGTTTGACCAAATTTGACTAGATTGACCAGGTTTGACCACGTTTTGACTAGAGTTGACCAAAGTTGATTTTGATGAAAATTTTTGTTTAATTTGTATAATTTTAAATTTAAATATTGGTATAATTATATATATTTTGGAATAAATTAATTAAAACAATATGCCACCAAAGTGACCTCCATTGTGAAAATTAATTTATTTTAGAATATAATTAGTTGGGTACTTGTGATTTTATGAATATTGATCGGCCCAAAGGAAGGTCAATATTTAATAAAATTACATGTGCACTTGTAGTAATAAATATGTGATAATTATTTAGATTTTTACATGTAATTTATAAATTGACCCAAAGAAAATTTTATTTTTTGACATGTTATTATTATTAGTATTTATTATTGCACCAAGATATCACTTAAAAGTTAATATTTTTGTCCAAAGATAAAATATTAATGAAACATCGATATTACTACCAATATCAATGATATTCCTATGTTGAATGGCACAAACTTCAAGTTACAAATGATCTTACGAATATTACTATCAATATCAATGATATTCCTATGTTGAATGGCACAAATTTCAAGTTCTGGAAAGAAAATCTCTTAATAGTACTTGCAGTAATGGATTTCGACCTTGCGTTAAGGGATGATCCTCCCCCACCTCTTACAGATCAAAGTACCTCTGATAAAAAGAAAAATAATGAGAGGTGGGAGAGATCAAATCGCTTGTGTTTTATGATCATTAAAAAGGCCATTCCAGAAGCATTCAGAGGAACAATATCAGAAACGGCAGCTCTAAATGAACTCATCCCACACTGTGTAGAGTAAGAGGAAAGGTTGAAACTAGATCAGATAGAAAGTGCCCATCTGGTATCAACCACTAATAATAAAAGTAAATGGTTTAAGAAAAAGAAAGAAAAATGAGCTGTAGGTATAGCGCCACAAAAAAAATAACAAAAGAAACTAGATGATCAGGAAAAGAATAGTTGTTTCTTTTGTGAAGTTGAATGGCATAAAAAGAAGCATTGCACCAACTATCACGCTTGGCGTGCTAAGAAAGATATGTTTCTTAATTTCGTTTGTTCTGAGGTTAATTTAACTTCAATACTTAGACACACATGGTGGTTAGATTCTGGTGCAACAACTCACATTAATGCCATCTGGTGTTAACCACTAATAATAAAAGTAAGTGATTTAAGCAAAAGAAAGAAAAATGAGCTGTAGGTACAGCGCCACAAAATAAACAATATTAGAAATCAGATGATTAGGGAAAGAATAGTTGTTTCTTTGTAGAGTTGAATGGCATCAAAAGAAGCATTGCACCAACTATCACTCTTGGCGTGCTAAGAAAGATATGTTTCTTAATTTTGTTTGTTCTGAGGTTAATTTAATTTCAGTACTTAGACACACATGGTGGTTAGATTCTGGTGCAACAATACTTAGACACACATGATGGTTAGATTCTGGTGTAATAACTCACATCAATGTGTCTATGCAGGGTTGTCTGAATTGCCGAAAGCCTAATGACAGTGAAAGATATATATACGTGAGCGATGACAAAACAGTTCAAGTTGAGGCAATTGGAGTTTTTAAATTATTATTAAAGATTAGATTTTATTTGGATCTCAATGAGACATTTGTTGTACCGCCTTTTCGACAAAATTTAATTTCTATTTCTACTTTGAACAAATTTGATTATTCTTGTTCATTTGGAAATGAAAAATTTGAATTGTTTTATGACTTAAAAATGATTGGTTTTGGTTCTTTAATGCACTACGATAATTTATATTTGATTGATACAATTATTTCATTTAATAAATCTCTGTAATTGAGTACTAGAGGAGTAAAGAGAAAATTAACCAATGAAAATTCAGTTACATTATGGCACAAGAGATTAGGACATATCTCCAAACGAAAAATGGAAAGACTTGTGTCAAATGAAATTCTCGACCCCTTAAATTTCATAGATTTTGATGATGGTGTTAACTGTATAAAGGGAAAACAAACCAATAAAAGGAGATTTGAAACCAATAGATCCCCAGACGTCTCAGAACTTATACATACAGATATTTGTGGACCATTCCCTACATCTGTTTGGAATGGTCAACAATATTTTATAATATTCATAGACGATTTTTTAATATATGGCTATATATATCTCATTTCAGAAAAGTCATAGTCACTGGACGTGTTAAAAAATTTTAAAACTGAAATTGAGAATCAACTCAACAAAAGAATTAAAAGCGTCAGATATGACCGTGGTGGTGAGTACTATGATAGATATGACGGTTCAGGTGAACAACATTCAGGACCATTTGCTAAATATCTAGAGGAATGTAATATCGTCCCATAATACATTATGTCGGGTTCACCCACTGTGAATGGTGTAGATGAAAAATGAAATAAAACGTTAAAAGACGTGCTACGATATGTCATTCTACCTTACCAGAATCATTTTGGAGAGAAGCACTTAAAACTGCAGCATATATCCTTAACAGAGTTTCAACTAAACCAACTATCAAAATCCCTTATGAGATTTGGATAGAAAAAAGAAATTCATTTTAAAGCATCTGCATGTTTGGATGTATCCAGTTGAGGTAAGGCTTTACAGGCCAAATGAAAAGAACCTGGATTCAAAAATAGTTAGTTGTTATTTTATTGGATACTCTGAAAGATACAGGGGTTACAAGTTTCATGATCCCACAACTAAATTGATATTTGAGACAGAAAATGCCCGATTCTTTAAGGATGTCGAGTTTGGGAAAAAAATACAGTAAAGGACATTGTCTTTAAAGAGAAATATATTAATATTCCAACAGGTGTCATTGATCTTGCTCAGGATCCTATTCTTGAACTTGATCATGACATGACAAATCAAGACAATATCGAAGAGTAAGCTATTATAGAAGAATATACTCTTCCTTTCCAAGAACTATTGCCATTAAGAAAATCCACTAGAGAAAGAAGAAGTGTAGTGCCAGGTGATTACATTATTTTTCTCCAAGAACATAAGGATGACTCTGGATTGATGGAAGATGATCCAATCAACTTTAGTCAAGCCATGACAAGTTTAAATTTTTAAAAGTGGATCGATACCATGAATGAGGAAATTAAATGCATGAAGGACAATAATGTTTGAAATCTTATCTCATTGCCAGAAGGGGCGAAACTCAATGGTTGTAAATGGATATTTAAAATCAAACGGGATTCGAAAGACAATGTTAAAAGATATAAATCTCGTCTTGTCGCCAAAAAATTTACACAAAAGGAAGGTATCGACTATAAAGAAACCTTCTCTCCAGTTTCTTTAAAGGACTTTTTTAGAATTATCATGGCATTAGTGGTGCATTTCGATCTTGAATTACATCAGATGGATGTAAGGACAGCGTTTCTCAATGATAACATTGATGAGACAATTTATATGGTACAACCAGAAGACTTTGTATCCTGAGATCCAAAGAATATGATTTGCAAACTTAAAAAATTTATCTATGGGCTCAAACAAGCGTCTCGATAATGGTATTTCAAATTTCATCAAGTGATCATCTCATTTAGTTTTGAAATGAGTTTAGTAGACGATTGTATATGCCATAAGTTCTGTGGAAGCAAGTATATTTTTTTGGTATTGTACGTTAATGACATTTTACTTGCAAGCAACTATATGGGTCTATTGTATGAAATCAAGAAATTTCTAACTAAAAATTTTGAAATGAAAGATATTGATAATGCATCTTTTGTGTTAGATATACAGATACACCGGGATCGATCTCGAAGTATTTTAAAACTATCATAAAAAGGCTATATCGAAAAGGTTCTTAAAAGTTATGGCATGCAAAATTATAAATCAGGTGACACCTCTGTAGCTAAACGACATAAATTTAATTTTGAACAGTGTCTTAAGAATACTTTTGAGAAAAAATAGATGCAAAAGAATCCTTATGCATCAGCAGTAGGGAGTCTAATATATGTTCAAATATATACATGTTCGGATATTACGTAAATTATTGGAATGTTTGGTAGATATTTAAGTAATTTTGGATTAGATCATTGGAAAGCAATCAAACGGGTCTTACGGTATTTCCAGAAAATAAAAGATTATATGCTCACGTATCGAAAGTCAGATGAGTTAGAGATCATTGGGTATACTGATTCTGATTATACTAGATACCAAGATACTATGAAATGAACGTCAGGCTATATCTACTGGTTGACTGGAGGTGCCATATCTTGAAAGAGTGCTAAATAGTCTCTCATACATCTTCTATTATGACTGTAGAGTTTATAGTTTGTTATGAGGCATCCAACCATGAAATTTGACTGCGAAATTTCATCACATGATTACGTGTAGTGGATAGTATTGAAAGACCGCTCAAATTATTTTGTGACAATAAGTCAATAGTCCTCTGTTCCAATAATAACAGGAGTTCGACAAAATCTAAACATATGAATATCAAATTCCTGGCTGTTAAAGAAATAGTACAGAGTGGACAATTATCGATAGAGTATATTGGGACAAACTTCATGATTGCGGACCCGCTTACTAAGGGATTGCCACCCAAAATGTTTCATAAACATACTGCTTGTATGGGTGTTATGTTATCAAACGATGTATAGTTTTAGTGGAATTTTGTTATTTTAGATGTTCTTATGATACCTTTCGGTTATTAATGATTTAAGAATATTTTATACATAAATTAAGTTTGGATTTATTTACACTCTGATTTTGGTATAGTTTGATCTCATAAAAATTTACGATGAACCAACTAGAAATAGACATGTTATGATCACATTACATGAAATTTCTATGCTACATATCCAAATTATGATTCATGTCATTCAATTATATCAGTATATGTGACCATTGAAGGGTCAAGTTACGAAAATATAACAAAGGCCTCCTTGATCCTATGTTGATATAATTGATGGACCGAATTGGTTACAGATACATTGTGATAATGACAGTAAAGTTGAGGTCATACGGTTAATTGCAAAACACAATTATAAGATTACACATATAGTCCAAATGAGAGATTGTTGGATCCTTAATCCAACGTTGGATTAATATGTGAATAATTATGTAATGCAAACTGTCAAACAAGGTTAAATCCAATTAAAATGATCAAATATGATTTAGACTTAATGTATCTAATAGGATGTGGGCCTTTAATGTGTAGAGAATTAAAGGCTCCTATTTCTATGATGGGCTAAAATAGGGATCCAAAAGGTGATAGAAATGTTATTTATAACTAGGGTTATGGTCCTCAGGTCACAGGTATTCTATTTTGTCGTATTTTCTAGTACCACAAAATTGGCTCTTTCCTAATATCCCATCGTCAGGAAAGATACCAGAGAGATACTAAAGAGCTCTCTCAAGAATTAGCAAATACGTGTTGACCTGGAAGGCCACCCTAATATCTTTATAGATTCACATATCAGTTTGTCGATATGAATCCAGGTACGCTTCCACAATTTTATCGTTAATTTATTTCTTAATAATCGCCATTTAGATTTTGGATTTAATAGGTAACGATTTTCACCAAAGGTTAATTATAAACAACCACCCTAACAAGCTTCTGATTCAGCATTGAGGAAGGGCTATCAAGAGGATAATAAGTTTATGTACCTTATTATATAAGAATGGTTGAAATTGTAGATATAAGAGGGTTGTGCAAAAGAAAACATACAACACGAAATTGATTAGTGGTGTTTGAGAGGATGGAAAATATGTATAAAGTAGTGTACGAGAGAAAATTAATAAAATGTGAATGGAATACAATACCAAAGAAAGAGACAAAAATGTGAGTTTTTCAAATATTTGAATAAGGGAAAAATTGTCTTGGTTTTTTTTTTTTTTTTTCGAAACGATAAGTGATTTTATATCATGAAATAAACTATACAATTCAAGCAAAGGCTTGATAACTAAATACAACTAGTGCACAATGGCACTAAGGAATCACAAATTCCTCATCTTGAATGATATTCAACGCATAAGCGCTAAGGAATCACAATGTCTTGGTTCGTTTTAAACAAATTTTTAACATCAATAATCCAAGATAGAATAGAGCCAAAATTCAATGTTTTGGGCCTTTTGCAATTGAGTGAAAGTTTAAGAGGTGCACTGCAATCAACCACTTTTTACTCTTAACATTTTTGCTCTATGTTGCACAATCCTTTTTTATTTAGTAAGAAATCAAAGAATTATCATGAATATATATTCTTGTATCCTTGAACTTGAATATCTGTAGGTGGAGGCATTTTCAAGAAAGAGAAAAGAAATGGAATAGCAACTTGCAATGCAGAGCTCATCACTAGAGTGTTACTTAGATGCTACAAGTGTTGACAGGTCCAAGTGCAAAAGAAAAGGAGTCCCTCAAAGAACTCATCTTTTCTAGACTTGGAAGGCATGGCAAAATCTAAAAGTGGTCTTTTAATTTACAGATTAGACAATATATGCCAATCCAATCCAATATTATTATTGTCTTTTGAACTTGAAATCTCCAATAGAATAGGTTGGATAGTTTGCGACTAATTCAATCTAACTTTGGATTCTGTTTCAACTTTTACTTCATTGAACTCAGTTATACTAGATAATTTGATTACAATTTGGAATTTTATGGTGATTGATGCTATTAATTCACAACTTGGGATTTTGTCTTATGGTAAAATCATCAGGACTTAGAGGTGGAAATGGCTCATAAGTCTCCTGGTTTCTTTCTATAGATTAAGTTTTAATTGTGATAGACCTAGTTTTCTTGAAATACAGCACATAGGCCCACATCTTAATCATTAGGACTTTCAGTAGGATTGGCTCATTAGTTTCCTAGTTTCTTTCTATGAATTAAATTTAAATTGTGGTAAGCCTAATTGTCTAGAGATACAGTAGATAAGCCACAATCTTATATAGATTATACCATGTGTCATGATTTGGGATCAAATACCACATTATGTACTAGTACGTAACTTGCCAAACATCATCTGATATGAGCATTGTTAATTTCTCCAATTTCCTCAATGCCCCATGCAATACATATGCCCTTGCTACTTCCTCATCCTTGTCTGATAAACGAATACCTAAGACATTGGCAATCTTATCCTGCAAACTCTTAATATGAACTCTAGAGAAATCGTCATCCAAAAAACTTGATAAATTTTATGTAAGAGATAGTAATTGATGTGCTTCACCAATGTGGTCTTACCTACTCTTCCCATCCCATAAATCAATGCTTGATATGTTATCAGCAAGCATGGCCAAATTCTCTATAAATTTTGTTTGAACTTTTGTCCAAACAATTTGGTTGGCAAGCATGGCTCTCCGATGTTATCATGAGCATGGAGCACAAACCCATTGAAGTGACGGCTCTGATCAATAAGTTCTTTCACCTGTAGTTGCAGCTTCCGCACAGGATCCTCCTTCAATGAAAGCCTCCAAGATGATCTTGTTTCTAGTGCATCGATATCAGGATTTAAATTTTTAACCTCCTTTAACTAATTGAAAACTTCATATTTCCTTTTCTTTTTACCTGACATTTGTTCTCTCTTCACTTCCCCTTCTACGTCTGATGCTTTGCAGCTCAATTCTTGCCAATTTCTTTTAAGCGTTTGCATGTTGTCCACATTGCTCCCTCCCATGCAATTTTCTACTACCAACTCCACAGTTATTTTGGCGAGAGCTTTTCCAAATGATTGTATCATCTAGTAGGATTAGAGAATGCAAGAATGTGTCAAGCTTAGATGCATAAAGCAAATTAAAGTATATCCGAATCTTAAAATGAAGGAGGACGTCAAAGTTACCATGCACATTGTTTAACACAATCACCATAGATTTAGAAGGAAAAATATATAAGTTCTTCAGTCAATCCAACAAGTATGCAGCTTAAGCCTATCTAGAGTTTCTTCCGACCGCCAAAAATAGAATAATTCACTCAATATTTGGAGAAATGTCGAAACTGTATGAATATAAATCTTGTAAATCTTAAAAGAACTTGAATTGTAAAGCACTGAATTAATCAAGCATTTTTAGATTCTTAATTTAATAATTTAACTGAACATGACTTTAATACATTACCCTACTAATCGTCCCATACCCTGTCTCCATTTATCTTTTATCTTTGTAAACTAGTTATTCTTTCGAATTGATTAATGCCCAACATAATCAGAATCTGAAGAAGAGTCAATGAAAATAAAGAAATCTAAGAACCATTGGTTTTGTACTTGGTAGTGTAAATTTAATTCACTTGATGTAGCTGATGGTTGTCGTTTTTCTTCAATGCAATGCGATAGAAATTTCATCGATCAACTATATGTCTTTTCTTTCTCCCGAAAAGGCCAAAAAGATCTATGCACGAGAACCACCTCTATCAGTTTCTCAGATAGATACCTTTTGTAGTATTTCTAAAAAAAAACTAGGAAAAAGCACGTGTGATGCACGTGCATCTGGTGATGAGCTAACAAAAAACTTTCAGTTGAGAGCTCATGCACTTGAACAAATTAGTCATCATGAGCCAAGAATCACAGTCAGATGATTAGCCATCATGTGCTAAAAATTGCACCCCATACGGGTACAGTAATCACCGGCTAACGTTTTTGAGAGAAAGGTTATCTTGTCAAGTTATTGAGGAAGCTTTTTGTTCATTTCTGTACTTTAAGATTTCAATTAAAAATGAATCTATAAATATGTAGTAGTAATGAAGAATATGACTACAAAGCAGAAGAAGTTATGAGTTACAACTGATTTTGCTGTACAACATAATGAATCAGATGAAATTAGTATTTCAATCTGTAAATCAAGCCATAAAGGTCTCCTGAAAAAAACTTACTCTACTTGAATTAGAGTTTTTCCAAAAAATTTTTATCCCTACTGCAACTGTAGGCTACAGTGACATTAACTCAAAAGCTCCCCATAAAACAATCCAAAAACTCCCAAATACAACTCTTCTTTATCTACACACAAAATAAATAAATAAAAATAAAATACCACCCCCTTTCTTCCTCCACCATCACCCCCACCTCTTGCAACCACCACTCTCCACCTTCCACAGCCAACCTCCCTCTCTCCATCACCACTCCCCCACCCACTCCTTCTTCCTCCTCTCCCTTCCCCCTTCCTCTTTCCCCCTCCCTCCCTTTCCCTACCCTGCACCTGTGTAAAATGTCAATCATGTGAAAGCGTAAAAAGAGCACCTCTAGTTGAAAGAAAAAAGAAGTGATGAAGATCTTTGTGCCTCATAAAGTTAAATTTGACACGATGACAATAAGAAACAACTTTTAAAAAATTACAAAACTAAGATCGAGAAGCAAAATTTTTAGGAAAAGTAAATCTTGAAGAAGCTGACAACTGCAAGATTTTGCCAATAGACAAAAGTGTGTTATATATTTTCGTTTAGTTTTCACTACTACAAGAAGAATGATTTTTGAGTGCTGGTGAATGGATGGTAATCGAATTAAGATTTCCATGGCACGTAAAGCTATTATAACATGATAAAGTAAGAAAACAACTCCAAAAATTACAAAATCATATGAAGTATGATCTATTTTTACCTTGAAATTGCAGGCAAACTTGAAGAAGCTGAAAACCTTGAGACTCTGCCAATCCCTCCTCGCTCTCCCGAACAAAGAGTACGGTTGAAAGAATTGAATCCAAAAACAAGGACGTTTGAAGAATCTAACTCCAGACTTCAGGTTCTTTATTGCCTCTTAGATTTATTTCCTTTCAATATTTCTTGATTTTTTTCCTCAACGTTTTCTCTTAGTTACCATCTAAAATTTCACGTATACTATGCCTGATTTTCTGTTCATGCTTTCTTAGGAGACAGAGGCTGTCAAGAGAAGATCATTACCAAGAAAAATTGTATGTCATTTGCTTCTTTGAGTTTCATTCTTCCAGATCTCGGGTTTTCACTATTATTTTTTATTTTTTACATGCATTTTTAATAGTTCTCGTGATACTTATTTGTCCTTTTTTTCTGACCTTCTACGACACCTATACTAACTTATGTAATTTTCTATTATGTATGGGAAAATTGTTTGGTGTATTTTTTGGTTGTTTTGGATTCATAGTCTATTCAAATTTTAGCACAATATCTTTGGTTAAAAACTTGGTGATTATTTTTGTGTAACATTTTATAACCTTCTTTTTTTCTCATTTGTTTCCATTTTGCATATAAACAATTTATTTTTCCTCCTATTTATTGTTGTTCACATTTCAGGGTGAAATTTATAGGGCTAATGGTTCGTTTAGTGCCAGTGAGTCTAAGCTTTGGACTTTTAGCATAGTTCAGCTTTGGACAGGTAATCTGTTACACTTTATTTAGAAAAATATCTTAGTCAAATAGATGTGCTTGTATACTAACAATTAGTAGATATCACTGTCGATTAAGTTACTGTTGATTATGAGAAAATGATTAAGTTTCTGTTGATTATTAAAGAATGGCGGTACGTTTTTGGAGCTTGTAAAAATTTTATTCAGGTGAGTCTTATTTTGAGTATTTTTTACGCCCTCATCTTCAAATGTTTTGATTATAAATGATAAACAGTTTTTTTCCAATTTTTGTTGCAAGAGAGGGTATTTGATGACAATCCTGATTTTTATGTCCTTTAGAATTGCCATCAGCACAAATCTCGTTGAAGGTCTGTTGCTTTCTCTTGTACTTAATTGTGTTTTGGTACATTTCAATGTCAAGTTAATAAGTTCGTTTTGTCCTTTCTTTTTTTTTTTGAATATTTGGCTTATGTTTGAGGTACTATTGAGGTAGATTTAGCCCGAAGTTGAGAGTTATGGTCCCTTTTGTAATTTATCCCTCATTCTTCAACTAGTGGATTATGTTTATTAGATTTAATGACCCATGGTTCCTTTTTTTCTTTTTTTCAATTAATAAGACTTTTGTTTGTTAAATCTTTTGCATCTCAGGAAAGTATTGTTGTGTCACCAATTTTTTGTTCATCTGATTTTGCTTTTTTATGTTATTTTCCTTGCATGAAGAAAAATGACAACACCTACTTTCATTCTTTATGTTCTCTAGGGATATATACTTTTGAAGCTTTTTTTTTATTTTTTCTTTTTTGGCTAATAATGACATCGTTCTTTTGATTTCTGTCTCTCAGCTCTCAAATCCTTTGAATTTTTTCTTTTTGTCTTGCCATTGCTTTTGTATGAAGAAGATGAATTTATCAGGGTTTATCTGAAATAAAAGATGAACATTTTCAGTAAATAGATTCGTCGAAAAAAAACATAGGATATTCAAAATGCTATCTGGGTAATAATTTGAGTTAGTAATCAAGGTGCTCATACCTGATTACCACAATTTCTTTATTTGGATCCGCTGGAAGCCCCACATGTTCCTTTTGACTTTGTCCATTACTGAATAAAGTACATAAGACTTTCATTCAAAGCACATGGTACTGTCATGTTGGACATTCTTAAGAAACCTAAATGAGAAACACACTTGGCTTGAATGACTTAGTAAGTGTTAAAGGCTTTTACTTTAAGGTACTTTCTCATGGTCAATTTACTTTAAGGTACTTCCTTCGACCCTTATTACTCTATATTCAATTATGACTTATATACTTACAGAAAATCGTATGTGGAGTATTTAAAAACTTATAAATGTAAAATTTGAGTATGAACTAAATTTAATTTTGTATGTATACCTTGCACTCGTCACTTGTTCATTCATGGCTATCTTCTCCACTACTCTTTCTAATCTCAGCTTGTGCAACATATTGCTTCTCATGGCTTTATCGTCGTTGCTCTGAAATTTTCGGTCCTATGGTTGATATAAAAAACTAATGCATCTTACTTATCACCCCTTTTTCCCCTATTCACTCTTCACATTCACGAGTTTTTGTGTTGGCTTCTAATACGCGATTATTACAGTAGCAATAACATTTCTACTACAGTTTGGATATTGGGGACCTTAGAATGTCTGCCTAAATCACCTACACATGAGAATGGACAATGACAACATTATGTTACAACTGGAATGCAATGATCATCTGGGCTTGGTTTAACCTACTGCCTGTTCCATTTTTGAGTTTCTTTCAGCTAGAACTGGAAACATATCTTATGATAATTGAAAAACAGCACGTAACATTTTTCAAACACATTGTATTTGCATCAGTTAATACAGCATGGCAGGACCGGACAGAATAGAAACTAAGGATTATGGCCTCCTTGACATGTTAGATGATGATACTTCAGTGATTGGAGGTAAGGTCACACATTGTTTGCGTAAAAATGGGGAGTCCAGAGACCCCATGAGAAGATTTGTTGGAGGAATTATATTTTCTTTCACGAGAAATTACTTGGATGCCAACTCCAGGAATTTGCAGGCCATTCGGGATGGACATCTAACAGCACCTGTAGAACTACAAAATGTTGAGTTTCTTGGATACAAGTGATTGAAATACTTTTACAAAATGCAGCAGTTGTTGACGCAGATCGCTGCTATCTTAAATCGATGCATAGACAAATATTTTGGTGTAACAATATGTGAAGAATAGGTTGTCTTTAGTTAGATGTGAAATCTTATTGTTAGCCTACTTGTTTCAGAGGCACTCATTCTCATTGCTGTGTCAAGCATTTTACATGCAAGGAGGGGGAGACTATCATAAATTATCTAATGCTCATATTCAAAAGATATATCTGGAAGAGCAAAGTCTTGTTTTCAACTAATGCAGCCCCTTATTAGGCTCAGAATTAACAAGTCATCATGCTGATGAATTGCCATGTCGTCACTGCGTCTGACATAGGCCAATCTCTGGTCAGCTACGCCACCTCTGCAACAATTCTTCACGTACTATAATTGAGTGCTATACTCAATTGCTTGAAATTGATGAAATAATTACCAACACCAATTGATAAGAGCACCCAAACAATAATTGACTCTTCTTTCCTTATTTCTTTATTAAGACATCTAGTAATTTATTTTTATTAAAGTTCTTTAAAATAATACTGTAATCTAGAGACGACGGATTAGAGCCCATTTATTGGTCCTTTTTGGGGCAAAATAAAGGAATAATGTGGTTTCTCTTTTGATATTGCAATCCAATGATTACTAGTACATAGTATACTTTCATTGGTCTTTCATGAAATGTAATTAAATATCATAATTTACTTTTCTGTTGATTATTTGTGCAACATATCAAATGGCAATTTGCTAATTTGTTCATCTTCATATTTTCTTTCATCTTGAATACTAGATTCCCACATCTATGCAATTTTCTCAACTTCACTAAAACATCTCAATTTTTTCCTTTCCAGACTTTGCAACGGTCAAAATCAATAAGTGTATCTGGATTGGACAGAGGAAGAGTGATGCAATTTTGCAAAAACAAACTTATTGACCGCTGCCTGTCTTATCCATTTTAGATTATCACAGCAAAATTTATCGCGCAAATCCATGGAAGTTGTGCTCGTAGAGTAGAACTGGATGCATTATTAGTCTGGCTTTGTCATGGCTCGTGACATTGCTGAGTCGTTAAGCCAGCCCAAATCAACTAAAAAAATGATTTGAAACGAAATGCATGGCGATGGAAGACAGTTCACTATTACGAAATCTATAGAAAATTTTCCATTTTGGATTCCCTATATAAATTTAAATGTCGAAATTGGTAAGTCAACCCAGGATTTTTCCAATGTGTTTCCACAATGCAGCCGATAATATTTTCATGCATGACTAGAATTTATTGTAAATTAAGGAATATGTCTTTTTTTTTTTTAAGAATTTAAAGATGGGACATATCTAGCCAAAAATAGTTTTCGTGACACGGAATGAATCAAAGAAATTAAGAAAGTTTTCAATAACAAGACAATCTCTTGTCGGAACAATTTGAATTCTCGACAATTGAAAGGAAAATAGATATCGTGATGTGACTGGAATCTTATCACTTAATTGTTGTGACTACATTCCTACAATAAATGTATCAAAATTCTAGCGATATTAGCCTTTTAATTAGTTACTTATTGAAAACATAAATAGCTTGCTTTGCTTGTAAATGTAATTTTCTCTCTATCTTTTATCTTTTTCTTTTTTTTTTTTCAAACTATCATTCAGCCAAAAGCAGTAGTAATATTTTCCAGGGCTTTAAATGTCTTGCAAGCATGGAGTTGGACATCTTGCGCCTGTCACTATTACAAAGCCATCCAAATTTATTGAACTATGCTGGTTTTGAAGTTTGAAACTGTATTAAATCAAGAGACATATGGTTTATATTTCATTAACTTTGATAATACTTCTGCACTTTCACTTCAGCATCTACTCTACAATTAATGTTCCAGATTGAGTAACCAGAAGATAAATATGCTTCTTCTGAGTAATCTGCACATGTGTGAACATTAATGATCAAACCGTACTTCATTCATTATTTTCATCTGGCAGGGATCATATCCTATACTAATTTACAAGCACAAAACTAAGAATATAATATAGATCTTGTCATATAGTATCAACTACAGTGTAAAATCTGTTATGATAATCTGTATACATATACGTATTGTTGCAAGTTGACCATCATGATGAGAGAAAGGTCATATTTCATAAAGCCCACAACTCAAGCCAAATTAAATAAAAATAAAAATAAAATCACCCTTTAGCCAACTTCAACTTCGAAAACCACCAGCCTATTCTATCACTATGGACTCTTGTCACATTCACAAACACCACAAAGTCTGGATTTTTCACAAAGCAGGACAGCATTGAAGCCTAGAAACATGTTGCTCAGAATCCAAGAGCCAATTGTAAATTCTTCTGGGATATTCTTTGATTAAGGAATTCTTGTTAAAGATTAGGTATCTAGTTCGGAAGTAGGATAGTTTGGTTCGTGGCCTTGCATTATGGCGGCGCACGTACTGGGATAATGATTAAAAGATGCAAGCAAAAGTAAAGCAATTTGACCCTTCCCCTGAGGAAGAAACACATGAATGAACATTAGTTAAACAAAGGGACGGCTGTCCTGACTCCTGAGGTGTTCACTTGACCGGTGGGAGAAAATATCGCATACATTACAAATACATGTCTAAGCCTTAATCTGTACGATTAAATCATGCAAATGTGGTCTCACTTTTCTGCTATACCAATAAAAGTTAAGCGCCACATAATATTACCAAAGTTTTCTCGAGCCCGTGACTAGGCAGTAGACATGGAGGCTCTTAAGAGAGAAGGCTAAGTGTAGTGCACAGGAGATCAGAAACAAGAAAGAATCAAGAAGTGGAAAGATTTCGACAAGAAGTGGACAGGGTGCAAAGAAAGGCCACTAAATCAGAGTAGACATATAAAGACCAAATCTACGCATCATACACTAGATTATATATTCATTAAGCTGTGGCATTTTAGCCAATATCATCAGCTCTAAACCATAGTCGGCTCAATCTGCTGGAAAGATGAGACGCCACCACATCGCAATCAACACTTTGGTCTCTGTGAGAATTACTGCTGCATGTCTGTTTTGTTATGCTCAAATTCATCATGCTGGATAAAAATATAAGTTAGACTGTGTTTATAGAAATATCGAGATCATGGACAACTCAAAAAACCTTGAATAATTGACTATTACACGCTACAACACTTCGTGACAATATTAATTTTTTGTGACAACTTGCGTTATTGCCATCCTGTATACAATGCCTTTTAAGAGTTTAACTCCACCCAAATACACAGCAAAAATACTACAATACCACACTTCAAAATTCAAAAACTGAAAGTACAATTCTCAAAAACCCTCGTCCCTCCCCCCTGCCCAACCAAGCCCCAGAAATAAAAAACCCTGAAACTCACTGGATTTCCGCCCTTCCGCATACCTTCCACTCCCACAAAGTCCCCAACCCTTCTCATCCCTGGTCGTCATGCAAGACTGCAACTTTTACTGGTTCTCCAAGCAAATCTTTTCTCCTCCAAAACCAAAAACTCTGCTCCATCAAGAAAACGATAAAACTGGCCGTTAATGCAAACATGAAACACCTCTCTATCTTGCAATCCAATCCCACACAACCCCACCCCTGCATTCCCCGCGTGGGACGCCGAAATGCCACAAAATGAATAAAGAAAACAGTGAAAAAGCTAATTTTTACAAGTTATGTACATCTCATTCACTACTCAATATTCATTTCCCTTTTCTCTAGCTCTTATCCACCCATCTATTTCGGAAGGAATATATACGCACATAATCATGTATCCTACTTGCCTAAGAGAGGGAAAAAAAAAAAAGAAATAAAACCCACTATAAAAAAAGCGGGAAAAGAAAGGAAATCCCAATTCTCTCTCACACACCTCACACACAGAAAATCACAGTTTAGCTATTACTACTAGTATCTGTCTACACAGCGGCGCACATACATCACACACACACTCTCCTTTTCAACGCTCTCTCCCCTTCATCAGATCTCTCGGACGTATTCTTCTTTGGAGATGTGTGCTCTTTGAGCAGATTTTCCCCAAAGAGCTCCTCACCCAAGAGCTCCTCACCCCATAACCCCTTCTCCTCCCCATTGGAATCCATCGCAACAAAAGTATTCATGTTTATTTAATATATACTCATGTATGACGCAACTGGTTGGAAATCGATTTGTTTTTTACCTTCTTTTTTGTTGTTTTCTCACCGTTTCGCCCTGAATTTTCTGATCCAAAGCCCTGTTTTTTCTTGCTTGTTTTTTGTGTAACAGAACTTGGGATTCTTGATAAAAGTCCTTGGAAATGGAGGATACTGATACTGCTAATACGATGAAGATGAAGTTGTTTAGTGAAGAAGAGGTGAGGGACATTTACGGGTTGATATGGGGCTGCGGCGGTGGTGGTAGCGATGGCGATGACTACATAGAGGTGTCGTGTGGCTGCACCAGCCATCGATATGGGGATGCCGCAGGTCGACTTCGGGTTTTCTCTTCTGGTTTTCTTGAAATCAGCTGTGAATGCTTCCCTGGTTGTAAGGAAGGTCTATCCCTTCAATCCATCCTCCATCCTTCCTTGGAACTCTTGGATATGTACTCTTATGTACAGCATAGGAGTTTATATCTTGATCCCGTATGGGATATGGGATTTTGTTGAATGCATGCAATATAGGTTATTTTGTGCGTAAATTTTTATAAGGGGATCTGTTTTATTTACCGTATGACACAATAAAATGGATGGTTTTAGTGGGATTTTGTAGATGGTATGAATGTTAATTTGTCTGGGAGGGTTTGAGTTTTGATCAGTTATCTTAGTTCAGTATCAGACTCCTTTGAGTCCCTTCTGCGGTGGTATTCGTCTGTTCAAGTTTGAACTGAAGGATTGTAATTTTTGTTGTTTGTTAGGATGAATGTTACACTGAGAACTATGTTGAAGGTAAGGAACCAAACTACACTGTATTTGTTTACGTGATAATGGTTGCATTTGAGCTATTTTTCGTGTCAATTTTAGATTTTTTTGAGGCAGAGTTCTGGTCTTGTGGTCGGAACAATCGTGTGGTGGAATGTTCATGTATATTTTTAGTGCGAGGGGATTTACTTAACTTTTGTTCACGATTGGCTCTTTTCACATTTATGGCTATGTCATGGTTTGTTGTGTTCTTATAAAGCTTTTGTTAGGTCTTAGATTACTGTCTGTGTACTATATAATCTATGCATTTGTATTACTAAGTATGCATCTTCTCTAATTGAAGTTTTGCGGACTTGTCCTCCTGATGTATAACATGTTGCTGCACATTGCATTTTGTACTTTGTGTACGCTTAATCAGGTTTTCTGACAGTATATTCTTCTACATGTTAAGAGTCTTGTTCTTGGAACTGTGGCTTGGAATGGCCATCTTTTGAAGTTTACTGATTCGTAATTAGACTTGCATTTCATTTAGCCATCTCAAGTAATTCTATTTGGATAAATTTGACTACCTGCTTTTACTCAAAATGAAAAAAAAAAAACTGGTAGCGAGAACTGTCTGCTGTAATAATTAAAATGGCTGCCTCAAATTGTTTCATGGTTATACAGCTTAAATTCAGTCATTCAGTGCAGTTATGTCATATATGCTTCTCATGCTTTAACTTTTCCATCAGTAGCTATTGTTGATTCTATAGTTTTTGGTATGCATTTAAATATACTCCTTTGCCTGCTGATAATATCTGTTATAGCTATGGTTTATGTTCTCCATTATGTCATTTTTGTTGTCTTCACTTTTGGTAGTACACTTTTGGTTATAGCTGTGGTTTACTTTTGCTTTCAGTCACTTTTGGTTATAGTTATAGTTTACTTTTGCCTTCTAATAGTATCTGCATCTTGTTATTAGACAAGCTGACACCAGCTGCATTTGAGCAACATTCTGGAAGAGAAACATCTAGGAAATGGAAGAATAATATCTGGGTTATTGTTGATGGGTACAAAATGCCCTTGTACAAGACAGCATTGCTCAAATATTACAATCAAGCATCAAAAAGTGGTAATGGTTCAAGCAGATCACGCAATGTGAAAGTCCATCGTGACGAGTTTGTTAGATGCAGAGAATGCAATAAAGAGCGCAGGTTCCGTCTCCGCAACAGAGAGGAATGCCGCAGTTACCATGATGCTTTGGCAGATTTAAATTGGAAATGCTCTGACATGCCTCATGATGAGTATGCTCGACACAATTATAGATCTGTAGCTCTAATACTTGCATCAATTTTTAGTTAAAGAGCACTTGTCAAACCTGGTTCTACCGCCCTCCTCATCCTCTCCTCTATCCATCTATTGTTGCCATTATTTAGTAGGAAAAAGCATGGCTCAATTCTTACGGCATTTTTCAGAAAGTAAATATTATTCAGTGTTGAAAATCTTTCAACTTGTCTTTGTTTTTGTAGTGCTAAAAATTAACCAATGAGTAGCATGTTTCTTCCATTTCCGTCCACTTAGTATAAATACAATGCACCTTTTCACATCTATCATCACCTAGAAATAGCGAGACTATGGGTGATGCATATTAGTTCATGACCATAGACCTGTGTGTTTTTGTGGTTGAACTCTTTGGTCTAGCGGCTAAGTTGTTCATAGAGTGTTTATATGCGAATATTGGGAAGACTGGGATTTATTAAGGGAAATTTAAAGATGCTATGTGGACAATCACATAGTTGAGATGCTCACACATAGAAACTAACATCTAGCTTGTGATTCGATTAACTTTTATCTCTTTTTAAAGACTGGATGAATCTTGGTCGAAAAGGACAGGAACTGATGCTGTTTTACTCCTAGCTTCTGGTCTTCCTTTTAGGAAAAATGGGTAACTCCCTGAAAGGCCAACATGGTATAAGCTTGTATGTTTTCTTTGGGGCTAACTGAGATTTTGTATTTGAGGATTATATCCATAGATTGGCCAAATTGAATGAGTTATGAATCAGGAAGGTGAAAATGTGATAACCTCACATATTAAATGTGGTCAACGAAACAAATATTTGCTGGTTGGGGCGTAGCCCTTTTGGAGGTTAACTCGTACCTTTGAAGCTTTTTCACCTAGTTTGGATGCTAAATGATTTTATATCCCACTAAAAAATCGGTGTAGTTTGGAAATGCTTCTAAACTAAATTAAGTACTGGATTTTTCTTTTGACTATGAAATTTGCCTGCCCACAGACAGCTGTCGCACCTAATTGTGAATTAATGTTCTCTCAACTTTAATGCTCTCTGTTCATTCTCTTGTGAAAAAATATGTGTCATTTTAGTTTCGTTTTCTGATTTTTCATGATTGCATGTATGACAAAATTTTTACGATGATGTATCCAATATAGGCATGGCGCTGTCCAAATTTGAGATCTAATAGTCCTTTTTAGTTGACCTCCCAAGAAAAAGTGGGCAGAGATATTATGGGGACGTATTGGGGCTTCATTAGATGTAACCCTTGCCTCTCTTTAACCGTTCATGATGGAGCAATTACACTTGAACATATGTATAGGACTTTGATAGGATATATATACTGGTGATGTAGATATAAATGTGTTTATTTCTGATGATCTAAGTGTAGGTTAAAAAGATCTTAACAAAGTTCTCATAAACCGATTTTCAAGTAGTTAAATGGAAAACATTTATGCTTGTGCACCTGATGCATATTGATGTTTATGTGCATTTGTTTTTTCTTTTTCTTTTTTTTGTTGGTGTTATGAATGCTAATCAATGTGCATACTTGTGTTCGTAACCTATATCCCAGGGTTAACTGTGACGATGATGAAGAAAGAGCAAGTCGCAGGATCTACAGGGGCTGTTCCCAATCTTCAACATGCAAGGGTTGCACCTCTTGTGTCTGTTTCGGTTGTGAAATCTGTAGGTTCTCAGACTGCAGCTGCCAGACTTGCTCTGATTTCACTAGGAATACAGAAGCTTAAGTTAGCAATATCACCAATAGATCCCTTCTCAAATGCTTACATTTCCCTTTTGTTTGGTAGATGTTCTACCCATCATTTCTTAATTAATTAAACCTAAGCTGATATTCCCAGAAAGCTCTCTGACATTCTCTTAGATCAAATTTAAATTTCAGTCTTCAGCACATGTTGCTGTGTTTTAAAGTATTATGAAATAACTCCGTTGCTCACCATACTATAATTAAGAGGAAAATTGATTATTTATTTCTTGTTTGCATTTCATCATGTTATTTTATGTTTAAAACTACCCTCTTCCCAGCTGTTTATGACCACTGTAAAAGCTAGACTTCAATCACTAGGGTGATAAATTGCTGAAGCATGATATTTAATGCTAGCTCAAGGCACCAGACATGCCTAATTGAAGGCTTAATCTATTGCTTCATCTGCAATATTTTGCTGTTGCTGTTGGCCAAGGAAAAGCCTTGTAAGGCTACTGGCTCCAATCTACTTGTACTTCAAATTGACAGAGAATATATCTTGTTCTTTCTTCAGTGAGAATTTAAACAACGTTATGATCTCTCACCAGCAAATAGTTCACTAAATTTCTCCATTTCTGTTTACTACAAAAAACAAGTTCTATTTCTTGTTGTTCTAACTTGAAGTAAACCCGGTTTGGGTATCTCCACGGAAGGCAGGCACTTGGAATGCTGAAGGTTTTTGTTGCCTTCATTCCTAGTGAGTACCGAGTATCTCAATTCCAGACAAGGATTTTCAGTTTTGAAAGGCTTTTGCTTAACAAGCAAAACCATATCAGATCCTGCAGAACACAAACCAATTGTGAATTAACTAGAATTTCAAATTCCTTTCCACATTCAGTCGACGTACGTTTTTTGTTAATGAACTCTTTGTGGTTTGCACTTTGCAGGCAATCAAAGTGAGCTTCCCATTTACATATAATAGAAGAAGAAGACATACTTAAACATTTCATGTAAAATATTTTGAAATCTAAGAATTGTCAAAGCATCCCATGGTGGACGAATTTGTTATGTACTGAAAGCCAGACCATTACATGCTCTTCGAATCTCATGGTGCTCTTTTGGTTTGTATAGGGAAGAAGATATGATAGTTAGTAAAAAAATGAGTGCTGATGCTTTAAGCATTATTGTGGATGAGGAGCGACAGTTTCCTCAGTGTCTTTGAACACTAGTTGTAGAGTTTCGATCGAGTCGTTGCTCGTACATGTAATTTTTTTACCATTAAAGCAATGAAATCATCTTATCGTTTCGACAAAAAAAAAAAAAAAAAAGCCAGACCATTACATGCTTTTCGAATCTCATAGATGATGATGAACTTATCCAATGTGACATTTGGCAATCATGTGAGCGCTTCGCTTAATATGAGTCAATAGTTTGTACTTCTACCAATGGCCAATTTGCACTTCGCTTAATATTAGCAATGTTTTCTGTTTCGACCTCCCCTCCCCCCAAGGCTCTAACCAAAAAAAAAAAAAAAAACCTTTCTTTTCGAAATTATATAATGCAATTCATTTGTGAAAAGATAATTCAAATTCAGTCTGTTATTGCTTGTACAAGTATTCACAAGGGTAGGAAGTCCACAGCTAGAGAGTCATTAAAGTACTGATGAATTCTCAAGTTGGTACGTATTGTACTACAAACAACACAGAGGACGCCATCATTCGGCCATAGCAAGACTATGTTCCAAGCTGACACTTTAATAACGAAGTAGCAACTGCAGCACACGCAACTAAGCCAATTAACAAAGCCGCGAAATCAATCAACGAACTGAACTTAGCCATGTTGTTTCCTGCTCCTTCCACCACCAAATTGACCACGACCCCTACGATTTGGTTTTCTACATCCACGTTATGCTTACCATGTCTAAAGCTTTGGTATGTGTCCCGTTTGCCAGTAAAAGATGCAAGTTACTGTGGTTCATAATGATGCATTGTCTCAGACAAGTTTGCTGGAGCTGCTTGATCTCTGACGTTTATGGGGAGGGAGACCTGTTGACCTGGTGCAGTCAATCCAATTGGTGAACGGCGACTCGAGCTTCAGCATGTGTCCTGATTATCCAGCAGTCCGCCCTTTCTCAATAGGTACTTACTTTTAAACGAGATGGGTTAGAGTCATAGGTTTGAGAGCTCGTGAGTATTGGACCCTTTTCGCACACACATGCACGCACGTACACATACATATATATAATTGGATTTGGATATATTTGCATCAATCCATTTATACTCCTTTAATGAATAGATATGAATATATCTAATTATCCATTTTGCTGAGTCTAGCATTGTCTATGGAATCGAACGAAAATTTGTAATTTCTCATTAACATCTACTTTCTCCTAGCTACCCTGCAGAAAAATTTCTACTAGAACTGAATTGTATACTTATGGTGGTATCTTAGAGCTGAAGGAACTATTGAATTTGATCTTGATAGCTGCTCTTTTTACAAGTGAATTCTTCGCATTACAAATTTGTGGGAATGATTCTAATCGGCAGCTGAATAGTCTGACAATTATGCTCTCATTCATTGTCGGTTTTAACCAGAAGTGTCAGCCGCAGCTTAATTGTGTTAATTCGCCCAAATCTGGCCATAATAAGTAAATTTGGGTATGCAATAAATTTTGAGTGGATCTAAATAGATATCCAATTAAATCCATTTAATTAGTGGGTAGTATATTGATTCAATTCACCTATTTAGAAAAAATTATGCATTTAACTTAATTTTTAGTGAATGTTAAGCAAATAAATTTGATTTTCTAACAATTTAATAACAATAAAATATGATTACTTCTTGTCAAAAAAAATGTGCAAAGAATGAAAAGAATAAGTAGAATTTCAAGTGAGTTATAAATGGGTAATTGGACATATACATTATCATTTATTAAATGGATATAAATGAGTTGATTCATTTTGACCCATTTATTGAAAGGATATAAATTGATTGATTCAATTATATCAGTTACCCAATTATAATCCGTCCAAACCAACTTGAATAACTCAATTTGACACTTCTAGTTTAACTTGGGTCAGGGGAATAAAAAAGGGCTATATAAATAGGTTCAAGCTGTCTCATCTTAAAATGGCGAAATTAGATACTAATATATACTTCCTCCGTCCCAAAAAGTTTGTCACTTTTTGAGAATTGGACTATTTTTCAATAGTAGGCAAAAAAAAGAGATATCCGTCTACACTTCCTAAATTGTTCCCGCCAAGCTGCCCAAACTTTGCCTATAAGTGGTGTGGTGAAGTTATTCAAATGATTTAAGCAAACAAGTCAACAATCTGGGTAGTGCTTGAAGGAGTAAGTTAGAAGAAGGAGAAAAATTCATTTGTCATTTTAGGCATGTAACAAACATTTTGGAACAGATCAAAATGGAAAGCATGACAGTTTTAATGAGACGGAGAGAGTAATTAACTCGCCTTGGGGTACTTGTAACAGGTGGGCTTACGAATAATTCATTTACTGGGCATGGAAATTAACTAGAAAACTTCAACTGTATTGGAGAGGAATGCTGCCAGACGCCAGGGGCAAGGGATCAGAAAGCAAACTTCATGTTTAACCTCCCCAGCACCATCTCTTGAAATAAATCCCCTTATTTAATGGATAATTACAACAGAAACACTCCTATAGAGATGAATTAGTACAAAAGCCTACAAACTTTATTGCGGATTAGTGATGACAGTAGCAAATTATTGAAGATGACAAAAACTAGTATGACTTGACCGCAAGAAGAAACTGGAGCCTCGAGCAATAAATGATGGAGTACGTAACTAATATAGTAAAATAGCAACAATGGTTATGCTACGGAATACACCTTGATTCCTACCCTTCCAGATTTGAAAAACTGCAGAGGCAAAGATTAATATTTTAACTTGATCAGCAAAGATCAGTCTTTCAATGTTGGCACAAACGGTGAATTTCTTCAGCTAGAGCATAGTACCCTCTGTAGGTAAAGCAAAGACACACCGGAGTATAAACTGGACAATCAAAGAACAGACGTTGAATTGATCAGTGGAAGCCTTGCATACACACGCTGATCATCCCCAAAACAACACCCCGATTCCGTAGAAGATCCTCTGTAACGAGCTTCTTTTGCACAGAACCAGAGTATAAAAACACATCGATCATGGGAGATAAGCTTGAGCACTAAACAATAATCCATACAATTAATCTGCTAAAGCCTGCAATATTACATTCACCTGCTTGTTTATAGTGTGCAGGTAATGATGATTGCATTGATCAAACCTGCATTGTTAAAACTTTATTCAGTATGTAAACTGTACACCAATTGGTGCCTACAAGAACTTGTCAAAATCTGCAATACAATTCTTTCATCTGTGTACAGCTTTCAAGTAGTTGACTGTAGATGGAATCTGTACAAAACTTTGTTCATCGTGCAATTAAGTGAAACAGCGATAAAGCTTCATTCTCATCAACCAGCTCTTGATTATGTTCTAAATAATAGGAAACTGATCAGTGCTCTGCAGATAAACCGCTGCAATCTTCGTCCATTTCATCAATATCTTCTTCTTCAAGTACTCCATCATCATTCAATCCATTCACAAATGGATGATGTAACAATGTCTTAGCCGACAGTCTACTCTGAACCATTCTTTCGAGACAACAGTTGAGAAAGCTCTTAGCACTCTGGGACAAATTTCTTGGTTTTTTAGGAACTGCAGCCCCTTTACCAATCTTGTTCAAAACACTCTCCTCATCCATCCCTTCACCCATGCAGGCTTTCCAGTTAACATCTCAAGCATTACACATCCAAGTGACCAAATATCACAAGGGGTTCCTTGCACACCATCCCTTACGGCTTCGGGCGACAGATACATATGAGTGCCGTTAAAGTAATGCTCTAGTTTCCTCTTCTTACTCTTCTGAACTCTTCTAGCAAGCCCGAAATCACAGATATTTGCAATAAATTCTGTATTTGTTTTTCTTGATTTTGGCACAAGCAAGATATTTTCAGGTTTCAATTTCAAATCACAATGCACAAAACCAAGTTCATGAATGTAACTCAATACTTTCAGTATAGACCTAGTAAAACACCTTACCTCGTGTAAGGGCAGTCCCTTGTAGCCCAATTTCTTGATCCTATCTGCAAGCTTTCCACCAGAACCATTCTCTAACGGTAAGTTGTAAACCATTCTGCGATCGCTGCCAATTGTTGTTTCATCACCAAAGCCTGGAATGACATCCGGACAGCCACTGAGATAACTCAATACTTCTCTCTCCTTCTGAAGCGAACTTGAAACCGAAACATCTGCTGATTTCACGGCCATGACTAAAGGAAAGCAACTATAATTGATTGATGAATTTTTGGAAGTGGCAAGATGCACACAACTAAGAGTTCCTTTCCCTAGCACTGGACCTCGCCGCCATGCAACCCCATCTCCATATGTATACTCTTTGATGAGTTTCTTGAGCTTGGTTGTCAGATTCTTGATATCCCCGAATCCTTAACTTCACTTTCATAACTCTTGAGCTGCAATTGCTTGCTGAAACCTGGCTTTGTATTTTTGGATGCAAGAAAGTAGAAAGAAACAAAATAGATGGTATTGCGCTGCGGATCTTAGGTCAAAATCTAGAAGACGGTTTATATCTGCGGCCGATTAAGAATAAGCGTACATAATAGGGTTCATTACAAACGTGATGGTGTATATAGCTGAAGGTGGTCAGTGATTCCAAGGCAGTGGCCAACTTGAAACTCATTAACGGTCCGGAAAATTTTTTTCCTTCTATCTTTTCCTAGTTGAAATAGATCGAAAATTATCTTTGGAAACTACAAGATTTAATCAAGCTATTAATTAATTTAATAAGCTTGGTTTTCGTATATATCCCAATCGAAAACATAGTTTTGGTGGCTAGGTTAAATAGTAGTAATACTCGTTATTGCCAAAATAGTTAAATTTGTCCATCCCATCTTCAAAATGTTTCAAGTGAGTCCAATAAAATTTTGAGATGAAGTTTATTGGTACATGACATATTTAAATTTGATTTTCCACCCAAAACATTTTATGCAATTTTAACACCAGATTAATGAATTTAATGTATACTTTTTTCTCTTGCAGCATTTTTTTAACACCAAATTAAAAAAATTCCCGTTGGGTTTTAAAACGTTAGTACATCAAAGAGTACTATTAATTAACATGCTTTTAAAGTTTTAAAAACTGAGAAATTATTCATTAAGTCAATGCATCATGTCATCCAATAAAAATTGGCCTATTAGGAAAGAAAAGCATTTTTTTCCAATGATTTTTCTAACGGGTGCCCATAGGCATTTGTTAAGATATATTTCAAGTGTTATATTTTTGAAAATATATGATTAATTAGGAAAAGTAAATAAATACAAAGGAGGCTACGCAAGATTAAATAGGAAAAGTATATAAATGTAAGAGATGTTAATAATTGTTAGTATGTGTATACATATGGTAGATTAGATGAATATTAGCTGTGTTAACGACTACCTTTAGGGCACTCGTTAGAAAAACCTTTTCTCCAATATTTACACCATTGAAAATGGTAATTCACATACAACACCTACATTTATTCGAGTGTTAAATGTTGTCCCATTTAATGTTGTTTGTAGGTCCTTAACGTCCAGCTCTTTAAAGGGCTTGACTAATGAGTGGTGAGGGCTTGACTAACGTCCTTCGCACTAAGTTTTAAAAATCTAAAAACCCCATTTTCTGTAAGTATATATATCATTTATCATAGAGGATATTAGGCATCAATCCCATAGAGAAAATTCTCAATTACTGATGATATTTAAACTCCTTTATTATTAGATTATCACATGTGCAGGATATTAAATTTACATTGTAATATGTCATGAACAAGAAACAAAAATAACAATAAAGAGCTCTTAGCGTTATGAAAGTCCTAACTACTCTTGCAAGTGAAATTAGAAGTTAATTAAATTTCATTACCTTGGTTAAATTATAATGTAATTTCCTAATATATGCGACACCTGCTCTCGCTAGTATATTGACCATATCTATAACTAATCAATGGCTACTCTCATAGATAAAAAAAAGTAACTATAACTTCCTTACATCTATGAAGTTACGTGAAATTAACCACTAAGACTAGAAGAGTGCACCTCTACTCTCGTGAGAGTTTTTCTTAGGTTTAATACTTCCTTGAACTACGATTAAATTTCAATTATCATTGCAAGCTTTGACAAGTGTCTATATTACCTAATAATTTGTTATATTTTAGTTTATTTATAGCTAATTTTGAGCTCCTAAAACAATGTGAATGACCATTTTGACAATATCTGATATCCTTGAGTAACTTTGAGAAGATTTGTGAATTTGTCCCTTTTACTTGTTAAAGTTTGTCATTTTTGATAGGGACGAATGAGTAAGGACAATATGGGGTTGTTTAGAAAAAGTCATCACTGGATTGAATGAGAGTATACGGAGCCAGATTGTGAATTTCGAGTCAAATACCAAATCAGATATCCGTTAGAAGGTTTTGCAAGAGAAAGAGTGTTGAGCAGTATACAACATCGAATTGAAGAAGTGAAGCCAGATAATTGCTCCAAATACTCGTCAGAGGATTTTTCGAAGAAGAGTGTTTAGATCGGATAGTGATATTCGCTTTAGATATCGCATTGGATACTTTGGCGGGAAAAATCTGCAACTTACACAACTTTTCATCCTTCTTTCTTGCAGCATCTAACTAGCTTTCCAATGCTTTAAAAATCATCTAAAGGAGCTTTGTAGACTGAGATATGACTAAAATACTGAAGACTGGTCAATTGTGTTTTCAACTTTGGACAACAGTGTTAAATTTTGGTATTTCGACCTTTTGACTGAGAAAACGGCTGAATTGGATTCTGATGTCTTCATACCAAATTTAGATCTATCTCTTAGTTTCAAAATGGTATAAAGATCATCTCAATCCAATCTATGTAGCTCCAGATATAGTCAAAATATGAAAATGTGTCTAAGTTGTCAACGCTGACTTTTCTTGATTCTTTTGTCCTCAAATTACATTTCTCCTTTTACACTTCATATTTTATTTTCATCACTTTAATCCATCTTCAATCATCCAAATATCTTCTCAATGCACTTTCATTTGACGATTGAATAATTAAATCTACAAAATATGAAGTTTTTACCATAAAAAATCAATAGAAATGCAATGTTAGCCACTTTAACATAAAATGTAGATTTTTACCAAACCTTAGTTATTTTAGTTATAAAACTAAATAATCAAACCAAATTAACTAATAAAATGCACTTAAAAATACGTAAAATAAACCCTTATCAATGAATAGCAATCTTTTTGAAAGCAAGTGACAAGGACCTCAACGTCAAAAATTAACAGTGACTTTGTTCAAAATATGAGTGAAATTGGAACAAATATGCATGGGTTAAGTAGTAGAACTCAGCTGAGCTCAAGAGTCAGGAGGTAAGGATTCAACGAATCAGACATGCATTATAGATTGAAAAAAATCATGATTTCTCAATGAAACCAAAGACCAAATTATAAAGTACAATGATATTCAAAACCACTAAAGTCATCCAACTCATTCGATCATGCCGTATAAGGCCACCTTCGTTTAAGGAAGTGTTTATATACCAAATATCCACTATCCTCTCAAATGCATTATTGTCAGATTGGGGTAAGTGGATATAAAGAATTCTTAGCAGGCCAGTAATACTAAAACTAGAACTTTGATTTGACAAAATTATCCTTAAAAGGTGTCCATTAATTAACATTAATACACTGGCCACGGTTAATTTCAGTAAAATTTGTAATTGTCCGTGTGCAGTTCACTGATTATTTGTCTGATATCATGATTTTGGATTTTTTTTTTAATGGTTCTTAGTGGAAATATAATGTACTTCACTACACCGAAATATACCCTCCTTACTAATCGTCGACATATTTTATGTAATTTATCTTTTGTTCTTTTAGACGATTACTATTTTAAATTGCACTCTTCCTAGAAACTCAAGGAACTCGTCTTAACAAGTTAACCTACAGGGCACCCTTTATACAAATTTCATTTGGAGGAAGAAAGTCAATTTTACAGCAATTAATGAAACAAAGAGACGTCTTCCCTCCTCCGTGTGCACTATTTTTGTCATTAAAAAATATAACTCTTTTTTTTTATAATAAAATAGAATAATTTTATTAATCAGGAGATCGAATCTGCAACAAGTGCAGGACAAATAAAAGATGGAGGAGAGTCTCTCCATATACAAGAGTCTGCAAGATTAATACCATACTTGGCAAAGTTATGAGCTGGAACATTAAACGACCTAGGAATCCATGAAACTTCCCAACACATGAAATCTTGACATAAGACAATGGTATCATCAATCAACAAGCCACATGATGAATCATCAGATTCCAAACACTCTAGCATTTTGATGACTTTTTGTGAATCTCCTTCCAAAACGATCTTATCGAAACCCAAAGATTGCAGTAGCTGAGTAGCATGTTTGGCCGCATATGATTCAACCACATTTGGTTCCAATATCCCAAGAATTTTCTTGGAGAGGCCAGCAATGAAACTTCCTTTATCATCCCGGATAATGACACCAACCCCTGATGATTTATCCTCCAGAAACACAGCTCCATCAAAGTTCGCCTTAACAAAACCTGCTTTGGGTCGTGTCCAATGACCTATCGATAACCTTGATTGGGGAGAGGCAAGTGTATGGCACTTATCTTTGGAGTTTGCTTCATGGAATTGATTTAGGAATGCTATGGATAGGGAGACCAAGCTCAGAGGATCTCTGTAGGGCCCATCAAAGGTTGCTCCATTCCGATTATTCCATAAATTCCAAAGAATAACCCCCGCCAATTCCATCTCTTTGCTTGATAGTCGCAAAAGCTGGTTGGGAAGCTAAGACGTAATCTGATCAGCCGATTGCAGTTGAATTTTCTGGCTTAAGAAACTAAGCGCCCACGTTTGCACCGCTACAGGACAAGTTAAGAAGGTATGATCCACATCATCAACTGGAGCGAGACATAACAGGCAAGAGGTATCTAAATGGAGCCCTTTAGTATTGAGTTTTGTGCTGGTTGGCAGTATATCTTTACATGCCCTCCATAAGAAAATTTTAATTTTCTCAGGAAGCTTCAAGTGCCAAAGCCGAGCCCAAACACTTTGCTTTAAAGCACTACTACTTGATGGCAAATTCTCCCAATTAGAAGATCGCTGCTTGATCAAGTGATATGCACTCTTCACAGTAAAAGATCCATTCTTTGAAAAGTGCCAGATGAGCTTATCCCTATTGTGAGAGTCTCCAATTGGGATGCTTTGAATTAATTCAGTCTCCTCAGGCCAAAAAATTTCCTGCAATAAGTCAACTCGCCAAGTCTTTTGCTCCCAGTCTATTAGGGAATCAACTGTGGAATTCTCGGGCAATGCAGTAGACCGTGACACGATCTTAAAAGTAAATGGCCGTGGAAGCCACCTATCTGACCAGATTTTGATAGACTGGCCAGAACCAACTCGCCATCTGCTTCCTGCCTCAATATACTTCCTGACCTCACATAGTCCGCGCCAAGACCAGGAAGGCCGCGATCCTTCCTGAGCTTGGAAGAAATCAGTATTGGGAAAGTATTTAGCTTTATATACCCGATGAAGAAGGCTAGATGGTTGTGTAGCAATACGCCACGCTTGCTTAGATAACAATGCGAGATTAAAAGTCTTAAGCTGCCTAAAGCCCATTCCTCCATCTTCCTTTCGGTTGCAAAGTTTATCCCAACTAACCCAGTGAATCGGCCTAGCCTTATTTCCATCACCCTACCAAAAATTGCTCATCATTGATTGGATATCCATTAGCAAAGAATCTGGAAATTTGAAACAAGACATCGAATATGTGGGAATTGCCTAAACAACTGCTTTCAACAACACTTCCTTTCCCCCTTTTGATAACCGTTGTTCATTCCATCCTTGAATTCGTTGCCAAATTCTATCCTTGATAGAAGAGAATACCTCACGCTTGGAGCGTCCAATAATGGTGGGAAGACCAAGATATTTTTCATGTGCAACCACTTCTTTAATATTTAGAAACTGAGTGATATCTTGTCGGGTTGAGAAATCTATGTTACTACTGAAAATCACAGCTGATTTCTCAAGATTTATCTCTTGCCCAGAAGCTTCCTTATATAGTTGCAAGATATCCTGAATATGTCGAGCTTCCTGTAGGGTCGCTTTGCCAAATAACAAAGTATCGTCTGCAAATAATAAATGAGAAAGCTTAGGGCCACTCTGACCTATTCGTACTCCTGACAATTTACCACAAGCCTCTGCTTCTTGCAATAGACAGGAAAAAGCCTCTGCACATATAAGAAATAAATACGGAGAAATTGGATCGCCTTGTCTAATGCCCCGTTGTGGTCGTAAATAACCAAATTGAACACCATTCAGCTGAAAAGAATAAGAAACAGTAGAGAAACAACTGGAAATAAGATCAACAAACAAAGGATGAAAACCTAAAGCCAACATCATTCCTTTCAGAAAAGGCCACTCAACCCTATCAAATGCTTTGCTCATGTCTAATTTAATAGACATGGATCCCTCCCTGCCTGCTGACTTTGATTTAAGAGAGTGGTTAACTTCGTAAGCAATCAGGATATTATCTGTAATAAGACGACCAGGAAGAAAAGCAGACTGAAAGGGTGAGAGAATTACTGAAAGAACTTTATTTAATCTATTGGCTATAACCTTAGAAGCTAATCTATAAATTACATTACATAGACTAATCGGACGAAACTGAGTGATATTGGATGGGCATTGGCATTTTGGGATAAGCACAATGTAAGTGAAATTCAATTGATTATCAAAATGCCCGTTGTTCAGGAATTCAAGAACACATTTCACTACATCCTGACTAACAATATGCCAAAATTTCTGATAAAATATTGGGGACATGCCATCAGGACCGGGAGATTTAAAAGGATGCATTTGATTTAAAGCTTGTGTTACCTCAGAGGTTGAGTAAGTTCGCAGAAGCGAATCATTCATTCGTCTAGATACCTTGGGGTGCACCCTTTGCAAAACTGCATCAATTATCTCAGGAGATGGCTTTGAACTGGAAAAAATAGATCCAAAATGGTCTAAGATAATGTGCTCCAGATCATCATGGGAGTTACACCACTGCCCCGCATCATTGAAGAGGCCATTTATCTGATTTTGCTTCCTTCGCTTGGATGCCTGTGCATGGAAAAAAGCTGTATTCCGATCCCCCTCCCGATACCAGTGAGTTTTGCTCCTTTGCTTCCACATAGTATTTTCCCGATCCAAAATGGCCTCTAATTGACTTGTTAAAGTCCCAATGTGAGACTTAACAGCATCAGAGAGAGTCCCCTGCTGTAGCTTAGCAATCTTTTTCCTTAGGTCGTCTGCTGCAGAACAAACATTACCAAATTTTGATTTGCTCCATTGTAAAAGGCCCATTCGACATTTATCCGTTTTCTTGAACAAATTAACACAAGCATTATCCGCAGATGTACTCTCCCAAGATTGACGAATTACGTTTTCACAATCATCCGCCTTTATCCACATGGCTTCGAACCTAAAACGTCTATGTCTCTTCGCCTCATTTGTAGTCTTTGAAGATTTAAAGAAGTTCTCGAAACTAAAAACTAGAGGCAAATGATCAGAGAATATAGAGTGCACATGCTTGAGTTTTGAATCAGGGAATAAGTTCACAAAATCTTGATTTGCACAAGCGCGATCAAGTCTCGCTCTAATTGTCTTTGGATATGTCCGACTATGGCACCATGTATAAGTGAAACCTTCATAGCCCACATCATGCAGATTACTATCCATCAAGGCCTGACGAAAATGCATGATTTGCTAGTTATTTCGTGGACCAGAACCTTCAAATTCGCTTTGGCTGAGGACCTCATTATAATCACCAATACAAAGCCAGGGGAGCCGAGATTGGGAGCTTAGTTGGCGAAGAGAGTCCCAGGAATATTTTCGCTTTGAAGCATCAGGGTGTCCATAGAAGCCAGTTAAACGCCATGTGTAATTTGGCATATGAACATTGGCATCAATAAAATTACTTGCGAATCGGTTCAATGATATGTCAAGATCTTTTTTCCACAGGAGAGCTAACCCACCAGAGGTGCCCTGCGCATCCACACCAATACCAAACCATCCAAATTGTTGCTTCAGTTTCTCCACGAAACTACTAGAGCACTTAGTTTCTATCAAAAAAATAACTGAAAGTCTTTCTCTCCGGATAAGACTCCGGAGTTCATGAACTGTGCGGAGGTTTTTCAACCCCCGACAGTTCCAACTTAAAAGCCTCATGGCTCTTGGCGGGGCTGGTAACCAGCCTCCGCCGTTGAAATACCGTGTGATGCAGTTGAACCAGATCTCCTAGATTTCTTGGAAAGAGAAACATCCTCCATATCAACATCATCAGAGAGGGAAAAATTATTAGGACGTTTCACCTTGTTGCCTAATAACCTTGTATGAAAAGTCTGTTCCATAGATGACATCAAACCTGATTGGGGACTGTCAGTGCTCTTTCTCCGTTTGAATGTACTAGCCAGAGCCCGGAGATTATGGATATCCGAATGTTTTTTGTGCTCTCTTAGGGGTGCATCAACTAGGAAGAGTTTCGCTGTTTTGAGAAGTGTGGAGGAGCTGCCTGTAGTTGGGGTATGTTGTAGGAGTTTGCTGGGTAAAGTTGGGGAAGTAGTTGGGAGGGTTGGATTAGGGGTAGGGAAATTGGGATTTATGTTTTCAGATGGTTGGGTATGCGCAGGAGTGGAGTTAGGATTATTGGATGTTGTATGAATAGGCAGCTCAGATGAGGAGGGAATGGGGTCAGAAATTACGGAGGGTATAGTAGGGACAATAGCTTGTAATTGGCTACTCCTGGGTTGAGTGAGAGTCAGATTTGGCAATTGGCTTGAGGTAGGAAGAGAAGCAGAGAATTTGTCCTGAATTATTTGGGCTTCTGGTTGGACTAGCAGAGTGAAAGAAGCTTTAGGTGCTTTGTTTCGGGTGTTGGTTTGGACTGGTATGTTGTTATCCAAAGGGGCAGACAGTCTTGGTTTATTGTGCGGTGTAACGGGGAGGCGAGAAGAGTCATCGGTGGGCTGGGTTGAAGAGGCAGGGGATTTTTTGGTTGTCCATTTAGCTGTTGTATTCCTTGCATTGGGTTGGGTAGGATCCGTAGTATCAGAGGTAGAGGCAGAAGATTTACCTTTGATTAGGTCCTGATGTCTCTCCAGATCATTATCCAAAGGGTCGGATTGGGTATGATCAGAATTTGAAAATTCAAGGCAGTCAGGTGATGAGGATGCAGTTGATCTCTTTCCCTTATCTGTTCCTTGTCGCACGCGATTCTCATTATCGCTTATCGTTACAGCTGGCCGAGAGCGTTGTTGGCCGGAAAATGATTTTTCCGTTTTAGCTCGAAGCCATCCTCCATATTGCGGATCCCCAGTGTCATAGGTTGCTGCATCAAGCTTCAATTCACAATCCCGATCGCCGTGGCCAATTCTTCCACAGTAGAAGCATAATATAGGAAGCCTTTCATATTGAAAGAGCACCTTATGTACTTTGCCTTCAATGAACAGATGCATTACTCGCTTAAGAGGAGATTCTAGGTGAATCTTCACACGGATACGCAGGAACTTTCCCCAGGCAAACAAGTCACCTCTTTGTTCAAAGCCTTCATAGACCCCTAACTTATTTCCCAGGTATTCTGCTGTTTTGGCATTCATCCAACTCAATGGAAGATTATATACACGCACCCAAAAGGAGCAGGTATCGAGTTTCATGTTGGTTGACTGGACGTTGCCGATATAATCACTGATGACCAGTAGATTATCATCAAAACACCATGGGCCACCAGAGAAAACTTTTTTCTTATCAAGCATGTCATTAAACTTAAAAAGAAAAAGGTTATCCCCCAATGAAGTGTGGGTGAGACCCTTGGATGGGTTCCAAACCTTCTTCGTAGTAGCCATCAGCGCTTCACCATTGAATTGCTTTCTGGTAAATAGTTTGCCTAAGATGCACAACTCGCTGAGAGAATCATCAATATCGTCCGCATCGCCCGGCAATAAATGTACTTCTTCTTCATCATCCCGAAGGCGTAGGTTTTCACACATTCTTTCCAGTTCTTCAGCCATGGAAGCCGGGACAAATGATACAATCTCGAAAGGAGCACAAAAGGTATAGGACTGCTGAATGAATCACATTCTGCAAACCTGCATGACCCAAAGACAATGAAAGTTTTATTTTCGAAAAAACTGAAACCCAAACAGAGAAAACTTAATTCACGGAGAAAAGTATGACAAACGGGAATCCAATTGAGTGATAGCTGGGATGCAAACTGATTGAAGATAGAATAGATTAGTTGTTTGGGGAGGTTAAAACAGGGACAGAAAGTGCTGAACTTCCACTAGGAACTAGGGAAGAGAGCAGCCTGCACTAGCAGGGAGAAAACCCACAGAGAGCAAAGCTTCTCATGGGAGACCCCCAAGTTGAAGACTAAAGAAGCATGTTTCCAAAACCAGAATTCTGAATTAACTCAGAATTCTGAATTGACCAAGATCATCTAACATTTCCTTTTCTTAAAAAGAAAACATTGCACAAAAAATATAACTCTTAAACACTTAGAATTTGCTGATTCGCAACAAACTTTACCGTAAACTTTTCCTCTTGACCTTATCTTATCCATTACACAATCTATATTCATAAAAATTTTACTGCAAGAAGTGACTTCTTTTCATCAAACTTTCTTTTTAATTTCTAGAATTAGAATGGATTTGTGATCATCTACACTGAATAAATAGAGATATCTAATTTGACCTACCACTTTCTTTTAAAGTACTAAAAGCAATTAGGATTGTATACTAAAAGCTAATGAATTTCAGAAAACGAAAGTTCATTATTATATTTAGGCTAATGAGACTGACGGATTTTCAATATAGGTGCAAGGTAAATCCAAAATATATCCGTTTGATTACAAATATACAGGTATTAAAAAGGGCATAAATCAAGTAGATCCCACAAGGAGCCAATAGTGCAAGTACTAGATCCTTACTTATTCTATTATTTAGAGTAATTATCAATAGAATCTAAAGAAATCACAATTACTTACTAACTAACTTACTCAACTAGATAACTTGCAAGAAAACAATGGAAAAAATCCACTAAATACTTGAGGCTAGGGTGTAGAATGCACTTATGGCATAAAAGATACAAGTGAATAAATTTACCTCTTGTTACTACTCTTGTTTAACTAAGGATTCATTTCCAAATTTACCAAAACTTATTCTCATGATGTAGTGGCTTAGATTAGACTAGTTTTCTCTATTCTCATGATGAATAACCAGATCTACCCTTTTGTTCTTCATGAAATGTAAGGATAATCCACTTAAGTGCATCTCTCTTCTCATAAGTCTACTTCTTAAACTCCATTTATGTTATTCCATCATTATTACTAATTTTTATTGAATAACAACAACCAAAAATTTGCTATTGGTGATCAAGAAACAACAAGTGATAAACATGCATAAATGGATAAGTTAATACAAGAGGTAACAAGTCGTATTCAACTCATATCCAATAGCCACAAGGTTCATCTACTATCTAGATCTAGAAATTTAGCTACTCATGTGATATAAGATAAGAAAGAACATAACTTCATTGCATAAACACATAATAAATCACAAGTAAAGAGATAGATAAAGAAAGATTAGCCAAGATGCTGAACAAGCTCCCAAGATCTTCTATTTGTTCAACAAATGAGTTGTACAATGAAGTCTCCAATTGTTTCTTACAAGCTTCTAACTAGAGAGAATAAGAAAAGGCTATAACTAAGCTCTCTTCCTAATAACCAAGAACTCCTCTCTATTCTAATGATTCTTACATATATAGTATTAAGAGAGTCAAACAATGTCAAATGAAATGACGTAAAGCTTCCTTTTCACTTCCCTAAATATTCTTAAGCATGTGTAGCCGAAATTTTATGCTGGAATTGAGTTAGAAAGTGGTGTAAAATAGGGCAAGTTATAGAGCAAGTTGTAGAGAAATAGGGGAGAATATGCAACCTAAGCTCGCGTATTCAGAGATCACGTTTTCTTTTCAGTGACGTTTCCTTAGTTTCTATTCCAATTCACTACTAGGATCACAAGCAAGTAGCCTGATAAGTGACTAATTTACGTAATAATTGTATGACATTTTATATTATTTTTAGTCACTTTGGTTATATTATTGGAAGAATATGAATCATTTTGGCTATAATTGGTGAATAAATGTTTTTAAGTGATTAAATGAGGTTTTTATCACTTTTTACTTGGATTTTGTGTATTTTGACAGTTTTGACACATTTTCGTATTTCGGCTATAACTTGAGTTACAATGATCGGATTGGGATGATTCTTGAACCCATTTGAAGATAAGAGATAGATCTACAACTTTGGTGAAGACATCTAAATCCAGTTTGAAGGTTTTCCAGGTCAAAATGCCGAATTACAATAGCAAATTTCTACTGGTCGAAGCTGGAACAGGGTAATGAGCAGGCAAGGGTATTTCAGTCATATCTCAGCCTACACAGATCCAAATGAGGTGATTCTTGATGCATTAGAAAGATAACTCAAAAGGCTATAACTTTTGTGTTTTAGACATGAGCTGGTTCAGCCTCTAACATCAAGAAAAGATTGGTTGAAGTTGGGACAAAAACAGAGCAAGTGATCCACACTCGGATCCACTATTCATCCGAACCCTCGGTTGTTTCTGGGTTAGTGGATCCGAGCTCGGATCCATACGGATCCGAGGTACTGTAGCAGCTCGGATCACTGGTCAGAAAAGGCTGCTCTGTACGCGTAAAACTCAATTTCACCCCCACCAACTCACATGCGATGCTATACATGTGAGAAACATTCCCAACTGTAAAAGGGAGATGTAGGCCTCATTTCTTGACCACCTTTCATCATAAAATAGCCAAATTCATTGCAAAAAGAAAAAAGGGAGTTCATAGCAGAAAAATGGAGAGTGAGCTACGGGAGAAAGCTTGAAGCTGCAGAAATGTAGTTTTTTCATCTCCCTAGTGTTAGTTTAGCTTAGTATAGAGTAGTGTAGCTTTTCCATTCTTGTTTATTATCTAGATTAGGATGAAGATGGAGGATGAAGAAGGCAAGGAAGAAAGCTCATGTGACAAGGGTTGTATTCCTTCCAAACTCTTTATCTTTTGTATTTGATTCCAAGTTTAGTTAATATACAAGTTCTGGATTTTGTGTTCAATATGTGTTTCTAAAGTTTATACCTTGGGTTTGGTTGAACTTTCTATAATTGTTAGTGTTTATTATTTGGTTATTTGACTGCTATGATTTGAGCAAGTTATTTAGCACTTTAGCTCTTGAAATCATGATTAATCTGGTACCATTAATTGTGATTATCTAAGGTGTTGTTTCTGCAATGAAAATTGAGATTTAACACTAGTTCAAGAAGTGCTAAACATAGGGAGTACACTCACGAAAGTAGAGGTGCACTTATGTGGTTTTTAGTGATTCATTTCATGTAATTTCATTGAAGAAATGAACTTGTAGCTAATTTCATAACCATGAAAATAGGTATGGATTAGTTATGAGTATAATTGATTCACTACGAAAGTAGGATTCAAATGCATAAGGAAATTACACCATAATTAGCCTAGATGTAGTATTCAATGATCCAAATATAGCACTTGCATGAGTAGTTAGGGATACCACAACCCAAGGAGCTTTCATTTGTTATTTTGTATAATTTCAGTAGGTTTAATTTGTTATAATTCATTGATAGTCTAAATAATAGAGAAGCTTTAGTAGTACCGGTAATTGCAATCTTCCTTGTGGGATCGACCCTTAATACCCTATACTCGCTCACGATTCGTATACTTGCGATAAATCGCGTGTGGGGTATTTAGGAGTTTATAAATGTAAAACTTGATTAGGATGAGCTTAATTGTATATGTATACTCCGCGCACGTCAAGTTTTTGGCGCCCTTGCCGGGGAAGATTTGGCAATATCGGTGTGAAGAATAACTTTATTAGTTTAGACATTTTATTAGTTATTGTGTGAATGTTATTTTCTGTCATTTTAGTATTTTTTATGTGTATGTGTTTTATCACCTATTCTTCTTACTAATTTTGCTCTTAAGTTGTTTAAAAGCAATTTTAGGTGATGAGAAGGGTAGGACAATTTGGAGGACAATGCTTGAGAAGTGGAAGATTGGTAATGGATGGTTACCAAGTGCAAAGCTCCTTTAATAGAGGTAACCAAGAATTTACTGAATGTATATCTTTTGAAGATGGTTTAAGGTGCTTAAAGGCAAAATTTGATGTAATTAAGTTACAAGTTCAAATGGACACCATGATGCATGAAATTGAGCAAGGGAGGAATGTTAATGCTTTCAATTCTTATCATGTGATTTGTGACTTGTGTGGAGGTTATCATGCTATTAATACATGTATGCAAGCACAAAATGTGGATTATTATGATGAATTAGAGCATTACAATCCTTGTTTTGATCAATATAGTGCTAATTGGAGCAATTCTCCTGCTTATGGTTGGAATAATCAATGTACTTATAGTGATAATTCATATTTTTATGATCACCAACCTGAAAGTGTCCAATATGAATCAAAACCATCTTGGGAGTTGGCAATAGAAAGAGTAGCTAATGATTCTAAGCCATCTTGGGAGTTAGCTTTAGAAAAGCTAGCAAATGCAACTTCCGACCGTTTTGATAGGATTGAGGAAAGAATAGATGAATTAGCTTCTCACTTTGGTAGAATACATGAGCAATTGAATGTATTGTGTGAAGTTATTTCTTCTAATAATTTGCAAAATGATCCTAGCATGAATCGTGGAAATGTTGTATGTGAAAATGGATTGCATTTGGATGAAAATGATGAATCTCAATTATATTTCAATGAGCAAATATCCATTTCACATGATAATACCTTTGAAACTAACTTTGAGCCTCAAGAGGTGAGTTTTAATGACTCATTTTTCACCCCTCTTGAGGAGTGCATTGAAAGTATAGGTTCTAAGGGTATTGCTGCCCAAGATACTCTCATGACATTTCCTTTGGTAAATTCTCAAGTGGTGCATATTCAAGGTAATATCTATGAAACACTTGGAATAGGTAAGTCACTTCCATTTCTCACATCATTAGTTCATGTGGCTTTTTCTATTAAGTCACCTTACAATGATCCACCAAGGCCTAAAATGGTGGATTATTCGTTAACTAAGCCTCCTTGAAAAATGAGGTGATATAGTCAAGCTATTGACTTTAAAGAAGCGCTTATTGGGAGGCAACCCAATGCTTGTTTAAGTTGGTGTTACTTTGGAGTGATTTTATGTTTAAAGTATAAGTTTGAGTTATTTTGTTATTTTTCATTTGTAGGTTTTGGAAAAAGATGCAAAAGTGACCAAATGAGGTGAAAAAGGCGAAGTTTGATCAAAGATCTCAATACCTCAAATTCAGTAATTGTGAATTTTGATGCATTAAAGAGGTTTAGAATGCATGTTTAGATCATTTTACATGTGCGTGAATGATTTATTTTGACATAGAAATGATCTAGGGTGTATTTTGAATAATTGAGGTCAAACTGAAAATTGCAAAAATTCTGCAATAAGTGCAGATTCAATGGATCCAAGGCCTCGGATCCATATGGATCCAAGGCCTCGGATCCACTTCTGCAATCAGAGAAAAACTTCGAGCTTCTTGATCCGAGCTCGGATCCATATGGATCCGAGGCCTCGGATCCACTTCTGCAATCAGAAAAAATTTGAGCTTCTTGATCCGAGCTCACTTATCATGATCCGACATCGGATCCTTTCAAAAACGACCTCGGATCCTTTCCAAACGAAGCCTCGGACCACTTTTCTTCATTCTTCCCTCTTTTTCCTCCTTCAACTCCACTTTTCTTCTTGTTGGTTGCAAGCTTTTATTCTTAAGAATTGTATTTTTGTTTTTTTTTCAAGGTGCATTAATTGAAGTCTCCATTCTTTCAAGTAAAGTTGGAAATTCATCACTTGGACATGGATTCGGATTGCGCAAGTCATAAGGGGAGTATTTTCTTTTACTCTTTCTTTATTTTCCTTTTCTCACATTGAGGACAATGTGAAGTTTAAGTGTGGGGGAGGAAATATGTGAACTTGCATTCTAATGCTATGTGATGATATTTTGTGGATTTAAATGCTTAGAAATATTGGAATTGTGTTTGAATTATTTGCCATGTGGATAATTTGCCTGAAATTGGGTTTGTTGGCAGGGAGTTTTCTTCCATTTATATGGGGAAACTCCGTCAAAATTTGTCTAACATCTTGTCCAATATGTCACTATGGCCCAAAAGTTCTTCAAATTTTTGCATTTTCATTCAAAAAGGGCTAATTTGTTCCAACTTTAAATGTTTTTATTCTTCCAATTGTTGAAACTTTATGTGTATTTTGGAAGGTTTAGTCCTCATTTAACTTGGAAATAGTTATTATGCAATTAGAATTTTTACATTTTAGAAAGTATATTTGGTAAAGTGAGGAAAATTATGCCTATAATTTTACATGTTTAATGAGATTTCTTCTCTTTACTTAATTTTGCAAGTAAGTGATTGACATAGTTGATAAAAGGTTATATTCCTCCTTTGATTAGTCTTATATATTTTCTAAGAGGGAATATCTATTTATTGTCCTTTAGTTTAAAAAAAAAAAAAAAAAAAAAGAGAAGAAAAGAAAGAAAAAATTATTCTACTCCAATGATTTTTGTACCGAGTAACCGGGGGTTGGCATCTACAAATGTCGATTTTCGCGTAAAAAGGTACTTGAATTAAGAGTATGCATTGCAACTTGAATAAGTGAAATGTTGAGTAACCGGGAATCTTCACCTAAAAGTGTCGATTTTCGCGTAAAAAGGCATTCTCACTAATTAAGTAAAATTAGTATGAATAAATCCCTCTTAGATGTAAAATTTTGAGAAAAGGATGATTATAGGAGGAGGAAGGCTATAAATCGACTATGTGGGTTGCTTATTTGTGAAATTAGGTTAGGGTAAGAGATTAAGTTTAACTTGTTGAATTTAGGGTATAATTATCTTTCCTTTACTTGATATTATGAGTATTTAGTGTGAATTGAATAATTATATAATAATTATTTTCCAAGTCTTGAGGAATTAAATTGGACAAAGTGCATATATTGTTTCACCTCTTGAATCATTGCATTTGATTATGTGTGAATTGCTTGAGGACAAGCAATGATTTAAGTGTGGGGGAGTTTGATAAGTGACTAATTTACGTAATAATTGTATGACATTTTATATTATTTTTAGTCACTTTGGTTATATTATTGGAAGAATATGAATCATTTTGGCTATAATTGGTGAATAAATGTTTTTAAGTGATTAAATGAGGTTTTTATCACTTTTTACTTGGATTTTGTGTATTTTGACAGTTTTGACACATTTTCGTATTTCGGCTATAACTTGAGTTACAATGATCAGATTGGGATGATTCTTGAACCCATTTGAAGATAAGAGATAGATCTACAACTTTGGTGAAGACATCTAAATCCAGTTTGAAGGTTTTCCAGGTCAAAATGCCGAATTACAATAGCAAATTTCTACTGGTCGAAGCTGGAACAGGGTAATGAGCAGGCAAGGGTATTTCAGTCATATCTCAGCCTACACAGATCCAAATGAGGTGATTCTTGATGCATTAGAAAGATAACTCAAAAGGCTATAACTTTTGTGTTTTAGACATGAGCTGGTTCAGCCTCTAACATCAAGAAAAGATTGGTTGAAGTTGGGACAAAAACAGAGCAAGTGATCCACACTCGGATCCACTATTCATCCGAACCCTCGGTTGTTTCTGGGTTAGTGGATCCGAGCTCGGATCCATACGGATCCGAGGTACTGTAGCAGCTCGGATCACTGGTCAGAAAAGGCTGCTCTGTACGCGTAAAACTCAATTTCACCCCCACCAACTCACATGCGATGCTATACATGTGAGAAACATTCCCAACTGTAAAAGGGAGATGTAGGCCTCATTTCTTGACCACCTTTCATCATAAAATAGCCAAATTCATTGCAAAAAGAAAAAAGGGAGTTCATAGCAGAAAAATGGAGAGTGAGCTACGGGAGAAAGCTTGAAGCTGCAGAAATGTAGTTTTTTCATCTCCCTAGTGTTAGTTTAGCTTAGTATAGAGTAGTGTAGCTTTTCCATTCTTGTTTATTATCTAGATTAGGATGAAGATGGAGGATGAAGAAGGCAAGGAAGAAAGCTCATGTGACAAGGGTTGTATTCCTTCCAAACTCTTTATCTTTTGTATTTGATTCCAAGTTTAGTTAATATACAAGTTCTGGATTTTGTGTTCAATATGTGTTTCTAAAGTTTATACCTTGGGTTTGGTTGAACTTTCTATAATTGTTAGTGTTTATTATTTGGTTATTTGACTGCTATGATTTGAGCAAGTTATTTAGCACTTTAGCTCTTGAAATCATGATTAATCTGGTACCATTAATTGTGATTATCTAAGGTGTTGTTTCTGCAATGAAAATTGAGATTTAACACTAGTTCAAGAAGTGCTAAACATAGGGAGTACACTCACGAAAGTAGAGGTGCACTTATGTGGTTTTTAGTGATTCATTTCATGTAATTTCATTGAAGAAATGAACTTGTAGCTAATTTCATAACCATGAAAATAGGTATGGATTAGTTATGAGTATAATTGATTCACTACGAAAGTAGGATTCAAATGCATAAGGAAATTACACCATAATTAGCCTAGATGTAGTATTCAATGATCCAAATATAGCACTTGCATGAGTAGTTAGGGATACCACAACCCAAGGAGCTTTCATTTGTTATTTTGTATAATTTCAGTAGGTTTAATTTGTTATAATTCATTGATAGTCTAAATAATAGAGAAGCTTTAGTAGTACCGGTAATTGCAATCTTCCTTGTGGGATCGACCCTTAATACCCTATACTCGCTCACGATTCGTATACTTGCGATAAATCGCGTGTGGGGTATTTAGGAGTTTATAAATGTAAAACTTGATTAGGATGAGCTTAATTGTATATGTATACTCCGCGCACGTCATAGCCCTATTTTTGTTCATGCATTGCACCAATAATACTTGCATTGGATGCTCTTTTACTTTCCAAATCGTAGTTGAATCATACACTAAATGAGTTCAAATGAATCCATCTCGATCCAATGTTTATATCATGTTTCAAATCTTGCAAATATAACCAAATTTACACATTAAACTGTTCAAATGAAACTTGCAAAATTTAAAAGTTTAGAGAGCAATTTATCTCGTAAAAATCCTAAATTATACCAAAAATAAACACATGGTGCTACTTAAAATACACATATAATAAACACTTATCAGAGACATAATCAATCTTTAATGTCTTTTTCCTGGGAGAGCTATTTGTTTGGGTAAATTGCCTTTATCCTCTTGTGGTTTAATACTTTATCATATAATCCTTTATGATTTAAAAACCTATATATAACTCCCTCATTGCCTGTATTAAAGTGCTACAGTTAGTTTTTCTATCAAAACCAATGGTCAATAGTAAGAAGTCAAAATCAAAATAATAATTTGACAAATTCAACTTATCACGACCTTTTTTTCTTTTTTCCCTTTTCTTTTTCTTTTTTTTTTTTTTTTGCGAAGAGAAGAGATGATTATGAAAACCTATATTTTGGCTTATAAAATCTTAATTTTTTTTCCAAATACAAAAGAGAAGAAAGGGAAATAAAAAATAAATAAATAAGAAACAAAAAAGATGGAAGGAAAATATAAAACAAATAAATAAGAAACAAAAAATACCAAATCATTTTTTACCACAAATATCATTATAAGCTTTTAAATCAAATCTTTAATGATATTTTCTATTTATTATTTATTATTTTAATTTCTTCTTTTTTATGTTTTGAGGAAAAAAAGAAGTAATAGAAGGGTAACTTTGTCAATATATTTGTTTGATTTTGAATTTTTACTATCGACCATCAATTTTAACAAAAAAACTAATGATGACATATTAATCCAAATGATGAGGAAGTTATATATAGTTTTTAAACGATAGGGAATTTAAGTGGTAAAGTACCAAATCACATGGAGATTAAAGGTAATTTAACCTATTTTCTTTTCCTAAAACAATGGTTGCGATTGTTGCTCTTTTCCTTTCTAAATATGTTTTTCAAAACCAGTTTCAATCATCACAGATACGAATTGACAAGTAAAAATGGAGCAGAATTATTTGACTAAAAATGGAGCAAAATTATTTGACTCATCAACGCTGTTTTGCTTGTCTTTTGAAAATTTCAGTTCGAGTTCCTTTGGAAATAGACTTGAGTTGAACATTGTAAGGATGGTTATAGTTGCGGTTTTCTTTTGGAAACACCAATTTTAGTTTCGGTTCTTATTGTTTATAATTTCAGTTCCTTCCGATTACACATGTAGCTCCTTCCAGTTACACTTAGTTACATAAAGTTACAATATTGATTCTGAAAAAAACAGGAAAATGAATTAAAACTAAAGGTAAACTAAAGACAATGAATTTAAATAAAAACTGTAAATTTTATGTTATAATTAGTAAAAGGCAAGATGATAGAAATTCTATAAATAAAAAACCACTCGTTATCAAACATTTTGAATAAAAGAAAGGATATACAATTTTGTTAATGAAGTGGAAATGAAATGGAAAATGAAAAATCATTAAATTTGTCAATCACCATCTAAAGGACAAATTTTTTTTAATTGGATGGTTCGCACCAGACAAGAACAAACCAGTTTTGGTTCAGGTTCGAATTTTTGAAGAAGTTGAACAAAAATCATTTGCAAAGGTCTCCGATCGTGTTCCCATTTGGTTCAAGTACGAACTTGAACCGTGGTTGTGCCCAGGCATACATCTAAATAATATATTTAATGTACACAGCAAATACTTGTAAAAAAAGTTCCATTAATCTTTTTGATAAGGCATTGCAAGTCAAATAGTCATTGAACCTGACATATTGTGCTTAGGATTTAGTGAGTTGTTTTATCAACTGATATACGTACGGCTTTGACCTGTCTTGTAAGTTTTTTATTTCTTTGTTAGATATATTTCTTTTTTTCTTTTCAATGCTTTTAGCTTCTTCAGGTTAATGGGCGAAAAAAATCATGTGTTAGACATGTGACATTTTTTGGTCAGGAATATTGTTTTTACTTTAATTTTGTTCCCGAAACTATGGACACCTGAACAGTGCATGAACATTTTTTGGCTGAAACAAATGGCGAAATGAATTCAATAAGCAAATTAGTGCTTTTTTTTTTTGGGACCATCTTGCCATTTTAAACGTTTCAAGCTAAAGAAACAAGATCATTTTGGTGATATTTCTTTCTGTTTAAATGATTGACATCTAAGCACAAATATACTCTTCCTTCTCTCCTCCTCCTCCCTTCTTTTTCTCTAGAAAAAACTCTCTAACTAAAAACTCCCTTCAACTCTCCCATGGAAGAGATATCTGATTTTTCGGATCTTTTTCCATGGGAGGAGCCCTCTATATAGTTTCTTTTCATTTGTCTGAAAAAAAATCTCTCTTAGGATTTTATGGTGAGAGTTTCTTCTCTTTTAAATTTTTTAGTGAGAGTTTATTCTCTCCTAGGGATTTCTAGTCAAAGTTTTTGATAATTTTTTTATTTTTCTTTTATTAGATCTAAGTTTGTTTAGATTTTCATTATCAAATCTAGAATTTCTTGAATCTATTCGATAAATCTCATCATAATATATGGACTTGACATAGTTAATCAGCAAATCGAGCGATTGGAAACATGCACAAATGTAATTGAAATTACAATTATCTTATCTCATTTTTTAAATTTGGAACTTTACAATGTAATTTTTATTGTTCTTCAGATTTGGAGTATCCTTTCTTCAGATATGTTATTTGATAATATATGGACTTGAAATAGTTGATCAGCATAACAAGCGATTGGAAACATGCACAAATGTTCGTGAAATTACAATTATTTTATCTCATTTTTTAAATTTGGAACTTTACAATGTAATTTTTATTGTTCTTCTAATTTGGAGTATCCTTTCTTCAGATATGTTATTTGATATCTGTATATGTTTGATGATGTAATTTTTGCCATTAATATAGATTTTAATGAAATTATGATATTTTATAAAAAAATGATTAACATGTAGACATGTGACCAAATATCGATTCCTCTTATTTTCTGTCAAGGCTCCTACATTGGCAACATTTGAACGAGATAAGTAGAGCTGGCAAAAAAGTCCAAAACCCAACAACCCGCCAATTAATTTTAAAGGATGGGATGGGTCTGTTGGGTTATGGGTTTTGTTGGGTCAGGTAAGAACAATCCACCTTATTCATTAGATGGGTTGGATTTTTTATTTGGACACCCAACATTCAACTTGTTTAAAAGTAATTCAAAACAATAAATACAAGATTCAATACACAAATGCTTAACCACTTGCATTTGGAAATGTGTTAATAATTCATTGACCAATTTGTATTCAGAATTCTCATATATATGTTTTCAATCAATTTTTTTAATTTTTATTTAAAAGAAAAAGAAACTTGAAATAAAATCTCATACTTATTTTACTTTTACAACAGTTGTTAAAGTTCCTCAACTTCTATAATAATTTATTATACCTTTTAAGAATATGTTGTTTTCCTCTCCTTTTTTCCTTGTTTTTTTTTTTGTGGTTGTTCTCAAGTTGCTACTTGCTTCTGTTTGTTAATATTTTGTGTACGTAGAATAGGATTTTAAATTTACTCTAATTGCATTCTTTTACTTTTCTCTAACTCGTTTTATTTCATTGTTAATAATTCTTCATCAATACTATAATACAACAAATTATATATCTCTTACTTCATTTTCAAGCATAATATAATCTAGCATTCAATAATTTAAATACACAGAATATTACAACTTACAATAAAGGATATATGAATAGTTAAAGTGTTAATAAGTTGTGACAAAAAAAGTTTCAATTAGTTAGTAGTATTAAAAAGTATAAAGTAAACAAAATTTTTTAGCTAATCTATTTCAATGCACAATTTATTATCTAAAATTCACAATACAAGCAATATAAAATATTATTCTATTTATGATTTGTTTTCAAGTAGTCTAAGAAGTGAGTGTGAGTTTGTGTGTGTGAAAGTGTGTTAGTGTGTGAAAATACATTTAGGTATATGAAAATGTGTTTATGTGTGTGTGAAGAAAATCTTTTTGTGTTTTAAAATGTATGTGAGAAAGTTTATGTATCAAAATGTATTAAATAATATGTTAGGTCATGGATTTGGGATAACCCAACTTAAAATCAACCCATTCTAAAGTTGGACGTGTTGGATATAACCTATTTAAATGAAAATCCAATATCAAATCGTCCAAAACCCACCTAACCCACCCAATTGCCAGACATAATAGGAATGTTAGGTTAGTTGATCCCTTCACAAACTCCACATATTCCCAAGAGCTAATGACCGAAATGGTCACTCCACTATTCAAAATGGCATGCTTTGATCATCAAACTTTCTTTGTGGGAAAAAAGGTCACTAAACTCACATAAACACGTCAGTAGAGTCATTTTATCGAATTTTAGCAGTGAATCATCCGGTTACGAGGGCTCTTGAGTTGAACGAATATTTTGATATGGGCAAAAATGTCCAAAAGGTTATTGGGACAAGTGAACTCATCGATTGTTTCATTCCCAAAGTTGATCAACCGATCGAGATCCACTTCATCTTCTCCAGCAAAGTTTACTAGCTGTGAACACCTCTAAACCAAATCGAAGCAGCAAACAATGAGCGCAGCCAAGGAAACTGTGAAGTTAGTGATTTCAATGGATTGGGTGAAGCGATCGAGGGATGATTATGCGGATCCACACATGATGTATGGTAGGTTCTTATAAAATTTGTTTTGGTGAAGAAAATTGGTGGTAAAAGATAATTTAAAGTTTGGGAATATTAATACGAAATCCAAAAATGTCAAAAAAAGTTAAGGGTGTGGGGTGTGTGATTTTAGGGTTTAATGGGTTCTTTTATGTAACAAAAGGGGCATGAAACAGAAATCAGCTGTTGTCGCAAATGAAAATCTCCTCCAAAAACAAGCTGTAAGAAGGATAGACGTGCATAAGGAATTATGTATACTAGGCAATCACAGGTTAACAATTAGAGAGCAGCACTTGACTCCCTGTCCAACTAGGATAGAAGGAGCTATTTCGACAAGTATTAATCTACATTTTCAAATCTTACATATTTTGCCCAAGTAATAATCATTGTACTAATAACAACCATTCCATTAGAAAATCTCAGCGAAAGATTCCAACTTTATTGCCCCAAGTTATTATCCCAATAATTGCGAAACCAAAAAAAAAACATTTTACAGCCATTTCCCGCTTCAGATTGTCTTTGAATACTTCAGCTGATTCTGTCCAAAAAAATTCTAATTCGCTGCTACCAATATGAATCAAGTGTGTGGATGAGTGTGAGGTGACGGTGAGCATTGAGCATTTACGATGGATCGGATCTTGCGAACAGAGGAGAATTCTGAGACGCATCCGGCACAGGGGCGGAGGGAGGGGGGGCCAGGGGGGGCAACCGCCCCCCCCCTCCAATTGTTAAAAAAAAAAAATTTCTAAGTAAAAAAATTTTTATTATATTGTTTTGCCCCCCAAATATTGATAAAAAATTTCACTTTGCCCCCTCCAATTGTTATAAAAAAATTTCTAAGTAAAAAAAAATTTTTTATATTGTTTTGCCTCTCCAAAATATTGATAAAAAATTTCACTTTGCCCCCTCTTAAGGACCCAAATAATAATGTTTGAAAGTTATTTGGATTTTGTCCAAATAACAGAGACTCGCCCTCCCTAATTGCAATTTCTAACTCCGCCACTGATCCGGCAGCAACGATGTTGTCGAGGAGGGACTTAACGATCTTCCAATCTTGGAGGAAGTATATCTGCATAACGATTTGCGAAGTATCACGTTCGTCATCGTCTTCACTTACCGCTTGCTTCACTACATCTTCGATTGCTTCCTTAGTCGCCACCGCCATTCTCTCTTTACTTCTCTCTTTTTTTTTTCTTTCTTTTCTTTCTTTGTGTGGGGGAGTTGAATTCTAATCTCAGAACGAGCAACTAAAGAAAAGGGAAAGAATGAATGGCTGAAATGGAAGGAAATGGAAAACTGGAAAAAATGAAAGAAGATTTGTCTTTGCATAGATGAAAGAAGGAATCAATGAACTTGTAGATCTAAAGGCATGACTTGCAAGGAAGAAACAGATTTGTCATATTTTGTTGGACATTTTTGCCCCCTAAAAAATATTCTTGCATGAGTGAATGCCTTGTAACCAGATGATTTATCACTAAAATTCGGTAAAATGACTCTGCTAGCAGGTTTATGTGAGTTTGATGACCTTTTTGGTCACAAAAAAAGTTTGATAACCAAAGGATGCCATTTTGAGAAATTGAGCGATCATTTCGGCCATTCACTCTATTCCCAATTAATCATAAAGTGAGTAAGTAGTGATCCATTCAATAAATCTTCTCACTACTTCTCGCGAGCTGTGAGAAAATGATCCCACTAAAGCAAGGAGAGCCCTTGATGAAAGCTACAAATGAGGAGTGCCCTTGATGAACCCAAGTGAGTAAGTAGCAATCCATTCAACAAATCTTCTCACTACTCGCGAGGAAATGATCCCACTGAAGAAAGGAGAGCCTAGATGAAAGCTGCAAATGAGGAGACCTCTTGATGAACCCTTATCTCGCAACCTTATTTTTATTTTTCAGCTCCTCTGCTATCAATCTATTGACCAAACAACCCAGAGAAATGGATGTTCTTCCGGGGGACATCCTGATGCAGATCTTGGTGAGATTACCCGTGAACTGTTTGTTCCAATTCAAATGCATTAGCAAATCTTGGTGCTCTTTGATCAAAAGCCCCCGTTTCACTGATTTGCATGTCAGCCGAGCCAATTGCGGCGATCAGGAAGGTGTCATCCTGGTGAAGCGCTTCATCAAGGACGAAAGAAAAATTGTTTTATCATTCCATTCAAAGGATGAATCTTTATCTCTCCAGGTTGTGGCCCCTGATTTTGAGGTACCGTACTCAACTTACCTCAATATGATTTTGGTCGGCACATGCCGTGGCATAATTTGTCTTAGAAGTAATGAATCTTCTGGTATTCATTTGTGCAATCCTGCAACTCGAGAGTTTCTTACACTCCCTGATCATCCCTTTCATTGCCCACAAGGGTATTTTAGTCAGCTGTGTGAATTGGGGTTTGGGTTTGATGCAATTAGTAACGATTACAAAATCATCACTTTTACAACAATTTTTCCTAACGAATACAATGGCGATCCTAATTCCTGCAAAGCTGAAATATACAGTCTCAGTACTAATTCTTGGAGAGAACTCGATCCCGACGTCACCCTGCCGGAAATGGTGTATAACGAGCGCTTCTCTGTTTCATTTAATGGATGCTTCCATTGGTGCACACCATTAAATACTGATTGTTTTGGCCTCCAGATCCTTTCTTTTGAATGGAGCACTGAGCAATTTCGAGAAATTCAATATCCTGATAGAGTAGAAGACACTGAAGGAGAGTATGGCATGCAGAAACTCATTGTCTTGGACAATTCACTTGCCATGATATGGTATAACATTACAGGGAGTCAAATTTCGGATCAGCATTTCGACATATGGGTGATGATGGAGTACGGTGTGCAGGAGTCTTGGGTTAAAAAGTTTTCCATAGGACCACTCTCCGGAATCGAGAGCCCGTTATCTTCATGGAACAGTGATAAACTGCTTTGGGAAATGAGCAATGGGCAATTGGCTTCGTCTGCTGTCCTAGGTGATAATCGAGGAAGTCTTACAAAATACAACATTCATGGGTCTCCAACCACCCTGCAAGCTAATATTTATCATGAAAGTTTGGTTGCTCTTGGTGAACTATGCGGTCGTCGAATGAACTGAACTGGAGATCAAATGGGGGCTTGGAAAAATCATGCTCGTTAGATGAGTTTAATATTGATCGTATTTTTTTGGTTTGATGCCTTAGCTTTTACAATAAGTCTTTTCATTTGAATCATATGTTAGAAATTTGAACTTTATGATTGTTACTTGGTGCATGTTTGATCTCTGAACCTTCTTTGTTCTTGTTATATCAAAGTTAAAGAGGAAAAGAATGAGTTCCCCATGGCTTCTCGTTGCCTAGAAAGTTGGACAAATTACACTTTACCCTCGTGTGATTTAGTGTTTTCCTACATAACCTCTTATGGTTTCAAAAGTTATACATAACCCCCTCATGGTTTGAATTAAAGTGTCAAAGTGACGAAAATGATCATTCGTAACGGAGTCACTTAAAATGTCAAAAATACATTTATATAAAGTTGAAAATTATTTATTAACCTAGGGGGTTATATGATAAAGTATTAAATCATAAAAGGGTCATATAGTAAAACACAAAATCATACGGGATTAGTGTGTCATGTATTTATAAGGGTAATTTTGACATTTTTAAAGGTTTAGTTACAAATGATCATTTCCGTCACTTTGACGCTTTAATCCAAACTATTATGGGATTAAGTACAGCTTTTGAAACTATAGGGGTGTTATGTGAAAAATTGCTAAATCACGAGGGGTAAAGTGTAATTTGCCCTAGAAAGTGTAATCGAATACTAGAAAATTTAACCCCTGATACAATTACTCTGTCTTTATTGCTGGTGATCCTTTTTGTTTTTGAAAGAGATGGGAGTTGTAGCATTGGAATGAGATATTTATCCCTTACATGTGCTTTGGAGTACTTTAGTAACCAGACTTTGCAACTGGCAAAATGAACCAGAATGGAGAATCAATCAACTTAGGAGGCGCTTGATTCTTGCTTTGGAATTGGAGAGGGAAATGGAATAATGGATAGAGGGCCCATTAATGAGGATTTTGGTTAATTCTTTCCAATTTAGTCGGGTATCATGAATGGCCAAATTTTGAAACATGATTTCAATATTTCAATTCTCATTGTACTGGATCAAGTGCACAGTATTAAAATTATTGTAATCTCAAATACCAAAATTCCTAAAAAAAAAAGCGGCCCATTAATGTAATAGAGAAATGGGTACGATGATTGCGAAAAAGGGAGTATAAGTGGGAGGTTTCAAACCGAACCCTCTCACTCATACTTAAAAAAAATTAATTTACCTTAGTAAATTGTGCGGACAACGAAAAAGGGATTTTGCATGTTAGTGCAATTTCAAAAATAACTGATATTTAACCATGGTTTTCAGCATTCTGGAGTCAGCAGTATGAGTCTCGCTGGACTTTAGTTTTTCGAAGAGTGAAAACTTTCAACTTCTGCTTCTTTATGATTCTGTCGAGGGGATTTGGAAACCATGGACCAAGTTCTTTTCCAACATGTGCCTATGTCTGCTGCAAACATTGCCGTAGCACAGGACATGAGCAACACGGCTCATGCATGATACCTTTTATTTTTCTTTTTATTTTTATCAAACGAGTCACGTGTTATATACTTGGCCACAGAAAAATTAAGCATCTTGACCATAAAATGTTGCTTGTTTAAAATTAAACAAAATATAAATGCTATTACACCTTTTGCTTTCCCAACTCAACGACAGAAACCAATTTGTCAAACTATCATCAATTTTGCTAGTCTTATGGAGTGGCAGATTAGCCATTAAATCTATCTCCAATTTTTCCAATTTTGTCCCTAACTTTTATTTTTTGTTACTTTGATACTTGAACTTATTTTGCAGTTCCAATTAAGGATTTATGCAGTGGCACTACTATCTAAAACTAATTTGGCTCCTAATTAACTAACTAAAAGGGATGTCATGGAAATGTCACTCATGGTACTGTAATAAAACAAGTAAATCATAAACCATCAAATAAAACTTTTAAATCATGTAAAAGATCACCACACAAAACTTTTTGAAAATTTAATCTTGTAATTTTTTTTTATATGATTTACTTGATTTATTACATCCTCGTGCGATATTTTCAAAATACCCCTATTTAGTTGATCAATTTGATTAGTGCTGCCACAGAGGTCCTTATGTGGAACCACAAAATAGGTTCACATATCAAATTAGTTAGAAATAAAAGTTAGGAACTACATTTGCATAGGTACAAAAGTTTATATACGAAATTGGCTATTTACCCAAACCAATTTATCAAACTATCACCAATTTTGCCGGTCCTACGGAATGGCGGATTAGCCATTAAAATTTCTTGACTATCGATTGTGTGTCTGGATATAGTTGATATATGGTTTAATTGTTTTTCTTTTTCATTTTTTCCTTTCTCCTATCAATTCATGCCATAGAAATCTCTCCCATATAATATTACCTTGTGGACCAATAACATCAACAGATTCAGTACTATTTTCGAACTTTACCTCAGTCACAAAAATCTCAAATTGCTACAAATTACAGTGGTTCTTATGAAAATACCAACCCAAATACAAATACACAATGCTATTAAAGACTAAACATGTCACTGTTCATCCTATTTCTTAACTGAATATGAGAGAAATTTCCAAGTTGATGATGAATTTTAAAAAATTTCTGCAAAAAGGGTGTTTTAAGTGTAGAATTCCACCAATGCAATGTCCCATTAAATTTCCAATCTGCAAAAGAAAAAAAAAAAGAATTACTTCATACCTCGCATTAAACAAATATGAGGCACGGAGCCTTTTATTTTTCGATCCCAGTCTCATGCGTTTCTTTTCTTTTGGAGTGTGGATTTTGTTTTTTTTTTTTTTTGCGAAATTATGGAGAACGAATTTTGATAGGTTGCAATTTATTGCTAAATTTATAATTATTTGTCCCTTGATCTTAGCCAAATATTGTGTTAATTGATGAATTCTACTCATATTTGGTTAATGGTCCTAATTGTGTCAAACATTTAGGAATAGATTGCCTAAACTTCAGCCGGAATATGAATGATTTACAGGAGTTGTAAATTGTTTGATGCTCTAACGTATAAGTTCTTGGGTGCTAAAGCAGACATTGCAGCTTAGCACATGAGCAACATGGCTCATGTATAGTTACAACATTACAAGAGAGCTATTATGGTATTATTGACTCGCTGTCGGATTTCATTCATTGTCAGCATTTACTTTTCAAACTGAAGCATTAAACTAATTCAATCATTAAATTTAGTTTGTTTCCGTTGCTTAAGTATAAGTTTCTGCTGACATTCATCTTTATGACCATGCCTTGAAACAAATTTTTAGGTTTGGGGTGACAAACAATGTGTGCGGAACAATTGCACCCAAAAGTTGTTAAAAAAAAGGGAGACTTTTATAGTTCTATGAGATGTAGTCAGTTTACACTGCGTTTAGATTGAACTCAATGGAGCACTTATGCGCATCAACTGTTCCTCCCTTGTTAACCAATTTAGATCGTTCTGGAAATAACATGCACAATAAATAATTCACGCTCTAAAGCTGAATGTAGACGGATCTTCTTTGGGTAATCCAGGACCTTCAGAAGGGGTGGGGATTATACGCAACGTTAAGATTAACAAATTTTGTGGCAGATGCTTTGGCAAATCTAACTAGCTCTATCCAGACAGGTAAAACGTACAATCTTATCAATTTACAAAGTTGGTTAGCAGCATGCTAAATTTAGATAGAATCCCTTGATTTTTGTAATCCTCAATTAGCTTGGAAGGGAGTAGTAACCATTGTTTATGTTTTGTTACTTCTACATTCAAATGTGATTTCCAAGAGGTTAGGTACATGCCTCCCTATATTATCTTAGTGAAATTTGGTTTGACATCTCAAGCCCATCTACAAGGTTTGCCATTATTAAAAACAAAAAGTGGTATTGCATATAAAGTAGTTTTCATGTTAAAGATGATCTATCCAAATCAAAAAAAAACATTCACTAAAATACCAATTCATTTATCAACAAACATATATAAGAGATTTTTTTTTAATAAAAGATAATTGATCTAAAAGAAATTACTCAAATACCAATTTGCATTTCAGCCTTTACATTTAAGATTAAAACAATTACAATTTAGCATAAAACCCGTGTTTATTATCGGCTTCTTTTGAGAAGAGAAAAAAAAGGAGAAAAAAATCAAGGCCCAACTCTTTATGATATTCTATTCATCTATTTGGCCTAAATATAAGAGAGAACTACATTTTTTATCCCAATGTTTAGTTGATGTGCAAAACTAGACCCTAAGATTTCAACCAATACAAATGCAGAGCCCAAAGTTTCTAATTTTAGGCAAATTTAGAACAAGCTGTAAGAAGGATAGACGTGCATAAGTAGCTTATGTATACTAGTCATTCACTGGTTAACAATTAGAGAGCAGCGCTTGACTCTCCATCCAACTAGGATAGCAGGAGCTATTTCGACAAGTGTTAATCTACATTTTCAAATCTTACATATTTTGCCCAAGTAATAATCATTGTACTAATAACAATCATTCCATTAGAGAATCTCAGCGAAAGATTCCAACTTTATTGCCCCAAGTTATTATCCCAATAATTGCGAAACCAAAAAAGAAACATTTTGCAGCCATTTCCCGCTTCAGATTGTCTTTGAATACTTCAGCTGATTCCGTCCAAAAAAATTCTAATTCGATGCTACCAATATGAATCAAGTGTGTGGATGAGTGTGAGGTGACGGTGAGCATTTACAGTGGATCAGATCTTGCGACCAGAGGAGAATTCGGAGACGCATCCGGCAGCAACGATGTTGTCGAGGAGGGACTTAACGATCTTCCATTCTTGGAGGAAGTATATCTGCATAACGATTTGCGAAGTATCACGTTCGTCATCGTCTTCACTTACCACTTGCTTCACTACATCTTCGATTGCTTCCTTAGTCGCCACTGCCATTCTCTCTTTACATCTCTCTCTTTTTTTTTTTTATTTCTTTTTCTTTTCTTTCTTTGTGTGGGGGGAGTTGAATTCTAATCTCAGAACGAGCAGCTGAAGAAAAGAGAAAGAGTGAATGGCTGAAATGGAAGGAAATGGAAAACTGGAAAAAAATGAAAGAAGATTTGTCTTTGCATAGAGGAAAGAAGGAATCAATGAACTTGTAGATCTAAAGGCATGACTTACAAGGAAGAAACAGATTTGCCATATTTTGTTGGACATTTTTGCCCCCTAAAAAATATTCCTGCATGAGTGAATGCCTTGTAACCAGATGATTTATCACTAAAATTCGGTAAAATGACTCTGCTAGCACGTTTATGCCTTGTAACCAGATGATTTATCACTAAAAAAAAGTTTGATCACCAAAGGATGCTATTTTGAGTAGTTGAGCGATCATTCCGGCCATTCACTCTGTTCCCAATTAATCATAAAGTGACTAAGTAGCGATCCATTCAATTAATCTTCTCACTACTTCTCGCGAGCTGTGAGAAAGTGATCCCACTAAAGCAAGGAGAGCCCTTGATGAAAGCTACAAATGAGGAGTGCCCTTGATGGACCCAAGTGAGTAAGTAGCAGTCCATTCAATAAATCTTCTCACTACTCGCGAGGAAATGATCCCACTGAAGAAAGGAGAGCCTTGATGAAAGCTGCAAATGAAGAGACCTCTTGCAAACTGCAAAGAAGATTCTTAACGGCAAAGGTAAAGCTTGATGATAAACTTAATGGCTGAAATCTATAGATAAGACGTACATCACATAATTTTCAATAAAAGACAGGTTCAAGCCAAAAAAGTAGGTGTATTTCTAGAATTTAAAAGTTGAAATACGTCCAGAGGAATAAGTTCTAAGCAAGTAAACATCTAACAGCTATATATAATATGGGGCCTTATAGTTATAGCGCCTGTGTCACTTAATATATGGAAATCAAAACCATCGCATAGGTATCTATTTTTCTACTATTTGTTTTGAAGGTATCTCTTAGATATGTAAACTAAACAAAGATTAAAATATGAGTAGTTATATTCCACTGTATCTTCATATACAACCCAGATTGACATGAGCTAGGAATAAGTATGCTATGCATATCGTGGTTGGGCACTCGTGTAGCTATTTTCTGTTGGTTCAGTTACTGCAGAAATAAAAATTACTGCAATACATTTTTTAATCATTTTTTATTTTACATGTATCAAATCATTAGAATATATATATATATATATATTTTATAAAAATTTTAGAAAACAACAATCCAAATGGGCATTTAGAATATAGATTCAAAAAGAATTACGCTTTTTGCTTTAGGGAAAAAGAAAAAGGATTAGGATCGTTGCTACTTCGTTTCACATCAATTTCCAGTAGAGGTGCAATACAGATCAATAATCAGAGTTATTAATCTGAGTAGTTGGCATTTCGTTTTCTTTTCTTTTCCCCATGTGAATAATTTGTCCGGGGACCGGCCGTCCAAATGGGTCGATTCTAAGAAATGACTAAGACAAAATGTTAATCACTAATGCGAAGCTTCAATTGATATCCTCAGGCTGGTTAAAGGAAGAACATCTGTCTAATGCACATGCTTAATAATTACGACCACCGGTACCTCTTTGTACGACCGGACATAAAACTCCGGAACCTGCCCGGTTCACATTTATTTATTATACTAGAAAAAATAATTTTTTTTTATATTGTCATTATATATACTGATAAAATTAAACGGATATCACGTTATCTGAGTTTGAATTTGTACACCAAATTTTGTATATATGATATGCATCTGGATTGATTAATGTATATATACTATCAGTGCACAAAGAAATAAACATTTCCATGTCTTTACTCCAAAAAGAAAAAGAAAAGCATTTCCATGTTAAGTAGGCTTCTCAAGAAAAGCATTCCTTGAAGATGTTGGACAACCAACCATTCTCCATTTCTCAAATTTGACGGCCCCATAACTCCATGATCTATCAGCACAAGTCATTGTTTTTAGACCTCCTATACTTGAAATTATTCCTGCCATCATACCTAACGTCCGTGCTAAGCCATACCCAAATTTTGCATACAATAATGCCTACATATTTGTAGTAATAATAATAATCAATTGAGCTACCTATAGGTGTAGCCAGCAGTCCAGAAAAGAAAGTGAACAAAAATAATAATAAAAAAAAATCACCATTGTTGTGTGAATAGGGCTTAGAAAAGTCAGCCAATATCATTCAACCAATAATGTTAAAGGCCTACACCAAACCCTAGCCAAGTCTTTCATCTGAACGCTTTCAACAACCAATGAAATTTTAGAATTTGTCCGTTTACGGTGCTTACATATCTGACAGGTGTATTAATCATGCAGCTCTCACTAATAGAAGAAACAAATTATTGTTCATTTGCTAAAATAACCGTTTCAGCAGCATCATCTACTGTCAAATGGTCTCAGCCAAAAAGAGTTAGGGTTAATTAAGAGGTCAAAAATAAGAATTTCTTGCTCCAGCCTCACCAATTCATGGCTGTGGTCCAGAAGATAATTTATGCTCGTAGCATATATATGAATCTTCTTCTGATAGAAAATAGAAATGTTTCAGTAATTTATAGGTAGACGTAAAAAATTTCGCAACTCACAATCCAAACAAAATGAATGGATAAATATGAATATCATATCATCACTTTAAGCTGAATGAATATTCATTCATCTGCATGAAGGTAACGGTAACGAATTTATGTAAGGGCCCATACATATATTGCAAGAATAAGATTTGATTGGAACTAGACTTGGGAAGAAAGGGCAATTTGATCCATCCACTTGGCCAGGGGATGCACATTCGTTGCGTGATTGGCATAATTGTTAATGCCCGGGGCTTTCTGTATCTATCCTATTCCTTGAGATCTGTGTTTTCAAACTCGGACCGGATCGGCCGGTCCGACCGGTTGAACCGGGAACCGGCCAAGTGTCCGGTCCGAGTTGGTCATCAGAACCGGGAGATTCAAGACCCGGTCAACTCCGGTCAAAACCGGGTTTGACCGGTACAAAACCGGAAAAACCGGTCCAACAGGAGCTTTTGTAAAAAAAAGTTCAAACTTTTTTAATATTATGTTTTGGCCCCCTAAATTGTGAAAACTTATTAATATACCTCAAATATTTCATACTTTATAAATATTGTCCTAAAATTTGATGTTATTTTTCAATTAAATCCATAATTTTAATTCTAAACTTGTTAATATGTATTAAATAATATAAATTGTTACTTGATTGTTCTAATTTCTTTGTATTTTCTTGTTAAATATATTTGAAACATCAAATATATATGAATATACCTTTATTAATATCAATATGTTATTGGATATTTTATATACAATAATTTAATTTTTAAATAATTTTTATTTATGACGTCATCCGGTTCGACCCCTATCGACCCCTGGTCGAACCCATTGACCCTTGACCCCTGACCTCGGCCGAGTCGATATCCGGTCCGGTTCTGAAAACATAGCTTGAGATGGGGTGAAATTTGAACAGACAAATTCTTTCTTTCTTTGTGGTATTATAAAAATCACACATGTTGGGTAAAAAAAAAAAAAAAAAAGGCCAATGTTGACCGTAGTGTTTCATTTGTTCCTTATTATTTTCTTTAACAAACAGCAATATGCAAACTATTATACTTTAAGGGGAATGAGCAAGGAACTCAACTGGCTCGTATAAAATGTTAAAAATCTCTGGATAAATCCCCTCAGGAGGAGGAATTGCCAAGCCATTTGACCCTTCACCCATTCCAACATTTCCGGTGCGCGTTCGTCGCAAAATATTTCTACACCGTATCATACCTAATGCCAGATGGTTGCCAAAAGCACAGACCAGAAAACACAAATATGTGTCCCCGCTATGCCCACGCAACTCCAAATACCCGCATTCGTTAGGAAAAGAGTCATCTAAAATTGAGAGCTATACTGACACATCCTTTAATACTAGTACTTTTTATGTGTGTCAAGCGCCAAATTTAAGTTCTTGACTAACCAGCCACGAAGAAATTTAAAATCCCTCTTCATAACTGATTTGCCTTTAGCATTGTCTTATTGTACTCATCCTCAATGCCCCTCTTGACTTGTTCCTCGATTTATTTGAGTTTATATGAAACCAGCAGGCAAATCAAATCTCCACCATTTTTAAAGTGATTCTCTCCTTAGGAAGAAAGAAAAAAAAAAAAGGAATTACGAAAAGAAATGTACATATTAAACAAGAAGGCAATCACCAATGTGCACACAGAAGATGAGTATCCAATGGTTTTGGGGTGTCTTTACTTTCTGCAGGCTGTGAGGTGTCACCATCTCAGGAAATGCCAAACATAACATTCAAAGGTTTAGACGGGCCCCTTGCATTCAAGTTTTGTATTATTCCGGTTTCTAAAATGTGGTTCTAGGCGAATCGTGCGGAAGTAGCAGTATAATGAAAACAATTAGGTCTATCGCTCCTGCCAAGCCCAAGTGGTCCGATCTTCAGCGGTCCAAAAGCCGTGGATTCTCATTAGATCTTCGCGATTGGGTTTTTCTCTATATTATACATGTTCACAAAACGTACTTTTTCAATAAAAAATTTCAAGATTTTCATACACTAATTATATTAGAGTAAATCTTATATACATTGATAGTGTGTACACTATTACGACTGAATGCACGATGCATATGCAAAATTTAAATTTCAAATTCAAATTTAGATTATGTGTCAAGCATCCTATCCTATGATGAAAGTTTGTACATTGTTAGTGTATAAAAAATAAATCCATTATATTATTGATGATTATATTATGCTTTGCTCATAATTAAAAAAAAAAATACTAAGCTTTGCTGAAAAGTTTAATCTATCCCTCAAAAAGTTGGTATCTTATATTTACTGGGGATGTCATAGTTATATGTCAATTGACCATCAGCCCAGCAAAAACGTGATCTATTTTTCTTGGAGAAACTTTGGTGTAAACTATTAAATCAACAGTAAACTATTAAGAATCCAAATAAACTATTAATAAACTTTGGTGTAAACTGTTAATTTAAATCAACAGTAAACTATTAAGAATCAAAATAAAGAAATTAATAGTTGAAAGGTAAATTTTGAAAACTCGGCAAATTTTCAGACTTTATTTTTATCCATAAGAAATTAATAGTTTTTTCTCATTAGTAGATATCATTCTACTTATAAATGCTTAATTTTCTTATTGCCCCCTTGTTTTTTGTAAATCGTTTTTAGTATGACGTGTCTAAACCTGGACTTCACTTGAAAAAACCACCGAATAGTAGCTAATTCCTTAGCATGTCCGAAGAAAAGGATACGCTCAAACATCTATCTGGCTAGTGGTATTTTTGTCTCCTTGAAGTGTACAGACGAAAATAAGGCTAATTATTTGCGCATGTCACGCGCGATTGCTGAATTACGAAACTGTACCGGAAGGGATTTTGGATGCATATGAACCAAAAAGAAAGATGCATTTATGTTTAGGATTAATTTTTTGCGTTAGAAGTTTTAGATGCAAGCCAAAAATAGATTTTTTAAATTTAAATAGAACTTACGTGACATGATGCATTTAGCTTCACTAGTAAAAGATTAGTTCTTATGTCTACCTGTGAAATTTTCTTTTCTTAAGGCTGAGGAGGGACAGGGGCAGAAGCCAAATGAATATGAAGATTGGCAATTGCCCCTCCCCCCCTCAACTTTGAGAAAATTTTGATTTAGGTATAGAAATTTTGAAAATTTTCTGAAATATTTAAAATTCTTATTTTTATCAACTTTGCCACTCAATATTTTTGAAATTCTCTTTCTTATCTATATTGGTCTCTCAAAAATTTTTTTAACGCCTCTTTCTTGTTGGGACTGGCCTCCCTTAATAAATTTGACATTCTTAATTCTTACGCTTCACAAGAGCATTGGATCTAGTTAAGGCTAGTTAATGATATAAATCCAAGAATAAACTCTTTTGACTAGTCTAAACTACCACTACATTATAGAACAACTTAAATGCCAAGATATAATTGACACAATAGAAAAAAAAAAAAAGAGTATGTTTAATATAAGCACCTTTTAGTTGTAAATTTAAAAAAGTATGATTATATTTGATGTGGTGTCGAAAATTGAATCCCTAGCCTTGGGATACTGACTTAGCCACTACTGATGGAGATAAGCTAGAAATTATTAAGAAAATCAAGTGTCCATAAAATGGAGTGGAGGGATTTTGTGCCTTATATGACAAAAAAAAAGTAGAATTAATATGCATCTGCAAAATGGAGATGGGGACAGTGGTCCTGAAGGTAGGGTATTAGATGGGCCTCTTGTTGGATTTGCAGCAAGCAGTGAGTTTGTTTGTGAAGCAGGGATCAAGTGGGTACCTGCCAACCGCTATCAAAGCTTAGCTTACGGCTTTTAGGCCTTACTTGTCTCTATACAAAGCCAGAGCAAAAGGGACAAAACAATACTGTTTAATGTTGGGCCATGTCCAGACGTATGAATCATTTTCCCTGATTCAAACACCAATTCACTTAGCTATGGCATGCCAAGGATGCTAAATCTATATATGTCTTTGTGAGGAAATTAGTAGGTTCTGGACCTGAACTTTCTCCTTAAAAAAAAAAACTTCAGGGGCCGCATTATTGTCCTACTATCCACTTTTAATCACATTTATACCATACCCTCTTGAAATGCTTAGTGTCATTCTGTGATCCTAGACAAAGTACAGGCATTAAAAAAGTTGTTCTAAGTATCAATTGAGAGTATTTTGGTTCATCAATGCGAAGATAAGGGTTCATCAAGAGGTCTCTGCTAGCACGTTTATGTGAGTTTAATGACCTTTTTGGTCACAAAAAAAATTTGATAACCAAAAGATGCTATTTTGAGTAGTCGAGCGATCATTTGGGCCATTCACTCTATTCCCAATTAATTATAAAGTGACTAAGTAGCGATCCATTCAATAAATCTTCTCACTAATTCTCACGAGCTGTTAGTGCAATTTCAAAAATAACTGATAGTTAACCTTGGTTTTCAGCATTCTGGAGTCAGCAGTATGAGTCTCGCTGGACTTCAGTTTTTCGAAGAGTGAAAACTTTCGACTTCTGCTTCTGTATGATTCTGTCGAGGGATTTGGAAACCATGGACCAAGTTCTTTTCCAACATGTGCCTATGTTTGCTGCAAACATTGCCGTAGCACAGGACATGAGCAACACGGCTCATGCATGATACCTTTTATTTTTCTTTTTATTTTTATGAAACGAATTGTACCTGACAATTGAAAGGGTTTTGGGCGGGTTAATATTGAGTTTTCACTTAAATGGGTTATACCCAACCCGCCCAACTTTAGATTGGGTTGATTTTGGGTTGGGTCATATTGGGTTATCTCAAACTACAAATGAGGAGTGCCCTTGATGAACCCAAGTGAGTAAGTAGCAATCCCTTCAATAAATCTTCTCACTACTCGCGAGGAAATGATCCCACTGAAGAAAGGAGAGCCTTGATGAAAGCTGCAAATGAGGAGACCTCTTGATGAACCCTTATCTTCGCAACCTTATTTTTATTTTTCTGCTCCTCTGCCATCAATCTATTGACCAAACAACCCAGAGAAATGGATATTCTTCCGGAGGACATCCTGATGCAGATCTTGGTGAGATTACCCGTGAAATGTTTGTTCCAATTCAAATGCGTTAGCAAATCTTGGTGCTCTTTGATCAAAAGCCCCCGTTTCACTGATTTGCATGTCAGCCGAGCCAATTGCGGCGATCAGGAAGGTGTCATCCTGGTGAAGCGCTTCATCAAGGATGAGAGAAAAATTGTTTTATCATTCCATTCAAAGGATGAATCTTTATCTCTCCAGGTTGTGGCCCCTGATTTTGAGGTACCGTACTCAACTTACCCCAATATGATTTTGGTCGGCACATGCCATGGCATAATTTGTCTTAGAAGTAATGAATCTTCTGGTATTCATTTGTGCAATCCTGCAACTCGAGAGTTTCTTACACTCCCTGATTGTCCCTTTCGTTGCCCACAAGGGTATTTTAGCCATCTGGGTGAATTGGGGTTTGGGTTTGATGCAATTAGTAACGATTACAAGATCATCACTTTTACAAGAATTTTTCCTGACGAATACAATGACGATCTTAATTCCTGCAAAGCTGAAATATACAGTCTCAGTACTAATTCTTGGAGAGAACTCGATCCAGACGTCACCCTGCCGGAAATGGTGTATAACGAGCGCTTCTCTGTTTCATTTAATGGATGCTTCCATTGGTGCACACCATTAAATACTGATTCTTTTGGCCTCCAGATCCTTTCTTTTGAATTGAGCACTGAGCAATTTCGAGAAATTCAATATCCTGATGGAGTAGAAGACACTGAAGGAGAATATGGCATGCAGAAACTCATTGTCTTGGACAATTCACTTGCCATGATATGGTATAACATTACAGGGAGTCAAATTTCGGATCAGCATTTCGACATATGGGTGATGATGGAGTACGGTGTGCAGGAGTCTTGGGTTAAAAAGTTTTCCATAGGACCACTCTCAGGAATCGAGAGCCCGTTATCTTCATGGAACAGTGATAAACTGCTTTGGGAAATGAGCAATGGACAGTTGGCTTCATGTGCTGTCCTAGGTGATAATCGAGGAAGTCTTACAAAATACAACATTCATGGGTCTCCAACCACCCTGCAAGCTGATATTTATCATGAAAGTTTGGTTGCTCTTGGTGAACTATGCGGTCGTCGAATGAACTGAACTGAACTGGAGATCAAATGGGGACTTGGAAAAATCATGCTCGTTAGATGAGTTTAATATTTTTTTTGGTTTGATGCCTTAGCTTTTACAATAAGTCTTTTCATTTGAATCATATGTTAGAAATTTGAACTTTATGATTGTTACTTGGTGCATGTTTGATCTCCGAACCTTCTTTGTTCTTGTTATATCAAAGTTAAAGAGGAGAAGAATGAGTTCCCCATGGCTTCTCGTTGCCTAGAAAGTTGGACAAATTACACTTTACCCTCATGTAATTTAGTATTTTCCTACATAACCCTCTATAGTTTCAAAAGCTATACATAACCCCCTCATGGTTTGAATTAAAGTGTCGAAGTGATGAAAATGATCATTCGTAACTGAGTCACTTAAAATGTCAAAAATACCCTTATGTAAAGTTGAAAATTATTTATCAACCAAGGGGGATTATGTGTATATTTTGAAAATTATAAGGGGGTTATATGATAAAATATTAAATCATAAAGGGATCATATGGTAAAATACAAAATCATACGGGATTAGTGTGTCATGTATTTATAAAGGTAATTTTGACATTTTTAAAGGTTTAGTTACAAATGATCATTTCCGTCACTTTGACGCATTAATCCAAACTATTATAGGATTAAGTACAGCTTTTGAAACTATAGGGGGTATACTCGAGTATTACCACCCGTGTTTATTGAGGATTTTGGGCCCAGTAAGGGGTGTGAATGGTGGACGGAGAGTAGTGTAAGTGGTGTTCTACTGGATTGGTTCCTTTACTTGAAAGTTGACGGAGTGTCAACTACTACGTGATCAAGCTCCTGATGATGAATGGAAGTTGGCTCCTGAGAGCCATTCGTATCCTTATGCTTTGGAATGATTATTGCTTATTGGATTATTGTTGATTTTGAAAAACTTTTACACTCGCTCATTTTGAGATTGCTACTTGAAGTGTTATTGCTCACTGTTATGAACTCTTCATGCTCGTTACTTTGCTATATCGAAAATTTGTACTTGTAAATAATGGTCAATTTGCTATTTGGAACCTCACTGGGCTTTTAGCTCATACCACGCTATTTGTTCTCCTTACAGGGGGTACGAGCGAGGCATGAGACATGTAAAGACTAGCATAGCCTAGTTATTTTTGACTTTTGACTTTTGACTTGTACTCGCGCTATTCCTCGAATGGAACATGTTGTACTTAGATTGTACACGTTTTGAACTAGTTTGGTGTATCGAGGCTTTGTACCTTGATTTGTATCAATGTAAATTATAAGTTTGAATTGTGGATGTTATTTATGGTTCATGGATGTGTGCACATGATTTGAGTGAGTGAGTCCTGGCGAGAGCTGGGCAGGCGGTCCACCAAACCCTTTGGTACGCCTCAGGGGGAGGTGGGGTCGTCACAGATGGTATCAGAGCTCCTATTGAGCTCGTGCCGGGAGAGGGTTCTCGGACTGTGGGGATTGACTTGTTAAGTGTGGAACAATTGTCTATTGTTGGAGACCTTAGTTACTTATGCCAGGTAGGAATCTCTAATATGGATGATTTACTCTTGGGACCGGCCGGCTCGAGGTGTGAATTGTCTTATTGTGGATTCTTGTACTTGGGTATCACATAGTGAAGAGCGTTAGAATAAGGGTCTGTATCTTGATTGCACTTGAGGTGAGTTTTGATGGAAAAGGTTAAAGCGTGGATGATTGTAACATTTAACCTTGTTATTGGACTGATCAAAGGGGTTTGCAATACTTGAACTGTCTGAGACAGACTAAAATAAGCTCATTTGGGACTTGAACTTGTTTTGGCGAGTGTGCTCTTACGTACATGTAATGGACCTGATTTGATTTTTATACATGAGTAATATGACCTATATGTGTATTTGAATTCGGTGACTGTTTGAGAATGTGAATTGCTGGGTATAGGCTAGTCGAGTGAGTTCTTATTCGTACCCGTGCTTCTTGAACTTGAAGTAATTGAATTTACTTTTGAACTTATATGTTTGAACCCTGCTTTGACCTTGCTTTTGAACTTATTCGTATTTGTGTGGCTGTAGACCAGCTACTACTCCTCTGTAGCGGTTGAACTAAAACTCTCTGGTGAGGCTTTGCCTGTTGTGTTTCCAAGCACCGCCAGGGGTAAAATTTTCGACTTGAGGCTGAGCCATGTTCTAAATTTTTCGAATATCTGAGACTTTACTTTCAACTCAGGGCTAGTTATGTGAATTGAGCCCTTTTTGCATGTTCTATTTGGTTATCTCTTAGCTCTTTACTAAATGATAAGGTCATATATAAGGGATTGGAGTGATTTCTAGTACCTGACTGACTTTGAAGGACTCTTAGTACCCGTTGGAATTTCGAGAGCGAAATTCTTTTAAGGAGGGGAGATTGTAACATCCCGAATATTAGGAGGTTGTTTGTGAAGAAAATATTAAAGTGTATTCCTTTGGGGTTTGATTTAAAACCTTATTTTGTTTTAAAAGACTAGAAACCCTAATATTTTAGTCAAAACCCTAGTTTACTTGTGACTAACCGGTTTTCCTAAATCTCTCCTATTTTAATTGAAACCCTAATTTTAATTACTGGAATTGGAAAATTCCTCACGTTTTCTTAAAAATTTCCTTTTATTTGAAAATTATCATTTATTAAAGCCCTACTATCCAATTATTCCATAATAAGTGCAAATGAATCTAGAAAGTAGGGTTTTATTCTTCGGTTTCAAGTTTGGAGCAAAATTAGGGTTTTCGCGATTTTTGACCGGATGAATTTTCGGTACAGAGTAAGGATTAAATTTGGAGATTAAAAGTGACTTTTAAGTGAAAAATAATATGTGATTAGTAGCAATGATATAAGGTTAGTGAATGGGAATTAAAAACCCTAATACGTGTGTTTTTAAGAAAAACGGCGCGAACCGGCGGTTCCCGCGTACTACCGATTGAACGCACCACTTGACCACCACTTTCTTGCCATACAAGCTCATTAATATTTGAGCAATAAATCTCCTAAATTCCAGCTAAGCCTGACCGAAATTAATGGCAGAAAATACAAGAAAGAAAAAGAAAATTTTACTTTGTAAGGTTTGTCACAAGTGTCACACCCTGAGTGGCCATTGACCAAGACAATTATTCAACCTTCTTATCTCCAAATTGGCTTCATTCACCTTCATTTTTCTGCTGGAGAGCCGAGAGAGAGAGAGGGAAAGAACAAGAGAGGAACTCCTCCATTTCTTCTTGAATCAAGCTACAAAGTGAGAAAACAAAAGAAAGAAACCGATTAAACTTACCTTTGAGTGATTAGTTAGTGATTTGTGGTGAAATTTTTGAAAGAGAAAGCTTGGGCTACACTTAGTGAACTCTAGTCAAGGTAAGAAAGCTCATCTCTCTAAATTTTACTTTCAATCTTGTTAAATTAAGCTTAGCAACTTGATTTTCTGGTGGAATCATGGATATTATCATGTTTTGGAAGTTTTCCCCTTTTTATATGATGAACTAGGGCTTGAGGAATTTCTGCCCAATTTGTTGTATGATGTATATATATTGAAATTAAGGTTATAAGAGAGGCTTTGGTAGTGATTATACCAAGAAATTAAGGAAAGTTGCACTAAAAACTAAAAATTCCAGAATCTGGAAATTTTCCCCAACATTCTGTCCGAATTTGTAACTGTATGTTAGAGGCCGAATTGTCCTTAGGTCAAAGAAGGAAAGTTGTATAGAATGGTATTTTATAGGTGCCCACAAAATTTCAGCTTAATCGGAGCAACGTAGGTCGTTAAAAGTCCAAAATACCCTTACTATTTTAAGTTTTTCCCCAGCAGTCCGTTTCATCAGTTTGTCCAGTTTATCACGCTTTTCTACTAGGATCCGTACTGATTTAGCTTTACCAAAACATGAAAGTTGTAGTATTCTGAATTAGCTTTCAAACGCCTCTAAGAACACCTGAATCGGACTTTTGTAACCTGAGATATGACCATTACAGTACAATGCGGTTATACAGCCGACGAGTTAGATTTTAGTTCTGTAAATTAAGGATTTGACTAAGTTGCATTGGAAACTGGACTACGTGACCTTCATGAACATTGTAGCTCTGTGTCTTAGCTTCGAAACGGCATAAGTTGCTTCTCAATCCGATAAGCGTAGCCTCGGATATGTTATTTCCGCATCCACACGTCAAATCTGTCTTGTGCTAGATTGTATTTCAGCACTTGTTATTATTGTGATTCTTATTCTAATGATATGATAAGCCTATGGAACGGCTTTTGAATCGAATTATGATATGTGTGACTTTGGGTTGTGGTTGAGAAAAAATAATGAAGCCTAAATGGCTGAAAAATTAGGTAAACACAAAGGGCATGCTGCCCGAATTTACACTCGAGGACTAGAAAACTATATTTGCAACTTGAGTAAAGGTTAAGTGAATATCACTTGAACAAGCGGGAACCTTTGCTACTATGTTTATCAAGGGTTATATATTAGGACTTGGCTGAACTTGTACCCTTGAGGAAAAGGCATAATGACCAATGTAAACTTGTATTTCCTTGTACTTTCAACTCAAGTGTTGTTTCCAAGCATCTATGCTACAAAACCTTACGATTTGAAAAGCGAGCAAGTATTTCACGAGGGTCTTTCAAATGAATTTCAATTGGTCGATTCTTAATGAACGGAACGTTTAAGTTTCGAATCCTACTCGTGTTTCAAAGTTCTCAAATTGAATTTTTATCGCAGATCTGGACTCCAAACCTGAAGTATAACTGAACGTGAATACTAGAAGCACTATATCTTTTGGTGAGTGTTTTCAAATACCGAATTGCACTAGATACTTGAACTTGATACGTGACCAATATGAGTACATGTTATATACGTGAATTGATAGGGCAAGAGTGTACTTTATCGCACTTGCCCTTACGTGATATACTTGTTTATTGATTGCAATTGACTTGATATACTTGTTTATGAGGTGCGCACTTCCTGGAATTCCAGAAACCCTGTGACGAGTTACTCTAGTCGAGCCGGCAAGGGCTTGGTCGATTGGGTAACGAGCCCTGGGTCTCTTGCTTTGTCGAGTGGAGTGATATCTCCTCGACTAATCGGTATACTCGAGTATTACCACCCGTGTTTATTGAGGATTTTGGGCCCAGTAAGGGGTGTGAATGGTGGACGGAGAGTAGTGTAAGTGGTGTTCTACTGGATTGGTTCCTTTACTTGAAAGTTGACGGAGTGTCAACTACTACGTGATCAAGCTCCTGATGATGAATGGAAGTTGGCTCCTGAGAGCCATTCGTATCCTTATGCTTTGGAATGATTATTGCTTATTGGATTATTGTTGATTTTGAAAAACTTTTACACTCGCTCATTTTGAGATTGCTACTTGAAGTGTTATTGCTCACTGTTATGAACTCTTCATGCTCGTTACTTTGCTATATCGAAAATTTGTACTTGTAAATAATGGTCAATTTGCTATTTGGAACCTCACTGGGCTTTTAGCTCATACCACGCTATTTGTTCTCCTTACAGGGGGTACGAGCGAGGCATGAGACATGTAAAGACTAGCATAGCCTAGTTGTTTTTGACTTTTGACTTTTGACTTGTACTCGCGCTATTCCTCGAATGGAACATGTTGTACTTAGATTGTACACGTTTTGAACTAGTTTGGTGTATCGAGGCTTTGTACCTTGATTTGTATCAATGTAAATTATAAGTTTGAATTGTGGATGTTATTTATGGTTCATGGATGTGTGCACATGATTTGAGTGAGTGAGTCCTGGCGAGAGCTGGGCAGGCGGTCCACCAAACCCTTTGGTACGCCTCAGGGGGAGGTGGGGTCGTCACAGATGGTATCAGAGCTCCTATTGAGCTCGTGCCGGGAGAGGGTTCTCGGACTGTGGGGATTGACTTGTTAAGTGTGGAACAATTGTCTATTGTTGGAGACCTTAGTTACTTATGCCAGGTAGGAATCTCTAATATGGATGATTTACTCTTGGGACCGGCCGGCTCGAGGTGTGAATTGTCTTATTGTGGATTCTTGTACTTGGGTATCACATAGTGAAGAGCGTTAGAATAAGGGTCTGTATCTTGATTGCACTTGAGGTGAGTTTTGATGGAAAAGGTTAAAGCGTGGATGATTGTAACATTTAACCTTGTTATTGGACTGATCAAAGGGGTTTGCAATACTTGAACTGTCTGAGACAGACTAAAATAAGCTCATTTGGGACTTGAACTTGTTTTGGCGAGTGTGCTCTTACGTACATGTAATGGACCTGATTTGATTTTTATACATGAGTAATATGACCTATATGTGTATTTGAATTCGGTGACTGTTTGAGAATGTGAATTGCTGGGTATAGGCTAGTCGAGTGAGTTCTTATTCGTACCCGTGCTTCTTGAACTTGAAGTAATTGAATTTACTTTTGAACTTATATGTTTGAACCCTGCTTTGACCTTGCTTTTGAACTTATTCGTATTTGTGTGGCTGTAGACCAGCTACTACTCCTCTGTAGCGGTTGAACTAAAACTCTCTGGTGAGGCTTTGCCTGTTGTGTTTCCAAGCACCGCCAGGGGTAAAATTTTCGACTTGAGGCTGAGCCATGTTCTAAATTTTTCGAATATCTGAGACTTTACTTTCAACTCAGGGCTAGTTATGTGAATTGAGCCCTTTTTGCATGTTCTATTTGGTTATCTCTTAGCTCTTTACTAAATGATAAGGTCATATATAAGGGATTGGAGTGATTTCTAGTACCTGACTGACTTTGAAGGACTCTTAGTACCCGTTGGAATTTCGAGAGCGAAATTCTTTTAAGGAGGGGAGATTGTAACATCCCGAATATTAGGAGGTTGTTTGTGAAGAAAATATTAAAGTGTATTCCTTTGGGGTTTGATTTAAAACCTTATTTTGTTTTAAAAGACTAGAAACCCTAATATTTTAGTCAAAACCCTAGTTTACTTGTGACTAACCGGTTTTCCTAAATCTCTCCTATTTTAATTGAAACCCTAATTTTAATTACTGGAATTGGAAAATTCCTCACGTTTTCTTAAAAATTTCCTTTTATTTGAAAATTATCATTTATTAAAGCCCTACTATCCAATTATTCCATAATAAGTGCAAATGAATCTAGAAAGTAGGGTTTTATTCTTCGGTTTCAAGTTTGGAGCAAAATTAGGGTTTTCGCGATTTTTGACCGGATGAATTTTCGGTACAGAGTAAGGATTAAATTTGGAGATTAAAAGTGACTTTTAAGTGAAAAATAATATGTGATTAGTAGCAATGATATAAGGTTAGTGAATGGGAATTAAAAACCCTAATACGTGTGTTTTTAAGAAAAACGGCGCGAACCGGCGGGTCCCGCGTACTACCGATTGAACGCACCACTTGACCACCACTTTCTTGCCATACAAGCTCATTAATATTTGAGCAATACATCTCCTAAATTCCAGCTAAGCCTGACCGAAATTAATGGCAGAAAATACAAGAAAGAAAAAGAAAATTTTACTTTGTAAGGTTTGTCACAAGTGTCACACCCTGAGTGGCCATTGACCAAGACAATTGTTCAACCTTCTTATCTCCAAATTGGCTTCATTCACCTTCATTTTTCTGCTGGAGAGCCGAGAGAGAGAGAGGGAAAGAACAAGAGAGGAACTCCTCCATTTCTTCTTGAATCAAGCTACAAAGTGAGAAAACAAAAGAAAGAAACCGATTAAACTTACCTTTGAGTGATTAGTTAGTGATTTGTGGTGAAATTTTTGAAAGAGAAAGCTTGGGCTACACTTAGTGAACTCTAGTCAAGGTAAGAAAGCTCATCTCTCTAAATTTTACTTTCAATCTTGTTAAATTAAGCTTAGCAACTTGATTTTCTGGTGGAATCATGGATATTATCATGTTTTGGAAGTTTTCCCCTTTTTATATGATGAACTAGGGCTTGAGGAATTTCTGCCCAATTTGTTGTATGATGTATATATATTGAAATTAAGGTTATAAGAGAGGCTTTGGTAGTGATTATACCAAGAAATTAAGGAAAGTTGCACTAAAAACTAAAAATTCCAGAATCTGGAAATTTTCCCCAACATTCTGTCCGAATTTGTAACTGTATGTTAGAGGCCGAATTGTCCTTAGGTCAAAGAAGGAAAGTTGTATAGAATGGTATTTTATAGGTGCCCACAAAATTTCAGCTTAATCGGAGCAACGTAGGTCGTTAAAAGTCCAAAATACCCTTACTATTTTAAGTTTTTCCCCAGCAGTCCGTTTCATCAGTTTGTCCAGTTTATCACGCTTTTCTACTAGGATCCGTACTGATTTAGCTTTACCAAAACATGAAAGTTGTAGTATTCTGAATTAGCTTTCAAACGCCTCTAAGAACACCTGAATCGGACTTTTGTAACCTGAGATATGACCATTACAGTACAATGCGGTTATACAGCCGACGAGTTAGATTTTAGTTCTGTAAATTAAGGATTTGACTAAGTTGCATTGGAAACTGGACTACGTGACCTTCATGAACATTGTAGCTCTGTGTCTTAGCTTCGAAACGGCATAAGTTGCTTCTCAATCCGATAAGCGTAGCCTCGGATATGTTATTTCCGCATCCACACGTCAAATCTGTCTTGTGCTAGATTGTATTTCAGCACTTGTTATTATTGTGATTCTTATTCTAATGATATGATAAGCCTATGGAACGGCTTTTGAATCGAATTATGATATGTGTGACTTTGGGTTGTGGTTGAGAAAAAATAATGAAGCCTAAATGGCTGAAAAATTAGGTAAACACAAAGGGCATGCTGCCCGAATTTACACTCGAGGACTAGAAAACTATATTTGCAACTTGAGTAAAGGTTAAGTGAATATCACTTGAACAAGCGGGAACCTTTGCTACTATGTTTATCAAGGGTTATATATTAGGACTTGGCTGAACTTGTACCCTTGAGGAAAAGGCATAATGACCAATGTAAACTTGTATTTCCTTGTACTTTCAACTCAAGTGTTGTTTCCAAGCATCTATGCTACAAAACCTTACGATTTGAAAAGCGAGCAAGTATTTCACGAGGGTCTTTCAAATGAATTTCAATTGGTCGATTCTTAATGAACGGAACGTTTAAGTTTCGAATCCTACTCGTGTTTCAAAGTTCTCAAATTGAATTTTTATCGCAGATCTGGACTCCAAACCTGAAGTATAACTGAACGTGAATACTAGAAGCACTATATCTTTTGGTGAGTGTTTTCAAATACCGAATTGCACTAGATACTTGAACTTGATACGTGACCAATATGAGTACATGTTATATACGTGAATTGATAGGGCAAGAGTGTACTTTATCGCACTTGCCCTTACGTGATATACTTGTTTATTGATTGCAATTGACTTGATATACTTGTTTATGAGGTGCGCACTTCCTGGAATTCCAGAAACCCTGTGACGAGTTACTCTAGTCGAGCCGGCAAGGGCTTGGTCGATTGGGTAACGAGCCCTGGGTCTCTTGCTTTGTCGAGTGGAGTGATATCTCCTCGACTAATCGGTATACTCGAGTATTACCACCCGTGTTTATTGAGGATTTTGGGCCCAGTAAGGGGTGTGAATGGTGGACGGAGAGTAGTGTAAGTGGTGTTCTACTGGATTGGTTCCTTTACTTGAAAGTTGACGGAGTGTCAACTACTACGTGATCAAGCTCCTGATGATGAATGGAAGTTGGCTCCTGAGAGCCATTCGTATCCTTATGCTTTGGAATGATTATTGCTTATTGGATTATTGTTGATTTTGAAAAACTTTTACACTCGCTCATTTTGAGATTGCTACTTGAAGTGTTATTGCTCACTGTTATGAACTCTTCATGCTCGTTACTTTGCTATATCGAAAATTTGTACTTGTAAATAATGGTCAATTTGCTATTTGGAACCTCACTGGGCTTTTAGCTCATACCACGCTATTTGTTCTCCTTACAGGGGGTACGAGCGAGGCATGAGACATGTAAAGACTAGCATAGCCTAGTTGTTTTTGACTTTTGACTTTTGACTTGTACTCGCGCTATTCCTCGAATGGAACATGTTGTACTTAGATTGTACACGTTTTGAACTAGTTTGGTGTATCGAGGCTTTGTACCTTGATTTGTATCAATGTAAATTATAAGTTTGAATTGTGGATGTTATTTATGGTTCATGGATGTGTGCACATGATTTGAGTGAGTGAGTCCTGGCGAGAGCTGGGCAGGCGGTCCACCAAACCCTTTGGTACGCCTCAGGGGGAGGTGGGGTCGTCACAGATGGTATCAGAGCTCCTATTGAGCTCGTGCCGGGAGAGGGTTCTCGGACTGTGGGGATTGACTTGTTAAGTGTGGAACAATTGTCTATTGTTGGAGACCTTAGTTACTTATGCCAGGTAGGAATCTCTAATATGGATGATTTACTCTTGGGACCGGCCGGCTCGAGGTGTGAATTGTCTTATTGTGGATTCTTGTACTTGGGTATCACATAGTGAAGAGCGTTAGAATAAGGGTCTGTATCTTGATTGCACTTGAGGTGAGTTTTGATGGAAAAGGTTAAAGCGTGGATGATTGTAACATTTAACCTTGTTATTGGACTGATCAAAGGGGTTTGCAATACTTGAACTGTCTGAGACAGACTAAAATAAGCTCATTTGGGACTTGAACTTGTTTTGGCGAGTGTGCTCTTACGTACATGTAATGGACCTGATTTGATTTTTATACATGAGTAATATGACCTATATGTGTATTTGAATTCGGTGACTGTTTGAGAATGTGAATTGCTGGGTATAGGCTAGTCGAGTGAGTTCTTATTCGTACCCGTGCTTCTTGAACTTGAAGTAATTGAATTTACTTTTGAACTTATATGTTTGAACCCTGCTTTGACCTTGCTTTTGAACTTATTCGTATTTGTGTGGCTGTAGACCAGCTACTACTCCTCTGTAGCGGTTGAACTAAAACTCTCTGGTGAGGCTTTGCCTGTTGTGTTTCCAAGCACCGCCAGGGGTAAAATTTTCGACTTGAGGCTGAGCCATGTTCTAAATTTTTCGAATATCTGAGACTTTACTTTCAACTCAGGGCTAGTTATGTGAATTGAGCCCTTTTTGCATGTTCTATTTGGTTATCTCTTAGCTCTTTACTAAATGATAAGGTCATATATAAGGGATTGGAGTGATTTCTAGTACCTGACTGACTTTGAAGGACTCTTAGTACCCGTTGGAATTTCGAGAGCGAAATTCTTTTAAGGAGGGGAGATTGTAACATCCCGAATATTAGGAGGTTGTTTGTGAAGAAAATATTAAAGTGTATTCCTTTGGGGTTTGATTTAAAACCTTATTTTGTTTTAAAAGACTAGAAACCCTAATATTTTAGTCAAAACCCTAGTTTACTTGTGACTAACCGGTTTTCCTAAATCTCTCCTATTTTAATTGAAACCCTAATTTTAATTACTGGAATTGGAAAATTCCTCACGTTTTCTTAAAAATTTCCTTTTATTTGAAAATTATCATTTATTAAAGCCCTACTATCCAATTATTCCATAATAAGTGCAAATGAATCTAGAAAGTAGGGTTTTATTCTTCGGTTTCAAGTTTGGAGCAAAATTAGGGTTTTCGCGATTTTTGACCGGATGAATTTTCGGTACAGAGTAAGGATTAAATTTGGAGATTAAAAGTGACTTTTAAGTGAAAAATAATATGTGATTAGTAGCAATGATATAAGGTTAGTGAATGGGAATTAAAAACCCTAATACGTGTGTTTTTAAGAAAAACGGCGCGAACCGGCGGGTCCCGCGCACTACCGATTGAACGCACCACTTGACCACCACTTTCTTGCCATACAAGCTCATTAATATTTGAGCAATACATCTCCTAAATTCCAGCTAAGCCTGACCGAAATTAATGGCAGAAAATACAAGAAAGAAAAAGAAAATTTTACTTTGTAAGGTTTGTCACAAGTGTCACACCCTGAGTGGCCATTGACCAAGACAATTGTTCAACCTTCTTATCTCCAAATTGGCTTCATTCACCTTCATTTTTCTGCTGGAGAGCCGAGAGAGAGAGAGGGAAAGAACAAGAGAGGAACTCCTCCATTTCTTCTTGAATCAAGCTACAAAGTGAGAAAACAAAAGAAAGAAACCGATTAAACTTACCTTTGAGTGATTAGTTAGTGATTTGTGGTGAAATTTTTGAAAGAGAAAGCTTGGGCTACACTTAGTGAACTCTAGTCAAGGTAAGAAAGCTCATCTCTCTAAATTTTACTTTCAATCTTGTTAAATTAAGCTTAGCAACTTGATTTTCTGGTGGAATCATGGATATTATCATGTTTTGGAAGTTTTCCCCTTTTTATATGATGAACTAGGGCTTGAGGAATTTCTGCCCAATTTGTTGTATGATGTATATATATTGAAATTAAGGTTATAAGAGAGGCTTTGGTAGTGATTATACCAAGAAATTAAGGAAAGTTGCACTAAAAACTAAAAATTCCAGAATCTGGAAATTTTCCCCAACATTCTGTCCGAATTTGTAACTGTATGTTAGAGGCCGAATTGTCCTTAGGTCAAAGAAGGAAAGTTGTATAGAATGGTATTTTATAGGTGCCCACAAAATTTCAGCTTAATCGGAGCAACGTAGGTCGTTAAAAGTCCAAAATACCCTTACTATTTTAAGTTTTTCCCCAGCAGTCCGTTTCATCAGTTTGTCCAGTTTATCACGCTTTTCTACTAGGATCCGTACTGATTTAGCTTTACCAAAACATGAAAGTTGTAGTATTCTGAATTAGCTTTCAAACGCCTCTAAGAACACCTGAATCGGACTTTTGTAACCTGAGATATGACTATTACAGTACAATGCGGTTATACAGCCGACGAGTTAGATTTTAGTTCTGTAAATTAAGGATTTGACTAAGTTACATTGGAAACTGGACTACGTGACCTTCATGAACATTGTAGCTCTGTGTCTTAGCTTCGAAACGGCATAAGTTGCGCCTCAATCCGATAAGCGTAGCCTCGGATATGTTATTTCCGCATCCACACGTCAAATCTGTCTTGTGCTAGATTGTATTTCAACACTTGTTATTATTGTGATTCTTATTCTAATGATATGATAAGCCTATGGAACGGCTTTTGACTCGAATTATGATATGTGTGACTTTGGGTTGTGGTTGAGAAAAAATAATGAAGCCTAAATGGCTGAAAAATTAGGTAAACACAAAGGGCATGCTGCCCGAATTTACACTCGAGGACTAGAAAACTATATTTGCAACTTGAGTAAAGGTTAAGTGAATATCACTTGAACAAGCGGGAACCTTTGCTACTATGTTTATCAAGGGTTATATATTAGGACTTGGCTGAACTTGTACCCTTGAGGAAAAGGCATAATGACCAATGTAAACTTGTATTTCCTTGTACTTTCAACTCAAGTGTTGTTTCCAAGCATCTATGCTACAAAACCTTACGATTTGAAAAGCGAGCAAGTATTTCACGAGGGTCTTTCAAATGAATTTCAATTGGTCGATTCTTAATGAACGGAACGTTTAAGTTTCGAATCCTACTCGTGTTTCAAAGTTCTCAAATTGAATTTTTATCGCAGATCTGGACTCCAAACCTGAAGTATAACTGAACGTGAATACTAGAAGCACTATATCTTTTGGTGAGTGTTTTCAAATACCGAATTGCACTAGATACTTGAACTTGATACGTGACCAATATGAGTACATGTTATATACGTGAATTGATAGGGCAAGAGTGTACTTTATCGCACTTGCCCTTACGTGATATACTTGTTTATTGATTGCAATTGACTTGATATACTTGTTTATGAGGTGCGCACTTCCTGGAATTCCAGAAACCCTGTGACGAGTTACTCTAGTCGAGCCGGCAAGGGCTTGGTCGATTGGGTAACGAGCCCTGGGTCTCTTGCTTTGTCGAGTGGAGTGATATCTCCTCGACTAATCGGTATACTCGAGTATTACCACCCGTGTTTATTGAGGATTTTGGGCCCAGTAAGGGGTGTGAATGGTGGACGGAGAGTAGTGTAAGTGGTGTTCTACTGGATTGGTTCCTTTACTTGAAAGTTGACGGAGTGTCAACTACTACGTGATCAAGCTCCTGATGATGAATGGAAGTTGGCTCCTGAGAGCCATTCGTATCCTTATGCTTTGGAATGATTATTGCTTATTGGATTATTGTTGATTTTGAAAAACTTTTACACTCGCTCATTTTGAGATTGCTACTTGAAGTGTTATTGCTCACTGTTATGAACTCTTCATGCTCGTTACTTTGCTATATCGAAAATTTGTACTTGTAAACAATGGTCAATTTGCTATTTGGAACCTCACTGGGCTTTTAGCTCAAACCACGCTATTTGTTCTCCTTACAGGGGGTACGAGCGAGGCATGAGACATGTAAAGACTAGCATAGCCTAGTTGTTTTTGACTTTTGACTTTTGACTTGTACTCGCGCTATTCCTCGAATGGAACATGTTGTACTTAGATTGTACACGTTTTGAACTAGTTTGGTGTATCGAGGCTTTGTACCTTGATTTGTATCAATGTAAATTATAAGTTTGAATTGTGGATGTTATTTATGGTTCATGGATGTGTGCACATGATTTGAGTGAGTGAGTCCTGGCGAGAGCTGGGCAGGCGGTCCACCAAACCCTTTGGTACGCCTCAGGGGGAGGTGGGGTCGTCACAGATGGTATCAGAGCTCCTATTGAGCTCGTGCCGGGAGAGGGTTCTCGGACTGTGGGGATTGACTTGTTAAGTGTGGAACAATTGTCTATTGTTGGAGACCTTAGTTACTTATGCCAGGTAGGAATCTCTAATATGGATGATTTACTCTTGGGACCGGCCGGCTCGAGGTGTGAATTGTCTTATTGTGGATTCTTGTACTTGGGTATCACATAGTGAAGAGCGTTAGAATAAGGGTCTGTATCTTGATTGCACTTGAGGTGAGTTTTGATGGAAAAGGTTAAAGCGTGGATGATTGTAACATTTACCCTTGTTATTGGACTGATCAAAGGGGTTTGCAATACTTGAACTGTCTGAGACAGACTAAAATAAGCTCATTTGGGACTTGAACTTGTTTTGGCGAGTGTGCTCTTACGTACATGTAATGGACCTGATTTGATTTTTATACATGAGTAATATGACCTATATGTGTATTTGAATTCGGTGACTGTTTGAGAATGTGAATTGCTGGGTATAGGCTAGTCGAGTGAGTTCTTATTCGTACCCGTGCTTCTTGAACTTGAAGTAATTGAATTTACTTTTGAACTTATATGTTTGAACCCTGCTTTGACCTTGCTTTTGAACTTTCGACTTGAGGCTGAGCCATGTTCTAAATTTTTCGAATATCTGAGACTTTACTTTCAACTCAGGGCTAGTTATGTGAATTGAGCCCTTTTTGCATGTTCTATTTGGTTATCTCTTAGCTCTTTACTAAATGATAAGGTCATATATAAGGGATTGGAGTGATTTCTAGTACCTGACTGACTTTGAAGGACTCTTAGTACCCGTTGGAATTTCGAGAGCGAAATTCTTTTAAGGAGGGGAGATTGTAACATCCCGAATATTAGGAGGTTGTTTGTGAAGAAAATATTAAAGTGTATTCCTTTGGGGTTTGATTTAAAACCTTATTTTGTTTTAAAAGACTAGAAACCCTAATATTTTAGTCAAAACCCTAGTTTACTTGTGACTAACCGGTTTTCCTAAATCTCTCCTATTTTAATTGAAACCCTAATTTTAATTAGTGGAATTGGAAAATTCCTCACGTTTTCTTAAAAATTTCCTTTTATTTGAAAATTATCATTTATTAAAGCCCTACTATCCAATTATTCCATAATAAGTGCAAATGAATCTAGAAAGTAGGGTTTTATTCTTCGGTTTCAAGTTTGGAGCAAAATTAGGGTTTTCGCGATTTTTGACCGGATGAATTTTCGGTACAGAGTAAGGATTAAATTTGGAGATTAAAAGTGACTTTTAAGTGAAAAATAATATGTGATTAGTAGCAATGATATAAGGTTAGTGAATGGGAATTAAAAACCCTAATACGTGTGTTTTTAAGAAAAACGGCGCGAACCGGCGGGTCCCGCGCACTACCGATTGAACGCACCACTTGACCACCACTTTCTTGCCATACAAGCTCATTAATATTTGAGCAATACATCTCCTAAATTCCAGCTAAGCCTGACCGAAATTAATGGCAGAAAATACAAGAAAGAAAAAGAAAATTTTACTTTGTAAGGTTTGTCACAAGTGTCACACCCTGAGTGGCCATTGACCAAGACAATTGTTCAACCTTCTTATCTCCAAATTGGCTTCATTCACCTTCATTTTTCTGCTGGAGAGCCGAGAGAGAGAGAGGGAAAGAACAAGAGAGGAACTCCTCCATTTCTTCTTGAATCAAGCTACAAAGTGAGAAAACAAAAGAAAGAAACCGATTAAACTTACCTTTGAGTGATTAGTTAGTGATTTGTGGTGAAATTTTTGAAAGAGAAAGCTTGGGCTACACTTAGTGAACTCTAGTCAAGGTAAGAAAGCTCATCTCTCTAAATTTTACTTTCAATCTTGTTAAATTAAGCTTAGCAACTTGATTTTCTGGTGGAATCATGGATATTATCATGTTTTGGAAGTTTTCCCCTTTTTATATGATGAACTAGGGCTTGAGGAATTTCTGCCCAATTTGTTGTATGATGTATATATATTGAAATTAAGGTTATAAGAGAGGCTTTGGTAGTGATTATACCAAGAAATTAAGGAAAGTTGCACTAAAAACTAAAAATTCCAGAATCTGGAAATTTTCCCCAACATTCTGTCCGAATTTGTAACTGTATGTTAGAGGCCGAATTGTCCTTAGGTCAAAGAAGGAAAGTTGTATAGAATGGTATTTTATAGGTGCCCACAAAATTTCAGCTTAATCGGAGCAACGTAGGTCGTTAAAAGTCCAAAATACCCTTACTATTTTAAGTTTTTCCCCAGCAGTCCGTTTCATCAGTTTGTCCAGTTTATCACGCTTTTCTACTAGGATCCGTACTGATTTAGCTTTACCAAAACATGAAAGTTGTAGTATTCTGAATTAGCTTTCAAACGCCTCTAAGAACACCTGAATCGGACTTTTGTAACCTGAGATATGACTATTACAGTACAATGCGGTTATACAGCCGACGAGTTAGATTTTAGTTCTGTAAATTAAGGATTTGACTAAGTTACATTGGAAACTGGACTACGTGACCTTCATGAACATTGTAGCTCTGTGTCTTAGCTTCGAAACGGCATAAGTTGCGCCTCAATCCGATAAGCGTAGCCTCGGATATGTTATTTCCGCATCCACACGTCAAATCTGTCTTGTGCTAGATTGTATTTCAACACTTGTTATTATTGTGATTCTTATTCTAATGATATGATAAGCCTATGGAACGGCTTTTGACTCGAATTATGATATGTGTGACTTTGGGTTGTGGTTGAGAAAAAATAATGAAGCCTAAATGGCTGAAAAATTAGGTAAACACAAAGGGCATGCTGCCCGAATTTACACTCGAGGACTAGAAAACTATATTTGCAACTTGAGTAAAGGTTAAGTGAATATCACTTGAACAAGCGGGAACCTTTGCTACTATGTTTATCAAGGGTTATATATTAGGACTTGGCTGAACTTGTACCCTTGAGGAAAAGGCATAATGACCAATGTAAACTTGTATTTCCTTGTACTTTCAACTCAAGTGTTGTTTCCAAGCATCTATGCTACAAAACCTTACGATTTGAAAAGCGAGCAAGTATTTCACGAGGGTCTTTCAAATGAATTTCAATTGGTCGATTCTTAATGAACGGAACGTTTAAGTTTCGAATCCTACTCGTGTTTCAAAGTTCTCAAATTGAATTTTTATCGCAGATCTGGACTCCAAACCTGAAGTATAACTGAACGTGAATACTAGAAGCACTATATCTTTTGGTGAGTGTTTTCAAATACCGAATTGCACTAGATACTTGAACTTGATACGTGACCAATATGAGTACATGTTATATACGTGAATTGATAGGGCAAGAGTGTACTTTATCGCACTTGCCCTTACGTGATATACTTGTTTATTGATTGCAATTGACTTGATATACTTGTTTATGAGGTGCGCACTTCCTGGAATTCCAGAAACCCTGTGACGAGTTACTCTAGTCGAGCCGGCAAGGGCTTGGTCGATTGGGTAACGAGCCCTGGGTCTCTTGCTTTGTCGAGTGGAGTGATATCTCCTCGACTAATCGGTATACTCGAGTATTACCACCCGTGTTTATTGAGGATTTTGGGCCCAGTAAGGGGTGTGAATGGTGGACGGAGAGTAGTGTAAGTGGTGTTCTACTGGATTGGTTCCTTTACTTGAAAGTTGACGGAGTGTCAACTACTACGTGATCAAGCTCCTGATGATGAATGGAAGTTGGCTCCTGAGAGCCATTCGTATCCTTATGCTTTGGAATGATTATTGCTTATTGGATTATTGTTGATTTTGAAAAACTTTTACACTCGCTCATTTTGAGATTGCTACTTGAAGTGTTATTGCTCACTGTTATGAACTCTTCATGCTCGTTACTTTGCTATATCGAAAATTTGTACTTGTAAACAATGGTCAATTTGCTATTTGGAACCTCACTGGGCTTTTAGCTCAAACCACGCTATTTGTTCTCCTTACAGGGGGTACGAGCGAGGCATGAGACATGTAAAGACTAGCATAGCCTAGTTGTTTTTGACTTTTGACTTTTGACTTGTACTCGCGCTATTCCTCGAATGGAACATGTTGTACTTAGATTGTACACGTTTTGAACTAGTTTGGTGTATCGAGGCTTTGTACCTTGATTTGTATCAATGTAAATTATAAGTTTGAATTGTGGATGTTATTTATGGTTCATGGATGTGTGCACATGATTTGAGTGAGTGAGTCCTGGCGAGAGCTGGGCAGGCGGTCCACCAAACCCTTTGGTACGCCTCAGGGGGAGGTGGGGTCGTCACAGATGGTATCAGAGCTCCTATTGAGCTCGTGCCGGGAGAGGGTTCTCGGACTGTGGGGATTGACTTGTTAAGTGTGGAACAATTGTCTATTGTTGGAGACCTTAGTTACTTATGCCAGGTAGGAATCTCTAATATGGATGATTTACTCTTGGGACCGGCCGGCTCGAGGTGTGAATTGTCTTATTGTGGATTCTTGTACTTGGGTATCACATAGTGAAGAGCGTTAGAATAAGGGTCTGTATCTTGATTGCACTTGAGGTGAGTTTTGATGGAAAAGGTTAAAGCGTGGATGATTGTAACATTTACCCTTGTTATTGGACTGATCAAAGGGGTTTGCAATACTTGAACTGTCTGAGACAGACTAAAATAAGCTCATTTGGGACTTGAACTTGTTTTGGCGAGTGTGCTCTTACGTACATGTAATGGACCTGATTTGATTTTTATACATGAGTAATATGACCTATATGTGTATTTGAATTCGGTGACTGTTTGAGAATGTGAATTGCTGGGTATAGGCTAGTCGAGTGAGTTCTTATTCGTACCCGTGCTTCTTGAACTTGAAGTAATTGAATTTACTTTTGAACTTATATGTTTGAACCCTGCTTTGACCTTGCTTTTGAACTTTCGACTTGAGGCTGAGCCATGTTCTAAATTTTTCGAATATCTGAGACTTTACTTTCAACTCAGGGCTAGTTATGTGAATTGAGCCCTTTTTGCATGTTCTATTTGGTTATCTCTTAGCTCTTTACTAAATGATAAGGTCATATATAAGGGATTGGAGTGATTTCTAGTACCTGACTGACTTTGAAGGACTCTTAGTACCCGTTGGAATTTCGAGAGCGAAATTCTTTTAAGGAGGGGAGATTGTAACATCCCGAATATTAGGAGGTTGTTTGTGAAGAAAATATTAAAGTGTATTCCTTTGGGGTTTGATTTAAAACCTTATTTTGTTTTAAAAGACTAGAAACCCTAATATTTTAGTCAAAACCCTAGTTTACTTGTGACTAACCGGTTTTCCTAAATCTCTCCTATTTTAATTGAAACCCTAATTTTAATTACTGGAATTGGAAAATTCCTCACGTTTTCTTAAAAATTTCCTTTTATTTGAAAATTATCATTTATTAAAGCCCTACTATCCAATTATTCCATAATAAGTGCAAATGAATCTAGAAAGTAGGGTTTTATTCTTCGGTTTCAAGTTTGGAGCAAAATTAGGGTTTTCGCGATTTTTGACCGGATGAATTTTCGGTACAGAGTAAGGATTAAATTTGGAGATTAAAAGTGACTTTTAAGTGAAAAATAATATGTGATTAGTAGCAATGATATAAGGTTAGTGAATGGGAATTAAAAACCCTAATACGTGTGTTTTTAAGAAAAACGGCGCGAACCGGCGGGTCCCGCGCACTACCGATTGAACGCACCACTTGACCACCACTTTCTTGCCATACAAGCTCATTAATATTTGAGCAATACATCTCCTAAATTCCAGCTAAGCCTGACCGAAATTAATGGCAGAAAATACAAGAAAGAAAAAGAAAATTTTACTTTGTAAGGTTTGTCACAAGTGTCACACCCTGAGTGGCCATTGACCAAGACAATTGTTCAACCTTCTTATCTCCAAATTGGCTTCATTCACCTTCATTTTTCTGCTGGAGAGCCGAGAGAGAGAGAGGGAAAGAACAAGAGAGGAACTCCTCCATTTCTTCTTGAATCAAGCTACAAAGTGAGAAAACAAAAGAAAGAAACCGATTAAACTTACCTTTGAGTGATTAGTTAGTGATTTGTGGTGAAATTTTTGAAAGAGAAAGCTTGGGCTACACTTAGTGAACTCTAGTCAAGGTAAGAAAGCTCATCTCTCTAAATTTTACTTTCAATCTTGTTAAATTAAGCTTAGCAACTTGATTTTGTGGTGGAATCATGGATATTATCATGTTTTGGAAGTTTTCCCCTTTTTATATGATGAACTAGGGCTTGAGGAATTTCTGCCCAATTTGTTGTATGATGTATATATATTGAAATTAAGGTTATAAGAGAGGCTTTGGTAGTGATTATACCAAGAAATTAAGGAAAGTTGCACTAAAAACTAAAAATTCCAGAATCTGGAAATTTTCCCCAACATTCTGTCCGAATTTGTAACTGTATGTTAGAGGCCGAATTGTCCTTAGGTCAAAGAAGGAAAGTTGTATAGAATGGTATTTTATAGGTGCCCACAAAATTTCAGCTTAATCGGAGCAACGTAGGTCGTTAAAAGTCCAAAATACCCTTACTATTTTAAGTTTTTCCCCAGCAGTCCGTTTCATCAGTTTGTCCAGTTTATCACGCTTTTCTACTAGGATCCGTACTGATTTAGCTTTACCAAAACATGAAAGTTGTAGTATTCTGAATTAGCTTTCAAACGCCTCTAAGAACACCTGAATCGGACTTTTGTAACCTGAGATATGACCATTACAGTACAATGCGGTTATACAGCCGACGAGTTAGATTTTAGTTCTGTAAATTAAGGATTTGACTAAGTTGCATTGGAAACTGGACTACGTGACCTTCATGAACATTGTAGCTCTGTGTCTTAGCTTCGAAACGGCATAAGTTGCGTCTCAATCCGATAAGCGTAGCCTCGGATATGTTATTTCCGCATCCACACGTCAAATCTGTCTTGTGCTAGATTGTATTTCAGCACTTGTTATTATTGTGATTCTTATTCTAATGATATGATAAGCCTATGGAACGGCTTTTGAATCGAATTATGATATGTGTGACTTTGGGTTGTGGTTGAGAAAAAATAATGAAGCCTAAATGGCTGAAAAATTAGGTAAACACAAAGGGCATGCTGCCCGAATTTACACTCGAGGACTAGAAAACTATATTTGCAACTTGAGTAAAGGTTAAGTGAATATCACTTGAACAAGCGGGAACCTTTGCTACTATGTTTATCAAGGGTTATATATTAGGACTTGGCTGAACTTGTACCCTTGAGGAAAAGGCATAATGACCAATGTAAACTTGTATTTCCTTGTACTTTCAACTCAAGTGTTGTTTCCAAGCATCTATGCTACAAAACCTTACGATTTGAAAAGCGAGCAAGTATTTCACGAGGGTCTTTCAAATGAATTTCAATTGGTCGATTCTTAATGAACGGAACGTTTAAGTTTCGAATCCTACTCGTGTTTCAAAGTTCTCAAATTGAATTTTTATCGCAGATCTGGACTCCAAACCTGAAGTATAACTGAACGTGAATACTAGAAGCACTATATCTTTTGGTGAGTGTTTTCAAATACCGAATTGCACTAGATACTTGAACTTGATACGTGACCAATATGAGTACATGTTATATACGTGAATTGATAGGGCAAGAGTGTACTTTATCGCACTTGCCCTTACGTGATATACTTGTTTATTGATTGCAATTGACTTGATATACTTGTTTATGAGGTGCGCACTTCCTGGAATTCCAGAAACCCTGTGACGAGTTACTCTAGTCGAGCCGGCAAGGGCTTGGTCGATTGGGTAACGAGCCCTGGGTCTCTTGCTTTGTCGAGTGGAGTGATATCTCCTCGACTAATCGGTATACTCGAGTATTACCACCCGTGTTTATTGAGGATTTTGGGCCCAGTAAGGGGTGTGAATGGTGGACGGAGAGTAGTGTAAGTGGTGTTCTACTGGATTGGTTCCTTTACTTGAAAGTTGACGGAGTGTCAACTACTACGTGATCAAGCTCCTGATGATGAATGGAAGTTGGCTCCTGAGAGCCATTCGTATCCTTATGCTTTGGAATGATTATTGCTTATTGGATTATTGTTGATTTTGAAAAACTTTTACACTCGCTCATTTTGAGATTGCTACTTGAAGTGTTATTGCTCACTGTTATGAACTCTTCATGCTCGTTACTTTGCTATATCGAAAATTTGTACTTGTAAATAATGGTCAATTTGCTATTTGGAACCTCACTGGGCTTTTAGCTCATACCACGCTATTTGTTCTCCTTACAGGGGGTACGAGCGAGGCATGAGACATGTAAAGACTAGCATAGCCTAGTTGTTTTTGACTTTTGACTTTTGACTTGTACTCGCGCTATTCCTCGAATGGAACATGTTGTACTTAGATTGTACACGTTTTGAACTAGTTTGGTGTATCGAGGCTTTGTACCTTGATTTGTATCAATGTAAATTATAAGTTTGAATTGTGGATGTTATTTATGGTTCATGGATGTGTGCACATGATTTGAGTGAGTGAGTCCTGGCGAGAGCTGGGCAGGCGGTCCACCAAACCCTTTGGTACGCCTCAGGGGGAGGTGGGGTCGTCACAGATGGTATCAGAGCTCCTATTGAGCTCGTGCCGGGAGAGGGTTCTCGGACTGTGGGGATTGACTTGTTAAGTGTGGAACAATTGTCTATTGTTGGAGACCTTAGTTACTTATGCCAGGTAGGAATCTCTAATATGGATGATTTACTCTTGGGACCGGCCGGCTCGAGGTGTGAATTGTCTTATTGTGGATTCTTGTACTTGGGTATCACATAGTGAAGAGCGTTAGAATAAGGGTCTGTATCTTGATTGCACTTGAGGTGAGTTTTGATGGAAAAGGTTAAAGCGTGGATGATTGTAACATTTAACCTTGTTATTGGACTGATCAAAGGGGTTTGCAATACTTGAACTGTCTGAGACAGACTAAAATAAGCTCATTTGGGACTTGAACTTGTTTTGGCGAGTGTGCTCTTACGTACATGTAATGGACCTGATTTGATTTTTATACATGAGTAATATGACCTATATGTGTATTTGAATTCGGTGACTGTTTGAGAATGTGAATTGCTGGGTATAGGCTAGTCGAGTGAGTTCTTATTCGTACCCGTGCTTCTTGAACTTGAAGTAATTGAATTTACTTTTGAACTTATATGTTTGAACCCTGCTTTGACCTTGCTTTTGAACTTATTCGTATTTGTGTGGCTGTAGACCAGCTACTACTCCTCTGTAGCGGTTGAACTAAAACTCTCTGGTGAGGCTTTGCCTGTTGTGTTTCCAAGCACCGCCAGGGGTAAAATTTTCGACTTGAGGCTGAGCCATGTTCTAAATTTTTCGAATATCTGAGACTTTACTTTCAACTCAGGGCTAGTTATGTGAATTGAGCCCTTTTTGCATGTTCTATTTGGTTATCTCTTAGCTCTTTACTAAATGATAAGGTCATATATAAGGGATTGGAGTGATTTCTAGTACCTGACTGACTTTGAAGGACTCTTAGTACCCGTTGGAATTTCGAGAGCGAAATTCTTTTAAGGAGGGGAGATTGTAACATCCCGAATATTAGGAGGTTGTTTGTGAAGAAAATATTAAAGTGTATTCCTTTGGGGTTTGATTTAAAACCTTATTTTGTTTTAAAAGACTAGAAACCCTAATATTTTAGTCAAAACCCTAGTTTACTTGTGACTAACCGGTTTTCCTAAATCTCTCCTATTTTAATTGAAACCCTAATTTTAATTACTGGAATTGGAAAATTCCTCACGTTTTCTTAAAAATTTCCTTTTATTTGAAAATTATCATTTATTAAAGCCCTACTATCCAATTATTCCATAATAAGTGCAAATGAATCTAGAAAGTAGGGTTTTATTCTTCGGTTTCAAGTTTGGAGCAAAATTAGGGTTTTCGCGATTTTTGACCGGATGAATTTTCGGTACAGAGTAAGGATTAAATTTGGAGATTAAAAGTGACTTTTAAGTGAAAAATAATATGTGATTAGTAGCAATGATATAAGGTTAGTGAATGGGAATTAAAAACCCTAATACGTGTGTTTTTAAGAAAAACGGCGCGAACCGGCGGGTCCCGCGCACTACCGATTGAACGCACCACTTGACCACCACTTTCTTGCCATACAAGCTCATTAATATTTGAGCAATACATCTCCTAAATTCCAGCTAAGCCTGACCGAAATTAATGGCAGAAAATACAAGAAAGAAAAAGAAAATTTTACTTTGTAAGGTTTGTCACAAGTGTCACACCCTGAGTGGCCATTGACCAAGACAATTGTTCAACCTTCTTATCTCCAAATTGGCTTCATTCACCTTCATTTTTCTGCTGGAGAGCCGAGAGAGAGAGAGGGAAAGAACAAGAGAGGAACTCCTCCATTTCTTCTTGAATCAAGCTACAAAGTGAGAAAACAAAAGAAAGAAACCGATTAAACTTACCTTTGAGTGATTAGTTAGTGATTTGTGGTGAAATTTTTGAAAGAGAAAGCTTGGGCTACACTTAGTGAACTCTAGTCAAGGTAAGAAAGCTCATCTCTCTAAATTTTACTTTCAATCTTGTTAAATTAAGCTTAGCAACTTGATTTTGTGGTGGAATCATGGATATTATCATGTTTTGGAAGTTTTCCCCTTTTTATATGATGAACTAGGGCTTGAGGAATTTCTGCCCAATTTGTTGTATGATGTATATATATTGAAATTAAGGTTATAAGAGAGGCTTTGGTAGTGATTATACCAAGAAATTAAGGAAAGTTGCACTAAAAACTAAAAATTCCAGAATCTGGAAATTTTCCCCAACATTCTGTCCGAATTTGTAACTGTATGTTAGAGGCCGAATTGTCCTTAGGTCAAAGAAGGAAAGTTGTATAGAATGGTATTTTATAGGTGCCCACAAAATTTCAGCTTAATCGGAGCAACGTAGGTCGTTAAAAGTCCAAAATACCCTTACTATTTTAAGTTTTTCCCCAGCAGTCCGTTTCATCAGTTTGTCCAGTTTATCACGCTTTTCTACTAGGATCCGTACTGATTTAGCTTTACCAAAACATGAAAGTTGTAGTATTCTGAATTAGCTTTCAAACGCCTCTAAGAACACCTGAATCGGACTTTTGTAACCTGAGATATGACCATTACAGTACAATGCGGTTATACAGCCGACGAGTTAGATTTTAGTTCTGTAAATTAAGGATTTGACTAAGTTGCATTGGAAACTGGACTACGTGACCTTCATGAACATTGTAGCTCTGTGTCTTAGCTTCGAAACGGCATAAGTTGCGCCTCAATCCGATAAGCGTAGCCTCGGATATGTTATTTCCGCATCCACACGTCAAATCTGTCTTGTGCTAGATTGTATTTCAGCACTTGTTATTATTGTGATTCTTATTCTAATGATATGATAAGCCTATGGAACGGCTTTTGAATCGAATTATGATATGTGTGACTTTGGGTTGTGGTTGAGAAAAAATAATGAAGCCTAAATGGCTGAAAAATTAGGTAAACACAAAGGGCATGCTGCCCGAATTTACACTCGAGGACTAGAAAACTATATTTGCAACTTGAGTAAAGGTTAAGTGAATATCACTTGAACAAGCGGGAACCTTTGCTACTATGTTTATCAAGGGTTATATATTAGGACTTGGCTGAACTTGTACCCTTGAGGAAAAGGCATAATGACCAATGTAAACTTGTATTTCCTTGTACTTTCAACTCAAGTGTTGTTTCCAAGCATCTATGCTACAAAACCTTACGATTTGAAAAGCGAGCAAGTATTTCACGAGGGTCTTTCAAATGAATTTCAATTGGTCGATTCTTAATGAACGGAACGTTTAAGTTTCGAATCCTACTCGTGTTTCAAAGTTCTCAAATTGAATTTTTATCGCAGATCTGGACTCCAAACCTGAAGTATAACTGAACGTGAATACTAGAAGCACTATATATTTTGGTGAGTGTTTTCAAATACCGAATTGCACTAGATACTTGAACTTGATACGTGACCAATATGAGTACATGTTATATACGTGAATTGATAGGGCAAGAGTGTACTTTATCGCACTTGCCCTTACGTGATATACTTGTTTATTGATTGCAATTGACTTGATATACTTGTTTATGAGGTGCGCACTTCCTGGAATTCCAGAAACCCTGTGACGAGTTACTCTAGTCGAGCCGGCAAGGGCTTGGTCGATTGGGTAACGAGCCCTGGGTCTCTTGCTTTGTCGAGTGGAGTGATATCTCCTCGACTAATCGGTATACTCGAGTATTACCACCCGTGTTTATTGAGGATTTTGGGCCCAGTAAGGGGTGTGAATGGTGGACGGAGAGTAGTGTAAGTGGTGTTCTACTGGATTGGTTCCTTTACTTGAAAGTTGACGGAGTGTCAACTACTACGTGATCAAGCTCCTGATGATGAATGGAAGTTGGCTCCTGAGAGCCATTCGTATCCTTATGCTTTGGAATGATTATTGCTTATTGGATTATTGTTGATTTTGAAAAACTTTTACACTCGCTCATTTTGAGATTGCTACTTGAAGTGTTATTGCTCACTGTTATGAACTCTTCATGCTCGTTACTTTGCTATATCGAAAATTTGTACTTGTAAATAATGGTCAATTTGCTATTTGGAACCTCACTGGGCTTTTAGCTCATACCACGCTATTTGTTCTACTTACAGGGGGTACGAGCGAGGCATGAGACATGTAAAGACTAGCATAGCCTAGTTGTTTTTGACTTTTGACTTTTGACTTGTACTCGCGCTATTCCTCGAATGGAACATGTTGTACTTAGATTGTACACGTTTTGAACTAGTTTGGTGTATCGAGGCTTTGTACCTTGATTTGTATCAATGTAAATTATAAGTTTGAATTGTGGATGTTATTTATGGTTCATGGATGTGTGCACATGATTTGAGTGAGTGAGTCCTGGCGAGAGCTGGGCAGGCGGTCCACCAAACCCTTTGGTACGCCTCAGGGGGAGGTGGGGTCGTCACAGATGGTATCAGAGCTCCTATTGAGCTCGTGCCGGGAGAGGGTTCTCGGACTGTGGGGATTGACTTGTTAAGTGTGGAACAATTGTCTATTGTTGGAGACCTTAGTTACTTATGCCAGGTAGGAATCTCTAATATGGATGATTTACTCTTGGGACCGGCCGGCTCGAGGTGTGAATTGTCTTATTGTGGATTCTTGTACTTGGGTATCACATAGTGAAGAGCGTTAGAATAAGGGTCTGTATCTTGATTGCACTTGAGGTGAGTTTTGATGGAAAAGGTTAAAGCGTGGATGATTGTAACATTTAACCTTGTTATTGGACTGATCAAAGGGGTTTGCAATACTTGAACTGTCTGAGACAGACTAAAATAAGCTCATTTGGGACTTGAACTTGTTTTGGCGAGTGTGCTCTTACGTACATGTAATGGACCTGATTTGATTTTTATACATGAGTAATATGACCTATATGTGTATTTGAATTCGGTGACTGTTTGAGAATGTGAATTGCTGGGTATAGGCTAGTCGAGTGAGTTCTTATTCGTACCCGTGCTTCTTGAACTTGAAGTAATTGAATTTACTTTTGAACTTATATGTTTGAACCCTGCTTTGACCTTGCTTTTGAACTTATTCGTATTTGTGTGGCTGTAGACCAGCTACTACTCCTCTGTAGCGGTTGAACTAAAACTCTCTGGTGAGGCTTTGCCTGTTGTGTTTCCAAGCACCGCCAGGGGTAAAATTTTCGACTTGAGGCTGAGCCATGTTCTAAATTTTTCGAATATCTGAGACTTTACTTTCAACTCAGGGCTAGTTATGTGAATTGAGCCCTTTTTGCATGTTCTATTTGGTTATCTCTTAGCTCTTTACTAAATGATAAGGTCATATATAAGGGATTGGAGTGATTTCTAGTACCTGACTGACTTTGAAGGACTCTTAGTACCCGTTGGAATTTCGAGAGCGAAATTCTTTTAAGGAGGGGAGATTGTAACATCCCGAATATTAGGAGGTTGTTTGTGAAGAAAATATTAAAGTGTATTCCTTTGGGGTTTGATTTAAAACCTTATTTTGTTTTAAAAGACTAGAAACCCTAATATTTTAGTCAAAACCCTAGTTTACTTGTGACTAACCGGTTTTCCTAAATCTCTCCTATTTTAATTGAAACCCTAATTTTAATTACTGGAATTGGAAAATTCCTCACGTTTTCTTAAAAATTTCCTTTTATTTGAAAATTATCATTTATTAAAGCCCTACTATCCAATTATTCCATAATAAGTGCAAATGAATCTAGAAAGTAGGGTTTTATTCTTCGGTTTCAAGTTTGGAGCAAAATTAGGGTTTTCGCGATTTTTGACCGGATGAATTTTCGGTACAGAGTAAGGATTAAATTTGGAGATTAAAAGTGACTTTTAAGTGAAAAATAATATGTGATTAGTAGCAATGATATAAGGTTAGTGAATGGGAATTAAAAACCCTAATACGTGTGTTTTTAAGAAAAACGGCGCGAACCGGCGGGTCCCGCGCACTACCGATTGAACGCACCACTTGACCACCACTTTCTTGCCATACAAGCTCATTAATATTTGAGCAATACATCTCCTAAATTCCAGCTAAGCCTGACCGAAATTAATGGCAGAAAATACAAGAAAGAAAAAGAAAATTTTACTTTGTAAGGTTTGTCACAAGTGTCACACCCTGAGTGGCCATTGACCAAGACAATTGTTCAACCTTCTTATCTCCAAATTGGCTTCATTCACCTTCATTTTTCTGCTGGAGAGCCGAGAGAGAGAGAGGGAAAGAACAAGAGAGGAACTCCTCCATTTCTTCTTGAATCAAGCTACAAAGTGAGAAAACAAAAGAAAGAAACCGATTAAACTTACCTTTGAGTGATTAGTTAGTGATTTGTGGTGAAATTTTTGAAAGAGAAAGCTTGGGCTACACTTAGTGAACTCTAGTCAAGGTAAGAAAGCTCATCTCTCTAAATTTTACTTTCAATCTTGTTAAATTAAGCTTAGCAACTTGATTTTGTGGTGGAATCATGGATATTATCATGTTTTGGAAGTTTTCCCCTTTTTATATGATGAACTAGGGCTTGAGGAATTTCTGCCCAATTTGTTGTATGATGTATATATATTGAAATTAAGGTTATAAGAGAGGCTTTGGTAGTGATTATACCAAGAAATTAAGGAAAGTTGCACTAAAAACTAAAAATTCCAGAATCTGGAAATTTTCCCCAACATTCTGTCCGAATTTGTAACTGTATGTTAGAGGCCGAATTGTCCTTAGGTCAAAGAAGGAAAGTTGTATAGAATGGTATTTTATAGGTGCCCACAAAATTTCAGCTTAATCGGAGCAACGTAGGTCGTTAAAAGTCCAAAATACCCTTACTATTTTAAGTTTTTCCCCAGCAGTCCGTTTCATCAGTTTGTCCAGTTTATCACGCTTTTCTACTAGGATCCGTACTGATTTAGCTTTACCAAAACATGAAAGTTGTAGTATTCTGAATTAGCTTTCAAACGCCTCTAAGAACACCTGAATCGGACTTTTGTAACCTGAGATATGACCATTACAGTACAATGCGGTTATACAGCCGACGAGTTAGATTTTAGTTCTGTAAATTAAGGATTTGACTAAGTTGCATTGGAAACTGGACTACGTGACCTTCATGAACATTGTAGCTCTGTGTCTTAGCTTCGAAACGGCATAAGTTGCGTCTCAATCCGATAAGCGTAGCCTCGGATATGTTATTTCCGCATCCACACGTCAAATCTGTCTTGTGCTAGATTGTATTTCAGCACTTGTTATTATTGTGATTCTTATTCTAATGATATGATAAGCCTATGGAACGGCTTTTGAATCGAATTATGATATGTGTGACTTTGGGTTGTGGTTGAGAAAAAATAATGAAGCCTAAATGGCTGAAAAATTAGGTAAACACAAAGGGCATGCTGCCCGAATTTACACTCGAGGACTAGAAAACTATATTTGCAACTTGAGTAAAGGTTAAGTGAATATCACTTGAACAAGCGGGAACCTTTGCTACTATGTTTATCAAGGGTTATATATTAGGACTTGGCTGAACTTGTACCCTTGAGGAAAAGGCATAATGACCAATGTAAACTTGTATTTCCTTGTACTTTCAACTCAAGTGTTGTTTCCAAGCATCTATGCTACAAAACCTTACGATTTGAAAAGCGAGCAAGTATTTCACGAGGGTCTTTCAAATGAATTTCAATTGGTCGATTCTTAATGAACGGAACGTTTAAGTTTCGAATCCTACTCGTGTTTCAAAGTTCTCAAATTGAATTTTTATCGCAGATCTGGACTCCAAACCTGAAGTATAACTGAACGTGAATACTAGAAGCACTATATATTTTGGTGAGTGTTTTCAAATACCGAATTGCACTAGATACTTGAACTTGATACGTGACCAATATGAGTACATGTTATATACGTGAATTGATAGGGCAAGAGTGTACTTTATCGCACTTGCCCTTACGTGATATACTTGTTTATTGATTGCAATTGACTTGATATACTTGTTTATGAGGTGCGCACTTCCTGGAATTCCAGAAACCCTGTGACGAGTTACTCTAGTCGAGCCGGCAAGGGCTTGGTCGATTGGGTAACGAGCCCTGGGTCTCTTGCTTTGTCGAGTGGAGTGATATCTCCTCGACTAATCGGTATACTCGAGTATTACCACCCGTGTTTATTGAGGATTTTGGGCCCAGTAAGGGGTGTGAATGGTGGACGGAGAGTAGTGTAAGTGGTGTTCTACTGGATTGGTTCCTTTACTTGAAAGTTGACGGAGTGTCAACTACTACGTGATCAAGCTCCTGATGATGAATGGAAGTTGGCTCCTGAGAGCCATTCGTATCCTTATGCTTTGGAATGATTATTGCTTATTGGATTATTGTTGATTTTGAAAAACTTTTACACTCGCTCATTTTGAGATTGCTACTTGAAGTGTTATTGCTCACTGTTATGAACTCTTCATGCTCGTTACTTTGCTATATCGAAAATTTGTACTTGTAAATAATGGTCAATTTGCTATTTGGAACCTCACTGGGCTTTTAGCTCATACCACGCTATTTGTTCTACTTACAGGGGGTACGAGCGAGGCATGAGACATGTAAAGACTAGCATAGCCTAGTTGTTTTTGACTTTTGACTTTTGACTTGTACTCGCGCTATTCCTCGAATGGAACATGTTGTACTTAGATTGTACACGTTTTGAACTAGTTTGGTGTATCGAGGCTTTGTACCTTGATTTGTATCAATGTAAATTATAAGTTTGAATTGTGGATGTTATTTATGGTTCATGGATGTGTGCACATGATTTGAGTGAGTGAGTCCTGGCGAGAGCTGGGCAGGCGGTCCACCAAACCCTTTGGTACGCCTCAGGGGGAGGTGGGGTCGTCACAGATGGTATCAGAGCTCCTATTGAGCTCGTGCCGGGAGAGGGTTCTCGGACTGTGGGGATTGACTTGTTAAGTGTGGAACAATTGTCTATTGTTGGAGACCTTAGTTACTTATGCCAGGTAGGAATCTCTAATATGGATGATTTACTCTTGGGACCGGCCGGCTCGAGGTGTGAATTGTCTTATTGTGGATTCTTGTACTTGGGTATCACATAGTGAAGAGCGTTAGAATAAGGGTCTGTATCTTGATTGCACTTGAGGTGAGTTTTGATGGAAAAGGTTAAAGCGTGGATGATTGTAACATTTAACCTTGTTATTGGACTGATCAAAGGGGTTTGCAATACTTGAACTGTCTGAGACAGACTAAAATAAGCTCATTTGGGACTTGAACTTGTTTTGGCGAGTGTGCTCTTACGTACATGTAATGGACCTGATTTGATTTTTATACATGAGTAATATGACCTATATGTGTATTTGAATTCGGTGACTGTTTGAGAATGTGAATTGCTGGGTATAGGCTAGTCGAGTGAGTTCTTATTCGTACCCGTGCTTCTTGAACTTGAAGTAATTGAATTTACTTTTGAACTTATATGTTTGAACCCTGCTTTGACCTTGCTTTTGAACTTATTCGTATTTGTGTGGCTGTAGACCAGCTACTACTCCTCTGTAGCGGTTGAACTAAAACTCTCTGGTGAGGCTTTGCCTGTTGTGTTTCCAAGCACCGCCAGGGGTAAAATTTTCGACTTGAGGCTGAGCCATGTTCTAAATTTTTCGAATATCTGAGACTTTACTTTCAACTCAGGGCTAGTTATGTGAATTGAGCCCTTTTTGCATGTTCTATTTGGTTATCTCTTAGCTCTTTACTAAATGATAAGGTCATATATAAGGGATTGGAGTGATTTCTAGTACCTGACTGACTTTGAAGGACTCTTAGTACCCGTTGGAATTTCGAGAGCGAAATTCTTTTAAGGAGGGGAGATTGTAACATCCCGAATATTAGGAGGTTGTTTGTGAAGAAAATATTAAAGTGTATTCCTTTGGGGTTTGATTTAAAACCTTATTTTGTTTTAAAAGACTAGAAACCCTAATATTTTAGTCAAAACCCTAGTTTACTTGTGACTAACCGGTTTTCCTAAATCTCTCCTATTTTAATTGAAACCCTAATTTTAATTACTGGAATTGGAAAATTCCTCACGTTTTCTTAAAAATTTCCTTTTATTTGAAAATTATCATTTATTAAAGCCCTACTATCCAATTATTCCATAATAAGTGCAAATGAATCTAGAAAGTAGGGTTTTATTCTTCGGTTTCAAGTTTGGAGCAAAATTAGGGTTTTCGCGATTTTTGACCGGATGAATTTTCGGTACAGAGTAAGGATTAAATTTGGAGATTAAAAGTGACTTTTAAGTGAAAAATAATATGTGATTAGTAGCAATGATATAAGGTTAGTGAATGGGAATTAAAAACCCTAATACGTGTGTTTTTAAGAAAAACGGCGCGAACCGGCGGGTCCCGCGCACTACCGATTGAACGCACCACTTGACCACCACTTTCTTGCCATACAAGCTCATTAATATTTGAGCAATACATCTCCTAAATTCCAGCTAAGCCTGACCGAAATTAATGGCAGAAAATACAAGAAAGAAAAAGAAAATTTTACTTTGTAAGGTTTGTCACAAGTGTCACACCCTGAGTGGCCATTGACCAAGACAATTGTTCAACCTTCTTATCTCCAAATTGGCTTCATTCACCTTCATTTTTCTGCTGGAGAGCCGAGAGAGAGAGAGGGAAAGAACAAGAGAGGAACTCCTCCATTTCTTCTTGAATCAAGCTACAAAGTGAGAAAACAAAAGAAAGAAACCGATTAAACTTACCTTTGAGTGATTAGTTAGTGATTTGTGGTGAAATTTTTGAAAGAGAAAGCTTGGGCTACACTTAGTGAACTCTAGTCAAGGTAAGAAAGCTCATCTCTCTAAATTTTACTTTCAATCTTGTTAAATTAAGCTTAGCAACTTGATTTTGTGGTGGAATCATGGATATTATCATGTTTTGGAAGTTTTCCCCTTTTTATATGATGAACTAGGGCTTGAGGAATTTCTGCCCAATTTGTTGTATGATGTATATATATTGAAATTAAGGTTATAAGAGAGGCTTTGGTAGTGATTATACCAAGAAATTAAGGAAAGTTGCACTAAAAACTAAAAATTCCAGAATCTGGAAATTTTCCCCAACATTCTGTCCGAATTTGTAACTGTATGTTAGAGGCCGAATTGTCCTTAGGTCAAAGAAGGAAAGTTGTATAGAATGGTATTTTATAGGTGCCCACAAAATTTCAGCTTAATCGGAGCAACGTAGGTCGTTAAAAGTCCAAAATACCCTTACTATTTTAAGTTTTTCCCCAGCAGTCCGTTTCATCAGTTTGTCCAGTTTATCACGCTTTTCTACTAGGATCCGTACTGATTTAGCTTTACCAAAACATGAAAGTTGTAGTATTCTGAATTAGCTTTCAAACGCCTCTAAGAACACCTGAATCGGACTTTTGTAACCTGAGATATGACCATTACAGTACAATGCGGTTATACAGCCGACGAGTTAGATTTTAGTTCTGTAAATTAAGGATTTGACTAAGTTGCATTGGAAACTGGACTACGTGACCTTCATGAACATTGTAGCTCTGTGTCTTAGCTTCGAAACGGCATAAGTTGCGTCTCAATCCGATAAGCGTAGCCTCGGATATGTTATTTCCGCATCCACACGTCAAATCTGTCTTGTGCTAGATTGTATTTCAGCACTTGTTATTATTGTGATTCTTATTCTAATGATATGATAAGCCTATGGAACGGCTTTTGAATCGAATTATGATATGTGTGACTTTGGGTTGTGGTTGAGAAAAAATAATGAAGCCTAAATGGCTGAAAAATTAGGTAAACACAAAGGGCATGCTGCCCGAATTTACACTCGAGGACTAGAAAACTATATTTGCAACTTGAGTAAAGGTTAAGTGAATATCACTTGAACAAGCGGGAACCTTTGCTACTATGTTTATCAAGGGTTATATATTAGGACTTGGCTGAACTTGTACCCTTGAGGAAAAGGCATAATGACCAATGTAAACTTGTATTTCCTTGTACTTTCAACTCAAGTGTTGTTTCCAAGCATCTATGCTACAAAACCTTACGATTTGAAAAGCGAGCAAGTATTTCACGAGGGTCTTTCAAATGAATTTCAATTGGTCGATTCTTAATGAACGGAACGTTTAAGTTTCGAATCCTACTCGTGTTTCAAAGTTCTCAAATTGAATTTTTATCGCAGATCTGGACTCCAAACCTGAAGTATAACTGAACGTGAATACTAGAAGCACTATATCTTTTGGTGAGTGTTTTCAAATACCGAATTGCACTAGATACTTGAACTTGATACGTGACCAATATGAGTACATGTTATATACGTGAATTGATAGGGCAAGAGTGTACTTTATCGCACTTGCCCTTACGTGATATACTTGTTTATTGATTGCAATTGACTTGATATACTTGTTTATGAGGTGCGCACTTCCTGGAATTCCAGAAACCCTGTGACGAGTTACTCTAGTCGAGCCGGCAAGGGCTTGGTCGATTGGGTAACGAGCCCTGGGTCTCTTGCTTTGTCGAGTGGAGTGATATCTCCTCGACTAATCGGTATACTCGAGTATTACCACCCGTGTTTATTGAGGATTTTGGGCCCAGTAAGGGGTGTGAATGGTGGACGGAGAGTAGTGTAAGTGGTGTTCTACTGGATTGGTTCCTTTACTTGAAAGTTGACGGAGTGTCAACTACTACGTGATCAAGCTCCTGATGATGAATGGAAGTTGGCTCCTGAGAGCCATTCGTATCCTTATGCTTTGGAATGATTATTGCTTATTGGATTATTGTTGATTTTGAAAAACTTTTACACTCGCTCATTTTGAGATTGCTACTTGAAGTGTTATTGCTCACTGTTATGAACTCTTCATGCTCGTTACTTTGCTATATCGAAAATTTGTACTTGTAAATAATGGTCAATTTGCTATTTGGAACCTCACTGGGCTTTTAGCTCATACCACGCTATTTGTTCTCCTTACAGGGGGTACGAGCGAGGCATGAGACATGTAAAGACTAGCATAGCCTAGTTGTTTTTGACTTTTGACTTTTGACTTGTACTCGCGCTATTCCTCGAATGGAACATGTTGTACTTAGATTGTACACGTTTTGAACTAGTTTGGTGTATCGAGGCTTTGTACCTTGATTTGTATCAATGTAAATTATAAGTTTGAATTGTGGATGTTATTTATGGTTCATGGATGTGTGCACATGATTTGAGTGAGTGAGTCCTGGCGAGAGCTGGGCAGGCGGTCCACCAAACCCTTTGGTACGCCTCAGGGGGAGGTGGGGTCGTCACAGATGGTATCAGAGCTCCTATTGAGCTCGTGCCGGGAGAGGGTTCTCGGACTGTGGGGATTGACTTGTTAAGTGTGGAACAATTGTCTATTGTTGGAGACCTTAGTTACTTATGCCAGGTAGGAATCTCTAATATGGATGATTTACTCTTGGGACCGGCCGGCTCGAGGTGTGAATTGTCTTATTGTGGATTCTTGTACTTGGGTATCACATAGTGAAGAGCGTTAGAATAAGGGTCTGTATCTTGATTGCACTTGAGGTGAGTTTTGATGGAAAAGGTTAAAGCGTGGATGATTGTAACATTTAACCTTGTTATTGGACTGATCAAAGGGGTTTGCAATACTTGAACTGTCTGAGACAGACTAAAATAAGCTCATTTGGGACTTGAACTTGTTTTGGCGAGTGTGCTCTTACGTACATGTAATGGACCTGATTTGATTTTTATACATGAGTAATATGACCTATATGTGTATTTGAATTCGGTGACTGTTTGAGAATGTGAATTGCTGGGTATAGGCTAGTCGAGTGAGTTCTTATTCGTACCCGTGCTTCTTGAACTTGAAGTAATTGAATTTACTTTTGAACTTATATGTTTGAACCCTGCTTTGACCTTGCTTTTGAACTTATTCGTATTTGTGTGGCTGTAGACCAGCTACTACTCCTCTGTAGCGGTTGAACTAAAACTCTCTGGTGAGGCTTTGCCTGTTGTGTTTCCAAGCACCGCCAGGGGTAAAATTTTCGACTTGAGGCTGAGCCATGTTCTAAATTTTTCGAATATCTGAGACTTTACTTTCAACTCAGGGCTAGTTATGTGAATTGAGCCCTTTTTGCATGTTCTATTTGGTTATCTCTTAGCTCTTTACTAAATGATAAGGTCATATATAAGGGATTGGAGTGATTTCTAGTACCTGACTGACTTTGAAGGACTCTTAGTACCCGTTGGAATTTCGAGAGCGAAATTCTTTTAAGGAGGGGAGATTGTAACATCCCGAATATTAGGAGGTTGTTTGTGAAGAAAATATTAAAGTGTATTCCTTTGGGGTTTGATTTAAAACCTTATTTTGTTTTAAAAGACTAGAAACCCTAATATTTTAGTCAAAACCCTAGTTTACTTGTGACTAACCGGTTTTCCTAAATCTCTCCTATTTTAATTGAAACCCTAATTTTAATTACTGGAATTGGAAAATTCCTCACGTTTTCTTAAAAATTTCCTTTTATTTGAAAATTATCATTTATTAAAGCCCTACTATCCAATTATTCCATAATAAGTGCAAATGAATCTAGAAAGTAGGGTTTTATTCTTCGGTTTCAAGTTTGGAGCAAAATTAGGGTTTTCGCGATTTTTGACCGGATGAATTTTCGGTACAGAGTAAGGATTAAATTTGGAGATTAAAAGTGACTTTTAAGTGAAAAATAATATGTGATTAGTAGCAATGATATAAGGTTAGTGAATGGGAATTAAAAACCCTAATACGTGTGTTTTTAAGAAAAACGGCGCGAACCGGCGGGTCCCGCGCACTACCGATTGAACGCACCACTTGACCACCACTTTCTTGCCATACAAGCTCATTAATATTTGAGCAATACATCTCCTAAATTCCAGCTAAGCCTGACCGAAATTAATGGCAGAAAATACAAGAAAGAAAAAGAAAATTTTACTTTGTAAGGTTTGTCACAAGTGTCACACCCTGAGTGGCCATTGACCAAGACAATTGTTCAACCTTCTTATCTCCAAATTGGCTTCATTCACCTTCATTTTTCTGCTGGAGAGCCGAGAGAGAGAGAGGGAAAGAACAAGAGAGGAACTCCTCCATTTCTTCTTGAATCAAGCTACAAAGTGAGAAAACAAAAGAAAGAAACCGATTAAACTTACCTTTGAGTGATTAGTTAGTGATTTGTGGTGAAATTTTTGAAAGAGAAAGCTTGGGCTACACTTAGTGAACTCTAGTCAAGGTAAGAAAGCTCATCTCTCTAAATTTTACTTTCAATCTTGTTAAATTAAGCTTAGCAACTTGATTTTGTGGTGGAATCATGGATATTATCATGTTTTGGAAGTTTTCCCCTTTTTATATGATGAACTAGGGCTTGAGGAATTTCTGCCCAATTTGTTGTATGATGTATATATATTGAAATTAAGGTTATAAGAGAGGCTTTGGTAGTGATTATACCAAGAAATTAAGGAAAGTTGCACTAAAAACTAAAAATTCCAGAATCTGGAAATTTTCCCCAACATTCTGTCCGAATTTGTAACTGTATGTTAGAGGCCGAATTGTCCTTAGGTCAAAGAAGGAAAGTTGTATAGAATGGTATTTTATAGGTGCCCACAAAATTTCAGCTTAATCGGAGCAACGTAGGTCGTTAAAAGTCCAAAATACCCTTACTATTTTAAGTTTTTCCCCAGCAGTCCGTTTCATCAGTTTGTCCAGTTTATCACGCTTTTCTACTAGGATCCGTACTGATTTAGCTTTACCAAAACATGAAAGTTGTAGTATTCTGAATTAGCTTTCAAACGCCTCTAAGAACACCTGAATCGGACTTTTGTAACCTGAGATATGACCATTACAGTACAATGCGGTTATACAGCCGACGAGTTAGATTTTAGTTCTGTAAATTAAGGATTTGACTAAGTTGCATTGGAAACTGGACTACGTGACCTTCATGAACATTGTAGCTCTGTGTCTTAGCTTCGAAACGGCATAAGTTGCGTCTCAATCCGATAAGCGTAGCCTCGGATATGTTATTTCCGCATCCACACGTCAAATCTGTCTTGTGCTAGATTGTATTTCAGCACTTGTTATTATTGTGATTCTTATTCTAATGATATGATAAGCCTATGGAACGGCTTTTGAATCGAATTATGATATGTGTGACTTTGGGTTGTGGTTGAGAAAAAATAATGAAGCCTAAATGGCTGAAAAATTAGGTAAACACAAAGGGCATGCTGCCCGAATTTACACTCGAGGACTAGAAAACTATATTTGCAACTTGAGTAAAGGTTAAGTGAATATCACTTGAACAAGCGGGAACCTTTGCTACTATGTTTATCAAGGGTTATATATTAGGACTTGGCTGAACTTGTACCCTTGAGGAAAAGGCATAATGACCAATGTAAACTTGTATTTCCTTGTACTTTCAACTCAAGTGTTGTTTCCAAGCATCTATGCTACAAAACCTTACGATTTGAAAAGCGAGCAAGTATTTCACGAGGGTCTTTCAAATGAATTTCAATTGGTCGATTCTTAATGAACGGAACGTTTAAGTTTCGAATCCTACTCGTGTTTCAAAGTTCTCAAATTGAATTTTTATCGCAGATCTGGACTCCAAACCTGAAGTATAACTGAACGTGAATACTAGAAGCACTATATCTTTTGGTGAGTGTTTTCAAATACCGAATTGCACTAGATACTTGAACTTGATACGTGACCAATATGAGTACATGTTATATACGTGAATTGATAGGGCAAGAGTGTACTTTATCGCACTTGCCCTTACGTGATATACTTGTTTATTGATTGCAATTGACTTGATATACTTGTTTATGAGGTGCGCACTTCCTGGAATTCCAGAAACCCTGTGACGAGTTACTCTAGTCGAGCCGGCAAGGGCTTGGTCGATTGGGTAACGAGCCCTGGGTCTCTTGCTTTGTCGAGTGGAGTGATATCTCCTCGACTAATCGGTATACTCGAGTATTACCACCCGTGTTTATTGAGGATTTTGGGCCCAGTAAGGGGTGTGAATGGTGGACGGAGAGTAGTGTAAGTGGTGTTCTACTGGATTGGTTCCTTTACTTGAAAGTTGACGGAGTGTCAACTACTACGTGATCAAGCTCCTGATGATGAATGGAAGTTGGCTCCTGAGAGCCATTCGTATCCTTATGCTTTGGAATGATTATTGCTTATTGGATTATTGTTGATTTTGAAAAACTTTTACACTCGCTCATTTTGAGATTGCTACTTGAAGTGTTATTGCTCACTGTTATGAACTCTTCATGCTCGTTACTTTGCTATATCGAAAATTTGTACTTGTAAATAATGGTCAATTTGCTATTTGGAACCTCACTGGGCTTTTAGCTCATACCACGCTATTTGTTCTCCTTACAGGGGGTACGAGCGAGGCATGAGACATGTAAAGACTAGCATAGCCTAGTTGTTTTTGACTTTTGACTTTTGACTTGTACTCGCGCTATTCCTCGAATGGAACATGTTGTACTTAGATTGTACACGTTTTGAACTAGTTTGGTGTATCGAGGCTTTGTACCTTGATTTGTATCAATGTAAATTATAAGTTTGAATTGTGGATGTTATTTATGGTTCATGGATGTGTGCACATGATTTGAGTGAGTGAGTCCTGGCGAGAGCTGGGCAGGCGGTCCACCAAACCCTTTGGTACGCCTCAGGGGGAGGTGGGGTCGTCACAGATGGTATCAGAGCTCCTATTGAGCTCGTGCCGGGAGAGGGTTCTCGGACTGTGGGGATTGACTTGTTAAGTGTGGAACAATTGTCTATTGTTGGAGACCTTAGTTACTTATGCCAGGTAGGAATCTCTAATATGGATGATTTACTCTTGGGACCGGCCGGCTCGAGGTGTGAATTGTCTTATTGTGGATTCTTGTACTTGGGTATCACATAGTGAAGAGCGTTAGAATAAGGGTCTGTATCTTGATTGCACTTGAGGTGAGTTTTGATGGAAAAGGTTAAAGCGTGGATGATTGTAACATTTAACCTTGTTATTGGACTGATCAAAGGGGTTTGCAATACTTGAACTGTCTGAGACAGACTAAAATAAGCTCATTTGGGACTTGAACTTGTTTTGGCGAGTGTGCTCTTACGTACATGTAATGGACCTGATTTGATTTTTATACATGAGTAATATGACCTATATGTGTATTTGAATTCGGTGACTGTTTGAGAATGTGAATTGCTGGGTATAGGCTAGTCGAGTGAGTTCTTATTCGTACCCGTGCTTCTTGAACTTGAAGTAATTGAATTTACTTTTGAACTTATATGTTTGAACCCTGCTTTGACCTTGCTTTTGAACTTATTCGTATTTGTGTGGCTGTAGACCAGCTACTACTCCTCTGTAGCGGTTGAACTAAAACTCTCTGGTGAGGCTTTGCCTGTTGTGTTTCCAAGCACCGCCAGGGGTAAAATTTTCGACTTGAGGCTGAGCCATGTTCTAAATTTTTCGAATATCTGAGACTTTACTTTCAACTCAGGGCTAGTTATGTGAATTGAGCCCTTTTTGCATGTTCTATTTGGTTATCTCTTAGCTCTTTACTAAATGATAAGGTCATATATAAGGGATTGGAGTGATTTCTAGTACCTGACTGACTTTGAAGGACTCTTAGTACCCGTTGGAATTTCGAGAGCGAAATTCTTTTAAGGAGGGGAGATTGTAACATCCCGAATATTAGGAGGTTGTTTGTGAAGAAAATATTAAAGTGTATTCCTTTGGGGTTTGATTTAAAACCTTATTTTGTTTTAAAAGACTAGAAACCCTAATATTTTAGTCAAAACCCTAGTTTACTTGTGACTAACCGGTTTTCCTAAATCTCTCCTATTTTAATTGAAACCCTAATTTTAATTACTGGAATTGGAAAATTCCTCACGTTTTCTTAAAAATTTCCTTTTATTTGAAAATTATCATTTATTAAAGCCCTACTATCCAATTATTCCATAATAAGTGCAAATGAATCTAGAAAGTAGGGTTTTATTCTTCGGTTTCAAGTTTGGAGCAAAATTAGGGTTTTCGCGATTTTTGACCGGATGAATTTTCGGTACAGAGTAAGGATTAAATTTGGAGATTAAAAGTGACTTTTAAGTGAAAAATAATATGTGATTAGTAGCAATGATATAAGGTTAGTGAATGGGAATTAAAAACCCTAATACGTGTGTTTTTAAGAAAAACGGCGCGAACCGGCGGGTCCCGCGCACTACCGATTGAACGCACCACTTGACCACCACTTTCTTGCCATACAAGCTCATTAATATTTGAGCAATACATCTCCTAAATTCCAGCTAAGCCTGACCGAAATTAATGGCAGAAAATACAAGAAAGAAAAAGAAAATTTTACTTTGTAAGGTTTGTCACAAGTGTCACACCCTGAGTGGCCATTGACCAAGACAATTGTTCAACCTTCTTATCTCCAAATTGGCTTCATTCACCTTCATTTTTCTGCTGGAGAGCCGAGAGAGAGAGAGGGAAAGAACAAGAGAGGAACTCCTCCATTTCTTCTTGAATCAAGCTACAAAGTGAGAAAACAAAAGAAAGAAACCGATTAAACTTACCTTTGAGTGATTAGTTAGTGATTTGTGGTGAAATTTTTGAAAGAGAAAGCTTGGGCTACACTTAGTGAACTCTAGTCAAGGTAAGAAAGCTCATCTCTCTAAATTTTACTTTCAATCTTGTTAAATTAAGCTTAGCAACTTGATTTTGTGGTGGAATCATGGATATTATCATGTTTTGGAAGTTTTCCCCTTTTTATATGATGAACTAGGGCTTGAGGAATTTCTGCCCAATTTGTTGTATGATGTATATATATTGAAATTAAGGTTATAAGAGAGGCTTTGGTAGTGATTATACCAAGAAATTAAGGAAAGTTGCACTAAAAACTAAAAATTCCAGAATCTGGAAATTTTCCCCAACATTCTGTCCGAATTTGTAACTGTATGTTAGAGGCCGAATTGTCCTTAGGTCAAAGAAGGAAAGTTGTATAGAATGGTATTTTATAGGTGCCCACAAAATTTCAGCTTAATCGGAGCAACGTAGGTCGTTAAAAGTCCAAAATACCCTTACTATTTTAAGTTTTTCCCCAGCAGTCCGTTTCATCAGTTTGTCCAGTTTATCACGCTTTTCTACTAGGATCCGTACTGATTTAGCTTTACCAAAACATGAAAGTTGTAGTATTCTGAATTAGCTTTCAAACGCCTCTAAGAACACCTGAATCGGACTTTTGTAACCTGAGATATGACCATTACAGTACAATGCGGTTATACAGCCGACGAGTTAGATTTTAGTTCTGTAAATTAAGGATTTGACTAAGTTGCATTGGAAACTGGACTACGTGACCTTCATGAACATTGTAGCTCTGTGTCTTAGCTTCGAAACGGCATAAGTTGCGTCTCAATCCGATAAGCGTAGCCTCGGATATGTTATTTCCGCATCCACACGTCAAATCTGTCTTGTGCTAGATTGTATTTCAGCACTTGTTATTATTGTGATTCTTATTCTAATGATATGATAAGCCTATGGAACGGCTTTTGAATCGAATTATGATATGTGTGACTTTGGGTTGTGGTTGAGAAAAAATAATGAAGCCTAAATGGCTGAAAAATTAGGTAAACACAAAGGGCATGCTGCCCGAATTTACACTCGAGGACTAGAAAACTATATTTGCAACTTGAGTAAAGGTTAAGTGAATATCACTTGAACAAGCGGGAACCTTTGCTACTATGTTTATCAAGGGTTATATATTAGGACTTGGCTGAACTTGTACCCTTGAGGAAAAGGCATAATGACCAATGTAAACTTGTATTTCCTTGTACTTTCAACTCAAGTGTTGTTTCCAAGCATCTATGCTACAAAACCTTACGATTTGAAAAGCGAGCAAGTATTTCACGAGGGTCTTTCAAATGAATTTCAATTGGTCGATTCTTAATGAACGGAACGTTTAAGTTTCGAATCCTACTCGTGTTTCAAAGTTCTCAAATTGAATTTTTATCGCAGATCTGGACTCCAAACCTGAAGTATAACTGAACGTGAATACTAGAAGCACTATATCTTTTGGTGAGTGTTTTCAAATACCGAATTGCACTAGATACTTGAACTTGATACGTGACCAATATGAGTACATGTTATATACGTGAATTGATAGGGCAAGAGTGTACTTTATCGCACTTGCCCTTACGTGATATACTTGTTTATTGATTGCAATTGACTTGATATACTTGTTTATGAGGTGCGCACTTCCTGGAATTCCAGAAACCCTGTGACGAGTTACTCTAGTCGAGCCGGCAAGGGCTTGGTCGATTGGGTAACGAGCCCTGGGTCTCTTGCTTTGTCGAGTGGAGTGATATCTCCTCGACTAATCGGTATACTCGAGTATTACCACCCGTGTTTATTGAGGATTTTGGGCCCAGTAAGGGGTGTGAATGGTGGACGGAGAGTAGTGTAAGTGGTGTTCTACTGGATTGGTTCCTTTACTTGAAAGTTGACGGAGTGTCAACTACTACGTGATCAAGCTCCTGATGATGAATGGAAGTTGGCTCCTGAGAGCCATTCGTATCCTTATGCTTTGGAATGATTATTGCTTATTGGATTATTGTTGATTTTGAAAAACTTTTACACTCGCTCATTTTGAGATTGCTACTTGAAGTGTTATTGCTCACTGTTATGAACTCTTCATGCTCGTTACTTTGCTATATCGAAAATTTGTACTTGTAAATAATGGTCAATTTGCTATTTGGAACCTCACTGGGCTTTTAGCTCATACCACGCTATTTGTTCTACTTACAGGGGGTACGAGCGAGGCATGAGACATGTAAAGACTAGCATAGCCTAGTTGTTTTTGACTTTTGACTTTTGACTTGTACTCGCGCTATTCCTCGAATGGAACATGTTGTACTTAGATTGTACACGTTTTGAACTAGTTTGGTGTATCGAGGCTTTGTACCTTGATTTGTATCAATGTAAATTATAAGTTTGAATTGTGGATGTTATTTATGGTTCATGGATGTGTGCACATGATTTGAGTGAGTGAGTCCTGGCGAGAGCTGGGCAGGCGGTCCACCAAACCCTTTGGTACGCCTCAGGGGGAGGTGGGGTCGTCACAGATGGTATCAGAGCTCCTATTGAGCTCGTGCCGGGAGAGGGTTCTCGGACTGTGGGGATTGACTTGTTAAGTGTGGAACAATTGTCTATTGTTGGAGACCTTAGTTACTTATGCCAGGTAGGAATCTCTAATATGGATGATTTACTCTTGGGACCGGCCGGCTCGAGGTGTGAATTGTCTTATTGTGGATTCTTGTACTTGGGTATCACATAGTGAAGAGCGTTAGAATAAGGGTCTGTATCTTGATTGCACTTGAGGTGAGTTTTGATGGAAAAGGTTAAAGCGTGGATGATTGTAACATTTAACCTTGTTATTGGACTGATCAAAGGGGTTTGCAATACTTGAACTGTCTGAGACAGACTAAAATAAGCTCATTTGGGACTTGAACTTGTTTTGGCGAGTGTGCTCTTACGTACATGTAATGGACCTGATTTGATTTTTATACATGAGTAATATGACCTATATGTGTATTTGAATTCGGTGACTGTTTGAGAATGTGAATTGCTGGGTATAGGCTAGTCGAGTGAGTTCTTATTCGTACCCGTGCTTCTTGAACTTGAAGTAATTGAATTTACTTTTGAACTTATATGTTTGAACCCTGCTTTGACCTTGCTTTTGAACTTATTCGTATTTGTGTGGCTGTAGACCAGCTACTACTCCTCTGTAGCGGTTGAACTAAAACTCTCTGGTGAGGCTTTGCCTGTTGTGTTTCCAAGCACCGCCAGGGGTAAAATTTTCGACTTGAGGCTGAGCCATGTTCTAAATTTTTCGAATATCTGAGACTTTACTTTCAACTCAGGGCTAGTTATGTGAATTGAGCCCTTTTTGCATGTTCTATTTGGTTATCTCTTAGCTCTTTACTAAATGATAAGGTCATATATAAGGGATTGGAGTGATTTCTAGTACCTGACTGACTTTGAAGGACTCTTAGTACCCGTTGGAATTTCGAGAGCGAAATTCTTTTAAGGAGGGGAGATTGTAACATCCCGAATATTAGGAGGTTGTTTGTGAAGAAAATATTAAAGTGTATTCCTTTGGGGTTTGATTTAAAACCTTATTTTGTTTTAAAAGACTAGAAACCCTAATATTTTAGTCAAAACCCTAGTTTACTTGTGACTAACCGGTTTTCCTAAATCTCTCCTATTTTAATTGAAACCCTAATTTTAATTACTGGAATTGGAAAATTCCTCACGTTTTCTTAAAAATTTCCTTTTATTTGAAAATTATCATTTATTAAAGCCCTACTATCCAATTATTCCATAATAAGTGCAAATGAATCTAGAAAGTAGGGTTTTATTCTTCGGTTTCAAGTTTGGAGCAAAATTAGGGTTTTCGCGATTTTTGACCGGATGAATTTTCGGTACAGAGTAAGGATTAAATTTGGAGATTAAAAGTGACTTTTAAGTGAAAAATAATATGTGATTAGTAGCAATGATATAAGGTTAGTGAATGGGAATTAAAAACCCTAATACGTGTGTTTTTAAGAAAAACGGCGCGAACCGGCGGGTCCCGCGCACTACCGATTGAACGCACCACTTGACCACCACTTTCTTGCCATACAAGCTCATTAATATTTGAGCAATACATCTCCTAAATTCCAGCTAAGCCTGACCGAAATTAATGGCAGAAAATACAAGAAAGAAAAAGAAAATTTTACTTTGTAAGGTTTGTCACAAGTGTCACACCCTGAGTGGCCATTGACCAAGACAATTGTTCAACCTTCTTATCTCCAAATTGGCTTCATTCACCTTCATTTTTCTGCTGGAGAGCCGAGAGAGAGAGAGGGAAAGAACAAGAGAGGAACTCCTCCATTTCTTCTTGAATCAAGCTACAAAGTGAGAAAACAAAAGAAAGAAACCGATTAAACTTACCTTTGAGTGATTAGTTAGTGATTTGTGGTGAAATTTTTGAAAGAGAAAGCTTGGGCTACACTTAGTGAACTCTAGTCAAGGTAAGAAAGCTCATCTCTCTAAATTTTACTTTCAATCTTGTTAAATTAAGCTTAGCAACTTGATTTTGTGGTGGAATCATGGATATTATCATGTTTTGGAAGTTTTCCCCTTTTTATATGATGAACTAGGGCTTGAGGAATTTCTGCCCAATTTGTTGTATGATGTATATATATTGAAATTAAGGTTATAAGAGAGGCTTTGGTAGTGATTATACCAAGAAATTAAGGAAAGTTGCACTAAAAACTAAAAATTCCAGAATCTGGAAATTTTCCCCAACATTCTGTCCGAATTTGTAACTGTATGTTAGAGGCCGAATTGTCCTTAGGTCAAAGAAGGAAAGTTGTATAGAATGGTATTTTATAGGTGCCCACAAAATTTCAGCTTAATCGGAGCAACGTAGGTCGTTAAAAGTCCAAAATACCCTTACTATTTTAAGTTTTTCCCCAGCAGTCCGTTTCATCAGTTTGTCCAGTTTATCACGCTTTTCTACTAGGATCCGTACTGATTTAGCTTTACCAAAACATGAAAGTTGTAGTATTCTGAATTAGCTTTCAAACGCCTCTAAGAACACCTGAATCGGACTTTTGTAACCTGAGATATGACCATTACAGTACAATGCGGTTATACAGCCGACGAGTTAGATTTTAGTTCTGTAAATTAAGGATTTGACTAAGTTGCATTGGAAACTGGACTACGTGACCTTCATGAACATTGTAGCTCTGTGTCTTAGCTTCGAAACGGCATAAGTTGCGTCTCAATCCGATAAGCGTAGCCTCGGATATGTTATTTCCGCATCCACACGTCAAATCTGTCTTGTGCTAGATTGTATTTCAGCACTTGTTATTATTGTGATTCTTATTCTAATGATATGATAAGCCTATGGAACGGCTTTTGAATCGAATTATGATATGTGTGACTTTGGGTTGTGGTTGAGAAAAAATAATGAAGCCTAAATGGCTGAAAAATTAGGTAAACACAAAGGGCATGCTGCCCGAATTTACACTCGAGGACTAGAAAACTATATTTGCAACTTGAGTAAAGGTTAAGTGAATATCACTTGAACAAGCGGGAACCTTTGCTACTATGTTTATCAAGGGTTATATATTAGGACTTGGCTGAACTTGTACCCTTGAGGAAAAGGCATAATGACCAATGTAAACTTGTATTTCCTTGTACTTTCAACTCAAGTGTTGTTTCCAAGCATCTATGCTACAAAACCTTACGATTTGAAAAGCGAGCAAGTATTTCACGAGGGTCTTTCAAATGAATTTCAATTGGTCGATTCTTAATGAACGGAACGTTTAAGTTTCGAATCCTACTCGTGTTTCAAAGTTCTCAAATTGAATTTTTATCGCAGATCTGGACTCCAAACCTGAAGTATAACTGAACGTGAATACTAGAAGCACTATATCTTTTGGTGAGTGTTTTCAAATACCGAATTGCACTAGATACTTGAACTTGATACGTGACCAATATGAGTACATGTTATATACGTGAATTGATAGGGCAAGAGTGTACTTTATCGCACTTGCCCTTACGTGATATACTTGTTTATTGATTGCAATTGACTTGATATACTTGTTTATGAGGTGCGCACTTCCTGGAATTCCAGAAACCCTGTGACGAGTTACTCTAGTCGAGCCGGCAAGGGCTTGGTCGATTGGGTAACGAGCCCTGGGTCTCTTGCTTTGTCGAGTGGAGTGATATCTCCTCGACTAATCGGTATACTCGAGTATTACCACCCGTGTTTATTGAGGATTTTGGGCCCAGTAAGGGGTGTGAATGGTGGACGGAGAGTAGTGTAAGTGGTGTTCTACTGGATTGGTTCCTTTACTTGAAAGTTGACGGAGTGTCAACTACTACGTGATCAAGCTCCTGATGATGAATGGAAGTTGGCTCCTGAGAGCCATTCGTATCCTTATGCTTTGGAATGATTATTGCTTATTGGATTATTGTTGATTTTGAAAAACTTTTACACTCGCTCATTTTGAGATTGCTACTTGAAGTGTTATTGCTCACTGTTATGAACTCTTCATGCTCGTTACTTTGCTATATCGAAAATTTGTACTTGTAAATAATGGTCAATTTGCTATTTGGAACCTCACTGGGCTTTTAGCTCATACCACGCTATTTGTTCTCCTTACAGGGGGTACGAGCGAGGCATGAGACATGTAAAGACTAGCATAGCCTAGTTGTTTTTGACTTTTGACTTTTGACTTGTACTCGCGCTATTCCTCGAATGGAACATGTTGTACTTAGATTGTACACGTTTTGAACTAGTTTGGTGTATCGAGGCTTTGTACCTTGATTTGTATCAATGTAAATTATAAGTTTGAATTGTGGATGTTATTTATGGTTCATGGATGTGTGCACATGATTTGAGTGAGTGAGTCCTGGCGAGAGTTGGGCAGGCGGTCCACCAAACCCTTTGGTACGCCTCAGGGGGAGGTGGGGTCGTCACAGATGGTATCAGAGCTCCTATTGAGCTCGTGCCGGGAGAGGGTTCTCGGACTGTGGGGATTGACTTGTTAAGTGTGGAACAATTGTCTATTGTTGGAGACCTTAGTTACTTATGCCAGGTAGGAATCTCTAATATGGATGATTTACTCTTGGGACCGGCCGGCTCGAGGTGTGAATTGTCTTATTGTGGATTCTTGTACTTGGGTATCACATAGTGAAGAGCGTTAGAATAAGGGTCTGTATCTTGATTGCACTTGAGGTGAGTTTTGATGGAAAAGGTTAAAGCGTGGATGATTGTAACATTTAACCTTGTTATTGGACTGATCAAAGGGGTTTGCAATACTTGAACTGTCTGAGACAGACTAAAATAAGCTCATTTGGGACTTGAACTTGTTTTGGCGAGTGTGCTCTTACGTACATGTAATGGACCTGATTTGATTTTTATACATGAGTAATATGACCTATATGTGTATTTGAATTCGGTGACTGTTTGAGAATGTGAATTGCTGGGTATAGGCTAGTCGAGTGAGTTCTTATTCGTACCCGTGCTTCTTGAACTTGAAGTAATTGAATTTACTTTTGAACTTATATGTTTGAACCCTGCTTTGACCTTGCTTTTGAACTTATTCGTATTTGTGTGGCTGTAGACCAGCTACTACTCCTCTGTAGCGGTTGAACTAAAACTCTCTGGTGAGGCTTTGCCTGTTGTGTTTCCAAGCACCGCCAGGGGTAAAATTTTCGACTTGAGGCTGAGCCATGTTCTAAATTTTTCGAATATCTGAGACTTTACTTTCAACTCAGGGCTAGTTATGTGAATTGAGCCCTTTTTGCATGTTCTATTTGGTTATCTCTTAGCTCTTTACTAAATGATAAGGTCATATATAAGGGATTGGAGTGATTTCTAGTACCTGACTGACTTTGAAGGACTCTTAGTACCCGTTGGAATTTCGAGAGCGAAATTCTTTTAAGGAGGGGAGATTGTAACATCCCGAATATTAGGAGGTTGTTTGTGAAGAAAATATTAAAGTGTATTCCTTTGGGGTTTGATTTAAAACCTTATTTTGTTTTAAAAGACTAGAAACCCTAATATTTTAGTCAAAACCCTAGTTTACTTGTGACTAACCGGTTTTCCTAAATCTCTCCTATTTTAATTGAAACCCTAATTTTAATTACTGGAATTGGAAAATTCCTCACGTTTTCTTAAAAATTTCCTTTTATTTGAAAATTATCATTTATTAAAGCCCTACTATCCAATTATTCCATAATAAGTGCAAATGAATCTAGAAAGTAGGGTTTTATTCTTCGGTTTCAAGTTTGGAGCAAAATTAGGGTTTTCGCGATTTTTGACCGGATGAATTTTCGGTACAGAGTAAGGATTAAATTTGGAGATTAAAAGTGACTTTTAAGTGAAAAATAATATGTGATTAGTAGCAATGATATAAGGTTAGTGAATGGGAATTAAAAACCCTAATACGTGTGTTTTTAAGAAAAACGGCGCGAACCGGCGGGTCCCGCGCACTACCGATTGAACGCACCACTTGACCACCACTTTCTTGCCATACAAGCTCATTAATATTTGAGCAATACATCTCCTAAATTCCAGCTAAGCCTGACCGAAATTAATGGCAGAAAATACAAGAAAGAAAAAGAAAATTTTACTTTGTAAGGTTTGTCACAAGTGTCACACCCTGAGTGGCCATTGACCAAGACAATTGTTCAACCTTCTTATCTCCAAATTGGCTTCATTCACCTTCATTTTTCTGCTGGAGAGCCGAGAGAGAGAGAGGGAAAGAACAAGAGAGGAACTCCTCCATTTCTTCTTGAATCAAGCTACAAAGTGAGAAAACAAAAGAAAGAAACCGATTAAACTTACCTTTGAGTGATTAGTTAGTGATTTGTGGTGAAATTTTTGAAAGAGAAAGCTTGGGCTACACTTAGTGAACTCTAGTCAAGGTAAGAAAGCTCATCTCTCTAAATTTTACTTTCAATCTTGTTAAATTAAGCTTAGCAACTTGATTTTGTGGTGGAATCATGGATATTATCATGTTTTGGAAGTTTTCCCCTTTTTATATGATGAACTAGGGTTTGAGGAATTTCTGCCCAATTTGTTGTATGATGTATATATATTGAAATTAAGGTTATAAGAGAGGCTTTGGTAGTGATTATACCAAGAAATTAAGGAAAGTTGCACTAAAAACTAAAAATTCCAGAATCTGGAAATTTTCCCCAACATTCTGTCCGAATTTGTAACTGTATGTTAGAGGCCGAATTGTCCTTAGGTCAAAGAAGGAAAGTTGTATAGAATGGTATTTTATAGGTGCCCACAAAATTTCAGCTTAATCGGAGCAACGTAGTTCATTAAAAGTCCAAAATACCCTTACTATTTTAAGTTTTTCCCCAGCAGTCCGTTTCATCAGTTTGTCCAGTTTATCACGCTTTTCTACTAGGATCCGTACTGATTTAGCTTTACCAAAACATGAAAGTTGTAGTATTCTGACTTAGCTTTCAAACGCCTCTAAGAACACCTGAATCGGACTTTTGTAACCTGAGATATGACCATTACAGTACAATGCGGTTATACAGCCGACGAGTTAGATTTGGTGAGTGCTTTCAAATACCGAATTGCACTAGATACTTGAACTTGATACGTGACCAATATGAGTACATGTTATATACGTGAATTGATAGGGCAAGAGTGTACTTTATCGCACTTGCCCTTACGTGATATACTTGTTTATTGATTGCAATTGACTTGATATACTTGTTTATGAGGTGCGCACTTCCTGGAATTCCAGAAACCCTGTGACGAGTTACTCTAGTCGAGCCGGCAAGGGCTTGGTCGATTGGGTAACGAGCCCTGGGTCTCTTGCTTTGTCGAGTGGAGTGATATCTCCTCGACTAATCGGTATACTCGAGTATTACCACCCGTGTTTATTGAGGATTTTGGGCCCAGTAGGGGGTGTGAATGGTGGACGGAGAGTAGTGTAAGTGGTGTTCTACTGGATTGGTTCCTTTACTTGATAGTTGACGGAGTGTCAACTACTACGTGATCAAGCTCCTGATGATGAATGGAAGTTGGCTCCTGAGAGCCATTCGTATCCTTATGCTTTGGAATGATTATTGCTTATTGGATTTTTGTTGATTTTGAAAAACTTTTACACTCGCTCATTTTGAGATTGCTACTTGAAGTGTTATTGCTCACTGTTATGAACTCTTCATGCTCGTTACTTTGCTATATCGAAAATTTGTACTTGTAAATAATGGTCAATTTGCTATTTGGAACCTCACTGGGCTTTTAGCTCATACCACGCTATTTGTTCTACTTACAGGGGGTACGAGCGAGGCATGAGACATGTAAAGACTAGCATAGCCTAGTTGTTTTTGACTTTTGACTTTTGACTTGTACTCGCGCTATTCCTCGAATGGAACATGTTGTACTTAGATTGTACACGTTTTGAACTAGTTTGGTGTATCGAGGCTTTGTACCTTGATTTGTATCAATGTAAATTATAAGTTTGAATTGTGGATGTTATTTATGGTTCATGGATGTGTGCACATGATTTGAGTGAGTGAGTCCTGACGAGAGTTGGGCAGGCGGTCCACCAAACCCTTTGGTACGCCTCAGGGGGAGGTGGGGTCGTCACAGATGGTATCAGAGCTCCTATTGAGCTCGTGCCGGGAGAGGGTTCTCGGACTGTGGGGATTGACTTGTTAAGTGTGGAACAATTGTCTATTGTTGGAGACCTTAGTTACTTATGCCAGGTAGGAATCTCTAATATGGATGATTTACTCTTGGGACCGGCCTGCTCGAGCTGTGAATTGTCTTATTGTGGATTCTTGTACTTGGGTATCACATAGTCAAGAGCGTTAGAATAAGGGTCTGTATCTTGATTGCACTTGAGGTGAGTTTTGATGGAAAAGGTTAAAGCGTGGATGATTGTAACATTTAACCTTGTTATTGGACTGATCAAAGGGGTTTGCAATACTTGAACTGTCTGAGACAGACTAAAATAAGCTCATTTGGGACTTGAACTTGTTTTGGCGAGTGTGCTCTTACGTACATGTAATGGACCTGATTTGATTTTTATGCATGAGTAATATGACCTATATGTGTATTTGAATTCGGTGACTGTTTGAGAATGTGAATTGCTGGGTATAGGCTAGTCGAGTGAGTTCTTATTCGTACCCGTGCTTCTTGAACTTGAAGTAATTGAATTTACTTTTGAACTTATATGTTTGAACCCTGCTTTGACCTTGCTTTTGAACTTATTCGTATTTGTGTGGCTGTAGACCAGCTACTACTCCTCTGTAGCGGTTGAACTAAAACTCTCTGGTGAGGCTTTGCCTGTTGTGTTTCCAAGCACCGCCAGGGGTAAAATTTTCGACTTGAGGCTGAGCCATGTTCTAAATTTTTCGAATATCTGAGACTTTACTTTCAACTCAGGGCTAGTTATGTGAATTGAGCCCTTTTTGCATGTTCTATTTGGTTATCTCTTAGCTCTTTACTAAATGATAAGGTCATATATAAGGGATTGTAGTGATTTCTAGTACCTGACTGACTTTGAAGGACTCTTAGTACCCGTTGGAATTTCGAGAGCGAAATTCTTTTAAGGAGGGGAGATTGTAACATCCCGAATATTAGGAGGTTGTTTGTGAAGAAAATATTAAAGTGTATTCCTTTGGGGTTTGATTTAAAACCTTATTTTGTTTTAAAAGACTAGAAACCCTAATATTTTAGTCAAAACCCTAGTTTACTTGTGACTAACCGGTTTTCCTAAATCTCTCCTATTTTAATTGAAACCCTAATTTTAATTACTGGAATTGGGAAATTCCTCACGTTTTCTTAAAAATTTCCTTTTATTTGAAAATTATCATTTATTAAAGCCCTACTATCCAATTATTCCATAATAAGTGCAAATGAATCTAGAAAGTAGGGTTTTATTCTTCGGTTTCAAGTTTGGAGCAAAATTAGGGTTTTCGCGATTTTTGACCGGATGAATTTTCGATACAGAGTAAGGATTAAATTTGGAGATTAAAAGTGACTTTTAAGTGAAAAATAATATGTGATTAGTAGCAATGATATAAGGTTAGTGAATGGGAATTAAAAACCCTAATACGTGTGTTTTTAAGAAAAACGGCGCGAACCGGCGGGTCCCGCGCACTACCGATTGAACGCACCACTTGACCACCACTTTCTTGCCATACAAGCTCATTAATATTTGAGCAAAACATCTCCTAAATTCCAGCTAAGCCTGACCGAAATTAATGGCTGAAAATACAAGAAAGAAAAAGAAAATTTTACTTTGTAAGGTTTGTGACAAGTGTCACACCCTGAGTGGCCATTGACCAAGACAATTGTTCAACCTTCTTATCTCCAAATTGGCTTCATTCACCTTCATTTTTCTGCTGGAGAGCCGAGAGAGAGAGAGGGAAAGAACAAGAGAGGAACTCCTCCATTTCTTCTTGAATCAAGCTACAAAGTGAGAAAACAAAAGAAAGAAACCGATTAAACTTACCTTTGAGTGATTAGTTAGTGATTTGTGGTGAGATTTTTGGAAGAGAAAGCTTGGGCTACACTTAGTGAACTCTAGTCAAGGTAAGAAAGCTCATCTCTCTAAATTTTACTTTCAATCTTGTTAAATTAAGCTTAGCAACTTGATTTTGTGGTGGAATCATGGATATTATCATGTTTTGGAAGTTTTCCCCTTTTTATATGATGAACTAGGGCTTGAGGAATTTCTGCCCAATTTGTTGTATGATGTATATATGTTGAAATTAAGGTTATAAGAGAGGCTTTGGTAGTGATTATACCAAGAAATTAAGGAAAGTTGCACTAAAAACTAAAAATTCCAGAATCTGGAAATTTTCCCCAACATTCTGTCCGAATTTGTAACTGTATGTTAGAGGCCGAATTGTCCTTAGGTCAAAGAAGGAAAGTTGTAGAGAATGGTATTTTATAGGTGCCTACAAAATTTCAGCTTAATCGGAGCAACGTAGTTCATTAAAAGTCCAAAATACCCTTACTATTTTAAGTTTTTCCCCAGCAGTCCGTTTCATCAGTTTGTCCAGTTTATCACGTTTTTCTACTAGGATCCGTACTGATTTAGCTTTTTACCAAAACATGAAAGTTGTAGTATTCTGACTTATCTTTCAAACGCCTCTAAGAACACCTGAATCGGACTTTTGTAACCTGAGATATGACCATTACAGTACAATGCGGTTAGACAGCCGACGAGTTAGATTTTAGTTCTGTAAATTGAGGATTTGACTAAGTTGCATTGGAAACTGGACTACGTGACCTTCATGAACATTGTAGCTCTGTGTCTTAGCTTCGAAACGGCATAAGTTGCGCCTCAATCCGATAAGCGTAGCCTCGGATATGTTATTTCCGCATCCACACGTCAAATCTGTCTTGTGCTAGATTGTATTTCTGCACTTGTTATTATTGTGATTCTTATTCTTATGATATGATGAGCCTATGGAACGGCTTTTGACTCGAATTATGATATGTGTGACTTTGGGTTGTGGTTGAGAAAAAATAATGAAGCCTAAATGGCTGAAAAATTAGGTAAACACAAAGGGCATGCTGCCCGAATTTACACTCGAGGACTAGAAAACTATATTTGCAACTTGAGTAAAGGTTAAGTGAATATCACTTGAACTAGCGGGAACCTTTGCTACTATGTTTATCAAGGGTTATATATTAGGACTTGGCTGAACTTGTACCCTTGAGGAAAAGGCATAATGACCAATGTAAACTTGTATTTCCTTGTACTTTCAACTCAAGTGTTGTTTCCAAGCATCTATGCTACAAAACCTTACGATTTGAAAAGCGAGCAAGTATTTCACGAGGGTCTTTCAAATGAATTTCAATTGGTCGATTCTTAATGAACGGAACGTTTAAGTTTCGAATCCTACTCGTGTTTCAAAGTTCTCAAATTGAATTTTTATCGCAGATCTGGACTCCAAACCTGGAGTATAACTGAACGTGAATACTAGAAGCACTATATCTTTTGGTGAGTGCTTTCAAATACCGAATTGCACTAGATACTTGAACTTGATACGTGACCAATATGAGTACATGTTATATACGTGAATTGATAGGGCAAGAGTGTACTTTATCGCACTTGCCCTTACGTGATATACTTGTTTATTGATTGCAATTGACTTGATATACTTGTTTATGAGGTGCGCACTTCCTGGAATTCCAGAAACCCTGTGACGAGTTACTCTAGTCGAGCCGGCAAGGGCTTGGTCGATTGGGTAACGAGCCCTGGGTCTCTTGCTTTGTCGAGTGGAGTGATATCTCCTCGACTAATCGGTATACTCGAGTATTACCACCCGTGTTTATTGAGGATTTTGGGCCCAGTAGGGGGTGTGAATGGTGGACGGAGAGTAGTGTAAGTGGTGTTCTACTGGATTGGTTCCTTTACTTGATAGTTGACGGAGTGTCAACTACTACGTGATCAAGCTCCTGATGATGAATGGAAGTTGGCTCCTGAGAGCCATTCGTATCCTTATGCTTTGGAATGATTATTGCTTATTGGATTTTTGTTGATTTTGAAAAACTTTTACACTCGCTCATTTTGAGATTGCTACTTGAAGTGTTATTGCTCACTTTTATGAACTCTTCATGCTCGTTACTTTGCTATATCGAAAACTTGTACTTGTAAATAATGGTCAATTTGCTATTTGGAACCTCACTGGGCTTTTAGCTCATACCACGCTATTTGTTCTCCTTACAGGGGGTACGAGCGAGGCATGAGACATGTAAAGACTAGCATAGTCTAGTTGTTTTTGACTTTTGACTTTTGACTTGTACTCGCGCTATTCCTCGAATGGAACATGTTGTACTTAGATTGTACACGTTTTGAACTAGTTTGGTGTATCGAGGCTTTGTACCTTGATTTGTATCAATGTAAATTATAAGTTTGAATTGTGGATGTTATTTATGGTTCATGGATGTGTGCACATGATTTGAGTGAGTGAGTCCTGACGAGAGCTGGGCAGGCGGTCCACCAAACCCTTTGGTACGCCTCAGGGGGAGGTGGGGTCGTCACAGATGGTATCAGAGCTCCTATTGAGCTCGTGCCGGGAGAGGGTTCTCGGACTGTGGGGATTGACTTGTTAAGTGTGGAACAATTGTCTATTGTTGGAGACCTTAGTTACTTATGCCAGGTAGGAATCTCTAATATGGATGATTTACTCTTGGGACCGGCCTGCTCGAGCTGTGAATTGTCTTATTGTGGATTCTTGTACTTGGGTATCACATAGTCAAGAGCGTTAGAATAAGGGTCTGTATCTTGATTGCACTTGAGGTGAGTTTTGATGGAAAAGGTTAAAGCGTGGATGATTGTAACATTTAACCTTGTTATTGGACTGATCAAAGGGGTTTGCAATACTTGAACTGTCTGAGACAGACTAAAATAAGCTCATTTGGGACTTGAACTTGTTTTGGCGAGTGTGCTCTTACGTACATGTAATGGACCTGATTTGATTTTTATGCATGAGTAATATGACCTATATGTGTATTTGAATTCGGTGACTGTTTGAGAATGTGAATTGCTGGGTATAGGCTAGTCGAGTGAGTTCTTATTCGTACCCGTGCTTCTTGAATTTGAAGTAATTGAATCTACTTTTGAACTTATATGTTTGAACCCTGCTTTGACCTTACTTTTGAACTTATTCGTATTTGTGTGGCTGTAGACCAGCTACTACTCCTCTGTAGCGGTTGAACTAAAACTCTCTGGTGAGGCTTTGCCTGTTGTGTTTCCAAGCACCGCCAGGGGTAAAATTTTCGACTTGAGGCTGAGCCATGTTCTAAATTTTTTGAATATCTGAGACTTTACTTTCAACTCAGGGCTAGTTATGTGAATTGAGCCCTTTTTGCATGTTATATTTGGTTATCTCTTAACTCTTTACTAAATGATAAGGTCATATATAAGGGATTGGAGTGATTTCTAGTACCTGACTGACTTTGAAGGACTCTTAGTACCCGTTGGAATTTCGAGAGCGAAATTCTTTTAAGGAGGGGAGATTGTAACATCCCGAATATTAGGAGGTTGTTTGTGAAGAAAATATTAAAGTGTATTCCTTTGGGGTTTGATTTAAAACCTTATTTTGTTTTAAAAGACTAGAAACCCTAATATTTTAGTCAAAACCCTAGTTTACTTGTGACTAACCGGTTTTCCTAAATCTCTCCTATTTTAATTGAAACCCTAATTTTAATTACTGGAATTGGGAAATTCCTCACGTTTTCTTAAAAATTTCCTTTTATTTGAAAATTATCATTTATTAAAGCCCTACTATCCAATTATTCCATAATAAGTGCAAATGAATCTAGAAAGTAGGGTTTTATTCTTCGGTTTCAAGTTTGGAGCAAAATTAGGGTTTTCGCGATTTTTGACCGGATGAATTTTCGGTACAGAGTAAGGATTAAATTTGGAGATTAAAAGTGACTTTTAAGTGAAAAATAATATGTGATTAGTAGCAATGATATAAGGTTAGTGAATGGGAATTAAAAACCCTAATACGTGTGTTTTTAAGAAAAACGGCGCGAACCGGCGGGTCCCGCGCACTACCGATTGAACGCACCACTTGACCACCACTTTCTTGCCATACAAGCTCATTAATATTTGAGCAAAACATCTCCTAAGTTCCAGCTAAGCCTGACCGAAATTAATGGCTGAAAATACAAGAAAGAAAAAGAAAATTTTACTTTGTAAGGTTTGTGACAAGTGTCACACCCTGAGTGGCCATTGACCAAGACAATTGTTCAACCTTCTTATCTCCAAATTGGCTTCATTCACCTTCATTTTTCTGCTGGAGAGCCGAGAGAGAGAGAGGGAAAGAACAAGAGAGGAACTCCTCCATTTCTTCTTGAATCAAGCTACAAAGTGAGAAAACAAAAGAAAGAAACCGATTAAACTTACCTTTGAGTGATTAGTTAGTGATTTGTGGTGAGATTTTTGAAAGAGAAAGCTTGGGCTACACTTAGTGAACTCTAGTCAAGGTAAGAAAGCTTATCTCTCTAAATTTTACTTTCAATCTTGTTAAATTAAGCTTAGCAACTTGATTTTGTGGTGGAATCATGGATATTATCATGTTTTGGAAGTTTTCCCCTTTTTATATGATGAACTAGGGCTTGAGGAATTTCTGCCCAATTTGTTGTATGATGTATATATGTTGAAATTAAGGTTATAAGAGAGGCTTTGGTAGTGATTATACCAAGAAATTAAGGAAAGTTGCACTAAAAACTAAAAATTCCAGAATCTGGAAATTTTCCCCAACATTCTGTCCGAATTTGTAACTGTATGTTAGAGGCCGAATTGTCCTTAGGTCAAAGAAGGAAAGTTGTAGAGAATGGTATTTTATAGGTGCATACAAAATTTCAGCTTAATCGGAGCAACGTAGTTCATTAAAAGTCCAAAATACCCTTACTATTTTAAGTTTTTCCCCAGCAGTCCGTTTCATCAGTTTGTCCAGTTTATCACGTTTTTCTACTAGGATCCGTACTGATTTAGCTTTTTACCAAAACATGAAAGTTGTAGTATTCTGACTTATCTTTCAAACGCCTCTAAGAACACCTGAATCGGACTTTTGTAACCTGAGATATGACCATTACAGTACAATGCGGTTAGACAGCCGACGAGTTAGATTTTAGTTCTGTAAATTGAGGATTTGACTAAGTTGCATTGGAAACTGGGCTACGTGACCTTCATGAACATTGTAGCTCTGTGTCTTAGCTTCGAAACGGCATAAGTTGCGCCTCAATCCGATAAGCGTAGCCTCGGATATGTTATTTCCGCATCCACACGTCAAATCTGTCTTGTGCTAGATTGTATTTCTGCACTTGTTATTATTGTGATTCTTATTCTTATGATATGATGAGCCTATGGAACGGCTTTTGACTCGAATTATGATATGTGTGACTTTGGGTTGTGGTTGAGAAAAAATAATGAAGCCTAAATGGCTGAAAAATTAGGTAAACACAAAGGGCATGCTGCCCGAATTTACACTCGAGGACTAGAAAACTATATTTGCAACTTGAGTAAAGGTTAAGTGAATATCACTTGAACTAGCGGGAACCTTTGCTACTATGTTTATCAAGGGTTATATATTAGGACTTGGCTGAACTTGTACCCTTGAGGAAAAGGCATAATGACCAATGTAAACTTGTATTTCCTTGTACTTTCAACTCAAGTGTTGTTTCCAAGCATCTATGCTACAAAACCTTACGATTTGAAAAGCGAGCAAGTATTTCACGAGGGTCTTTCAAATGAATTTCAATTGGTCGATTCTTAATGAACGGAACGTTTAAGTTTCAAATCCTACTCGTGTTTCAAAGTTCTCAAATTGAATTTTTATCGCAGATCTGGACTCCAAACCTGGAGTATAACTGAACGTGAATACTAGAAGCACTATATCTTTTGGTGAGTGCTTTCAAATACCGAATTGCACTAGATACTTGAACTTGATACGTGACCAATATGAGTACATGTTATATACGTGAATTGATAGGGCAAGAGTGTACTTTATCGCACTTGCCCTTACGTGATATACTTGTTTATTGATTGCAATTGACTTGATATACTTGTTTATGAGGTGCGCACTTCCTGGAATTCCAGAAACCCTGTGACGAGTTACTCTAGTCGAGCCGGCAAGGGCTTGGTCGATTGGGTAACGAGCCCTGGGTCTCTTGCTTTGTCGAGTGGAGTGATATCTCCTCGACTAATCGGTATACTCGAGTATTACCACCCGTGTTTATTGAGGATTTTGGGCCCAGTAGGGGGTGTGAATGGTGGACGGAGAGTAGTGTAAGTGGTGTTCTACTGGATTGGTTCCTTTACTTGATAGTTGACGGAGTGTCAACTACTACGTGATCAAGCTCCTGATGATGAATGGAAGTTGGCTCCTGAGAGCCATTCGTATCCTTATGCTTTGGAATGATTATTGCTTATTGGATTTTTGTTGATTTTGAAAAACTTTTACACTCGCTCATTTTGAGATTGCTACTTGAAGTGTTATTGCTCACTTTTATGAACTCTTCATGCTCGTTACTTTGCTATATCGAAAACTTGTACTTGTAAATAATGGTCAATTTGCTATTTGGAACCTCACTGGGCTTTTAGCTCATACCACGCTATTTGTTCTCCTTACAGGGGGTACGAGCGAGGCATGAGACATGTAAAGACTAGCATAGTCTAGTTGTTTTTGACTTTTGACTTTTGACTTGTACTCGCGCTATTCCTCGAATGGAACATGTTGTACTTAGATTGTACACGTTTTGAACTAGTTTGGTGTATCGAGGCTTTGTACCTTGATTTGTATCAATGTAAATTATAAGTTTGAATTGTGGATGTTATTTATGGTTCATGGATGTGTGCACATGATTTGAGTGAGTGAGTCCTGGCGAGAGTTGGGCAGGCGGTCCACCAAACCCTTTGGTACGCCTCAGGGGGAGTGGGGTCGTCACAACCTTGGTTTTCAGCATTCTGGAGTCAGCAGTATGAGTCTCGCTGGACTTCAGTTTTTGGAAGAGTGAAAACTTTCGACTTCTGCTTCTGTATGATTCTGTCGAGGGGATTTGGAAACCATGGACCAAGTTCTTTTCCAACATGTGCCTATGTCTGCTGCAAACATTGCTGTAGCACAGGACATGAGCAACACGGCTCATGCATGATACCTTTTATTTTTCTTTTTATTTTTATCAAACGAATTATACCTGGCGATTGGGCGGGTTGGACGGGTTTTGGACGGGTTAATATTGAGTTTTCACTTAAATGGGTTATACCCAACCCGCCCAACTTTAGATTGGGTTGATTTTAGGTTGGGTCATATTGGGTTATCTCAAACCCATGACCCAAATATGACCTAACAAATTAATTAATACATTTTAATACATAAACTTTTTCACATACATTTTAACACACAAATTTTTTTTTCACATATATAAACACATTTTCACATACATAAATGTATTTTCAAAACACACACTCACTTCTTAAATTCCTTGGAAACACATCATAAATAGAATAATATTTTATATTGCTTGTATTGTGAATTTTAGATAATAAATTATACATTTAAATAGATTAGCTAAAAAAATTGTTTACTTTGTACATTTTTTAATATTACTAATTGATTGAAACTTATTTTTGTCATAACTTATTAACACTTTTACTATTCATATCTGTTTTATTGTAAATTGTAATATTCTATGTATATAAATTATTGAATGCTAGATTATATTATACTTGAAAATGTAAGTAAGAGACATATAATTTGTTGTATAATAATTTTGAAATTATAGAAAATAAGTTAGTACTTTAGTCCTTATATTCTCAAAAATTTTGATTCGACGTTGATTCTGCAAGTTGAGTCCTAACTTTACCCATTGATTCAATTAATTTTGTTGAAATTGCCTCTTCCATTAAGTTTAGTTACTTGTGCACACACTTGTTAGAAAACAGGATTTTGTGTCGGAATTTGTTTAGCTAGTGTAGTAATCTAGGTTCGAAGTATATTAGAAGGTATTTTTTTATTGATTTGATATAGTTAGATAATTCATCACCTAATTAATTAGAATCATCTACGATCATACATGATGCTATGGTCATATTAATATTTTAGAATTACCACAATTCTAATATAAAGCAGAAAATATTATATACTTGTAAAAAGTACTAGTATTGGTTCCCAAAAAATTATTAAGGAAAATCCCAAACTTTTTAAGAAACAAATGAGAGGAGAATTCATGAACTATTGACATTTTTACCACAAAAAAAAAAAAGAAAAAAAAGAGGAGGAAAACAACATACTTTTAAAAGGCATTATAAATTATTATAGAAGTTGAGCAAGTTTAACTACTGTTATAAAAGTAAAATAAGCATGAGTTTTTATTTCAATTATCTTTTTTATTTTAAATAAAAATTAAAAAAAATGATTGAAAAAATATATATATATGAGAATTTTGAATTAATGAATTATTAACACATGTCCAAATGTAAATAGTTGGGCATATGTGTATTAAATCTTGTATTTATTATTTTGAATTACTTTTAAACAAGTTGGGTATTGGGTACCCAAATAAAAAACTCAACCCGCCCAATGAATAAGTTGGGTTGCTCTTACCCAATCCAATAAAACCCATAACCCAATTGACCCAACCCATCCTCTAAAATTAATAGGCGGGTTGGGTGGGTTGTTGGGTTTTGGGCTTTTTTGCCACCTCTAAGTTAATGAATCAAACGAGTCACGTGTTATATACTTGGCCACAGAAAAATTAAGCATCTTGACCATAAAATGTTGCTTGTTTAAAATTAAACAAAATATAAATGCCATTACACCTTTTGCTTTCCCAACTCAACGACAGAAACCAATTTGTCAAACTATCATCAATTTTGCTAGTCTTATGGAGTGGCAGATTAGCCATTAAATCTATCTCCAATTTTTCCAATTTTGTCCCTAACTTTTATTTTTGGTTACTTTGATACTTGAACTTATTTTGCAGTTCCAATTAAACATTTATGCGGTGGCACTACTATCTAAAACTAATTTGGCTCCTAATTAACTAACTAAAAGGGATATCATGGGAATGTCATTGTCACTGATGGTACTGTAATAAAACAAGTAAATCATATAAAAAAAAAACTATCAAATAAAACTTTTAAATCATGTAAAAGATCACCACACAAAACTTTTTGAAAATTTAATCTTGTAATTTTTTAATATGATTTACTTGATTTATTACATTCTCGTGCGATATTTTCAAAATACCCCTATTTAGTTGATCAATTTGATTAGTGCTGCCACAGAGGTCCTTATGTGGAACCACAAAATAGGTTCACATATCAAATTAGTTAGAAATAAAAGTTAGGAACTACATTTGCACTGGTACAAAAGTTTATAAACGAAATTGGCTGTTTACCCAAACCAATTTATCAAACTATCACCAATTTTGCCGGTCCTACGGAATGGCGGATTAGCCATTAAAATTTCTTGACTATCAATTGCGTGTCTGCATATAGTTGATATATGGTTTAATTGTTTTTCTTTTTCATTTTTTCCTTTCTCCTATCAATTCATGCCATAGAAATCTCTCCCATATAATATTACCTTGTGGACCAATAACATCAACAGATTCAGTACTATTTTCGAACTTTACATCAGTCACAAAAATCTCAAATTGCTACAAATTACAGTGGTTCTTATGAAAATACCAACCCAAATACAAATACACAATGCTATTAAAGACTAAACATGTCACTGTTCATCCTATTTCTTAACTGAATAAGAGAGAAATTTCCAAGTTGATGATGAATTTTAAAAAATTTCTGCAAAAGGGGTGTTTTAAGTGTAGAATTCCGCCAATGCAATGTCCCATTAAATTTCCAATCTGCAAAAGAAAAAAAAAAAGAATTACTTCATACCTCACATTAAACAGATATGAGGCACGGAGCCTTTTATTTTTCGATCCCAGTCTCATGCGTTTCTTTTCTTTTGGAGTGTGGATTTTGTTTTTTTTTTTTTTTGTGAAATTGTGGAGAACGAATTTTGATAGGTTGCAATTTATTGCTAAATTTATAATTATTTGTCCCTTGATCTTAGCCAAATATTGTGTTAATTGATGAATTCTATTCATATTTGGTTAATGGTCCTAATTGTGTCAAACATTTAGCAATAGATTGCCTAAACTTCAGCCGGAATATGAATGATTTACAGGAGTTGTGAATTGTTTGATTCTCTAACGTATAAGTTCTTGGATGCTAAAGCAGACATTGCAACTTAGCACATGAGCAACATGGCTCATGTATGGTACCATTTTTTCCCTTTTTGTTTTAATCAAACAAGTCACATGTTGCATACTTGACCACAGAAAAAGTAAACATGTTGACCATAAAATGTTGCTTGTTTAAAATGAAATAAAATACTAATGCAATTACACCTTTTACTTTCCCAACTTAACAATAGAAATCAGTTTATCAAACTATCTCCAATTTTTCCAGTCTTATGGAATGGCAGATTAGTCATTAAAATTTCTTGAGTATCAAATACATGTTTGCAAACAGTTGATATATAGTTTAATGGCTTTTCTTTTTCATATTTTTTCCTTTCTCGTGTCAATTTATGCCATAGAAATCCCTCCCCAATAATATGACCCTATGGACCAATAACATTAACAGATTTAGTACTGCTTTCGAACTTTATAGGTTTGGTTTGTTCTTCCACACAATTTAAGAAAAGTTAATTAATTTTGTTGGAAGAATAAATCTAGCATATTATCTTTCTAAAATTCCCTTACATTAAATGGAGTATGATTAATTAGCTTTACATTAAATAAGTTTGGTTATACTCAATAACAACTTACATTAAAAATAAATATTTTAGAGAAAATTATAAGTTAACTACATTCTTCAATTGAATAGTGGATAATAATTTAGAAGAATGAAAAAATAAACCTAACAAAGTGGGACAGACTACAGAGGGAGTAAAATTTAATCAGCAGTTCTATAAATAGGCTCGGTTATCCCTAATAGAAGTATAATCTTCCACTCTCCACAACCAAAATTTTTATGTGCCAATCGCTATACTGTCGTTGGGATGATGGGCATAGTGTTTAAACTTGTCCTTTTGATTCTCATGCTTTGCCCCCTGACAATCAACTCAAGCTTTCAGTACCTTACTTTTGTGCAACAATGGCCGAAAGGCTATTGTACAGCTAATCCAAGCAGATGTCAAAGAAACCCTCTACCAACCGTTTTCACAGTCCATGGTCTTTGGCCGGGCAACTTCACCCAAATTTTGCAAAATTGCAAAATATCTGCATATACTCCACTACAGGTAATTTCTACAGGGCTTTCTTATGTCTTGAACATGAAATATGCACTTACACAGGTTCACTAATGTAATGATCATTCTTGTAAGCAGAATTTCCAGGATTGGAACAATAGAAACTTACGGTGGCCAGACCTCGCCAAACCATCGCCAACTATGCAAAATTTTAAACAGCCGAGGTTTCAATCATTTTGGGAACATGAATGGACAAAGCATGGGACGTGCTCGGAAAACATGTATCCCCAAGCTACATACTTCAGCAGGACTATTCAGCTCAGTCAAGGACATAATATTTTGAACTATCTTGCCACAGGCAACATATCTCCCGGCAGCAATCCTACCGTAAGGTCGGTAAATTCTACTATTTACAGAGCTATCAGTAACCATGTGCCAGATTTGATGTGTGTGACTCCTCCCCGTCAAACTCCAGCCTTGGTAGAAATTGGCATTTGTTTCACTGCTACTACGACAACGATTATTGATTGTCCTTCACAATTTCTGCGAACTGGGAGTTGTGGCACCGGCACCATAAGTTTCCCTGCATAAATCATCTCACCATTTCCACCAAACTTTAGTACTTCTGATTTAAAAATGGCATTGAACATCGTTATTGTGATGGAAGATCATGTAATAAATCAAATGAATTCTGAGATGAAGTGTGTGAAACAAGAATAATGAAGACAAGTAAAAGTTACAACATTACAAGAGAGCTATTATGGTATTATTGACTCGCTGTCGGATTTCATTCATTGTCAGCTTTTACATTTCAAACTAAAGCATTAAACTAAATTCAATCATTAAATTTAGTTTGTTTTCGTTGCTTAAGTATAAGTTTCTGTTGACATTCATCTCTATGACCATGCCTTGAAACATATTTTTTGGTTTGGGGTGACAAACAATGTGTGCAGAACAATTGCACCCAAAAGTTGTTAAAAAAAGGGAGACTTCTATAGTTCTATGAGATGTAGTCAGTTTACACTGCGTTTAGATTGAACTCAATGGAGCACTTATGCACATCAACTGTTCCCCCCTTGTTAACCAATTTAGATCGTGCTGGAAATAACATGCACAATAAATAATTCACGCTCTAAAGCTGAATGTAGATGGATCTTCTTTGGGTAATCCAGGACCTTCAGAAGGAGTGGGGATTATACGCAACATTAAGATTAACAAATTCTGTGGCAGATGCTTTGGCAAATCTAACTAGCTCTATCCAGACAAGTAAAACGTACAATCTTCTCAATTTGCAATGTTGGTTAGCAGCATGCTAAATTTAGATAGAATCCCTTGGTTTTTGTAATCCTCAATTAGCTTGGAAAGGAGTAGTAACCATTGTTTATGTTTTGTTGCTTCTACATTCAAATGTGATTTTCAAGAGGTTAGGTATATGCCTCCCTATTGTCGCGCCCCATTTTTAAATAAAGAAAAATAAATTTTAGTTTAGAAAAATGAAAATTTTGATTATTTTTGATCAAAAAATGAATTTTTGATTTTTAGAAAAATAAATAAAAAATGTGAGTCTAAATGGAACTTGAAAATGCGACGATTTGACCCAAAATAATAGTTTAAAATGGGTTTTTTGCATAAAAAATCGGAGTCGCCACTTGGTATTGAGTTAAGGTGTACCAAGTCACCTAAAAATAAATTTTTAAATAAAATTATGAAAAACTCTTTTTAAACAACTCCTAAGTCTATGAAAATCAGAGAAAGTGTTCGAGAGTCACATTTGAAAAAAGGGAAGGCAAGGATAAATATTCAAAGCACCCTTTCAACCTAGCCAATGTTAGTTACGTGATTTAGTCAAAGATTTTCTTATTTTAACCTAAACATTTATCACATTTTGGAGACATCTATATGAATGCAAACCCTAGATCTAAGATGATATCGGGGGGTTGGAATTTCTCTTTAAAGCTCAATTGGTGCAAATCACATTAATCGTGATGTCCAATAAAGACTCTTTGAAGAGGTCACGAATAATGCACAAATATGATACTCTAAAAAAAGAAAAGGAAAATAATAAAAATAATCATAATTATACAAATATACATGTCTTAAAGGAGTGCATCATGTCGGGCACAGGGGACTAATGTTCGTGACTCAATTTTCTCTTTTAATATAGAGGGAATACGAGCGTGCTAAATCTAGAGAGCCAAACTCGTCCATATCCCATATTTAAGGGGTTTTCCCTAATATAATCAAACAAAATGCACTAATCTATCCCTAATTTCCTAAATAAAATGCAAGTCTAATGTCGTGTCTCATACATAGGGATAGGGAATAAAAATATAAGGGGAATATGGAATAAAGGATATACATATAATAAGGAACATGGGGTAAGTGGTAAATGTATAAAGGGGAATGTCATGCAAAAGTGATAAAAAGCCCTAGAAAGTGAAAAATATGCATGAAAATGTAGTGTAGTCATACAATCATGGTCTAACGCTCGAAAGGCTCCTAAGGGTCTAGTGTTGGACTAGCCCATGTCCAGTGACGGAGTCAGAATTTTTTTTTTTGGGGCCAAAATTTTTTCCTAATAAAATTATCTTAATATATTATGTTCAAAATAATTTTCTTCTATTTAAATATATGACATCTAAAAATATCAAATATTAAATTTAATTATAAAGGTATGTCTATTCATAAATATGCGGTACAATCATAACAAAAATTAACAAAAAATATAACATTTGATTAAATATCTTATAACATTACAAACCATAGTTATTAGGGCAAAAAAACCCCAGCGGCCATTAAACTATTGGCCGGATCATATTTTGACCATCAAACTATTTTTTGTCAATAATTGACCACTAAACAATTTAATCAGTAAACTCGCAACCATTTCGCCGGTAATTGCTCTTAATTTCTGAAATTAGCATTACACGTGGCAAAGCGCAGGGTCAATTTTGTCCAACAATTTACCGACCGTTTACTTACATAAACCCATCAACTGATAAGAAAAAAAAAGTGCAAGCCAATTAAACTGACTTCCATTCTCAAAATTCTCAGCCACTGCTATCAAATGATCGTTGTCGAGATCAAGAGGCAACCTCAAATCAAGTTTTTGCACGTCAGGCCTGCTATGACTAATGAATTGAAGCAAGCCCTCTTTACTACCGCCATTGTAGACCAGCAAAGAACTTAAAGAAACAGATCCCCTTGCTAATTTTAATAAAACCCCATCCGCTAGAGTCCTAGAAGTCCTCAATTCCACTTCTTTGAGAGTCTCTAATCCCTTGATAAATGCTGAAAAAGACACGTTATCTCCCACACACTCACAGCTTTTCAGCTTCAATTTCTCCAGTTTCTTGCAATTTGATAGGTTGCATTTTAGTGGGTATTTTGGGCATTATTGCACAATTAATTGACTAAATATTTTCGTTAATTGGATGGATTCTACTGATATTTTGTTTCGGTGCTAATTGCAGGAATGGTTGCTGAAAAGTGCTTAAATTTAACTTTTAGAAGATTCATCGGACGTGGGGCCCGTTTGAGAAGCGGAAGAAACCTAATTGTAATAGATTTTATTTTAATATATTTCTAGGGAGTCTGGCTGCAATTTTAAGAAGTAACAATTTGTATTTTATCTCTCGGAAGGTTTAGGTGAGGGGGGAGTTAGTTTTCTTTGTTTTTAAAAAGGACACTGTGTGCCGCAGCTCTTGGGGAGAAACGGCAGAGAACAAAGCCACAATTCTTGACTTTTGGATGTTTTTTCCATCTCATGTTGACTCTAGAATTCTTGAGCTTTTGATTACTTTTGACCAAATTGAGAAATCAAGGAGAATTGAATCTTTTCTCTCGTATGCATTGTTGACAAAGGAAGGAAAGGCTAGCCGCAATTGTGGACCTACCAACTGTTTGTCGATTTGGCTTTGACCGAAGTATAGTTATTGCTTACGCTTTGCACGTTTGGCCACGAAAGGCTATTGGAAGCAATCGTAATCAATTGGTCCTTTGTTCCGTCTTGGTTTCGCCGAATTGGACCAGAGTCAATACCAAGGCATTGATGGTCTTTCCCCACTACGCACGCATGACCTGTTCACTAATGGGGAACTAAACCCCAAATTCTAGTCAAGGGGACAACTGACGATTTGGTTCAGAAACTACTGTGAGATCGAATTTATTTTAACTATTTCCTCCATTTATTAATATTTATATATTTCCTGTTTCTAAGTGTTATAGCCTTATGTATGATTGATTAGTGCGCAATAATTAATTGTTTATACAGGCTATTTTGCTATATAGGGGTAATTGAATCCGTAATTGTTCGTTATTTCTATTCCAGTAGCAACTGGCACAATTGGATTTGTGTCAGGGGAATATTTGATCTGGCTTGAATGAACCCTCGTAGCGTGTTTGTTAGTCAGGATTGGCCCTTTCTAATTACTAATGCAAACTAGTAATTGAATCCTACGGTCGTACCTAGGGTTGTTTTTGGGTTAGAGAAATAGCTAACGGTCGTACCTTAGCTATCGATAAATTAAGGAAGGGTTGGTTGTTTAGCGCGTGCGAGACAACTAGAACCAATCTATTAATAAATGTTGGAATTACCTTGAATCGATGATCAGTTACATGAACCATTTCTGAAGTGTACCCTTGGCTAGAGTTTCTCTTAGTTATTTCTCTTAATTAATTATTTTCTGCATTTAATTTGTTTAGTTGGCATTCGACACCAAAACCCCCCATTTATCTTGATTTTAAAAGAAACAAAATATCTTGCTAGTCCCTGAGGAGACGACCCTGCTTACCGCTGTCTACTAGTTAGGGAATTCAGTTAAATAATTAATTCAGGTATATCGGATTAAGCAAACTCTTCGGGAACAGGGTGAATCAAGTAACCCATTGCACACCTAGAGTCCCTGCTCCAGTACTCGAATTAATTACTGACGGTTCCAGGTGGTAGTTAGGATTTATTTATTATTATTGCACAGGTTCGGCACCTGTCACAATTCCTCCATAGAAAATTGAGGCCATAATCAACCCCTCAACTTCCACACAGGGAAAGAGACTAAATTGAGTTTAGCATCAAGAACTGAAGCAAAGTCGTTGTACCTGAACAATTCGGTTTCACTTTCGGTTATAAAGACCGAGAGGTCTTTAAGAGCGCGGAGAGGTGCGATCCACTGGAAACAGAGAGGTCTGGAGAGAGTGATAATGAGCGAAGAGAGATGAGGGCAAGAATTGGAAAGGGAAAGTAGAGAGAACCCAGAAACGGGCTCAACCAAGAAGCGGAGGTGACGGAGGTTGGGGCAAGAAGAGGCGAGGGACTGAAGGAGGTGATGGGAGAAAGAGGAGGAGGAGGAAAAAGAGGAGTCGGTGAGCGATAGAGAAGAGAGATAGGGATGGTGGGAGAGGAAAGAGGAGAGAGAAGGAATGGCATGGGGAGTACCGATGAACGTGAGAGCAAGAGCGACAGTGGAGGAGCGGAGTAGACGGAGCCACCGCTTCGAGACTAAAGAGACAGACACGCTGCAAAAGATTTTCCCTTTCCTTCTCTTTGATGGTTTAATGAAAACTGAGTTATAGGGTCAGTAAATTATTGGATAAAATTGCCCCTATGCTTTGCCACGTGTAATGCTAATTTCAGAAATTAAGAGCAATTACCGACGAAATGGTCACAAATTTACTGATTAAGTTGTTTAATGGTCAATTATTGACGAAAAATAGTTCGATGGCCAAAACGTGATCTGGCCAATAGTTTAATGGCCGCTGGAGTTTTTTGCCCTAATTATTAAACCCAACCCGGGAAGGAATCCGACGAAGGAGGTAGGTCAACAGGTTACTGGTTCAACCGGTGGGTGAGTTGGTTGAATCGGTGGGTCACTAAATATATTTAAATATTATATTTCATAAATTTTTATATAAGATATATGATATAAATTGTAATAAATAATGACATAGCAAAAGCTCATTTAATTTAATTTGCTATAAAATAATTAATTCATATAAGAATCAATCAAATATTAAGTTATTTAGTAATACACCAAACTTCAAGTGTAAAATTTTATCAATATTTAGTGTGATTATCTAACTTATTTATGAATTTTAAGTGTAAAAAATTATTAAAATAATATTTGTCTTTAAAATGAATTATATAATATGCTATTTTTGAAATCTATTTTATAACTTATAGAGTTTGAAGGGTAATAAATTTTTACTAAAAGATTCCAATATATTTGTTTTAGAGAAAAAAAAAGGTAGAATTGAAAAAACAATTATAGATTATAATAAAGATAGTTTATTAGCATATGTCGAAGTAGCTTGGTGGTAAGTATGTTGTAGTGTTGGGCATAGATCCAAGGTTCGAACTCCAACAAAGGCACTAAAATTTTTCCACAAAACCGAGTTCAAGGACAAAATCGGCCGGGTTTTCGAGTTAAGCCGGTCGGACCGCCGAGTCGTTGACTAGTCAACGGTCCCCTTGCTCAAACAATCTGATTTGAAATCTGGCCCGGTCCAATGACCGGGTCACCGGTTTGACCGACTCGACTGCCGGGCCGGGCCGGATTTAATAACTATGTTATAAACCATCCAATTTGCACATTATGAGATGATACTCTCCAATATGTCACCTATGCAATATATATATATATACATATATATAACCATGTAATATAAATGTAACTATTTTCAATTGAAAAAAGATAAAAGTTATGTTAACATACTTTGAAATTTCAATATCTTTTCTTAGAAGTAAATTGAGTTCTACGCTCTTTCATAGAACTAAATTCATTTATGATTGAATCACTGCTAAATTTTTCAGCAACTTCCTTTTCTATATACACAGTTAGACAACCATTCAAGAAATTATCTTCCATCTTGTTTTGAAGCTTTGTCTTGATTATTTTCATAATTGAAAATGCTGCTCTATAGTTGCAATTGATACAGGAAGAGTAAGAACAAGTGTAATCAATCTATTAATAAGAGGATATATCACTGATTTTCTTGTCTTCACCAAGCCTTGACATAACTCATCAATACCAGATAATTCTTGCAATTCAGGATGATTTGGAATGTTGAGCTCAAAATGTTGAAATTCTATTCTTAGACGTACTAGTTCTTGCTCCATAAAATCATTTGGATAGAACTTCTCTGCAAGTTTACAAATATTATCAATCTTGAATAGTATAACTCCATTTCTAAGATCTAAAGCAGTGCTCAAAACAAGCAATTCCACGGTATGATCATTAAAAACAAGCAATTCCACGGTATGATCATTAAACCTGCTATGCAACTCTTGCAATTGATAATCAATTGTTGCAAGAAATATATCCACTCGATAATAATGCTCCATACTAATCTCATCATGATTATTTCGAGATCTACCACGTCTTGCAATATATTGAGCATTCATACATGGGATATCAATTTGATGTTGCTCACAAAATAATTTAACTTTCACCAAGAAATTATCCCATCCCGAATCTCAAAAATTCTCCAGTAGCTTTGTTGTGCTTGAGACAAGATGCATTGCATTCAAAATATCTTGAGATTTATGTTGCAATGCTATACAAAGAAGATGAGTAATTTTCATAATGTCTTTCATAAGATGCAAAGTGCAAACAAACTTAAAGGATAACAACTGATTCAAAACAAAATTTGCATCTCCACGTTGAGAGTATGAACCTCCATCTACTGCAATCAATGATGGAGCCAAGGGGGGGCAGAGGGGGGCTATGGCCCCCCTTAAGTTTTGAGAATTTTAATTCATAATATGTAAATATGTGTGTAAAATAAAATTGCCCCACTTCCCCTAAATTTTTACAATTTTAGTTTATATTATGAGAGTTGATATATATATATATATATATAAATTAGTCATCTTTGAATGGAATGGCTTGCAAGCTTTAATTTGCCATGAATGTCCATATGCCTATTACATTCATTGTTTGGCTGATAGGTTTCAACTTGCTTTACTTGCAGCTTCTGGAGAAGTAGCTACTGTTCACCAATTCTTCTCCAATTTAGTTTTCATTATCAACACTGTTACTGCATCTAGCAAATGTAATGATGAATTAAAGGAGGCTCAAACAATTGAAGTTGCTACTAAGATTGCTAATGGTGAACTTGAAACTGGAAGGGGGCTTAATCAAATTGGCACTTTAAAACGAGCTGTAGATACTTGTTGGGGTTCTCATTTGGATTCTATTTCTAGTTTACTGAAAATGTTCAATGCTACTTGTGTGGCTTTAAGTAACATTGCAGTCAGTGACGAAGCCAGAATTTTTTTTTTGGGGAGGGGCCAAAATTTTTTCCTAATAAAATTATCTTAATAGATTATGTTCAAAATAATTTTCTTCTATTTAAATATATGACATCTAAAAATATCAAATATTAAATTTAATTATAAAGGTATGTTTATACATAAATATGCGATACAATCATAACAAAAATTAACAAAAAAGATAACCTTTGATTAAATATCTTATAACATTACAAACCATCCAATTTGCACATTATGAGAAGATACTCTCCAATATGTCACCTATGCAATAAATATATATATAACCATGTAATATAAATGTAACTATTTTCAATTGAAAAAAGATAAAAGTTATGTCAACATACTTTGAAATTTCAACATCTTTTCTTAGAAGTAAATTGAGCTCTACGCTCTTTCATAGAACTAAATTCATTTATGATTGAATCACTACTAAATTTTTTAGCAACTTTCTTTTCTATATACACAGTTAGACAATCATTCAAGAAATTATCTTCCATCTTGTTTTGGAGTTTTGTCTTGATTATTTTCATAATTGAAAATGCCGCTCTGTAGTTGCAATTGATACAGGAAGAGTAAGAACAAGTGTAATCAATCTATTAATAAGAGGATATATCACTGATTTTCTTGTCTTCACCAAGCCTTGACATAACTTATGAATACCAGATAATTCTTGCAATTCATGATGATTTGGAATGTCGAGCTCAAAATGTTGAAGTTCTATGCTGAGACGTACTAGTTCTTGCTCCATAAAATCATTCGGATAGAACTTCTCTGCAAGTTTACAAATATCATCAATCTTGAACAGCATAACTCCATTTCTAAGATCTAAAGCAGTGCTCAAAGCAAGTAATTCCACGATATGATCATTAAACCTGCTATGTAATTCTTGCAATTGATAATCAATTGTTGCAAGAAATATATCTACTCGATAATAATGCTCCATACTAATCTCATCATGATGACTTTGAGATCTACCACGTCTTGCAATATATTGAGCATTCATACATGGGATATCAATTTGATGTTGCTCACAAAATAATTTAACTTTCACCAAGAAATTATCACATCCCGAATCTCGAAAATTCTCCAGTAGCTTTGTTGTGCTTGAGACAAGATGCATTGCAATCAAAATATCTTGAGATTTACATTGCAATGCTATACAAAGAAGATGAGTAATTTCCATAATGTCTTTCATAAGATGCAAAGTGAAAACAAACTTAAAGGATAACAACTGATTCAAAGCAAAATTTGCATCTCCATGTTGAGAGTATGAACCTCCATCTACTGTAATGTTACTTAAAGCCACACAAGGAGCATTGAACATTTTCAGTAAACTAGAAATAGAATCCAAATGAGAACCCCAACAAATATCTACAGCTCGTTTTAAAGTGCCAATTTGATTAAGCCCCCTTCCAGTTTCAAGTTGACCATTAGCAATCTTAGTGGCAACTTCAATTGCTTGAGCCTCCTTTAATTCATCATTACATTTGCTAGATGCAGTAACAATGTTGATAATGAAAATTAAATTGGAGAAGAATTGGTGAACAGTAGCTACTTCTCTAGAAGCTGCAAGTAAAGCAAGTTGAAGCCTATGAGCCAAACAATGAATATAATAGGCATATGGACATTCATGGCAAATTAAAGCTTGCAAGCCATTCCATTCAAAGATGACTAATTTATATTTATATATATATATATATATATATATATATATCAACTCTCATAATATAAACTAAAATTGTAAAAATTTAGGGGGGGACAATTTTATTTTACACACATATTTACATATTATGAATTAAAATTCTCAAAACTTAGGGGGGTCATGGCCCCCTCTGCCCCCCTTGGCTCCATCATTGACTGCAAGGAGCAAGTCGGAAAAACTATCATGACTTAAAGTCCAAGGCTTACGCTACAAGCAAGATTCATAATCAGCAAGGAATGGAAATGAATCAATTATTTCCCAATAGTATATTCTCGACTTATACACTTGCATAACTATCCTAAGATACTAACAGAATCTTTCCTTTTTTTATTTTTTTCCCTTTCTGAGGGAATAAAAATTCAGGAAACTTGACAGAAAATTCATGTACTTGCATAGGGGAGTCTTCATCATCTCTAATAACCCCTCTTAATTTGTTATTCTGCTCTTATTGTTGGAAGAAGAAAATGGCGACGACCCGAAGTCAAGGATGGATCGTGAAAGTAGATAATAGTCCCAGGGCTCCCTTGATTGCTGCTGGAGTTACAGCAGCAGAAGTATGGCTGTTGATCAAGATTGGGACTCGCGATTCTTATAGAAGAACAAGTACTTGCGTTTTAGCCGCTGTTCTTGGCATGATTGCCCTAATCTTTATTGGAATCTCACTGAAGATTTTTGCTCAGATAATGTCCAAGGACCACAGTGCCCGTGCCGGCCATGAGGAAGCTTGAACGATGATTACGATTTATCATAGGTGGGAATAATTATTGATGAATGATCTTGGTTGACTAATTAATTTTACAGCACTTGTCGAGGTTTTGCGAGTAATATACTTATCTTTTTTTTTTTTCCTTTCTTTTTTAAGTTAGAATGTCGGCATTGGCATATTACCAAGATGATTATTGATACTATTATTACCACTTATTGGATAGTTATGGATTCAATAGTCTATCAATGATGAATTATGGTGTTGGCACATAACCAAGATGAATTGTTATGCTATTATTACCACTTATTAGAAAGTTAACTTCTGGATTCAATAGCGACATAATCTTTTTAAAATAACTCTGCAAATTGGAAGATTGTGGATTGAGGCAATTTAGTTGAGTATTTTGATCAATTTAGTTGAGATCATTTGCAGGCTTTTTTTGAGTTGTGCAGAATGTCTATGTCTATATTAATTGTAGGGTTAGGAGGACAGCTGATCACAGTATTGTTTGGGTTTTGACTTGTCCAAACAAGAGAGAAAATGGTGCGCTTTTAAAATTTCCAAGTATATTACATACTTGGGGCTGTTCTTTTTCTTCTTTTCTTTTCTTTTTTTCAAGATTTTCATTTCATCCTTCTTTATAGGGTAAATTTCCTTGTTAGTTCTGGAGAAAAAACCAATTTTTTGCCTTAAGAGTAAATTGATTTGGCAAGATCTCATAATTTTGGTGGTGACTGTCAGCATAAAAAGTTTAGTGACTCAAGAATTTAGTGTGAACTTGACAAATCTTATTTGTTACTTGCTAAAATCTACTACATTTGCACTACAATTTGCTTTATTTTTTCCTTGAAAAAGAAAAATTAAAGTTGGTTTACTTGGTATAATATTGATGACATATTTTCTTTAAGTTATATGTTGTATTTCCTTTCCAAGTAACATATTAAACTTACAATCAGTCCCACGAGAATTCTTAGACTAAAATCATATCTCGTCTAATCTAAACTTTTATATTTTCATATTTATCAATAAACAAATCATTGTGGAAGATCAATAATTTTACTAAAATAAAGGTGGAGAATAAAAAGTTTCTTGCCCTATTTTTTGTAATTTAAAATTTAGGACCAAACTAAATCTTTAAAATCTAGGGAATATTTCTAAAATGGAACAAAATTTTAGAAGTAATTGTACGAATATATGACAATTAAACAAATGTTTAGGCAATTTCATATCATATTCATGAGTGGTTGCTTTTATTCAAAATAACACAGTTTGATAGAAAGTGACATCATCTTGAACTTTCAGTTTTTTCATTCCAAATAACCTTTTTGACAAAAATAATTTATTTTGATTTGAAGTGTTAACCTGCGCATTGCACGATTCAGAATTCTAATATGTGTGGGCATGTATGATGATACACATACGAAATACGGTTTTTTATTACCTTTTTCAACTTTTACCACTTTCTATTACTGCTGTATAAACATTAATTGCATTAATATTAGGCAAATTTACTGACAAAATTTTCTTTAATTTCATAAGATGCTACTAAATTCTATCACTACTAATTATTAAATATTCCTGTGGTGTTAAGGCAAGTGCGGTTATGCTTTGATCAATTACCATTACTAGAATTTGATGTACAGTTACCTTGTTCTGCATTTTGTTCACCTTGGTAATTGTAAAAAAAAAAAATTATCTTGGTGCTTTCTGCATCCTTAAGTCATCCATTATCTAACAAATCTTTGTATTTTTAAGACATGAATTACATACCTATTATTATCAGCCAATACTATTACCAAACTAATTCATTATTACCTCCTTATTCGTTAAGTACTTGGGACAAAAAATAAGTACTTTAGTATATGGACAAATCCATCTACCTATTTTTTTCTTTGGACGACAATGAGTACTTGGGAGTTCTAGAAATATTAAATAATATGCTAAACCGAGTTATTCTCCCTCTAGAAAAAAAAAAAAAAAGCAAATTAATCAGTACATTAATTTATTTTTAGTCCATATGAATTGTTGATTTTTGTTGGGATATTTTGGTCACTCTACAAAAGCATAAGAGCTGCAGCTGACCAAATAAGCGACGAAATTAACCTTTAGGGAGCAATAATTAAAACACATCTTTTATCAGCTTTGCCCCCTGAAGGTTTAATTGCACAAGTCCGTCTCATATACCATTACACGTTCTTAATTAGGTATAATTAATCAGATTGATCCGGGTTGGATCTCTTGTTCATGTGATTGCTGAAATGGATCTGACCGTCGATCCGGTTCGGTGTTAAAAGTGGATCATAGAGCAGATCTTTACTAGTACAGTCAAAATACTTTTTGTGCCTTTTCAACTTCAAATGATGATTATTTTGGTATCAATTTATGTGTTTTCATACTAGTGAACTGAGGTAGCCAAGGCCCCAAAAAATTTAGTTGAATACATAGTAACAAATCTTTTTAGTACATAATGAACAGAATTATATATAGGAAAAAATTGATTATCAAAACAATTAAAATTTTCTAGGAAGAGAAATTCAATCTATGAAGTTAGTCCCCTATTTATTATGATTTGGACAAAGATCTTTTAACCAAAATTATGTGTACATAATGATAACAAAAAGGAAGAGAAAGCAAATCCATTATGAGTGCATTGTCGGCTTAATAACATTATATAGTTTTAGTTGTAATTAGACAAAAAGCAGTCATAATGTTTCTAGGGCTTTAATAATTAGGAAAAGTTTATAAGGCCACCAAGACCTATCACAGCATTTAACATCAATAAAAACATATAAACGTGCACATTTTTCTTTCTTTTTGAGAGAAAAAACGAGTTAATCCATTCTTATAAATCCTATCTAATAGCATTACAAATAGGTAAGAACATTGTCTCACCAAACAGCTCTAGAATGCAAATAGTAATTTTAGATAAAAATATGAACTGCCATCTTTCCAAATCTACATATACAAATTCAAAACTAACAATTTATTTGATTGCAAAAATGTCTTCTTAATTAAAATTGAATTTTCTAATAATATTTTGTCAAGTGGCAGTCTAGGCTGAAAGTTTCGATGCTAACTTCCACCACCAACCACAATCCTTTGACAACCGCAATCATTTCAACTAGTTAAATTGACAAGATATTACCAACTTTTTCAGTCAAATAATAATGATATGTCCAGTCCACACTTGGTAATCATCTCAAACTCTTATTACATTATCTATCATTAGAAACCACAAAAAAGAATAAGAGTATAAAATCGTATAGAACCAATTTAAACAAAAGATTTTGAAATTTAATTTTACACTTCTTTTATTCTTGGGCCATTATTTCCTAAAATTAAAAACTATGAAAATAAACTACCTATCATGGATACAGGCAAGTAATTGAACATGAAGAGATACGAATATTTTCTTCACATCCTAAACTGCTAGGCCCAATAATTATTCTACACATCATCCACCTTATCTAGTAAATAAGTACTTTGCACTATGAAAAAACTTTATATAAATTAAAATGTCAAAATATTATTATCTATCTACAAATTAAGAGATTGTGATTAATTTTTAATTCGATAGGCCTCACCATTTCATTTTAATCATCGTTTACCTTGAACCTTCACTTGTCAGATTCTTCCTCCTCCAATCTAATACTATCACCCTCTTATCAAATAAAAATTTTATAAAAAATTAACATTAAAACAAATATGTATAATAGCGTTTATTATTTTATGGGGGGAAAGGTACTTACAATTTTTTCTTTGTTAGCTTGAAAATTCTTCATGTAATCACCACCCATCCTTTTATTAGCTTTAGGGAATTTTTTTTTTCAAAAAATAAAAAGGCCAAAAAGTAATTTCAGAATAAATAAATTTTTAAAAACTAAAAAAACATGTTTCGTTAGACTAAGGGGGGAAATTATTCATAGCATCACATACAAACTTCAACTTGCCTCCTTTAGGGGGAAAAAAGTTAGTTGAAAGAGGAAGCGGCGAGAAAAAGAATAAGCAAAGGTTTATGATCAAGAGGCAAAAAATGACAAAAAAAAATTAAATAGCACATACCAGAGAAAAACACTAAGAGCAGAAGTTATTGATCATAATTATTGGACTATGCAAGAAAGGAAATATCAAACTCATCCTTTATCTCCTACAATGAAATCATTCATTTAGTTAATTATGGACAAAATTGAAAGAATATTCATCAACTAATCCAAATAGAGAAAAAGAGTGGAGTAAAAGATTAGGATGTAGAAAAAAAGAAAAGAGTAGATGAGGGTTTGTTTAGTTGTCTTTAACCAGGAAGGAAAAAGGAAATAAGATGACCAAAGAAAAAAAAGAAAGAGAAAGAAAAGAAAAAATGAAGATAATTTCCTCAAAAAACGAAGGTGCCACGTGTCGAGATTAAACGACTTGACAATCATGGAAGTTGCGTCACTAACTCTACTTTCTCTTATATAATATAGATAGATAGATACATGAGACAAATGTGGGAACTTATATTTTTAAAAATTGACAAAGTATCTCAACATATTAACTAACTTTTTCTAAATTTAATTGTTTTTATTTTGCCGTCAAATTTTATCTCAATCACAGAGGTAATTTGTAAGCTAGCCATTTTGATATAATGGGGACAAATGATTGTGTTATTGTCCCTCAAAGGTAATTTGTAAGCAAGCCATTTTGATATAATGGGGACAAATGATTGTGTTATTGTCCCTCAAGATCGTAGCCAACCCCTGTCTAATTGTCTTTAATTAGTGTTTCACCTTCTTTTTTTGATCGCGTTAAATTAGTATTTCATCTTTCTTATAATTTTAACACATACAACGATCTTACTCGAGGTTACACCAAATTAAATCTCAATCACAACTACGGACGTTCAATGGGACATAATTAGGAGCTAAACGTGTCTCAACAAGTCAAATATTTTAGTATTTAAGTTTGTTTGATTATTTTGACGAATTTAAAATTTTATTTAAATTTGACTTATTTACTGCTTAAATTTATTGAACCAAATTCAAGTTGATTTCGAGTAGTTTGAATCTTTTACATGTAAATTTCACTTGAATGCTAATGAAACAGGGCTCAAGTTGGGTTTAAAAGTTTATCAAATGCAAATTACTATTCAAATCTGATTTGATTAATTGACAAACTAAATTCAAACCCAATTCCAACCAAATTGGGTTATAGATTCGAGAGTAGCTAGGTAATTTGATTCCTCTAGATATAATCCCATAGAAAAAGGGGAAAAAATTGTAAAGTAAATCACTCGAGATGATGCACAAAGTACACCAACCATTACTATAACGAACTTCTTTTCCCGCCTCTTCTCACTCTCTCTCTCTCTCACACACACACACACAACTCCAACTCTGCATTCCACATCTCCAAAAGAGGGATAAAACCAATACTTATTCTGCCCCTAAATCCCCCAGCAATCAGCAATCAAGAACTGGGTTTCATGAAAATCATGAAGATCTTGTTGGTTTTGCTGTCACTCGCAGCTGGGATCACTACTCTTCTTGCGGAAGCTGACGGCCTGCGCCTTGATTTCTACGAACAGAGTTGTCCAAATGCAGAAAAAATCGTCATGTCCCAAGTCCAGAATATCCTCGCTCAGCCTCAGTTCCAGAACGCCCCAGCCCAGCTTCTTCGCCTGCTTTTCCACGATTGTTTCATTGAGGTTGTTCATCTAATTCAGATGTTGAAATGAGTGTTTTTCTTTTTGTGTTGTTTTTTCGTGTTCTTGATGTGGTTTTGTCATGGTTTATGACTATATGAAGTTCTTGATTTTCAGTTAGAGTGTTCTCTGTTGGTTAAGGAAGATTTTATGGGTTTAGATTTCTGTTGATTTTTCTGCAATTTTATGAAATCAGAACTTGGTTTTCGGCTGATTAAGTATGTAATAACTTCGGTTTTCAGCATTAACGGCATTGGAAATTTTATCTTTCTCTTTTATTTTACTTGGTGATTTTGCATCGTGGGCATACATCAGATTGGGGTTTTGGTGCCTCACAATTTCGTGTGATGATTCTTGGGAGTTAGGACTGCCAGAAAGAGAGAAAATTTTGTAAAATGATAGTACTAAATGGAATTTCTTTTATCAAGAACCTAATTGTATTTTTTTAATTGTAGTTACTTTGTCGTGAAAGACCTTTTTTTGGGTAGGACAAACAAGATATGAATAGTTTGATTTCTCTTACAGTAGTTAGGATATGGGACAGAGTGAATAATCCATGCTTCAAATTTGGTGTTATAGAAGATCTTATCATAGAGTCAGATAGGAGTCTGCTTCTAATTAATGCCAAAGCTGAGCAATTTCATGAATAGCACGATGAGCCTGTTCAATGACTTAAAATTGTTAGTGATGCAAAATTGCAGGAGTATGGACGTGATCGTGTTTTTTTACGACATTTGTTCCCACGACCTTGCCAATATTAGCATCATCATGTATTCAAGCATATGCATTTGTTGTGCAATCTTACTATTTTTTGTCTAACATCCCAAAAAAAAAGAGAGCAAATATTAAGGACAGTAAAAAGCATATGCATTTGTTGTGCAATCTTCCTATTTTTTGTCTAACATCCCAAAAAAAAAAAAAAAGAGCAAATATTAAGGACAGTAAAAAGCAAGTAAATGAGTGGGGGAGCCAAAGTTGCAGAGTAACTCATTCAACTAATGCTTTTGGTTTAACTTTCAGATAAGAATTTCAATATTTATTTACATTGGAAAACTTAGTTCTGCATCATGCTACCGAGAAAAATCATTCCCCAATGTGGTCAAGTAGTCTAATCGGGGCTTAGCTTTTATTATCTGTATGATTCAGACCTCGCTTTGACGTTCTGTTAGTCTTTCTTGTGCATCAACTTCTTGTTGTTTTCATTCTTTTAGAGAATTGAGGTGTTGGTCTGATGTCAATTGCTGAAGTTGAATTGTTGTTTATTATCATCTGTATTCACACGTATATATGTTGAATATGCCTCCAAGTGAATGCCTTTCGGTGGTGGAGGTGGAAACATTGGAATCAGTGAACACTTAATTATCCTGATACTCTAGGGAAAGAATTTTGGCTTGATATCTTTGTTGAATTCTGATTCTGATGTTCAGCACTCTCTGTATTGTGGAGAAATTGTTTTATCCACTAAGACCACATATTACTGATTATGTTTTTTGTCCTTAAGTCATTTGTGATTGCTTGTTCATTGCAAATCAGTAATGTTCATTTTCTGTTGTTTCCATATTTTCAGGGATGTGATGCATCTGTCCTGTTAACAGACACCAATGGAACTTCAGTCGTTGAAAGACAAGCAATACCAAACCGGACATTGAAAGGCTTTGAGTTCATTGATATGATAAAGGAGGAGCTGGAGAAGGAATGTCCTGGGGTGGTATCATGTTCAGACATAATGGTCTTGGCAACTAGAAATTGTATTCTTTTGGTATAAGTTCTATTTTTGAACTCTGACTACTTTGTTGTGTTTCCTTTTTACTTAAAACACTTACTGGGGACCTCTAGTGATTATTTTTCTGATATCCCTCAAACTTAACAATAATGAATAGTTTAAACTATAGGAGTTTGTGGGAGATCTGTTTCCCTTTCTTGTAGCATGTTGATGATCTACCTCTCGGTGATTTATGTATTGTTTGAAGAAGTGTGACTATCTAAAGAACTGTTTAATTTTGGTTTCCTCTGAAAAAACATAAGCCTGATCTGGTTTAAAGAGAGGTATTAAAGAAGATCTTATGATGACCATATGTCATTCTGGTGACACTTAGTGCTGTTCTTGATACATTGAACGTTCTCCACCCCTTGAACCACTTCAAACAGGGAAAAGTCTGTTAAACATTGCAAAACCAAACTCTTCTAAACGTTTCATAGATCCATTGTTCTTGCCATAGATTCATTATTGGTCCATCTAAAGACCTACAGCTGCCCTAATCCATATATAAGCCTGTTTTCTGTCATAAATTTAAGCCTATCCATGATTTCAAATATCAGTTTGGAGTCTGATTTATTTTGCTTTCTGTAAGCTAGAAGGTTCTTGATGTGCTTCATCTACTGTGGTCAATTTATTGGCACACTCACTCTGCACTTCTTTTCAGTTTTCTCCTTAATGTTTTTTGGGTTTCTGAAGTCCATTTTCTTTTTCGTAGTCTGGTGGGCCATATTATCCAGTATACACTGGCAGAAGAGACAATAATCAGTCCTTCTTCAGTGAAGCCTTATCTGACATCCCAAGACCGAACGGAAAAATCTTTGAAGCACTCCACTTGTTCTCCCTCAGAGGCTTCAACACAAGGGAAACTGTTGCGCTACTTGGTATCCACTAATTTGTTCTGTTTTTACTCTTCTAAGATTTCTTTTTATTATAAGAATAGAGTCGTGTTAATTGACAAATGTTTGTTTTTGATCTTTTGCACATGCAGGGGCGCATAATATTGGTAGAATCAGTTGTCAATTCATTCTACCAAGGCTTGGCACCAACTTCTTGGATGAAGGGTCAGCTGATTCAACTCTTCGTGATGGCTTCATCGAGGAAATAAAACTGAAGTGCCAAAAGAGTAATAGCAGTTTCAGCAATACTGAATCTTTGGTGAGTTCACTGGGTGTGACTGAGGCTAACTGGTCAATGTCTTACTTTGAAGAAGAATTCTCATCTTCATCATCTCAATCTGCCTTTGGCACTCATTACTATCAGAAATTGATGATAGGAAGAGGTCTTCTCTTTGCTGATCAGCAGTTGATGGCCAATGAGGAGACAGCACGAATAGTAGAGGAATATACTTTAGATGATGGAACAGTATTTCGAAGAGATTTTGCTCGTGCCATGGTCAAAATGTCCAACCTTGTCTCACTAACTGGTTCACAGGGACAGGTTCGGCTCAATTGCTCCGTTGCACTAAAGTCATCTTGATTCAACCTTTCAGAATAATCCCTCTCACTCCAACAGTTTGGACAAACTGTACATCCTTTTATCTTTTACAGCACATGTTTCCAATCTGAAGCTTCAGCTTCATGACGACTGAGGAGTGCACTTGTACCTTTTGTTTTACGTAAAAAAGAAGTCTGCTGTTGCATGAGGCATCTTGATACTTCATTTTTAGAGGCACATTTACACAATTAAAGAAAGTGCTGATGAAGATATTCAACTTTTGGCTTTTGTTCTTGAAACATTTGCTTTAAGATCTCTGGCCATAACCATGTAGGCTATGATCTTCCTGATTTGCCGTACATTCTTTGATGCAGTTCTATGTAGAAGTACAGTGTGCACTGTATGATCTCTCAGGATTCTGGTCTTATACGTGTACACAATGCTTGCTCATACCTGCTATCGAGGCACAGAAATGGTTTAATAGCGTACATGGTTTTATTGTACACATGCTTAATGCAAACAGAGATATCTAACACACTTTCTCCATCTCTTTAATCTCCTTTCTGGGATGATGCGTCCAGAGAGATGGATTAAACATGGCGGTATATAGATTAAGAAAATCATTGGTGTGAAACTTGTATGGATCTTTGTGAGGAAGAAGTTTGGTTAAATAGATTTTGAGTAGCTATGAAAGATAACTCAGTGTTACCTGTAATCTTCGTCTTCTTGTGTGAGGACCCGAATTTTACTTACTTTTATTTTATTTTATTTTATTGGCTTATTTAATTATTTAATTATTCATTTTCTCCAATTAATTTATTTCATCCATTTTAATTTCATTTGCATGGAACAATGTCTCATTTTATATTTTAAAATGTTTTGCTAGTAAATTTAATTTTTCTGCAGCTCGTTTAGTAAGGAATAATGAATACACGTTTTTTGAGATAAAATTCGATCCAAGAATGCAATGATCTTGGGGAATTAAGGATGATCAATAGTAGATTAAGAAAAGTTAATTGAGAAATTAGAGGTGAGTGAGTTAAATTAAGCTCAATTAGGAGCACTAATGGTCTCCTATTTATATGTTGATTTTTTGTACCAAAAGCACCTTTATGTCATATCTTTCTTTTACTTCATCACTTCACCAACTACCACACAAAACCTCTCTTTCTCTTCTCTTCTTGGCCGGCTCTTCCTCCACTTTTCTCAACCAAAATTTCAGCTAGCTTTCTTCTACTTTTGCTCCGAGAACACACTCCAAACTTGCTCCTTTTCTTGGTTCATTACACAAGTTTGAAGGATGACTTGAAGGAGGAAAGAACTTTGGTGGTTTAGAGCTTATACACTAGTGGTTGGATTTCATTTTTTGGAAGCAAGGTAATACTCCAAAGCTCATCTTTTCCTCTCAACTTATAGTAGTTAGTTAGTTCTAACTAGTTAGACATTGGGTTGTTGATGGGTCCAATGGACCTTGACTCTAGGTAGAGGACTTGAGGTGGCTTTTAGGTAGAGGTCTTGAGATTATTGTATGTTTACTTGGTTGTTTGGTGCTTGTTTTGATGAGTTATGGCTTAGTTGTGAGTGGGAAGTTGAAAAGAAAACTTGATGAAAGAAGGAGGCTTGCTGGCCAAAAATTTACTGGTTGATTCCCTCATGTTAAATTCAAATTTTATTGTTAACTTGGTTCTATAATGCTTGTTATATATTGATGTTTATGTGTGTTAAATATCTCCTTAAAAGCATTTCAATTGGTTGAGTGAAAATTGGGTTAAAGTGAGGAAGAAATCTGGAAAATTTTCTGATCAGGAGACCAAACCAGTGCATACATTTCAGCCCATAACTTTTTGTCCAAGAGTCAAAATCGCATGCCGTTTGTGGCATATGAAACTAGACTCCGAGGGCTTTCCAACGGTATAAAATCAACCACTAATTCGTTTTCTATGAACCGTAGTGATCCGGCAAAGATGACTGATTTTCCTCACTGTTTTCATCCGAGAAACAAGCATAGCTGCAGTTTGTAGCTCATTTTTACTATCTTGAAAAATGAATTTTAAGACAGTTCCTTCTAGTGAATTTTAGCATTTTGAATCTAGTTTTCAATTCCATAAACCACACTAAATTTTGAGCTGTGTAGCTCAAGATATGACCAGATTTTGAAACTGTGTTAAGTGCTTCAAAACTGGAAATTTCGTGAAACAGATTCCAAAAATCAGCTTTCTTTAAACTATTGTATCGTGGAATAGAAAGGTCCAAATTGAGTTCCGTTTGTTACATTTTAAACTAGATTTGGAGTTCTATTAGTGGTATAAATTTCAAGGGCTGATTCTATTTCTATGAATTTTGCCGAATTTTCAAAATTTACTGAAATTGCAAGCCTGTTTTGCTCTGTTCTGTCTGGAACAGTGATTTTGAACTACGATCTAAATGATTTTGGATTGGAGTCTGGGAAAAGTGTCTTCTAGAGTTTCAGTGCATTGGGTCTAGTTTCCAACAGTATAAAGTTTCCAAATTTTGGACTCACGTAACTCGAAATATGATTTTTCCAAGTGGTGTCGCACCAAGCTTAAATTTTCTGGTTTCAAACAAAGTACTCTTTTAAGAACTTTCAATCTTCCTTTGAGATTGTTAGGCCGTTTTAAGTTTGATTTCATGGTTTGATACAAGGTCTCTTTGAACATTAGGCCTTCATTTTGAATCTTGGTTTCCAAAGGATTAAACTTTCCTTAATGTGTTTTCTTGGTTGCTTAACTTTCTTGGATGATTGCACCTCACCTTATACTTGAAAAATGGATTTCAAACCCTAATCTTATGCCCTTGATTTTCATGAGATTGAACTCCAAAAATGGAGCGTTTTAACTAGAGTAATTCTTGGAGAATTTCACTAGTTTTAAACTCAAAACTTGGAATCGTTAGCTTTAACATTTACTATGGAAATGAGTGGAATTTTGATGAATTCTAACTCCATTAGTTTAGAAAATGTGAACGTTCCTTATATTCTTAAGACTTGGATGTAAGACTAGAAGTTGTGAGAGATGAAAACCATTCTTACTTTTCTCGATTTTTGTGCCGAAAGTATATATGATATTTTCTTTTGAAATTGAGATTACTTGTCACGACTTGAATCGAAAACACCCTTTGAATTCTCTTTGAGCATTATTTCAATGATTTAGCGAGAAAAGCTCCTTTAACTTGACTTGACTTATGACCTTGAGAGTGGGTAGCAAAAAAATATTTTTCTTTATAACCTTAGTCGAGTACCTAGGTAATCGTGATTGTGTATGTCTCAAGTGGTCACGAGGACGCCAAAGAGCTCATCTGACTTCTCGCTTTACTCTTGTTTTGCCTTAACTTTTGGTGAGTGTCAAGTGCATGTTCAATGTTAATGTGATTGAAATGATATTTGTACAAGTACTATATGATACGTGAACTTGCCGAGACGAGAGTGTACTTTACCGCCCTCGTCATTTCTCTCTCTCTTGATTGAATGATACTTGTTAAATGAATGTATATCACGTGCACTTGTACTTGAACATGTTTTAATTCGTGAGCACTAAGCGGCAGCATGTACCATACCCTATTCGGGTGGGAGGTGCCTCTCATTCCGACTCAGTACTATGATCGATTCTCTGAGCGGTAGCATGCACCACACCCTATTCGGGTGGGAGGTGCCTCTCATCCCGACTCAGAGCCATGAACAATTCTAAGTCAATTGGAGCGTTGTCTCATCGACCAATTATATTTGCGAGGACGTCCCAACCCATTGGCTAACCTTGTAACTCGAGCCGGCAAGGGCTTGGTCGAGAAGCTTGGTGAACCTTGGGAAATTTTATAGTTTGATCTTTTGAAATCTTGCTTGGCATACTCAATTAGTATTGCCACCTGATGCGTGTTCGGTTCCAAATCCAAGAGGGTGTTATGTTGGATGGAGGAAGTAAGTGAAGCACTATAGTCATGTTGTTACTTGAGTTGACGGAGAGTCAACCCCAGATAGCTTGAAACGGTCGAGACGTGAAAATAGGTCCTGAGAGCTCCTGTATCCTTCCTTGTGTGTTTATTTCCTACTTGTGCATTTAAATGAAAGTTCATGTTAAAGATGCTTTCAAACATGCTATTCGATTAATTGGTTCCACGTGCTTGCTTGTTTTCTTGGCCTCACTGAACATTAGTTCATCCCTTTAAGTTTGTTCTTCCTTAACAGGCTTTGGAGGTGGAAATTGGAGATCTTAGACTAGTGACTTTTGGTTGAAACTAGTATACTTATGTATGTTATTGGAGACCATTAAAGTGTAAATTTTGTTATTTTGGTTGGCAGATTGTAATTATAATTGCTAGCCTAGAAGTTGTGGCTTGTATATTCGAAGTATTTCTTATTTAAGTCGATGGTTGATTTGTGACTCTATATTAAGCTTGAACGAATACATGAGTCCTAACGAAAGTTGGGCAAGCATCCCGTTGATACCCTAGGGTTCGCTCTAAGGAGAGGTGGGGGCGTCACATCTTGAGTCAGCAGCATGAAGCCTACACTTCTGTTTTCCAAGATCGAACTATTATTCTGACTGAGAGTGGTTAAGTCGAATAGAGAAATTAGGAATGGGCCAGGTGGATTAGTTGCAAAAGTAAATGGAAGTTCTTAGCATTGGTCAGATGCTTTATATGAACTTCCTCCATTTTGAATGTGTTTGCAAATACAACTTTGTCCAGACTTTGAAGTTTCTTCCTAAATCAAGGACCTAAAAGAATGAAGTACAAGAAGTACTCGATTCACTTTGTCTGATAAGAATCCAAGATCTTGAAGAAAATCCTCAAGCCTGCACATATATCACAGCTCTTGAATTTGAGAAAAAAAAAAAAAAAAAAAGTCCAGGCACCTTCAAGTTTTAAAGCTTAAAATCACAGATTTAGTCTATACTCGGCAGGTATACTTTTTTCACAACCTCTAAGATCAGATCAGCAAAGTCGCTTCAACTGAGACGTGAACTTCAACACTTTCTCTCTTTATGTAAGCCAATTCCTGGCTCTTTCTTAAATTGATTCTATCGTCTTTGTTAAAGAATTGAGCTTTTCCTTGCTTTTATTCATCTTAGTTTGGATCTCGTCTTTGTACTTATACATCGAGCTAGATTTTATTCTGTCATTACCCAAGTGTGTATGAATATAGAGCATTAGACTATCTTATACATTTATGGCATATAAGAGCATATTATCTACTCATGCCTTAACATATCTTTAATAACACGTGTAAACATTCTGCTAGTACATTCAGATGCTTCTTGCCAAAATGAACATATGTGTTGAATAGCATGATTTGTGGAACTGCTAACAGATTGTAGTAGTTAGTTATTCACTTTGCTATTTTTTAGGCAATAGATAAGTCAAAGTACTTGATATGATTCTGATTCTAGGATCTTATCTCTAGCAAATCTTTTTCCAGAGTTTTCTCTAATTCTATTTTCTTTATGCTATATAAAAGCATGGCTTATAAGTCAATAAAATGTGACTTCTACAATACAAAAGTTTTCACTCTTATTCTACTTTCTCTACTCTAATAAACCAACAAAGTGGTATCAGAGCTTTCATCTTGAGGGATCTGTGAGGATTGAGAGGGCTTAAACACCTTCTTTAAACACTTATTACAATGAATCCAGAAGTTTCCTCTATTCATCAACTTGGACCTCCCATATTTGATGGAACAAATTATCAAATGTGGGCTGTCAAAATGGAAGCCTATCTTGCTGGAAATGATTTGTGAGAGGCTATAGAAGATGATTATGAAGTACTTCCTCTTCCAAACAATCCAATAGTTGCTCAAATGAGACACCATAATGAGAGGAGACAAAGGAAATCGAAAGCCAGAACAAGTCTATATGCAGCTGTCACATCCACAATCTTTACCAGAATCATGACGTTGAAAATGGCGCATGAGATTTGGAATTTCTTGAAGAATGAATATGAAGGAGATGAAAAAATCAAAGGGATGCGAGTGTTAAACTTGTTTCGAGAATTTGAGATGCAGAAGATGAAAGAATCAGAAACTATCAAGGACTATTCTGACAGACTCCTTGATAAAGTCAATAAAGTAAGACTCCTTGGCACTGATTTTTCTGATTCAAGAATAGTTCAAAAAATTCTAGTTACATTCCTTGAAAAGTTTGAAGCTACAATCGCGGCCTTAGAAAACTCAAAAAATCTGCCAAGTATCACCTTGGCAGAATTGTTAAATGCACTGCAGGCATAAGAACAAAGACGACTGATGAGGCAAGAAGGATCGATGGAAGGTGCCATTCAAGCCATATCACAAAACAACAACAGAGGCAAGAACAAGAACAGCCAAAAGGTGCCTGGAAACAACAAATCTCAAGAATTTCCACTTTGCCTTTATTGCAAAAAAAAAAAAAAAAACCAATCATCCACAGAAAAGGTGTTGGTAGAACCTAGATGTAAGATGTCACAAATGTGGTCAGGTAGCGCATGTGGAAAAGATATGCAAGTCTCAACAGCAACAAGGAGAAGCCAAAGCTACGGAGAATCAACCTCAGGAGGAGCAATTGTTTGCAGCTTCATGTTGCGCTACTAATAGCTCCATGGAAAGCTGGCTTATAGATAGTGGTTCTTCAAACCACGACTTTTGATCGAGAGCTTTTCAAAAAGCTTGATAAAACTGCTATTACTAGAGTCCGGATTGGAAATGGAGCTTATCTTGCAGTAAAAGGCATAGGAACAATGGCAATTGAAGGGTACATAGGTTTGAAATTAATTTCTGATGTTTTATATGTTCCAGAAATTGATCAAAACCTTTTGAATATTCCTCAGTTATTGGAAAAAATTATAAGGTGCTATTTGAAGATAAAAGTTGCATTGTTAAAGATCCAGAAGGTAGAGAAATGTTCAGAATTCAAATGAAAGGCTAAAGTTTCGTTTTGGATCTTATGAAAGAGAAGCAAGCAGTTGTACACAAAGAAGTTAGCGATGTAGATGTAGTGCTTTGGCATAAGAGGTTGGGCCATTTTCATCATGCTGCTCTGCTGTTCATGAAGAAAAACAATTTAGTAAAAGGTATGCTTGAGTTAGATGAAGAGCTTCCTACATGTGCTGTTTGTCAATATGGGAAGCAATCAAGGGTTCCTTTTCCCTAAAATATAACTTGAAGAGCTACACATAAGCTGCAATTGATACATACAGATGTAGGAGGACCTCAAAAAATACCATCATTGAATGGTAGTAAGTTTTATATTCTCTTCATTGATGATTATACTAGAATGTATTCGATTTATTTCATGAAATTCAAATATGAGATTGCTGACATCTTTTGGAAGTTTAAAGCGTGGGTTGAAAATCAAAGCAGTTGCAGCATGCAGGTGATCAGGTCCGATAATGGAACTGAATATACCTTAGAAAAATTTAACAAATTTTGTGAAGATGCAGGCATAGAGCACCAACTGACAGCCCCTTACACTCCCCAGCAAAATGGAGTGGTGAAGCGTAAAAATAGGATGCTTATGAAGATGACAAGATGCTTGTTGCATGATAAAGGGCTGCCAAAGAAATTGTGGGTGGAGGCTATGAATACGGCAATTTTTTTACTAAATAGATTACCAATGAAAGCTCTGTAGAAAAAGACGCCATTTGAAGCATGGTATGGCTACAAGCCAAAATTGCTTTATCTAAAGACTTTTGGTTGTTTGTGTTTCTCTTATATTCGTCAGGTTAAAAGAGACAAGTTAGACAAGAAAGTAGAGTTGGGGATTTTTGTAGGCTATTGCTCATCTTCAAAGGCCTATAGAATCTACTCACCACTAAGTAACAAAATAATTGTGAGCAGGGATGTTAAATTCCTTAAGCCAGACAGTTGGAGTTGGGAAAATAAAGATAAATTTGAATTGCAGGTAGGGAATGATAATGTTGATGAAGAACCTGTTAAAGGAACCAGATTACTCTCTGACATTTATCAGAGATGTAATGTTGCTGTTATGGAGCCTGCAGGATATAAAGAAACAGCAACTGATCAGAAATGGATAGTTGTAATGAAGGAGGAGCTTAAAATGACAAACAAAAACCAAACTTGGGAGTTGGTGGATAGACCTACACACAAAAAGGTGATAGGTGTCAAGTGGGTTTGTAGAACCAAATTCAACTCTGATGGTTTTGTAAACAAGCACAAGGCAAGAATCATCGTTAAGGGACATGCTCAGATGTTTTGATCAGATTTCTCTGAAACGTTTGCTCCGGCTGCCAGATTGGATACCATACGAATGTTGTTGGCTCTTGCTGCATAAAAAAGCTAGCTTATACATTAATTAGATATTAAGGCTTTTCTAAATGGATACCTAGAGGAAGAAATATTTTGTGGAGCAACCTAAAGGATTTGCTATTCAAGGAAAAGAAAATAAGGTGTATCGCTTAAAAAAGGCACTGAATGGTTTAAAACAGGCACCGAGGTCTTGGCACAACAGAATTGATGCACATTTGATGAACTTAGGCTTTGAAAAAAGTCTGAGTGAATTTACCTTATATATCAAAAAGGTTGATGGTGAAATACTTGTGATATCTTTATATGTTGATGACCTTCTTGTTATAGGAAGCAGCAAGGAGTTGATTGACAAGTTCAAAAAGGAGATGGAAGACGTCTTTGAAATGATTGATATTGGTATGATGTCATTCTTTCTTGGTATGAAGATACAATAGAAGCAAAATGAAGTGTTCATATGCCAGCAAAAGTATGCAAAGGAGGTCCTGAAAAAATTTAACATGGAAGGATGCAAATCAATTGCTACTCCAATGAATCAAACAGAGAAGTTTTGCAAAGAAGATGGAGCTGAAAAAGTTGATGAAGGGCTGTATAGAAACTTAATAGGCTATTTAATGTATTTGACTGCAACCAGCCCATATATCATGCAAGTAATGAGTCTGCTATCAAGATACATGCACTGTGCTTGTGAAATTCATTTTCAAGCAGCCAAAAAGATTTTGAGATACGTTAAAGGTACTGTTGATTATGGAATAAGGTTTAGTCAAGTTAGAAATTTCAATTTTCATGATTTTTCTGATAGTGATTGGGTTGGATGTGCAGATGATATGAGGAGCACCTCAGGTTACTATTTTACTTTTGGGTTTGGAATCTTTTCATGGTGTTCAAAGAAGCGGGATGTCATAGCTCAATCCACTACAGAAGCGGGATGTCATAGCTCAAAGAATATGTAACTACCGCTGCTACTGTGAATCAAGCACTTTGGATAAGAAAACTCATGACTGATCTACACATAAAATAGGAAGAATGCACTCAGATATTTGTTGACAACGAGGCTGTAATTTCTATTTCTAATAATCCAGTTGTTCCATGGCAAAACGAAACATTTCAACATAAAGTTTTATTTTTTAAGAGAAATGCAAAAGAAGGGAGAAGTGCAGTTGATTTTCTGCAAAACAGAAGATCAAAGTGCTGATATGTTTACAAAGGCTCTTCCCAAGGAAAGATTTGAGTTCTTGAGCCAAAAGCTTGGAGTACACAGTTCCAAAACCAAGGAGGAGTGTTGAATAGCATGATTTGTGGAACTGCTAACAGATTGTAGTAGTTAGTTATTCACTTTGCTATTTTTTAGGCAATAGATAAGTCAAAGTACTTGATATGATTCTGATTTTAGGATCTTATCTCTAGTAGATCTTTTTCCAAAGTTTTCTCTAATTCTGTTATCTTTATGCTATATAAAAGCATGGCTTATAACTCAATAAAATGTGACTTTTGCAATACAAAAGTTTTCATTCTTGTTCTACTTTCTCTACTCTAATAAACCAACAATATGAAACCAGACTAATTTGCATCAGCATATTCAGTTTTGTAATTTTGTATTGGACATTTAGAATGCACAAGAACCTCTCCTATAATATGAATATCTATTCCAAACACTGATGTTTCAAAAAATCGTCCAATGCTAATACCCAATTTGAAAACATTTTGAGATTCACTACAAAATTTCCACACTCCAAGAATTTCACTCCAGGCTGATGCTCAGTACAATACTTGTAGACACCAAAATTTTAACATTTTATTTCTATTTTTGTGCACTTGAGTTAAATTTTATTATTTATTTTATTTGTTTCATTTCTATTTTTTGGAAAAATCATTTTTAGAAAATCAAAAAGAAAGAAAGGAAAATGCAGAAAAAAATTCAATGAAAATGCAGTTTTTCAAAAAAAAAAAAAAAAAGAGATCTTTTTCGTACATGGCCATTGACGAGGCCATGTACCAGATTGCAGCTACCATTTTGGGTCCAATTTCCACTTGAATCCGGCTCCATTTTCTTCCTTTTCAAGTCTTCTAGTACAAGTGCCAGATCAACTACCAATTCTTATCCAAAACCCATCATCTAATGGTCCATAATCAATCTCTAAAATCTAACCCATCCCCATCGTGGCTCCAAGGGTTTTTGGGGGTTTTGTGCCATATAAATGGATGAAAACGCATCCAAGTACAGAGGGGAGGAGAAAAGGGGGCGGCGGAGAGATCAAAGGGAGAGAAAAACAGCAAAAAACGGGGAGAAAAGGAGAGAGAAAGGAAAAGAAAAAATGCAGAACATGAGCCAGGGTTGATCGTTTGGCTCACTTGGTGATCAAAATATGATCTCAGTTTTGCCCCTTTGGGTGTTTTCTTTATATCTGTACCATCTACGTTCATCAGTGAACAATTCTTATTCAGATAATCTTTGGAAAAGACGCTTACAAGTCTCTTGAATCTGGGCCAAAACTCATCGCGCCATCAATCATGAAGTGGGTTTCCAGAAGTTGTCAACTTCATTTTCCAGCTCCTGAATTCGTCTTCCTTCCAAGTTTACTGCATATTTTCATCAAAGGTAACCCCTTTTGCTCATTACCTAGCCGTATAAGCTTAAATCTTTTCAAATCCATCAAAAATCTGGTTGCATCTGTGCTTGTTTTGTTTTCTTTTGATGTTCATTTTTTAGTTTAGATTTTGGGGTATGATCTTGTGTTAGATCTTGGAAGATTGAGTTTTGGTGATAGATCTGTACAATTTTCTTGTTTTGGTCGGAAGTTTTGATGTTTCGTTTGGACTTTTGCCTGGATTTGATAACCGAGAAAAGTGCAGAAGAAAGCCTTCTTCGTAACTTTGCATGCAAAATTTCAACAATTGCACTTTAACCCCCCAACTCCGAGATAATCCCACTACAGCTCAAAAACTCCTGCAAATCAATCAATTTTGCCCCTTTTTACTTTAATTTTTTTTCATATTTTAAGTGATTTATTGGATAGATTAATTCTGGGTTGTAGGACGTAATTAGACCTTAATTGTTTTTAGATGATTTATTATCTTATTGGGTTTTTGGTAAAATAAGTGTAGTTTTGGGTTGTTGTTTGTTTGTTTGGGTTTTGATAGAAAAGTTGGGTTTATTTTCTGGGTTTTGACTTGGGCTTAGGAGGTTAAAGTCCAACACTTTTGGTTGGGTTTTAGGATTGGATTTTGATTAATTCGGTTGCGTTTTAATTGGTAAAAAGTTGGGTTGACTCGCTTCATTTTCTTGGACTTCCGATCGGGCCAAGTGGTCTTGGCCCAAGGAGAAGTCAGAAAATGGCCTAGTACCCTGATTCATCAAGAAACTAGAAATTTGAAATTCTGGGACCATTCTGTAAAAATATTTGCAAATACTTGGGTACTACCGTACTAGGCCAAGTACTTTGATTTTTTTCAATTAGGTCTCTAATTTAATTGTAAATAGGTTCTTTAACTTTATTTTTCTTCAATTTTGACCCCTAATCTTTATGATAATTACAAATTGATCCCTAAAGCTTTCTTAATTTTGTCAATTAGGTCTCTACTTGTTTTAATTTTCGTGAATAAAGGTTGTTTTCTTTCATTTAAATGGTTTAATTAATCAATTTCATTTCTTTACATGTTAATACTTTTATTTATTAATTAAATTGGTGCCTTGATGATTTTTGTTAATTTTGGAGTTAAATAGGGCAATCCAATCCCCCATTAGCTACTACTTCAAAGGGAGGTATCCTCTTATGTTATCTTTAAATCCTTTTATGTGCTCCTATGTGATTTTATGTGTGTAATTACCTGTTTTCTTTTGAATTTTTTTATTTTATTTATTTATTTATTTATTCACTTTCTTTGTTTTTAATTTTGTATAATTTAATGTTTGATTATTTGAGAGGCATTTAGATACCAAATTGTAATAGTTAGGGTATTCAAGACATGTATTTAGATAGAATATGTAATAGTTAGGTAGTTATTTTATTATTTTATTCTTTCCCCCTTAGATTGTAGTTAGGTCCCCAAATGTAATAGTTAGGTCTCTATTTGCTCTTATTTGTTTTGTGTGTTCTTGCATGTTTGTGTGCTTATGTATTACTCGCTTTCCTTAGGCCCTTTGCATCTAGATATCATACTTATGTGTTATGTATTTTATGTGATTTATGTGTTTACTTACTTTTATTATATTTTATATGATTTGTTTAGTTATAATACATGTATGACGTCACCACACTAGTCCAACACTAGTTGCGGCCCTTTTTCCCGTTTTCTCGCTAGTCCAATGCTAGTGAGAATTTAGAGACATGGGCTAGTCCAACGCTAAACCCTTAGGGACCGTCCACGCGCTAGATCATGTTTGTATGATAAATCACCACATTTCATGCATATTTTCCACTTTTTAGGATCCTTACCATTTTTGCTTGATATTCCCTCTATACGTATATCCCTTATCCCTATGTGTGAAACATAACATTTAGATTTGCATTCTATTTAAGAGAATTAAAGCTAGATTAGATCATTTGCTTGATTAGATAGGGAAAATTGCCCCACAAATATGGGATATGGACGAGTATGGCTCTCTAGCCTTAGCACGCTCATATTCCCTCTATTAAAGGGAAAATTAAAGTCATGAATATTAGTTCCCCGCACCCAATATGATGCATTCCCTTAGGTCATGTATATTTGTATATTATTATTTTTCTTCGAGTCTCACTTTTGCAAATTTTGTGACCTCTTCAAAGAGTCACTTTTGGACATCGCAATTAATGCGATTTGCATCAATCAAGTTTTGAAGAGACATATTGACCCTTCCGATATACATTAGGTCTAAGTTCGCATGCATATAATAACATTCGAGTGTGATAAGTTTTAAGGTTAAATTAAGAAAATTTTTTGACTAAATCACGTAACTAGCCTTGGCTAGATTGAAAAGGTGCCTTGGATTTTATCCTTACTTTCCCTTTCTTCAACTGTGACTCCCGAACCTTTGTCTCTTGATTTTCGAAGGCTTGGAGTCGTTTAAAAAGGGTTTTTTCTATTTTTTTATTTATTTAACTCATTTTAGGTGACTTGGTACACCTTAACTCAATACCAAGTGACGAATCCTATTTTTGGTTAAAAACCCTTTTTAAACTATTATTTTGGGTCAAAATCGTCGCACTTTTAAGTCACATTTTAGGCCCTTTTTCTTTATTTATTCTCTACAAATCAAAAATTCATTTTATAAACCCGTAAGTTTATTTTTTAAAAAAAAAAAATGGGGCACGACAATACTTACCAGCTACAAGAGCATATATTACTTTTCTTTTTTGGTATGAGTTTATCTGCTGATTAACCTGCTTGCTTCACTGAAACAACTGTTTAGGCTCCATTAGTGAGAAACTGCAACTTGTGATTGTGTCAATGTAACTGCAATTCTGCTACCAATGTCTCAATCTATTCAATGACACATCGCCTAAACCTCAACAAGGACAGGAATTCATATATATATATATATATATATATATATATAGAGGGAGAAAGATTCTCCTGGTATATACCAAGGGTTTCCACACAACTTATCCCGTACATAATCACTTGAGTTGCATGTATTTGATTCTCCAGCCTGCCCCATTTTCTCGGTTGCGAAGCTTGTGTTAGAATTAGTCTTTTCAAATGCCATGAGTTTCTGTCACGTCATCAACAGCAAAGCATTGTAGTTGCATTTAGGGACAAATCTTCTAAACTCTGATTAAGTTAGGCTTGTGAAGTTACTAGTCTGGCAAACCACTATGACTCAAGTACTTCTTGAAACCATAGGAAAAACATGTAAATTGGAAATATGTGGAACACTTTCTTCACTGTTGCAAAGATTTAACATATATGTGCATATGACAACATAAATTTATCAGACAAGACCAGTACAGGGAAGGGGTTGTCCACAATCTAAAACCATCATATGAACCTGTCGATGCAGTATTACTGTGTTTCCTCCACCCCTGTTTAGCTCATTCACTGATCACCTGTTCCACCGGGGGAAACCGAACTCTCCATGTAAATAAGGCTTGTAGCCTAAGTGGAAGCCCATAAACATTGTACTTCTAATTTCACCTCCTTCCTCATTGTCCAGGAGTGCACATGAGCCTGATTGCCCACTGATAATTTCAAGAAGTAGTTTGTACATTGAAGACAGGGTATGCACATTGAAAAGGCCCTATGGTATATCTTCTAGTCCAAGACTCTTCCACACCACAATCTATCATCATCCATGCATCAATGAATTGCTCTACATATTCTCTTACATATCCATCACCAACGCAGTAATATTCTTCCATTTCAGATGCTTCTGGCCATGGGAATCTTATCAAGGTAAGTGTACTGTTCAAGACGATGGGGTCCTTGGGCGATTTTCAGCAGAAGGACAATTTATTTCACTCAATACCTTAGTGCTGATGTCAAAAGAAAGGTTCAGGTAAGATTGTTCATCCATGGCAAACTAGTGGATGGATGTGTTATTACATAAGACGGGGTCAGATAGGAAATGCATGATTGTGGGCCTGATGAAGGTTTCAATATCTATCCAACAATTTGTGTTGAGATTGTAAATTTCGAATATGTTCTTGTAAAAATCAAGCCCATCTTTCGGGATACACATAAGTTTGAAATTCTTATATTTGTCAGTAGTTTGGTCAAACCCATCCCATACCATTTTTCTCATAAGAGAGCCCATTCAGGTTACCAAAAGGCCTAAGAGGTAGTTTTCTGAATTCACGGGTTGCAAGATAACACAAATAAATATCGTCACCCTCCAAATTGGAGACACAAATGATCCCATTACAATTTAGGAGGGCTAGTTAAATTAACATTTTCATAATTCAACTCAGCTGGAACCTCTGAATCAGGGCCCTAAACCTGGAGATTTTCTGATCGATCATCACCTGAACAGAATGATAAGATCACTTCGATCTTGTTCTGGATGAAATGCTTGACCACGATAATATAATTGTCCTCTTTGTTCTTGGCGCGGCTGAGATGCATTTCAATGAAATGGGGTTCTGATACAATTACTGAAAAATAATAAGAGAAGCAAGGACTAGACTTTATTTCTTTGTAAATCTGATACACAACTCATAACGTGAAACTGCTCTATTTATAGAGTTCAAAACAACTCCACTAATTTCACTAGTCACTCCACTAACTCCACTAACTAGGTAGGACAAAACAAACAAACATGATTAACTAAAAATAAGTGAATATTTCTAATAATCCCTCCCTTAAATTGAAAGTTTTCCAAACATTTAGTTAAATAGAACTTATCAACTGCACAGATTCCAAACAACTTCCTTAGTTTCTGAAACGTGGATAACTTCAATGGTTTGATAATTATATCAACAACCTGATCTTCACTTTTGCAGTGGAGAAAATCAATTATTCCATCTCTTATGAGCTCCCTTAGAAAATAAAATCTCACATCTATGTGCTTGGTTCTTCCACGTAGAACTGGATTTTTAGAGAATTTGATGATAGAACTATTGTCACAGTAAATTGTAGTAGTTCCTTCTTGCTGAAAATGCAACTCTTTAAGAATATTTCTTTCCTCTCCCTTCTCCCCCTTCCCCTCCTTCCCCCCAATCCCAAACCCCTCTCCCACTCGTGTGTGGTGGCCGCAACTTTAGCCACCACTCTAACCATGACTGTTTTGGTTAGGGATGGCAACGGGGGCGGGGGGGAATTTTTTCCCCCCGTTTAAAAACGGGGTCACCCGTTTGAAATATATATATATATGTACATAATTATATATAATGATATTATCAATTATACTACTAATTATACATGTCTATTAATAAAAATTATTAATTATTTATACTAAATTTATTAATACATTTATGTTAAATTCCTAACTACACTTAATACAATAACATTTTTTTCTAAAAAAAGACACAATAATAATTTAGTGATTGTATTTGTATCGAAAGTGAAAACTTGATTGTTTTAGTTATATTTGTTTTATCATATTAAATTGTATTCAAATAACTTTTGTTTAATTATTTTTATGAGTTTTAATTGTGAAATTACAATGAATAATAATTTGGTGATGTGTTGTGTGACAGCCCCACCTTCCCCTAAGGCGAACCAAAGGGGTTAGCGGACTGCCTGCCTATCTCTCGCCAGGACTAACGGTGCAGTTTAAGAGCGATCTATTGCGTTCCGGAACTTATAACGCGCGTAAACAAGACAAAAGGGCAAAATAACCCAAAATAAAAGAAATGAAATCCGGAGTCGGCCATGAATAGTAACCGACCCGTCCGAACCCAACCAAACCTCGAAATACATCTACAACATAACATTAAGCATTTACAAGCCAAAATGGCATTTAAAAGTGATACAAAAGTCACTACATATGTGGTTTGCCAAAACAGAAGTGAAAACGGCCCTAATGATACATTTAGGGTCCCATTTTATATACAATACAAAAGAGACATTCATCTAGTTCATTCGGCAATCATTTATCAAAATTCATTCCAAAAGAGTCATATTCCTGTAAGAAAAACAAAAGGAACGGGGTGAGCTAAATGCCCAGTGAGAGTACAACTCAAGCAACCAAGTTCATAGATGCATCAAGCTTAACAGTCCAATTTACCAAATATAAGTAAAGCCACACATCAATAATGAGGATAAAAGGATACGGGTGGCTCTCAAGAGCCCTTTTCCTCGTTTGAATTCTTGATCGGGTTTCATTGACTCTCCGTCAATGTTTGAAAAGTAACCAACCGTAGACCCACTTAACTTCCATTCCTTCCACCTAACATTCCTCAACCGGGCCCGAAATCCAAACGCTTGCTTTGTGGTATTAGTCGAGTAAACCGGAATCAAGAGTCTCTCATACTACAAGATTCCATATAACGTTGCCCCAAGGTGCATTAATTGGCACGACCAAGCCCTCGCCGGCTCGATTCAATCAATTACCAATGGGGATTGAGCTCATGGATAATATTTGAAGTCGTGGAGACTCGTCCAAACGACATCAAGTCATGTATTTCATTTCATGTAACATTTCATATAACATTCCAATAACTTTCCAATAACATGAGAAACAACAAGTGAGAGTGATAAAGTACACTTTCACTTCAAGTAATTAACATTCAAAGCACCAAGTTCAAGTAGCAAAGCCATATAATAGCACACAAGTGAGTAGTACACTCACCAAGCTAGCACAATGTGGTTTCAAGCACTTTAGTCAAAAGAACGTTGTGCACCACCGTCACGCCCTAAAACATGCAAACAAATACAATGAGACTCGATAACGAGTCATAAACCAAGGCCAAACATGACCCCAATAGGATTCCATAAGCATATATAAACATTAAAGGAAACCAGAAATTTTGGAAATGTAACTAGCTTTGGCCCTGAAAAAAAAACAGTTTTGACGTCATTTTGCGGTAAGGGCACCAATTTCACTACGCTTATCGGATGAGGGTGCAAGACCCACCGTTTCGAAGCTAAGAGACAGGGCTACAACATCACAGAAGGTCACTCAACCCAGTTTTGAGTGTAAACAGGTAAAAAATACAAGATACTACATTAAAATCGTAAAACAGATTCACCAAAACGTATTCTAGCGGAAACATCATAACTCAGGTTCTACATGTCCAAATCCAGAAATTCCAAAACCAGATGAAAGCTAACAAACAGGGTTAAATTTCATCAGAAGGCCTCAACACCCAATTCGGAAGTAATCTCAACCAAAATAACCAATTACAGTCGCAAATCCCAAGTTCGGGTAAAACAGAACAGCAATAGTATTTTCAACTTTTCTCACTCTACACAACTCCGATTGACCTGAAATTTTGTAGAAACCTCTAAAATATCATTCTCTACAACTTTCATGTTTTGAGCTAAGGCCAATTCGGCCTCTATCTAGTACCTAAAAATTCGGACAGAATGCCCCCTTAAGAACCCTAGATTTTCCAATTTTCTTCCAAAATAGAAATTAGTTGCAATTAATCACTTTTCCCACCTCCTATAGTCATTATAAACCATATCCAATCATCATAGATAGCCACACCATCATGCTTCTATTAAAACAGAAATTTCCCCAAAATTAATAAAAAGTCATCATTTCAACCACAAATCAAGAATTAATCCATAAACTTGCATCTTCTACTTCCACTAAGCATGATTTGAGCATCAATTAAAGGAGGAGGGTGGTTCTTCACAACTTACCTTTACAACAAGAGAGAGAGAACTATGGACCACCTTAACTTTCCAAATAACTTCACCAATCACCTCAAAATCACTAAGTGGAGGAGTTTTATGGAACAATTGGAAGATTAATCGGTTGATTTGAGAGATTGAGCAAGATTGGAGACCAAAATTGTAAAGAGTTTCTTTCCTTTGAGCTTCAAGAAAGTCGGCCAAGAAGGAGATATTTTTGATGAATTTTGGGTCATTTTTGGTTATTTAAGTCAATGGTAAAAAAGTTTTAAAGTAAGCCCAATCAAATGGTGACACTTGTCACCTTTTATTAAATGCTCAACTACCTTGTCTCCCTTATATCAATCCACTTAGCACTCTCTACTTATCTCTTAACACCCGATAAATTAATTTCAGTATTCAAAACTTAATCTAGTTGACCGAATTTTTCCGAACTTTTCGCACTAGTGGGTCCCACGTCCGGTATACACTCTTAATTTCTCAAAATCTATTTGATACTAGAAAAATCATCTAAAATTATATCTGCTCCTTAAAATTATCTAGAAAAATTTTCTAATCACGAAAAATGCAGAAAACAAGTCATGAAAAATTCTAAAACCTAGAAAATGAAAATTACGGGTTCTCACACTCTCTCCCCCTTAAAGAAATTTCGCCCTCGAAATTTTACCTTCAAAATTTAAAGAAACCAATGGCCTGTACCTTCTCCGTCTTCAGAGTCAGAAGAAACGAGGTTCTTCATTCCAGTCTCTTCTCCACTTGACGGTCCAGGGTCGGTCTTGGTTGGTTGTTGGGTTCCTTTCTTTTTACGCACTTTGAGTATAGTTTTAGAACAATGAGCAATTCAATGCTCGGCGCTCCCACAGCGCAGACATCTCCTCCCCTTTCTCCAACACTTGTTCTCAGTGTGATTGGCCTTTCCGCAATAGTCACAAGTCAAGTGGGAAGCCATCTTTTTGCTTTCCAGAGAAGTCTCCCCCTGTCTGGTTTGGCTTCCTTTGATAAATCTTTCATCTACCGCCCCCAATGTCCATGGTGGCCCGAACAACCGGTTCACTTTCTGTACTTTAGAAGGTGCCATTGCTTCGCTAGGTTCCTCACTCACGCTATCCACTGCACCCCTTTTTCGTATTTGGGAAGCTTTCACTTGCGCCTTTGCATTCCCGATGCATTGAGCCTTTTCAAGGGCCTCCTCGGAAATCCCTTCGTATTTCCTTTTTAGTTCTAAGTTCTTATGCAAGAGCTCAATTTTCTCTAAATACTCGTGCTTCCATCGCCCTTCCCAGTATGCGACTAGTTTCTTTTGGACTTCTACTTCATCTCGAAGAACTGCGATTTCCTGATACATCTCAACCCAACGTGCCATTTCACAGAATTGCTGGACCTCAGATGATAGCCTGTCGGCAGAACAATGGGTCATAATAAAGTCTTGAACACAAGTGGCACTCTGGATCCATGTTTGGTTCAGCTGTTGTTTCCTCCCTTTCTTCTCTTGACTCTTGGTCTCGTTTTGTTTCATTGCTATGACTATGTCCGCGACTACGTCTCTTTTTTTTTTTTTTCTTTTCCCCCCTTTTTCCCTCTCTCTTTTCTTTCCAAAAGGGTACTTAATGCATGAATGCAAATAACAAAATCTGTCATACCAATTACACAAATAACATATCGCACATAACACGCCATATTAAAAGACGGATAATCAAGTACACAAATACATATCAAGTTGGACAGATAACCATGTATACAAGCACATATACAAGCACATAGACTAACGTCAAGTAGTAGTAACATACGGACGAACCAAAAGGAAAAAGTGAAATCATCCCAATATCAGCCCGTCTAGTCTCTCACATCACTTACTATCCAAACTAGATGTCCTTTGATCTCTTGTGCTCATTCTAGTCAGACAAAACCTGTTCATGTTTCCAAAATACAAAGTTCAAATACCTAGTAGCTTGCATCGCCCAATTCTGGAGTACTCGGGCGCGAGAATCCGAAATAAGATAGTTCACATCTCGAGCTGGCCAGTCCCAAGAGTAAACCATCTACAAATCGAAATTCCTGTCCGACATACTTATCCATGGTCCTCAGATACCATGAGAAAAATTAAAGACCTATAACACTTCAAGGTTCATAACTTATGCTCGAACGAGCACTTAATCCTTCATACCCATTCGACCATCCGTTGAATGGTTGTGGCAACTTGATCTGGCCCATTTTCATTATTCCTTCAGAGCCTTGTCCTAGCTCCCAATCCCTATTTGGACCACCGGAATCCATCTAGGAATACAAGTCTATAAATCGAAATATAACATGTACTTACTGTCCAAACTATAGGCAAAAGAGGGGACACAAAACTTATGCATAAAAGACACACAAAAGAAAGGTTCTAAAATTATACTCAAATATATACATGTATTTACAAAGTCACACCAAAAGATTTTCAATTTACCCGACCTCCAGTCGGTACAAAATCCAATATACACAAAAGTGAGTCAATATACAAAACCCAATAAGCACTGGCTCCAAAAATCGAGCCAGTCAACCAAATAACAAAAGGGAGTAGTCATGCCAGTTCTCACAAAAGTAATCCACAAAAGTACCACCAGCTAAACAAAAGTACAAAAGCGACCCTACACGCCTCCCCTAGGGTCCAGGTTCCCAACGGAACCTAACGTGTCCATCTCGTCCATCACCTCTGGACCGGCGGCTCGTGGCAGTGCCTCCGCGGCCATCTCTAGTATGACCTCGCAGTCCATCGAAATACTCCGAACCCTCTCCTTCAGCTGCCTCTTCAGCGATTCAGCTTAAAATATCTAGTACCTATAACATATGTCCCACTTGCCCCAAGTCCTCTTAACCTAGGCGCTCTGATACCACCTGTGACAGCCCTACCTTCCCCTAAGGCGAACCAAAGGGGTTAGCGGACTGCCTGCCCAGCTCTCGCCAGGACTAACGGTGCAGTTTAAGAGTGATCTATTGCGTTCCGGAACTTATAACGCGCGTAAACAAGACAAAAGGGCAAAATAACCCAAAATAAAAGAAATGAAATCCGGAGTCGGCCATGAATAGTAACCGACCCGTCCGAACCCAACCAAACCTCGAAATACATCTACAACATAACATTAAGCATTTACAAGCCAAAATGGCATTTAAAAGTGATACAAAAGTCACTACATATGTGGTTTGCCAAAACAGAAGTGAAAACGGCCCTAATGATACATTTAGGGTCCCATTTTATATACAATACAAAAGAGACATTCATCTAGTTCATTCGGCAACCATTTATCAAAATTCATTCCAAAAGAGTCATATTCCTGTAAGGAAAACAAAAGGAACGGGGTGAGCTAAATGCCCAGTGAGAGCAACCAAGTTCATAGATGCATCAAGCTTAACAGTCCAATTTACCAAATATAAGTAAAGCCACACATCAATAATGAGGATAAAAGGATACGGGTGGCTCTCAAGAGCCCTTTTCCTCGTTTGAATTCTTGATCGGGTTTCATTGACTCTCCGTCAATGTTTGAAAAGTAACCAACCGTAGACCCACTTAACTTCCATTCCTTCCACCTAACATTCCTCAACCGGGCCCGAAATCCAAACGCTTGCTTTGTGGTATTAGTCGAGTAAACCGGAATCAAGAGTCTCTCATACTACAAGATTCCATATAACGTTGCCCCAAGGTGCATTAATTGGCACGACCAAGCCCTCGCCGGCTCGATTCAATCAATTACCAATGGGGATTGAGCTCATGGATAATATTTGAAGTCGTGGAGACTCGTCCAAACGACATCAAGTCATGTATTTCATTTCATGTAACATTTCATATAACATTCCAATAACTTTCCAATAACATGAGAAACAACAAGTGAGAGTGATAAAGTACACTTTCACTTCAAGTAATTAACATTCAAAGCACCAAGTTCAAGTAGCAAAGCCATATAATAGCACACAAGTGAGTAGTACACTCACCAAGCTAGCACAATGTGGTTTCAAGCACTTTAGTCAAAAGAACGTTGTGCACCACCGTCACGCCCTAAAACATGCAAACAAATACAATGAGACTCGATAACGAGTCATAAACCAAGGCCAAACATGACCCCAATAGGATTCCATAAGCATATATAAACATTAAAGGAAACCAGAAATTTTGGAAATGTAACTAGCTTTGGCCCTGAAAAAAAAACAGTTTTGACGTCATTTTGCGGTAAGGGCACCAATTTCACTACGCTTATCGGATGAGGGTGCAAGACCCACCGTTTCGAAGCTAAGAGACAGGGCTACAACATCACAGAAGGTCACTCAACCCAGTTTTGAGTGTAAACAGGTAAAAAATACAAGATACTACATTAAAATCGTAAAACAGATTCACCAAAACGTATTCTAGCGGAAACATCATAACTCAGGTTCTACATGTCCAAATCCAGAAATTCCAAAACCAGATGAAAGCTAACAAACAGGGTTAAATTTCATCAGAAGGCCTCAACACCCAATTCGGAAGTAATCTCAACCAAAATAACCAATTACAGTCGCAAATCCCAAGTTCGGGTAAAACAGAACAGCAATAGTATTTTCAACTTTTCTCACTCTACACAACTCCGATTGACCTGAAATTTTGTAGAAACCTCTAAAATGTCATTCTCTACAACTTTCATGTTTTGAGCTAAGGCCAATTCGGCCTCTATCTAGTACCTAAAAATTCGGACAGAATGCCCCCTTAAGAACCCTAGATTTTCCAATTTTCTTCCAAAATAGAAATTAGTTGCAATTAATCACTTTTCCCACCTCCTATAGTCATTATAAACCATATCCAATCATCATAGATAGCCACACCATCATGCTTCTATTAAAACAGAAATTTCCCCAAAATTAATAAAAAGTCATCATTTCAACCACAAATCAAGAATTAATCCATAAACTTGCATCTTCTACTTTCACTAAGCATGATTTGAGCATCAATTAAAGGAGGAGGGTGGTTCTTCACAACTTACCTTTACAACAAGAGAGAGAGAACTATGGACCACCTTAACTTTCCAAATAACTTCACCAATCACCTCAAAATCACTAAGTGGAGGAGTTTTATGGAACAATTGGAAGATTAATCGGTTGATTTGAGAGATTGAGCAAGATTGGAGACCAAAATTGTGAAGAGTTTCTTTCCTTTGAGCTTCAAGAAAGTCGGCCAAGAAGGAGATATTTTTGATGAATTTTGGGTCATTTTTGGTTATTTAAGTCAATGGTAAGAAAGTCTTAAAGTAAGCCCAATCAAATGGTGACACTTGTCACCTTTTATTAAATGCTCAACTACCTTGTCTCCCTTATATCAATCCACTTAGCACTCTCTACTTATCTCTTAACACCTGGTAAATTAATTCCAGTATTCAAAACTTAATCTAGTTGACCGAAGTTTTCCGAACTTTTCGCACTAGTTGGTCCCACGTCCGGTATACACTCTTAATTTCTCAAAATCTATTTGATACTAGAAAAATCATCTAAAATTATATCTACTCCTTAAAATTATCTAGAAAAATTTTCTAATCACGAAAAATGCAGAAAACAAGTCATGAAAAATTCTAAAACCTAGAAAATGAAAATTACGGGTTCTCACATGTTGATATTTTAGTACTTAATTATTTGCTCAAATTTAATTATAATAAAATTATATAATAAAATTTTTTTAATCCCACGAGGGAAGCGGGGCGGGACGGGAACGGGCGGGGGAAGCCGGGGGCAGGGAACGGGGCGGGGGGCGGGAGGAATTAAAATGCAACGGGGCAGGGGTTGGGGGAGGTGTCCCCCGCCCCATTGCCACTCCTAGTCTTGGTCGTGGCTTCTAGTCGTAATTAGATTAGATCGTGACTAAGAAGGTTGCGGTCAATGGAGGGGAAGGAAATTGGGGTGCAGGGAAAGGAAAAAAAAAGGAGGAAGGAGAAGAAGAGAGAGGAGGAGGAAAAAAAGAGAAGGAGGAGAGAGGAGAGAGAGAGAGAGAGAGGATCCTGGGTATGGGGGTGGTGGCCATGGTGGTGGAGAGTGATGGATAATGGTGTATTTTTTTGTATATTTGGAATCAATTTTTATATATTGTATGGATATGATATTTTTGAAATTATTTTTGTTTGTGTATTACTGTAGCATTGTATATGAAAAACTAGGGAGTGACAGCCCGCGCGACGCGCGGGAATTTGGTGCTTGTGATTCCAGATAATTAATAATTATTGTTTAATATTTTGTAGTATAGGAGCTAAAGTATGATGATTTTATCATGTGATTTTAATAGAAAAATCATAAGTTACATAGTGAGTCAATAAAAATAATGTGCAATGAGACATTCTTATCATTATACTATATAAGAATCCGTTGTGATCAAAAGTTATGTTTGAATTTCAACTGCAAAGATAAGGGTAGTTTGAAAATGTAAGAATGTTTGAAGTGCAATTGAAAAGTATCCAAAGTCTCTTCTAAAACTTATCCAAGATGATAAAACATTTTAAAGTATCAATTGGACCCTTCATCTCTCGAATCTATATATGTTCGCGAAAGATCCCTCAAGCAATGCTTCTGATTTCTCCCTCGACTTAAGCTCAACCTGAATTATCAAGTCAAGTTTATCCATCAATCACTTTGCATCCAATCTAATCTAAATAATTTTATTTTTGACTAACTATTTATATAATTTGGTGGGCATAATACGACTTAATCATATGTTTCTTACAAGGATAATAATGCCCAAAAATGATAGATAAATAAGAAACTTAAGTGGTCTTTTTCAAAGTTTTGTAGAAACTATTCAGATTTGGTATTTTTTGCTAGGGGCATTTCTTTATAATCTCATAAATAAGTTCAAATCTGCATAATTGTTAAAGATCTGAATTGAAACTATCTTGATTATAAAAAATTGGTGCAAATAATATTTTCTAAATTTGAAATTGTAGAAAATAGTAACTAAAATTAGAAGAAATTCCTTATACGAGTTCGAATTGCAAACTATAGGTAGAAACTGCTTAATGATATTTTTCAATGTTTACTTGTATAAGTATCCAATATAGCATCTCTACTTAATTGACTCGTTTGAACTATAGATAATAGTTGCTTCAATCAAATCAAGAAACATTATTTATCATTGTACAACATACAATTATGAGTAAATGAATTAATACAATGCAATCAAAATGGTACTATAGCTAAAGCATTTAAACTAATCAAGTTCCACTACAAATTCTTTTAGATAGCATAAAAAGTAAATTTTTTGTATTTGAAACTATATAAACAGTAGAATACAAAAACGAGATCATAACATGGAAAGCAAATAGAGTACAAATGACATCTTAGTACTATGTAGCATGATTAATTTTCTTTTTTAGTTTCAATGAATTACAAAATTCTAAGTTAATAAATTTTACAATTATAAAATTCCCAATTAAAATAAACACAAGCTGAATTCCAAATCCATATTACATGAAAAAATAACTACTTGAACCATAACTGCTGGAATGTAGTCAGCAGATCCCTGGAATCAAGAACAATAGGAGAAAGTTCATGAGAAATAAGGTTATTTGACTTAAATAAAGAGATAATACCTTGGCCGAGAAGGAGAAGATGATAAAATTGCTTTTCTGATTATTTTAGAAAGTGACAATATTATCTCAAATTGTACTTTGACCAGAGACAAAATCTCTGGGATCTACTAAGGAAAACAATACAATTAGCCAGTTTTTGGAATTAGAAGTATCAAAAAGCAAATTATATGGAGTTTTTGAATAAACCAATCATCTGGAAAAAAAATTACAATCGAAGAAGACAAACCCAAAGAACTCACCTCAATCTAAAGGAAAAGCTACGCATTCCACCAAATATTTAATAACCATAATAAAACCAAATGGGTGAAATCGAAAAAGAAGAAAGGGTATTGGCTAAACATGGGGGCATAAATATGATAATGATTGTTCAGATAATAATTAAGTTAATTAATTGTAATTAAAATTCAATTATGTAAACATCCAATTAATTCCTTAACGGATGAGAAAGGTTTCAAGAAATTGGAAGGCTTGGATGTCAGTATAATCAATGATTAAAAGGGCTTTTATGTAATTCTATCAAAACACAAGCTTAATTCAGTTGTACTTGATACTCAATTTGGCACCAAACATTGTAACATACCAAACCTGCCCCTAACTTTAAATGTCTGAAAGGTTATATAAGTAATTATAGTGAAATTAAAGCTATAATGACTTGTACTCAATATTTCAATTACACTTCAAACACTCTCACATTTCCAAAATAGCCCCACCCTTGCGGTTGAAATCTAAAAACCGTCTTTATCCTAAACTCGTTCTTATATGGTATAAGGAATTGTTTTTCAAAAATTGAAAAATCCAAACAGAGCCCTTAGTATCAAGCATTAACTATTACACCAAAAGCAATTATTGTTAGTGAAAATCCAACTTTATTTTCTTCCGCTCCGTGGCAATGCAAAGCATTTTACTACGCCCAGGCAACATGAGGTGATTGCATTCCAATTACTTTCTCCCGAGTAGTGAAAGGATAGCACTGACCATAAAGGCTAACAATCAACCCTCAGTATCCACCTGGCAGATTTTGAAATTGCAACTTCACTTTGATGCTAACTGTCGTGATCAAGTATTTATCACCATGTAACCAACTACTCTAGCCAACTACTCTAGCCACCATGCAGAGTTTTAAAGTTATTCTTGAATATAGGTCAAGGATCGCTTGACTTGCATTTTTGTTCAAAATTTTCTGAAAATTTCATCCACAGGTGCAAAGGCGGTGGCGATTCAGTCCCCTTTAAATTCTCTATTGACCATCTTGAATCCACTAGTTCAATGGCGATTCAGGTATAGAATAAATTTATCGCGTCCAAAAAAAAAGTATTTATCACTAAGTGAAAAAGAATTGCTGCTATTAATAAAAGCCTAACTGTATTCTTTTGATATACCTTGGCAGCACAAAATGCTTTATCACCGTTGGATCAACACGAGGTGATTGCAACTCAATGGTGCCGTGAGTCGGACGATTAGTCCACAGCCAGTTTTGTTATTCCGAATTAATGGATGCTGCTGATCATGTCCCCAACAACTGCCACAGATCGAGTAGAAAGTATATATTGATCACACATAGCTTTTTTGCTTATGACAAGTTACCTAATCTCCCTTATCATAAAGCAAGCATGCTTTGTTATCACGCATGCATGCTTAGCAGGTAGCAGTGAGCGTCAATTTATCCTAACTGTTCAAGATATTACAATAAATTGTATCTAGAGATTAGGTAGAATCCAACTTTCACTGGTTAATTGCTCCTGAGATATAACAGAACTCAGCTACATGTGATTTTACATTTGAAGTCCAAATTTTACATCCAATTGTGACAGTATATACACCGTCAATATATAAAAGATTAACTCTTATTTAATATGCTGAAGAAAATTTTTCTTAAATAACCCATTGAGTTAGGTCATGTGTTTGGTGAATTATTTTTTGATATATAATTTCTTGAACTTCAACAAACATACCAAAATCTACTGATGAAACTGACCGATCCAACGTTATTACGCTTCCTAAAAAATTATTAAGTGATGTAAATCTCTTACATTTGTACTAGGTATAAGTAGCCAGATATCTTTACTTTTATTGACTTTGCATTAGATGTATTTTTTAAATGCTGTAGATTCTGAAAATCCAGCTTTTGTTATTCACGTTTAGAAATATTTCAGACTTTAATTAAATTTAATATATGCGACAAAATCTAATTAATTCCTTGTTTTGTGTAAAATATAGCCGTTACTATACTCAATTATTATACAACTTAATGCTGGCGTGATGGATATTCCAAAACCACCGGCCTTTGAGTTGGTGGACACTACTAATGCATTAAGATTTGGTGGGGTGGGAGGCAAGGTCACAATTAAATATGGCCTTGCTTAAAAAAGCTAGGCGGATGCGTAATGCACCTATTTGGTCCGGTGGTGGTTCATTCCCCTCCAGATTAACCCAAGACCTCTTCAAGTCATCCCCTTCCCATAGTATAGGAAGCTATCATATCAAAAAAAAAAAAAAAAGTGATAGATATTCCAAATTTAATAGCTGTCATAAATCATAATCAGTGAGAGATTAAATGCCCTTGCACATGTAGGCTTCTATAAAGATACACCATCTACACAAATTTGACCACCTACCGAATTCTTATATTGAATTGCTTTAATTTGATTTTTTTGGTGGTTGAAGCAATTGACATGTTCTTAAATGAAACGAATGATTAAATATGGTCAAACAGAATTCTTTATTGCATTAGACAAAGGATCACAACGAAAATTTACCTTCCATCTAATTAAATAGTTGACCAAATTATGTTAATATTGAAGGAATTGAATCTTTTTTTAAAAAAAATTCTTTGTTATGAAAGATCAGATGAATTGAATCTTTGAAGGGCTTAACGAGTTAAAATTTTTAAACTCGTTCTAGGTAAGTGCCATGATATCCTTCATTGTCAAGTTTAAAAATGTTTTGAAATAATTAACTATTATCTTGTTAAGTAAATTGTTGTTAACGTGCTTCAGTCCCTTCGAAGACATCCGATAAAATTGAAACGATACAAAGAAGATCAGCATGACCCCTGCACAAGGATGATACGTGTTGCTAACGTGCTTCAAATACATATTTACCATTGAGATAATTCAAAAAAGGGACGCAAAATCTTATTTCTTATGTACATATTTACACTAAGAATATCTATCTATACAATATATAGGACAAGAGCACCACTATGTGGCAAGTGGAGTTAATACATAAATGATAATACTCTATTATGGATAATAATAACATGTGGTACTTTTTAAGTAACTATCGGTAACGCAAAACTATTAGTATTGCTCTTTGTTTTGGATTGCTGTATACCTACAACTAATTAGTGTACCAATAATAATTAATAACTAATTTTTATTATTTTGTACACCTTTGCTGGCAAAGTTTCTAATTTTTTTTTCACTTTTCATCCCTTCTCACACCCTTCCACCCCAACTGTCAGGCATTGAATTTGAATCTTAAATATAATAGCAAGAAAAGTCTAAGAACCCTCTCCTAGTAACTACTCGAATGATGAGATCTTAACTCCTCTCTCATTAAAGAGGAAAAAAAAGGAAAACAAAAAGAAAACAAAAGACAATAAAAGAAGGGAAAATCGTTCAAAACGTCCCTCACATTTTATAAAATGACTTTTTTCATCCCTTACTTTTAAAAGTGTACTTTTACATCCCTTACAAATTCACATTGGTCAAATTTGGTCCCTATCTAGGTTTCTGACTAGTTTTTGGCCGGAATTCATCACATGCCTTGCATGTGATCATTTTTTAGGGGTAAAATTGTCAAATCAAAATTTATATAATCCATCTATAATCCCTTACATTTCACAAAATGAATCGTTTTGTCCCTTACATTTCACAAAATAAATTTTTTCATCTCTCAGATTTCTCAAAATGAATTTTTTTTATCTCTCATTGATCACGTGTACGAATAGTTTTTATTTTTTTAAATTCGTGAATATATCTATTTGATTTCATCTAAACAGTACAAATAATATGTAATATATCTCTATTTGATTTTACCTAAACAGATCGATATATACATGGGTTTAAATCTAATAATTTTGTTTTAAACCTATATATATATATATATATATATATATATATATATATATATATATATATGATTTCACCATGTGAATCTATTCAATATTTGTAGTCTTTTCTATTTTAGTAATAATTCATGTATTGAGTTGTTTAATAAGAGTATCTAATTAATCGATGTTAATTCGAATTCTATAGTCATGCTAACAAATTGCAGTTTAAATCTGAAATTTTTACTCGCTACCTTTAAAACCAACAGTTGAATTTCTTACCTTATGATTATTTTAAAATTTGAAAGTATCAATTACTTACTTCTTTTTGTCATACTTTTCCTTTGTTTATTTTTTCTGTCTAAATTTAATTCAATTTAAATACTTGATAATGTTTAGAATTAAATGTCTTCTTTGTTTTCAATTTTTGAGTAAAAGGAATGAACATGAGTGAAAAACTAATAATTTTTTTAAACCCCTGTATGTATTTTTTTAAATTTCACATAAACAGTATGTTTAGGCAAAAATTAAATAGAGATATATTACATGCTATTCGTATTGTCCAAGTGAGATCAAATAGATATATAAATTAGTTTTAAAAAAAGTTATTCATACACATGAACAATGAAAAATGAAAAAAATTATTTTATAAAATATGAGGGATGAAAAAAATCATTTTGTGAAATGTGAGGGACGAAAAAATTCATTTTGTGAAATGTGAGAGACTATGGATTGAATTATATAAATTTTGATTTGACAATTTTACCCTTAAAAAATGATCACGTGCAAGGCACGTGGTGGATTCCGACAAAAAATTAGTCGGAAATCTAGATAGGGACCAAATTTAATCAATATGAATTTGTAAGAGATGTAAAAGTACACTTTTAAAAGTAAGGGATGAAAAAAGTCATTTTACAAAATGTGAGGGACGTTTTGAACGATTTTCCCATAAAAGAATCCTCTTCTCGTACCTTTGCAGCAATAACTTTTTCAGACTTTCAATAACATTTACAACTTTAAAAAAGTGTTGAGCAATCCAACAGATGATTAGACTTTATCTACATTCATTCATATATTTATTGCAGGCATTTATTGACCTATAAGACTAGTTTGTGGAAAATCACAAAAGGATCGCTTGATAAATAAGTAATAGGAGCCTGTTCTAAAAGAGGTGCGGGTGGTTGAGGCTATCTAGGCCGGTCAACGGTCCTGGTCTAGACCCGGATCCGGCCCGGATCCGTGAAATTATTCCGGGTATGGGTAGGGATTTAATTCCGTTACCCGGATTCGGATCCGGATCCGTTTTGTCAAACAAAAAATGGATCGGATACGAAATATAGTATTCTGACCCGTATTAGACCCGGATCCGGATATAAATGGATTAATAATTTAAAATATGTATATTTATCAATATAATTTGATTAGGATGATGTATTTGAGTAAAATCAATTTGATTTATTTTCTTATTAGTTAGAAATTAGTGTATAAATATATTTTTTTCTCATTTTTATTAGAAATTGTAAATTTTCATAATTTTTTTCGGGTAGACCCGGACCCGGATCCGGGACCCGTCGGATCCGGATCCGAAACATAGAGTAGAAGACCCGTTGGGTAAACGGGGTCGAATCCGGATCCGATTTTGTATACCGGGTCCGGGTCCGGAATAATGAATTCCAACCCAGACCTGACCCGTTGACAGGCCTAAGGCTATCCACTTGCTACAACGGGGTCAACTAGGCAGAGTTAAGGGCAGAATGGTCCTGGAATAGTTACTTTAATTTGAAAAAACTGTAAAGTGTTTTGTTCAATTTTTGTAAATTACTTTGAAAGGGCCTGTCAATAGGACCATTTGAACCGGACTTTCATAAGTTTAGGATCAACTCATTTAATTTGTAATACTTTCGGATTTCGAATCATAAGTTTTAGGTTAATAAATGTTAACCTCTTACTAGACTCACAAAATATTCAGATATATTTTGTGCCTTATTCGGGTTTAACCCAAACTCACTTATTACTCTTTAATTTTCTTAATATAATTACTATAACTATTAAGTTGTAAAACTAATTTCACATTTACAGGACTACAACATTAAAACTATACATGAACAAGTAAAAATTCTTAAAAAGTACATAAATTATATCTAATTCGTTCAAAGTACATGAAAAATAATAATAAACCATACGATCATAAACCAATACATCTTCAAAGGTTAGAACTTCTTCATAGTTTTGTGACTTGAATCGATTTTGACTTGAATCGATTTTAACTTGAATCGATGTCAAGAAAATTGGGGCTTGGGCTTTCGACCTTTTGTTTCATTTTGTACTTCTAACTGAAATATGTTGAAACTTCAGTATTCATATCTATTTTTGTGTTTTGTAATTAGTATTTAGTAATAATATATTTAGATATATAATTATATATAATATCAAAATATTATTTATATATATATCATATTATTATATATGTAGGTAATTAAAGGTCGGGCTTTTATTGGGTTTCAAACAATAAGGCCCGAGTTCAGCTCATATTTAATTCTATCCTAATTTTTAGGTCCAACTTCAACCCAGCTCATTGAAAGGTTAGGCTTATCAGGCTTTTTTTCGGACTGAATGAGCCAAACTCAGGTTGATCCGATCCCATTGACAGCCCTACTTTGAAAACAATAACAATATACACCATGTCATTTAAACATGATATTAAAAACTTTTTTTTATCTCACACATGCCATTAAAGAGAATGCACGTTGTGTCATTTAAACCTTACAATTTTTAACTTTTTATTTTTTTTTATTTTTGTCTAATCATAGTTATCAAACTTCGAGAATGTTTAGTACTATAGTTGTCCCTGCCTCTAATTCAATAAAGAGAATTTAACCTTGTCTATGTAAGTTATTTAAATTCTAGAATGTGTATCTCCTTTATGTACTAATTGTTCATGTACAACTTGAGTTCAAGATCAGTTTGTACGGTAGAGGTTTTTTCTGGAAATTTGTTTATGAAAAAAGTTTAAACAAGTATTTCACTTATCTATTTATCTCACATACACATTTTTAAAGAAGAACTCTAACAACATCTACATAATGCTTAATTATGTATAAAAAGTGTAAATAAATGAAAGAAAAATGAAGAAATTTTGTTACTATTTTGGTTTTATTTGATTAGTGGGGATGTTATTAAATTTTCTTGCATTTCCCAAGACACTTTTGTCTGTCCAAAAATAAAAATGGTAGTATTTGAAGGCAAATTGTTGGTTAGGAAGAAGAATTCTAATAATGACTAATAACCATCATCAACTTCACACTTGCTCTCACCCTTTCTTATGTTAACCAATCTTGCACGGAAAGTGATTTGTTACATTATCTTCTTGCATTTCACTTTAGCATTTAACTTTCTTCGTATCTAGACTATAGGCAGCAAATCAACCCATTTAATTAAATTTATTCATACCCACCCATGAATAGATGGGCATCGGTATCTTAAATTTTTGCATATGGATATAAATGGGTTACCCAATAATAGCCATTTAACCCATCAAATCCAATTAACCCATTTAGAATTATTTTCTCCCAAATCTCCTCTCTTCCCCCGCCCATTTTTTTTTAGATTTTTCATTTTGTTATGATATTAACTACTTTTGTTTCATTATTATTATTAATTGTTGGTTTTATTTTATCATTTTATTTTCTCTTAATTTGTTAACTTACTCATTCTTTAGCATTACCAATTTATAATAAGTTTTAGCCTATTTTCCTACATTTTCAAAATGAAATTTTAAATTTACACTTGAAAAAAATATTAGGGGCTCAAAATTTTTGGATTAAGTTTTTATGTTAATTTTTATAGTACTTAATTTAAAATTTTATATTCTTATTATTCAATTATTAAATAATATGTAATTTTGTGACATAGAGTATAAATGAAAAAAAAAATTGGTAATTAGGCTTATTAAAAATTATAAGTAAATATTTAAAACTAATGATGGGTACAAAGAGCGGTATAAATTGATAACTTAGTTTGCAAAAATGAATTTAAATGAGTTTACAAAAAGTTAAAATAAATGGGTTATAAATGGGTAATGGGGTTACCCAATTCATTTTTTGACTTACCCATTTATACCCATCTAATTAAATGGGTATAAATGGGTTGACTCACTTATACTCATTATCCATTTTACCCAACTCAAACCCGTCCAAGTCACCCATTTTGACACCTCTAATCTTGACAAAGCCTTGTGGAATTGCACATTTAATTTCAATTAAGTTATTTTGCATTTGGTTTTTACCCAAAAACAACAAAAAAAGAAAGGATCCTTGTAAGAAAATTACATGGCAAGCAAATGTTTGAACACAACATCGAAGGATTTGCAAATAATTCTTTAAAAAATTCTTTTTCTCATATTCAATTTATGTTTAGCAATTCATAAGATCAAGAATCACTTCGAATTCCAAAAATAGGAACTCGATATTGACTTTACACATCAGTTAATTTCCAATTGATTATATTTTCATATTATTTGGATTGTGATTTTTTGGAGAAACATTTTAACATTTTCCGTGAATATTGTTTCTACATGGTTTTCAATTACATTTTTATCTTACATAAATCACATTCAAAAACAATGCTACAATAATTTTCTCTAAACCTACCAAAATAATGCAATCCAAACGGACTCGAAAATTTCTCTTTCAAAGAAAAATAAAATAGAAACAATTTTTTTTAGGGTAAAAAGAAGCAATTTTCAGTTTACATGGGAATCATACCTTAGCATATGCGTTATCCAAATCCCATTTTAGATTGTCTACTCTTTTCGTTTGTCCTTACCTAAAATAAAGGTCCGTGCATCTTGTACCTGTACGTTAAGGACAAGAATATCCCTTAACCGTGTCCTTGGTATCTCTGTACAACCGACATGGTTCCAGTTCTACATTATCTGCTTTCGAAGACAACGACTATGCTTTTGACAATGCTACCCCTCCATCGCCCTTTCTCTTTCTCCATAAATTCCTTCTTTGGGTGGGTGGGTGGTTAATTGAAGCTCTTGTGGATATATAGTCAGTTTTGGGATCTAACTTTTTTTTTCCTGAAATTTTTTTCCTAACAAGGAAATGGTGAAATTTAAGCAGTAGAGAGGAGATAAGAGAATTTGAATCAAGACCTCCAAATTCTGGAATTTAACTTATATTACTTCGTTTAATCATAACCAAAACAAGATAATGGCTTAATGAACTTAAATAGTTCTAAAGAAGGGAAAAGTTTTGTACGGTATAAAAGAGAATTACTGATACTCATGAGTAAGGTACCACTAAGGAGAATTAGACGATGCCTTCATGAGTAAACAAGGAAGATTACTTAAAAAATGAATGGCTTGGCTGCCTAATTAATGAATTAAAGAAGACATCGTGTATAAATTATAATTATATAACTTATTTTTATTGGTTTTTGAGAAAAAAATGTATTGCTAAAAAGTACCCAGCAAAACACTCATCCTTTTACAAAAGAAAGTACAAAAACAATGTTGAAAAAAAATACTCCCTCCGTCCCACTTTGATAGTCATGTTTTCTTTTTTCGTCTGTCCCAAATTGTAGTCCACTTTCCAATTGAAGAATGCAGTTATATTTCAATTTCCCTAAAATACCCTTATTCAATGTAGGTTGTTGTTACTATAAACTTACCCCATTTAATGAGAGTTTATTCTTTTTTTACCATCAATTCAAGTTTCCATAAAGTTGTACGCTAATTAATGTAAGGGTATTTTAGGAAAATAGCTACCTAAATTGATTGTTCTAACAAAGTTAACTACTTTTTCTTAAACTGTGTGAAAAAAGAACCAGAACTATCAAAGTAGGACGGAGGGAGTAATGGAAAAGGCAGGCTTGACTGCCTAGCTAACCTAAAATAGACTATCAATTGTATAGGACGGTATTTAATTAGCCATGTTTGTTATACTAATATCTGATTGAGTATACGCCAACCAGAAATCCGTTATGTGCCCACTGTAATGGCTACAATCAAAATTCAAAGCATCCACCCACATTTGTTTCCCAAATTTTACAAAAGCAAATATCAAGATTATAGATGCTTGAACCTTTTATGGAAGTTTATGAATTATTGATAGGGTTTTAAATGTTTACTATAAATCGATCCTTTAAACTAATCCTAAACTTAGACTCCATCTGCCAATTCCGGTAACTTATAAAAAGCACTTCTGATACAAAGTATTTTTAATTGAGGTGGCAAAATGGGCGGGATTTGTTCGGGTTTGAAATGGAATCGAGTCATCTGGGTTTGGGCCCAACCTTACCCATATGTGTTTTGAGACTAATTTGGACGGGATCACTTTGGGATGGGTTTAGATTGATCCCGCCCAATACCCAAATCTATTTTCTACATATTTTTTTTCCTTTAATTCATTTTTTATTTTTTATATAACTTTAATATTTTTGATTTATTAAATTTATTTTAGTTTTATTAAATAAACATGCAAGTGCTTTATACTCAGGATTCCCACCAAAAATTGAATTAACAAATAAAGGAAAAGATAGATATACAGATATATTCCAACATATATCACTATGGCCAAGGTACTTAGGGTGTTGAATATTTATTCTCATCATTGTCCAAGGATGACAGGTCTAAACTGACTGAAATGCTAGAAATTCTTGTGGATAATGACTAGGAAGACTACTAGATTATATTCGCTAGTATGACTATAATAATTGTTAAAGATAATTTTTGAATCTAAGACTCCGTTTGGATTGACTATTTTTTCAAAAAAATAAGTTTTTCAAATACAATATTACAGTAATATACAATAACTCAAAAAACATCCCATCCATATTAGTATATCAAATATTTAAAAAAAAAATTATAGTAAAAATTTTTCATATACACTGCTACAATAAAATATTTCAAAACACCCCTAAAAAATAGCTAGTCCAAACGGAGCCATTGCTATTTGAGCCCAATGGGTACCCAAGTATTTCCCAAAATTTTCCATCAATTAATGGGTACAATTGGGATTTGTCCCATTTTAAACACAATATCAAATTTCAGTACCCATCCCGCCCAAAATTCCCATGGGCATGGGTAACCCATTGGGACTTGGGACAAATTGCCACATCTAATTTTTAACAAAAGTGCTGTTAAGTTATCAAAAATTGAGCTCTTTTAAGTTACGAAAAATCAATCATGGAACACCTTAAAAGCTCTTTTATTTACACGCACTGCAACGCCAGACGGGCTTATGTCAAAATTTTGGATGTACCTATCCCTAAAAGATGAACACTCGAGAGATTTCTTAAAATTTCAGACTCTCATGTGATGCAACAATTCCTCTTATAGAATATATCTCGTGATGGTGTTGATATAATTGTACACTGCCAAACAACCTTTTGATAGACATAAAAATTTAGAATTTACATAGCTAAACCGCAAAAGATGTTTTCTTTTTTTCTTTTTTCTTTTTGGCTTTTTAAAACCTTTTTTGTGCCTAAATAATGCTGCTACTTCTTTTTGTACATAGAGTTTTTCAATGAAATATAGGATACAACTCTAAAAAAAAAAAATGACCTGAAAGTTTGTCTTTTCTTTTTGAGTATAAGTGGAAGGTTTCGAATTCAAGATCTCTCCTTTATATTCTTTTCCCCCACTCTAAAGTTATTTACACATACAACAAAAATATCTTATCACACTGTACACAAAATATTGTTTATGATAACCATTTGTCGTTCACTGGTACTACCCTTTTTGAACCATACAATAAAACATAAAATAGCCCAACCATGTTAAAAATTGATTTTTCTTCATTTGCATTACTAGAAATTCTAAATTATGTTTTTAGCTGCCCATTGATAACTACCAAAAAATAACTTATTCTATGCATTTTTGTCTTCATAAAACTTTTCAAAAAATTTATTTCAAAGTGTAGAATTAACTTTTATAAAAATAATTTTTACAAAAAGCAATGAAGGGGAATTTTGGATGAAGAATTCATCATTAATGTTTGACTAGTCAATGAAAGGGGAAAAAGTGTATATATTTAAAGTTTAGGGGGGCAAAGTGTTATAAAGGATCAAGTTCAAGGGGCAAACTGTAAAATACCATCAACTTTTTTAAGGAAATTATATTTAATCTTTTATCCCCTCCAGCTAAAATTAGCTGCAATTTCAAAGAAAAAAAAAAAGAAAATCAACTTCAATTTCCCACGTCAAGTATTTATCCGCTTCTTCCCTGATCCCTCCTTCCTCTCTTTCTCTCTCACACACAACACGCACTAAAACAAACAAAAAACTGATAGTTGACATGCTTCTCACCTGAGCCACTGCCTCTCTCTCTCTCTCCGTTGAGCAAATCCCCAAAAAAATTCCAATTTCTCCATTCAGTTCAACGATTTTCTGCTACCTGTAACATTAATACAACGCTGGATATAGATTCTACATTTTAATTTCATTAATTAACGGCTGACACAGTTGTATTCTGGCAAAATCCATAAATGTCGATGAATTTAATGGAATTTAATTGGCTATGATGAGATGATATCAGACGGCTTCCGGCATTAATTCCTCGCCCGCTACGTGTCTCTTGGACAATATGCCGCTTCGCTTTTGTCTTCTCTATGCGTGCAATTTTAATAATAATTTATAGTTTCGTGGTTTCTTCTTTGTTATGAAGCCCGGCGGTGATACATTGTCCTATTGTTCTTCGTATTCTGATTTAATTTGTGAAAATTCATGGATGATTGATCATTTCCCGCTATTATTTGGTTCAGGTGATCAATTAGAACTGAATGCTTTTTTTTTCTTTATTTTTTTGGCAGCGTGATATTCCTTTTTTTTTTATAATTTTTTTGGTGGAACAGTGATTTGTGGTGTAAATTCGGGAGGAGAATTAGGGTGGGTGGTGGTTGAAAATGATGCGGAACCGTGACCATGGCTGCTATATTTGTCCCTTAACCAGCTTGCAAATTGGGTAAGTCTTCTTTCTGGAAATTCGAGAATAAGTTTTGAATTATCAGCATTCATGATAAGAAAATTATTTGGTTAATTTGGGTTTTTTATTGTAAATTGTCTTTATTATTAGTGTGGGACTGGGGTTGTGTGCACTGAATTATAATTCAAGGCGAAAAGATTGCAAGAGAAGAAGAGGAATCCAAAATTTATTGTTTGTGGTTTAAGTGCATGAATGATGTTGAATTTTTGGACAGAAGGGATTTGTTGCAAGCGTGTTGGACATAAACGAGAAGAATGTGATCAAAGTTAATTTTTTTATACTTATTGCATATTTGTATGTTTCCAAGTTCTCCGTTGCTTTGATCTTTGTATGTTTAGACAATGGCTGTTAGAGGAGAGTTTGAATTTAAGGTGAGGTTGAAATGTTTTAGATGGTTAAGAGAGTTAACTAGAAGGGAAATAGCATCATGTCTACCCTTCCGCCGGAATTATACCTTAGCTGGGACTAAAAGTAGTGCAAGCTTGACATTACGCAACTTGATCTGGTACTATTAGGATATCTATTGACCCTCAAGCTAGATGTTAAAGAAAGGAAGGAGAAATCCAACTCGAATCCGTTGAATGGCCCCTCATGTTGGGGGTACAAGCTTTAGGTAGATGTGAGTATTCTAAAGTGATTAAGGACTGGTTCCAGCAGGTGGAGTTAATTGAGGCAGCTAGCTTGGAGTGCTGATTGGGTTTCAATGGCTAAATATGATGGACAATTGACCCTGCAGCTGAACTTTGGGTTCCTAAGGATTGGACCTGCAAATGAGGGAGAATTATTGATTATCGTGGAGGTGGAAGCTTTAGTTATAATTTTCTTAATCGAGGAAAATAGTGCTAATTTCCATCCATGTGCCTCCATAATCAGATACTGTGAGCAGCTTTTGCAGAGCGTGCATAATAATCTTGGACCAATTTCACTGTGAGGAGATCAGTCAGAAGATCTGCTGCAAATGAAGGGAGTGGGTCATGTGTGCTGTGCACTACCTAGGCTGGGTTATCTGCTTCAATTTGATATGCGTGAAGCTGTTGTAACTCACTCAGACTTTGTTATTTAAAACATCGAATTGTTTAGTTATCCTCACCTTCAACCTAGAAAGAAGAAAAAGAAAAGAATAATGAGAAAGAGATGTTGACATTGGTATATTAACATCCATTCAGATGGTTTTTTGATGCCGTAGTTGTATAGGTATCATTAATAATAATAGAAAGTGTTGGTTGAATGTTGAGCAGATATTGGGTTTGCATACGATTTACAAACATGAAGTTCTTGTTAATTACTGAAGCTTTTTTTTTAACCAAATTCATAGCTGAACGAATATTTATGAGAAGTTTAAATTAGCCTTTGGAACAAGGGGAAAAAACTAAAACATTATAGAATGCACATATTCTTAGAACTTATATGAAATTTTTTTCTTGGTCTCTCTCTGTCCTGGTATATATGCTGGTCTCTTTACTGGAACTGCTTATGTATTACAGGGACTTGCAGTCTTATCTTTCACATCTTAGCCTCTTCCTTGCACCTGAGAGTAAGAAATTCTATATTCTTGTGGATAATCGACCATGGTTGAAAGATCTAGTTTCAGGTGCACATTTTTGGCAATTGATGGTCACTAAGGTAGCTGGAGAAGATATCATTAATTATCTTTAAAATGTCTTTGATTTTTTAATTTAATTTTGACAATTTGGATACTAAGTTACATCCTTTCAAATATGACCAGTCAAGGTTGTCCCCTTTTGCAAATACCAGAGGGAAGAAAGGGAAAAAGGAAACATCTGAAGTCACTGACCTTCGAGTCACTCCAAAATCAACTGCAAGTAAATCGAAGAAGTTTAAAAGATGGTTCTCTCTTGTAGAGGCTGCAACTTTATCACGGAAGAGGGCTTTGCTACCCGTAAAAAAATTGAGGAGTGCACTAGTGTTTAACAGCAAGTTGCATAGAACCCTGTACGGGTTTATAGTCTTCGAGATTGCATGGCACAATGTTCGTGGTTTAAATTACTTGAATGAGCTTCAGGTACTTGGTTGTGTAGGTTCTTTCTGCTTCTTAATTTTTATGCAAGTACTGAGCTGCTTATGTATTTGTCTTCTACCATGTAGACCGATACATCACTTGCTGTCGAGTCCAGATTCATGAACAGATGGGAATTTGATAGTATAGCACAAGCTGCTAGATCCATTTCTTCATGGTTTCCTGGGACAACCAATGAACGGAAGTTTTTGAATGATTATCTGGAGTCCACAGGTACTCTTTTGTTCGTCTGATTTGTCACTGATTGGAGAAAAGCTGCATAGTTTTTTTTTTGCCTGGAATTCCACATGGATATTCCTCTGCTAACGTATAGCATTCTGGACTTCATAATCTGTTATTGCCTGATGTCTGGAAGAAAATTTTTCCTCGCCTTTTGCCACCTTTTTGGCTTATGTTATTGCACATTTAGATTTGCATGCCTTAGTGCAGAAAAATTGAAAGCAATAATAGTTGTCAAGAAAGTTTTGTTCTTCGATTTACAGTGTACCATACAACTAAAATGAACTTGTTTTGTATTATTACAACTATCACATAATTACTCTATTGAACATCTTTTGTCCATGGGGATGTTTTATTTTCTGGAAAATGGCTCCCCCTCTTAGGATCAGGGCTTCTATTTGTAGTATGCCTTTAGATGATGAGATTATGATTGAATTGTGTGGAGACCTTATGAGGTCGTGGTTGAACTTCTGCAGGAGAGGTCTTCTTTGATGCTCAAGAAAACTTTCCAAGGACCAACATTCCAGAGGATCTTACTTGTGATGTCTCTGATGGTGGGGATGAATCTTCTTGCATTTATAGCTCCAGTTTCAGTGCATATCCTGCTAGAACAGAGAGTGGAACAAATATGCTACAAACCCCACCTCCAACTAATGGTCCGTGTAAGAGAAGAAAACTGACGAACTCACCGAGTAATGAACTTGAGTTTGACATATTCTGCAAAGAAACACATGGTGAGTCTGTTGGTTCACCAATTCATTCTCGGGACTCTTATGCGAGTGACTGTGAAGATGTAATTGAAGCTTCCCAGTACAGCGATGTCTTGATTCTGTTTCGGTTTGATGATCCTGACCTCCCTTTTAAACTGAAGGAAATAATTGTTTCTGATTTGCGGCTACTTAGATTGTTAGAGGCTGGGCTTCCTTCTTGGGTTATCTTTCTTCAATCTTATCCAGTCTTTTCCCGTATTTACCGCCCATGGATGTGCCCTCTAGCCAGAGCTTTATATGTGCTCATTTCAGTTGTCACTGTTCTTATTGGATTCTATGACCTTTACAAGAATGTACCTGTTCTCAAAGCAACGGCGTCTCATTTGTTTGGGCCACTTTTTGATTGGATAGAAACATGGGAAATGACATCCAGAATTAAGTACTTAGGAACTATGTTATTTCTGCACAATTTTCAGAAGGCTGTTAGGTGGTTCCTCATGATGACACAGGCTGTACGGTCATTTCTTTCTATATTTATACAGCCAATGGCTGGACCATTCTCAGAATTTTTGGATTTCTTCCTTCCATTCTGGAATATGTGTATACAAATAGTAGAGAGCTTTTTCTCAGTACTTTGGATGGTCATTGAGTCGTCTTGGAGTCTAGTTGGGAACCTTGTTGAGATTCTACTCATGCCGCTATGGTTTATCCTATCAGTTTGTTGGAGCATTGGTAAGCTGTTAGGTAGATGTGCAAAAAACAGTTTAAGAATCTTTCTAACTGAAATTATGCAGCTTATGAAAGTAATGCTAATGTTATGTTTTCTGTTACATGTTTTTTGGTGTGCAGCGACATATTTCTTATATCCTGTTATCTGGGTTCTCTGGGAAATGCTCTATGCTCCGATCCGTTTGGTTCTTGGATTATATGGCCTTCTGGTATCCATTTCCTTATGCATATATGGGTTACTCAAAGATATGTGGCTGGTAATGAGTGGCGTATTTCAGTTTAGTTCGGGTGTAAAATCAACAGTGAGGTCATCAGAGGTGTCCATGTTGCGGTCTCTTTGGAATGACCTTTTTTCCCAGGTTATATCATGTCGTAACACCATTTGTGCGAGCAGTTATTGACAATGTGGTCATGTTCTTACATTACTTTCTAAATCTGTCAGATTTTTCGTGCTGTACGGAGCATTTTAAATGGCTTTGTTGCTTTCTTTACTGCATGCAATAGGCATCGTCTAAGGTACGATTTTGATTTGAACTTTGGGTTATTTTGATGCGTAATTCTTTCCTTCACAGCATCTTAAATGTCATGAACCATGGTATACTCGGTTTGGTAGCAGAAGGTTTGAGGACTGCTCACTTAAATCTTTGGAATATAAATTTTTTGCTACAAATGAGCTACAGGAGGCAGATATTACTGTTAATTTAGGTTGGTTTTTCATTCTAGATATATCCAGCCTAGGATTTGGAATGTCTTAATGTGCAATTTGCACTCAAGATGAAGTTTGGATGAGCATGTTGCGTGATTTTTCAAACTTGCTATTTCCCATCCATATGTTAAGTTAACTATGTCTTTGATATAATTGAAAAAAAAAAACTTTGTTTTTCTAAGGATTAAGTTCGCTTGATATATTCATGACCCTTGCAAAGAGAGACTCTCTCTCTCTCCCTCCCTCCCTCCCTCCCTCTCACTCTCCCCTTCCCCCCCCCCCTCTCTCTCTCTCTGTGTGGGTGTACCCCAACTTTTATCATTTCAAGATACATATTGGCAGTAATATAGTAAAATAGCCACTCTAGTAAATTGGTATTTTAATTTGCAAAAGACCTATGATTTCTGTAAAATTACATCAACCTGCTTCATATACAGATTCCATTAGAGTGGCCGAAACAAATTTATACTTAGCTCAGCATTTGGATAACTTGATTCCAGGAAGTCTTGGGGGTATGGGTGGCCCAACACCTACTTTTAGAATTACAGAACCTTGCCAGTGAGCTTTATATGTAGAATTCTTCATAAGTCTCTCTGATTGGATGTTTCACTATCCTTCCCCCTTTTCCAAGTCTCTCTGATTGGATGCTTCGAAGTCTCTACACAAGTTTCCCCCTTTTCTAGAGTGACCATCCTTGTACTTACTATGGTGTGACTTCTAGTAATTGTTCAAGACATCGAAAAACCTTCCCATCTCTTTTGTATTTGGACTTAAATACTTCGTTGAAGATTTATAATATCCAAGTCTTGCAGCAATGATGAAATTCAATGGATCAGTGTTTAAAAGACAAACCCTGTAGATAGTGATATTATTAAATTAGTTTCTCAATCATGTCTACTCAAAATAATTTTGCAATATAATTTTTCACTGATCTTCTTAGTATGTCACTTCTTCGAGCTTTGTCAAGATAACAGAAGGGCTCACCTTTTACACCTCAGATGTTGCTTTAGTTTTCTATGCTGTTGTTCTAAAGATTGTCCTTGTGGCTTGAGTTTCTTTTCAACATGTTGCTAGGCAAGCTCCAGCATTACCTTCCAACATGTAGCTGCATATCAGAGCATAAACATTAAAGTAACTAGTATCTTCTAATTTATTGCAACCATATCATTTGCCTTTGCGTATTTCTTTAATGTTCAGATTTCACTTCTTGACTCCTTTAAGCTACTTAACCAACCACTTAAACTAATGTATGTTTAATAAGTTTCTTTTGCAGTATTTACAATCATTGGAAGGAGGTTGTTCAAAAAGTGCATCAGCCTGGTAAAAGATCTGTGGGTTCTAATTCGACTAAAAGATCCGAATCCCTAGTTTTGAGTTATGGAGAATGCAAATCAGGAGCTAAGATGGTGAGTTTAGCTCTTGTATATTCTTACAGTTTGTGACTATTTGAGGAAACCAATAATTGGTTGGGATTGGAAGTAATTGTTGAGGAAAATATGCAGAAGTCACTTATAAATTTGTGTAGCCCCTTACTCATATTATTATTTGATTATTTTTGGAAAAATTAGTGAACAATTCATTATTGGTCTGCTCTCGAACAAATTTGATGCTTCTTTTCTTGATCTCTTAGAAGAATATATTCAATGCTCAAATTTTTCGCTTGTCCGGGTCAGCAGTTGGAAGAGCTTTGTTTTGTCGGGGCATGCTCCTGTTGGATGCTGTAATTTCAAATTTACATTAGCAAAATGTTGAGTGACACAAGGGCTGTTATATATTTTCTTTTGATACCACGTTCCTTGATTAATCCTGTTTAACTGAAAAGTACACAAGTTCTTGTACTTGCTGATATAGGTAGTTCTGGAAAATATGCTAGCAAGATCAGAGTCGCGTTTAATTCTGTTTCTCCATGTTTTTTTTTTTTTTCAAATCTTTTGCATGGATCCTTTTTCTTGGATTTTTCATCACTTCTACTGACTAAAATGAACAGAATATTAAAGCAGAATGTGATTTTGAACTTTCTGCAGATGGAAGATAGAGACGAATTTCAGCCCCCACTGAAGTTCAGGAAGGTTAGTTGACACTTTTGGCAACGTTAGAGATCATATTTCCAGCATCAAAGCACCTTTTGTACATACTACACCAAGCAATCCAGAGACTGATGTTGACCCAGCAAAAAGTTTTCTTACTTGTAGATAATGTAGACTAGGATAATAAGTATAAATCTTGTAATTAATAGCTTAAAATGTAATTACTATCGGTTTTTTCCCCTTTTTACATTGTATAATGTAAATTTCAATATATTGTTACTATCGGGTTTTTTTTCCCTTTTATGTAATATATTGTTATATTTCAACATTGGTTGGAATTTTCCTGGTGTGTAAATAAACTCATATGAGAATTTGGTCCCTTTTCCAGTTGCATTTTCATCCAATCATATTTTTGTATTTCAAGTGGATTCTTATATTCCACCTCAATTATAGATGGCTGATGGTTGTTATACAGAGAACCTGCATTCGTCATGATTCATTTCTTCTTGGATTGCAATAGTTGTGAACTGCATATATTTGGCCATAAGGAGGCAACTCTACTGCTCTGTACAGGAAACTCTGAAATTTTTTTTTTTTTTTTGGCTTATTAGTCGCTTCAGATTCGGCAGTTATCGGTCATCCCTATTTGAATTTTATCAAATTATGTGTGAAAAGATTTGTCTTCTGAAGTTATTTTTTTCATTTTAAAAAATGCACCTGATTTTGCACTAGAAATTCAAAAGGTACAAATGCCTATTCTATTTTCCCTTAAACGTGATAATGGAAACAGCCATTGTTATCAACCCCAAGAGATATATGGAAACAGTGTCTTGACAATGATGATTCATAGTTATTTCATTCAGTTGATATTCCAAGCAGCCCTTTTGATGCAAAATTTGTCAGCAATAACCATCAGATTGGAGTAACTTTACAAAGCTTTCACTTAGGGTCCGTTTGGTTGGAAGTAAAATGTTTTCCTTAGGAAAATATTTTCCGTGGAAGTAATTTTCCATGAAAATCATTTTCCTTTCATTATTTTCAGGTGTTTGGTTAGTTTATTGAAAATATTTTCTTACTTCATTTTTCTGGTGTTTGTTTAACTTTTGAAATATTTTCACTTTTATCTCTGTCTTTACTTTCTACACATTATAACTACATACTTCTTTCCATGCAAAATAAGAAAATTTATCTCATTGTTTAACTTTAAAAAATTTTGGAGAAATGTATATATGAATAAAAAATATCTCCTTAAGCAATAAATAAATTGCTGGCCATTTAGTGTCAAATATCAATCACATGCAATGCTTATTGTGACATATATCTTGCACTCTCACTGCTGAAAGTTTTTCTAGAAAAGAATGTCCCTATTATACATAATTAATTACTAGCATAGGATGAGCAGGATGAGATTTTTTTTTTTTATTTTGAATATACTAGGGGGAGGGTTGGGTTGGGTGGTACGGGGGAGGGAGTGTAAGGAAGAGATCTTGGGTTCGAGTCCTCTTGTTTATACTAAAAAAAAAAAAAGAACATACTACAAGATGTTTTCAGTAAGTTTGGAACATACTACAGGCGGGATGCATGCATTTCGGAAAACAACTTCAGTAAGTTTGGAAGGGAAGTTGTTTTCCATAAGATGAGTGAAAATATTTTACATAAGAAAATGTTTTCAGTAACTTTTGTGCAACCAAACACGGGAAATTAGGAAAATATTTTCCTGGAAAACATTTTCACCCGAAACAAACGGACCCTTAATCTTGAAGAGCTTTGAGTCTTCTTCTGGAGGGAGTTTTTGCGGCCTTGTATATACGACTGATTCTTCCATATTTGGTCTTCAATATTAGGCCATTGATTGAGTATTGATTGAGTTTGATTGAAAACATTGCCATTCTTCTACTATAAATACAAGGGATTATTCCACGATACATCATTGATTGATTCGAATGCAAACATTTGCTATTCTATCGCTATAAAAATAAGGGATTCTCCACACTACATCATGAATTTATAGCTGATATTGCCTTATCTTATAGGGAAATTCTGCAACTATTTTGAGGGCAGGTGTATCTAAAAGCCACATTTCTTTGCAATTTCTTTGCATCTCTCAACTGATTGTAACAAGCAAGGCACTTGGGTGAATGATAAATGAAACATACTGTATGTGTCTATGTACACCAATAAATTTATTTATTTATTTATTCATATATATATATATATATATATATATATATATATATGAAGGGGAACTAATTTAATGTGTGCATATTGGTTGGTGGGACCAATTAAGACAATGTTATAATGTAATTAAAGCCTACCAACCTAAGGGAAAATCTCCAAAGAATATGCAAATTAGTCTACAACTTGCCATGACATGCAAGTCCAAAAGCAAGAGATATTGCAAATAAGTGAACGATAAGGAAATGGAAAAAAGTTAATTGTCCGTAAAAACAAATTTGTTGAAGGCAAGAAAACGAGTCCATCATAATTTACAAGGAATAATTTTTCATGAATTCAACGATGATAGTGTATATACCATTAGTGTAGGAAAGATTTACTCTTTCTAAATTTGCAATACAACTACGGCATCATTTAGCATATAAATGCAAAAAAAAACTTCTCCAAAGTGCAGGTTGCCACGCAAGAAATAAAATCATTTTAGTAAATCCAAATTGTAGGTTTTTTTTTAAATTTTTTTTTTTTGGTAAGTGGAAGGTTTTGAACCTAAGTCTCTCACTTACACTTCTTGCTCCGTAACATCCAATCCATCCCTCCTCCAATCCAAATTGTAGGTTGGAATGCAAAAACAAAATCACTACACTTTGAACCATCACTCCAAGCAAACAAAATCGTTTTTGTAGCTTTATGACATACAAGAATTCAAGGCTTAATTTGCCTGTCTTAAGCAATCTAACCCCGATGACAGTAGAATTAATGGAAACACAAGAAATTAGAAGCAGCAAGCAGGACCTCATTCGGTAGAGTGACATAAACTACCTACAGCGTTTAAAAAATAAAAATAAATAAATAAAAAAGGCTCAAGCCTGAAAATTTAGCATTGCATGCATGATACCATTGCCATTTTGCCATATCCACAATCCAAACATTATCTGGATAATAACAAGTCCACAATATTTATATCCGAACAGCCAGCTTTAAAATTAATAAAACAGGATCACTCCTCTGCTTTCCAAAAGTTTCACGAATTACACTCCAAGTCTATAAATTTAAGTTTTTTCATCAAACAAACTGCATTTTATTATCAAAAGCTCTAGCCTCCAGTTTGGTGCAGCATTGCATCAATCTCGTCCCCATCTTCCATTTCCAGCTGAAGAAAACAAAAAGGAAATACATCATTACCTGACCAAAGACTCAGTACAAAGGAAAAGAAAGGTTGTGGATAAGAATAAACTGATTCAACGAATGTTAATGCATATGGCCGGGAAGTATATTTTCAGGGCTGAGGGCTTGGGAGGGAAGAGAAGGACCTCTTCGGGAGTCTGCTCTCCGCGAAGACGACGCCCATCAAACAGGAATGCAATTGAATTAAGATCCACAGACTGGCGGTCACAATAAGCATTCATAAGCTTTTTAAGCTGAGTACTTCTTTTGATCCTGAAAAAGACTTCATTTCCATCCTAAAAGAAAAAACAGTTGGTCCATCAACCTCAAGTGAGAAGAAAAGAAAAATGTAAATGCAGAACCCTTCCAAATCACCAACCTCCAGGGGAAGGAAAAAAAGAGCAAAAGTCACATTAAAAGGAAATCAATAAGCTCAAGACTAGATCCATTTACATTCCATATAATGGAGACCAAAAGTTCTGGTAGGGTGCTCAGATTGGTTCGGCAATTAAACTGCAAAGCTCTCTCTGTGGATAGTTCACAATCAATGAGTTTCAAGAAAATTCATGATCCAAAGAACAACCTAACAAACAAGCAAGGAACTAAATAATGAAATGAGACGAACTGCACCAAAAATAGAGGGAAACAAAAACAATTTCAGGAATCCAAGTACTGCTCAGTGATGGGGTTAATGGAATCAGGTTACTGCATCATTCAGGGTCATTCCAAACATCAGTGTGGAAAGAAAGCAGTAGAGAAATGCTAAAGAAGTTAGATAGTCCTAACAAAGAGGCAGCGGTCACAAAGACAAAACAAGACAATGCATCAAATCACGAATGCTTTTCAGCTGTACAAGTTAGATGAATCTATTTGTCATAAAGAAGTTAGATTATAAGAGGCAACTGTCATAAAGACAAAACAAAGACCACATTTCATATCACAATTCACCAATTTGTCATACATACCACCTAAAACGATAGCATAAACTATGTGCAATATAATGAAGAGTGCAAACCTATAAAATCTGAAGGAATGATACTGCAAATGATTATTGTAATACAACTACCGACCAAATAATTGCAGACTCGGTGAATCTCTAGTCTCTTTTGGGTGAGTGCTAGACAAGATATCCAATATCAGATGCATCAATAAATACTATACAAGAAGTTCATTTGATTGTTATATTTATCTCTTCACCCTGTTTTAAATCTCTCTGTCTAGAAGTGGTCAATTTGATGAGTAAGCTACAGTTATCATAATGCTAAAGTTAACACTAATACTGTTAGCTAGTACAATATTAATCTTTATAACCATCTAAATGTCTTCCTAAAGTACTTAAAAATGGGACAATCCACCTATGTTAGCAGATCAACTACCAGTCCATTAAGTAAAGACAAAAATACAATACTCGCTTACAAAATAAAATAAAATAAAATTTGAACATCAGAATAGCATTGGGACATGGACGATGAGTATACTCCTGCAGATATACCAGTGTCATGTTTCCATTTCCATTTTTCTTAGACTAATTGTTCTCTCTTTCATTTTGTGCTAAGGGTCTCTACAAGAAACTACCTGGAAGACATAAGTTTAGACAGCATACAGCATTTTGTTGGCCATACAAAATTGATGAACAAACCAGCAAAACACACTAGGATTTCAAAGGATTACAAATTAGAAAAAATGGAAATCTATACAACACCAAACTTGGCATAATTTTCTTTATGCTTTTCTGGTTGTTTCAATTGCCCATTCCCGTATGAAATATGAGATACAGATCTTGTTTTGTGAAAGAAAAGGAAAGATGTGAACCAAAACAGGGAAACACTAAAATAACCAACCTTAAATCCATCAAGTCTCAAATAAGAAAGGACTTAGAAAAGAATACGAAAACACAAAAACATATAAATATATGCATAAAATAGAATATATGCTTTTGAGATTTGACTGCACTTTAAGGTGCCAATACCAGGTTCTGATACCAAGTCATATGTGTTAAAGCTTGAGATAGAATGGTAACTTTACCAGATACAGAAAATTACTCACAACTCCGTGAAGTATGTACACTCTTGATTTCTTGTCCCTAAGTGTCAGTTTCAATTAGTGTGAAAAACAAAAATAGGTAAGCATGCATTACATTTCAGAAAGGCTTCAGCTTCAATTTTACCCACTCATTTACAGATGTATGGATTGCATTGCAGCTCAGAGAGAGATGAGCCATAACCCAATTAATATGTAGAAGTTACTTTGTACATATCGACAGAACCAGAAAATTTATTAGCAAGCTCACATATCTAAAACTTAACTATATATAACCTTTCACGTTTTTGAGGGGGCAAAAGTTTAAGTTCAAAACAGACATATCTAAAAAATTCCAATTTTCTAAGGGGAGAAAAACCAAATTTTTTACAACTTTTTTCCTTTTCTGGGTCATGATTCAGAAGGGCTTCCGTTCCAATGAACAATTAGCAAATGCTTTACAACTAGGATTGAGATCAGCATGTCATAAAGCAATGACCATAAGGACCAATATGTAGTGACACGTACACATTAGCATGCATTACAATTAGGAAAGGGACTTGACCTCCATTTCTCCGCCCAACCCCCACCAAACCTCTTAAAAACATTAAAAGAAACAACCAGAACACCAGCATGCAGATTGAGATCAACATATAATAAGTAATTTTATTTCCACAGTTACAATCGAGAAGGCCTTCAACCCCAACAGCAAACACAGAGTAATTGTTATGAAGATCAATTTCAGAACAAAAATCATTTGATCCGTAATATAGCATACATTAAAAAAAAAAAAAACACCAGGGCTTTTCCCTCTCTACCCCGTGGAAATTTGCACACGCCTCACATTAAATTAGCATTTCACGAAAAAACTAGTTAAACTGATCTATCACCATATCAATACTTGCGTCTCCAAGCATTGATGTAATAAATTGATTTATCTGACCCCCTGTCATTCACGCACAACAGCAAAGAGATTGAAAACCTAAAGCACTCACTGTCACCTATCAAAAACAACTAAAAGCAATTCTCAATCTCAAATTATCCTCCTGTAAGCGTTGAAAAAAACTCAAATACTGTGTGGCATCACTCTTTATTGTGCTCTTCCATCAAATCAAAAACAAGATGGGACAAGCAGCTGACCCTCAAACCATACTAGAACGAAACTTGAACAACTAAGTCTTTCCAAATTAAATTATCATTTCAACTGACTTGAAAAAATCTATCAACCAAAAATTAAGGGATCTCTAAAATCAGAACTAGCCTGTATCAATTTACCATTTCGTCATATATTTGTGTGCCAATTTATTCAATCATAACAAATGAAGCAATTAAAAAGAAAATTTTCCACAATCATACAATATTTAACATAAAACCAACTCGTCTAAAAATAATAAACTTAAAAAAATTGGGTTTTCCTCCATTGAACCACACAGTACTAAACAACAAGAAAATTACCAAAAATAAAATAAAAATATATAAAACCATCAGTGAGAAAAAAAAAACCCCAAAACCCTAAAGCCCTTTACAGATAAATTAGTAAAAAATTTTTTAAAAATCAGGAAACCCAACCAGAAACAATCTAATTTAGCAGACCCCAGAAAAGGCCAAAAATATTTACACACGAAAAGAGAAAATTGAAAAACTACCTGGCCTTTCACTTTAAGATTGATGTGGGCAGATTGATCTCCGCTGGGTTTCTTATCTTCTTCAGCAGCCTGCGACATTTTTCCCTCTTGGTGTTTTTTTTTTTTGGGGTTTCTGGGTCGCTCTTTTTTTTCCTTCCCTCCGAAAGTTGCAAGTGAAAAAAGCATAGCGCTGGAGAAAACATATATATAGAGGGCAGAAATCATTCTTTTCTTTTCTTTTATTTATTTATTTTTGGTGGGCAATAATTTGTGGTAATTGCATTTGAGGACTAGCGTTTGAGGAAGATATTTGTTTGTGCCCATTTGACTTTATATTAATATATATATATATATATATATATATATATATATATATTTTTTAGGTGTTTTCCGCAGGGAGTGGACCCCGCAGACTATTCACCACCCTCAACAACTTGCTGGCAGCAAGGTTCGAACCAGGGACCTGAAGCCCCATCTTCAGCACCCTCAACCACCAGACCAAGCCCCTGAGGGCACTTTATATTAATATATGTTATTTAGGATGTAGCTTAAATTCCACGCCATTTCTTTGTCATTTTGGTCCAATGGATCCCTCTCCAATATCTTTCTTCCATTTTCTTTCACTTTTTCAGTTTGTTTTATCTTTCTCTTGGCATAATTGCACTTTATGGTCCAAATGATTTTTAATTACGTTTTAACCCCAAAAGGTATACATATTTGTATAGGGGAGACTTATTGAACTTCTTTCAATTTTTCTTTTATTTTTAGTGTTTTTAAATGTGAAAACTCTCTCTTTCTCTTTTTTAAGCTTTATTGAATGAGGTTGAGAAAGTGTCATATACTAATTATAAAAATATTTTGAAGTTGAAATTGATTGACTGATATTTCATATATGTGTTTGTGATTACTGTATTATAAGTTCACACTTATTTTGCTTGCCTGTTTGAGTTGATTTAAGAAGCATATACCTAACTTGAAAATTTTTATAAGGTCATATTCTGGCTAATTACTCAGAATATTGACCAAAAAAAAAATCGGAAGAATGGGGTTCTAACAATGGTCATGTGTAAATCTATTGTTGCCGGGCTGAGTCAGCCCGATAGCAAAGTCCAAATTTAAAAAATATATATATGTGAACAGAAGCTGTCGAGGTGACTAAGCCCGGCAGCAAAGTCCAAATTTTAAAAAAAAATGAACAGAAGTTAATATGGCAGCAGAGGTCAAATTTATAAAAAAAAAAAAAAAATGAACAACACAGCCCGGCAGCACATCAAACCAGGGGATGCACAATTTTTCTCGGAGGCTAACCAAAGAGCTAGGATTTAATAGGCTAAAGTAAATATGTTAAGTATTGAGCATCTAAACAAAATACTGTAAAACATGCTAAAGAATTGTCTAGGATTTAATAGGCTAAACCGCTAAAGTAAATATGTTAAGTATTGAGCATCTAAACGAAATACTGTAAAACATGCTAAAGAATTGTCATAGGCGTGCCAACTCATGTTCTTCATTTTTGTATTGTAAGTGATAGACGAAACAAATGTTTCTAGATGATATCCTGCCTCTGGTTCTCAATTGTCAGGTTCTCAATTTGACAAGACGTGTGTATGGAGATAAAAATTGCCTTAAGTTAGTCTGGACGAAAACTCAATAGGAATATCAGCCTACTGATTTTTGAGGTGTGATTTGTGGCTGCTACTATTGTAACATGCGGTCCTATATATAACATGTTTTTAAATTATCATTTTCTGTACATGTTTTTAAATTTCAAATATTTCAATATGAGGATTTAGCGTTATTTTAACCTTAACTTATTTGAATGTTTATTGTTATTTTTAAATTTCACCATTTCATCATTTCAGCTTATCAAATTTTTTTTCTTTAATATTTTTTGCCTTTTATTTATATTTATAAAATTATAGTGCAATTTAAAATTTAGTTTTTTTAACAACCTACTATCATGTTTACTTCTACCTCTATTCTTATACTTAATCACTGTCATTGAATAATTTATTGGTATATTTTATTTGGATAAATATCAATTTTCTATGCATTTTAAAAAAATAAAATAAAATCTTATACATAATCATTTTAACGATTAACTTTCAAAGATTTGAGAAATGCATCTATTGTAAATTGAATGACATTTTTTGTTTAAAAATGGATTTTTTAAGGGTTTAACATAGCATAACAATAATTTATTTAACAAATCTGTCTTCAACAATTTTTTGAAAAATTTTTTAACTAAAAAAACTGTCGGACTTAGTCAGTCAGCCAGCATAAGTTTTTAATTAAAAATTTAAAAATGTTACCTCTAAAAAATTTTAAAAAGGGATAATATCAGAAACCTCTCTTCAACTTTCTTTTAATATCACTTGCTACTCTAAAAATTTTATACACATCACTTATCTTCCAAGATAAATTCTTCAAAAATCTTATAATACACTTTTACATTTTTTGTTAATTAAAACTACTCTCAAATGACTTTTATATGTTTCAGTAAAATTGCTCTTTAATATAAGCTAGGATGTTGGTGAAAGTAGGGGTGGCAATCGGGTCCAAATCGGGTTGATGGGTCGGATTGAGACATGGATATAACAGAAAACCCACTGACCCGAACCTGACCCGAACCCGAAAATTTCGGGTTGGCGGGTCGATCCGAAATGACTCGAAATTCAATTTTAATTTCCTGATTTGCCGACTGTGATTTTTAACAGAATCAATTCCAAACTAAAATAAGACACCATAAGAGTAGAAATAATGTAATACATCATCCATCCAAATCTAATAACTCCAACTTTACACAAGTCAAACAAATTCAGTTAGAACAATCTAAACAAAATGCTGCCAACCAAATACAAGTTTAGAATCAATACATTACAATTTACATGATATTAAATCATAACAAAGTGGTGCTCCAAGGCCAACCAATGCTTCGACCCTCATCATCAACAACAACAGCATTCATAATGATGCCAAACTTGTGCATCCTCCAAGCAACCTCCAACTGCAGTCGGACTGCTTTGATCACGACATGCACATTCATAGCAACTAAGTATCATGGATTAGAGATTAACAACATTAGAATTTGAATCCTCAATTATTGTTGCATCAACCTCATCCTTGTTGATATTTAGAGACATGATATTTTGAGTTAAATCCTCCAATTCATATTTAGAGATCCTACATTATAAGAATGAAAAAAATATGAGTAACAAAACCAGAAAACTAAAATATGTATAAAAAAACTGTATTTATCTTCACTTTTATCTCTAAATAACCAGTCCTTAGTGCAAACTAAAGCCTCAACAATTTGGGGGTGAAAGTGAACTACGAAATTGATCCAAAATTCTACCACCAAGACTAAATGCAGATTCAGAAGCAACGGTTGCTACTGGAATACATAGAATGTCCCTTGCCAATTTACTCAAATCTGGAAATCGAAATTGTTGAGCTTTCCAATAGTCAAGAACAATAATATATGAGGATCGTTTAGCTCTTAGCTTATCTAAATACAATTTCAATTGGTTGTTTTATGCACTACAGGCAAATTCAAAGGTGTCAAATTGATCAAATTCCTACATAAGTTACAAATAGAGATATATTAGATATGATAATAAAACAAAATAGTTAAAAATCATCATAACAATCATAATTTTAGAATGCAATAAAGTCACAAAATTTTAATTTTCATACCTCTAAAATATCAAATGATTGGTTGTCTTCTTGTTCCTTGGCTCAATGAGAATAAACTTCATTGCTACCTCGAGAGCATGAAGATGATGCACCGGATATGTTGGAATTCTTCACATACTCATTATAGGCATCAAAAAGTGCATTCCTGACCTTGACTAATTCATTAGACCCCGGACCATATAGCTTATTATAACTAAATTCAATAAACTGAAATTTATACTGGGGATCAAATACCACAGCAATTGCCAACAAAAGATTGAACTCAGACCAATATTTGTTAAACTTCACAAGCATTTGGGAAGCAATCCTCCTCATAAAATTGAACTCGGACCAACAAAAGATTGAACCCGGACCATATAGCTTATTATAACTAAATTCAATAAACTGAAATTTATACCGGCGATCAAATACCACAACAATTGCCAATAAAAGATTGAACTCAGACCAATATTTGTTAAACTTCACAAGCATTTGGGAAGCAATCCTCCTCATAAAATCATCTGAACTATTGCACTCCTCAGATAGCTTCAATTGAATCTTAAAAACTTGAGGAAAGTACAAGTTACTAGTTGGATATTTGGATCCCGAAAAGCATTAGTTGCCTCATAGAAAACTTGAAGAAAACTACAAATTTTTTCAACTCTTCCTCATTCTTCAAGAGATGGACAGCACCGAAAATTTGAATCTCTTAATTGTAAGTGACAAAATGCAATGTGATAATAAAGTGCACTGGAAGGCATCCTATATGTGGAGTTCCACCTAGTAGGAACATTTTGAACTAAGGCTTTTTTGGAATCAACAGAAGTCTATGTTACACATTCGGTGAACCTTAACTTCCTTGTTTGAGAACTCTTGACATATTTGATACATTCTCTTATTAACTCCACAGATTTATCAATTTCTTTCAAACCATCTTGCACAATCAAGTTGAGAATATGTGCACAACATCGCACATAAAACAATATACCATCACAAATTAAAAAATTTTTCAACTTAAACTGATTCTTAAGTATTGCAACACAAGAATCATTTGCAGAAGCATTGTCTAATGTGATGGCAAACAACTTCCTTTCAATACCCCAACTACTAGCCAAACTGTAAATTTTTTCAGCTAATGTAACACCATTATGGGGAGAAGGCATATAAGAAGAATTCAGAATTTTTTTCTATAGCAGCCAATTGCTATCAATGAAATGTGCAGTCAAACTCAAGTATCCATCAGTAACAATAGATATCCATGCATCAAAAGTTAAACATATTCGACTAGGACATCCCCGCAATTCACTACCAAGTCTATTAACTTCCTTTGCATGCAATTTTTTAACGTTTGACTTGGCTGTGTTCCTAGTGATATGTTTAGTTTGAGACTCCAAATATGTAAGGACATTTTTAATTCCCTCATGCTCCACAAATGAAAATGGCAGCTCATGTCTTACTATGGCATGCACAAGTAATTCTCTAAATTTATCTTGACTGAATTATGCATTTCGTGTGGCTAGAGCACCTTTGTCAGAAGTGATTAGATACTGTCCAATGTCCTTTGTTGTCATTTTTAAACACCTCTTTACATGTCGATGCAAATTACTTGTCCCACTTTTACTCTCAGCAGAATATTCATTCCCACATTTCTTGCATCTGCACTTCAACTCTTCATTTGGATCCTTTTTGGGAATAATGTCGAAATAATCCCAAACTTCTGAACTTAATCTTCTCTTCTTGTCAGGCATATTGATTGTAGCTTTTGGAGGTAACTTCTTTTTCCCAATTGTACTAGTGTCAGGGCATCGAGATTGTTGGTTGGTGTGGCCTATTCCTAGATGCTATCACTACTGCTCCCGGTATCACCATCTTCTTCAATACTGACTGAATTTGGATGTGTCATACTTGTATCCATCTGTTAATCATCAAGAATTATGCAATTCAGTAGCTATGATTTTTGGTTGAAACAATTATTCAGTAATTAAACAAATAATAGTGCTTTCATATCAAACTCGATAGGGAAACTAAATGCATTATCTGATTTAGATATTAATAATCATCTTGAATCCTTCTACATGTCTCTAGCTTTGATATCTAGAAGTCAGCAAAATTGGTTGCTTAAATAAGACAAATGCTTAGTACAAGAGGGGGGATGAGGGAAACAATAACAAACTAAATCAAGTGCAAGTGAGCGTCATGTGTAGAATGAACTCAAGAAGTAGTGGTGTCTGATCACCTATATTCTAGAAGCCACACGAAAGCAAAAGTTTCAGTTGCAAAATCTCCCAGTTTAATTGCTTCCTTGCTATTCCAATTAGATGCTATGCTTTTAAAAGAATATCCTGGGGCTACATCACTATACTCCACTAAACATAAATCACATCTTCTCTAGCGATCATTATCAGCAGATGTTAACTAATGGTATTAAACATGTTTAATGCCAGTTCTATGAATGTGTACCGTTTAAACTTGCGAGTTTTTTAAAAACAATATGAATTAGTACCACATACGTGTAGCTTTGTTACTTCTAAGCTGCTGCGGGTTGAATGAGGCAAATAGAGATAAAGAGTAGAGAGCTGATTTTCAAAGTCAATGGCTACTACCGCACCTCATGTGAGTCTCTTAAGTCCTCTCTATTCTAACATGGACTAATTTTACCTAACTTAACTCTTGATTACTAGGCTAAGGTTGTATCGATTAACATCTCAGGCTATTACCAGTAGTAGTTTGTAAAAGACTGATTTAGGCAAGTTAACTTCAAGAAAGCCGAAGCAAAGAGGGATATTACACCACAAGAAAGAAATCGATTTCCGGGAAAAAACTTGTTGTAAAACTGCATCTTCCCTTGTTGTTGGCCCTTTCTTGGTGCTCAGACCTCAGAGAAGAAAAGTCGTTGCTTGCTAGTTGCTTCTAACCACCGTCTGCTACTGATAAGTGAGAACCGTGAGGTGAACTGGTGAAGTGAAGGGCAAGGCGGCTGCCTTTCTGGTTTTGCCATTTAGAAGAAAAGGGCAAGAAAGATTTAGGGATTTATGGTTAGGTGACGAAGAAAGATTTCGGCCTTTCGGGTGAGGATTTACTGATTTAGGGTCGGCCAAGTCAAGACTCAAGTGAATGTGTACTGTGTAGTGGTATTTAGTTATTTACTATTTAGTGTTTAGATAATTTTTTAATATTTATTTATTTATTTTTATTTCAGAAACGGGTTAGCGGGTCAACCCGATTTTGACTTTTTTTTTCGGGTTTATCGGGTCTGACCCGATTCCTCAAAATCTAAACCCAAATCCATTAATTTCGTATTAGATTCGTGTCATGTTTTCAGGTCGTGTCGGAAATTGCCACCCCTAGGTGTAAGTATAGCTAGCTCCAAACCTAAAGGTGATTTTTTTGGTAAGAATCATTCTTCAAAGAAGCACCGGACCCTAAAGTTAATGGTGGCTTTGCCTCTGACATTTCCACTTCATACGAACTAAATTTCACTTCACCTTCATTCTCCAATCTCATTTGCTTAAGTTTTACTAGTCATATAGCATGCTGTTCATTTTTTTAAAAAAATTTGACTTCTGCTACCGAGCTGTTCTCTTGTTCATATATATATTTTTAAATTTGGATTTTGCTACTGGGCTGACACAACCCGGTAGCCCTGTTCCATTTTTTTTAATTTGACTTCTGCTGCCAGGCTGACACAACCCGACAGCTCCTGTTCATATATTTTTTTAATTTTTTATTTTTGCTGTAAGCCCGACAGCAATAGATTCGCACACGACCATTGTTAGAACCCCATTTTTCCGATTTTTTTTTGCCAATATTCTGACTAATTAGCCTCATATTCTAGACTCTCTTTTTTTTTAAAAAAAAAAGGTCATATTCTAGAGGTAAAAGCTAATAAATGACCAAAGCTGTAGTGGTTGATATGTCCCTAGAATTCAAAAATTTGCAATACTGTACTAAGGAGAATCATGAAAAAAAAAGAAGCTATGGTGTGTTGATAAAGTAAAGACTTGCATGAATGGCTGCGTGAGTGATATAACATATAGAATGTGTTCTAAATGTGAAATCCTATATGGGACCTATAATACATTTTATGTATCAGGACCCAATATAGAACATTTGTTTAGTGGTGAAAATGATGAAAGTTTAAGAGAAAGAGGCACTGAATTAGGGTTTTAGATTAAAATCTTATACTTGTGATGTAAAATTAGATTATACTATAAGTTAGTTGTTCCATGCCTAGCACGGCCATAAAAGAAAAGTACATTTATAATGTAGGTTAATTTTTTCTACACTGATGGATATAAATACATAACACATCATTTTAATTTAAATTAGAATACTAAACTTTATACATATGACATGCATCTAGACCTGCTAGTGTATATACGAACAGTGTATAAAAAATTGTTTGTCAATCCAAACATTTATTTCATCCCATGAGAGATTCTCTCTATGGGTTTCTTCTTGCCCATGCAAGTTTTAGTCTTTCTTAGGGTTTTTGGTTGTCTCTACTGTAGAACCCTAGTGGAAGTTTAGTTTCTTGGTTTTCCCATTCCTCTGTTCTCCTATGCTTCCATATTGTTCTACTTCTCTTTTCTTTTCATTGGATTGTCATTTTTTAACTCCATTGTCAGTTCTTTTGATTGTTTTTCTGGTACTCTTTTACATGATAGGTTTCATAGTTTGTTCATTCATTTCTGTGGCTCCTTGTATTCCGCTCTCTTTGGAGTTTGTCTTCTACTTGGGCAACTAGTAGAAGAGTTGGAGAAGCTCCATGCAAACTTGTCCTTAAGGGATGATGAAATTGAACGTGTGATTATACCTATCAATACCATTGAAGCCATCCAGCACAATGTATCTCTATATCTTTTTCAATGAAGTCTATGAATCTTGAGGCAATGATATCAACTATGAAGGTGTTACGAAATCCTCCAGACGGGTTGTCACTCACTGCCATTGGAGACAATCTTGCTCTTTTCGAATCTTTTCCACCTTACAAACAAATCTCGAGTAATGCAAGCCTTGGCCTTTTGAAAACAAGCTTTTGGTTCGCATGGAATGCAATGTCAACTATATACAGCACTATTGAGTACCGAATATGAATTCGAATTCAGAAATTTCGAATTGAGAACTCCCAATATTGAATTTGAACCATATTCAACTATTTGCAATTCGAAATGGCTGAATTACTGGCTGAATTCCATATTATCGATTTCAAATTTCTGAATTTACTTCAAAATCGATTGATAATTATTCCTACCTTTGTCGAGCAATTCATGTTGAACGATTTCTAACAAAGTTAGTAATAAAATCTTATTTGAGAAAATGGAGAATTGTAATTTTGGTCCCCAATCTATAGTGTATGCGCGAAATTATCCCCAATCTATTTCGAAAATCAATTTTGGTCCCCAATCTATTCAATTTTGCTCTAAAGTGGACAATTGGCGGAATCTCTTCAATTTCAATCGGAACTAAGTCACGTGAGATCACGTGCCGGCACCTAAAACCTTTTTTTCAATTTTTTAATTTCTAAAACTGTAACAGCCCCACCTTCCCCTAAGGCGAACCAAAGGGGTTAGCGGACTGCCTGCCCAGCTCTCGCCAGGACTACGGTACAGTTTACATCGTTCTATAACGTTCCGGAACTCACCAATCACGCAAACAAGTCAAAATCACAAAATAAAAAAAAACGAAAATTTTGCGCCGAAGATGAATAGTGCAGGACACGTCAGAATCCGGCCGGAATCTGGCCGGATTAGCGGCCGGATTCTCGGCCGGATACAAGGCCGAGAGCAATCCAAAATTTTTTCCAAAATCCTTCCCAATCCGGCCGGCAATCCGGCCAGTTTCTGGCCGGATTCCTGGCCGGATTCAGTCCAGTGACTTTTCGTTCAAAATTTACCTTTTGCCGTTTGAAATCCAAATCGATTCAAAGTTCATCCAAACATCAACCAAGCATATATATATTGAAATTCAACTTTTACAAACATAGTGTCATGCCATAGTGTCATGCCAAAAACCATCTATCATGAATATACATACTCGGTTTGCCAATCAAAGAAAATGAACCCAATACACAATAGGGTTTCATTCGACAAGCTAAACAAATGCCATTTACACTAGCTCAACTTGGCAATTGACTATCCAAATCAGTCCCAAAAGGAATTATATCCCTGTAAGGAAAACAAATGGAACGGGATGAGTTAAAGCCCAGTGAGTTACTACCACATAAGCAACTAAGAGCATATAGCATAACCTTTCATTTCAAATACACAATTAAGGAATGAAACACATCGATAAAAGGATACGGACGGCTCTCAAGAGCCCATTTCCACGCTTCCATTCTTGATCCAACCTCATTGACCCTCCGTCAATGTTGAAGAGTAACCAACCGTAGACTCCTCTTCTCTCCCATTCCTTCCACCAAACATCCCCCTACCGGGCCCGCACTCCAAACACTTGCACTGTGGTATTATTCGAGTATACCGGAATCAAGAGTCTCTCATACTACAAGATTCCTTATAACTTTACCCAAGGCTCATTAATTGTCACGACCAAACCCTTGTCGGCTCGATTCAATCAACTACCAATGGGGTTGAGTTCAATGATAACATTTGTAGTCGTTGGATACTTGTCCAATCGATACCAAGTCATGTATTTCATTTCATATATCAGTTCATATAACTTTCCAATAACTTTCCAATAACTTTTCAATAACATGTGAAACAATAAGTGAGAGTGATAAAGTACACTTTCACATCAATCCATTAACATACAACATCTCAAGTTCAAATATCAAAGCCATATAATAGCACACAAGTGAGTAGTACACTCACCAATCAATTAAGTGCTATTTCATGCACTTCCGTCAGGAGAATGTCGTGAGCTATCGTCACGCCCTAGAACATGTAAACAAATGCCATAAGACTCGATAACGAGTCATAAAGTCAAACCAATTATCGCCCAATAGGGTTTCATGCATGGAAATTCAAGGGTTAAATCCTTAACCTTTACTCAAGTCGAGAATATAGTTTTCTAAATCTCGAGTAAAAATTCGGGCAGCATACCCTTTGTGTTTACCAAATTTTCCAGCCATAAGGCTTCATTATTTTTCTTCAATCACAACCCAACAACACACATATAAGCATTTCATGTCAAGAGCCGTTCCATAGCTCACAATATCATAAAACAAGAAACCATACCGAGCCATAAACAACACCAATTCACAACCCCAATAGGGTTTTATAAACATATACAAGCATGAAAGCAAACCAGAAATTAAGAAAGGCTTTAATGTTGGCCTTGATAAGAAAACCGGTTTTGACGTCATAATGCGGTAATGGCACAACTCTCACTACAATTATCGGTTAGGGGTGTAAGACCCACCGTTTCGAAGCTATGAAACAGGGCTACAACAATGTAGAAGGCCTCTCAGTCCAAATCCTAGCACAACTAGGTCAAAAGTGCCAAATACCAAACCAGAATTACCAAAACAGATTTGCAAAACACACAAAACTGTAATACGTCAATCTCAGCCTACACAGGTCCAAATGCCGAAATTCCAAAGGCATACGTTAGCTAAGACATCCAGCTACATATCATCAGAAGACACCAACTTCAAAATCCAAACCAATTCCAGTCAAAACAGGCAATTACTATCGCAGTTCGGACATTCTGTGCACCAAAAACAGCAACAGTAAAAACGGCATAACTCACTCTACACTTGTCCAATTTCCCTGAAATTTTGCAGGCACACTAAACTCATCAATACCTACAACTTTCATGTTTTGAGCAAAGTCCAATTCGGCCTCTAACTATGACCTAAAATTTCGGACAGAATAGGGGTTCAAGAACCCTAACTTTTCACATTTCATTCCAAATCCAAAATTGATTGCATTTAACAACAATTCACACCTACTAGAGCCAAAGCCCCTTATTACCAAGCATCATACTAGTCCACAACATCAAAATCATATGAAACCAGAAAATTCCTCATAAAATGGAAAACTTCACCAAATCAAGCCAAACCAAGAAATAAATCATATAATCCAACACTCAAGCCACTTCTAAGCATAATATAACCATCATTAGGTGTAGTAGGGTGTTCAAGCATCACTTACCAAGCAATTAAGAGAGATAGAGAGGTTGGCCACCTTAGAGCTTCAAACAACTTCACTAATACACTTACAAGCACTAGAAGGAAAGATTTTATGGAGTGAAATGGATGGAAGCAAATGTTTTGGGTTGATTTGCACCAAGTAGAAGCTAGAACTTGAAGAGTTTCTCCTTCCTTCTTGAGCTTAGAGAGTCGGCCAACAAGAGAAGAAAAATGGTGATTTTTGGGCATTTTTTTGATATTTAATCCTTGGGTCAAAAAAGTCAAGAAATTGAATAGTAATTCTTAAAGTGCAACCAATGAGGAGGTGACACTTGTCACCTTATTAAATACATCCTTATCATTCTTTTCTCTCTCACATCAATCACTTCACACACACTACTTATCTCTTAACACCCGATAAAATTTTCACAGTATCCGAAACTTAACCTTATTGGCCGAATTTTTCCGAACTTTTCGCACTAGTGGGTCCCACGTCCACTATTTACTCTTAATTTTCTAAAAATTCACCAATGCTAGAAAAATCATCTTAAAACTATAATTACTCATAAAATCCACTAAGAAAATAGTTCTAAGCCAGAAAATGCAGAAAACATGCAATTAAGGGGAAATAAACCCTAGGAAAATAATTAGGGTTTTACGGGTTCTCACAAAAACACATTTTTTAATATTTTCAGCTTTCTCTTGCCTTTTGTCTTATTAAACAAAAACATGAAAGGGGTAATCTCACAATCCAAATTACTCCTCTTGTTGGTCGCCGCCTTCAAATCACCAGAACCCACAGTACGAGTAAGAAGCTCAACTTGGCCTCCAAGTCCAAGTCTCATTCTTGTCTCCATTAGTAATGGAGATAATCTGCAATCAACACCAGAGACGGACCTAGTTCAACTCTCCTGCACAAACAACAGGAGCAGCAGCAGTACTACTTCATAAGCAAGCAGCTAAGAGAGAAGAGCGGATGATAATAATTAGAAATCAAAGGGATTATATGGACCAAATCATCAAAGGGATTATACTAGTAAGTATATTCTTTCCCTATTAGCCATTCTTCACCGTTGAACTGAAATGAGCATTCAATTGAACCACTAGTATATTATTGGTAGGTCATGCTTACGGTTAGAACAGACACTTCATCAATGACTATAGAATGGGCCTTGTCTCTTTTGCTCAACCATCCCGAGGTGCTAGAGAAAGTTCGAGCTAAATTGGATGCTCAAGTAGAGATTGATCTATTGGTCGACGAACATGATCTATCCAATCTTCCTTATCTTCATAACATTATTTTAGAAACATTTCGGTTGTACCCAGCAGCACCAATGTTTGTGCCACATGAGTCGTCTGATGACTGTAAAATTGGGGGATACAATATTCTGCGAGGCACAATTTTGCTAGTTAATGCATGGGCAGTTCACAGGGACCCAAACATTTGGGATGATCCAACAAGCTTCAAGCCAGAGAGATTCGAAGGCTTGTAGGTTCAGCCATCAAAGCTGATTCCATTTGGGATGGGAAGGAGATCTTACCCTGGTTCTGGCCTAGCACAGCGGGTGGTGGGTTTGGCCTTGGGATCTCTAATTCAGAGTTTTGATTGGAAAAGAATTGGCGAAGAAGAGATTGATCTGGCTGAAGGGACAAGAGTGTCCATGCCAAAAGCCAAGTCACTAGAAAAAACGTGTTTTAGAAATTAAAAAATTGAAAAAGGGGTTTTAGGTGCCGGCACGTAATCTCACGTGACTTAGTTCCGATTGAAATTGAAGAGATTTCGTCAATTGTCCACTTTAGCGCAAAATTGAACAGATTGGGGACCAAAATTGATTTTCGAAATAGATTGGGGATAATTCATACACTATAGATTGGGGACCAAAATTACAATTCTCCCTTGAAAAAAACAGTGCATACAAAATTTATCTTGTAATCTATACAAAGAAGGGCTTAATATTTATCAAAACCAAAAGATTATCAACTTTGCTACCAATACGTGGACATCAATTCTCGCCATGATCGGGCTAATACAAATCTAAATTAAAATCTTTGACTTCTATGTTGAAAAGATTTGGTTTCAATGTTGTACTGGGGGCAGATTGTTTCGATGCTCTACTGGGGACTAATACAAATCCAAATTGAAATCTTTGACTTCTATGTTGAAAAGATTTGGTTTCGATGCTGTACTGGGGGCAAATTAAAAAACGTCTCAGAACCTTTTCCTAGATTTATAGGAATTAAAGGTCGCAACATTTCTCAAACTTATAGAGCATGATTTCTTTTAAAAAAAAAACTTGAACATGATAGATAATTGCCCATGATCCCGAGAACCCAAAAATGTTGTTAATGTCATCTTAAATTGATTCTCTTATCCGGAGATCGAATTGTTTACATGTTGCATCAATGAACCTTCAACGTATTGAAGTATATGAACTTGAAATAAGTTCTATAGTCATCTAGAATATCTTAACTAAGTTCACTAGAATTCTAGAGAAAGTTGAACTACTTCACAAACTAATAATAAATAGTTATTGGACCAACTAGATTATTTTTTTTACGACTGCGACAATAGTTTTATAACCTAATTTATCCTAATTTAGGGGCAAGGTGAGTTAAAGAGGTTGTATATGTGGAACTAGTAGCTATAAGAACCTAGTAGACAAAAGAGGTGTCTTGACACCTCCTTTAAATTTTTTTCACAACATGTAGGGCTCGAACTCCTGACTTACAGCCCAAAGAAGGACCACTAGGCGAAAGCTCAGTGTTTCCAACTAGATTTACCCTACTATCAAATTCATCCCAAATCTGTACCGAAAGTTGCAAATCTCAAGTTTTTTCAAGTTTTCAAATTTTGTTTTGGAAATCTTCTTGAGAATTTTCTAAGCAACCCCTTTATTCCCTTGACTTTATTGTTAGGTGGCGTTTGGTTCGCATGTTGGAATCGGATTTGGATTCGGAATCATTCATCCTGGATTGGAATGGAATCAATCATTCCAATATATTTATTTGGTTCAGTGCCAGGAATGAATATCATTACTATAGTTGATATTTCGTTCGTTGGTTTTTTGTAAATGGGATGTAAGAAATTTTCACTAATTAAATATATTAGTATAAATGTATTAGTAAATTTAGTATAACTAATTAATAATTTCTATTAGTAAACATGTATAAATATTAATATAATTGATAATATTAATTATATTACATAAATTAATATACATTATATAATACATATAACTAATAATATCATTATTATAAGTTTGTAATTAATTAAATTAAATATATATTATTAAATATAATTATACAAATGTTATAATATAAATGTATAATTATAATTATATAATATATATAAATATTAATTATACTAATATTTTATATAATTATAATGTATGTTATATATTAAATATAATAATAATAATTATATATAATTATATTTAAAATAATAAATATAATTATATGATTTATTAATATTATATACATGTATATATTATAATTATATGCACATATAATATACATTTATAAATATACATATATATTATAAATATATTATTATATAATATTAATAAATTTATATTATATATTATATAAATATAATTATATTTAACTAAATAATTATAATATATATTTATTTAATATACTAATATTATAATTATAATACATATATATTATAATATAAATATAAATAAATATCAAATTATATAATATATAAATATTAATTATACTAATATTATATAATTATAAAGTATATTATATATTAAATATAATTTTTATTATATATTAGTATATTTATAATAATAATTATTATTATAATTATATAATATATTATTACTATTAGATACACGTATATATTATAATTATATGCACATATAATATACATTTATAAATATATATAAATAATATAAATATATTATTATATAATATTAATAAATTTATAATATATATTATATAAATATAAATACATTTAATTAAATAATTATAATATATATTTATATAATATATTGTATATGTCTATATAATAATTATAAATATATTATATAATTATACTAATATTATAATTAAATATATAATTATAATATATATTATATACATAATTATATATATATGTTGTAAATAATTATATATGAATTTTTTTAATGGGTGGTGGGACGGGTCCCATTTCCAAATTGGAATCAGGCTTGGAAGGATTTTGTCCAAAACCCTCCAAGTTACTAAGAAATTAAGGAATTCTAAATTTTTAGGTATGATTCCAAAATCCCGATTCCGATGGTAGTAATCCAAACAATAATTATGGAGTTTATTCCAATTCTTTGTTCCGAAACCCTCTTATGAAACGCCAACTTATTCCTTAAATGTTGCTAATGTCATCATAGAATTTAGCAATCACTTTCTTCAAGTCCATAAAATATGAATTTCTCTTACTTCTTGAAGCAAATTCCAAAATCAACGTTGTCTTTCAAATAACCGAGTACCCTTTCGCCTATGAATTCAAATTAGTAAGAAGAGAAAGATGGAATGGTGGGACAAAATTCATCTTCTATTGCTTCTAGTAACAAAATGCACAAGAATAAAGTACTTAAAAGAGTTTATCGAAGAAACAAACAAAGTAAAACCATACATGACTCCTTACCAAGTGAAAGACGTTGATGGAACATTTTTCTTGATATTTTGGATGTTGAACCATAAATTTTGACACAAAAAGAAAAAAAAAATAGATAAGAAAAGCATGAGGGGACATACTAAGGACTTCTAACGCGCTACCTTGTCGTTTTACTTTCGTTTAAGCCAATCTTCGGCCTGCAGGAAAGAGGTTAAAATATAACAAGAAAGATTGAATGAACCATAAGTGCTGATGTATTACAAACGGCCCACATATCATTCATGTGGTAAATAGTAGAGTAATAATTTGAGGGGTGCAAAAAGGGATTAAAATAACAAGACTGAAAGAGCAAGTGGAATCCACTTTCTCTACAATCCCACACTCAAAACTTGATGGTCTCTAAGAACATAACTTTGATAAATATTAAAAATAAACTAATCCACCCTAAAAGAAAGAAAAAAAAAAAAAGGCAAGGAGACGCGGACGAAAATAGGGAGAGCCCAAGTCTGACTCGCGCATGTGGTAGTGAGAAATATGCTCAACAAATGGGCTATATAGAGTCGAGAGGGTGAAAATGTTATTCATTTGATAGCAAGAGGGAGGACACAAAAGAAAAGGGAAAGAAACTGCACAATGAGAGAGAAAGAGAGACAGCCCCCGGGGTCGGCTCGGCTGGTGTTGGGGTAGCTGTCAGGATCTGAGGTTCTTTGGCCAGAATTCTTCACCGGAATCCAAGTGAAAGAGGGGTTCTGGGATGAGGAAAGCAAGAAGAGGGAATGAAGCAGGGACAGGGGAAGAGAGAGAGAGAGAGAATATCCGGACAAGAATGAGAGAGAGAAACAGATTAACTGATTCAGATCTTAATTGCCATTTCTGTTACAATCCAGGGTTTTATGCAAAAATATCTCAACTAACTACAATTAATGACTAACGGACAGTTTCAAGTAGGACGACACCGTTTTGATTAAACGCATGCCTTATTGAATAAAACGCATACTACTACTAATAACAGTTCCTGACAATCCCTCCCTCTTAAGGCGAAGCTTGTCCTCAAGCTTGAAAGTTTGGGAATTGCTTGTCAATGAAGCTCTTATCCTCCCATGACGATTCTGACTCAGGTAGATGATCCCACTTAACCAGATATTGAATAACCGGCTCCGAATTCCTCATAGTAACCCTCCGTCTAAGGATTTTCTCAGGTTTCAGCAAGCATTGGTCAACTGAATCTAATGCAGGTAATGTAGGCTCAATAGCTTGTGTGCTTCCCACCCTTTTCTTTAATAACGAAACATGGAAGACTGGATGGATTCGAGCTCTATCCGGTAGCGACAACTTGTAAGCCACGGCTCCGACTTTGGCCACCACCTGGAAAGGTCCATAATATTTAGCAGTGAGCTTCAGACTTTTGCGAATGGCCACCGTCTGTTGTCTATGCGGCTGCAACTTGAGGAATACCCAATCTCCCACCTGTAAAGTCCTCTCTGTCCTGTGCTTATCCGCAAAGAACTTCATACGATTCTGGGCTTTGGCCAGGTTCTCCTTGATGAGAGACAGCACTTGGAGTCTAGCCTGTACCAGGCTAGCTGCAGCAGGAATGATACTGTCATGAAATGGTCCCAGAGGAATGTGATTTGGCTTGTACCCGTACAGTGCTTCAAAAGGGGAAATTTGCAGACTGGTATGGAAGTTGGTATTGTACCAGAGTTCAGCCGTGGGTAGCCAATTACTCCAGTGAGTAGGGTGGTCACTGCACATACACCTGAGGTAGTTCTCCAAACATTGATTTACCCTCTCACTCTGCCCATCCGACTGGGGGTGATAGGAAGAACTATAGTGTAGGCTAATCCCCAACATGTGGAATAACTCTTGCCAGAATCTACTAATAAAAATCTTGTCCCTATCAGAAATTATGGAATCTGGTAAACCATGTAGTTTGTAGACATTGTCAAGGAAAACCTGAGCTATGTGCTGAGCTGTGTAAGGATGTGTGAGTCTTATGAAGTGACTGAATTTAGTTAGGCGATCCACCACTACCAAAATGGTATCGTAGCCCTGAGATGAAGGTAGTTGCTCGATGAAATCCATGGAAATATGTGACCAAGCCTGTTGAGGTATGGGAATAGGCTGCAATAGTCCCGGATAGGGGACGTTTTCATGCTTATTGCGCTGACAGATATCACAAGATTGCACAAACTGAATGACGTCCCTCTTAATCCCAGGCCAGTGAAATATAGCTTGTATTCTCTGTAGGCATCCCCTCTGGCCCGAATGTCCCCCTACGGCTGAATCGTGTAGAGCTTTGATTAAGTTGTTTCTAATATTGTTGGCAGATCCCATATATAGTTTCCCTTTGAATTTTAGCAGCCCTTGATCCATGTGGTAGTCGGGGTCAGCAGTAGAATCCAGGAGCAGTTGAGCTATCTTCTGCTGAGCCCCTGGATCCCCATCATAACTCTCAACCAGCTCCTGCATCCAAGCTGGCTGTATGGAGGAAATGGCACACAAGTGGTGCGCAGAGGCTTGGTAGTCTGTGGTTTCATCTCCCTTCATTCTGGATAGAGCATCCGCTGCCCCATTGTCCGAACCCTTCTTGTACTGAATCTCGTAATCTAATCCCAGCAACTTGGTGAGCCACTTGTGCTGCAAGGGATGTGTAAGTCGTTGCTCCAACAAGTACTTAAGAGCCTGGTGATCAGTTTTTATAACAAAATGATGGCCGACCAAGTAATGCTTCCATTTGGTGACTGCTAGCACCAACGCATATAGTTCCTTTTCATACACAGACAGTCCCAAGTTTTGAGGAGATAAAGCTTTACTGATGAAGGCTATGGGATGACCCTGCTGCATTAGGACTGCCCCAATACCCACACCGCAGGCATCAGTTTCGATTACAAAAGGCAACTCGAAATTGGGCATGCTTAGAACTGGTGCAGTGGTCATAGCCTTCTTGAGATCTTCAAAGGCTATCTGAGCTTTATGGTCCCAAACGAAGCCTTCTTTCTTCAGTAACTGTGTTAGAGGCTTACAAATTAACCCATACCCCTTGATAAATCTTCTATAATACCCCGTTAATCTGAGGAATCCTCTCAACTCCTTGACGGTGTTAGGCGTAGGCCAGGCCTTGATGCAATCAACTTTAGCTGAATCCATACTCACCCCTTCCCCAGAAATCACATGTCCCAAGTATTCTACAGATGTCTGAGCAAAAGAGCACTTAGACTTCTTACAATAGAGCTGGTTGTCAGCCAAGACCTGGAGGACAGTTTGCAAGTGCTGTACATGTAACTCTAAAGTTGGGCTATAGATTAGGATATCGTCGAAAAATACTAACACAAACTTCCTCAAAAAGGGTTGAAATACCCTATTCATCAAGGATTGAAACGTCGCTGGAGCATTGGTTAGCCCAAATGGCATCACCAGAAATTCAAAGTGTCCATGGTGTGTTTGGAAAGCCGTCTTGTAAGTATCTACTGCCTTAACTCTCAGTTGGTGGTAACCAGCTCTGAGATCCAATTTAGTCATGTATTTGGTGCCATACAGTTCGTCCAGTAACTCATCAATGTTAGGAATGGGAAATCTATCTTTAACGGTCAGGTCATTCAATTTTCTGTAGTCTATGCATAACCTCCAAGAGTTATCTTTCTTCTTAACTAGTAATATAGGTGAAGCAAATGGACTTGTGCTATGTATAATGATTCCATTGGTAAGCATTTCAGCTACTTGTTTCTCAATTTCAGTTTTATGGGAATGAGGATACCTGTAAGGTTTGAGTTTAAAGGGTTCCGCCCCTGGTTTGAGGTTAATCTGATGGTCCAGCTCCCTTTCTGGGGGTAAGCCTGTTGGCGTCGCAAACACCTGGGAATATTGCTGTAGGACCCTCTCTATTGGTTCTGGAATATCTCCCAACCGATCCCTTCTTAGTTCCATATGGAGTGCTGCACTCTCCCTTCGTTTCTCCTGAATGAATGTCCTGAGGTCCTTCCCCCTCACTAACTCCAATGTAGGCTGGTTGATGAATCCTTGAAGATGGAGTAGCTCTCCTCTGCTGCTGAGGGCAATGCTGAGAGTGTGAAAATCAAAGGTGATAGGACTGAATTGGCACATCCAGTCTACCCCAAGTATGATGTCCCATCCTCCCAGTTCCATTACCTTAAGGTCAAATTGGAATTGATAATCTTGTATTAGCCATGCTACTTTGGGACAGATGGCTCCACTTGTAATATCCGTCCCATCTGCTAGTGTTACGATGAAAGGATTCACGGTCTGGTAAGGCAGGTGCAGTAGACTGGCTAGCTTGTGGTGGATGAAACTATCAGAGCTCCCTGTGTCCACCAAAACCTTAACCGGTAGGCCACCCATATTGCCCATCAACATAATAGATTTCCTTCTGATGGCCCCTGATAATGCATTCAAGGACACTTCTGCAAGCTCTCCCACCCTGCCCGTTTGTTCATCTTGCTCCCCCATTGCATCCTCAAAGACTGCTTCCTCCTCTTCCTCCACACCTATACAGTTCACGTTGCCAGGTTTGCACTGATGTCCTACCCCAAACCTCTCCCCACATCTGTAACACAAATTGTGTTTCCGTCTGTACTGCATTTCTTCTGCCGAAATTCTTCCAACCTCCCTGTGTAATGACTCAGGTTTCCTGATGTTAGGGGCAACTGCAGGTAGTTTGTATGCATTAGACTGGTTATGACTACTGGCCTGGTTCCTGTACATACCAAACTTGGACTCCAGAGCGACCTTGGCAGGGGGTTTAGACTGTTTAGATTGGATTTCCAGAGCATATTCCTGCAACTCAGCTACTTCAAATGCCTTGGGCAAGGAGTGAGGTTTAAACATCCTAACCATGGTCTTGATCTCATCCTTGAGGCCACTAACGAAACTGGAAATGAAATAAGGTTCATCTAATCTGGGATTTCGGATCAGCATTAACGTTTTCAATTCTTCGAACTTTTCCTCATACTCTTCAACTGTCCCCTTCTGCTGCAATTTGTTGAATTCCCCCACTACATCCAGGGATCCCTTCCCCGAGAACCGTTCACACAACAATTCCCCAAACTCTTCCCAGGTTAACTCAGGTCTAGCAAGTTTCACTCCCTGAAACCAATTGTCAGCTTTTCCTTCTAAGAACATCTCAACCAAATCTACCTTCTGTTTCGCAGGGACCTGGTAATTCAGGAAGTATTTCTAGCACTTCCTCAACCACTCCCTAGGATTGCCAGAAGAGAATACTGGTATCTCCATCCTAGGCAAGTTAGGCAAATGCGTTCGCGCTCCATATTCTGGCTGATGATTCGGCAGTTTCGTGGGAGATGTCAGCCTCAAATGTGGAGGAGGAGTCGGTAGGAGTGGCTCGGTTGTTCCGCCGTCAACATCCGTTGCTCCTTTCTCCTTCATCATCACCTTCAGCAGCGTACTAAGCTTTTGCTCCATTTTACTGAATTTCTGATCCAAGGTCCCTACTACCGCTTCTAACCTTGAATTGCTTTGTTCGATTTCAACGTGCAGCTTCCGTTGTAGCTCATCGTGGCCGGATGTCTGAAGGACGGCCATGGTTTCTGCCAGCTCCTGAAGCTTGTTTTCTTGTTTCTTAAGTTGCTCCTCCAACGATCGGTACCTAGTGTTTTCAGCCATGGAAGTGTCACAGCAGCCAAGGATCGGCTGCTCTGATACCAACTGTCAGGATCTGAGGTTCTTTGGCCAGAATTCTTCACCGGAATCCAAGTGAAAGAGGGGTTCTGGGATGAGGAAAGCAAGAAGAGGGAATGAAGCAGGGACAGGGGAAGAGAGAGAGAGAGAGAATATCCGGACAAGAATGAGAGAGAGAAACAGATTAACTGATTCAGATCTTAATTGCCATTTCTGTTACAATCCAGGGTTTTATGCAAAAATATCTCAACTAACTACAATTAATGACTAACGGACAGTTTCAAGTAGGACGACACCGTTTTGATTAAACGCATGCCTTATTGAATAAAACGCATACTACTACTAATAACAGTTCCTGACAGTAGCCTCATTAGGTCCTGGCACCGTGTAGTTACGGTTCGACTCCTTTTATCGTCTTGTGTATCTTGGGGGCGAGTGCATAGGCGCAGAGAGATTAGTCCGAAAGGGATACTCCTTGTGATGCCAAAAAAAAAAAAAGAGAAACAGAGAGAAAGGGAGAGAGGTCAAAGGAGGACGTACAACAAAGAAAGAAAATTTCAACTATCGTAGAAAAGAAAATTACCTTTGATTTTACAACACGTGACAGATTAAATTCATGAATTTTTTGGTTGTCTTGGGGGTTTTCTCAGAATTATAAATCATCATTAACTCGTAGATAAGCATTCAGCAAAATCAAGAACCCGTATTTCAGTACAGAGATTCCCAGATCTTCGAAAAAGGAGAGTCTTAACTGCATCTGGCGTAGGCGAAAAGGAAAGAATGTCCAGGAGAAGTTTATAGCCTCTTGGAACTATGACAATTCTCTTCCTCCTCATCCAGTACTGCTCAACTCCATTATTCCAACTTAAAATCCTCTTTCACAGAACAAAGCCAATGCTGTAAAAGCATTAAAGAAACAAGCTATGAGAACCAGTAAAAAGGATATTGCATCAAAATAAGACACATGTATAATATAGTGGGCAGGGTCTTTATTTCGAAACTGAGAACAAGGATTTCACTTTCACTGATAACCGTGACCCTGCACTCCCCTTCAAAAAGGAAAACGGTTCAGTCCCCCTTTTCCACCTCCCCAAAAAAGATACACTTTATTCCCTAATAGACTGGAAAATAGTTCATTGCTCACCGGTCACTGCCCAAAAAAAAAAAAATAATAATAATAAATCAAGAAATTAAATATCCCTTTAAAGACATGTCAATCATAAACAAATTTAAATGCAAAAGAAAATAATGTTTAGTGCTACTTAAAATAAAAGATTATAACCAATACATGGCACAGAGAGTGTTGCTAATTATATCATAGAAATTGCTAAATATTGGCAATTACAAGTGAGCAAGGTACCCAGCAAATTTTCAGGGATGGAAATGTTAAACAACCTTAACCGAAATCATAAAATTGACAATATATAGCAAAAAAGAAGTAAATTGACCTTGAAAGACTTGTATACTTCTTTTATTGCTTCAAATGCAATTTCTGACCTTGATGCTTCTTCATTTACAGGTGGAAAAATCATAACTAATACCACAATCATTTTTAGATGATAAATATGAAGTCATCACTGTTTGTCGGTGTAGAGAAAATCAAATTTAAGAGGGGGAACTCCCTACATATAAATCCCACGATAATGGAGGTGATGGGGCACTCACAAGCAAGACTGAATTTTATAGCCAAAAACTACAGGTGGAAAATTGTTATCTATGGCTAAACTTGTTATTAAGGCCATACTTACACGAACAAATAGCAAATGCCAAAATATATTACCTGTACGTCCACACAGAAAAAGCATATCAAAATTACCTCAAGATACGGAAAGGCTATAAATGATAAGAATAGCCACTTAGGCACAAGCACTGCAATACCTGCAACAACATAGCCAAAAATAGAGGCATGTCAAAACATTATTTTGTATGAAAAAATAATAACAACACAGGGTCACTAGTATCGGGAGCAGTAATCAAACAATAGCCTAAGAAATATAGGTAAAAAGGAAAAAGATATATGCTTCTTCCAAGAGGCAGCAAATGAGCTAAATCAATGAAGTGATTTGTCCAAAAAAGCACACTATACAGCCCAATTCATGGTTTAAAAGGAGCAGCAAGGCCTAACCGAAATCTTATAATCGCAAAGAAACAGAGTTGTTAAACATGCGTTAGCCCAAAAGTATAATATAAAAGTAGATTCATCACCAATAATGCTTTTGACTGGGAACTAATGACAACAAAGATCTGACAGTTTAATGCAATAACATGCACATTAAAAGACTAAACTAGAATAGTTTAAACAAAAGGCTTACATTAGCAATGCATCTCATCACCATCTGAAATCTATCACATAAACATCCAAGTTAAAAGCAGCCATAATAGAGCATTAATACACCATACAATCGATGCTATTATCTGTGATAGCATGACTTCCAGATGCCTAAAATCAGTTTCTAGGATCCAAGTAATTTAAGTTTGCATGCATTTTCATAATGGAATATGGCCATCTAGGAAAGCTCTATTCTTTCTACATTAACAAATTCATGGAGGTTAGACTCAGATGTCAGATCAAAATCCAAAATTGCCTGCAATGTATTAAGAGTGCAAATAGTTTCACTGAACCTCAAACAATCGAAAGCAATTGGCAGCGTTAATTGTGCAGAGCATAAAACCAAATCGTACCTAGGTCTCGAAGGGATACTTCTACCAAAACTTGTTGATATGCCTAGTTATTAATAGGGTTTACACACCGCAATATTCAAACAACTTTTCTTGTTTGAACAGAAAAGAATTTCAAGGGCCTTAGAACAACATCAATGTTAATTCTAGAAGAACCTCACTAGAATTTGGAAGATGTATCTATCTTTAGAAAGTCAAATTGAGGTTGGTGTCATTTTACCAACAATGTTAATTCTAGAAGAACCTCACTAGAATTTGGTAGATGTACCTATCTTTAGAAAGTCAAATCGAGGTTGGTGTCATCTTACCAACAAATGGTTTTCAATTTTATGAAGGATGTGGGTAGTTCCAGACCTGCCAGATTGTTTTCAATTCTATAAAGAGATAGCGAATCCCAGAACATCGACGACTTCGGAAAGATTCAGCTGACTGGAGAAGGCATCACCATTGCTCATCCTGAAGGTAAGCCACTCTTCACCCAACAACACCCAGAATGAAGAACACTTCTTGACACGAGAGATTGATGTCAGTCTGTCCTAAAGCGACAACAGTGCCAATGGGAAATTTCAGTGAAAAAGTCCTAAGATATCTTCGCAGTCACAGCACAAGGTGAACTGACAGCTTTGGAAATATTCAGCTGATCAGAGAAGGCATCACCAGTGCTTGTCCTGAAGGTGAGCCACTCTCCATCCAACAATAGACAGAATGAAGAAGACTTCTCAACATGAGAGATCCTTGTCAGTCTGTCCTAAAGCAACATTAGTGCCAATGGAAAATTTGAGTGAAAAGGTCCTAAGACATCTTCAATGTTGCAAAACCTGGTGAACTGTCTCTGAGTAGTGAATGAGTCCCATCCAATTAGATATCATCCCTTAATTCATTGTGAGGAAACAGAAGAAGTACAAAATTTAACTGGACAACCCTCCAATAAAGGGCAGGTCACCAGTAATCGCCACAAGAACAAATCCCATCCTCAAAGTGATGAAACCTGTTTACATCTCTAATGACGATATCTCGCTGTGTTTGTTTTGAAATGAACTTAATCACTGCATGGCAATCCAAACATATACGGAGGTTCTTGATAATACGAATGGGTGTTCCAGATGGTGTTCTCACAAGAGAAAATGCTAAAGCTAATCTCTCACTATGCATCCACAAAAGTCGAGCCTTTTCATCATCCTCTACATCAAGTAAAATAACATCAGAAATTGGGATATAACCAGCTCTATTACATCTCAAGTTCAACCACTCCAGCATCCCCTGAATTAATTTTCTGTCTGGATGTGACACATCTCCTACTGTGAAATAATGAACTATTCCCTGGTGCTCAATCCAACTAACTCCGGGTTCTTTCTTTACTCGTTTCTTCTTCATAATTTTCCTAACAGAAGACACATTTTCCCATCTTTTAACACTGGCATATATGTTTGACAACAATATATAAGCTGCTTCATCATGTGGATCCATTTCCAGCACATGTTGGGCAGAGATCTTCCCAATCTCAACATTTTTATGGATAACACAGGCTCCAAGCAGAGCACGCCAGATCATAACACTTGGCTCAAATGGAATTTCTTCAATCAACTTCACTGCCTTGTCCAGATGCCCCATTTTCCCTAAGAGAGACACCATACAGGTATAATGCTCCACGCAAGGTTCAACATTATAGGTCTTAAGCATTGAAGAGAAATAAGCCTGCCCTGTATCTAGAGACCCTGTATTGCTACATGCAGAAAGTACACCAACAAAAGTTAACTGGTTAGGCTTGACATCGGTTTTCTGCATCCTCTCAAAGATTTTCAGAGCCTCGCTACCAAGACCGTGCATGGAATATGCTGAGATCAAAGCATTCCATGACACTGTATCCTGCTTGTTCATTGTGTCAAAGACCAGGCGAGCATCTTTTATATTTCCACACTTTGCATACATATCTATGAGTGCATTTCCAACAGCAACATCTTTATCATGAAGTGTTTTGATTATGAATGTATGCATCTGAGCACCTGTTTCTAATGCCGCTAAGCTAGCACAAGCCCGCAAAATACTTGAGCAAGTCACATCACTTGCTTGGACTCTGTTATCAACCATGGTTAGAAACAAATCTAGGGCTTTCTCTGCATCACCCAATTGTACAAGGCCAACAATGATGGTGTTCCAGGATACGTCATTTATAATTGCAGCATCTGCAAACAAGTCCATTGCACCGTCCATCTTTCCACATTTAGCATAAACATCCATGAGAGCGTTAGAGACGAAAACATCCGAAACAAGACCAACTTTTATTACATGGCAATGAGTTTGCCTCCCAAAGTCAAAAGCCTGTTTTGTTGCACATGATTGCAGCACACTAGCAAAAGTAAACTGGTTAGGGACAACCAAAGATTCTCTCATTCGACAAAATAATTCCAAAGCCTCATCACAACGGTCACTCTGTGAGTACCTGGCTATCATGAAACTCCAAGGAATTACATCATCTTTTGGAATCTCCTCAAACATCTGCCTGGAATCATCCATATCTCTGGTTGCAGTATACAAGTCAAGTAAGGAAATACCTACATAAGAATCCATCTGATAACCTGCCTTTAAGACATACCCATGAACACTCTTTCCCATGCCCATCGCATCTAATCCAAGACAAGCCTTTATTACGCTCACAAACGTAAAGTTGTTTGGCTTGAACCCCACCATCCTCATTTGATCAAACAAACTTAATGCCTCAGGGAAACAATCATTCTCTGCATAGCAAGATACCATTCCAGTCCAACAAACCATGTCCTTGCCTTCAATCACATCAAACACTTCCTTACTAGTATCAACAAACCCACTAACAGAATAAGCATCAATCAAAGCAGTACCAACATAAGCATCATTATGGTAGCCAAGCTTATAAATGCAGGCATGGATGCTCCATGTAAGTTCTGTCCACTCCATTGTCACAAGCATCTTCAAGATAGTAGTGAAAACATAAGGGTTAAGCTTATGACCTTCTTTATGTAACCTACCAAACAGTTGAACAGCTTCATTGTATCTTTCGGACATTGAACAGCCTTGAATTAAAGTAACAAATGAAACAACGTTCCTATCAGGCATTTCGTCAAATAACTGTCGAGCATCATACCATAATCCACATTTTACGTACAAATTCAGCAAAACGTTTCTTGCAAATAAGTCTAAACAGCCCCCTCGCTTTATTATATCACAATGAGTGGCTTTTCCCCTGATGGGTTCACAGTTTTCAACACAATTATGGAGAATATTAGCATATGCATGAGAATTGGACACTCGTGGAGTGAAAGGTGGCATTTTGCAGCTGATCAAGGACTCTTCTTCTTCTTGGGCCAATTGAGCAGACACAAATGAGAACCCATATTGTTGAGACGGTACAAAAGCAAGGAGTTTAAAGAGTCGGCAGGAATTTGTCCATTGTAGCTCTCGACAGCTTAAAAGTCTGATCATGCGTTCTTCTACACAGATATGAGGGAGTTCGTGACAAGTTTTGCACAAGACATGCCTGTAGAACAAGCAAACACTCAGATAAGATATAGTTGAACATTTATAAGTTGGATAAATATTAAGACAGGAAAATAGTATGATTGACCTGTTCTATGAAGTGTTTCTAGATCACTGGTATATTTGTAAGCCACATAATCACCATACTGTAATATATGACAATATTAAAAAAATAATGGCAAGTAATAAATGAAGATGAAAGAAAACACATGACTCCTGTATAGACCATGTCTATTTATGTATTTCCAGTCACTACAACTAACTTCTGTAGGCCAGTTTGGAAATTACTAACAAAAAATAAAATGGTGGAGCAACTATATACGAAAAAAAAATTAAGCTTCAATGAGCAATTCCATAAGTCATCTATAAGCCTTACAACAAAGCGATAGCGGATAATGTATGAACTCAAGTGGCTCTAGAGTGTTCCACATCATTTACAAGTAAGCACATAAACAAGGTCTATTTACGCATTTGCCACTAATGGTACTGGTTTTTGTAGGCTACTTTGAAAGGTACTGAGAGGACATAGTTGTGGAGAACTCTTAACCAAGAAATTATGAGATTTAGGCTTCAATGAGGATAGCTATTTGAAATCTAAAATCCTCTAGGGTTGGCTTTCTAAGCAAATCAACAAGCCTTAAAGTTGATGTACTGTTTTCCCAGCTATAAACATATTCAAAAAGGTTAACTTTGAATGCAATCTCTTCAAAACAGTTCTTTTCTTTCCACTAAAAAATCTCAAAAAAACAAAGAGTAATGAAACAAAAGAAGAAAGGCTTTACGTTGACACTTCTCTCCAAATCCTTCCATAAAATCATGTTTGATGTCTTAGGCCAATTGAACTCAAAAGAGCAATAAAAACTCTCGTTTACTAGCCGGTGGGTGTTTAGCATGCTATTTAACTCTTTATCCTCCGCATTAATCATAGCAAATGCAGAAACAATGCACCCCATTATTCAATTATTTAAAAAAATTGTAAGAGTAGATTTTATTCTTAAATAGAATAAAAAGAAGAGTGACTAAAGTATGACTTACAATATGTGACAATCCAAAGGCCCACTAGTAGTCTTGCAAAGGGTTTTTGAAATTAAGGAGCCACCACATGTAATTGAATTCAAGGTATATTCAGTCACCTAAACAAGTTACAGAATACTAATTATTTGATTTTTAAAATTCTTCACCTAGACTAATCCCAGTCTTTTAAAATTAAGAGAAATGAGGTCAAGAACTTAGTTCTGAGGGAGGAAGGTCAAGATCAAGCACCATCCCATACCTGGTAAACAACTAATTATGACTTTAATTTGCATTCTTACAATCCTAAGGCCAACCTAGATAGGCTAAAAACCAGTAGCAAGTTAACTTTGTATTCTTACAATCTTAAAGCAAAAAAAAAAAAGGTTAATGCAAGCTAAACAAGTAACATGCATTTAATTAACAAAAAGGAAGATCTGACACTTACAATGCATAAAACATAGATAACCAAATGAAAGCACAAAATGCCAACATCCAATCAACCATTGGAAAATCTATGGAGAACTTCAGCCAGCAACATAAAAAGAAAATGAAGACATAGAAACACAATAATATAATAAAATTAGCCTCTCAAAATGCCTTATATGAGTACTAAAAGGAAAAGAAAACCAGTTAATGCCACTTATGACTAAATTTCAATAGCTGAAAAGCTAATTAAATGAATAATTGACTAATCAATATCTAAGGACCTGATTGAAAATGTTAAACGTGTAGGTACAGGGTCTATTTGATAACTTCAGAATGCTAGAGGCAAACTACAAAACCAAGGAAAAATCGTGGACTTATTCACACCTCCCGAAATTTCATCATCGTCTCCAATGACCAGAACGCAGCCACTGCTGTGTGCTTCTTCTCCAACAGAACTCACCGGAAGCTCTCAACTCCAGCCAACAATGGACTAAAAACCAGAGTACTTCCTAATAACAACGCTCACGCAAGTACAGCCACTGACATACATAGTGGCTTACTAACAAAATAGCAACAACAACAATAATAAAACGAAAATTTCCTGTCGCTGCTTTTGTCTTCACCCAGCAAGGCCATTAGCGTCTAATCAAAAAGTGCACACAGCATGAAATACTTAAAATTCTCTCTTGTGGTCAATATTTTCGTTTGGGCATTTCATCAAACAGTTGATGGGCAAACTCTCCGTTCACAGCTTGCAGTAAACCTCGATGGTTTGCTCTCAGAAAATGTACCAAAGCTCGTAGGAAACCACATTTCATACCCATCAAAACAAGCATTTCAAGGGAAAAAAAAGTTCGCAGGAATTTCTTCAGTTCTTTGTTCAAGCAAAAACTCAAGCAAAGAAACTAAAGCACGAAAAAGACAGACAAGCAAAAAGGCACATAAGTTGCATTTAATACTCGAGTTAATGGACAGCCATAATGAAAACTTACCAGTGCTGTTCCGGCGACAGTATGGTGGTTACGGTTGGCAATGGCGTCCAAAAATGGTGCTGATGAAAAATGGTACCGCCACTATGACTCTATGAGACAGTAGTGAATATGAATGCGTAATGAAATATTGAGACTAAAAAGTCAGAATTGCGAACAATAAACATATTCGTCGTTTACGTTTTTATTTTTCTCATCTTGCCTCATACACACATATATACATACATATATATACAGAGAGAGAGACACACACATATTTGTCAACAAAATTACGTACATTAAAATTAGTTTGTGAGAACATATCTTCGTAGTGATGAAATGAAAAAAAGCTAATGCAAAGCTAAACACCATTGCATTGGCTTATTTTATTTTTATAATATCACGGAAAATTTTGGCTAATTTCTCAAAATATTGATGAAAAAAAATAAAAAGGGATAGTATGGCTCTGATACGAGGCCTTTCTCCTTAGGCTATCCGCAGTGATTTACACTCTTTAGAGTGTAATTCACATGTCACGTCAGCATTCTACTATCTCTACTTTTATTACACTTTCACTCACAATGGATTACACTTAATACAGTATAATAACATGACCATACAATCAAATCAAACATTTATTTTTATAATCCACATCTTTAATCTCTCATAAATAAATAAGATTAATTTTTAAAAATAATCACATTTTTTTGAAAAATAAATTATTAACTTTCCTTAAATTTTTTACCTTTCATTAGATCAAACATTTATTCTAATGTATATTGATTTCCCATTGACAAATTAAAATAACTGAGTGGTGGATACATGTGAAATGGATACGAAAACCTGATGGATTTTGATAATTGGATGGATGATTGGAATTGGGCAAATTTGGTGGATATGCATAATTTGGTGGAATACAAGAAAATGAAAAATTGGGGTAATTTTGAAAATTTTGTTGGTTTTGATTTTGGGAAGAGGACGAATTTTCTATATTTAGAACATTAAACATATTCTTACAACTATTAAAATTCTCATCCATAGTGAGAAAATAAGAGCACTTTGAGGAATTGTATAAGTGGTTGAAGGAAATGAGTAACAGAGTATAAGAAGTGAAGAAATATGATGTGAGAAATGAAAAAAAAAATAAAGTATCCCTTATTTATTGAAAAAATTTAGGACTTTAGGTAACGGTACAATTTTTTTTAATAAAAAGAAAAAAAATGTGAGCAATGATCATCAACAACAGTCCAATTGGTTTGATAAAAAAAAATATAGAAAAAGCTCACAGTTAAGCCCTATCAACAGAGTATTACACGTGTCATAAATATGATGCGTGTAATATCCATTGAACTCCCCCAATGGAGCAGGTATTGAATGGAGTGTATTCGTTGGATCCCCTCTTATATGTAAGCATGGCGGGCCAACCTTTTTAAAAAACAAAATTAAAATACCCACCATGCTTATCATTTTTTTAATGAATTTTGATACCTCTGTGTCCAATAGACAAGACAATATCTGTATTTCACTTTTTAATTTTTTTTTAAAGCTGGATTGAAGTATGGAATGCATATAAGGAAAAAGGCTCACTATTAGAGCCATACTTTCTCAATTCTACTTTCTCTTGTTTTTCATTTTTTTTTATCAATATTTGGAGAAATTAGCTGAAAATTTTCTACCAAGGAACTTGCAATTTGAAATTTGAACTTTTATCATATTTAAAGTTTGAATTTTGAAAGTCGGAGTAGAGTGTGAGGAGGGGTGGAAGATATAAAATAAAGAAAAAATATATATTAACAACTTCAAATTTTGGATCTGATAATAGGGTGTGGGGAAATGTGGGCTCAGTGTCTCATCGTTGTGTTAATTGTTGGCAAAAATTATGAAACTTACCTCACGATTAACTAAAGATCCTAAATCCCTTAATTATGCCTTTTTTCTTTTTCTTTTTTTGTATAATTCACAAGTATCTGCATCTATTTTACAGTCTGTGATTAATTTTATTCGAAGCGCGTCAGGTTCTTTGCGAGAGAAACTCTCCCAACGTTGTCTTTTTCATTTCCATGAATTTCAAACCAGAAACCTCATGATTAAGGGATGCAAGTTCCTTCCGCTTGCACCAACATCCATTGGTTGCTTTTTCCATGTTGGTTAATGTTTGTTTGGACAGTGAACTTATTCTAAGTAATATTTCGCTTGCATTATAAATACATTTTCCAACTCACCTTTTTATATTCACAACAACCTTTTTATTTCACATACATCACATCACAAAAAGTGCTACAGTAATTATTTCAAATAATATTTGTGCTGTGGTCTAAAAGTTTATTTTTTTCACTTTCTACCACACCTTAACCGACTTTGAGGCGGTGGACATATTAGTAATTACAAATATTACTCTACTCATCATTTTGCTGGCAAAATCTTACACCAATCTAGATGGGAAACATTCAAATGATGAGGGAGGAGTTGGTGCCCTCCCAACAACTATTAATGGATTAACCCGGAAACAAAAAAAAACTATAACGGATTAAGAGGAAGAATTATTGCACCTCATACACTGGAATTTAAAGTGTGAGTTCGGAATATATCAAGATCATCCTGTATGAGATTGAAGTATATCATGATCATCCTGATTTGGTGCTAATATCAAGATCATCCTGATTTGACACTTTTTAGATATCCAATGACTTATTCTCCAACTTCCTTACGTGTTTCATCCTAACAACAATGTAATTGTATCTACACAATCTTCACATTTGCTATTTCTTCTTATTTAAAGTAATTTACCCAACTTTTATGAGTTAACTTTTTTTTTTTTCGTTTGTTTATTTGTTCAGAAGAATTTTTTTTTTTTTGTCTATTGCACTTACCTTTTTTTCATCCTTTTTTTCATTTAAATGTAATTTAGCCAACTTTCTTTTGCTAAGACTTTTTTAAGCACAAGGTAGATCTTCAAGATTAATTGACCAAAAAAAAGAAGAAAAGTACAACCGTAAATTATTTTAAAAATATATAGAATATAAAACAATTGCTTTTTTTGCATCAATTGATTTGTCTATAGGCACCCAAAAGTAAAAATTGAAGAATAAGTGGGTCCTTAAATCAAAATGGTTCCATAATAATTGTCCCAATATAAAAATTTAAAAGGAAATGATGGTTTTAAAATTTATTTATAGACTTATGTCCAATTAGGTATCCTCATGTTACATGTTACATGTTTGAGCTTATTAAGCTACTTCCTTTCGATAATAAGAATCATGATCATAATATAAGTTGTACATTTTAACACAAACACAACCCTTATCATTTATAATATCAAGTGAAAATAAATATCGGCAAAACAAAAATTATCTATAATAATAGTAGTATTATAATACATAAAATATTCTTAGAAAAGAGAAAAGAACTTTTAATCATTAACACACTTAAATGAACAATAACCTAAAAATGGAGAAAAAAGTGACAGAATCCAAATAAAAGATCTGCAAAAAGAAAGTAGTAAGAATGACAACAACAAAGATATTGAACTGAAAAGAAAAAAACTTGCCTTCATAAAAAGAAAATTTTTGTCCGACTTAATGAATTGCATCTTTCCTCTACAAGTCATGGTCGAGGTTTGCTGGGGATTGCCTAGGTTTTTTTCATTTATTCATTCTTAGAACCGTGACATTGGACAAATCTACCTTTAAGAAACCATTTATTGCATGACTTTTATATTCACATATCTTGCCACTAAACTTTTATAGCCGTTGAGTTTTGGTAATTGAACTATTAAAAATTTAATTTTGACCACTAAACTATCTAAAGTTTAGGTTTCGGGCCATTTTGTTAGATTTGATCGTTAACTGTGTCAGATCTGAGTGTTTGCACGATTCACGAGACAAAAGAAAAAAATATAGTTAACGATTAAATCTAACGGAATGACCCGAAATCTGAATTTTAAATAGTTCAATGGCAACAATGAAACTTTTAATAGTTAAATGATGAAAACTCGATGATTCCAAAAGTTTAGTGGCCATTCGGATAATTTGCTCCGTGCATTTTTCTAGTCTAACAAAATGGCTTTAGCTATGATCACCAAAAAATAGTAACAATAATTAAATCTGAAGATATACAAAATCTTGGATTATAATTATAGTCTGTAACATAGTATGATTGAACAATTGCATGTTGATTATATATACTGTAATAGCCTAATAGGGAGAGAGGGAAAAATCTAAAAAAATAAACGTCCATTTCAACCCTACGAGCCAAAAGCAGATATTCATTCAAATATTTGTCTTTGATGGTCATAATATCATTTCATTTGTACTTTCGAGTTTTGAGAATTAATAGTGGGTATAATCTAATACTAACACAAAGGTTCTACACAATATAATAATTACACAATATTAGTAGCCCAACAAAACACACATTAACAACTAATGGCAACTGACGTAGAACCAAAAAAAAAACTAGAACTATTCCACAAAAAGGGCAACACCCAATATTTTTTTTTTAATTTGTTTGGTTCGAGTAGTGAAATGGGAAGGTTGGTTATTAGTGATAATAATGGTTTCAAGGCTTTTAAATCTGATGATGGATCAAAAATTGGCCTTTCTTTTTATTTCTTAGTGGGTTAATAAATATTACAGATTGTGTATGTTCATGTATACATGAGATACCTAGACGATACTACATTGTAGATAATAGTGTCAATCACAACTCATTTGTATTGACCCACCCAAATTTGCACGTTATTAAGTGGATTTGGATATGCAATGCATTTTGAATGGGTTTAAATGAGTGACTCAATTAAAATCAATTAATTGATGGGTAGTGGATTGACTCACTTCACCCATTTATACTCATTTAAGAATAATTGCAGATTCAAATTCAATTTTTTGGTGAAAATTAAGGGAATAAATTTGAATTTCTTGTTAATCTAATTACAATAAAATGTCATTATTTCTTATCAAACTACATGCAAAAAAATTTTAAAACAAGAATTTCAAGCAGGTCATAAATAAATAATTGGATATATTCATAATTATTTATTTAATGCATATAAATAGGTTGACCCATTTTAATCTGTTTAATAAACGAAGATAAATAGGTCGACTCATTATACTCATTACCTAATCATGACTAGTTCACATCCATTCGAATCACTCATTTCGATACTTCTAATTGTAGGTGTATGTGGCTTGCTTTATATGATTTTGTTTGTGTTGCATTTCTTAACCCTACGTAATATATTTTGAGCTTTCCATTCGAGTAAATTGGTTGGTTTGTTTGCTAATAGTTTTAGGAGTTGGTGACCAAATTTGAAGGGCCTAGCTCCACCCCACCTCAAGAGGATAATAGTATGATGTATTGGTTGGTTTGCTTGTTGACGCTCATGGGAGTTGATGACCATACTTAATGGGCCTCCACCCCATCAGTCTCAAGAGTATTTTGACACGATGTTGCTAATAAGACCTTAATCCATTCCAACAAATTAAATGGGACTGGGAGCCCCAGATTGATCCAACCAAAAAAGTTTGGAGGCACAGAAATCTGTGTCTGACGGTGAGGCATACACTCCAAGCCAATTGAAAGATGGGCTGTTAGAAGATGAGATTCGGCAACTCATCAAGGCCTATACCAATCTTGTCAAATCCCATCCAACCCATCCCATTCCCCTAGGGCCTGGATCTTTTCATGGTGTTTCATTCCTCTGCTGCTGCTAGTACAACTTTCTTTGGCATGTTCATAAAAGAGATTTTGATCAAGATCACATCTTGAGGGTTCTTATTAATTTTTAAATCATGAAAACATTTTTTTAATCCTTCTTTTTGTTGTTTTGTTTATATATAAAGTCAAATCTTTGTTATCTGGTGGATCACAAGTTTATGTGAATATGCTCGAATCTCGAAATGTTAATTAAGACTCTTTTTAGTTCGTGATGTCACATCTATTATCTCAACGTTACAATTTTGATTTATTTCGAGTTTCAAGATTTTTGCTATAGGGATTGAATTGTATTGCTTCTTGCTATTGCCCATTAATGTTTCTTTTCTATTTTTTTTTTCAACTAGACATCAAAATTTCATTTGTCCTTGATGCCATTGCCCTTGACCATTGATTGAAGTAGCAGCTGCCATTTTACTAGTTCAAGTTAGATATAAAAAGGGATCAATTTCTAGATGATTTAGCATGAGGAGAAATGCAGTGTTGCACAGAATCTAAGATATTTGGTTTTGGTATGGCTCCCTTAGTTGCAGGGGTAAGAATGTGAGCAACAGGAATATGTACCAAGGCCTTACACACGTCTTTGATTCCATCTTTGAGGGTATGAAAGGGGTTGATGAGTTTCTTGCTCACCCTGCTCATGTGGAATTTGCTAATCTGTTCCTCCCTCAACTCAACAAATTCCTTCTTGTTGATTACATATCTACTGTAGCCCATTCTTAGGTATTTGGGCACAAATCATCGTTTATCTTCTTTCCTTTTTTTTTGTTATGTTTTTTTCTACCTTCAACTGTCAGGTACAAAATTTAAATTCTAAACTTGACAATGAGAAAAACTTTAAAAACCCTTTCTTGGTCATTGGACGGGTCCCAACGGTTACTTTTATCGTTTTTCCTTTATTCAACACCCTATTTCCTATTTTTTATGCATTCACTTGTATCAGAAATTATTAATATTGTTTACCTTTTATTGTACTTTTAATGCGATACTCATAAGCACCTGCTTCTACCTCGGTATATTCCGTCTCCTTGGCAAGAAGAAGATTGAAAAAGGATAATACAGTTGAATTTACCATTAATTTTGGTTGGAGAGCTTGGGAATTAACATATTTTTTATTTTTTTATTTTTTTTAGTGTAAGCAAAAGAACTCGAACCCGAGACCTCTTGCTTACACTCCCTCCCTCCATACCACCCAACCCATCCCTCTCCTCGAACAACATTTAGGATGAAGCAATTCATGCTGTTACATTAGTAAAATCTGTTTCGGCAAAATATAGATATATATATATATATATATATTAGGATTAATTTAGCTAGCTGAATAATAAAAAGAAATTTTTAAATAATCAATAGTGATATATTAATGTAGCTAAATCTACTCTGGAATCAAAATAATACTACTGTATTCTTGGTTGGGCTTATGGCTCAATCAAAACTGTCAACTTTCCTCGCAGTCAACTTTGCATACTAAGTGTTGTTTTGATTAATTTTGAAAATCATTCCTTAATGTATAACAAGAAACTAAATTAAATCCCTAGCAGCTAGAAATGTTTTAAAAGAGCAATACCGTCATAGCACCACATACTGACATTGTTAAAGAACAGGGAGAGGGGATTCTACATTTCATCCTCTCGAATTTCTATCTACTTTTTCACTTCTTCTAAAAAGATCGGACTGGTGGTCTCCCTCTAATGGATTTTCTTTTTTTTTTTTCATTTTTCTAATAAAATCTCTTCTAAGTTTTTTTTAATGAGAGTTTTATGTTTCTTTTAATGATTCCTAATGAGAGTTTTATGTTTCTTTTAATGATTCCTAATGAGAATTTTTTGTTATCCTAGAAATTCCTACCGAGGATTTTCTTTTTTTTTTTCTTATTTTATTGTTAGACCTAAATTTATTTTAGATCTGGTTGTCAAATCTGAATTTTTTTTTTGGATCTTAAATCTATTTTGACAAATTTCATCATCATTATTAGGTCTTAAAACCGTTGATTAGCAAAACCTAACGATTGCAAGATGTACAAAAAGAGAGCCACAACAATTTATCTATTGGAAGATGATTTTGAAATTTTTTGTATATTTCAAATCTACTTGTATCTATTAAATTGCAGATTTGTAATTTTTTAATACATGTTTAATCTGCCATTATGGTAGTTATGTAAATCAAATCATACTGGCTAATTCTGACAATCTGTTAACAAAAATTTGAAAAAAAAAACATTGTTAAAGAGCAAGTGAAAAAGCAATAATAGTAGGGCAAAATGATAGCACCGGTTAGCCCACACATCTCCTATTTGTATTATCGACACATGTACCTTCTAACAACTCATTGCCCCCATGAAATGACAACGTTGCCCACCAGGTATAGCTGTACAAATTCTATTTTAATCATTTAGGATTAGCTTTAGGGGCATTTGATAAGTGGATTTCATATTAAAGAATGAAAAATTCCAAAATTAATTATAATAACACCTATCGTTTGGTTAGGTTAATCGGAATGAGTGAATAGGGATTATAGCCCGATTATATGGTTTTGTGATTAACTACTTTTTAGTAGAGAATCAATGTTAACTCATTCATGTAACTCATATTTTTTGTTAAAAAACAAAAGTTACAGAATACTTGAAAAAATTGAGAGAGTAAGAAAATTTAGAAAAAAAATAGGAAATAACACAAAGTGGTAAGTTTTATACTTAAATTTTAGTTATGAAACACTAAGTTTTAACAAAATCCATTATCTTTAACTAGTGAATAATAGTGATAGTGATAAACAAAAAAATTAGAGGTTCTGAATTCTAATCTCCCTGCCCCTCGCCCTCCTCACTTATTCTTATATATATGTACATATATATATATAGTGACAATGATAAGGATCAATGAACTTTTATCAAATGGCTCCTAGGATTATGATATTAAAGTTCAACATGTTTAATACCAACCAGCATGGTTCTCCATCGCTGCATTGGGTCACGAAGCCAGAATTGTAGAAGTACAAAAAGGGGGTGGGTACATAACTTCTTTTAACATAAGAATTACAAGGCCCATAACTTCTCAGAGAGAAGAAGAACATTGGGCAATATGACTAATTGGCAGGATGAATTTAAACCTAACCCATATCTATTCCTACCTCAGTTATGCTTTTGCCCAAAAGCTTATCATGATGGTGAAAGAATATTTTTCACAAAAGAGCAAAGAACGTTGACTAAGAAATATGTGTGACATCTTTCTAGAGGGAAAATAAAGTGGTTGACTGGAGAATTTCTCATCCCAATTGCTGTACATCATTTTCTCAATCTCTAATTTCTCGATTGGCATTTTCAAATTGAGCAAATTATCTAGATGGCCACTAAACTTTTGGAATCGTTGAGTTTTGACCATTGAACTATTAAAAGTTTAGTTTTTGGGACATTCCATCAAATTTAATTATTAATTGTTAACTATACCAAATTTGAGTGCTCGGACGATTCACAAAACAAAAGAAATGGGTATAGTTAACGATTAAATCTAATGAAATTACTCGAAATCTAAATTTTAGATAGTTCAGTGACTAAAATCAAATTTTTAATAGTTTAGTTTTAAAAAATTTAACAATTCCAAAAATTTAATAATCGTCAGGATAATTTGCTCTTTCAAATTAGTGCCTAATTTGGAGCTCAACACTAATGTCAAAGTTTCGCTGCAAAAGAAACTCGTTCTTGCTAAGGTTCAAGCTCTAATTCATTGTTCTTATGCCATTTTGGATTTCACAGCAACATTGGCTGCTTTGTGACAAATGAACCTCAAAAGCATGAAATGTTGTTGCGAGCCAACTGTTTAAAAAAGGTCTAAAAGCCGACGAAGCTTGGGCTGAATTGCAACTGCTTAGGGGTTGACTTCCACATTTCCACCAACAAGAAGTGTTTAAAGGACTAAAGTGCATGATTTATCCAAAAGGAAAAGATAAAAATGCGTAAAGCCTAAAGGCCATATAAATCTTCTCTTTACCAAAGTGTCATCTTTCGTACAAGAAACCCAATAAGTAAATGAAGCCCTTCTTTGACAATTTGTTGTCTTACTAAAATTATTATCAAAAATATTGATAAGCAAAATTGACCAAATTTTCTTGTATAATCATTTTAATTAATAACTTCTTGTATAGCCTGCCATGGTAATTGGTGGAGAAAAGATACACGTGTCCAAAATCCTTAATTATGATTCCTTCATAAACTTGGTAATAATTTACCACTAGTATTTGGTGTAATATTCTAGAGATGTGTCTTTTTATATTAATTTTTTTCTCGGAGGGAAGGGCCGAAATTTAAAAAGTGAGACGAGAGAACGGGGATTTGACTTACTATGCTTCTTTGCCTGTTTTGTTTTTTATGTGAAAATTACGTAGACAATTAAACCAATTCCATGCATAACAACTTCTTTAGGGAATTGATAATTGATAATTACATATTTATTGGTGGTAATGTCCTTGACTCCTTAAATTATGTAAAAAGACAATATTCTCTCTAATATACCATTGTAATCATAAATAGTCCTTTTTATCCCAAGTTGTAATGTACAATAAAAGAGGTAAATGTATATTTATTGTGTTCCTATACAATTAAGAAGATTAAAAGAATGTGATTAACAAATAATAAGTGCCAATAACAACTTCCTTTCTTTAAATGAGCATTTTTATTTGTATAATGTATATAATCTATGAATAAATAATTCGATGCTCCATTTCCAACCATCCGTTGTTGAAAATGTGCAAGCATGGAAGGACTCAAAAGTATCCGCTGTCTAGTACGAATGGGAACTTGAATAAATTGGGATGCGAGTGAAGAACTGCGTGACGCTGTCGATGCCGTTGCCATTATCATCAATTTAGGGAAGGTGTCATTGAGAAGTTTTAGATAGTTTGTAAATTACTCCAGTTTTACTTTAAAATTTTCTCCCTGAAAACGTAGAGGTGTTAAATGAAAAACTGAAACTTCCTTTCTTTGACGTTCTAGGTCCAAAAAATTATGTACTAGATGAAATTGGAAAGAAGTAATCCACCATCAAGTATGCTACAAGCAATGGGATGTTTGAAAACTTACAAATATAACATATCGAAATTCTTTAAATTGACGATACTGTCAGAACACTTATTTTAGAGTTAGAGCAATTGTTTAGTGCTCAAAGGAACTCACTATTATTTTTTCTACCAAAGATAATTTTTTCTTTTGTATTTTGTGAAAGTATTGCAATTCAAGAGGTGAGTGATAATTTTAAAAGTTTAATAATAGATCATGTTGGATCCTTAATTCAACGTTGGACTTATATGTGAATAATTATGTGTTGCAGACCGTCAAATAAGGTTAAATCCAATTAAAGTGATAAATTATAGTTTGGGCTTTAATGTATTTAATAGGATGTGGGTCTTTAATGTGTAGAGACTTAAGAGTAATTCCTATTTCTATGATGGGTTGAAATAGGAATCCAAAAGGTAACAGGAAAGTTATATATAAATAGGATTATGGTCCCTAAGTCACATGTATTATCTTATTGTCGTATTTTTAGTACCACAAAATAACTCTTTCCTGATATTCCATCGTCAGGAAAGATATCAGAGCGAAACTAAAGGACTCTCTCACGAGTCAACAAATACATGTTGACTTAGAAAGCCACCCTAAAATCTTCAAAAATTCAAGTACCAGTCAATCAATATGAATTTAGATACGTGTTTATATTACAGTTGTATTCAAATATCTGATATTGGTATGCTGGAAATTCCTACAAATCAACCTTCCTTTTTTGTTATTTTAAAAAAGAAACCACTCTTATAAGATATCATATCCGCCCTTCACAATTATCACGAACTAACATTTTGACGCGTACTATGAAGGGTTTATATTTCAATTCAAAATAATAATATATATACTTCTACATTGAAGTACATGATAGAGGGTATGAAAAAAATTAAAAATTTTAAAGAAGTTGTGTTTAACATGTTAAACAAAATTACTTCACAAGTACAAAATGGACTTTTTTAATTTTAACATCTTAAATAAATTGAAACCCAAATTGGTTTGCCTATTGTCTATCAATATACGATAAGAATTTGAATAAAATAATTTAATTTATAATGATTTACATGATAGAGTAATTGTAAACCTATTTATCAATAGTCGAAAGATATCATGTTATATCGACATATAAAAAATTATAATATAAAAACATAAATTATAACTAATTCATTTTTCTCGATTTTAGAAAAAATTTTCTCCCATCTCGTACCCTTAAAATTGTTGGGTGCTTTTATAAAATAGTGTTTTTCCATATATATTAACATAGATTACAAAAAACTCTTTGTAAGATACAAAATACAGTTTTTAGAATTATTAAAAATAGAAATTGTTTGGATAGAGGATTATTTGCCAAAATTTATTTGCTTACATCATCATTACAATTTCCAACACACCTTGTTATCTTCCCAATTACCTTTTTATCTCACATACATCACATCACAAAAAGTGCTACAGTAAAAATATCTCAAATAATTTACAATCCAAACAGAGCCATCTTTTTCGTCCTTTCTTACTTGCCAACTGGCCATTTGCTACCTCCTATGATTTTCATACATCCTATTGCGGTGCCATCTTTTCTATTGTTTTTTGTCATCTCTGTCATATTCGCATAATTCCTTTTTTTCCCCTCCTCTCTTCGCACAATCTTGTTATTCACTTACCTATTTAGACTTTTCCTGCAACTCCTTAACTCCTCACAATTCTCTTCCTCTCTACCTCTAACTTTCTATTCTTGCCACTTAATTTTTATCCCTTTCCCCTTATCATTCTCCTAAACCCTTGGATAGTCCCCAACCTCTATCCAGCATGGCCAACCTCCTCCATTCCCCTTTCCTCTACTTCTCCCTTTTTCTTCTACCTATCCAATTAGAATAAAGTAATATAACAGTTTTTCATTCTAGATATATTATGTTATAAAAAATCTATAGATTTTTCTTATATATTTATAAGAATTACATACATATATGTTTATAACATGCTCTGTGTATGTTGGAATTTTCTTTTTGGTAGTAATTGTAATCGGCATTTCTCACATCTATTGGTTGAGAGTCCAAATTTTTTATTTTTATTTAAAATATAACTTAACATATTGTCAATGTTACACTATTATAAGGTGAATTTGGTGAATAAAATATAAAAATAAAAATTCAATACAAAAGTATAAAAACACCAAATTTAATTATTTTTCATATGCATTTTGAATTAAATAATTTCAAATTTTCAGAGGAGAAGTTGATCCATTTTCAATTGTTATTTCTTTTATTTTTGGTAGAATTGGTGTTGTTTTTATTATTTTTTGTGTTGTTTTTTGGTAGAATAGGTGTTGTTTTTATTATTCTTTTTTGTCAAAAATAAATATTTCAAACAAAAATTTCCATATCTAGATGCTGGTAGTACTTTTTTTTAGTTAGTGATTTCATAATTTAGGTTTCATGAATGGTATCATTCTCAAATTTTTAAATCCATGACCAATGAATATTATTTCCTTTTCATTTTCTATATAGTTTGTCATCTTAGTTAGAATTACGAAGTTGAAGGGCAAAGCATTATTATTTACTTTTTTACTTTTAGTTGTTTTGGTGATATTTCCTTTTTATTTAGGCTCACATTAATAGACTTTAAATCAAATTCCTATGTAAGTGGAGTCACTTCTCACTTTTTGAATTCAAAATGTATGAAAAGATATATAACAATTTAAAAAATAAAAATTCTATAAGAAAAAATAAAGAGTTGAAAGCATTCTGATTTAACCATCCTAAAAACCCCTTCTCAAATTTATATAGATACAGATACTCCCATTAATTGTCATGGGCTCTAAGCATATCACTCCAAAAGGTTGATGGCTGTCATTGGCTAAAAAATGGTAACTTTTTATTGTGTTCAAAATAATTTACACTATTGATCAAAAAACATACAAATTGTTCAAATAGACAAAACTGTTCCAGACTGGTTTCACCGGTAACCGTTTGTGTAATTAACCCCGTTTCCAACCATCTCGGGATGGAATTGTGTAATCATTTAAAACCCAAAGAACTAAGGGTGTGTTTGGATTGTAATTTTTTAAAGAAAAATTTTTACGTTTTTTATGAACATATTTTTCAATTACCTTTTTACCTTACATATATATCAAATCGTTACAGTAATTTTTTTATAAAAAATTCAGAAAAATGCAATCATTTAGTATCGAACACAAATGGGCAAGAAGCTTAAAGAGATGTATCTGCCTTGAGGACTGGATAACGGTGTGATAACGTTACAGTTAGCGTCGATTTCAGGAAAGTTGCCTTGAGAAGTTTCGGGGAAATGTGTAGGCTAGTCCTCCAGTTTTACTTTTGCTTTCATTTTTCCTGCTTAAAATTACGAAGTTTTATATGAAATCCTGAAGCTTTATCTCTTCGACATTTTTCAATCCATAGAAACTTGTTTAGTTGTTAAATTGGAAAAACCCAATCCACTATCAAGCATGCTACTGTTAGATAGACACTTAAAAGAAATAAATATGCTATAATTGCTTAATTAGAAAAATTATTTCTTTTAATTTAAGAAGGACAAAATCATCTTCGATCTAATTAGAAAACCTATTTCCAATTAAACATGTTGATGTAATTATTTTGTTCTATGGAAATTTACATAATTACTTGATAATGGTCGATGAGAATAGCAAAACAATTACAATGGAAATCTTAAAAGTTTTTTTTTAATCTATAAATACCACGGAAGCCTTATGTAAGCACTAAATTTGACTAGCGGTCATCTATTTAATTTTCTTATTAGTGGTGAAAGACACCCGAGATAATATGGACACAGTACAATTATGTACACTTATATTTATTGTTATTAGAACTTTTTAGCCAGATTCCCAATTTAATCATATCTTGTGAATATTAAAATCTTAGGCCTTGAAATTTACACAAATTATGAGTTTGGGAACAAGAGAATCTAGAAGTATGCACCCCTATAGGTTTCCATGTGTGGAGAGAATTATCATTCACTTCTAATGAGATTATGGATGTAAATCCATCTTGATTTTATCATAATTTTGTTAGACATGTGCAAATAATAATTTTTATCTCACATTACTAAATCGGAGAATGTGTGATGGTTTAATATTAGAAGGATGTGATTCTTCATATTTACCAAACAATAGTCAACATCCTTATTTATGGTCTTTTTTATTTTTTTATTTTTTTTGGATCCGCTTATTTATGGTCAATATATATATTTTTTACCGGCAATGATAACATTTGTATAACCTAATCTATTCTATTCTACAGGGAGGGGAAGTCTAAAAAGACTGTGTAAGGGGTGACTAGATCAAAGAGGTGTTTTGATACCATCTTTAAATTTTTTTTCACTGCAGGTAGGAGTTACTGAACCAAAACTCATAGATTGCTTATTTATGGTCAATAATTCAATACATATATCCAGAAACACACTGGCAAGTACGCTTTTTTGTGATCATTGTACGAAAAAAATCTCACCCAATTCCCAAAAACAATTTTTATTTATCAACAAGGCACTAGTAAAAACAAAACTATGGGATAGGAATAGACTGCATGTGACAGAGAATCAATTTGTATCCTTTTCTGATCCGCCTTAATCGTTTGCTTCAAGATTTTTTTTTTTTTTTTTGAAAAGTTGGACACTCGATTATTGAACCTTCAAATGAACTAGAGGACAAGGACAAAACGCCAACAGGAAAGGATATAAGCTTCTTTTGATGGTCAGTTTTGATTAGCAAATATCTTTGGGAATAGATAGATGGAGGGGCTAAAGTTGTTCGTTGTATGAGTACAAGTTTTCAGTGCAGAGGTTTTTGCCTTTTTTTTTTTTTGGGTCAGGCGGGAACAGATTTATATAACCCTTACTTATTAAATATTGGGATAAGCAAAATACAGGAAGCAAAGAGTCGAATTCCAAATGCCTCCAAGACTATCAAGAGAAAAAATGTGTGTTCCTATATTAGTTTCAGAAAAGTTCTGAAGTTTGTAAATGTAATTTATTTGTCTAACACAACAAATATCAAAGAGAATTAAAGGGGAGAGGATATCGACGTTGGTTGATAGTTGACGTGTAAATAAACTAAGTTTAGCACAAATAGTGTCATGCTATAGATTAGGGGTGTGCATCGAATTCGAATTTGGAAGTTTGAATTTGAAATTTTTCGGAATTTTGATATAGGAATTACCGACCGATCTCGATTTCGATTTCGAATTCACCGGTTTCGATTTCGATTTCAATCCCGAATTCAATTCGGAATTCGGTAAATCCCAAATTCACCGAATTCTGAAACCTTTTTTCCCTTTTTTTCTTTTTTGTTAGATGTAATGTTATATAATATAAATATTATATTACATATATTATAAAAAATATTAATATATATAAATATATTATTAAAATATTATTATATTCATACCTATATATTAATATACATTTATAAAACGAAATTGAAATAATAAATATTATTAAATAAATAAATATTAATATATATATTATAAAACGAAATAGAAATCGGAAATTCCGATTTCAATTTCCGATTTAAAAAACTCCATTACCGAATTCCAACCAAATTCGCATAATTCGAAATCTAAAATTTTGATTTCAGCGCAGAATTCTGAATTACCGATTTTGAAAAATCCGAATTCAATTCAAATTTGGTCGGTAAATCGGAATTTTTCGATTTTGCACACCCCTACTATAGATTGAACTTGTTAGAATTAGTTAAGAGAGTTTGACGAATATCAAAACTTGGGACTCGAGATCAAGTCAAGAAACTAAGTGAGGAGCTCAAATTCGAATTCACTCGATAAAGCAAATTGAATTCAAGTTCAAATCCAAACTACCACCCAACACACGTCTCTCTAGAGTGAGAGTTTTTCTCCCATTGTAGAGTGAGATGTCCTCCTTAGTGAGCGTCCACACAAGCACTTGAAGGAATGCTTGACTAATGGTTGTGTTTAGATTGCAATTTTCTGTAGTTTTTGTAGAAAATGTACTGTAACGATTTGATATATGTGAGGTAAAAAGGTAATTGAAAAATGTGTTCACGGAAAATGCAGATTTTTTTGATAGAAAATCCCTTTCCAAACGAAGCCCTAGAGGAGGGGAAGACGGGTTTCCAAATACCCTACCTCCAAGCTCAAGAGAGACAGGAGTCCCTTCTTGTAATAGTTGGGACAAAGTTTGAAGGTTAGTTTCACAAGCATTTAGGCTAATACAGTCAAAATGTTAGGGGATGAGTTAAATTCATGCTCCTCAATCTCAAATTCTCACACTTTTAGATATTAATAATTAGTACCATTAATATTAAAGTCCAAAATTTAGGAATGAAAAGGAGTGGATTTAGGCTTTGTTTGGGAGCTAGGGTTTTGGACCAAAAAGAAAAGGAAAGAAGAGAAAGTTCTTCCTTTGTTTGTTAGATTTTAGTAAGAAAGAAAAGAAAGGAAATGAAAGGATTCAGAAGGATGAAATGCAGCGGTACAGCAGCCAAAACTTTTCCTCTCAAATTGGACAGAAATGGAAGGAAACTTTGAGGAAGCTTGTCAAATTTTTTCGAAATGTCTATTTTGTCCTTAAAAAGGTTTTGAACAAATATTTAATGACTTCCATATTCAAAAGCATTCTACTAATTCTCAAAACTCCCAAACAATATAACAATTTCTTCTCTTCTCTCATAACTTAAGTTTTCCCTTCTTTTCTTTTCTACCCTAAACTCCCAAACTAAGCCTTCGTACATCCCAGACAGATATTAGGTTATTGTAACGAGATTAGAGTTTTAAATGATGACTCAAAATGCATCCGGAAAAGCCTTTTCTAATCTAATGTTAAACCTGTTAAGCATTTTGCTTAGTGATTCGATAAAAGCATTCCTAACCATTGTTTGTTTGTCATCACTTATTTGTCATCCGACATTAAAATAATTAACGTAGCTCTTTTTTTTTTTTTTGGGCATCTTAAACTTGTGGTACAGTGGTCTTGGCTTCATATGTAGTTAGTTCTCTTGTTATTAATAAATTGGCCTTTCATCGGTCCAAAATGCCCTATTGGTTTCCTCTTAGAAAATAAGCACCCAAAGGATCATTTAAGTGGGGAAAAGGAAATAAAAAAAAAACTATTGTCATGCATTTTATTCCTTCACTAACGATTTGCATGTCCAAAAAAAAAAGAAAAAGAAAAAGAAATTCATCTAATGCAGACAGTTGAATCCGTTAATATAGGTATATAATGTTGGTGTATTTTAATAAAATCTTAATTTTTTCCTTGACCAAATCATTACAAGGAGTTATAATAATTTATTTGGAAGTTATTTGAATTATAATTGTGGGAGTTTCATTACAAGGAGTTATAATAATTTATTTGGGAGTTATGGGAATTATAATTGTGGGAGTTACAATGCATTTTGAATGGAGTTATTGTACAATTATTTGAATTAGAGTTACAAATGAATTATTTGTTCAAATGAGGAATTAATTGAGTCTTTATAACCCATTCAAATGTGGATTAATTTTTTTTAGGTTACAAATTCTACCAATTAACTACAATTTAATACGGAAAAACCGTTACACGTTTTCAACCTCTTTTTCTTAAGGTTTTGTAGCTTATAAATAGTGAAGGTCTTTGGAGAATTTTATTGACACTTCTCTCAACAAAAAATCATTCTAAATACTATTTTCCTCACACTCATTTCTTTCTCCCTCATTCTATTTTCTTTGGGCAAAGTAAGATATTGGAAAGCTTCTGCTTCTCTTGGTTGTGCAGATCAAAGGGAAGCAATAACTATAGAGTTGGGCTGTTGTATCCTGGAGGCGGCGCGCTAGACCTTCTGCATCGGTTTAAAAAATACCGTAGGGGCGCGTATCGTCTTAAAGAGAGCGTTCTACGCGCCTCAGCCCTACCGAACTTCTTAGTAGCTGTCAATTCCAAGGTGGTTGGATTGAAGATCAGAAGCTGTTCATCCAATAATTTTAAGATCTAGTTCGCGCATCAACCCATGCCAAAATAACTTTGATGGTACAAATTATTTGCATTTATTAATGCAATATTGAGGTATGAGATTTTGTGAATTTCTTTGTTAAATTTTTACCAAAGAAATTACTATTACTTATATGATTAATTTGGTTTAGAACCAACATATAAACAACTACAACTTTACATCCACTTTGCTCCTTCTAAAACTCTCTACTACTTTTCACTTTACCTTTAAATATTTGCTACTTATTAAATCTTTTAAGTAGAAATCGTGTGAAGTGGCATTACTCCCAATTTTGAAACTCCAATCCTTTTCACGAGCCCCTATATATCTATATTGGAGAACACAAATAGCATGCAAATTTTCTCATGCATGCCTTGAAAAAGTGAAATTTCAAGGTAAGAACCAGCCTTTGTTCTGAGTTCTGGTCACTTTTCTCTTTGTTTTGAATGAAGAAACTGAGAAAAGAAAAAAAGAAAAAACAAAAGAAATAAAACCCTCCAAAAAGAAGGTAAAGAAGCAAGTCTAAGCGGGAAGAATGAGAAAGCAAGAAACCATTTCTGAGGAAAAATAATAATGACAGGAGAGTGGAGGGATGTGAAGCTTTACAGCTATAGTTTATGCAGTGGCTGCTTTAAAGGGAAATCACGGGAAATATGACAAGAAAAGTCTCAGCCTTTTCCTTTTAGCATCAGATGCATTGTGAATTGTGGGTGGTGGTTTGTGTACCAATCAAGAAGGGCTGAAAAGATTGAGGAAGAAAGTGTACCTCAAGCCAGGCAGGCATGTGAAGTTGTGACCTTGTCAAGGAGAGGTGGACCAAACAAGAATTTCAAATTTGACCCACCAATTCCTTTTTTCTTCTTCTTTTTCTTTTTTTTTTTGGGTTAATTTAAGACCTACATAATTTTCACCCACATATTGTGTAGTTAACAACTTAATCTTGTTTCGAATTAATGGATTGAGCCTAACTTGTTCTATGGTCTTTTGGGTGGGTTAGGTATTGTCTCAGGTCAATTATTTTATTCTTCTTAGTTGATAATAGGGTTAAAAATGCATTTGTTTGTGTGGGAAAGGGACAAAAACAATTATTAGTAGATATTTGTTTAAATGGATCATAGTTTATTTTTCATTATTTGTTTAAGAGCCCAACTGCAAAAAGCGACAAATCTAAACCATTGAATGAGAATTCCTAATATCAAGGAAGTGGGCCATCTTTAATTTGTTTCTATAATCCTAAATGATAGAATGAGGTCTGTTTGATAACATAAAAAAGCGTTGAATCTGAATTTTTTAAGACATTCAGATGTTTTGCGTGTTTGATAAATGAAAATCTATTTGCTGAACTTGTTAAGCAGTGCTGAACCTGTGTGTATTTTTTTCTGCACAAGAATCCTAACTGAATGCTTAATTCTAATAAGAATCAATAGAATTACTTCAGCTACCTTATTTTATCTACCAAATCTACCATTGTTTGTTAATTATATTCAAAATTCTTATCTAATTAAACAACATAATATTCTCTATCTAACGATTTTTAGTTTTTCTTTTCTCCCTTTTTAATGACTTTCACATTTTCTCCATACTTCTCATTTAATATATTTCATATTTTATATTAATTTGATTTAAAAATAAATATTGTCATTTTCATACCTAACAATTTTAAACTAATTAAATCATAGATTCTATTTCTTTTATAAGGGCAAAATTGTCAAATTAAACTTATTAAGTATTCAGCTATAAATATTTATCAAACAGTATAAATAGATTTAGCATTAAAATTCAGACATTCATATATTTTTTCCAGTGCTTAAAATTCAGCAAATTAATTATTTCAGTATTCAGATTTTAGATTTCAGACTTCAGAATTCAGATTCAATTTTATCAAACGGAACCTAAGAATTCCTAATATCAAAGAAGTGAACCATCTTTTAATTTATCTCTATCGCTTAAGTCACCACAATCCTAAGAGAATTCCTGACATAAAACAGGTGAATCATCTTTTAATTTGTTTCTATGCTTAAGTCAATGTAAGTAATTCATCATATGTAAATATTTGATTTTGTCACGCATATTCCTCAACTCTCATTGACTTTCCATCCCTATCAAATTTAAACTTTTAGCCGCTAAGGGATTTCTCTTTGTCGAAAAAACATACTACTAATTAAATTCAGAACAGATTTAAGTACATCCTCGTATAATTTTCATCCACTTTTCAACACAACTGTCAAATTTAAAACTTTTTTCCCACCGGAGAATTTGAAGAATTGATATATGTTTGACTAAAACGATATGCTAATTAATAAATTCAGAAGAGCTCAAGCACAACCGCGTCTAGCTTTATACCTTACAGCAATTGACAGACCCTAATACTTCTGGCCGTACTATCTTAATGTATGTATTGAATACGACCCCGCCAGAGATGTATCAAATCCAACATTTGCATCTTCCCCATGTGATGTCGCTGTAAACTTGTCCACCACCACCACCACGGGATGGGACCCTATTGGTATTATTCTAAGTAAGTATCCATTTGTGATTTGATTTCTCTCAATCTCCATCTTTTTCACAGTCCCCTTCCATCCCTACATCTACGCCGAGGCCGATGCTAACTCCCAAAACTACCCTTTGAATTTTTTTGATGCAGGTAGGTTTTCAGAAGAAGGCACATGTAATCCATCAATTTGTCACCACCAAAGCATTAAGGCTTGGTGGAATGGAGGCTTGGTGAAGTGGAAGGCAAGGATTCAAACCTTGCCCTCGTCAATTTAACATAATTAAATGTGATCTTACTTAAAAAATTCAAGTAAATGTGTAACGCATCCATCTGATCCGGTGATGGTTCAATTCCCTCCGAATTACCTGGATCTCTTCAGACTCTCCCCCTCCCCATAGGATAGGATAGTCCATAGGATAGGAAACTATCGTATTGGCAAAAAAAAAAAAAAAGTACCTGGCCTTTTCCTTTTTCTTGCCAAAAATCAAGAAGTTTCATCTGTGGGCGTGTTTTTTTTTGGACTCAGTGCATCTCACAAAGTTGGGAAGAGAAAGATTTGAGAAATATTCAAAGTTCCCAACCAACCAACTCTGAATCTAGCCAACTGAACCATTCAATTGTTATCAAGGACCTAAAAAAGGAGGAAGTTACCCTCAAGAATCACCAAACCTTGGAAAAGGTTTCAATTAGCATCAGAATAATTCTCTATTCCTTTTTACATGAAATGGGAATCAATTCCCATCAACATGCAAAGTCGAGGTTGGAAGAAAACCAAAAGCAATCAAACACAAAAACTTTAAGGTTGGTATTGGTTGCCATCAGCTGCAATATTTTTTTAAAAAAATAATCGGTCCTTTTTTATAACATGGCATGTAATATAGAAGAAGCCCATCTCAATGCCCCTTCTAGAAAACTGCCTGCTAAGGAAAGGGGCCTATCAGTTGGGGTGGAAGGGAACTATCACTTGAAAAATAATTTTACTGTATTTTATACTTGATGATCACAAGTCAAAAAGAAGCAATCTAGTAATGTCAATCCCGCAAAGGAAGGAAGCCAGCAGTATGAAAGGAAAAATTCCAGTTCAAAGGAAATGAGCACAAGACAGCAAAAGATCTAATTTCACACTTTCTCACTAGTGCTTTTGGCCATTACAGAGTAACACAAGCACACTTCATTTACATTATCAAACATGAGTTTAGAACCCAGAAAAAAATGACTAAAAAAAATCACACAGCAGCAGCAGCAGCACTAGCTTTTCTTACACAAACCTTTTTGCAAAAAAGGTCAAACTAAAAAAATAAATGAAAAAAGAAAAACAAGGATACATCCTAAAAACCGCATCCATGCCGTTGTCATATGATTTAGAATAATCAAATTTTTTTTTCAAGGATAATATATTACTTCTTATAAGGTAAAATTTTGGGGTATACCATGTGTATATAACTGTTTGTTTCACATGTGCAGGAATCGTAGCTTCCACATTGACAGTTAGAAAAATCCAAACAAGGAACTCCTGCATAATTAACAAACCATTGTAAAAATGCAGTTCAGGAGACAAAAAGATTGAATAGAACGAATAAGAAGTTTGCCCTTCACGTGTAATACAGTCGCCCTATAAATAATACACCTACCAACAGTACATATTCATTAAGATCATGAGCCAGCAATTATAACATCCATATCCATACCATGGTTTTGGAACTATATAGCCTTAGCATGATATATAATTGTATAAATCAAGATTCCTCTTTGCGCAAATATTAAGTATTCACTAGCTAGATCCAATCCCTTGTTTTAACTATTATATATGCTACCGATGAACCTGAGTTTTTTTTTTCTTTCCAGAAAACGGGAGAGTGTTTGGTGGCAATTGAACCCAATACTAAGTTGAGTAAATGAGACCCTTTAACTCCTAGGCTTCACTCAATTTTTTCCAAGATCCAATCCCCCAATAACATGAAAAGTCTCCTTTGCCAAATAATCAAAGAAAAATGCACTAAATGATTACACCACTTGTGAGAAACAACTCATCAATCAAAAGTTAGTCAATGATTTGCTAAACACATGACAAGTAGTGTAAGAAAGTTTAGTTTAACCTTGTGGGCATATCTAGAGGAGATATTTTTGTTGGTCTTAACAATTAGCTACCAGCTTCCACCCCCCCCCCCCCCTTCTCTTTCCCCTTCAATGTTGGTAGTTCAGCCTATATTTCGGTTATGAAAAGAGATGAATGTGGTAGTTTAACACTCCACTGCTGTTCTTTGACCAAATCTAAGCCAACAGAAATTGTTACTGTTGATCAGAGGCAAAAAAGACTGTCCCTATTGCAGCCCCAAAAGATAGGTTTCATCATCTCTTGGGGCCCCTACAAAATGATCCTGATCTGATCAAATTAAACATTTTCCAAAGAAAAAGTCCCCTGATTATTATGACCAATAACGAGTTTTTGACCCATTTTTCCGCTTCAAATCACATTTATACGTGAGTGGAGAAGGGCAATATTGTCTTCATATCAGGAAAGGCAGAAAGGCAATAGAAGACTAATAAAACAGTTATTTCATGCGCATACTAATGACAATCCCAGAGGCGTAAAACTGCAGACTCGTCATGTTGATGATTGGGCATAGTTGACTACTTGACCCTACCTAAGCTGCCGAGTACAAATACTAATGATTTGATTTATCTAGAAAAATTACCTGTATCGGCGGGAGTTAGTCACTTTATTGATTATTCCCTCCAAGTCATTGAGAATATACTCTTCAGCCTGTTGCCGGAGAGCCTCTGCAAGGCCTTCTTGGCTCCGATAACCTCCATCTCAGCCAACTTCTGAAGATGCCCATAAACCCCAGCCGCCACCAACCGCTTCCGGCAGCCCTGACTGCCACTGGCCATAATTGCTGCCACCACTGCTATAGGGAACTTCTTAGAAACAAAATCATTTCTTGGATCCAACATCTGAACCAGTCTCATCAGACACTTCTCATCCTTGACCAAATCTTTTCTATTAGACCTCACGGCCAACAGTGAAACCAATGCATTGGCAGCCACCTCTTGCAATCCATCAGGCTTAGCTGACTCCATCAGCTTCACCAAAGACCCCATACACCCACTGATAGCCCTCTTATTCCCCTCACTTATCGATAATTTTGCTAGCAACGAAGCAGAAATATGCTGCAACATAACATTTCCGTGCTTAATAAGATCAGCAATTTGTACAATAAACGTGGTAGATGCGGATAACATCCTAAAAGCAGAATCCATCCCAGAAAGCGAATAAATTGCCCGTAAAATATGTTCTAATGTATCCGAACTAGACGATGCGTGCAAGCAATGAAGCAACCTGTGCAAACTCTTTTCTTGTAACAACAAATTACGAAAATGCTCGCTCGAAGAAGCAAGAATTGCAACACAATTAGCTGCTTTTTCTTGCGCTGAAGCAGTACCTGAAACAAGCAATTGTAATAAAACTGGTATAGCCCCTTCGTCAGCCAAAGCCAAACGAATATCCTCATTTGTGGATACATTCCTCACAGCCCCAATTGCGTGGGACTGAGCTACAGAAGAACCAGACTTACATAACTCTACAAGAATAGAAACCCCTCCATAAGCCGAAACAGCCCAGGCATTTTCAGCATCTAAAGTGATGCACTCCACAGCCATAGCAGCCTTCTCCTTCAACGGCATTGATCCAGACTCGATAATTCTCAATAAAGGGCCCAAAGCCCCCTCTTCAAATACGCATTTTCTCGATTGATCGCTATTGGAAGCAAGCATAGAAACGGCTAAAACAGCCTGTTCTCGAATAAAAGTATTAGCATTCATATCCAGAAGCGACACCAAATAACTAACCTCCCCATCTTTTGCCACCAATCCGGCGGACTTTTCATCCTCGGATAGCAACTGAACCAACGAATCAAGGGCTTTTTTCTTGAACTCTGTTCCGCCGATCTGTAGCCGGGTAAACAGGTCCTTCACAAAGAGGGATAAATCTTCTTTAGAAGAATTGACAGAGGGGTGAGAGAGGACAATGGCGTTGGACTGCCGGAGAACCCCTGACCGGAGCAAAAGGTCGAGGTCATGAATCAGTTTCGACAGCCAGCCAGTACACATATCCAGGTCGGACTGCATGAGGAGCTTCCCCGGAGTGAAAGAAGGGTCTGAGCATTGCTGACAGAGCGTCTGAACGCGCTGAAGAGTCGAGAAAACATTGGGAAGAAGAGACTGCAGAAGCAGATTATCCGACCAGTGAGCCGAATCGGAAAGTTCCGAGAGCATGGATTTGAGAGAAGCAAGCTTTGACCGGAGAACTTGCCATCTAGATGTGAAGGAAGTTATTGAAAGTGTAGAAGGAAGAAGACTGGTTAAAAGCCGCGTTATTTTGTCAAGGGCTTCCGCCGGAGTCTCCGCCGGAGGTTCTTTAAGTGGCGGCAAGGTGGGATTTGTGGAGGGAGGATACATTTGCCTTCTGCCTTTTGGGTTGGGTTAATTTGGCTGCTTTTATCTTTCCTCACTTTCTAGAGATGTTTAACAAGGGATTTCTGAAAATTTTATCTGGGAGGGTTTTCTGTGGGATAGTGCAGGGGAAAAACATGTGAGGAGTGTGTGTTGTGTGTAAGAAAAAAAAAGGGAGGAATGGAGGAGAAAGAGATAGGGGATGGGGGGTTTTCCCCCACTTTTTTGAGAGATGGTTACTTAAGAAGGGATTTTTGGGAAATTTGTTTGGGAGGTTTTTGGTGGATTATGAGAGGAAAAACATGTGAGGAGTGTGTGTTGTGTGTGTTAAAATAGGAAAAAAAAGGGAGGAATGGAGGTAAAGGGAGATAGGAGGAGCAGAGGAGGAGGGGGGGGGGGTGGGTTTCCTCACTTTTCTTGAGATGGTTAAGAAGGGATTTTTGGGAAATAATTGGTGAGGGTATATTCAATATTGTGTTGTCAATGAGGGGGGGAAACATGTGAGTAGTGTGTGTTGTGTGTGTAAAAATGGGATGAATGGAGGGAGGGGTGGAGGGAGTAGAGGAAAGGGAGTGGAAGAATGGAGAAAGGTGAAGCAATGGATGGAGAGAACAGAAGGGATGTTGGTGGGGTTTTGGACTGGAAGAGAGTACCAGTGATTGAGAGTCTTGTGAGGTTGGGAGGAGACTTTTCTTTCTGAGTATTTTGGGAGGGACTGATGAAAAGAGAGAAGCTTAACTTTGACTATTTCGAGAGGAGTCCGTGCCGCAGTTGAGTGCTGATGTTGGGTTGAATGCGGAGTCAAGGAACGACCGAACGAGTGAGGAAAGTGAGGTGTGAACTGTAATTGTGGGGGCTGTGTACATACTCTGTTCGAGTACGCGCCACAATGGGCAGACCCGCCAAGAGTATGTGTAAATGTAACCCTACAAGATTAGCGGCTAATTCCACTTTGTCCGCCTCAACTAAAAGAATATACGCTTTGCACCCCTAATGTAAAGGACAATAGGAAATCATCATCAAATATACCACTAAAATGTTAAGGATTTACTAACTTTTAGATAAAACCGTTTTTACAATTTAGATATGAAAATTAGTCTCTAAATGATATTTGAAGACGTTGTATAGGAATAAAAATTAAATACTAGACATATTCAAGATGATAAACAAATATATTGGACTTATGTTATGTGTTCATTGTATTCTACATAACATTTCCTGTTTTCATATTTTTTTAACAATACTTAAAAGTTGCTAAAAAATGTGTTTTGTACAATATTGTTACAATTGATCATGACCTAGGTAGAACAATGCCTAAGAGACCATAACCAATTCCACAATTTCGAATCATAGCAAAGAGTGCAAGATAGCTCTTTGAACAATTTTTTTTAGGGTTAAATGCAAAAAATCACCACAAACTATATAACCAGTTGCAGTTTACCCCCTAAACTATAATAATAGGTATTTTGCCCCCTTGAATGATATGTTTGGACAACACTACCCCTACTATCTTAAATTTTTTCTTTTTTTCTCTATTAGCTTTTTTCATTTCTTTTCTTTTGTCCCTTTTCTTTTTCCTTTTATTTTCTTCTTTTTCTCCTTCTCTCATGGAACTAACCAATGTTTCCCTCCCGTGCGAAAAGACTTACATAAAAAATTTTAATATTTTTTAAACTGCTTTTTTAATTTGCTTATTTGTTAAATTCATTCTTAATAATTTGTCATAAACTCTTTGTTATTACAAAATATATGTAGTGTATATTGTAAAGTGTATTAATCTAGTAATTCAACAATTTAACTACCTATAAACCAATTAAGAGTTCACAATTACTCAACTACTTATAATAAAAATAACATATTATATATCACATAAAAAAGAAAAGTTAAGAATTGTTATTTGTAGTGAAACAAAAAGATAAGAATAAACAGCAATAGTAGTTTTTTTTGTTATTGATACTACTAATAATTGATTAATCAATATCTCTATTTTGTTATTATATATTTGAATAGTTCAATTTCTTAAATGACATTGACTTCAATATTTGGAAAAAAAAATCTTGTATTGCATAGAATTTTTTTATAAAAATATTGACATACAGAATTAAGAAATAAACAAATTTTGACTAATCTAATATGCTTATTTAAACAATGCTTAAAGAAAAAAAAAGGAAGAATTTAAAAAGAAAATGATAGGGAAAAAAGAAAAATAACAATGCTTAAAATAAAAGGAGTAGTTGGTCCAATAATATCATGAAAGGGGACAAAGTGCCTATAAACATAGTTTTGGGGATAAATTGCAACAAGGTATATAGTTCATTGGGGGTTTTTTGCATTTAACCCTTTTTTTAATATAAGTAGAAGAACTCAAACCTAGAATCTGTCGTTTACACTCGCATCTCCTGTACCATCCAACCTATCCCTCTCTCCCTAATAATCATGTTGTTTTTTCTGTTAGTTGCCTTCTTGTAGCACCTGAGGGATTTTGATTAGTTACCACCTTGTAGGTCTATTATTGCCTATGTTTCACTAAAATGTGGACAATTTACTCATCGTATTGATTTTCTTAATGGTGTTGACAAACTCGCAAAGCATGTATTCATTTAGTTCTTTATTTTTTTGTCAATTGTTACCGTTTACTCTATTCTTATTACTACTACTACTACTCCTACTTTAATCTATTCTAAGAGGAGACCCAATTAGGTCAATTAAGGAATCAACGGGTACTGAACTACCATCGGACCAAACATGTGTACAACATACATATATAGATTTGTGAAAACCACATATACTGGCAAAGCAATAGGAGGCAAGATTGTCACACCCCATTTTTTTAAATAAAAAAGGTTTAATGAAAAAATGTGTTTTTTTATTTTTAAAATGAAGAATAGGGCCAAAAATGGAACTTTTAAAAATGTGACAGTTTGGGCCCAAAAAATAATCTAAAAATGGATTTTTAAAACAAAAGAAGTCGCCACTTGGTATTAACTTTAAATGTACTAAATCACCAAAATTTTTTTTTAAAAATACAATAAATCCCATTTTTTAGACTACTCCAAATCTTTAAAAATGAAAAAAAAAAGTTTTGAGAGTCACAATTAAAGAAAGAGAAGACAAAAGTTCAATCGGTTCAAACCTAATGCACCTTTTTAACCTAACCTAAGTTGGTTGTGAGGTTTAGTCAGAATTTTCCTAATCTAACTATTAAACTTATCACAGTTGAATGTTTGGATATGAATGTAAAACCTAAACCAAAAGGGGATATCGGGAGGGATGAAATGTCCCTTCAGGGCTTAGTTGGTACCAATCCCATTATTTGTGAGATCCAAAAATAATGTCTTGAAGGGGTAACGAGTATGCGAAAATGAGATTCAAAGAAATAAAATTTATAACGTATATATACAAGTATACATGATCAAAGAGAGGATAATGCAACATAACAGATATGGGAGATGAAAACTCGTGATACAATTTTCCTTCTTATAGAAGGATAATAGCGTACTAGTTGGTGAATTTTTCAGGTTATATCTTTTGTGTTTCTGCAATTCGTTAGTCTTGTGAAAGTTTTAGGATCATACGTTGCCGTTTAGAACCGCTAAGGATTGTTTTTGCTCATGAGTTTCTTGTTTGTTCATCGCGCCTTGAATTTTCTACTTGTCGTTAGTTTATTCTTTTGCAATCTGTCCGTGTTAATTTTTCTGTTGTTTTCATTGTGTTTAAGTCTAGATTTTGGTGTTAAATTGTGTTGGTTGTTAGTGTTTTATTCCAGAAAATTCAACAAGAAAAATTCCAGCGGTAGGGTTTCTTAGTGTTCATCGTGTCTTTGCCTTGTTTCTAGTTGGTTTTTTAAACAATCTGTCCGAAATTTCCAGCCATTATTTTTCTTTTTTTGTCCAGATTATATCGTTAATTCTCGTTGTTAATTCACGTCCCTTTGGTAAAACGCCCCAGCGAAATTCTGCAACTTTCCAGCAGCTAGGTGTCTATCTAGCTGTGACCAAAACAAGGGTTTCGCGTTCTTGAATCTGTCCGCAATAGTTGTTGTTGATTGCATGCGTTCTTGTTTCCAGCACTTGTATGACTTTGTATCGTGATTTCATGAAAGTTTGTGTCAAGAAAAATGATATACAATCATTAGTTTTTGCAACAAACTTCTAGTCGTGATTTTGTTTAAAGAATCGAAGTCGTTGTTTAGGGTTCTTGTTAGAGTTTGGTTGTGATTCGGGAATTTGCATCGAAAATTGGACTGACCTTGCATAATTCTTGAGTTTTTGAATTGAAGTACCAAATTTCTTGAAGTTCTTGATTGTTTGAAACACAATCTTGAAGTTCTTGAAGCAACAAACTCGAATCTTGAAGCTTCGTCCCACCTAAAACTGTCCTTGTTTAAAATCGCGAGATTGTGAGCTGTTTGGGGGGAAAATTTAACAAACTTCTGTTGTTTCTTGATTCTGGAAATATCTTGTACATTCTTGTGTGAAATTCCAGAAATTTTCTGGGTTTTTGGGAGCCAAAAGCTGATTATACCAAACCTGCAAATTTTCCAGCAGCTAAGCCTTGCGTTCTTGAGTTCTTGACTGGTTTAATCTTAACCAGAATTTCAGCCACGAAATTTTTGTTGTTACAACCACAAAACTTGAACCATTAGACACCAGAAATCACACCCAAATTGGTGTTTTGATTTGAGGGTGACACTGCAGCTGAACAATAAAACAACAAAACAGCAGCAACTACAACCCAAATCCCTTTCGGATTACAAGTCCTGAATCCGACAGCCTTTATTCCAACATCATTTTGGGAAACTTGTGAAGCCAGCTGTTAAATCCTTGAACCAGTGGGAAAAGGGGATCGAACCAGACTTATTTCAAGATATAATAGTCCAAAAAAAAAATTCCAGATTGCAACAATCAGTCACGAACAAGTCCAGAAATTAGAGTCGAGTCACCAAGTTCCAAATTGTCTTGCATCGAGTTTTTAGTTTTTCCTTGTGTCGTTATTTTAGTCCTTTTTTTTCCAGTAGCGTCTAGCCAAATTCTTCATTCTTAGAACCCAGAAAATCACATCTAATTCTCAGTTCATTTAGGTCCTAAGGCTCGGACAAAATTCCAGAATTTCTGTCAAAAGTCGAAGTTCCAGCCTTGTTGCAGTCGTGTCACATCTTTACTAGAACATTGAGTCGAGTTCATTTCCAGTTTCTTGTGTCATCATTTTGTTACATATTCCAGTAGTTTTAGCTATAGGTTTCATCCATAGAGCACCGCATAAAGTCTACAATTCCCAGCTCGTTAGGTCATAATTTCTTCTAGAAATTTCCAGATTTTCGAAGTGCCCAAAAAATTCCAGATTTGAAGTGTCATTCTTACTAGTCTTGATTCGCAACTTTACTGGTTGTTTGCATCATTAATTAGCAGTTAATTCTAATTTTCATCCTCAAATACGTCTTCAAAGTTCCAGTTTGTGTTGTGCAAAAAAATTCCCAATTTTGAATCATCGTTAGAACTAGTTTGTCGAATCACTTCCACTAGTTTAAAGTTGTTACTTCCAACTTTATTCTAGTAAATTTCCAGCCTCATTATTGTGCCAAAAGTTGAGTTTTCATCCCAAGTTTCCTGAAATTTGTGTCATTTCTTCGATTCACCAACTACAATCATTAGTTGGCTATACCACAGAACTTGATGGTAGAGCTTGAATTAGAACATTTTGAGGGCGATTCTTACCTATTCAAAGGAGGCAACCAAGATGCCATTTGAGAGCTTCGGTGAGATTATTAGAGGGAAATTTGAGTGTAAACATGAGTATTGAGTGCATACATGTGAGGGAGTGAAGTGTGGACAAACTTTTGTTACTAACTTGTTTTTGCAGATTATCAAGATTGGAGGAGCTTAGATGAAGTTTTAGATGCCATGAGGGTAGAATTTGATCAGGTTTTAGATGATATATTTAGACCTCTTCATAGATGAATTGATCGAATAGAGAAGACGGATGCCAAGAGGAAGGGTTCCCTGCAATCTACCCCTTCAAAGTCAACATATTCCAGAAGAAAGGAGGAGGTTCATTCAAAGACTTTCAATCCTAATCATGTAGTTGAAGAAGGATTTGATCGAGTATGGAAGTTTTATGTGAAGAAACTAGTTGACTGCATCCTCAAGGATCATCTAAGGATCTTACCGCACCATTGGTTAAGAACGATACTATTGTTTTGCATCCAAGCTTTCATCATGAACCAGTTGTGTCTGAAATTCCATCTAAACTAGTTACTAGTCAAGAGCTAGTTGGAGAGACATTGTGTGAGATGCAAAATGAGATTGTGAGGTATGAGGTATGAGGTATGAGGTAAGATTCGAGAAGAGCATGAAAGAAAAAGAGAGTGAACTAGAGCTAGAATTGAGTGAGAGTGAGTCATTTATTGCAAAATCAAAGAGCTCACTTGAGAATGAGAGATTTGTTGTACAAAATGAGGAAAAACAAGAGTGGTTAGGAATAATCAAAAGTGAGGAGAAAGACTTGTTTTCTACTAACCCTTTTCATGTCTGTTTGCCTAGTGTTTTTGTTGAGCTAACGCAGGTTCAAAGGGTGATGACAAGTCGCACATGTAAGTCTCAACAAGTGGTGATCGAAGTTGCCCAAGGTATAAATGATTTGAGCTCCTAGCGAAGGAAATGTGAGTTGGAACGTGCATATTGGTTCATGATCAAGTTGAGTAGAAGGCATGTTTCTTGGCTCGCGTTCATCAAGACATTCTCCGATGTGCTCTATTGTAAGCATTGCTTCAATTTGAGGACAAATCTCTTTCAAGAGGAGGGGACTGATGTGAGCACGGAGATCTCAAGTGTCAAGTTACTTACTAATTAAAGAGGCTACTCAACATTGTTTGGAAGAAAGAGATTAAGGACCGAATTTTCCAATTCAAGTTTCATTAATTTTGTTTCTAATTATAGCCAAATATAGCTTAGTCCACAGTTAATCATTATTTGGGCCAAATTGATAGTTAATAAAATGGTCCAGCTCTTAAGTTTAGAGCCGTTCCTTTAGTTAGGGTTATGGGTCGGGTTTCAAGATCCATTAGTTGTGTTAAGGAATTATGGTGTAAGACACATAAAAACATCATTTTTCTCTTGAATAATTAGATTACTAGAATACGATTTTTGTGAACATCATGCTTGAGAGAATTCCTCTCTTTGACTCTATGAGCTTTCCTTGAATATCTAGAGTCGTCTAGTGTTCAATTTCGGCATATCAATCAAGAATAACATCCTTGATTGTGGCGCTATCTGACAAATTCCAAGAGTTCGATAATTCGTTTGATTGTGGGTCAAGAAGGGTCGCAATCATGGGAATTAGAGAGGTCCGGAGTACGAAATTCCACACAATTCAAACCTGTGAATATCACCATCGGTCCGAGATTCATCGTCATGATTCTCATCATCAACGGGATTCACATCAATACTAAATTCACCCTATTATGCCAAAAAATGTAAATAAATTTAAAACACCTAAAATTTATAAACTAAATGCATTTAAGTGAACCATAATTAGTAATTAGACAAAGGAAAAACAATTATAATTGAGAAATCAAAAAACTAATAGAGACTAATTTGTAAAAATAAAAAGTATTGAGGTCAAAACATAATTTTTGAAAAGATTAGAGGTCAAAATTAAATAAAGACAAAGTTTAAGGATCAAAATGCAAAAAAAATAGGACCTAAATGAAAGAAATCTAAAATTTTTACATTATACTAAAATTACTCAAAAGTTAGGGGTCACATAGCAAAAATATTTTCTTTTTATAAGAAGATCTAAAGAAACAATTTTGGGTCACTCTTAGTATTTGGGCCATAGATACTTTGGCTCGAAATAAAATATGCAAACCATTTTATTAAAAGAACAATTAAACCCAATTAAAACTACACAAATTTAAATATAAGAAACACGTTGGGCTTCCAAGCAAAAAATAAAGAACTAGCCCATCCCCTTTTTTTTCTTCCTTCTTTCTCTTCTTTTCTTCTTTGCCTCTCTTTCCTTCTTCCTCTCTGGCCAGACCAAGCTCTGGCAGCTGGCGGCTATGGTAGACGCCGGTGTGGCGCCGTTGCTAGACTGCCGTCCGTCGCTAATCGTTGATGAGCTTTTTCGATCTTCAAAATTTACCTTTCTACTCAATTTTTCACATGGAATCTGTTTCTAAACTTAGTTTTAACCAAAAACACACAAAAAGAGGTCAAAAATCAAATTTATAGCCGAGTATTCCCTTTTTAAAACCCAGCCAATTCCTGACCGAAATTCACAAAACCTACCCCAAAACGACCCTTGTGGCTTCTACAATGCAACTATGATCTTAAATTAACAAAAAAACAACAAACAATGTGACAGATTAAAGCAGAACAACCTTTAACTTCAAAAGTTATTTCATTGCTTTTGAGGCTCAAAAAATTTCAAAAATTTAAACAACAAATATTTTCAGGCCATGAATTAGCTATAATCATCTATTTTAACAAAATATATACACAAAATTTACTTCTTTAATTCGGTTTTCTATTTTTTCAAACACTTGGAATGCACGATTTTGGCTCACTCAATTCATGAAACATGGGCAGTTTTGAACCCTCATATTTTCACCAACAATCACCATGGCAACTAGAAGGAACCCATGTAAAATCCTCCACTTAAAGCCACAAACATGAAAAAAACCAAGACACGAATGGCCAAGAAAAGCTCCAACAGCAATTTTTGAACTGAATCCGGGAATAGCAAGGGAAAAGGAGCTGGAGAACTTCATCTTGTTTAGCAGTGGAAAGCTGATATTGGTAAGAAATTGTGAGAACTACAACCACAATTTTGATGAAAAAAAATTAACTCACGAATTTATCCATCAAGTTTAAGAGTTGATTTTTCTTTGTAATACGGCATAGAATCAGAAGTATTTGAATGATTTATGCTCTAGATTTCAACAATCAACTTAATTTATGATGTGCCAGGACTTAGTGAACATAAAATGTGGACCAACCTTGTTTGGATTGCATTTTCTTGGTTTTTTTTAGAAAAATTACTGTAGCGATTTAATGTATATGAAAAAAAAAAAGTAATAGAAAAATATGATTACGAAAAACGATGCAATTTTTGGTTCGGAAAATGGCTGTCCAAACGGGACCTAAGCAAATAACAACAGGGATTCAAAATGGCCACCTTGAAGTTCTGCTAATATCCACCGAAACGTGAAGAGGGCTCTAGGTTTTTTCCTTTTAGGACCGTTACATTTCTTAGTAAAACAAAAGGAAAGGAAAAACACTTGCATGATTTAAAAAAAAAAAAACTCAAAAAACTCACATGATTATCCCTATTTTTGGATTTTGTGATAACAATCAACATATTCATTAACAAAGGCCAATTTAATGGTAATGACAGACAAAAACTTTTGACAATCATTTCTAATGTTTCCAGACCTGGATTAGGTTATAACTTTCAGCTACACTCTTAATCAAAAGATCATCTAGTAATTCTCCAATATATCTTAAGCTTCAAAAATTCTACAACATGATGCTCAAAATCAACATAACCGAGATAGTAGTCTATTAAGTTCACGTGATAAAAGACTTAAAGATCTAAACAATCATTAGCTTACGACTTACTTTAGATTGAGGAAGTTGTTTGACTATCTGCAATTTTCCTCCTAGTAGCCGGCCAATCCAAATAAACCCAGCTTATTTTCTCTTCAAGAAGTGTATATGTAAAATCTACTCTTAGTAGATTGACAAATGAAATGGAATTTATAAGTGTGATGTTATTTTTTCCTCTCTTATCTCTTTCTAATTTCCCGCCCATTAAGTGTTTTACTTTTACTCTCATTTTTTTTCTCTAGAGAAGAAATGGAAGAGAAACTTGAATTTGTTCTCTTACTTCTAAGACAGATGATGTGAAAGTATTGAATGATGTTAACCATGGTTAAACGGAGCTGCAAGTTTGTGAGTTTTTAATCTCGTATATAGATGGGATAATATCATAAACCTCCCTTGAGATTTCTCCTAATATCATTTGACACCTCTGAAGTTTTTGAAATATCACTTACCTCCCCTAATAATTGTAAAAAGATTATATTAACTCTCACTTAACACATAATTCACATATCAAATAAATGAAACTCAAAAATTATAAATAATAAACGAAAGTCATTTTCTTCTCTTTCCCTTTTTCTCATCATTTTCTCGTACTCATTTTTTTGGATGATTATGCCATATTTTATTTGTAAATTATAATAAATTAAATTTTGTTTATCTATTATTTTTTGTGATTGTGATAAAGTGAGGTATGATTTATTTACTTATTTTGAGTTGGTTTTTATAATAATTGGTTCAATTTAATAGTTTGGATAAGGGTTGAGAAGATGTTGAAAAAAAAAATATAAAGTTCATAAGAAATCGGTTTTGAGCATATAGAGTCAAATCGGTGCAAGTGTATTTCTTTTCAAATTTTTTTTATTTTTTAAATGTATATTTTTATAAGGTATAGCATTATGATGTGGTAGTATTACAATATATTATTTTTTTAGATGATGATTTTCTTGAAATGAACAAAATGGTTTAGAAATATTTCATTTAGCAAGTGAAAGAGTGGTTTAGGAATTTTAAAAATTTTGTTACACAAATAATAAAAATAAGAAAAGTAAGTGATATTTTTAAAACTTTAAAGGTGCCAGGTGATATTAAGAGAAACCTCCCATGAGGTTTCTGATATTATCCCTATTTATATTAATGACATAACAAATTCTGAAACTCTTAGTCTACAAGTAGGGCCATAGACCGGGTTGACCGAAGTTGTTGCCTGTATATGCACACGTATGTGCATGCATACCGAGCACTCTCTGCACTTAACTGTCACACTTATCTCAACACCTCAACACACTAGCACTCTTAACTGCACAAACAAACCGATGGCTTAACTCCAAACTTGGCACTCTCTCGCAACGCGTGAGGCAAAAATAAACTAGTCGTAGTATAAAAGAGTGAATAGTGTTATGAATGGTCACATTAGCATTGTAATTCAATTATTTGTACGAGAAAAATGCATTACCAGCTATTACCATCAGATGCATTTCCATTACCTTGGTTCTTGGACTGCAATTCTGCTCGTCCTTGGTCCCTTATTGGCACCTTGAGTGTGTGGGTGGTTTTGTAACTTTGGACCCATAGGTGCCGTGTCGTTATTGTGTGTTGCTTCACAAATTTGTGGCTGACATTTGCTATTGGGTTGTGTTTTGACAATGGTGCCCCTGTATACCGATTTTACCCATGGTTTAGTAACTTCATCTATTTGAGAATCATTGGCTTTTTTTTGTCTTTTAGGATAGTTTAATTAGGATGAGAATAAAAATTTGCATTTGAAAAATTTAACGGTGCAAGCAATAGTGGGTTCTGACTTTTTACCCTTTGCATTGCATCTGATGATATGGAGAAGTCCCGGTTGGTTGTATGAATTTGAGTGGCTAATTTTGCAGCTGATGGTCTCTGCAATTGTCATTCAGTGGTTTAGTATTGCGTGGCTAATTTTGGTCCTTCAGATGATGTATTTAGCTGCATTAAAGGCTTTCAAATGATCTATTTAGTTGCATTAGAGGTCGACAATGCAGGTTTAAAAGAGAGCTGGCTTTAGAATTTTGGCTTTGTGTTCGTCATAGTGCAGACAGAAAAGTTTATTTTTGTTTTCATTCTGCTGTTTGAAGTTCAGTTGTCTTTTGTGAGTATTGTATAAACTTGTTTCTCTCATTGATGAATCCTCTGTTGTTCTTATTTTTTCTAAGTACTCTGGTTAGGATTCTTCATTTTGTTGTGATCATTTTTATATCACATATAGCTACAATTTGTATTTGGTGTTTGGTTGCCTAACTATGATTTTAATATTTGGTTCTGTAAATGTTTATAAGAATATAATGCCTATGCTAAATAGGGGTGATATCGAGTCGAGTTGAGTCGTGCTCGAGTATCACTATACTCGAACTCAAACTCAATACCTAGCAATACTACTCAAACTCAATACCCAATAGCACTACTTGAACTCGAGCGAGTTGTTTGAACAAAGCTCAAACTTGACTCAACGTAATATTAATAAGGTTGGAACTCGACTCGATAGAGCTCGAGAAGTTGGCAAGCTCGAGTAATCGAGCTCGACAAACGATTAGGGTAGTAAATATTGCAAATAATCAACCTAAAAAATAATTTTATTATTTATAATATATTAATTAAATATTACACCTAGTACTCGATAGAGCTCGACGAGCTCTCGAGAATATGATATACATACTCGAGCTTGACTTGAAACCTCAATTGAGTAGCTTGAGGTCAACTCGAACTTGGCATTGAGTGAGATCAAATTAAGCAGTTGACCGAGTTACTCGCAAGTTCGAGTCAAGCTGCTCGATTGAATTGTACCCCTAATGCTATGTATCTTTTTATTATTTGGTTCTTTGAATATTTATAAAAGAGTGAAAAATCTAAGCATGAAACAATTCCTTAAGTGACTGGTAGCCAGGTCGAATAACAGATGCATTTGGAACCACTGGCCCTGTTACTTACACTTCACATGAATCCACTCCACCAACAGCAGAGCAGACCAAAGAGCCAATGAACAAATCCCCAGTCACCAAGAACACTAAGAGAAAGCCATCTGCAAACAAGAATATAAAAAGCATAGCTTATTCTTCTGTATCTCATATAGGTTTCTTAATGATAGGGATTGGTTCTATAACTGATACTAGACTCAATGGAGCTCTTTTACAGACAATCTCTCATATGGATTTATTGGTGCTGCAGTTTTTTTCCTTGGCAGATACGATTTATGATAGAATACGTCTTGTTTACCTTGACGAAATGGGCGGAATAGCTATCCTAATGCCAAAAATATTCACAATATTTAGCACCTTTTCCATGGGATCCCTTGCATTATCAGGTATGAGTGGTTAAGTTGCCGAATTGATAGTATTTTGTGGAATAATTACCAGCCAAAAATGTCTTTTAATGCCAAAAATACTATTTACAAAATGCAAGCCAAGAATCCAAAGGTCAAGTAAGCACACAATAAACCAACTTCATCAATATAAATAGAATCTTTTGTGTCACGAATCTATGTAGCACTGACTTTTGACAAGACTACCAACATCAGAGCTGTAATACAAACCTTACAAATGCACATATAGATCACTACTCATGTCCAACTAAGGACATACTAGCTGCAACTTTAGACGAAGTAGATATGCTGGCAATGTAAATACTATTTTTGTTATTGCTAGCAGGTAAGACTATATGATAGCAATGTAAATACTACCTTTGTTAATGCCAACAACTTATAAATACAGTACTATTTCTATTAAAACTAATACCATAAATCAATGTCCAAACTACATATTGAATAGTATAAATACAATTTATGAATCATTTTCAACATAAATATCCTACTAATACAATTAATTACTATAATAAAAAAAATCTCAAAATGGTCATTGCACCAGCACCATCCGGGCAAGGTGCGAGGCACATATCAACTAGTTTAAATAAGATAATGGAAGTAATACATAGAAACCATCATTAATAAAAAGTGGCCCAACCACATCCATTGATAAAATGGTATTTTACTCCAAAAGAAATATAAAAGATTAAAAATCGCTCTAGGTGAGTCGTTATATTGTGAGAATATTACTTGAGCTTCATTATCAATTCTATGAAATACATTATTACTTTTCAAGAAATAACTACAAAAAAACAAGATGAGAACACCAATAAGTACTAAAAACTGTAGTACGTACTTGAATTTGGACAGGATTTGTCATATTAGTTTTAGGATTGAGAAATGAAAATAAAATTCAAAATGGTGAATGGCACCACATGGAAAGAGATAATACTTTGGTTAATAGTTTTTCTTTGACATGTTGAGTTATAAGCTACTAGGCATATTAGAACGAAGGTCATTCTTATATTTATTGTTGTTGGAAACAAAAATTCATTTGAACGGTTTAGAACTCATTTAATTAATAAATACAAGTTCCAATACACAAGTTTGTCAATAATTCATGTTATGGTCAAGAAACCAGAAGGTACGTGTAGAATGGCATCTTAAGCCAAAGAGTAAAAGCAAGTAAATTCACATAACCAACAATTAGAATTACACCTAATGAAGTTTGTAGAAGGGATAAGCTAGTGTAGCAGCTCCATTGGCTTTTTTTTTTTTTTTTGGTCGATACGATAGAATCCTATAACCTAAGCTAACCTATTCTAGGGGGAGGGGAGGAAACTCGACGTGAGTAGAAACTCCATCGAAATTGGTCAATGAATACCGTTACATATTGTGACAATTTTTGTGGGAGGTAAGGTTCGAATTCTTGATCTCCCGCACCACCAAACCTAAGAAGGCTTGGGATGACCACTGGGCCAGTGGCAGCAGCTCCATTGGCTACCGTGTGGCATTCTCGATAAAAAGGCATTCTAGCTTCTTTTGTGTACAAACCCTAGGCATCTTTTGTTGGTCATAAAAGCGACAGCCTTCAGATCTTCTATTGCTTCTGTTCTTTTATGTGTTTGTTGGGATTTTTGGGCTACGTTATGTTGCCGTGCTGCTCATCCAAACCTAATCCATTAGCTTAATTATACATAAGAGCCGCTAATAAGAAGTGAACTAACTTCACCTCTTGGAAGTAACTTAGCTAAACTTATATGCTTGGGTGTGAGTGTGCACGAATACGTACATACATACATATTGCATGTCCTGTTGTATTACAACTCCCAAATTTTTTCTTGGACTAACAACACTTTGCCCCCCTTAAATCTATGGGATGGTAATACTTTACCGTTCTATACTTCAAAAATATACATTTTGTTCCCTCTCCCCTCTCCCCAAATGAATTATGTTTTGTACTTCTAATTTAGACCAACCCATGTGCATATTTTTCTTCCCAAATTATCCCCACGCTTCCTAATTTCTCAATTGTTAACTTTTATATTGTTGTATTTTCTTGTTATGTATTCACCATAATATTCCGTTGTTGCATGCTATGATATTAAATTATAGTATAAATTAAATACGAAAACTCTCCCAACTATCGCCTTATTTGCACCTTTTTCACTACCCAGTGGGTGCTCCCATTGTGACTATTATCATTTTTTATTTGACGTAATTTTTAAAAATATGTATAACACTAATAACAGTCACAATTATCAGTCTTTTGAATATTTAGTCCAAAATAACAATAGCAATTATCATTCATTTTTTCACATTTGATACTATGCAAAATCTAAATCAACATACATGGACTTTTTTACAAACAATATGCAACATGCGACAAATAAAAAGTCCAGCAAATTGACATAAAAAAAAATCATACTTTTACTACAAACATAAAAAATTACCATGAAAGGGTACATTATTTTATCACAACAAAATACCATTTTATTAATTTTAAATTACGATACACACACACATATACATACATACATACATATTAGTATTATAATACATTATATATCATGTGGGAGCAAGGGGCAGGTGGAGTCCTATTTAAACCGATGCTAGATTATACATAAGTCTACATAGTAAGTTAATTAAATTGCTCTCCATCATCACATTATGTAGTAGCAGAATAATTTGATGAATATATAATAAGAAAATGCAACAAACTAAAAGTTGACTATCGAGAAAATAGGAAGACTGGGGTAAATTTGAGAAGAAAAATGTGCACATGGGTTTGTCAAAATGAAAAGACAAACATAATTCACTTGGGAAACGGGGATAGGGGGCAAAATGTATATTTTTGAAATTCAGGGTGGTAAAGTGCTACCACTCCATGGTTTTTTTTTTTTTGGGGGGGGGGGGGGGGGGGGGGGGGGGGGGGAAGTGTTGTTAACCCTTTTTCTTTATACTCTTCCCATAATGATAAATTATGATTGGTGTGATCTACCTGCATTCTATTGCAATGGCACAAAAAAAAAAAAGAAGAAGGGTACCTTTTGTAGTATCGCTAACCAACAATTAATTTCCCATGAAAATTCTAAAAATGAAAAAAAAAGAAAGCTATAGCTTCTAAATAAGATTCTCAGTTTCATAAGGCATTTGGAGTTGAGTGACAAGTAAATCTACCAACATCTTCCGTAATCACCTTTCTTATCAATCCTTAGATGAATATATTTTATTCAAACGCTTAATTTCCATACACAAAGCACTGAAATTCCCCCCCCCCCCTACCACCAAACCAAAAAAAAAATAAAAAATCAGGCCTCAACTAATTGAATGTGTGGATTGATCTCGGTGCATTTTCCCTTCCACAACAGTTATTTTCAGGTTCAAAATTCTAATTGCATGTCCAAATGGGTTTTGGTGCATTTCTTCTTGATTTTCCCATGCAACAGTTATTTTTCCATATAGAATATCGAGAATGAAATCAACACATCTAGATCGGCCAAAGCTGTGCAAAATTATACTCGTCTTTTCACAATGTCAATTAGTGTGTAATTATAAACCACGAGCCTTTGAGTTGATGACCATCACCAAAGCAATAAAACTTAAGGTTGAGAGACAACGGTTCAAAACTTGCCTCTTACCAATTTGGTCATCAAAGCATTAAAACTTAAGGTAGAGAGACAACGGTTCAAAACTTGCCTTTCACCAATTGCCACATTAAAAGGCATTAAAACTTATGGTTGAGAGGCAACGGTTCAAAACTTGTCTCTCACCAATTGCCACATTAAAAGTGATTTTGCTGAAAAAGTCCGATCATGGTTCAATCCCCTTCGAATTATCCCTAGACCTCCTTAGGTCCGTCCCCTCGTCCTAATATGGGATAGATTAAATTATACAACAGTTATCGTCTCAGAAAAAAAAAATTAGTGTGCAATTATAATTTGTAATATTGTATGATCACGCAACTTTTGCAATAAAACAATTTTCACCTATTATTCCATAAACTTTTTTCTCTTCATTATTACCATTTATTGGCTTGGTCATGAAAATGGCTTTCCAGAGCCAAAATCGAACTAGGATCGACTTTACTATTCTATTGGTCTTACAAGCTCAATTTTACCACTGTTATCCGATCTGCCACTGCTCATCAGCTCTTTCAGTTGTTCATTACTGACAGAAGATAGATGACTTCAGGCAAAAAAGCTGCTAAAGTCTAAAAGCTGATTCCTCATTTTACTGCAGATGTTTATCTTTACATTGGATGACTGTCCTACAGGAAAGAAATGTAGTTAGCCCCAAGAATCAAATATTACAAAAAGAATGCCATTTCAGGCGATGGGATAAAGGGAAAAATGCTTTCTCCAAATAATTCAAACAATAACAGGAGAAGACGTCCAGAATCTAAGTCATCTTTCCAAGCCTGATTAAGCAAAGCTGGTGTCCTCAAAATACGCTTTTCTAACTGATCTCTTTTTTGTCTTCTCTCTGAGTGACTCTCCCTAATATCTTTAGGAGATGATCGGCCTGCACTGGAATCGCCTAAAGCAGCGGGATCCTTGTCAGTTTCCATATCAGAAGAGTTGTTCGATAATGGGACCAAGGCACCATCATTTCCAATTTTCTCAGCAGGTGGCTGCTCCTCTAATAGATCTGCAGGTGTCCTACGTTTATCTTCTTAATTTAAGAAAGATAAAAGTCATGATAAGAACAGAATTAAGCGCTATTGTAAGAAAATGTAGATAAAATTGTAGGTAGTGAAGTACAAGTGCTCTAAATCACAGTTATCAGTCAAGCAGAGCCATAAAATGAATCAAGATACAAAGTAAAACATTATTTATTACGGCAATTCATGATTAAAATGATACTCTCACTGTGCAGGTTATTGATGACTTGTAGCAAATTTCAATGAGAATGCTGGCTACTAAGGAAATAAAAAGGACACGTTAAAATCTAAAGTGAAAAACTTTTGGCCTCTCCCTTGAGCAGAATACAATTTGGCTTCAAGATGTAAGGTTAGTCAAACAAATGGCTGCGCACCTTATACAAGTAAGATTTATGGAGGTCTTCAAACAACAGGAACACTAAACTTGCAAAGCACACGACTCAAACATACAAAGAGACTTACTGGCTGAACATGAATGTATGATCCTGAAATTCGTTTTCCACACAGTGCTTGCAGGAGGTGATGGCATGGATGGAAACATCTTCAGCCTATCATATATGCTTTGACCTGCAGCAGACTGGAGAAAGCAACTATGTAAACTAGCTTTCTCAAGGGTGCTAGAGAAAGCAACACAACTATTCTATTGATACAAACCAGCAACGCCCCATAAACACGCCATGCTTCATGTCTTTTCATTTCATTTTTCTGCTTTTCAAGAAGCATCTCTGGCTCAAGAAGTCTCAGATAGGTCTCCAGGTTTGGCACGACAAGAAGGCGGACCTATCAAAAGTTGAGAAGTATGACCAATTGTGGACTGACCGAAATTATAAAACTTAACATAGAAACCACAAATAACTTATATGGAAGTATTCATCTGGTCATCCTACATTTTCTTGGGAAAAATGCAGAATAGCAGTCCCTCATTGTCTCCTCATGTAACCAAGCTAATCATTTCTACATTACGAGGATGCAGTAACGAACTTCATGAATTGTCCTCTGTGTGGTTGGAATATAATATCTTTCTTCTTATATATGTATTTCAATGTAAAACCAGGATTCAACCCAGTATAAAGGAGATGTTGGTATTATAAGAAAAACAAAATAAGCTTCAAAAACATATATATATATATATATCAAAAGCAGAAAAAAATTTATACATGTATGAAGAATCTGCATATACAAGATAGATATATGGTAGTGAAAACAAATCTCCTAGATTTACCATACCTAATTCGAGCCACTATACTCAATTTAGATCTACAAACAGAATGCCATCTATCTTTTAATTTTGTCTTAATCATCCCTCTGAAAACTGTGTTTCCAGAAGGTACAAAACTGTACTAGTTAACACCATAGACAGTTGAAATCACACAATGAAAAACCATTGGAAGGCTAAAATGAGTTTTACTTGAACTTATACATAGTAAATTGAAACTTACAGACATTCAATTTAAAGAAAGTAAATCTAGTTCCAGTTATCCATATTTATGTGAATACAATAAATTGCTGAGACTACATCATGACAGGAGAAAAAGGAAAGAACACCCAAGTAAAACATATTGAAGAAGATTGTATTCAGTTCTATTGCATTGAGTTTAGTCTGCCCCATCCAAAATTTGATCTGATATCTTGATGGGTCTACTGATAGCAGCAACTTCTCAATAGTTAACTGTTCACCTAACATGAATCGTGAATTATGTGAACATGTGAAAACTAAGAACTCTGTCTGAAATTAAATTGTCAACCGTGCCATTGCCAAGGTTTTCGTTGAAATTTTCCTTGCAAAGATGAGAAAGCCAGAAGTTGGACAAGCAAATGTCCCATTCAGGATATGATGGCTTTCTTGTCATCTTTTGTTTTTCATGCATATTACAGGATAAAAAGATTGGCATTAAAGTCATTTTAGTTCAAAAGAAGTTCTTAGTGCACCAAGGTAAAACTAAATAGTAGACCTTTATAAGCAATAGAATTTCTCTAAGTTTAGTTTAGCATTAAAGCCAAAAGTTTTGGCTGGGGTTTAAAGAAAAGAGACTTCTTCCATTAAAGGCTTTGTATCTATCCTTCTCCATAATACTTCAATGTCATAAATTAGCCAATTTCTCCGATGTATCATGAAAGTTCATAGCACAGAGGAATGAAATTACTGAAAAAGAAGTAAAGATGGGGCTAGTAGCAAGATGGGTATAAGAAGAGAACTACGAAAGGAATGTGTTTGTGCATGAAAATGAGAAAAAGGAATACCACATTGGGTCCAAGTGCAGCTAATCCTTGAATAGCACCATAATGTTGAGTTATTGCTCGTTTAGGATCCAAAAATGCATGGAGCAAAGTCTTGGTTAATCGTGTCTGAAGATTGTTGTAGACATGGGAAAACCTGAAAACATATGAATTTAAAGATTAAAACATCAACCACACAACGTTTCAAGAGTGGGCTATTTCCAATTCACATATGGAGGTTTGCTTCAGTTTGTAGAAGGCAAAGGTGACCTATACTAATAGCATTGACATAAAATCAGTTACATTTGTCAACCAAAACTTGTATAACTATTGTCAAGGACATCTTGTCAATCTCAAATTTCTTCAAAAAGCTTCAGTCAATCCATTCCATATTACCTTTTGGTCATTTATGAATTCTGTATTTTCCAATGAACACATGGTCAATAATGATGCTTGTTAGGTTTAAGTCTCCATGCAGGTTCCATTAGCCTGGTTAAACTGGAAATATCACTTATAAGCACTGCTCAAAGAGCACAAGGTTCAAATGTCATCCAAACACAACTGGATAAACATCTAATGTTTATTATCTAGAAGTTTTGAAAAGCATATGAATTCCAAAGCATTAGAAAGTAGCTAATATTTGAAAGCAATTCATCCTTCTTTTCAGCTACCAAGACATAGACCTAGCAATCTTGAGGTGATGAATCTTCTAAACCATAGAAAGTAAGATTCCAATGCAAGGAGTAAGCATATTAGATGTCACCTCATCACTCATCAAATGAAAAATAGGAATTCAATATGGGTATTCCTTGCCAAACTCTAACCATGATCCTTTCATGTTGTCACTAGCTAATTAAATTAAAAAGTACATTCCAGAGAAATCCTCTAGAAAATCCCTACGATATTAATGTTATAAGGAATGCTAACTCAATCGAATTATTAGGGTGCAGAATTCAAAGAAGTGTTTCCCACCGTTTGCATATGGAGGCTACTACAGTCGCAGTAAAATCTCTAAGTTCCCAGTGGTTATCTGCAAGTCGATTCCCCAGCCTCTTGGCAACAAGACAGGTGACAACTGATGGCATCAATTGGTGTAGCTAATAAAAGAAGCAAAAGTCTCAGTAAATAGATAGACAGATATCAAAGGGCATAACAAATATCTACATTATGTTGAGTTGTAGAAATGAATAATAATCTAGCATTAAGTTACTCAAGTTTCCAAAGTATTTCAGTAGTCCAAGAATCACAACAATACCTCTGTGTGTTTTTTGAAAAACCTTACTGAAGATTTTGTGTTTCAAAGACATATTTGGTTGCAGTGTTATTAGGTTTTTTCAGGTTGTTTTTAAGAACTCTCACCTCCCCTTAACAGCCGCTACCTTCCCCACTATTTCCACCCTCTTCCCCCCTCCCCCCCCCCCCCCCCCAAAAAAAAAAAAACAGCCCCACTTTTGTCCCCTACCTGCCACCCCCAGTCCCCCACCCAGAGCACCTCCTCCAATGAAGGAGGGGCACCCCCGCCGGGGGGGGGGGGGCGCGAAGAGGGGGAAAGGGGCTGCCCAGATGTGGGGACGGTGGTGGAAGGAGAGGGGTGAGGGCAGGATGGTAGTGGCAGAAGTTGAAGGGGTGATAGTGTGGTAGAATTTTTTTTTGGGTATTTTTGGATTTTTTCTGTGCCTTTTGGGATGTAGCTGTAAATCTTGTGGGTAAAAACATGCTTTTCAAAACATTAGATCCAAGCAGACTCACTGGTTTCCAGTAGATAAGATCTCACTTATGTGCACTATTCCTATGTCCTTTGGTTCCTCTGGCTTTTTGTACCACCTAAATATCAGAGTTTTGTTTAAATCCCTTTCACCCAAGAAATAGTTTTATCCATCATCTGTCAAATTCAAAGTCAAGTTTTGAATCAATCCAAAGGCATCACTCTTTCCAGAAGAGAACATCATAATAAACAAAACTAGCAAATGAATCAAGTACACTTACGATGAGAAAATTAAATGTTCCCATGATTTTATCATAAGCAATCAATTTGAACACAAGCGTTAAGAAACTATATCTGCAAAAACTCACATAAGGTTCTATATGTATATGAGGATTTTGAAGTAGGCTCCAAACAAGACGCATCAAAGCAAAGAGTAGAGGGAAGTTGCTCAAACCATGAGAAACCTGACAACATAGTAGAATCAGAAAAAATAAAATAAAATAAAATAAAAAGAGATGTAATAGACTTTTCTCAAAGTAGCTCCACTGAAAGAGCATGTCAAGAATACCTCATCTGCAATGAAGCATGTGAAATAAGGAACCAAAGGATGAAGCCCAGAGTCTGTTGCCAAACTTGCTAAAGCTTCCTTGAAAAGGACCGAGTCAGACCTACTAACCACAAGCTCAGTGATTTTATCAAAATATAACTGCATTAATTCAGAAGCAAGGTCAATTACAGAACTTCAAAGTGAGAAAATATCAAAATTGCTTCATAGAAAACTTTGATCTACCTGGAGCTCCCTAGACAGGACATGTTTAACGGGTAACCTTATGTCAACAGGAAGTCCATCTTCTTTTTGCTCTGGCAGTTTTGTTTCAGAAGGAGCTCTAATAACTGCAAATGAAAAACATATAAATATCTGCAAGCACTATCACCGTGGTTGTACAAACTAGAACTTGAAGACTAGAATTACTTGTATGCTCCAAATTATCAGTGGAAGAGTCACACAAGGTGCCTTTTTCCTTGATCTCCCCTAGATTGCCAATTAATTGAAAATCATTTTTGAAGCTTAGGCATATACTTCCAATGATACGCTAAACCGTGGGTCAAACTGATGCTTATTATTGTGAAACACTTGAATAGAGACAAACATTAGATGCTTTCAGATGTAAAGTGCCATATGCACAGAATCAAGTACAACTGCATCAGAAAAAGCAGTTTGACCAGAGAAAATGTTAAGATCAGGATACTCCAATTTGTGCCTTGAGTTTTCTGGTTTTTAGACTCTTCCTCTGATCATTCATTATGTTAGGTCAGCCAAAAGTTGCCTCCACTTCTTGCACCCCATGGGAATTGAATTCCTTGTTAAGGGTACCGGCTGAAAGCACAATGCTTTGATACAATGGCTGCAGCATATCTTCCTCTGCCTTAGCTAAGTCACAAATATCTGGTCAGACATTTATGTTTCCTAAAGGAGGTTTTAACCAGAGATGCAGTTCTAGCTAAAGAGAAACATACGGCTTATGTAGTCCTTATTAGCATCAACCTTTACATGGACTATACAGTTTCTCTGACCCATAATAATGTAAAAAGTGTAAATATAGAAAAAGAAAAAACTATTGCAATATAAGCCAGACCTTCTACTGGAGCATTTTCTGAAATAGCAGGTTTTAACCAGAGATGCAGTTCTAGCTAAAGAGAAACATATGGCTTATGTAGTCCTTATTAGCATCAACCTTTACATGGACTAAACAGTTTCTCTAACCCATAATAATGTAAAAGTGTAAATATAGAAAAAGAAAAAACTATTGCAATATAAGGCAGAGACCTTCTACTGGAGCATTTTCTGGAATAGCAGGTTGTACACCTTCAATAGCGAGCCAGTGACAAACTACAGAACAATCCAAGGGTGCTTTTGGTAAAGGAGCTTCAATTACCTAGATGCAAGTAATATACAGTTTAAAAGAGTATAAGCGGGCTAGGAAACATGTAAAAGGGATTTCAATAATTTACATCAGGAGACTGCTTACATCTTTAAAATCCACATCTTTGTCATCAACATAAAACAAGTCCCTGTGTCCAAGTGCTCTTCTGAACCGCAAAGGATCCCCAGACCCAGAGGCAAAGCCATAAATTGGCTGTGGAAAGAGTAATAAACAAAACCAAACTAAAATCAATGATGCTTGAAAACTGGCCAGAATACATTGCACGAAGTTCTCTACCCAACTTCCAGCTGAGTAAAACATTGAAACTTATTATTTAGTAGAGCAGCAAAAATCATGTGAACTCTAGATTCAATGAAATCCATGGAAATCTAGATCGGCACTTATTATCTAGAGATACAATTTCAGAGGACCATAAGACTTACAAGAATTGTATCAATAACTTGAAACTGAGAATCCAAAAGTTGAAAGCTTAAGCACTCTTTTGTTATCAACAAAGACCAAATGAACCATTTATATCACGCGCATTAAATATCTCCAAATTTGAAGATTCTCAACTTCACTACATGGACTAATAGAATTAATAAAACATTTTAGTAAATCAATATGATTGATTGAATTGAGTTGGAGGGGCCCATGATGGAAGACAAAGAACTTGTAGGCTTCAACAGATACAGTTGGGCAATATGCTGAATCACAACTCTGTAATGGTGTCAGCATAGTGCTAATGCTACACAGTCAGGACACATGCATTCAAACAGATAAGGAATGCATTACATGGTCACATAGCTGAAATGAAAACAATATTTTGTGCATTGACAAGTCTTTCAATAAAGGGTCACTTTCATAGTAAGTGATTAATCATTTAGAAGTTAGTAACTAGATCTATGCGAAACGGATGGTACAGAACCAAGTCAGTGTAGATGAAGTTTAACAAGATTTATTTCAAGTGTTCAATGGACATCAAAATATGACTTATTTGATGAAATGACATTTAGATAAGTTTACCACTCATGAGTAAACATGATAGCACACTTCCCTAAAAGACTATACGCAGCAATGATATCATCCACAAGCTAGAGTAAAGACTTGCTGTAAAAGCAGAAGATATAGATGTTGTCCACTAATCAATATCTGGCCCAGTATGCCTAATTGTGTATCAAGCTAATGCATGCATCTGGGGATGGAAGACCCAAATCATTTACAATATTTATCTCGGTCCTGGACAAGTACTAAGGCCAATTCCTTTAACTTCCCATTCATTAAAAAAAATTTAGAATTAAAGCCAAGCTAGGAAATGAATAAATGTTATCAAGTCCTACTAAGGTAAAGTGGATTTCACGATGAAGACAATTTTGATAGCTGAGTAGAAGGTCCTGACGTCAAAATAGTGGTACAGCTGATATTTTAAAGAATAGCAGGACGTTAGGACCATAAAAGCAGCAGCATCCGATTTTCATCTTCCATTGAGGTTTAGCTGGCTGCAAGATCCAAATCAAAATTGAGAGGTTTACTAATTATAATCTCAAACCATATTGTTCTGTTCATGTTATTGATAATTGCTATGCATGTTTTCTTATAAAGATAAAAGAAAATCATGATAGAACTAACTGACTCTTTTTCGTTGTCCACACACAAACAATCTACAATAGTGTTGTTCTGTATTAATTCCTAGCACTGCAGAATCTCCATAACCAATTAACTATTTTACTCAACTCATAATGGAGGCATCGTCTAGTCAATAGTTGATCGTCTGCTATCAACGGGAGGTCATAATTTGCCAGATTGCTATAGTTCATGGAACGTTTTGAATCTGGATCTGGATTGCCACTTGAAGCTAGAGTTAGGTTTTTTCAGACTATGCAGATGCTATGCATTCAAAAACCATAAATCACGATCATATTATAAAAGAGATCATAGCTGTATGCCCAGAGCTAAGAGCTAGATGAATAACCGCTGAACTAACTGCTGTCCACAAAACCTTAAACTAAGTTGAAAACAAAAACCTACTACCAAGGGGGTTATTAAGCAGTCAAACATCCCTATGAAATCCAATGTGGGGAATGAGATATTATATTCACTTCTTAAGACCTTGCACTCTCTCAACTGCCAATTGAACGTCCAGAGTGGACTAGGTTGTGTAAGTATTGTAGAGGTACTTATATGGGCTCTAGAATAGGCTCCTATCCTAAACCCTCAAGCAACATAGCTTGCCAACACCACTCGCCCAGTCACTGCCAACACCAGATTCACTTTAAATGTCAAGTGTAACCAGAGGACAGGATTGGTCCAATAACTTTTGAAGCTAGACTAAAGCCCAAAAATCTTAAACCATGTTACCAGTACGTGAGCAGCCTAGATTAAGAAAACAAACACCCTTAGGTATTTGGCATGAAACACAGAACTTTACACTCACTTTACCATGATCAAGTATTAGAGACCGCCTTTAAGTGTAGTAGTTATCACTATATGTAATTCTGACAGCTAACACTCAGGGTAATCATTCCAAAAATGTTGAATAAATTACATTGGTTACTTTTTATGGAAGACACACATTAACATGAGGTTTGCCACTTTAATGTCCATATTTAGCAATCTAAAATTGCTAATGAGACATATTCCTTTGTCCAATAATAATTGTCAATTCACTATTTTGTTGATATCCCTGGTAACTTTTGGAGCACATCATTGTGCAACTCTCCGTGTGAAGATCTTCTATGGCATGAATATCGTACAGCAAATATAACCAGCGTAGTAGAACCCTCTTTTCATTTTAATTTCTCAATGACCCCAAAGATCTCATCAACCTTGCATCACTTTTATGAGTGTGCTTTTCATGTATAGTCTACCAAACTTGAGCCTGTGGTAATTACTCGATCGCCCACTATTTCCGTCTTGCAAAAGTGCATCATATGTCTCAGCAAATTAAATGAGTATGACAACTACCAATAAAAATCAGATGGATGTGAGATACAAAGAACTAGCACATATCATGTCCATGCAAAGCTGAATTTTTTGCTAAAACTCTTCAATTATTAAAACCAGATGCTCTAATTCATCAATAATGAATCATAGAAATAACTAACTAACATAAACTCGAGAAATAAGTGGCCAAATATCAAAGCATGATCTATTTAAAGGACTTGTCTAACCTACATACATATGCATCTTAGAGACATCAAGAACCAACCTGATACACTCTAAATCTAACAACGAATATTCTTCACTTGCCTGGTACTTTAACAGAATTCGGTTCTCACAGTTCCTTTACATTGTGATCTTCTTTTGAAGATTCATAACTCATGCATACCAACAACCACATCAACAGACCTATTCTTTTTATAATTGTCTATATACTTCTCTCAATCTCACTGGCACAAGCCAATAGATACACAACCGATGAGAGAGACATACAAACACAATCCAGTGTGCACATTGATCCTTCTTAATTTTTATTGTTTCCCAGGTTACTCCTACAAACAACAAATCAATTACCAAATTAGACAACATGAATATCTTCAATTAAATGCCGAGAAGGCCTTGGTCTAGTGGCTAAGGATGAGGCCTCAGAACCTATAGGTTCTGGGTTCAAATCCCCCTTCCCCCTCCCCACTTCTTAAATCCCATCCCTTCCCTGCTGGAAAAAAATTAGAAAAATCTTCAATTAAATAAAGACAAAGGATGACAGGATAGAAAGAAAACCAATTGTCTATAAAGGCTGGAAGTAAATCTAGAACCCCAAATATATACTGCAGTACTCCTCAAACACAAAAGAGCTACTAAGAAGGCAAGTACAAAATTAATACTCAGTAGTAAACTTCTCTATAATACTTTTGATCAAATATAACGACAAAATATACTGGAATAAGTAATCATTCACTCTAGCAGTAGAACCATGCAAATCAAGTTAGATCAGCTTCCGAGTGAGATACTAAAATCTTATGAATAATTGGCAAGAATTGAACAAGTCATAAACCACGATGTTGATGAATATATGACAAGGTAAAATTATTATTCCACTATCATAGATGTACTGAGGATGGAAACTACCTCAACATTCCGTAATCTGAGTGCACTATCAACATCTTCCGTTGTCAACAAATTTCTCTTGGAATGGCGCATGCATTTGATGGCTTCCTTCAATTACATGACAAGAAGCACATTTAGATTTCACTGAAACACGTTCTTCAACTTCGAAAGGCCTCACATGAATAAGTAAAGTCAGGGCCATACTTCAGTTCACAACCCAAAAAACACAGAATGAAACTAATCTAGGGTTTACTTCGCCTATCATTTGCTCATAAACAAAAAAAGTCATCACTAGCTTTACTGGACATTTCTCACCACCAACTCATGCCTGTCACCATTTTGCAACTTGTTGCATTTCACCAGTATGACCACTAAAATGTTTTAAAGAATAGGCTATACAAACCTCTTTCATACCTATTAGAAAACTACCAGACAAAATCATTTTGTAGGTTCATGCATGCACAAACTCCAATGAGCAGCACGACAACCGGTCACCCATCAAGAAAAGGGAGGGAAGAAAACACAAAGCTTTTACATTATCAAGGAGTTTGATCTATTACGAGACACATATCAAGTGGATGTCTACAAATGGAGATGTGCCTCAGAATATGCACATCAAATGGCAAAAGTATCATAAAAGATTATATTAAACTCTACAGTAGTGATTTATATGATGGGGTCCAATTCACCATGCTTAATGAGTAAGGTGAACCAGAAAGAGATAGAAGGGTAATAGGACATTTGCTTCATGCCATTTTTCCCTAGAGCCCGTGAATCGACTCTTTAATACATTCACAGTTTTCAACTAGCAGCAAAGGAACAGGGTAGTGGTTATTATCTGTCATGTTGGTATAGCCATGTCAACCTTATACATGGGAGAAAAGGAAATGGAAGAAATGACAAAAAATGAGAAAGGATCAGCAGCACAGGCCAGCACATTTCCTTAAGCACCAAAACTTGGTTTTCCCTCCATTTGCAGTATTGACAGCTTTGTTTTCTACCATCAACAAGCTTTACTTTCCTTGCTTTGTCATCCCCATAAATTCAGTAACATGGTAGCATCTCTTCTACTACAGTCATTAAAGGAAAAAAGGCCACAAATTCAGTGAAAACCTAAACGTCATCTCTTTCTTCCTTCTTGCATCTCGCACAATACACAAATCTTGTTTATTTGTAGGTCTCTGCATATTAACGTATGTAATCTACTTACACATCTACAGTCCATGATTTCTCAGTCAAGAATTCTAGTCACTAACCTATTGTAACAAAGCTTATATTTTGCATACAATTGACGTCAAAAAAATGATTAACAACCCAAAATCAGAAATTTAAATGCAGAAAGCGCATCAAAATCAATAACATATTTAATCAAACACGACTAGTTTTCTCTAAATTAACACACATGTAAATAAAAATTTTTTTTAAAAAAAAAAGAAGTGCAAGAAACTTCTTCAGATATTAATCAGTCATTTCCTCTTTTCTTTCCTTTTCATTATTCCCAACTTTTCCCAACATTTCCATGCAGCAGAAACAGAGACACCCACAACATCTTCATGCCATATACAGCTTAAATTCCTAATTAGGCAGAAAAAAAAAAAAAAACTAAACAAAAAAGTGAAGCCCAGAAAACAAATTTAAGGAAAAAGACCTGCATGATTTCGCGCAAGCGGTATTCGACATCAGGAGCAAGAGCAAGGGCAGCATCTGGGGACAAGTTGTTTATCCCAATGCTTTGCGCAGTGACTTCAATCGTCTCCTTTGGAACTATACTCATCCTTTCCCTTATCCCTTTTTTCTAATTACTCAAAAATTTTGAACTGCATTTATGAATTTCTGTTCAAGAAGATACAGAGTTGAGGCTTTGGAGGAGAAAGAAATTGCAAAGGGTTCAGTGAAGCAATCTTCCAATCGTCTCGTTAGTCTGTGAGAAGTTTAATTAAGGGGCCGTTAATTGCACTGCTTTGGACCTTGAACTAATTGCGATTAGCATTTTGCGTCTTCAAATATCAACTAGAATTTTGACCGACGGTCTTTTTTTTTTATTATTATGAATTTATATAAATATAAATAATTTAAATATAAAAGTTAATAACAATTCTACATGTTCATCTACATTAATTTTAAAAAATTAATGTATTCTAAATGTTCAATTATTTACTAATTTTTAAAAATTTGTTTACATACTTTCACTATAATATGATAGTATAAATCAAATCATGTATCCTATATAAAAAATTTGGTAGATTTTTTTTACATATATTCTTTTAAATAATTTAAATTTTTATAATGATCATAAATCTAGAACTATTTATTCATATTTAATTAAGTAGAAAAAATCTAGCAATTCATTTTTCTTCATCAATAAATATTCAGTTTCCAACAATATTGGTAAATCTATTAGTGCAACAGTTAATTTTCATTTTTACACTAAATTAATTCAAAATTAAGGGAAGAAATGATGAACAATTTGAATATTAATTAACGGTGTGGTGATGAAAGGAAGTAATTTAGAATATGTAAGATTTCAATAATTGTGATTAAGGAAGTAATTTGGGATATATAAGATTTCAATAATTGTGATTTGAAAAAGGTTTTACTAGAGTTTTATATGTAATAATTTGATAGAATAAGATAAGATTAGTTGTTTTTTAAAATAATATCTTTAAAATAAAATTAGTTATTTTTAAAGTTATTTTAAAATTAGAAATAATTTTTAAACATATAATATAATCCAATTAGGATTTAATATAAGTAAAACCCAAGTGACTTATAACCCATTAATTCTTTTCAATTAAACATACCACGTAGGAGTGAAAAATAATTCTAATTAAAATAGCTACTTTTATACATACATATATATATATATATATATATATATATATATATATATATATTATAGCATTATGACCTCCCCCAAATATTTTTGTGAAGTAGTTCATTTACGTAAATAGGAAACTACATTTCGTTGGCCTATTTGGAGGCGGAGGAAGTTAAGAGATGGTCTTTCCACATATATTAGGAGGCATAAACTACGCGTTACGTGGTGAGATGGTAGTGTGCCCTGCCCTGTTTGAAATAAAGTGCATAAAGTGCAAAAGCAAATACGCAAAAGAATAAAGAAAAACTATACTTTGTGGTAACCATTGCTTCATACAGAAATCAAATGCAAAACAAACTTTCAGAACTATATATTAGTTACAAAAAAGGAGGCATTAAAGCAAAGAAATAAATACTAGAGAAATTCATTTTCAATGATTTAACAGCCTTTTGTTCACAAGGCTACATAATTATAGCCATTTCTTAGACATCAAATGTGTGATGCCACGGATACATTTTCTCAACTCCATTGTTGTCAAAAATTATAACAATAAAAGAAATAGAAGGCTATGAAATAAAAACAAGCGCTTTGCTTCTTCAACACTATGCTCAACTACAAAGGCATTCCATTTCTCGTGGAGCTTTTTGCTAGATAGTCCAATGTAGTAAGTTTTAGTTCCACTGCTAAAAACAATTAATGGAGTGCGCTTTTCTTCTAATTTGAAAGTAGTAAACTCTGGAATTTTCTACAAGCAAACAATGTGTAAGGCTTGATCATCAAACAAGAAACTCATAGATGTATATCAAATTGACACAAGCAAACTCTATACCATCTTATACTTTGAAGAAAAAATTTGATAGAAAGTGTCGCAGTCCATCACATCATGATGTAAGAATCTATTTATAGATGAGATAACCATCATAGAGATCTCATTTTCAAGAATGCCACTTGGTTCATGAGAAAGCATTGGAAGAAGATCCGTGCACCTCAAATAGATAAGTTGCAGTGAAGTATAAAATCCCATTCCATCATATGTGAAATTCCCTCTATTACAGAGAAATATCATGTGATCCTTCTTTATCAAAGTGTCTTTGCAGTAGACGCTCCTTCTTTCATCAAAGTTTCCATCCTTTATAGTTAAATTCCAATGAGAAATGCTATGACAAATTGTGATGATTTTATCATTATGGAATCCATTTGAGTCATAGATTACAGATGGAACTTTCTGTTGCATGATAGTAAGATTAGATGTAGTTTCAGATTAACAAGTGAAGCTAAGGTTAGAATGAGAACTTGTTTGCTTGTATTTGTATAAAATATTATATAACACCATGGCTTCCCCTCAATGCCTTCTCCAGTTTTACTTGTTTCAATACTACAACAGCATTACAAAAAGAATAACATTATGGCTTAAGTGTATACAGAATGTAGTTGGTGCATATTTGAGATAAATACAAAGTACCTTGAGCTTTAAACGTAGAACTAATATGGAGGATGTTTTGTAACCATTGCTGAATTGATTCAACTGAGTACAAAAATGGTTCTCCCAAGTATTCTAATAACATAGGATATTCGTCAAAAAGCTTTCGCTTAGCATAGTATATTGGTTTTTCATTTGCTTTCATAACAGTAGTTGTTGCATGAACTTGACGATTTATGTGTGCACAAAGATAGAATCGAATCTTTTCATTTTCTTGAATAGCTTCCCATTTTTTAAATGGATTTTGTGGTTTATACATTCCTTACAAGAGACCCTTAAAGCACAATAAGTATTGCAAGAAAATGAATTTACTATCAACACAAATTTGCTGCTGAAAAGAAATATGTTATAGAGGAATGTGATGCTAGAAAATAAAGAATGAAAGAACTAAGACTTTTCATTGAAAGAGTGTGCAAAGGATTTATATACCAGAAAATTCTCATTTGATATATACATGTAGATAAATGACATTAATATGACAGGCATTGTGACAGTGGAGTATGGATGTAAATGAATAAATTTGCCATAAAGGCTCTGTTCTATTGCTCATTTGAACACAATTGAAGTGACAAGATGCAGCTTCATTACTTCTGTTTATAATAAACTGATGATGCTACAGACATACTGATTATTTAATTGCTAGCTAAAGAGGAAAAAGGTAGATGGTGGTTGTATTCTGATTTAGAGTGCTTCAAATGATCACAAAAAATCAAATAGTATTTTTTCTTTTTACATTTTGTTGTATAGACACTTGTAGACAATGGAATTTTAATTAATTTTTAAAATTACCATTGGTCTATAAATTATTTTTGTGGCTTATTTCTATCCAATTGGGTATTGCCATATGTCATGTACACTTGGAAGATTTGGTTATTAAATGGCCAATTATATTTTGCCACGTGTCAAGTTGAGGTGTTCCAAATCAATTCAAATTGCAGGAATATCTCCACCAACCAAATCATATCATGTCACATGTCTATTGGATAAATATCTAAATATTTATTTCTTATTAAAGGGATAATATTTAGAGTTATTTAATCCAAGTATATTTCTTATATACTGCAATAGCTTGGCCAGTCAAACGGCGCCACGTCACGTGTCCCCACGAGTTTGGCCAATCGATGAATTACTTATCTCTTTATTAATAAATATAAAATGAAGAGATAATATTTGACTGGCACAGTCCTAATATGACTGCACGTCTTGTAAGACAAGTAAAGTGGTACACAAGTCTTCAGCCTCTACCTTTTGCTACAGCTATAAATAAGGATTTCTCTACCAAGTCAGATACACAGAAACACCAAGAGGCATCTCACACGCTCAAAGCATTGAAGCTCCAAGCTACAAAGGTCCGGATCTTCAAGCTCTCCAAGTCTCCCATAAATCAAGACTTGAGTCTTCAAATATCTTCAAAAGTTCTTCAAATCTTCTATATCAAGATTTGAAGGAATCGGTGGTGGATCCAAGAACAAGCTGTGAAACCCTTGGATTGGCGTTCGAGGAGGAGAATCGAGGGAAACTTTCCACAAGTTCGAGAAAAACCCAGAGATTGTACTCACATATTTTTCTTAAATTTATATATCACATATTTGTCGTGTATATTTCTTGTTTCTGCATATTTTAAATTTTATCGCGTACAACACTTAAGGCAATAAACATGATTTATGATGCCATTAAGCATGCTTGTATGAGAATATGAAGACTAAACACTGAAGAAAATGAGCAAATTGTAATAAATTGATTAGGGACAAGAAGATACAAATTATAACTTTGTGCATCTATTCAAAGATACTGATTTGCCGGCTAATTAATATTGGGCCAAAGGAAAAAAAATAGTCCATTAATTTGAAAAAGGTAGCTTTATTTTTCTATGTTGATTCAGGATAGCACTACTGCTAAAGTTATTGAAATAATGACTTTTTTTGAAGAAAAAAAAAAAGAAAATGAAAGGCAAACCACATAAAAGATAGCAGAGTTTCCTGCAATGATTTAACATCCATGGTATTTAACTACACAAATTAGACTATCGAAATTTGACCTAAAAGATGGCATTTCTCAGAGTACTAGTCTACCATAATTAATTGATGAGCCATTTTGAAGAGCCACAACACTTGTGTGAGCATATTTCCTCTCCATGATTAAAAGTATAAGAATTTAGTATTAGCATGTGTCGCGCCCCATTTTAAAAAAAAAAAAAATTATGAGTTGTAAAAATGAATTTTTTGATTAATTTTGAGTGAAAATGAGTTTTTGATTTTTAGAGAATAAATAAAAAAAAAGGGCCTAAAATGAGACTTAAAAAGTGCGACGGTTTTGACCCAAAATAATAGTCTAAAAAGGGTTTTTAAAACAAATAGGAGTCGCCACTTGTTATTGAGTTAAGGTGTACCAAGTCACCTAAAGACGAATTTTTAAATAAAAAATAGAGAAAACCTTTTTTAGACGACTCCAAGTCTTCAAAACACAAGAGAAAAGGGCTCGGGAGTCACGGTTGAAAAAAGAGAAGGTAAGGATAAAATCCAATGCACCTTTTCAATCTAGCCAAGACTAGTTGCATGATTTAGTCAAATTTTTTTTTAATTTAACCTATAAAACTTATCACATTTGGATGTTACTATATGGATGCAAATCTAAACCTAATGGATATCAGGAGGGTCAAAATATTTTTTCAAAGTTTAATTGGTACGAATCACATTAATTGTGATGCCCAAAATGATTTTTAGAAAATGTCACGAATATGCAAAGAGTGAGACTCGAAGAAAAGAAAAATTATAATATATAAGTATACGTGACCTAAAAGAGGAATGCAACATAACGGGTACGGAGGACTAATATTTGTGACTCAATTTTCCTTTTTATAGAGAAGATACGAGCATGCTAAAGCTAAGAAGCCATACTCGTCCATTTCCCATATTTGAAGGGTAACTCTCCTAATCCTAGTCAAGCAAATGAACTAACCTATGTCTAATTTCCTAAAATGGAATGCAAGTCTAAATGTTATCTTTCGCACATAGGGATAAGAGATATACATATAGAAGAAATATCATGCAAAATGGTAAGGATCCTAAAAAGTAGAAAATATGCATGAAATGTAGTGATTGTCACGCAAACATGATCTAGCGCGTAGACGGTTCCTAAGAATCTAGCATTGGATTATCCCATGTCTATAAGTTTTCACTAGCGTTGGACTAGTGAGTAATCGGGGGGAAAAACCATAACTAGCGTTGGACTAGTGTGGTGACGTCATACATTTATTATAACTAAATAAATCATATAAAGTATAATTAAACCAAGTAAACACATAATGCACATAACACGTAGGCATGATATCTAGATGCAAAGGCCCTAAAGAAAGCGAATAAACACATAAGCACACAAGCATGCAAGCACACAAACAAATAGACGCAAATAAAAGCCTAATTATTACATTCGGGGCTCTAACTACAATCTAAGGGGGGGAAATTAGAATAATAATAACCTAACTATTACATTTATCTAACTAATTACATTTTGGCAAAATTAAAACCTATCTATTACATAGCCTAACTAAATATATGTCTTGAACTCCTATCTATTATAATTTGGCATTTAAATGCCTCACAAATAATTATCAAAATTAAATAAAACAAATGAAACTTATAATGAATAAAAATGAATAATAACGAATAAAAGAAAAAAAATTCAAAACATGCAATTGCACATAAAACACATTGGAGCACATAAAAGAATTTAAAATAATAAAAGAGATTACCTCTCTCGAAGTTGTGGTTAAGTGGGATGAAATTTGCCATAATTATGCTCCAAAATCAACAAAATAATTTAGGCACCAATTTAATTATAAATAAATGGAAATAACCATGAAATCTACCAATTAAAGCACTTAAATGAAGTAGAATTAACAATTAAAGAAGAAAGGTAACTTATATTTAAGAAATCAAAACTATTAGGGACTTAATTGCAAAAATTAAGAAAGTTTTGGAGGTCAAATTACAATTATTACAAAATTTATGGTTTAAAATGAAAGAAAAATAAAGTTTAAAGACCAAATTGAAATTAAAAATAGGGACCTAATAGAAATAAATCTAAAGTTTTTAGGGCCATAATATAATTACAGAAAGGTATAGGGACTAATTTGAAATTTCGTTACCAGATTACTTGAGCAGAAGGCCATTGGACCATTTTCAGCATTTCTTTGGGCTAAAGGCCACTTGGCCCGACAGAAAGCCCTAAGAAAAAAGAATAGGCTAAGCCTACTCCTTTTACCAAATCAGCTCAATAACATTGCATGGGCTTTCATTCTCAAGTCCAAGCCAAAAATCCAGAAAAAATAAACCAACAACCCATTACCCTAAACCCAAACAAAATAACCTTCTACCCAAACCAACCTGTTTTTATTAAGACCTAACATGATAAAAGATATCAACTAAAAATTACTTAACCATAATTATGTCCTAAAATCCAGAACTAATCTATCAAAAAACATGCTCAAAATATAAGAAAAAAATTGAATTTTAAAAGGGTAAAATTGATTGATTTTTCCAATTTTTGGGCCATATTAGAATTAACTAAAAGTTAAGGGGCCAAAACGAAAATTTCAAAAGTTTTCATGCAGCCTTGTACGAAGAAGCTTTCTCCTTTCTGCAAATTCGGAAGCTTTCTTGCTGGAGTTTTCTTAGCAGCTTATTCAACACAAGTATTCATGCAAAACTCAAACAGAATCTCTGAATTTATCAGCTAAAACCCAACAAGAATCCCAATCCAACAAGAAAATAACAGAAAAACATGAAATTAAAGGCTCAAAATCCCCTCTTCCTTTAGATTCACAAGTAGAAAGAAAAGCAACCGGCTTTTATCCATGGGTTCCAAACAAAACCCGAAATGTAACTTTGATTGCGAACCACAGAGCTTACACATCCACATTTACTTCCAAAATTTTGTCATCTTCTATTCAAACTAGATGTATCAGACCCAACAAAAACATAGAACCCGTACTATAAACCCATGAAAGCATAATCTGAGAAAATGTTCTCTTTTGATGAGTTAAAGATTTTTCCTTTGTGGATTGCAGCAAGCAAAGGAAAGATTAAGAGTTACCTTCGATGTTTACAGACAGAGAAATTGAGAAAAGTGGAATTCAAAGCTCAAATCTGGAAGCCAGGAACTTTGTTGCAGAAACTTTAAGAATGATAAAGGTAACAGGTTCAAGCCCGGATTTGGAGATGTTGCAGAGGTTTTTTCTAAAAAATTCCAACACAAAATCTTCTCCTCGATCAACTTAGATTTCCCAGAAAAAGAAATCTTCCCACGAGAAGCTCTAGGGGGATCGAAATGAAGCAGGGAAAGTGACTGAATCACCAACCCTGGCTCAGTTTTTCTAAAAGATTTTTCCTGCACTTTTTCTTCCTCTTTTCTCTCGTTTTCTCTCTTTCTTTGCTGTTTTTCTCTCCTTTTGATCTCTCCGCCACCCCTCTTCTCTACCCCACTGTCTTGGCCGCGTTTATGAGCCTTTTTATAGGCAACAAAAATCCCAAAATCCTTACCTCAAAGGTGAGGATGAAGGATGGTATTTTCTCAAAATTTTGAGCCATTAGATGGCATTTCTTCTAGAAAAATCTTGATAAAGATAAAGGGGATGAGTTGGCAAACGGTTGGGGAAAAGGAAAAAACAAAACCGAGTGGAATTGAAGGCCAAAAATGGTCTTTGCAATTTCCGTTTCTGTATTGATTGCACACGCGCGTGGAACAGTTTCTTTTTTTTTTTTAGAAAACTGATTTTGTTATTTCTTTTCTTTTCTTGTTTTTTCTAATTTTCTAAAAATAAGTAAAAATGATTTTCTCAAGAAAATGAAACAAAATAAATAAAATTTAAGTAAAATGAACTAAAAACTAAAAAAAAAATAGGAATAAAATGAAGAAAAATAGCAAAATTTTGGTGTCTACAGCATGGATACCAAAACAAGGAACCCAAAAAAAAAACCCAACAATGGTAGGATAATGCTCAAAATAAGAAATAACCAAGACACTATGACTAAATTTGGAGTAAGTTACCTCACTGTCTCATTCACATCTATGCCGGGTGAGTTTGACTTCTTTTCCCTTTCCCTCTGAAATGCTTTCATGTTCTTTTTTTTGTGGTTGGTGTCGCTAGTCAAAATGAGTGTAAGTCCATTGCAAAAGAATAAATAAAAAAAATTTTAAAGCAGGCAAAATCAACCAATAATTTTTCTTGAAATGTCAATTCCTTAATAGTTTCAATCCAAAACAGAAAACCCAAACTACTACCAAAATAGAAACCCAAAATACAAAAAGAATCTTCATGACTTCAAAACTTTTTGGCCCTCCAAAACTTAAAAGGTTGTGAAGTTATATAGCACTCCTTACTATTTCATTAGTTCACAATACGTGTTATTGCATTCACTACCGTGATAAGTAGATTATGGATTTAATATTCAATAACTATAGTTTTTTTCACCTCTCTCTAAGCAAGTTAAAGGGTAGGCAGCAGCACCAAAAATATTATGTAAATATAATTCAACTTCACATAAGCATTTCATCGAACATCTGGCACGCAACAAATGGCTAAAGGAATTCACATCCAAAATTTCAAGAACTAAATCAACTAGCTAAAGAGAGAGCCAATGATACAAGTCCTAAGAGCTGCTCGTGCCTTATTTCAAAATCCACTCATGGTTTGTTGGGATCCAATGAATAGAGTTAAAAACAAGTGCAAGACTTAAGTAAGGACGATGGGACCATGGCTTAAGACCTAGTTAAGGGTCATGGATTGGTTATGTTTTATTTTTTTTAATTTTTTTGTGGTCCGTGGTTAGTGAGTAATTAGTTAGTGAACCACACGACTAGGTCATGTGGACCAATGTTGGAGCCAAATTAGAGTTAGTTTTTGCTTAGCTGAATTAGGTTTAGTCTAGTTAAGTCTTAATTCTAATTAAGTTAGGAGTTGAGTCTTGTAAGCCTATAAAAGGCATCATGAAAAAGAAGACGATTTGTGAAAGTAAATTAAGAGTTCATTTCTTTATTGTTCCTTTGTGAACTCTCTTAATACAAAGTGAGTCGTGTCTCTTTTGTTCAAGTTTTGGCTTATCAATTCAAGATCGCGTTGAATTGTGGTGCCTTCCTACCCTTATAAACAATCTTGAACTATCTTTGATTGGTTTAAAATCCATCTTTTGTATCCATAGCCTGATCAAGATAGATCATTTCGCTGTCTGATAGATTCGATTTCTTCTCGAGCGGTCCTTGGAGAATCGAGTTCACGTCAGTTGCTATCAGAGTTTCAACTCTTGATCTAGGTTAATATCCTTTTTCTTTTCTTATTTTTTACTTTTTGTTCTTCTAGCAAACCTTACCCAATTCAAAAAAAAAAAAACAATAATCCATTGCTGTCTCTAAGAACCGCTAGGGTTCATATTCGTCGTGTCTGGTTTCTTGTTGTTCATCAAGTTTGTTTCTTGTGCAATCCATCCAAAGTTTTAGTCATTGTTTCTTGTTGGTTTTTGTCTAGAAATTTCATGTTGATTTGTATCTTATTTCATGGCAATCATTCCAGAAAAAAAAATTGACAAAAAAAGATTCCAGCCGTTAGGTTTCTTTTAGTCGCGTATCAAGATTAGGGTTTCATGTTTTTTGTTTCTGTCTGTTTTAGTTTTGTTGATTATCTTTGTTTCTTGTTTCCAGCACCTTGTGTGAATGTTGTTTCATGATTTCATGGGAGTTTGAGTCAAGGAAACAACGTACCAGTCATTAGTTCTTGGAAACAAGTTACAAGTTGTGTCTTCTTAAGGAATCCAAAGTTGTGTCCTAGGGTTCTTGATTGTTTTGTCAGTGATTCTAGAATTGTGATAAAAGTGGACTGATCTTGCAAAAATTTCTTGGAACTTGAGTCAAAACTTCAACAATTCTTGAAGTTCTTGATTGTTTGAAACACATTCTTGAGATTCTTGAAGTTGTAGACTCGAATTTTGAAACGTTGTCCCACTCTAAAACTGCCTTGTTTAAACCAAGGGATTGTGAGCTGTTTGGGGGGCTAATTCATCAAATTTTTGTTGTTTCTTGATTTTGGAAATATCTACATATGTTCTTGATCAGAATCTTGAAGTTTTCTGGGTTTTTGGGAACTGAAGTCTTGAACATTCAAAGCTGCAAAGAAAATTCCAGCAGCAAGTTCCTTATTTCTCGAAGTTCTTGGATGTTGTGTATAAAAGAAAAAAATCATCATAGCCACGAATTTGATTCCTAAAGCTTCCAGAACTTGAGCTTCATTCGTGTTGAGGAGTTCTTGAATTGGTTGAAACAATAAAACAACAAAACAGCTGCATCAAAGAATCCAAATCCCATTTGAATTTGTCCTAGTGAGCCCGACAGCCTTTAAACCAATTACTTCTTAGAAAATTCATTGAAGCCAGCTTTGAAATCCTTGCACCAGTGGGAAGAGGGTGTTAAATCTATATTCTCCAAGATAAATTAGTCCAACAAAATTTTCTAGGTTGTGCACATCAAGAACTAGAACCGAGTAACTTCAAGCCAACTTATTCTTGTGTTGGTTCACACCAGAATTTGTGTCAATAGCCAGGTTCTTTTTCTAGTAGTTTTATCTGTAAAATCCATCCTTGAAAGTCCAGAAACCACGTCCAAGTTATAGTGGTTTAGATCCTAAGTTTGACACCAAAAATTCCAGATTTCTCTTCAAAGTGTCAAATTCAAGGTTTTCCTTCGAAGAGTAAAAAATTTCCAGCCTTGTTTGAGTTGATTTCCTAGCTTTCTTATGTCATTATTTTCATTTTTTACTCCAGTAGCTTTAGCTCATAAATTCCAGTAGTTCCAGCCACAAATACATGATGGAAAACTCCCGTTTATCGAGTGTTATGAAATTTCCAAATTTTTTAAGTCAAGTCTCATTGAGTCAATCCAATCTATTGTCTTGAACTCATAACCACTGCCACTGTGTTGATTGAATTATTGAGCCATCTTGATCAATTGTGAGCAATTCATATTGTCTCAAGGATTGTGAACAAGGACTTGAAAGAGTGGTGAGATCTTTAGAGTATGTTGAGTGAAAACACTGGTATTGAGTGTAAATACAAAGGGAATGCGTGATGGATTTCTTTTACTCCACTAACCATTGTTGCAGGTTACCTCACAATGTCAAACCAAGGTGTAAGGAGTTGCCAACAAGTTGATTTTCATCTTAACATGGAAGATATGATGGGTGAACTTAAGCAAATTTTGCATGAAGCTTTTAAGCCTTTTCATAGACGCCTTGACCACATAGTGAACAAGGATGTCAGGGGGAGGGGTTCTACATGATTTAGTTTCATACAATCTACATCTTCAAAGTCAACTTATTCAAGAAGTGATAAGAAGGTTCATTCAGCATCTCTTAGGCCTAAACCTAGAGTTGAACCATTGCATGAGGAGTCATTTTGGGAGACACATCAACATCTTTTATGCCAAAATCAAATGGAGTCAAATATATGCCATCAAAGTGAGTCTTCTAAGGAGGAGGTAACTGAGTCTATTCCTAACAAAGGAGTATCTCATTCTATTAAACTATTTGTTGAGGAGGTTGACAATGAGTTGAAGTCGAGCAATGAACATGCGATTGAAAATCTTGAAGTCGCATCTAAATTAGATTTTGGTCATGAACTAGTTGGGAAAGTATGTGAGAAAATTATTGTAATACATGAGAGTGTGAGTAATGTTGTAGAACTTGAACATGAGGTAAAAATTGAGGGCATTGAGTTAGGAAAAGAGATGAAAAATTCTGATGAGATGAGTGCAAAATCAACTGAGCTAATTTTGACTGAGAATGTGAGAGCTTATTGTTTTCCTAACAAACTTACATTTACTTTATTTAGTATTTCTTCTTTTGTGCAAAATAAGTAAAGTCAAATGGAGTTAGTCATGCAATGTTCCATTCCAAGATCACTTGTGCAAATCACTGATTTCCATGAAATTTGTCTTCTAGGAGTTAAATATATTCGATATCGATTCGTGGAACAATTCCAATTCAAAACTGTTTGGCACCAATAGAGAGTTAATTAGAGCTCATCTTGAAGGAAAAATTCCAGATTTTGATTCTGGTTCATTAACTTTGGGTCATTCATCGTTTTCATCATATTTTGAGCATAATTTCAGTCCTGACTCTTGTATTTCTTTGGAATGATCTGGTTCAGAAAAGAGATTTTAGGGAGAAAGTAGAAGAGGTGAGAACTGAGAAAGAGGAAAGAATCAGAGAAGAAGTTGAGGGGGAATGGAAAGATTTTATTATTTCAGAGAGGAAAAGTTATTACAACTCAAATCATTTCTACCTCAGATACAATCAATACTCTATTTATATACAGAAAGTGGGCTGAAATTTAGCAACAAGCACTACTCAATTCCCTCTATTAACTAACATTATTATTCTAGCAAATTGTTAACTTCTTGCTTGCTGGCAGTAACTAACTTTCAGCTACTTTTTATTTGATCATCATTGTAGCTAATCAGATGATTAGCTCAATCACCATTCATGAGACTCAGTTCATAACAATAGTTCCCCCTTATAAGAATCCTTGTCCTCAAGGATTGATATCAGTAATGATACTAAATGGCTTGGCTAAAGAATATGGGGAGCAGTTTGCATTTGTTTTTTAAAGGCTTGTGGTCAATTTGGGAAGTTGCAGTGTAGTAGATAATCCTGGCCTCCTGGATTGCACGGAAAACTCTGTTCCAAAAGTTTGTAACCCTGGATTGAACTTCCTACTATAGGCCAAGTTCTTGCAACTATCAAAATCTTTGGCAGCCCATAAACTTCAATAAGAATATCTTGTCCCCGTTTATGCAAATTAGAAAGTTCCCGCTCACATGATGATATTCCCATTACTTTCCTAAGATTGATTCCCCTAGAATTAGTATAAACAAAATCCAATGATTTGATCTTGATTTGGTTTCTATTGGGATCAACAAATTCAAGAATGAAACTTTCTACTAGAGTACTTGTGACAGCCCCACCTTCCCCTAAGGCGAACCAAAGGGGTTAGCGGACTGCCTGCCCAACTCTCGCCAGGACTAACGGTGCAGTATAGAGCAATCTATTGCGTTCCGGAACTTACAAACGCGCGTAAACAAGTCAAAATGTCAAAATAAAAAAAAATAAAAAAAATGAAATCCGGAGTCGGCCATGAATAGTAACCGACCCGTCAGAACCCAACCAAATATCAAGCAAACATTCACATCTTGAAACTTAGCATTTACAAGCCAAAGTGGCATACAAAAGTATTCAAAAGTGGATACATGTCTGGTTTGCCAAATCAAAAGAGAAACGGTCCCAAAAGTACATTTAGGGTTCAATAAATGAGCTATACAAAAGATATGTCCAACTAACTCATTTCGGCAACCAATTATCAATTGCAGTCCAAAAGTATTTATTTTTCTGTAAGGAAAACAAAAGGAATAGAGTGAGCTAATTGCCCAGTGAGATAATACTACTCAAGCAACCAAGTTCATAGATGCATCAAGCTTTTCAGTCCAATTCATCAAAAGTAAATAAAGACACACATCAATAATGATGATAAAAGGATACGGGCGGCTCTCAAGAGTCCTTTTCCTCGTTTGCATTCTTGATCGGATCTCATTGACTCTCCGTCAATGTTTAAAAGTAACCAATCGTAGACTTCACTTTACTTCCATTCCTTCCACCTAACATCCCCCTACCGGGCCCGAACTCCAAACACTTGCATTGTGATATTACTCGAGTATACCGGAATTGAGAGTCTCTCATACTACAAGATTCCATATAACATTTCCCCAAGGCTCATTAATTGTCACGACCAAGCCCTCGCCGGCTCGATTCAATCAACTACCAATGGGGTTGAGCTCAATGATAACAATCATGGTCGTTGGATACTCGTCCAAACGACACCAAGTCATGTACTTTCATTTCATGTAACATTCCAATAACATGAGAAATAAGTGAGAGTGATAAAGTACACCCTCACTTCAATCAATATCAATGGTACAATAAACATTTAACTCAACAAGTTTAAGTATCAAAGCCATATAGTAACACACAAGTGAGTAGTACACTCACCAAGCTTGCAAATGATATTTCATGCAACCCCGTCAAAGGAACGTCGTGAACCACCATCACGCCCTAAAACATGCAAACAAGTACAATGAGACTCGATAACGAGTCATAAACCAAAGCCAAATATCACCAAAATAGGGTTCCATAAGCACACACAAGCAATAGAGGAAACCAGAAAAATCCGGAAATGGAACTAGCTTTAACCCTGAAAAAAATAGTTTTTAACGTCATTTTGCGGTAATGGCACCAAAGGCACTAAGATTATCGGATGAAGGTCCAAGACCCACCGTTTCGAAGCGAAGAGATAGGGCTACAATATTGCAGAAGGTCACTCAACCCAATTTCGAGTGTAACCAGGTCAAAAATGCAATCTACTACACCAGAATCGCAAACACAGATTCACAGAACGCATTCTAGTGCAAACATCATTAATCAGCCTACCTAAGTCCAAATTCAGAAATTCTAAAGCCATCTGAAAGCTAAGAAACAGGGCTACATTTCATCAGAAGACCTCAACAACCAATTCGGAAGCATTCCTAACCAAAATAACCAATTACAGAAGCAATTCCCAAATTCGGGTAAAACCAGGGCAGCAAGGGTAATTCCATCTTTTCTCAAGCTACGCTACTCAGATTGTCCTAAAATTTTGCAGGCACCTCTAAAATATCATTCCCTACAACTTTCATGTTTTAACCCAAGGTCAATTCAGCCTCTAACTATGAGCTACAAAACCGGGCAGAATGCAATTTCCAAGAACCCTAATTTTCCAGTTTTCTTCCAAAACAGAAATTGCTTGCAATTTACCACTTTTTCCACCTTCTAGCTTCCTTAAATACCATTTACAATCATCATACATAACCACATAATTATATTCATATGAAAACAGAAAAATCCCCAATAATTACAAAAGTTCACCAATTCAACCAAAAATCAAGATATAAACCATAAAATTGTATCTTATACTACCACTAATCATGGATTAAACATCATTAAAAGAAGGAGAGGGGTCCTTCTCAACTTACCTTAACAAGACAAGAAAGAGTGCAACTAATCCTCTTAGCTTTCCAAGAAACTCCACAACACAACTCACTATCACTCCCTTAAGTGTTTTTATGGAGCAAAAACTAGATTCAATGGTTCATGTGGTAGATTGGAGCAAGATTGAAGCCAAAAACTTGAAGAGTTTTCTTTCTTTTGTTGCTTAAGGAGGTCGGCCAAGATGAAGGAGAAAATGGTGAATTTTTGGTAGTTTTTTGATTTATTTGGTCAATTGGTAAGAAAATAAATAGTGGTCTTACAAGTCCATCCAACCAAATGGTGACACTTGTCACTTATTTAATGCAAGTCTATCACTTTGTTTCCTCTCACACCAATCCAAATTGCAACCTCTACTTATCTCTTAACACCCGGTAAATTAATTGTAGTATCCAAAACTTAACCTAGTTGGCCGAATTTTTGCGAACTTTTCGCACTAGTGGGTCCCACGTCCGGTATACGCTCTTAATTTCTCAAAACCTATTCGATACTAGAAAAATCATCTAAAAACTATATCTGCTTCTTAAAAGTATCTAGACTTTTTCCTAATCACGAAAATGCAGAAAACAAGCCATGAAAGATAATAAAACCTAGAAAATGGGAAAATTTACGAGTTCTCACAGTACTTCCCTTGAATCCAGACACAATTTCACTCCAAAATCTTTTATCATTCCAATACCAACTTGATTTTCCAATTACAACATCAGATAATGGAGTGGAGTCCGTAACAGATTCAATAACAACAAATGAATCACTTTCTACAATCCTTGAGTTTGATCTCTTTTGACCTCATGAAAAGCTTCATTGCCAAACATCTTAATGTCACCAGAGCTGGCTTCAAGTTGGGACTTCTCAACATCTAATTCAGAACTACTATTTAGGCCATCATAGAACTTTGTCCCATTTATTTTCCCATGAACCATCTCCGAGGCTTGGAGCCCACCATAGTCACCATTCTCTTCTATAGACATTTCATCATTTACCAAAATCTGACTATCAATTACTTGACAAACTAGATATGATTCATCATATTTTCTAACTTATTTAGAATTTCCCTTAGAAGACATAACCAAGTCAGTACTTGAAAATTGTGGGAAACAAATGATACCAATTTTTTCCTCAATCAACATCTAACTGAAATTATTGATCTCAATTTCAAGAAGTTGAATCTTGAATTCTAATTCTCTTTCATTGCTCAACGTTGAATGTTCCAATTCCCATTGAATTGAAATGGCTGAAGAATGAAGCTTTGAACTTTCACCAAACAGGTGGTGTTCTTCAATTGCAAAACCATAGTCACCTTCTAGATTTTCTTCCATTTCACCACGGAGGACTTCAAACTTTTTTGTTTCTACCGTTGCCGAATGTGCATCAGTCCATTTCTTGATTGGGATAGATGTTGAAAGATGGACCTCCTTGGAATTTGATTCCTCTGTTTCTTCAAGAATTTGATTCTCAAAAGCCCCTTCAATGCCTACTACAGATTCTTCAACTATTTCCCTACCTTGATTGGATGCAAGAGGCTGTCCCATTTTCCCAATAATCCTTTGATGCTCTTCTAGTGTGAACCCTAGTTTATGACTGAGTACCCAAAGTATAACATTGAAAGTACATCTGCATTTGTACATTGACACATCCAATTTGTGATAGCCTTTATTTCCTTTTGCAACCAACTGATCGTGGAATCTTTGAGCTTGTAATTCAATTTGTCCCTCCAATTCATCCTTATTCAGATCACCCCTCTGGATTTGATCTTCCAAGAGTTGATAGATGATGTTATCATCCATTGGTAAAATCTGACAAGTCTGTAATCTAGAAATCAATCCAAATGTTGGTGGATTAATGGTGTCAGTTGAAGAATTTTACAGAAGGAATCAGAGAAAGAATTAGGAGGATTAGGAGGAAGAATTGAACAAGAGAGAGAAGAAAGAATCAGTAAGGAGCAGAGATAGAGCAGAGAGAGGGTAAGGGAAGAAAGAAATGGAGACGAAGAAAGATCTTGCAATTGCAGGGTTCTAAAAGCTTCCGTCCGAGGATCGGAAGCTCTGTTACCAATTGTAATGATCTGGTTCAGAAAAGAGATTTTAGGGAGAAAATAGAAGAGGTGAGAACTAAGAAAGAGGAAAGAATTAGAGAAGAAATTGAGGGAAAATGAAAAGATTTTATTATTTCAGAGAAAAGAAGTTATTACAACTCAAATCATCGCTACCTCAGATACAATTAATACTCTATTTATATACAGAAAGTGGGCTAAAGATTTAGCAATAAACACTGCTCAATTCCCTCTATTAACTAACATTATTATTCTAGCAAACTGTTAGCTTCTTGCTTGCTAGCTGTAACTAACTTTCAGCTACTTTTCATTTGATCATCATTGCAGCTAATCAGATGATTAGCTCCATCACCATCCATGAGACTCAGTTCATAACATTCTTATGCAGATTTTGAAGGAGAGTGCGACGAACTAGCAATGACTAAACTAATTGAATTGGTTGCTCGGAGGAAAAATGAAGTGTCCAAGGGAGTTTTAACATTTAATTCTTGTTCTAAACTTTCTTACCACTTAGTTAATAATGTTCCATTGCTTATATATCCAATTTCTGGTTCAAGTCAAGCTGAAGTTTATTTTGTTTTTATAGGTTGTAAAGGTGTCCGTGAACTTCCAGTTTTGATTAAAGGAGTGCAACCTGATTTTATCTCGTTCCTGTTGCAAATGAGGATCCAAAACCAGTCGCGATCTACGATTTTTTCAGTCTCAATCAGCTCGTGGAATTTGAGTAGTCTATTTTTACCCTTGATGTCTTCATCAATTGCTTGTTTATATGAAGATAAAGCTACCGAATCCATTATGTTGCTACCAAGAAAAGTTGAATTTTATGTGCAACTTGAGTTTGTGAGCATTAAGAGGTTGTCTAAATACCATGCTACTAGGATTGTCTTCATTCGCATAATTCCATTGTTATTGCACTTTAAGCGATCCAACAATTTGAGGACAAATCTTTTCAAGTGGAAGGGAATGATTGAAGTCCTACGAGCTATTCGTGCCTTATTTCAAGATCCACTCATGGTTCGTTGGGATCTAATGAATAGAGTTAAAAACAAGTGCAAGACTTGAGTAAGAACCATGGGGACCATGGCTTAAGACCTAGTTAAGTTAAGGGTCACCGATTGGTTATGTCTTATATTTTCTAATTTTTTTTTGGTCCGTGTTTAGTTTAGTGAATCATTAGTTAGTGAAATACGCCGCTCGGTCATGTGGACCAACGTTCGAGCCGGATTAGAGTTAGTTCTTGTTTATCCAAATTAGGTTTAGTTTAGTTTAGTTTTAGTTCTAATTAAGTTAAGAGTTGAGTCTTGTAAACCTATAAAAGGCATCACTTGTTCAATTATGAAAAAGAAGACGATTTATGAAAGGAAATTGAGAGTTCATCTTTTTTTTGTTCCTTTGTCAATGCCCTTGATACAAAGTGAGTCGCGTCTCCTTGGTTCAAATTTGGGCTTATCAATTCAAGATCGCGTTGAATTGTGGTGCCTTCCTACCCTTGTAAACAATCTCGAACTGTCCTTGATATGGTTTAGAATCCATCTTTTGTATCCATAGCCTAATCAAGATAGATCCTTTTACTACCTGATCGATTTAATTTCTTCTCGAGCGGTCCTTGGAAAATCAGGTTCACATCAGTAAGGGAGCAATAAAGGGATGGTGTAGGGATGGCAACGGGGGTGAGCACCCGCGGGCACCCGCCCTACGAGGGGTCGTTAGGGCGGGGGTTGGGGCTGGGGCGGGGGGGAATTTTTTCCCCCCGTTTAGAAACGGGGCGGGGGACGGGGGTATACTCCCCCGCCATCCGTTTGGAAAAATATATATATGTACATAATTATATATATAATGATATTATCAATTATACTACTAATTATACATGTCTATTAATAAAAATTATTAATTATTTATACTAAATTTATTAATACATTTATGTTAAATTCCTCACTACACTTAATACAATAACACTTTTTTCTAAAAAAAACACAATAATAATTTAGTGATTGTATTTGTATCAAAAGTGAAAACTTGATTATTTTAGTTATATTTGTTTTATCATATTAGATTGTATTCAAATAACCTTTGTTTAATTATTTTTATGAGTTTCAATTATGAAGTTACAATGAATAATAATTTGGTGATGTGTTGATATTTTAGTGTTTGATTATTTGCTCAAATTTAATTATAATGAAATTATATAATAAATTTTTTTTAGCCCCACGGGTGCCCTCGCGGGGGAAGCAGGGCCGGGACGGGGGAAGCCGGGAGGGACGGGGCGGGGGCGGGGGGAATTAAAATGCAACGGGGCGGGGTTGGGGGAGGTGTCCCCCGCCCCATTGCCACCCCTAGGATGGTGGATTTACGTTGATAAAGGGAGAATTTGACATCGTTGTTTTTGCTGCTTGATTTTGTCTTCATAGCTGATGAAAACTAGGCTTGCAGAAAAAGAAAAAATGTGAATTCCTTAACAATTTCGATCCATAGATATAGCATTCGAAAAAAAGAGAAATTTTAAAAAATTTGAACAAATCTACAAAAAGAGGTTTGGAAGGAGATTTTAGAGCAACCAAAATCAACCAATAGTTTTTCTTGATAATGTTGATTCCTTGTCAACTTTGATCCTTAGAGATAGCATTGAAAAAAAAAGAGAAATTTTAGAAAAAAATTTGAATTCTTTGGCAGCATCGATCCATAGAAATAGCATTAAAAAAAAAAGAAATTTTAGAAAAAAAATTTGAACATATCTACAAAAAGAAGTTTGGAAGGAGAGGAAAATTGAAACTCTTTTGGAGAAGAAAAAGAAAAACAAAAAAGAAAGAAATAAGTAGGAAGGAGTGGGGATGAAATCAGTTGGGACTCTGGCTCAACCCTTCCCACATTGCGCGAATGTCAAAATGTCATGTGAAAGGCACGTGATGCGACGATGAAAATTTCATGTGCAAGGGGATGTTTCCTCATTATACACTTATGTTGAAAAGTCTCAAATCACCCCAACTAGCCGTACAACAACGGTAATTTAACTATATATTTATTTGCATTGTATGAAAATGAAAATGAGGGCAATCTAAATACATATTTACATTAAAGATTTTTACTTACGTATTCCTTTAAGTGATAAATTCTAAATTTAGAAAAAATATGATGCTGTGGTTAAATCAACCTATAAATTACTCGTTATGTTTGAAACTCATATTTCATCATAATATTGATTTTTTTTTGCTGTATAAAGGTCCATAGCAAAAGGTTGAACTTTTAAAATCGATTAACGTTTAAAGTACTAATATAGCCCTCTAAATCTCTACACAATTATTTTCTTTATTGTTTCTATAGTCATAAATTGATGAAAAAACATATTCTCCAAAATCCAGATTAATACATTATTATAAAATACCATTGTGGTCAACATGAAAGTTACTTCTCTATAATTTTGGCCTTAGCTTTCTAGTTTTGCTAAACCTTATTAGTCCCTTCATGCTAAAATTCATTAATTTAATACCCTAAATTAAAGTCCATTGGTTTGCCTTTTTTTTTTTTTTAATTTTGTGCAAATTCATAGCTATCTCAAGTTATCTTAAAAATCTCTGAAGTGTTTTGTACTAAGTTTGGTACAAATTAATCTTTCTTCCACTCTAATGTAGCATATATGAGATCTATAGTGTTTTTATATAACACATACATACAACCAATACGTAATATTACTAGTATAATAACTGTTATTATGTAAATTCATAGAAACAAAGCTTGTATTTTTGGTATTCCATCATTTTCTTCAATTTTCCATTTTTACAATTTAGGCACAAAACTAGTTTTTATATCAATTCCACCAACCTGTTGGTAGGTTAAATATATGGCAAATTAGACACTATTTATGTACTAGTCGTAATAAGGGAATTAGACACTATTTATGTACTAGTGGTAAAGGCACACTCATGTGTGTGCAATTTAAGAATAAATTAAATTTTATGAAATTTTCTTTAATGAATTGATAGTTATTTTGGTAGTTATGTTAATTTGGTAGTTATCTTGGTAATTAAGGGTTAATGGATAAAGTTAACACCAAGTTAACTAAGGGCTAATGGATAAGGTTAATACCGAGTTAACACAAAGTTAACTCCACAAATGCTTTGTTATTGTAAAGATAAAGATATTTCAAAAATGTAGAGATTAAGTTAAATAACCAAAAAATCCATAGCCATATCAAATACAAGTGGGACCCAAAAGTGCCACATTATCTGAGGTCCACTTACACAAGTCACTGCATTACTGGATAAGGGGCGCGCTGATATTACAACAACTAACATGGTATTACTTAATTAGATACAAATAAGCCCATTGATGATTGGTTGCTGACGTAGCAAACATATACAGGAGATGAAGGGATTCAAACCCCAATTAATCGCATTCACATTAATTGACCCTTGTCAATATGCCAAATTACTCACTCATCTTTTGTTTAAGAACTATATTATACTCAACTAGATTGTTCTTTAATTTTTCTTTACATTGGTTAAATACATAAACATTATGTGAATCTTAACAACTTAAAAATGGAGAGTTTGCAAAATGAATAGTGATTTTTGGCTCTTTTATTATGTATTAACATGGTTGTTTCATTTGTAATTTGAGGGTCATTTAGTCATTTTTGGTAGTTGCTGATTATGATGGCATGTGCATAAGTTATGCTACATAGCCTATATTTGTTAAGTGTTTGTCAGGTAGACTTTGTTTTGCCATTATAGCCTTTGCATTCCATTTTTGCCCATGCATGCTGACTCAGGAGAGGATGCCAGCAATGAATTTTTTGTTTTTTCACTATACTTGATTTATATACACCGTGTGAGTTACAAGCAATGGATGTAAAGAGAATTCGGCCATCTTTATCTTTTTTTCCTTCTTTCTTTGAACTTAAAATCTTAAAAAAAGGAAGTTTGGAGAATAAATAGTGAATTTTTTTTGCTTTATTACATGGGTAATCCGGTCACACATTTTGATACGAACCCACCACGAATGGCATGAACTGGTATCCCACACAATCCCGGATCTAGACGAAGAATCAAGTTAGAGTTGCGGAAACTCTTGACCCTTCTAACCCGCGAAGTTGTGAACTTTAAATTTAATCTCAACCCACAACTTAACAAGATAGTGAACCAAGGTGTGATTATTGGTTGATAAGTTGATGAACGCTCAAGAATAATTTTCAAGTATTCAAGTAAGATCTCTTGGACAAGAGAGTTACAAAGACACACAAGTGTTTGTTGGAAAATTCACTCTTATTAATGTATGAAAAATGGCATGGACTAAGGCTATATTTATAGCCTTTACATGACTCAAGAAACCTACTCAAACTTGGAAACAATTTACTTACTTTCCTAAAATCTAATTCGACTAGAATAGGAAACTGATTAAGTCAAATTGGCTTAACTATGGTTAATATGATCTTAGCCTTTATTTCCCTTATTAACGACTCAAAAATAACTCAAAACCAAGTATAATGACCTAACAATTATTGCTGGAAACTTAAATGAAACAAACGACACAAAAAGCTAAGCATAACACAATTTCGGATCAAACTAAAACTCTTGAGCTCGATCACTTGTTCCACTTGAAACAACTTGAAACTCATTGGAGCTTGACGTGATTAAAACTTGTTGAGGTATGATCTACCTTGAAACTAAGAAAACTCAATCTACTTGGAATTGAAAGGGAAACCGGATCAACTTTGTTTGCATCACATTTCATATCTGCCAAGTGTTGTAAGGTGAACTTTATTTTACTATTTACAAATCAAGTACACTTCTAATAGGTTTTTTTTGTCTTTGTATTGTACTTGATTTGTACCATCGTGTGGATTCAAGCGGCGAACACAAAGAGAATTCGATCATCTTCATCTCCTTTTCCTTCTTTTATTGGTCTTAATAACTTAAAAAAGGAGAGTTTGAGGATGAGAATTGAATAGTAATTTTGTGCCCTTTATTACATGGGTAATCTAATCATTTGGCTCTCTAATTGGTGGGTAGTTTGATCATTTTAGCTAGTTGCTAATTGTGGTAGCACATGGAGGGTTGAAAGACAAACCAAACTATTCAACATTCAAATCTAGTTTAGCTGGGTAAGAGCTTGTTTAGGGATGTAATCAAGTTGAGTTGAGCGCGAGTATCACTATACTCAAACTTGACCCGATAGTAGAGAGGTATTGCTCGAGCTCGAGCGAGTAGTAGAAATGGAATTCGAACTCAAATTCGAAAAATTGTTCAAAAACTCGAGATCGACTCGATTATATTCGATTTTCTTGTGAGTATGATTGAGCTCGAGTACTTGACTTGAGTTTAAGATCCTTGTCCACTTCTAGAATTGCAAAATATAACTCTTCATATAAAATAGATTGATGCAAGCCCAATTTCTTGATTTAGAACAGGCTATTAGTAATTGAAACAAGTTGGAACATTTGCAATTAGTCACAAGAAAGGTCCATGTCCTATTATGCAAAAATGGAAATTAGGAAGAAAAAAAAGCAACAATTGTAGAAAGTAGAAGTTATAAATTGAGCCTGTCTGATTAGTGATCACTAATGATTACATTAACATTTAATAGCCAAGTAGCTAGCATCAAAATAATAGCCCAAAACAAGACTAATTTACTACTGCAACAGCCTACAACTTGCAAGTCTTACACAAGACAATATCTTAGCACCAAGCTAGCACCAAAACAATTTCAAGAACGCAAGTGGCAATAAACCGCCCAAAACAAGAGTAATTTACTACTACAGCAACCTACAACTTGCAAGTCTACACAAGACAATACTTAGCTCCAAAATAACTTCATAGATGAAGTAGCAAATGAGCAAAAACAAAGGCAGTAACAAGAATGCCCCCATAAAGTAGCCATCCAATATAGCCATCCAACCACGATCAACTCCTACCACCAAGACATTTAAATATTCTTTCAACTGAAGGCATACATTAAAACAAAATTGAATGACTAAACAAATAGAAATTTAGAAATGATAGACTTGAATCACCTAACTACACCCAAAGCTGGATATCAAACTTGTGGCATAACTAATACATTAAGCTACATAACTATAGAGGAATAGAGGAATATGACTTACCTACTAGTCCTGGTCTTGCGATGGATGCCGAACTAGTTATCGAAGTGTCACGTGGCTCATGTTCTTTTTCCATTTCCCTTGAGCTGTTAAATGATTCAAACCCCCATTTTCAGCCTCTACAAATAATGAAATAAAAGCCCCAATTTTAGAACTTAGGGTTTGAAGAAATTTTCAGAAAATGTTTGAAGGGATGCAAATGATAGCAAATAATTAGCTCAATACCTTTTTCCAGTTGACAACTAAAGCTGAAGAGAGAAAATGTAGCAATGGCTGATAGCAGATGGAAAGAAATGAAGTCAACCCTCTCAACAAATACAACAATAGCAATGGCCACCAGATTGATGCATTTGTACCGGTATGGACTGTGTGGTAAGATGCACTCGTACAGATGAGTGGTAGCAAGCAAAAATCGAACTTCTAATCTCATCGAAAATCCAGACTCTCGGAAGTTCAGACAAGGAGGAGGAGAGTAGCTCAGTAGTACTTAGAAGAAATTAGGGGTCGATTGAGGAGGAAAGAGGAATTAGGAAAAGCCAATTTTTTTTTTTACCTCTCAAATTATTTTTTTCCTTGTGAAATGACTATATGACCTATAAATATTTTAAAGTTATAGCCAACATTTTGATAATTTAGACAACTCCCAAACCTAAAAGAGTAAAATTGTAATAACTAAATATATAATTTTTAATTAATTAATTTGTACTCGATAAGGCTCAACGAGCCACTAACCTTGACAAATCAATATTCGAACTCGGCTTGAATTATTAATGAGCTACTCGAGCTTGACTTGCACTCGATTAAAACCAAGTGCGAGTCAAGCTTTTGACCGAGCTACTCGCGAAGAGCTCGATTCGATTACATCCTTAAGGTTGTTGAGCTTGGTTCATGAACTATTCAAACCAAGGTTGAATAGCATTTCATATTCGGCAAACTTCTAAGCTTGACTAGAACTTGGCTTGATTAGCATAGAACTTGAATTTATAGGTAAAACGTTCAAACTACTCAAGTTCGACACAATAAAAATTCATTTGAGATTAGCTCAAAAATAAACAAGGCAAGTCTGAATACAATCTCAAGTTCATTAAAATAATAAGACAAATTGAACAATTGGGTATTTGGTTTGATTAGACTTGTTTATACCCCTAAACGCATTGATAAGTTGGCTACATACTCTATATTTGTTAAGTATATACCAGGTGGACTTGTTTTACCATTGTTGCCTATGTATTCTTTTTTTTCTCTCGTGTGTTAACTTAGGAGAAGGTGCTAGTCATGTGTATCATGTCTTTTGATTGTACTTTATTTTACATAACGTGCAGGATTAAGCAATGGATGCAGAAAGAATTCGGTCATCTTAATTTCGTTGTATTGCTGCCGGTACTATTGCTTAATTAAAGAAGCTTAACCGATCAGGCTTGTAATGGCATTAACACATTATACTCATTTAGTATAGTCATCCAATTAGGTTTTATCATTTTTTTTTACTTTTCTTAATCAATATTTATCAAATTTTTTATTGTCAATTGCTCAATTCTAGGAGCTTCTCTGAATTTCTCCTTTCTCTGCATTTTAATCATTTGATCTAATCATTACATTTGTATTTTCTTTCAATGATTATAAATACTCTGATATTTATTGTGAAATTGATGAATTTTTATTTTGTTTTGATTTCGAAGTCTAGTAATTGAATCGATGGCATATAGTTGCGATTGTGAGAACAAAAGAGGCTCGTTCTCTTCCTAAAGTTCAATTTTGATCTAAATCTTTCGTAGAAGTGTCAATCACAAACCAATTATGTTGACTCATCCAAATCCACCCACTAATAATCCGCCTAAATCCATTCATTAATTTTGAATGCGTGATACCCAATTAAATTCATTTAATTGATGGATAATGGGTTGATTCGACTCACCTATTTATACTCATTAAAAATGATTATATATTTAAATTCAACTTTTAGTGAGTGTTAAGCAAATAAATTTGAATTTCTTATCAATCTAATAAGAATAAAATATTATTATTTCTTGTCAAACAACATGCAAAAAATAGAAAAAAAATAAATAGAATCTTAAGTGACTCATAAATGGATAATTGGATATATCCATACCCATTTATTAAATGGATATAAATAGGTACCCATTTATATCTATTTATTTAAATGAGTATAAATGGATTAACCCAATTATTTCCATTACCCATTAACCATTATGACTACCCAAACTTGTTCGAATCACCCATTTTGATACCTTTAAAATGGATATAGCTAGAATCCATTACTTGAACGAGAGTGGCAATAAGGGTGGCTTATCTATCAACTTTTAAAAATCCCTCTCCATTTCAATTATAACAACAATTATGAGTGTCTTCTAATGAACCAAACATTAAATTTTGAAACATCAGCTAATCATTGTAAAAGGATCTCCAACTGGTAGAAAAAAAACCCACAACCCCTTGGGGAGGAATTATCCATATGTAAAATCATAATTATTGATATTCATGCCCTAGATTTGTTTTTTCTTTTAGTAGTTTATAGGATAAATTGATAAGTTGGGTATTTCTAGCCCATTGCATTGGAAAAGACTCTACTATAACTATGCTTAACTTGAAGAAGGTGCAACCACAAACTTCTTTGAAAGTTTTAGCATGGTTTGAGAATTCCTTTCATTGCTTGAATGAAAGCCTCCCAAGTCTCGAGAAGTCTATCTATCAAGCTTCAATGAGAAGTTGAGAAGTTGATAGCTTCCCAAACCTTAAGAAATCTATCTATCAAGCTTCAATGAGAGTCTCCCAAGACTTAAGAAGTTGAAGAAGTATAACCAAGAAGTTGAAGAAGATGCAATCACAAATTTTCATGGGAGCCTTAGCATGGCTTGAGAAGTCCTCTCATTAGCTTCAATGAGAACTTACCAAAGTTCGAGAAATCCATTGAAAGAGGCATAAAAGGCATAACCACCTATTTTAATGAGAGCTTCTCAAAACTCGAGAAATTTATTGAAGAAGGCACAACCACTTATTTTAGTGAAAGCTTACCAAAATTCGAGAAGTCCTTGTACTTAGAAAGTTTACCAAAACTCGAGAAATCCATTAAAAAAGATACAACTATCCACTTCAACGAAAGCTTACCAAATCTCGAGATATCCATTGAAAAAGGCACAATCACCCAATTCAATGAGAGCTTATCAAAGATCGAGAAATCCATTCATCTAGTTTCACATTGATGATTTATTACCCCTCTCAAGTACATCATGATTTAAGAATTAGCTCTTTTTTTTTTTTTTTGGAGGTCCCAAGTCTTATTGCTTATGTTGATGGGACATCAAAGTAGTTGGTTTAGTAGACTTAGCTGCAAGATCTGCACTATCACCAATGTAACGGATGAATTTTGGGTTCTTAAAGAGAGAAAAAATTAGTTAAAGATCTTAATATGTCTTCCGCATTGAAGTGGAAGTTATTGCAAAGGTGAAAGTCGTCCTTGTCAAAAGTTTTTGTGCTAATCAATTCTCTTTTGGTTAGATAACACAGGTGGCTAATCCTACATGAACAATTTTAGACAGCAAAAATATCACACATTCTTTTCTTAAGGGAAAAAAATAAGCAAATTTTCTGGTGCAAATATGTGATGTAGGACCGAATAGACATCTCATATTAGGATAAGTCATTCTTACTTTCTTGTTAATTAGATGATGGTGTTATAACCAACCATTTTATCAACAAGAGTGTTTTTTTTTTTCAGTTAGAAAACCTCCAATAGGTTCAAATAACTTGATTAAACTTGTTTCTTACACCCAGATTCGTTCATTAATCTATCCAAAGTTGATATCAAGGCTTCTAAAACTTGTACCTTGCTTTGTATTCTGTTACTCTAGAATCTTGTTTAAGCAAAACTGAAAGAAACAAAAATAAAGAGCTCTTTATTACCGTAAAAAAATGTAATGCAAATACATTCACTACAGCAGATTTGTGCCACATAAATTGTATTTAGTCCGTATATTAGCACGGAATTATTTTTATTATGATTACTTATGAATCACGAGTAATGTTTTTATTCATTATTCAAGTTTACATCAGAAATTTATTATATTTCAAACATATAACTGCCATTTTAGTCTTTATGTAATTAAACTTTCTCAAATGGTTATACACGTAATTATATTCAGTTCAATTCAAGACAAAACAAAAATATACCAATCTATTTCTACATGAATCATTTATTATTTCTATCAAAGTTAATAAATTCACTAATGCAATAATTAAATTTACACTAAACAAAGTTACCATATATGATACAAAATAATAATTTAAATTTATTAAATGACATAGAAATTGTTAAAAGAGATAAAGAAATTATAAGTAAAATGGATTGGAAGATAGTTAGATGCCAAAAGGGTTAAAACTCAAGTACCTATCGACCCATTAATTCTGTTCAATTAAGCATGCCGCTCCAACAGAGAAAATAATTAATTACAATAAGAGTTTACACACACATGCGTGTGTGTGTGTCTGGCTCTTATCTGGATTCTTTTTATTCTCTTGATTCTTGCTCATGTTTGATGATGAACATTATCACGTTTGGTTCTTTCCAAGATGGATCTATGAAAATTTACATGTCCACGAACCTGATTTGAGTTATACTGTATTAACTACTAACTGACTGAAGGTGTGAACTAGAAAATTATGATAATTATAGAGAGCTCATGGAGTAATGATCTTTTATATATTTTTCCACAAGTGACCTGGGTACTATTGTGCCTGCCAAAAAGAGAAAAAAAAAAAACCTACCTCCTATTGCATGTAACGTATGCTTAGTGGCTACTAGAAACACGAACCATTATCCATTGGCAGATTTTTGCAACTTATTTACTAGTGTTTTTTTTTTAATTGCCAAGGTCTTCAATACACCGTCCGTCTACATGACTCGCAAGAAAATGTTTCCAAAAGGAAAAAAAAAAAGGGAAAAGCAAGGAAAAGGGCCTAAGGTAATACAAGATAGAAAAAAAAAGATAGAAAGTATCACTCTTCCAACCAAAAAAAAAGCCACTCATGACTAAATAACAGTTAAGAGCTTGATTTAGAAGGGGAGGGATAGATTGAACGATACGGTAGAGAGAATTTAAGTAAGAAATTCCAAAGTCAAACCTACTGCTTATATTATAAAAAAATAACTAAAAAAAAAAAGAAGAGAATGATTTAGAAGATATCAAGGATTTGATTGATCGGATGGTTGCAAAGTGGACACGGCACACGTTTGAGCCACAGCGCTCTCGAGCACTCTCTACAGTAGGTGTGCCCGCAGGGAATAAAAGCTGCACCTCTATTCCTCACCATGCACACGCAACACAAATTATCATTCCCTCCTTTATACCACTTGCCCTTCTTTGAATCCACGCCGTCAATTTCTTCGAATAATCGCATCAACGGCTTCTTATGTTTTCTGGGACCCACTTTACGCAATTGACGCTCGGCAGCTAATAACGTGGCCAAACTTATACCCCTGGCCTGTATGTTACGGCCAACATTAGCCATCATGGGCTGTAGTTCCTCCTCGGTTTCGTGTGACTCATGGGCCTGGGCTGCTTCTTCTTCACAAACTGTACTGTCAGAGACCCTTAGATTGATTGAGGATCCACAACAGGCCATCATTTTGAATCTTAGCCTTTGCATCATAGTCTCCACAGTCTGTTGGGCCTATATTGACCGTCCATTCGTCCTACTTTTGTGTCTTTGAGATGATATTGCACTTTTTCCCTATTCCTAATTGAAGAGTTTGATTTCACATTGGCACTATGTATTTTGGAGATTACAATTAAGCTAGCAACAAAAAACTGGGAATGTTTGAGAGAATTCAAATTGAAATTAATGAGAGAATTCAAATGTAGGGTGAAAATAGAGAAGACAAAAAGGCACCAATTTATGATTGTATTTAACGCGATGAATTAAAGACATTATTGTTAAGAGATCGACAAATTGAATATATTAATACCTTCATGCAGATTTCGTGTTGATGATTGAATAATCCTCCTTGTGTTTCTTGAGAGGTGATAAATCCTTCTGATCTAGTGGATGATTACGTTTGCTGCATATAGGCAATATGAGACTATGGGAAATGGTTTCAAACAAGGGAAATAGAATGGAAGAAGGCGGAGGAGGAAGAGAAACTGCCTATGATGTTTGTACTATGTAAAGGGAGAATTTGAATTCCTCAAGAGAAGAAGAAAAGAGAGCGAAGGTCATTGAAGAATGGAAATCAAAGTTGTCATGTTGGCTCCTTTTCAAGAAATAAAAGTCTCATTAATTGGCTGGGATCCATTTTTTATTGCTTTTGATTGTTTGTTTGCTACAGCTGACATAAAAAGCCAAAAGGGTGTCAAGATTAAGGCTGATTCAGTGCATATGAACTTTTTTGACACGCATTCAAATAAAGGAGCTGTTAGAATATGTGATACTCTATTAAAAATTGTTCATTATAGAAAAGTTTATCGTATCAGTTTTTTTTTTTTTTCTGCAGCAAGAAATGATGTAAACATTAAAATCATCAATAACGTTTTCGGGGGTTTTTACCTAAAAAAACATTTTAAAAATTTATTTTCTCTCGTGACCATGTTTCAAGTTTTGGGTTGACTTGGTGTACTTTACGTAATAACTGGAGACCATATAGTCGACAAATATTTTTAAAATCTAATCTATTAATCTGGAGTATAATTTCTTTTTGGGCTGACTTGGTGTACTTTCTTTTTTATCTGAACTGAAATCAAGCAGAGGAAAGAACATCTAGGAGTATATTGCAAACAGAATAAGGAAAAGTCAAGGGTGTACCTAATTAGAATATATTGTGGGCTTAGTGGATTATACCTTTTCTCTTCGTGCACTTACTAAATTTATTTGTTTATCAAAAAAAAAAAAGAAAAATCGAAAATGATTTAAGGTATTTGAAAATGAATAAAGCAGCAGCCACCAATCAAGCATTAACTTTCAAATTTGTAATATTTTCCCTTCAAACCAAAAGCTTTGATTACATAAGCTTCAGTTCATTTTGTTGGTATGAACTGGCTTATGACTCATGAATCATGAGATAGGGTATGCAACGCTCAATGATTGACTACGCGTGATCTTGTTGGACTCTTTGTACTGATGATTTGAATTTCGTCTTCCTCAAACACGTTTTCGAGAAAATCCATTGCAAAGTAAAAGATTACTGTACATTTCATCAGCATATGCTAGTGGAAAAATCTGTCTTGTACTCTTATGCACTGGCATAAAATATGGCCCAATTGGTTGGTGACTTAAAGTCCAAGGAGTGTGTTTGTTTCACTGATTGGATGAGACAGAATTAATCATCTTTGAACAACTCATTCTAGTTTGAGTAATTCTAGAATTAGTGATCTTGTTGTTATCTAGTGTTTAGTTAGTTTTGGATTAAATCAGTTGTCTTAAGAAAAAGTGAGGTCCTATGTTTTGTTGGAAATCAAATGAGATAAGGTATATTCTATGTTTGATTGGAGATCGAATGAGGCGAATTACCAATTCATTGGATAAAAAATATCCAATGATTCACCAGCAGGCTACTCTGCAAAACCTTGTACTCTTCTCCATGGATTGCTCCATCTAGTACATCAAGTCCAACTGCTACTCTGAGGTTGAGCTATTAATATTCCTCAATTTGAAATTATCCTCTGCATCTTCCCCCCCCCCCCCCCCCCCCCCCCAAAAAAAAAATAAAATAAAATCTTCATCTTCCCCTCTTTCCGTGTAGCATCTCATCATGTCTCATTGATGATCTCATTGATTACATGAATTGAACCCTCCAAAATCCCCTAGTGAGGCATCGTGCAATCAATTTCATCACCACAGATGCCATATTCCCATCAGTAGACAGATTTAATAGTAGAATCCATGCTGGCACATCACTTTTAGTTCCAATCGGTCCTCCATCCTCTTCTAATCTCAACAAACTGTAGATTAGTTCTTCCCCTCCAACGTCAACAACAGTGGTGAATAGCAGTTGATGCAGCCATAAGCCTCAAACATTATTAATGCACCCAACGGAGTCTGACCGTTTCAGACATTTATCCGGCACCTGAGTTGTGTCATGTTGAAACAGGTGCTCTGGGATTGGGAGGAGAGTCTGTGTTAACATAGCTGAACAGGGCCTGGGAAGTTTAAAAAAGAAACTTCAGGGACTAACCTGGGACTTGACAAATTGTCTTGAGTTTATTATTTTTGCTTTTTGCCTCACCAAGAAATAGAAAAGTGCTAGCTTTGGTCACTAAGAATGACTACTATAAATCTATGGTTAACCACATAATCAGGCCTATGCAATTCATAAACATAGGTCAAAGCGCATAGAAATGTACAAAGTATACATTTATTAACAGAAGATAACAAGTACCTGTCATATCCATGTTTTACCGTATTTGCAACATCAAATGGCGATAACTGCGTCCCCTTACACTTCTTTGCCAAAGGTACTCAACAGATTCCTTAAAATTCATTTGTAGCCGCTGCTGAACAAGCCTGCAAATTACTAGTAAGTTATGAAATGCTTTTTTGCTGCTTCAAAAGTTGTTGCAAGAGACACAACCACCTCTTACCATCTCACAAGGCATCTCTGGATACCACGTGTTATGGGGCGAATGAATGAAGGGTCACGTTGGGCATAAAGCAAACCAACCTAGGAAAGAAAATAAACCTGTAAACTGAGAGAGACAGAGAAAGAGACGAGACCATATTTTTGTAGTTGCCTAAATCCTTTGACTAATCAATTTAATCAGCTTCAAATTTGAGATATACCGTCAAACAATGAGAGAATATAAATTGAAGGTTATATTGCAATAGATAAAATTATAATAGCACAACTACCAATTAATTCCCAAATATTAATAAATGCCTAATGAATTCTGAATTGAAGAGGCCTAGATAAATAGTTGAAAGGAAGCAAGATAGGTGAACAAATCAATAGGGAAGATAACATGGCAAATGCTTTTTGGTAATGAAAAAATGAACATACCAATAAGCAATCCCACGTTCTTCACAAAGAAGAAATTTATGAAGAAATGAACATTACCCAAAAAAAAAAAAAAAAAAGATTGAACATCAAATAAGTACCTCTAGCAAGGCAACAGCTGAAGGATCATCCAAGATCTCCAGACTACAGTCAGCTAGATAGTTAACCTGCAGTACATGGCAGCAAAGCAAAAGTGTTGGAAAGTCTAAAGATGAGACAGAAAACTTCTGAGCTAGGGCAATGGTCTTCGATGAATTTCACACTATGAATGTGTGCTTTTGGAAGAAATCCACTGGCATATGTACATGGTAAACATTTAATGAAGGAAATGTCACATCAAACGTCTTCAGTCAAATGCTTACAAATTTCAGGACCAACAAAACATTTATTAAGGCCGCATGGATTCGTCTGGAGGAAAACACTTAGCAAAATTGGAAGGCAATGTTGTTGAGACTGGAAGACAACATTTGTCATAGCAAACTGGGAACATACCAGGTTACTCATACTGATCCAAATTTTTTACTAGTACCAATTCATGCAACAAAATTGGTGAATTCAAGGTTTCTCTTGCTGAATTTCGGTACCAGTGATGCATCAATGGATACTAGTTAAGAAGCTCAAAGGGTAGAAGTCTGTATATGCTTACTTCAGCATATAAGGTGGACCTTCTGCATCAATTTCTGATGCAACTGAATAAAGACCTTTGGGAGAATGCTAGTTGGGCTTTATCCAGGGATCAATGGCTATGTACAAGTCCAAAAATCTTATAGTTAGCCAGAGACCAGAGTCAGAAAACTAAACGCATTCAGTGAGAAGGTTCAACTATGTTCTTTAGTCATGCCATTTAGAGAGAAGGTTCAACTATATTCTTTAGTCATGCCATGTAACTCTCGGGTTTGACTTTTTGACTCTGAATTACAAACACGTGCAATTACACAATTGTCCAAAAAATTTATCTTTTTTGGAATGACAACAAATAGCCAAATTGGAAGATAACATTTGTTTACTTAACAGTAAAGACAACATATGGCTACATACAATCTTCCACTACAAAGTTGTAATAGAGTACACTTATAGGGGCTAAGGAAGTCAACTACTACAGGTAGAAATTTAGTGAGAATGAATGACACATGGAGTCAAATGATGACCAAGTTCCGGGGAGGCGCCCAGGGTGACTTTACATATTTTACTCTCTTCTAAGTATTCTAGAGATAAAATGCTTATTCTTCGCCTCACCCTTGATTTCAGCTTTTTATCCTAGCAGTACACATACAAAACTGATCTCATCTTTTACATCTCTTTCAGATTTTTTACATCTTCTACTCAAGAAAATTCTCATTGCTCTTTCGAGGTAACACTCATGCTCCTAAAGAACATAAATTCGTCCTACATTTATGTCACTTCAGAGACATTACCTGGACATGTGGATATAAAAGGTAAACAGACATTTAGTAACTGGTACCTGATAGGTTAACTGAAGGCCACAAAGTTTGTTTATTTACTCTTTTATCATTTCATAAAACAATTATTCAAAACATATTCTGATCTCTATTATTGCATTTGGAAATGCTTTGCAGAACTGATGCATTTATCTGATTCAATACATTACTCTCTGAACAAAAGCAATGCCCTGCTAGAGACAGCATTCATAATTCACCATCATATCAGAATAAAAACCATACCATCACGCATTCAAGAAAAATCTGCTTAGACAAGTGACAATTGGCTTGTTTCTGAACTTAATGCAACTTGAATAAAGAAAATATAATTCCTTGCACTTTAAGTATCTATACTTTTGATTATTGAATCAAGGAATCCGTCAAGTGGAGAATACAAGTTGTAGAACCTCATGGCAAAAATTCACTCATTCTTGTTTTTCAACTTGACTAGTTAAATGGAAAAAGGGGCAAGAAACTTAGTGAAAAAAAGAATCATGAGAACAATATCATAACAACTGGCAGTTAAAAAAAATTGTAAGTTGTTAAGAGAAATATGAAAGGAGTACCCCAAATTCTGTGTTGACTAGAGATTGAACAAAGTCCAGCAGTTGAATCTTAGCCCACTGGTGGCATATGGAAGGATCGTCTGTATGTGGAGGATGTCTCCAGGGAGCACCAAACCGCAATCTGTCTTTTGAAACCTTTCCACTTTGTGCATCCAATGCGAACTTTTGCAAGTGAAGAAGTGCTTTTTCCATCACAGGATCAACTACAGTTAACTAAAGGAGAAGAAAGAATGTAATGAACAGTTTAGATCGAAAGTTATCTACAGCACAAAAAAGTGTACTAACGTCAACTTTATTTACATCAAGGATTTTCTGGTTTCTAGTGCTTGTGGAGGAAATATTATTTCATTGCTTCATGAGGTGGTCTAATTAGCACCAGAAAATAACAATTGCAAAACTTGTGCACTTTCATTACATTTCTATTGATTTGAGGACTATGATTTCTTGGTCCTTCTAGCATGATCTCTGTTTTGCTAAAAATTTGAGCACAGAATGTTTCATTTTGCACAAGTGACCGCATTCAGGATGTCCACTATGCAAATGACAAGTTGAAGGTGTTTGAAAGTCGAAAGGATACAAAACTTATAATTGGCAATTTAACCAAAAATATCTCCTGAAGATGTATCTTACATACTACTTTTTGTTGTCTAATTACTTTTCTGATCTGAGGTTTTGCTTCATTAGTGGTTTTTCAGGTAAGTTCTACTTGTGACAGGCTTCTCCCTTATAATAAGGCAGGTTGCTGTGTTGAACATATATTATCAAAGCACCTATACATAGAATGCTAGCAAGATGTGCACTAACACAAGTTTCTAATATAAGAAGAGAATTTGTGTCTTTTGAACTTCCAATTATATAAATGGTTTGCCCTTATTATAGATAGCTCTATGTACTTAATCAACATTACTGAAGTTCAAACAGGTGATAAGTTCTCGAACATGCGTATCACAGGTACTCTTCGCCTAGTTTTAGAAGAGAGAGTTACTTTCATTATGAGTTTGGTTTATACCAAATTGTCTCTCTTAAATTGTCTATCACAGTTATTGCAGTTGAACGTATTTTTTTTTTATTCTTCTGCAGTATGCACCTTTTAAGAAAGGATCACACATTTTAGGAAAATATTCATTTTTAGTATCATCATCACAAAATCTAGTTCTTGCTTCGAGAATATCCAGAAAAAGCAATTCCTTGTCTAGGGCTTGAAAATTTTTATGCTTATTGTTTAGATTCTTTCTTTTTTGCTTGTTCATGTAAAGCCAATGGTAGTCAAATTCATTAGAGGAAGATTTTTCAAGTCTATATAGAGATATCTTTCTTTTTGTCACTTCACCGTGTTCATTTGGTCACGAATCAAGACTCAACAACACCATCAAACTGCATAGTCCCCTCAGATGTAATGCAAATGAAATACAGAAATTCAAAGTAAAAGCTGATATGGCAGGTTCATGTTGAACTGGATTATTAACTTAAAGAATAATTTGTACCACCACAAAAATAATGTAGCTGAGCTGTAAAGACATGACAGAGCTAATGCCATGGGTTCTGATTGCAAATAAGTGACAGTTGTGAAGAGATTAATATCGGCACAAAAGATTAAAACTTTATTATCACATTATCTTGATGCCATACGGCACAAACATCAAATGTAACACACTTCAATTAATTCTCTGTTAATTTGGATTCAATAGGACAGCAATTTAACTTCATTTTGTTAAGCAAGACCATGCTGATATATGGAGCAATTCTTCAGTTTAACTTTAGGATGTAAGGGTGAAATTTGAATATTGAGTGTTGCAAGTACAGGAATAAAATGATAACATAAAGACCACACACAGTAAACTCAAAAATCACTCCTTAGAAGCAATGGTTCTGACCAGTCCGAAAATCTGATGTTCTTACAGCCAAATTGGCCTTATAAGGTGGAGGGGTACAGGCCACTTGTTCATGTTACCTCTTGTTCCTGAATCATATTGGATTGACTACTCAACAGAAATAGCTTTAGTTAAAGTATATTTGACTAGGACAGTCATAATTATCTTGCAGTAGCAAATTTGAATTACTACTTCGGGCTTGGGCATTAGTTTTAGCTAAGGTCCCCTTCCTAGGGTTAAAGAGATTAGAATAAAACCTCTTATTAGGAGTGTTTAGGATTCAAGTTGTCCCCTTGAAGTTTAAATGTGCAAACCCATTTTGAAAAGTTTGATGCTTACATTACACCATCACATTACTTAGGTGAATCCAATGCAGGAAATCATTCTACTAAATTGGAAGGTAATAAAGGCATGGAACTCACTAAACTATCACTGAGGACTAAGGAACTTGACAAGATAATGGTTATAACTAAAAGTTCTAATTCTTTCCACAAAAATTCTGGTTTTGAGAATCAAATACATTTTCCTCTTCTTTGATTTCATCTCATAGACGCAGGAATTTGTGCTTGCCACCTGTTATTTTTCATATAAAAAAATATTTGATAATAGATCAAATTTTCAATCTTTATCCAGCATGTGATGTTGTGTTACAGGAAGGAAGAGAGAGGAGAGAAGGAAGAAAGAGGAGAAACATTTATGTAGACTAGATCATCCCCAAAAATCAAACAAGAAAAGAAATGTCCTTACATAGCAAAACTACACTATGTCTGTTGGCAACTCAAAAGATATCCTTAGTCTCTCAGAATCTTGCGTTGTATCAAAACAATTTGTTTCTCCTATGACCACATTTGTTTAAACAAGCATGATTAACCAATAAGCAGGAACCACCCACATATATAGTGATCAATTTTCTTATGCCTAACATAATTTCCATAGAAGACTTTTCCTTTTAAGATTTTGTCAGAAGTTCATTTCTCTAGCAGTCTACTCTTAACTCCTAGAGGAAATGAGGTAATGCAAAAGCACGGACAAAGAACAATGTTGAGCAACTCAAATTAAGTGTACTTAGGCGCATAAGGCTATCAATGTTTGGAATTAGTTTTATTTCACAAACACGTACAGAAAAATCATCAAAGCAACTTGGCTCCAAATTGCTAGCAACTTTATGTAGCAGAACTTCAAATACCATACAAAGCAGTAGCTAATCAAGGAACTTACTTGCAGATATGCCAAGTATGCATCCACAATGTCTTCAAAGGTGCTACCTTTCTCATCCGTGACCCTACAGTAGGAAAATGAGCAGAAAAATTAACAAAAAACATAAAACAACTATACTCTTGTTAAACAGGGGGAGAGAGGAGCCTGGGGGGGGGGGGGCGGGGAAGATACACTGGCAGAGGCTTTTTACTGGATAACCAACAAAGTTAATGGTAAACATCAAAATGTGAACATTTCTAACATACTCATATGGAGCTCCAATGTCTACTTTCAGCCTCTCATGCATCAACCAGGGAAATGAACTTTCATTTGATACTAAATAATTAAATGCCATAATTTGTTTTTCTGTCTGACACATGCTATATTGCCATGGAAAGGTGACCGGGTAAAAAAGAGATATGTTCAAGTCAGACATATCAAACTAAATTAAGTACATAATACTATTGCAAGTTCTACATGAGTTTTTAGATCTACTAAAACAGGAACAGTTTTGAAGTCATTGTGACTGAAAGAAACATAATCATCCCACAAGGAATAGTGTTTAGAATTAATGTGAGAAAAAAATTAACACTTTGTCCAACAATATAGCTGTTTCAGTTAGATAGGTGATAGCTTATTGATGTACATCAAGATCTCATTTAGATTGAGGGATTTATTTCTTATGAACTACCGTGTTGTTAACATATCTACAGAGTACCAAATGATTAATACAAATAAAAGTAGAATATTGACAAACAATAAGTAAACAATTAAATAGAAAACGCTCCACAAAATCCATGAATCCAATATCACCGATTTCATATCATGAAACATGCAATTTTACATGCATTACTATTGCTACTTACTTATTGTAATAGTTACTAAGCTTGAGTGCATAAACCTCAAAAAGGTGCCGCGGACTTGGCCCTAGGGTCTCAACAATTAAATTCCACTGCAATTTCAACAAGTGCACAACATTGTCAGAGCAACTAAAAACTCATGTTGAAGAAATACTAATAGTCATCACGATCATACCTCAGCTTGAGTAAAGTAATCATCAACCATGTGCATATTGGCTTCTGCTGGAGTCCACCCAAATGTCTGCATTTTTCTTATGAACTCAATCACCCAGACTCATAATCATTGGTGAACACCACAAATCACTTTAACTATCATATTCAGAATATATTCGAAAAATTCACAGCTTAAGTACAGACGATCGATCACTGGGTAAACTGCAAAGAACTGCATCTGATTTCCAACTATAACTACCAACAGTCTGTTCATTGATATGGATATTTTTATACATACATATTTACAAGAAAAAAGATTCTAACAATATTCAGGACCATCAAATACACATGCAGGTACACACAAAAAGAGTTCCTGTTACCTCACGAGAGATGAAAATATCTGGAAATCCATAATCAATAAAAGCTTGGTAAGAGTAGTAGCTGCAAGCACATATCACGTGTTCTTAGTTTTATTAATCAATTGAAAAATATATAAAAGAGAAAAGGAAATTTTGTGTATGAAAAAGTAGCTAAAATTTGGATTCATTCAAATAAAGGGGAAAGTTAGCATTAGGCATAAAAAGGCTGGGAAGCTTCATTAGGGCCTGTTGACACCTTTTGCCTATTATTACAAAAAGGTCCATTTACACCAAGGATTTCTCAAATTATGAAAATGGAAGCTTGAATAGACCATCAAAAAGTAAAGCAAGAGCATTGAAGATTTGTCAGACTATGAACCACCAAAGAACCTGTCAAATTTGCCCAGGGATTAGCCTAAGCATGCAATGAAACAGTTGGACCTTTATTAACTTTAGTACTTGATCGAAGGGATCTGCAAGAATTTAATCTTATTGTTGCTGGCTATAAAGCAGAATGGGAAACTGTCAAGCAATGCTTAGGAATGTGCAAGATCTAGCACAGAAGCTAAATCACTGCCATTTCAATCAAATTCATTTATCCATCAACAAATTATTTCTAATTGTAAAAAGTTTAAAAGGTTTCATTTTTTCCAAATTAGACATGTAAATAAGCTATTGTCACACAAAACATGAAACTTCTAAACTTTTAGGAAGCGTAATTCTCCAAAAAGAATGTAAATGTTGGATGGAAAGGTTTAAGATATAATTATGAAAAATTTTATGCTTCTATACTACTCTTTGATCAAGCAAGAAACGGATGATTTTGAGGGGTTGGACTCATGAATCACACACTGCTAATGACATGTGAAAAAGGGATGGGCTGGCAGCACTACCAAATTCTACTTCTAACTTCTGATTCTCCTACCAATCTTAAAACTTCTAATCTTCTCTAGAGTTATTTAGTTACAGGATTTCTGAAAATCCACACAATCAGCATTATGCAATATTCATAACTACAAAGGGACTATCACCACTAAAAGAAGTATAAGATGTACAAAACTTTAAGAAATTACTCAAATTACAAAAAAATCCACTGAATTGATCAAATTCTACCAGTTAATTAAATAAAACAGAGTCAAATAATGGTATCTGAAATACAGAACAAATTGAACAGTGAGATTGAAAATTCTAGAACTTCACAACAGAATGATCACTAACTTCCTCTCGAGGGATGTGGACCTACTTTAACAAGCCTATAGTTTAGCCTGTCCTGCTATGATAGGTAATCTAACATGGGTACAGTTTCACATTCTTGAATAACTAGATGTCACACTCTTTCAGCTTTGGGTTGTGAAAAAAATGCAACTACTTTCTTTTAATAAAAAAATTACTTATAAAAGTTCATACTTCATACAGAAGAAAAGCTAACGGATTTACAATTCTGAATCTCTCTTTAAGTTAAACTAGCAATCAAAAGTTGTAAATATTTCTAATTTTTTTAAAAAAATTTCTTTAGTGTAAACGGGAGAGCTCGAACCCGACACCACTCACTTAGACTCCCTCCCCCAAACCACCCAACCCGTCCCCCCCCCCAAGGTAAATATTCTAAATTCTATTAAATAAAAAGTTATTAAACAACTGTTTCTTAACTCTATAACCATCAAAGTCCAAAATCCATGTTGGAACTGAACACATTTATTAAATACATTTGAGTTTTCACTTTCTAGTCTTGTAGCCATTCCTTTTTCTTGTACTATACCTGGCAGCACTCTAAGAGTGTTATAATGAAATAGAGTAAAAGGACTAGGAAAACATCAAGGTATGCATATCTGCTGTCATCAACATTCCACTTCAAAAATCACTAAATTGGCACAATTAGTATGTTTGCTCCTATAAGTTATCAACCGCACAATTGAAGTAAAATAAAGAATATTTGATGACTTGTAGTTTTAAGTGAAAAAAATTTGATGATGCCATTTTAGTAGTTGTACAGACCAAGACCACAATTGATGATCCAGAAATCCTGTGTTATCTCCTAATTCTGGTGCTCTGACATCCAGAGAAGTAAGATTATAAATGAACTATCTATCGGCAGGGGGAAAGAAAACTTTTAACAATCTACAGTAAGCTGGTATCACATGTTGTCCATAAGGGACTAAAGCAGACCCAGCACATAAGCGTCCCGCAAGCTAGGAAGGGCTAAGTGGGCTTGGCATTAGTCCTGGACATCGAGTGGCTTTATGAATTTTTAAACCAATAACTCCCTAGGTCAGGAAAAAAGCAAACTTACCTTGTGACAAGGCATATCTTGTTCTTGACAAACTCCAAATAAAGTCATGAAGAATCAGGACATAGAATCTTGCACTTGACAAGAGCAATGAATTTGTAGCTTATAACGTTGAACATATGATAAAAAGGAACTCAAAAACCTGATGTGCTACTATGAGGTGCAGGCTTGCTAACTCAATGTGCAAATAGAAATGACAACTCAGTTAGGAAAACAACAGGAGTAGAAAGCATGCACAGGACAAACAAATAGCCACCATTCTCAACCAGTAATGTTGGGGAATGATTGAAACTATACCTATCTGACGTCACAAGAATCACAGGAAGACATCTCTCATTCACACACAGAGCTATAGTCCTCCATATAAAGCTGTCATGATACATGGATGCATTCACAGTAGTATCATCTGTCAAAACTGCATTCTTTAGGACATCAATGTTGTTTATCACCAGCTTTGGCTACAATTAATAAAATAAAACCAAGTAAGAAAAATGAATGACTACCAATTTTGACAAAAAAAATACCTATAAAATAACTCCCACAAAAAAGGCAATGGATAAGAGCCATTATAGTGGACGTATCTTACAAGCATTTCGAGCTTCTCAAATTTCAAATATAAAACACAAACATTAAATATCTTCTATTAACTAATTAGCAGTTTCATAGACTCGCTAACATTCATGAATACCATCCATTACCTACAGCATTCTATTACAATTTCCTATTCCCAATTTTCTTTTCTTCGCGGCAAATTCTTTCAAGAAACTGATCAGGAGAAGCAAAACAGAAAATACTGAAATGCATTCTACTTGGAAGTTACCTGAAAGTAACCTACTTCAGCAGCAGAAGACAATAATTCAAGCAATAAACAAGGCCAATCAGTTGCTGAATGGGCTAAAGGCCTTGAAAAGCCACCTGTCTCATTTAAATGCTTAATAGCATTAGCTCTCCACCCTTGCTGCACTTTTATAACCTCCTTAGCCAATTCCAATGCAGCCATTGCTTCCCTATAATACGAATCCTCCACCAAGCTCACATCCCCCCCAAAACTCTCTTTGGCATTTAATCGAACAGATAGCTGAAAAACAGCCCTATCCCACAAATTCAATAAACTAGACAAAGAACTAGCAGCAGCAACTCCAGATACCTTCCTTTTACTCCTCTTAGAATCATCCCTTTTCACGACGTCCCTTTTTGAGTTAATTCTTAAACTATTAATGACATTCAACCCACAAATCCTTTCAATTGCTGTAGTGGGATTATGCCATTTGTTAATAGTAGTAAATATTTGATGCGAACTAATTTTACCCAGCTTTATACCCCTTATAACCATGGACTCAAGGCTTTCTTCAAGCTGATTTCTGAGAGACAAAAGAGCCGGCTGCGGCTGACAATTTGACCATGATGCCCACGGAAATGAACAACCATACTTTGGGTGCTGATCTTTAATATTCTCTGCAAAGTCCACATACCCTGTTACATGAGGTCCAGTATTCCAATCATCCAGCAAACCTGCTCCAAAAAAAAAAACCATTAAATTCCAACTGTGATGAGTAATAAGAGTTGAAGGTAGTGAGAGCATATTTTCTCGTACGTTCAAGGATGAGGGTGGTTTTGCCAACGCCACGAGGACCGTGGAGAATGAGGGGTTGTGGCACGCGGTGATGTTGGGCGTGGTTGTTGAGGATGGTCTCCAGTAGTGGCCTTGGGATGATTCTCCATGCTTTTTGTACCATTTTGCAGAAGTTTTGCTGGCTGCTGGGAGAAGCCGGCGCTCGAGTACAATGGACTGGCTAATAGTAATAGTGACCAGGGACTAACTATTATTCCGACTGTGGGTAATTTGAAGTTATGGCTGCTTGGAAGTTGGATCAAGCGCCACTAAGCGCGCGATATTATTGTCGCTGGTGATGTGAGGTAATTTGATGTTGGTGATGTTAATCAATTTCATAGTAATTTGGGTTAATTCCATTTTTTCCCCTCAAATCATACGCGAAATTTCACTTTAGTTCTTAAACTTCAAAGTGAGACATTTAAATCCCTAAACTATAAAATCCGTTCGATTTAAGTAATCTAGTTGACGAAATCTAGAAATCTAATGATTTATTGGGGACGAGCGTAATACACGTTTCACTAGTGTAGTTATGTAAGTGTTGTAAATAAAAAAGACAACGACATAAATATAATTTTACTTTTTTCCCCTTCTTTATCTTTCCTTTTTCTTTTGTTCCTTTTCCCATTCTTTTTCTTCCCTTCCACCCACAAACCACCGCAACAAAGTCGATTACATAAGCTATGCTCAAAATAGTTGATCTCTAAATATTGAGTCGACTGTACGGTTGTAATCGAACCGAACTGCTAGACCAAGCTGCTTGTGAGTTACTTGTGAGCAGTTTGGTCAAAAACTCGACTCGAACTCGGATTGATTGAATTCGAGTAGCTCGATAGGGACAAACAAGTCGAGTTCGAGTATCCAATAGCAAGACTCGAAGGTTCGTTGAGCCTTGTCGAGTTTTTAAATTTTAATTTTTAATATGTTATTATTATGAAATTACCCTTGTGCCCACAAGAATGGTTGAATTTACAAAATGTTTTAGGTTGTATGAAATTTTTTTGAAGGGCGATAATGTCTTTTCTTTTAAAATTTGTCAAGAAAAATGAAATCCCCAAATCTTCTTAACTTGAGCTCGATAAGGCTCATTTTAACTCGAACTCATGTCAGTCGAGTTTGAATTCTATGAGTAATGTATCGAACTCGAACTCGAGCTCTAGTAATGCTACTCGTTCGAGTTCGAGTATCTTTCTTGTAAATCGAGTCAAACTCAAGTATGGCGATATTCGGGTTCGATTCGATTTAATTACATCCCTAGTTGCTTGCGAAATTTCAAATCGTGATAATCATCCTACAGTCAAATTCACTTTGAAATTGGATCTTTTGCTTTTCTATTTGTTTCCTAAATTCCAAATTCAAACTTCCCTTTTCTTAACTGAATAGATAAATTCAAGCTTCCCTTTTCTACCGCCGAGTTGCCTTCCAAATAGATAAATTCCATTAAATTGCCACTAACTCAATAAACAACCACATCCATGTGCGGACGCGACCCATTTCTTGGTAGGCTTGTTTATTGCAGCCCGGGTGATGAGGGGAAGGGGTGTGGTGGGAAGGGGAAGCTGCGGAAGCCGGAGGAAATGGGAGAGGTGCTGAGGCTTAAACAACCACAGCCCACTATTTTTTTTTTTTTTCCAAACGGTATTCTTGTTATACATATATGAACTTGACAATACAAGATTTTAGTTACATAAAGGGACCTTAGCCCTATTATCCTCCTGTATACTCTCTTTGAGCCACAGGGGGAAACTTTGTTTCCAAATTACCTTGGAAACAAGTTTAGATGCAAATTGTGCCATTTTATGAGCACTTCTATTTCCATCTCTATACACAAAAGAAAAAGTACAGTCTTGGAACAGGTCACTCAAATGTCTAATATCCTCTATGATCGTGCCAATTGGTGTTTCACCCAAGCCTGTCTTGCATATTGTCTCAATGGCTGCTTTGCAATCAGTTTGCATTTCAATTCTTCGCCAGCCAGCTTCTCTAGCCATTAGCAGGCCTTGTCGAAGAGCATCTGCCTCTTCCATTTCTGCACCTGCACTGCTAAACTTTCTGATGCCTCTTGCTTGGACAATGTTTCCCTCACAATCTCTTGCAATCATTCCTAATCCAGCTCCTACTGATTTAGTAGGAATCGCAGCATCAGTGTTTATCTTCATTACCCCTGCGTCTGGTGGTCTCCATTGGTGGTTATTCATATGGTGACTTGTTCCTGTCCTGTGCTTTTTGTCATTTTCCACCTGCTCCTCTTGGAACTCCAGCCATTCGTTCCTTGCATTTTCTAGTATGGTCCTGTGCTCTCCACGTTTCCCTTCAAATTGTCGAGCATTCCTTGCCTTCCAAATTTGCCATATGATGTTTGCTGTTAAGGTGATGTGGTCTTCACCTCTTTGTCTGCTCCTTGCCTCTAATATACCTTCCCACCATCTCCAGAAATTTGATCTCCATTGCAATAATCTGTCCCATTGTATTGGGGCCAGCTTCCATATAGGTTCAGCATTATTGCAATAGAAAATCATGTGTTCCACTGTTTCTTCCCCCTCCCCACAGCATTTGCATAATGGCGAGCCTCTTCCTGTTCTTTTGTGTATCAACACATTTACAGGAATGCTGTTGTGTAGGCATCTCCATATGAAATATTTTATTTTTGGCTTCATCTTTAATCCCCACAAGCTCTTCCACACTTTGTCTTTATGTTGTGCGTAGCTGGTTCCTTCCTCTCCATGACTTTTCTTGTTTCTTTCATTGACCTCTTCCTTTTCTACTGCATATCCCGACTTCACAGTGTAATTTCCTGATTTTGAATATTTCCAATAGACCGCATCCTTTCTATGAAACAGACTTAATGGCACTTGTAATATTTGTGAGGTTTCTTGCTCTGAGAACGTCTCCTCAATCAGTTTCTTATTCCATTCCTTCTCTATCAGCAAGTCTGCCACAGTTTGCAAGTTACAATCTGGATGTTTCTGAGTTGCTATTCTCCCATTTGGTGCTGCCATAATCCACTTATCCCTCCATATGTTGATAGTAGTCCCATCTCCCACTCTCTTCCACATTCCTTTTTGTAACACCAGTCCAGAGCTGTATATACTTTTCCACACCCATGATGCATTCTTCGGAGCTGCCCCATCCCAGTCTGTTAGCGCTATTTTATACTTTGCTCCTAGCACTCTGCTCACTAATAAATCTGGTTGCATCAATATCCTCCAGAGTTGCTTTGCTAACAGAGCACTATTAAAGTGTTCTAGATCTCTAAATCCCAGACCCCCATTTCCCTTCACCTGTGTAATTTTCTCCCAACTCACCCACTGCATCTTCCTATCCCCTTCATTTTGGCCTCTCCAAAATTTTGCCATTTGACCACAGATTTCATTACAAAGTCCTTTAGGCAATCTACAGCATGACATTGTGTAATTTGGTAAAGCCATTACGACTGACTTAAGTAGCACCTCTTTTCCTGCATGGCTGAGTAGATTGTGCTTCCATCCCTGCATTCTGGATTTTGCTTTATCGACAATGTAGGCGAAGACTTGCTTTTTTGATGCTGTTATCACCAAGGGAAGTCCCAAATATTTGCCATTGTTTGCCTCCCTGATGTTGTTCATCTTTGCACATGTCTGTCTCCTATGCTGTCTGCTACAATTTCTGCTAAAGAAAGCAGCAGATTTGTCATAGTTGATGCACTGTCCTGAGGCTAATTCATATTTTGCAAGAATCCTTTGCATGGCTCTAGCTTCCTGTGGGTGCGCTTTACAACAAAATAAAGAGTCATCAGCAAAGAATAAGTGAGATAGCACTGGTCCATTTCTACTCAGTTTGAGGCCAGTAATCTGCCTATCCGCTATAGCCCTTGTCATGAGATTAGACAATCCTTCCGAGCAAAACAAGAAAAGATAGGGGGATAAGGGATCCCCCTGTCTAATACCCCTACTTGGTTTCACATACCCCACCCTTTCCCCATTTATGTTGAAAGAATAGGACACAGAGGACATACAACTCATAATCCATCTAACAAAAATAGGACAGAACCCCATTTTTAACATCATTCTACCCACAAATTTCCATTCCACCCGGTCATAAGCCTTTGCCATGTCCAGCTTTAAGGTCATAAACGCAGTATTACCCTTTCTTTTGCTTTTTAAAAAGTGCATGATTTCATGGGCCAAAATGATGTTGTCAACAATCTGTCTTCCAGGAACGAAGGCAGATTGAGAAGAGCTAATGCACAAAGCGATAACTTTTTTCAGTTTGTTGGCCAAAATTTTTGCTAAGATTCTATAAAGCACATTACAGAGGCTGATAGGCCTATAGTTTGCCAGGTCTATAGGGTTTTCAACCTTTGGAATGAGGGTTATGCTAGTCTCATTTAAGCTCTTTAAAAGGTGGCCATGGCCCAGAAAGCTTTGAATAGCAGACACCACATCTGTTTTAATATCATTCCAGTATCTTTGAAAAAATAAGGGTGTCATACCATCAGGTCCAGGTGCTTTGTTTGGGTGCATGGAGAACACGGCAACTCTCACCTCAGCTTCCTCCACAGGTTGTATCAAAGTCTGGTTTAGTCTGCTAGTAATTGATACAGGCACCCCTTCCAACACTTCTTCCATGTCTCGTGGCTGAGATGTGGTGTAAAGGTCCTCATAGTACCTGCAAATCTCCTGGATGATTTGTTGATTATCTGAGCACCATTCTCCATTTCCTTTCTGCAAACTTGTTATCTGATTCCGTTTCCTTCTTGTCTTCACACAAGCATGAAAATAGGCTGTATTCTTGTCCCCTTCCTTTAGCCATTTGCTCCTTGCCTTTTGAGCCCAGAAAATTTCCTTTGCTTTGTAGGCACTACTCAGCTTTAGTTTCAATTCAGCCATTTTCCTACTTTTCCCTTGAACTGCAGATTCTTTCAGCTCTTGTATCTTCCTCTTAATCTCATTAATCTGTATAGCTGCATTTTGTTTATTCAGTTTATTCCAACTTAGAAGAGCTATTCGACACTCTCTAATTTTCCTAGTAATCTTGAACATTTTTGATCCCACCTGTGGTCTTGCCCAGGCCTGCCTCACTACCCCTTCTGCTTCTTGGCTCTGCGCCCAGACTTGGTCGAATACAAACCTTTTCTTCATTTTCTTTTGAGCAGGTATAGTAGACAGCACCAGCATTGAGTGGTCTGAAGCCTCATTTTCCACATGTTTGCAGGTTGCATTCCCAAAGATTTGGAACCACTCTGTGCTACTCAGACATCTATCCAGCCTTTGCTTAATCTCTCCCCCATTCTCCCATTGGTTACACCATGTCCATGGGTTGCCTTCGAAATGTATGTCTACCAGGCTAGCTTTCTGGATAAAGTTTCTGAAACATCTAAAGCTACCCTCACTTCTTTTCCTACCACCCCATTTTTCTTCATTTGATAGAATATCATTGAAATCTCCCAACAGAATCCACTTATTCCCCCACCATTTCATTCTTTCCTCCAGCCCTTCCCATTGCAATCTTCTAGTTGCATCATCCGTACTTGCATAAACTCCAATACACCACCATTCTTCTTTTACTTCCTCATCATAGACCCTCATCTCGATTGAGAATTCTGAAGTATGGATCTGTAGTACTTTTACTTCCTTTTTCCACATCATAGCTAGACCCCCTGCTTTTCCTACTGGTTCTACTACTACATTATGATCAAAACGAATCTGCTTCATGATACCATCAATGACTCTTTTTTGATTTTTCGTTTCTGATAAAAACACTACCTCTGGAGAGTGGAGGCGTAATACCTCCTTGAGTTGGGGAACTGTCAAGGGGCTCCCAGCACCTCGACAGTTCCACGCCACAACTCTCATTTACACTGTGGAGGCTTTCTTGGGCTTGCCTCCAATGCCCCTAGTTGTATATGCAAAATCTCCCCCAGTTTCATCATTTTTGGTTTCTGCTCGTCTACCTCATCAACCTCCATCATGCTGTCCACCAGATTGTTACCTGCCATTTTCCTCTTACCCCTCATCTTGGGATTTCCCATATCAGTTGTGATATCTGCCAGTGGTTTCCTTGTGACGCTTGGCCTTCTCCTAGCTTGTACCCCTCCCCTTGCATTTCTGTCTTTGCCATGCACCATGTGCGGTTGGTTCTCCTCAACCCCTTGTCCCCCAATTTTGCTCAAATTCCTTTCCTCATCTCCTTCATCCGTCTCCATTACCTGAGCTATTTCAAGTGCTATTTTGTTTTCATCTTCTTTTTTCTTTTCCTCTGGTGCTACACTCTCCTTGTTCTCCTTCACGTTCCTTCCCTCAAAACTTCCACTGACTTCCTCCTCCCTCACTACTCCCTCATTTTTCCTTAGTTTTTCTTCAACTTCCTTTGATTTATTCACCTCATTCTGCTCCTTACTCTTCTCATCTTTTTTCAAATCAACAACTGTACCCACTTTACTTTTATTCATCCTACCTTCCTGACTTCTTACCCCTACTTCCTCTAACATCCCTCTCTCTTTTTGTTTCTGTGTTTCAACCATAACTAGGGTACTTCCTTCAGACGCTCTACTTGCTCTTAATGGAGAAGCCATGATGTTTCCTGCTCTCATCCAAGCCCCAAATTGTTCTTCTCTCTGGTTATGCTCTCTACCCACCATTGCTTTGCAATTTTTATCTCCATGTCCTATTATTCCGCATTTGTAGCAGAAATCTGGGCACTTTTCGTATCGAAATTCAACCCATATTGGGTTCCCATTAAACTTTATAGTAGTGCCCCTCGCCAGTGGCTGTGATATATCCACTTCTGCTAAAATTTTCATATGTCTCCCCTCCTTTCCCCCTCCTGGTGGAATGATTACTTCCTTTACTGCAGAGAACATTTGTCCAAGTCTAAAACCCACCGCTTTACTCAACCAGTGGATTGGGAGGTTCCACACTTGTATCCACATATGAGATTCATGGAATGCTTCCGTACTCCTCTCTATTCCCGGTGACCATGGCTTAACAACTAGTAGCTGGTTATCAATGACCCATGGTCTCCCATTCAAAGCTTTCTCCTTGTCTTTTTCATCTGCAAAGTTAAACTGGAAGACATTTGGGCCGAGCTCACTGACTTGTAAGTTTCTGGGGTAGCCCCACACATGTGATGCGTAGTTTTTAACCCCTGTAAAATTTGCAACCTTCTCTCCCATGATTCTTCCTACCAAGGTCAGCTTGCATTCCTCGACTCCAGCTAACACATCCTCTGTTTCCAGATCTATTCCTTCCCTCTCTCTGCTGCTAAGATCGAACCTATGGAAAGCCTTTGTAAGATTCTCCGCCATACTGTGGTGCTGTACAATGGTGCCTGTATCAATTTCAGCCGCTTTAATCAGATTTGCCCATTCCTTGGAGGTATCTGAGTTAGAGCCACCTGCATTTACCACAAGAAAACAGAGGATAAAAAACCCGTATGTAAAAACAAGTACATGAATCAAAAAAGCCTTGTCCAGACGGTAAACTAGTTTTTTTTTTTTTTTTTTCCTTTCTTTTGTAGAAGCACAAAGTGGGGTTGAGCTGCCTTTATGACCCCACAACCGACATATCAATGCTTTCTGCGCTTAATAAAGAGATAACCGAGTATGGACATGCATCCCCTTTCTGAGACAGCCTCCACTAAAACTAAGAACTGAAAACACGATTTTGGTAATTTGCTAGCAGCATGATAGTATGTACTCTGGATAGCTCTTGCACAAAAGATTGGCGGTTTTTGGTTCGGTGCCTGGGCTTGTTTTTTGAAATTTGGACTGTTTGCTTTGAAATTTGAAAATTTAGTGTGTTTGAGTGTGTGAAAAGCTTTTTTGCTCTCACACCGGAGAGAGGGTCTCTACTAGAGAGGGAAAGCTCTCACTTTAGAGAGAACCAACCACAGCCCACTAGAATGGCAATCTATTTCTTCCCCCCATTTCACTAATTGCAACTCCCACAGAATCTAAATCAAGAGTCTAACTCTGCCAAATCGGGATCCTACAAAATCCAAGCTAAAAGAAATCTGTACAGAAGCTTCTTAATTAAGGTAATGAATAATCTACCAAACGAATAAGTACAAACTTTTTTGAGTTAGATTTGAAAAGGGAAAATTGAAAGATGATGACAGCAATGCTCTATTATTGGAAGATTGAAGTGCTGTTCAATTGGGACATTATTGAAATTAATATTGCCCTCTCTGCTGCCATTACCTTTCCGACCAAAAAGGATGCCGGTGTAAAAAGAAGTTATCATTAGTTGTCTGAGGTTTACTTGGGTTAGTAATTTAATTCTGATTTCTTCGTTGAAAGTAAAAAGAAGTTATCATTACTAAAAAGGTCCCCATTTATCATCTGCCCGGCCTCCCAACTGAATGTCCTCATGGTCATGCTTATGCATCCTTGACTTAGCCAATGACCCGCCATTTTTCTCATTTCTTTCTTATTTAAAAACTTGGGTAAGCAGTCAAATTTAACCAAAGAATTTGTTAACGTAGTGGACTCTAAAATCCCAATGGAGATCGAGAAAAAAAAAAGAAATAAATCCAGAGTTCAGGGAGTGAGTAAAGATTTAGGATGGAAAGATGAAAATTGATTAATGGAAATGGCTGGAAATGTTGAGAAAGCAAGCACAATATGAGAAAGAAAGAAAAGGAAAAAGGAAGGAAGATGGAAAAGGGCAGGGAGCAAAATTATCTTTATGCCCTTATTTCTTTGGTTTATAACACTTGCACAATTACACTAACAGAGCGTGCTATCTACCTTTCTAACACACCATTAAGTGGAACGAATTTTATAGTTTAAGGATTTAAGTGTTCCATTTTGAAGTTTGGGGATTAAAGTAGAATTCTGTGTATAGTTTGAGGGAATAAAATGAAATTAACCTTAGTAATTTGGAATTTGGATAACTTTATACCAAAATTCTATGGTCTCTCTAGGTATCCATTTAGTCAATTTCTACCCCTTAATGATAATAGCGGTTTAAATTTTAAAATAATAAAATTGTTACAATTCAAGTCCAAATCGCTTCTTTTGGAGATTGTAGTCATAACAGTTCAGTAGCTTGTATTTGCTAGTCGATGTAATTGAAAAGCACCAAAAACCACATAAATCCAGGGCCACATTTACACATGTGACAGAATGATAAGATGACAATGTAAGCTAAAAGATACCAGATGACAAACGCACGAACTTGCACTCACATGCAGATCCCATCTACTTCATAGGGATGCTTCATTTGGTGAGATAAAACTACAATGGATGGGAAAAAATAATTATTGAGTACCCGTGGATGTCCTGTGTAAATTCCTTGGGACATTTCATTATTGAGTTGCCAGAAACTTGCACTGCTCAAACGGTTAATAATCTCCAAGTTTTTCTATCAAATAGGAAGAAATGTACTTACGAAGAGCATTGCTAGTCAAGGTAACCTAAAGGTGTCCTCTAGATTTTACTAAACCTTTAATTTGATTGTTCTTGTTTAGACATGATTTTGTGCGAGATCTAAGACAATGCTAGGAAGGGATGTTAGAAATAGCACAGAACAAAAATTGCAATCTTTAGGCCCAAAACTTGTTGACAAGAATGTAAACTTATACATATACTTGGTTGTTTTACGTATTTTGCAGGTAATGTTGAAAAGTTCTTTTTTTACTATAGTGTGCATGCTAAAATTGGTGAAGTAAACACCGCAGACTACTGAAGAGTCATCTAATCTGATGCTAGACTAGACATGGAGTCAACCTGATCTTTTGCACACAAATAACATTTTATACAGAATACTAAACGCATAAAAAAAAAGCAACTTAAAAGTTTGATAGCAAAGACATGCGTCAATGGCAGGTTAATCTTAGACTAGACGGACCAGTTGATTAGATCGGTTGAATTGGGAATTAGGTAACTTTTGATGCTCAAGTTAATCATTGACCGAGTCAATCCTGGTAAAGAATTGGCTTTGATTGGGAAAAATCATGTACAAAAGATTGAATTTTAAATTATCTCTATTTGTTGTGTACTTTTTTTTGTTCTTTATTTTTTGTATTTTATCATAGCATTTAATTGTATGTATATATATGAGATGTCATTCAATTTTAACCACTGGTTCAACCAATTAAACCCATAAACAAACCAATATCACCACATTTCCTAATTACAGGAGCCCAAGTTATTGCCATTTCCGAATTTTAAAATATTGACTAAAAAATCCATGCTTATTTGTTGTATGTTTAAAAATTAATAAAGTTCGGGGATGCATAGGGAAAAAAAAGGAAATAAGTTAGGGGTGCAAAGTCAATTTTGACTTGTTAACTGATATTTTGTTTCATACGTATAAAAATTGTCAATTTTCTCAACGTCGCTGTTGAATGAGTCAAAATGTTCGAATTTGGTATCTAGGGTGCAAAGTGGAAAAGATACTAAGTTTAGGAGTACAAACTAAAATTACAACTAAGCTATCATAACTCACATTTTTGTAATATAACATAGTTCACTTGTTAATTAGTGATTTTTAACTGCATGGTGCACTACTTTTTTATTTCCTTGAATTTATTAGTTATTTGTGAAGTACAATTAGAATAAGTGGAGCCGTGTGATTTTTTTCTCGTAGTGATAATGCATGCATATTACATGATTTAGGAACTTCTGAACAAAAGTAGAAGACTTTCCTATGCAGATTAAGACTCCTCTTATGGTTTTGTTTCGAATTGAATTTCCAAAACAGAAATTACTTCAAAAGCTAGTATGCAAGGGACAGTAATTTTGAGTACCCAATATACACGGAAAAAAGCAACATCTCACAAGTTAATAGGAAATTAAATATAATCCATCTCAAATCTTCAACTTTGTGATTTATTTTATTCTACTTTTTTTTTTTGAGAGTGAGAGGATTTGAATCCAAGCCCGCTTACCTACAATCCCTTCCATCTTATCACCCAACCCAACCCTCCACCCCTATTTGATTCTACTTTATCACAATATTATTTAATACATATTTAATTAATTGAATTTTCATTATTTTTTGTCATAATGTCATAAGAAACATTGGCATTTATCTTTACTATAGTTTGTTATGTGACTCGTGAAGTTTTACTTTTTATCTTTAAGGTGTATTTGTACATGTAAAGAATTAAAGTCTATTGAAATTTATTTTAAAATAAAATCTACTCAGTTTTGATGTCAAAATCAAGTAAGATAGTAAGTTCACAAAAATCTTTCATTTACTTTTAGTAAACTATAAGATGTCACTTATCTAGAGTTTGTGAGATTCTTCTAAAGAAAAAATCTTTAGCTCTATAAAATCATCCAACATTTTATATCTAACTCAATAAACTCATCCAACTATACAAAACTATTGTCAATCGAACCCAATAGCATTAAACAAAATCATCCAACATTTCTTGACCAACTCAATACACTCAACCAACTAATAATACAGTGGTATTTAAAACCCAACACCAATAGCATTGAACTCAACTAGCATGAAAAAGGAATTTTTATCACTTTCTTGATTCATGTTTCTCCTTAGTTATTCTTGTTTTAGAGTAAGTATAGTGTAGACACCAAAATTCGACTTATTTGTTTTTTAGCTTTTATTTTTTTGTTCAATTCGATTTTAGATTTGTTTGTAAGCTTTGTTATTCTCGTTTTGTTTTATTTTATGGATTAAATGATATTTAGGTTTTTTAAATTAGGTTTATTGGTTTCATTTTATTTCTAAGATTTCTTGAATTAAAATTCGGAAAAGAAAATTTTTCACAAAAAATGCGTTTTAATCTTTTTAGATTCAATAAATGAAAATTTGTTGCAACATAACTTCAATTGGGGATTTTGTTTACCTAAATTGATTTTGGTGAAAACAAAAGAAAACAAAAATGAAAATCAGCTTTTGAAAAAAAAAAAAAGAGACAGCACATAAGCAAAATTGCAGAGGTCATTTTTGGCCTCCTATTCCACTCATTTTGTGGTTTTCTTTTTTTTACCAACCGTTTGCCACCTCAGTCCTTGAGATTTATCAAGAAAATATCTAGAGAAAAACGAATCAAAGGGCTCAAAAACCTCCAGCAAATATCAATTTATACATGAACCCTTGAGATAAGGGTTTTGGCAACCTGGGTCTCCTATAAATGCATTTAGACGCAGCCCTAAACGAAGTAGAGAAGGTGACGGCTAGAAAAGTGTGGCGGCTAGGAGGAAGAATTGAGAGAGATTCAGAGAAAGAGAGAAACGAAGTAAAAGGAAAATCGAAGGAAACCAGAACGGGGAGAAATAAAAAGGCCACAGCTGGAGTGGAAAAATGGAGTCTCGGAGGGTTTTGGTAGGAGGAAGAGACCGGGAGAGTGAATCTGGAATCAAGAGGGAGAAGAGTGAAAGAGGCTACGGGCTGAAAAAAAAAAAAGCGAGGAAGGAGGGCTTTGAGGAGTAACGGCTGGGGGAAAAAAAGGATTTCTGGGCAAAAGGTTAAAGGAAGACAGAAAGCAAGAAACAAGAAAAAAAGAGAGAAAACTAAGAGAAAGCAAGAAAAAGAGGGTCTTCGGTTGAGGGAGGAATCGAGAGAAAAGAGAGGAAGAGAGTTACGGGCTGGGCAGGAGAAAACAGTGAAAGAAAAGCAAAAGAGGGAGGCTTCGAGAGGAGGCATTCGGCTGAAGCAAAGGAGAGGAAACTAGGAGAGGCGGTTGCGGGAAAGAAGGAGAGCAGCAGAACCAGGAAAAGAGGATTCTTGGCTGAGCATAGACTTCTTCTTCCAATCATCTTCCACTGTTCATGGTTTGCTGGATTGGTATAAAAAATGTTGAAGCCTCTTCCGTCATATCTGTCTTTGTTTTCCTTCCTCCATGTTCGTTGTCTTTGTAAATCTGGTTAGAGAGGTAGAGGATTTGGTGAGCTTAGACTGGGGTTTTGGGGCAGGAATTTAGATCTATGGGTTCTTAATAGCGGTTCTTATTTGAGTCTGTAAGGATCGAAGATAACTTAAGAGGGGGTGAATTAGGTTGATTAAAAATCATAATTAAATTATGGGCACTTTTTGTTCAATATGAAATTTACCCTTTTTTTTAAATGATCACACAATGAATCAATTAATGAATGAAAAAATTGGTTGAGAGAAGTGGAAGAGATAAGCAATGTAGAGATCACAAACGTAACAATAAGTAAATAAAAAGGAAAGAATTGCAAACCAATTAACTACACATCTCCTCTTGAGCTTGTAGATTAATTCAAACAAGTTTCTTCAAGTTGATGAATTACAATCACTCTTGTGTACAAAGGAAGGTTCACCTCCTCCTTGCCCCGAACTCCACTCGGTCAAGGTAGGAAGTTTTACTATCCTTCAAAACAACCCTCACAGAGCTACACTCATGAAGTATTCACTCACAAATGAAAAGTTTACAATGAACCTCACACCACTAAGACTACAAATCTTCCTTGGAGAGTGTTTTCTCACTAAAACTACTCTAGATCTTTTGTATCTTCAGTGTACAAAATTTATTTGAAATATCTGACCATGCTCTATTTATAGGAGACCAAGAAAGTGCTTCATTAATACTTCCAACGGATAGAAAGTAGCTGAACAGTCAACTAGCCGTTGGGAGTGTCGGATGTCCAGTACTCCTATTTTTTGCGTCTAATAGCAGGCAGTGAGTTTGAGAAATTTTATTCAATTCTATCGGACGTCCGATACTTGCGTCCGAAAGAGGTCAGTGAGTTAGGTGGAATGTCTTAATTCTTTCGGACGTTCGGCGATGGAGTTTTTCATGCGTCCGAAGTTGTACAATGAGTATTGGACGTCCGATCCAGACTTCACAAGCGTCCGACAGCTTTCAACAGCCTTTGTCCCTTTCAATTGCATTTGATTTTTGAATCTGATTTGCTTTATAACTGAAAGCAATTCTTGAATAAATATTAGTATTATCCATTGTTTTGTAAACATCAAAAGTTAGGGACCAAGGTCAACATTCTCCCCCTTTTTGATTATGACAAAACAATGGATGGAAGAAAGAAAAAGATTGAGTAAATGAGCATAAGCTCCCCCTCACTCATTGCATCCAAATTTATAATTTCAGAATAACTCTCCCTTACACATAGCATTCATTTCTCCCCCTTTTTGTCAGCATGAGATAAGAGTAAAAATCTCATACCGTAATCCAGCAATAATAACAGAGAATCTAATATTTCAAACAAAAACAGAGAAATGATACCAGAATTCAGCAATTACCAACATACTAACATATCACAGAGACTTGATACCAAAAGAAGTACCAACATATCACAGAGAGTTTAACAAAGCAAATCATCATTAGATCAGAATTGTTCTTTTCTATCCCTTTTTGACATCATACAAATTCAGTAATATTCAAAAACATCAAGGAAAACTCAGTTCAAAGCATCAGAAACATCAAAAGAGAATTACAAAAAAAGTATTATGAACAAGAATCTCATCAATCTTACCAATATCTCCTACTTGTTAGAGTTAGTATCATGTCTAACTATCCACATGCATTTCATGCATCTTTTCATGTTCTTTCTCACATAACAATCACTTTTCATGTGACATTTTTGACAGTAAAAATTACACATAACTAAAGAATTATTTACATGAACAGATTTAACAAATCTAACTTGCATTCTTTTGTAAATGGTAAATTCATTTGCACTAGAATTCAACTTTTTTTCATGTATGTCGAAATGAGGTTTTGTATCAATCCTTTGAAAGCAGTTTTGTTTCTTATGTTGAAACAACTGATTAAGATCATCAATTCTTCTTTCAAACTCTCTTGTTCATTTTTAAACATTTCACAAAATTTTGTTTTTCTATCAAACTCAAAGTGTAAAACAGTCTCATTCTTTTTTAAGAAATCACCTTCAGTTTTCAGTTTTTTGTTTTCGTGAAAAAGACGTGCATTGTCTGAAGAAGAAAACCAATTTTATGTTTTAATTCCTTGTTTCTAGTATAAGATTCTTTCAAACTATCATGCAATTTTATAATGAAAGATTCAAGATCATCATCAGTTTCATCATTACTTTCAAATTGAGAGTTAGAAGATGTTACTTCATCATTTTCAATGGCCATAAAAATCAATTGAATAGATTCTTCTTCCTCTTCAATTTCACCATCGGAGTTGCACTCATTCCATGTGAATTGAAAATTGTTGAATCTTGATTTTCTTTCAACTTTCCTCTTCTTCATTGGACACTCACTCATGTAGTGTCCAAGTTGGTCGCATTTATAGCATTTGTCACTTTACTTTTTGTTGGTCTCATACTTTTCTTTATTTTTTGCATTGTTGAATTGATTAAAATCTGAATTGCTAGATCCTCCTTTTCTAAATCTCCTTTCGTTGAGAATCCTCTTAAAACTTCTTGTGATGAGAGCTAAATCACTATCATCAGCTTTCGCATCTTCTTCATCTAAGGAGGCAGAATCATTTTCATCTTGAGATGCCTTTAAAGCAATGCTCCTTCTTACTTTCACATCCTCTTCCTCTTACACTTTGGACTTAAGTTTCAACTCATAATAGATTAGAGAATTAATAAGAGATTCAATGGACAAAAAATTCAGATCTCTTGCATCTTCAATAGCAGTCACTTTACTTTTCTAATCTTTAGACAGAGTATTCAAGATTTTTTTCTCTCCTAAGGTATATTCTTTTTCCAGAACCTCTAAATCTTTAATAAGATCATTGAATCTACAATACATTTGATCAATATTTTCATGAGATTCCATCTTAAACGATTCATATTTAGTAATTCGGATAGATTTCTTCTGTTCTCTAACATTCTCACTACCTTCATGAATTTCTTTCAGTTTGTCCCAAATTTCTTTTACTGACTTGCAACTCTTGACTCTAATAGATTCATTTGAGTTTAAAACACAATATAACACATTCATGACTTTTGCATTTAAGGTGAGATGAGCTCTATCCACAGCAGTCAGTTCACTTCTTATTTTTGGTCTAGATCTATAAGTATTTTCATCTATAAGAGAGGTATCATATGGATCTTCACTAATAATAAACCACAATTCAATATCAATTGATTACAAAAAGATAATCATTCTTTCTTTCCAACTCACATAATTTGATCCATTAAATATAGGCGGTCTAATGACAGAATGTCCTTAAAAAAATATGGCATTATTGGTTGTCATTTTTACTCCTAAGCCGACTGAGTTTAATCTCAAGGAGACCAAACTCTGATACCAATTGTAAGGATCGAAGACAACTTAAGAGGGGGTGAATTAGGTTGATTAAAAATCTAATTAAGTTATGGGCACTTTTTGTTCAATATGAAATTTACCCTCTTTTCTAAATGATCACACAATAAATCAATTAATGAATGAACAAAATCACTTGAGAGAAGTGGAAGAGATAAGCAATGTAAAAATCACAAACGTAACAATAAGTAAATAAAAGGGAAAGAATTGCAAACCAATTAACTACCCATCTCCTCTTGAGCTTGTAGATTAATTCAAACAAGTTTCTTCAAGTTGATGAATTACAATCACTCTTGTGTACAAAGGAAGGTTCACCTCCTCCTTGCTCCGAACTCCACTCGGTCAAGGTAGGAAGTTTTACTATCCCTCAAAACAACCCTCACAGAGCTACACTCATGAAGTATTCACTCACAAATGAAAAGCTTACAATGAACCTCACACCACTAAGATTACAAATCTTCCTTGGAGAGTGTTTTCTCACTAAAACTATTCTAGATCTTTTGTATCTTCAGTGTGCAAAAGTTATTTGAAATATCTGACGATGCTCTATTTATAGGAGACCAAGAAAGTGTTTCATTAATACTTCCAACGGATAGAAACTAGTTGAACAGTCAACTAGCCATTGGGAGTGTCGGACGTTCGATACTTTTATTTTTTGCGTCCGACAGCAGGCAGTAAGTTTGAGAAATTTTTTTCAATTCTATCGGACGTCCGGTACTTGCGTCCGAAAGAGGTCAGTAAGCTAGGTGGAATGTCTTAATTCTTTTGGACATCCGGTGATGGCGTTCTTCATGCGTCCGAAGTTGCACAATAAGTATCGGACGTCCGATCTAGACTTCACAAGCGTCCAACAACTTTTAGCAGCCTTTGTCCCTTTCAATTGCACTTGATTTTTGAATCTGATTTGCTTCATAACTGAAAGTAATTCTTGAATAAATATTAGTATTATCCATTATTTTGTAAATATCAAAAGCTAGGGACCAAGGTCAACAGAGTCCTTGTTTGAATTCATGGCTGATACGCATGCCGAACGAAACCCAGGAAAATAGCGGGCAGTTTCGGCAAACCAGTTTTCTGATGTTTCATCCATTGCTGCCCCCACCCTTTTTGTTTGTTTGTGTTGATTTCTTAGCAGTGATAGGTAAAATGCGTTCTTTTTCTTGGCTTGGGGTTGATCTTGCATTATGTGAACACTTGATAATGAAACCTAGAAGAGAAAGAATAAAGACACTAGTCGTAGAAATTTTCCGGCTTTGCATGTTTTGTTGTAAATATAAAGTCGGTTGTGTTCAAACTCGATTTAGGCAAGCAAACATAGGGAGTTTAAATCTTGCTTTGACTGGAGTTGTTTTTTACCGATCATGCGAATCCATTCTCCTCTCCTGTTTGGTTATTTTTGTTTTGCTGTGGTTTGAGCATTATGTGTGCGTCCGTGAAGTTGGGTTGACTTTTTTTGGTTTTGAAGGAAGAGATTTTGGATCTGTGATTTTGTGCCATCACATGGTATCTTGTTGGGTTGAGTTTTGTGGCATAAGTTGATGTATTTACATGTTTTATGGGAGTTTATGAATGTTTTATGTGCCTGCTGAAATTGTACAAAGGAAGTTGCCACAAGGTTGGCTAGTCATATTGGTTGCTGAAGTCCTTAGTTTGTTTGAAACACGCGGTTTTCTTGCTGTGTAATTAAGATAACATGCATGAGTTTGCCATAAGTTATGAAGTGATGAATTGCAAAGTGGCATAAGGCTGAGATATGGTAAGCTTCTTACCACACCGCAAACCTGCACCTTGAGAACGACATTTGCTTTTGGTTTGTAAGTGTATCCTGTTTCTTTTTCCTTTATAATGAGTTCAGTGTTTGGTCGAGGATTGGGAGGTTTTTCTTGAATGTTTCAGTTAGACATTGCAAGCAACTGTTAAGGTTTTCTTTGTTGCATTTCCTGTGTTTTCTTGCTTTCTTGGCCTAGATCCTCTCAGTTGATTGATGAGTGGAGATGTATGTGAGTTAGGTTGATAAACAATGAGCTTTTGTGCAATTTTTTGGCATGTCATTTGCGAGAGTTGGAGCTGCGAACTTGCAGCAGAAAATAGCAGAAGAAAAGAAAGCTTTAGCTTGCCAAAGCATTCGTTTGCATGCATGAAAATTTCAGAAAAGTTACATTCTAACCATTCAAGTTCCCTTTTGTTCTACTATGGCCCAACTAATCCCATAAATTAATCAATCTCGTCCTTTTAAAGTTTTAACTTTCTTAGTATGTTTTAATATGATGGTTGGGATAGATTATTCATAAGTTTAGAATGAATTTGTAGGTTTAATAACTTTTTCTAGACTTATAGTTTTGATTTGAATTTTTAGTGGAATGTTTGAATTTTTGTCGTTTAATTGTAAAAAATGGGAATTTTATTCATTTCTTGTGAATTTTATCATTTGATTGGTAGGTTTCACCTTAAGTCCTTAATTTTAAGTTATTTACTTTTGGGACCCTTAATATTTGTAATAATAATAAATTGATCCCTCAAACTTCTTTAATTCTTTTACATGGGTCCTTGTTTGTTTCAATTTGATGAATATGAGTTATTTAGCTTATTTGAATGTTTTGAGTGATTCAATTTCGTGTTTATTTCCATTTCATGTAATTACTTGTCAATTAAAGTGATACCTTGATCTTTTCTTTGTTTTTTGGAGGGTAAATAAGTAAATTCATTTCATTAGGGCACCAATTCAAGGGAGGTACACTCTACTCCTTATTTTGATTTTTTTACTTGACCCTATGTGCCCCTATATGATTTTATGTGTTTAATTGCATGTCTTTTGAATGTTTTCATTTCATTTATTTATTTATTTAGGTTTTAGTTGTTTTAATTTTGTATATTTATTTTAGTTCAATTTTGGTTATTTGAAAGGCATTTAAATGCCAAAATTGCAATAGTTAGGTATTTATTTATTTCGTTTTTCCCCTTAAATTGTAGTAGGGCCCCCCTAATGTAATAGTTAGAGCTTGTTTGCTTTATTTGCTCGGTATGTTTTGCATGCTTATGTGTTGTGTGTTATCCATTTTTTTAGGACCTTGCATCTAGATATCATGATTATGTGTTATATGTTCATGTGATATTATGTGTTTACTTGCTTTATTATGTTTTATATTATTTGTTTAGTTATAATCAATGTGTGACGTCACCACACTAGTCCAACGCTAGTCGTGGTCCATTTTTCGAATCCACACTAGTCCAACGCTAGTTGTGACCCTTTGTTCCAACTTTTCTCACTAGTCCAATATTAGTGAGAATTCATAGACATGGGCTAGTCCAACGCTAGACCCTTAGGAGCCCTTCGCACGCTAGATCATGCTTGTGTGACAATCACTACACTCTCATGCATATTTTCTACTTTTTAGAGCTTTTTATCACTTTTGCATGAATTTTTCTTATATGTATATCCCTTATCCTATATTTCCCTTATATGTATATTCCTTACCCCTTTTGCATGAAAACATGATATTAGACTTGCATTTCATTTAAGTTTTAGAATTAGGGTAGATAATTTGCTTGATTAGATTGGGGATGACCCCTTAAGTATGAGATATGGACGAATTTGGCTTTCTAACCTTAGCACGCTTGTATTTCCTCTACGAAAGGGAAAATTGAGTCACGAACATTAGTTCATCATACCCGTTATGATGCATTCCTTTAGGCTATATATATTTGTATATCATTATTTTCTTTTCTTTTCTTTCTTTCGAGTCTCATAATTTGCATATTCGTGACCTCTTCAAAGAGTCACTCTTGGGCATCACAATTAATGTGATTGACACCAATTACACTTTGAAGGGACATTCCGATCCCCGATATCCTCCTAGATCTAGGGTTTGCATTCATATATTACATTCAAATGTGATAAATCTTTAGGTTAAAATAAAAATTTTTTTGACTAAATTACGCAACTAGCCTTAACTAGGTCGAAAGGGTGCCTCAGATTTTTATCCTTGCCTTCTCTTTTTTCAAATGTGACTCCGGAACCTTTTTCTTTGATTTACGTAGATTTGGAGTCGTTTAAAAAGGGTTCTTCTATTTTTTCTTCAAAATATTTTAGATGACTTGGTACACCTTAATTCAATACCAAGTGGCGACTCCGATTTTTTTTATTCAAAAATCCTTTTTAAACTATAATTTGGGCTAAAATCGTCGCATTTTCAAAGTCCCATTTAGGCCCATTTTCTTTATTTTTCTAAAAACAAAAACTTATGTTTCAATTAAAATCAATCAAAATCCATTTTTTCTAAACCAGTTATTTTTTAAAAAATGGGGCGCGACAGCTGGCGACTCCACTGGGGACTTAGAGGGCCCGATCACTTGATTTAGTCAATTTTTTCTTTTTCTAACATTTTTATATATCACATTTGGAGGTATTAGGTTGCATTCTTCTTTTCCTTTTCCTTTTCTCTTTTTAGGATTTTTTTCATTTACGACGCTCGTAATCGAATCACTCCTCGCACACTATGTATGTGATGAATAGATTGTTTCTTTGCTTTTACTTGTATCGCGATTGCATTTTTTGGGTGGGGGTAGTCACCGTAGAACCTTCGTCCGCATTTGATGGTATAATCCCTCCCCTCAATAGGAAGCACTTCATACGTGCATGCATGATTTTTTACCTTATTTTTTTTTTCATGGGCGTTTCTCACACCACCTTGTAGAATTAGAATTGATTTCCTTAGGTAAGCGGATAGTGTGCTCTACGCCCATAGCGATGCCTAAGAGATCCCTCGAGCCACCGACCGAAGGTCCTGGAATTGATGACCTTTCGCCTTTAGGTCTGAAGGTTTGGGAACCTGGAGACTTATCGAGTTTAGATGCATTAGTGAGTCAAACCTCATGCATCCATATTAAAAGTACCTTAGGGTAGAGTCGACCTTATCCTGAACTAGGGACACTAGGCATGAGGGGAGGGATTCCAACCCTCTTTCCTTATTTTGCTTTCTATATTTTATTATTTAATTGCCACAACGTGTTATGTATTGAACTAACTTTCCTTGTTTCTTATCTTTTGCATTCACCAATGCTAGGAAATAAGAGGTCTGGCATGATCCTTTTATAGAACCTATCCTTGTAGATAGGCTATTGCATGTTTAGAAATTTTGGTATATTTCATTCATAAATTAATAATGTCATATCATTCTAGGCTTACCCTGGCGTATAAAGGGTCCCTTTAGGTCATGATATCATTTGAATTGTATATTTTATCACTTTAATAAACTGCTATCATGCATAAACCTTAGAAGAGAATGTCGTATAGGGAATCCCACGTTAGAAATAAGCCTCCCCATGTCTCGGATATGTAATCCAATGAGACTTACACACCTATATTTTTTGTATCATCTAAAGGGATAGTACACGAGATAAGGTAGGATCCGATCTTTTCGAAGATGACAAATCAATTTTTGCACATTAGAATATGAACATCTAATAATCATCTTTTTGCCATTTTAACATGGTTGGTAAAAATCCCTTGCGTAAATGACATTAATTTGAAGGAATTCACAAATAAATTCTTATTGTTGAGATGGTAAACATATTGAGGCCAAATTTTGATTTTAGAAGACTCATAAACTAATGCATTGTAATGAGTTTTTTGAAACTGCTAATGGGTAGACAATTCAATCGATTTTTGAATAAACTATCATTTCCATTCAATCCATTGGACCATTTTATTCACCAATTTCACTCAATCCATTCATTCATTTTTAGGACAATTTAGTCAATTTTGAATAAATCATCAATTCCGTTCAATCCATTTGAACCGTTTATTTAGGACAATTTAATTCAATCCATTGGACCATTTTATTCATCAATTTCATCTAATCCGTTTTTTCAGTTTATTCATTTAGGTCAATCCAATCAATTCTTGAATAAATCATAAGTCCCATCCGATCCATTTGACTCATTTATTCATTTTTTTGTACAATCCAATCATTTTTGAATAAATAATCAATTCCGTTCAATCCATTTGAACCGTTTATTTAGAACAATTTAATTTAATCAATTGGACCATTTTATTCATCAATTTCATCTAATTCATTTTTTCAGTTTATTCATTTTTAGGTCAATCCGGTCAATTTTGAATAAATCATCAATTTTAAATAATTCATTCGACAAGTTTACCCATTTTCAGGGTGATCTAGTCAATTTTAAATAAATCATCAATTTCATTTAATCCATTTGTCCGGTTTACCTGTTTTTAGGGTATTGGTCTAGGGTTCTCTGAATAAACTAGTCGAGACATTGCAATCCTTTCAAGAGTAGACTCTTTCACACATCATTTTATGTGTCGATCAAAGCAAGCAATCCATTCAGACTTTGTCCTCATTTTTAGGACAAATGCCTCTTCTCACTCCAATCGGCCAAATTTTTTAAATTATTTTTCACTCAATAAGTTGGTCGGATTCATCAAGTATTGTATGTGCCTTCCCTAGAGAATTGTATTCTCATACTAGGTCTACCCTTGGCACAAAAGGACTCCCCAATAGGACATGCATTCGAATTATCTCAATATATACTAACTCGTGTCTTTTTCTTTTTCTTTCTTTTCTTTTTGTCAGCAGTTAATCAAAAGGGGAATTTAAAAAGGTTTTCCTAAATTTTCAGGAAATTGTAGACATAGTTACAAAAAAACACGATCACATAACCAAATTTCGAGAAATCGTGTAAACATGAGCGCACATTGGGAATCATCTGATAGATTCGCCACGATACCTCCAATAGACGCTGCAAATCTGGGAATTCAATTGAACGAAGTGTTGAACAAAATCGATGACTTAAGCACGGAGGTGACCGCACAAAGGCACATGATTGACCAACTGTTTGCTAGCAGTATTAGTGTTCAGTATAATCCCTTACCTATTAATCAACCTACCTACTCATACCCTTACCCATACCCACGCCCTGCTTACCATACTATTATCAATCACCCTCGACCTCGGCCAAACTATGCAAACTCACCTATACTACCCGTCCCAACTTTTCAACCCAATTTTTGAACTCGATTTCGCCCTCCTTATAATCCAAGACCTACTCAACTAAACAACCGAGCCCATCCTCCAACCAAAGAAATACAAAAATCCGGCCGATCTCGAACTTTCACCAACTTGGGCCAACCTATCGATCAATTGTACAAACAACTCAAAGCTATCGGAAAAATTGGTGTTATGCCTCCCAAAATCTATCTTAAAGGGTTTCCCCGTGATTATGACCCTCAAGCCACTTGTGCCTACCATTCTGGAGCGCTCGGTCACTCGACTAGTAACTGTTGGGTACTAAAACATAAAATCCAGGATATGATTGAAGCAGGAGATGTAGTATTAAGAAAAAGGGAAGAACAAGGATCGAGCTCAAGTACGAATCCTTTTCCTGAACACAAGGATACCATCACGAGATTTACCCCAAGGAAGAAATTTGAGAATCCTGGAATGGGCGAAATTAGTGAGACCCCTCCCTCTTGAAGGGAGTTTCGATAAATTTGGGGAATTGTTTGGGTTAAATCCAATGAAAAATCGCTCATACGTGTGTCTTTTGTTTAACTGTGTTTTTGTAAATAGTTTTCAATCAAGTGGTTTTTAAAGACACATTTTGCTTAGCAAGTAACATGCTATTAAGTTTGGTCTTTATCTTGAAATTCAATAAAATGTACAGTTTTATATATATATTGTGATGGCCAAGAATAAAATCCTCTGACCCTTTGGATATCACTGTTCCAAAATTTGATGGCGGCAATCTTGATATCTCACGAATGTGAATTTTGAATTTCAAAATGAGAGGAGTATCGAGGAGACATCTAAAAATATTTCGAAGAGGACTGAATGGTATAAAGAGAAATTCAAGTCAAATTAGGATCAAGGTTAAAGAAAAGCAGAGGTCACTTGATAAGAAGTAGCTAAATGCAATCCGTTATAGTCAATATCATCAAAAGGTCAAATCTTGACTATTCAAACAAGGAGACAAAGTGTTGAGGTAAATTTTGTCAGTGCAAGATGTAGCCAAAAGAAGAGTTTGCCCCAAATGAACAAGGTTATTTTATTGTCAAAAGGTATTGCATAGTGGAGCACTCGTTCTCACAGAAGTGGAATGGACAAATTTTCCCTCAACCGATCAATTCGGATATGTGTAAGAAATTTTTCATTTAGAAGTTTCCTTTTAGGGTTAATACGAAGAATGGAATAAAAGTCAGGCCTTCTTCCTTTCCAATTAAACATTTTATCCCTAGTTATCCCTTTTTGAATCTTCAAAATAAATTATTTTGTTTGGCAACCCCTGAGGATCTCAAACCCCACACTGGGGCAAGTTTGAGTTGGAAAGAAAAGTTTCAAGAGGTGAAAAATAATAGAAGAACAAAAGAAAATAAACAAAAGAAAACCTCAATTAAAAATAGATTGGGCCAAACTTTGAAAATTTCAAAAGATGAATGAACAAAAAGGAGAAAAGAGAAAATGAAAAAGAGAGAATCTCAGTTAAAAATAAACTGGGGCAAATTGTGAACATTCCAAAAGATGAATGGAATGACGAAAAAAAGGAAAGAAAATGAAAAAGAACCTCAGTTGAGAATAAATTGGGGCAATTTTAGTAGGGTTAATATAAAGATGCAACCTCAGATGATCTAACCACTTTTGAAATCCGTCTTCAAGTCTTAACCTTTCTTAGTACCTCACCTGACCACATTACAAAAAACTGAAAGCCCTGGCTTTCGTTCTTTATGTCACATATTTTAAGGAAATTTTCTAAATCACATGACAAATGATGTCAATACATCTTCACCCATTCTGCAAAGGAAGGATTGTCGCACTGATGCCATCATTTCTTAAAACACATTTCTGAGTTGATAAAGGCTATCGGCAAGATCAGTTCATTAGTGAAAATATGAAAGGGTACCTTTGAAAGAACAATGAAAAAATGAGAAGAAAAAAATAAAAAGGTGGGGGTAACCTTAGTGAAAATCCGAAAGGGCGTTAGGGTAGGATTTTTATGAAGAAAGATGAGTTTGGATTTGAAAGACTGGTGACTCAATTCATTGGAATTTCTATTCACCTTGTGGTTCAGTTGCCAACATTAAACTCCGAAAGGACGATATCCAAAGGGTCAAGTGTGGCAATTGGTTCGTGAATCAAAGCGCTTTGGTTCATCAAACATAAATTTTTGAGTGTACATATTAATTTCTCTAAAATCAATTTTTTAAATTAATAAAGGTAAATCGTTACTTTCATGTTACTTGGATTTTCATCATTTTTGTATAAATAAAATATTTTTCTTGTGTTTTATGGTTTCATTTATTTCTTTGGATTTATCAAATGGCAATCCTTGTGATTTATTGAAATTGTCTAGATACCAAATGTCATATTCGATAAGCATTGAAAGTTAAGAAAATTCGTTGTAGATTGCCGAGCAAAGTTGAGTTTTGCCAGATCGGGGATTTATCAAATGGTGATCCATGTGATTTATTGAGATGGCATGGGCACCAAGTGTCTTATTAGTATTGGAAGTCAATGAAACTTGATCAGATCACAGAGCAAAGTTGAGTTTTCGCAACATCGAGGGGAAAACATCAAAGTACTCATGTTTACAGATTTCCTGAAGGAGGAATTGATCGAATGGTGGTGGCATTATTTGTTTCTTTCTTTTTCAGGTCCATACTCGTTTCAAATAAACTGAGGCAAATTTTTGAACTGTGAGATGTTGTCCAGGAATTGAATATACATGGTTCAAACCAAGGAAGAGGTCTGAATCAAAATCTTGAGGAGAAGCAATAATGCCATAATGCAAATTAAAGGATCGGTGGCACAATAATTGGTCAAAACTAGGGAAATTATTTTTGGAAAAAATTCTCCCAAAAAAAATAAAAAAGAGAAAAGAGAAAAGAGAAAAAATCAAAAATAAAAAATCAAATCAAATCAAATTTAATTTCAAATTTAATTTCCTGTTGGTGAAGTTTCAGAGTCCGCCGCGCACTCTTCTATCCCCCTTTCTTGACAAAATCAAATTTAATTTTCTGCTGGTGAAGTCTCACCATCCACCGCGCACCCTTCTATCCCCCCCTTCTTGACAAATTTAATTTCAAATTTTAGTTTCTATTGGTGAAGTCTCAGCGTCCGCCGCACATCCTTCTATCCCCTCTTCTTGGTAAAATCAAATTTAATTTCCTGAAATTTAATTTCTTGTTGGTGAAGTCTCAGCGTCCGCCGCGCACCCTTCTACTCCCTTCTTGACAATCACATTTAATTTCTTGACCAATGTTACGACAGGTTTAGGTTGTATCCCACTAATCGTTTTATGGAGTTGGATTTGAAATCTCGGTAGGTTTGAGAGTATCCCACTAACCGTTTTATCCAGTTGGATTGGGAAAGATATCGACAGGATTGGGAGTATCCCACTGACCGTTTTATCGTGTTGGATTTGGTTGTTGAGGTTGGAATCTCGGTAGGTTTGGGAGTATTTCACTAACCGTTTTATCAAGTTGGAATCTCAAATTGGAGTTGAGATATCGGCAGGCCTGGGTATGTCCCACTGACTGTTCTATGATGTTGGAGTTGGAATGTTGGCAGGCTTGGGAGTATCCCACTGACCGCTATATCAAATTGGAGTTGGAATTTTGGCAGGTTTGGGAGTATCCCACTGACCGTTGTTTATGAAGTTGGATTTGAAATTTCGGTAGATTTGAGAGTATCCCACTGACCGCTTTATCGAATTGGAGTTGAAATCTCGGTAGGTTTGGGAATATCCCACTGACCGTTGTTTATGGAGTTGGATTTGAAATTCCAGTAGGTTTGGGAGTATCCCACTGACCGCTTTATCGAATTGGAGTTGGAATCTCGGCAGGTTTGGGAGTATCCCACTGACCGTTGTTTATGGAGTTGGATTTGAAATTCCGGTAGGCTTAGGAGTATCCCACTGACCGCTTTATCGAATTGGAGTTGGAATCTCGGCAGGTTTGGGAGTATCTCACTAACCGTTTATCATTTTGGATTTGGCTGTTGAAGATGGAATCTCGACAGGTTTGGGAGTATCCCACTGACCGTTGTTTATGGAGTTGGATTTGAAATTCTGGTAGGTTTGGGAGTATCGCACTGACCGCTTTATCGAATTGGAGTTGAAATCTAGGCAGGTTTGGGAGTATCCCACTGACCGTTGTTTATGGAATTGGATTTGAAATTTCGGTAGGTTTAGGAGTATCCCACTGACCGCTTTATCGAATTGGAGTTGAAATCTCGGTAGGTTTGAGAGTATCCCACTTACTGTTGTTTATGGAGTTGGATTTGAAATTCTGATAGGTTTGGAAGTATCCCACTAACCGCTTTATCGAATTGGAGTTGGAATCTCGGCAGATTTGGGAGTATCCCACTGACCGTTTATCGTGTTGGATTTGACTGTTGAAAATGAAATCTCGGCAGGTTTGGGAGTATCTCACTGACCATTGTTTATGGAGTTGAATTTGAAATTCTGGTAGGTTTGGGAGTATCCCACTAACCGCTTTATCGAATTGGAGTTGGAATCTCGGCAGGGTTAGGAGTATCCCACTGACCGTTGTTTATGGAGTTGGATTTGAAATTTTGGTAAGCTTGGGAGTATCCCACTAACTGCTTTATCGAATTGGAGTTGAAATATTGGTAGGTTTGGATGTGTCCCACTGACCATTTTATCATATTGAACTTGGAATTTTGGCAGGCTTGGATGTGTCCCACTGACATTCTATTATATTCTATTTGGAATATCGACAGGGTGGGATTTTATTCCGCTGACCGTTTATATCACGTTGGGACCGGATTTTATCCCGCCAACTTCGGCAGGACCGAATTTTATCCCGCTGACCGTTTTATGTTTATACGTTTCAGCACAAGGCAGAATAAATGCAGGTAAGTTTTTGGTGTCTACGTCTTTGTCTAGAATCTCTTCGAAACTCAGACAAAGAGGGGCAAACTGTAGACACCAAATTTCCACTTATTTGTTTTTTAGCTTTTATTTTTTTGTTAAATTCAATTTTAGATTTGTTTGTAAGCTTTGTTATTCTCATTTTGTTTTATTTTATGGATTAAATGATATATAGGTTTTTTAAATTAGGTTTATTGGTTTCATTTTATTTCTAAGATTTCTTGAATTAAAATTCGGAAAAGAAAATCTTTCACAAAAAATGTGTTTTAATCTTTTTAGATTCAATAAATGAAAATTTGTTGCAACATAACATCAATTGGGGATTTTGTTTACCTAAATTGATTTTGGTGAAAACAAAAGAAAACAAAAATGAAAATCAGCTTTTGAAAAAAAAGGGGCACGCGCGCCATCCTTTTCCTTGGCCAAAGCCACGGACAGTACATAAGCAAAATTGCATAGGTCATTTTTGGCCTCCTATTCCACTCATTTTGTGGTTTTTTTTTTTACCAACCGTTTACCACCTTAGTCCTTGAGATTTATCAAGAAAATATCTAGAGAAAAACAAATTAAAGGGCTCAAAAACCTCCAGCAAATATCAATTTATACATGAACCCTTGAGATAAGGGTTTTGGCAACCTGGGTCTCCTATAAATGTATTCAGACGTAGCCCTAAACGAAGTAGAAAAGTGTGGTGGCTAGGAGGAAGAATTGAGAGAGATTGAGAGAAAGAGAAAAACGAAGTAAAAGGAAAACCGAGGGAAACTAGAACGGGGAGAATTAAAAAGGCCACGGCTGGAGTGGAAAAAGGGAGTCTCGGAGGGTTTTGGTAGGAGGAAGAGACCGGGAGAGTGAATCTGGAATCAAGAGGGAGAAGAGTTAGAGAGGCTATGGGCTAAAAAAAAAAAGCGAGGGAGGAGGGCTTTGAGGAGTGACAGCTGGGGGAAAAAAGGGTTTCTAGGCAAAAGGTTAAAGGAAGACAGAAAGCAAGAAAAAAAGAAAAAAAGAGAGAAAACTAAGAGAAAGCAAGAAAAAAAGGGTCTTCGGTTGAGGGAGGAATCAAGAGAAAAGAGAGAAAGAGAGTTACGGGCTGGGCAAGAGAAAACAATGAAAGAAAAGCAAAAGAGGGAGGCTTCGAGAGGAGGCATTCGGCTGAAGCAAAGGAGAGGAAACTAGGAGAGGCAGTTGCGGGAAAGAAGGAGAGCGGCGGAACCAGTAAAAGGGGATTCTTGGCTGAGCATAGACTTCTTCTTCCGATCATCTTAGGCCTCGATTTGCCCTTGAAAAGGCTAAGGTAATGTCTTCCACTGTTCATGGTTTGCTGGATTGGTATCAAAAATGCTGAAGCCTCTTTGGTCATATTTGTCTTTGTTTTTCTTCCTCCATGTTCGTTGTCTTTGTGAATCTGGTTAGAGAGGTAGAGGATTTGGTGAGCTCAGACTGGGGTTTTGGGGCTGGAATTTAGATCCATGGGTTCTTAATAGCGGTTCTTATTTGAGTCCTTGTTTGAATTCATGGCTGGTACGCATGCCGAACGAAACCCAGGAAAATAGCGGGCAGTTTCGACAAACCTGTTTTCTGATGTTTCATCCATTGCTGCCCCCACCCTTTTTGTTTGTTTGTGTTGATTTCTTAGCAGTGATAGGTAAAATGCATTCTTTTTCTTGGCTTGGGGTTGATTTTGCATTATGTGAACACTTGATAATGAAACCTAGAAGAGAAAGAATAAAGACACTAGTCGTAGAAATTTTCCAGCTTTGCATGTTTTGTTGTAAATATAAAGTCGGTTGTGTTCAAACTCGGTTTAGGCAAGCAAACATAGGGAGTTTAAATCTTGCTCTGATTGGAGTTGTTTTTCACCGATCATGCGAACCCATTCTCCTCTCCTGTTTGGTCATTTTTGTTTTGTTGTGGTTTGAGCATTATGTGTGCGTTCGTGAAGTTGGGTTGACATGTTTTGGTTTTGAAGGAAGAGATTTTGAATCTGTGATTTTGTGTCATCACATGGTATCTTGTTGGGTTGAGTTTTGTGGCATCAGTTGATGTATTTACATGTTTTATGGGAGTTTATGAATGTTTCATGTGCCTGCTGAAATTGTACAAAGGAAGTTGCCACAAGGTTGGCTAGTCATGTTGGTTGCTGAAGTCCTTAGTTTGTTTGAAACACGTGGTTTTCTTGCTGTGTAATTAAGATAACATGCATGAGTTTGCCATAAGTTATGAAGTGATGAATTGCAAAGTGGCATAAGGCTGAGATATGGCAAGCTTCTTACCACACCGCAAACCTGCACTTTGAGAATGACATTTGCTTTTGGTTTGTAGGTGTATCCTGTTTCTTTTTCTTTTATGATGAGTTCAGTGTTTGGCCGAGGATTGGGATGTTTTTCTTGAATGTTTCAGTTAAACGTTGCAAGCAACTGTTAAGGTTTTCTTTGTTGCATTTCCTGTGTTTTCTCGCTTTCCTGGCCTGGATCCTCTCAGTTGATTGATGAGCGGAGATGTATGTGAGTTAGGTTGATAAACAATGAGCTTTTGTGCAATTTGTTGGCATGTCATTTGCGAGAGTTGGAGCTGCGAACTTGCAGCAGAAAATAGCAGAAGAAAAAGAAAGCTTTAGCTTGCCAAAGCATTTGTTTGCATGCTTGAAAATTTCAGAAAGTTTAATCAATCTCGTCCTTTTAAAGTTTTAACTTTCTTAGTATGTTTTAATATGATGGTTGGGATAGATTATTCATAAGTTTAGAATGAATTTGTAGGTTTAATAGCTTTTTCTAGACTTATAGTTCTGATTTGAATTTTTAGTGGAATGTTTGAATTTTTGTCGTTTAATTGTAAAAAATAGGGTTTTTATTCATTTCTTGTGAATTTTATTATTTGATTGGTAGGTTTCACCTTAAGTCCTTAATTTTAATTTATTTACTTTTGGGACCCTTAATATTTGTAATAATAATAAATTGATCCCTCAAACTTCTTTAATTCTTTTACATGGGTCCTTGTTTGTTTCAATTTGATGAATATGAGTTATTTAGCTTATTTGAATGTTTTGAGTGATTCAATTTCGTGTTTATTTCCATTTCATGTAATTACTTGTTAATTAAAGTGATACCTTGACCTTTTCTTTGTTTTTTGGAGGGTAAATAAGTAAATTCATTTCATTAGGGCACCAATTCAAGGGAGATATACTCTACCCCTTATTTTGATTTTTTTACTTGACCCTATGTGCCCCTATGTGATTTTATATGTTTAATTACCTGTCTTTTAAATGTTTCCATTTCATTTATTTATTTATTTAGGTTTTAGTTGTTTTAATTTTGTATATTTATTTTAGTTCAATTTTGGTTATTTGAAAGGCATTTAAATGCCAAAATTGCAATAGTTAGGTATTTATTTATTTCATTTTTCCCCTTAGATTGTAGTAGGGCCCCCCTAATGTAATAGTTAGGGCTTGTTTGCTTTATTTGCTCGGTATGTTTTGCATGCTTATGTATTATGTGTTATCCACTTTCTTAGGGTCTTGCATCTAGATATCATGATTATGTGTTATGTGTTCATGTGATATTATGTGTTTACTTGCTTTATTATGTTTTATATTATTTATTTAGTTATAATCAATGTGCGACGTCACCACACTAGTCCAACGCTAGTCGTGGTCCATTTTCTGAATCCACACTAGTCCAACGCTAGTTGTGGCTCTTTGTTCCAACTTTTCTCACTAGTCCAATACTAGTGAGAATTCATAGACTTGGGTTAGTCCAACACTAGACCCTTAGGAGCCCTTCGCACGCTAGATCATGCTTGTGTGACAATCACTACACTCTCATGCATATTTTCTACTTTTTAGGATTTTTTATCACTTTTGCATGAATTTCCCTTATATGTATATCCCTTATCCTATATTTCCCTTATATGTATATTCCTTACCCCTTTTGCATGAAAACATGATATTAGACTTGCATTTCATTTAATTATTAGAACTAGGTTAGATCATTTGCTTGATTAGATTAGGGATAAACCCTTGAGTATGGGATATGGACGAGTTTGGCTTTTTAACCTTAGCACGCTCGTATTCCCTCTACGAAAGAAAAAATTGAGTCACGAACATTAGTTCCCTGTATCCGTTATGATGCATTCTTTTAGGCTATATATATTTGTATATCATTATTTTCTTTTCTTTTCTTTCTTTCGAGTCTCATAATTTGCATATTCGTGACCTCTTCAAAGAGTCACTCTTGGGCATCACAATTAATGTGATTGGCACCAATTACGCTTTGAAGGGACATTTCGATCCCCGATATCCTCCTAGGTCTAGGGTTTGCATTCATATGGTACATCCAAATGTGATAAATCTTTAAGTTAAAATAAGAAAATTTTTGACTAAATCACGCAACCAGCTTTGACTAGGTCGAAAGGGTGCCTCGAATTTTTATTCTTGCCTTCCCTTTTTTCAAATGTGACTGCCGAACCTTTTTCTTTGATTTACGTAGACTTGGAGTCGTTTATAATGGGTTCTTCTATTTTTTCTTCAAAATATTTTAGGTGACTTGGTACACCTTAACTCAATACCAAGTGGCGAATTCGACTTTTTTTATTCAAAAACCCTTTTTAAACTATAATCTGGGTCAAAATCGTCGCATTTTCAAAGTCCCATTTAGGCCCATTTTCTTTATTTTTCTAAAAACAAAAACTTATTTTTCAATTAAAATCAATCAAAATCCATTTTTTCTAAACCAGTTATTTTTTTAAAAATGGGGCGCGACATATAGGGATAACAATATATGAAATAAATTTTCCACTAATATAAATATATGTCATTAAGGCATTATCAACTATGGTTTTTTTTTTTGGGTTAGCAAACACCGTACACAGGGTGGGATGCTAGCCAAAATTTTATTAAATACAACAAAAATTACAAAAGGAAAGGTCATTAACCTAACTTCCAGAGTACATGAATATTTTAAAAGAAAAAGAAAAGAAAAATCACAAAATTAACTATTGCATTTGCGAATAACAAGCAACCATAATCTATCTAGTCTAACTTCACCTATAGCAACTCTAGTCAATTCAACTTTAGATGTAAAGGTTAGCATAGAAGCAACCTAAGCCCCAACATGGGAGAGTACATCATCAACTTCAAATGTAAAGGTTCCCATTGTCTTCGAAACTCGAAGAAAGCATCCAAGAGACAATGAGAAACTTGAAGAAAGCATCAGGATAATTGACAAATAAGGTATTTTTATATTGTTTGAAACTATTAAGCTATAGTGCTATACAAATAATAAAAAAAATATCAAATCTTTTTTTAAAATAATATGTTATCTAGATATCTTTTATTGGTTTTTCATAGCTAGATATCTTTTATTGGTTTTTTCAATCCTATGAGTAAGTTTCTATTTTATTGTAATTTATTTTGTGAGTGTGCTTGGTTCTATGGAATTGGGGTTACAAAATATAAATTGAAGCCCCAATTCCAGTATAGCTGTTTGGCTACTATGTTTATCACATAATTAGAATTAAATCCCAAATCCATAGGGGTCGGATTTCACAATTATTGATAGGATGCATTTTGTTAATAAATTTGTGGATATTTTCCCCTCAATTTTTGGCAAAATATTGTATTAATAGGTAGATTTTACTCATATTTAGTAAATCATGTTAATTGTAGGAGTTGTGGAGCAAAAAGAGGTTAAAGGGAGATTTTTCAGAAGACCTGTGCACAGTTTGGTGTGGGCGCATCTAATTTTTGCTGTCAAGTTTGCAAAGCTCAGGATCTTCCTGTGCATAGAAGTTTGCTAATTCAATTGGAAAGCTCGGGACCTTCTTGTGCATAGAAGTTTCCTAATTCAAGTTGAATTCCGAACTGATGCTTTGCTGAAGATTGGGTGGATTTCTTCGCTTATTAGATAGAGTATTCAATTAAGAAATAATAGACATTATCTCTTTAGGATTTTCTTTTCCAATTAGGAAGTATATTTTATGCCAATAGCTATAAATTAGGAGATTAGTTAGAAAAAATTTACTGCTGGTTATTGACTCTTATTACTTGGAAGTAAGAAACAATTTGCATCATATCTTTTACTTGGAAAAAGAGGACAACTTACTTTTGTTCTTTTCCCAAAGCTGCATGTCCCTTGCAATTCTCCATACTTTTGCTTGGGTCATATCAACAACTAGGGGAGGATCACCGTGCTTGTACACAATGGTAAATTATAGGTATGCCCAGATTTAAAGATAGTGAATTATACTGCAAGATTTTTTTTATTGAATCAGTGTTTCAACATTTCCCTGAGAATACATTTCTTGTATAGAAACAGTATTAGTTTGTTTAGAAGTTTGTTTAGTAGGTCTTACTGAATATATAGGAAATGTAAGCATAAAGTCCTCAAAGTGAAATGTACTAAAAATATTCTCTTATTTTCTAATGTGTGAAGTTTATTTTGATTGTTCTTTAGTAGTTGCTACAAAGACATTGGAAATAAAAGAATAAATCATTTCTTTACTGTGTATTCTATTTATAAGTATCTATGTACTGTGGGTGGTCTTTGATTAAGGAAGCATTTCATTTGCTAAGTTTAACATTGTAAAGAATAAGTACCTATGGAGAATGAGACAACACAGCAACAAAAACAGTTTTCATATTAAACGTTGAAGAAAGAAACATAGTCTAGTGAAGATCTGTTCTCAGATACATCTAGGTCCATTCATTTTCCATGACAGAGTACATATAAAAACCATTATACCATGAGAATTGCTTTGCTACACAATACTTATCAAATATTAGGACAATGTAGGTGGCGCTTGATTCAGGAACAAAGACCAATATTTCTTCAAACTGCAGTTGGAGCTTAGCTACAAATATTCCAATTATCTACAAGCTGCCTTCCACGCATTGTAACATTGTAACAAACTGCAATCGAAGGTGTCTTGTCACCATGTAGGAATTGAGTGACAAACCTTGGAACTTCTTAATGTTACACAAGTAAAGTCAAGATTGTTGTAGAAAATGAATGGTCAAAAGTGAAAAAATACATACAAAACTTACAAAGCTATAGCAGTTGTTTCTTAGAAGCACACACCTTCAGTTAAGCTTCGTACAAAATCTAGTTTCTTTGATGATGATACTTGTTGCTATATTATTCTTGGTTTCTTGTTCAATGGAAAGTAGATTGTATAGGTCAGAGGTAAAGAAGGTTTTTTAAGAAAAAGGAATGAATTAAATAAAACCGAAAACAGTAATGATAACTTTCTGAGTCAAAGAATGGTTTTAGATGTAAAACATTAGGTAGTGGATCTATCCATGGCATGTATCATTGTTTCTTGTCCTCCTGAAAAGTGGATCACGTCAAAAATCAAACTTCCAAAATGACGAAGCAAGAAAGCATAATTTTCGTTGAGAATGTTGCTGCCACGGAATTCTTGCCATCCTTCTTCAAACCATTATCAATCAAGTTTAATGATCCGTGTCCTGTAGCCTTCTCTCACAGTAATTTGACTATATTGATGTTTAATTAGAATGGCTTGAAATTGAGTAGGAAACATCTACAATTAGGTTAAAACGTTGCCGGCACAAAAAAATTTGTAGTTACTGGGAAGAACATATTGAGAATCACCTTAACTAAAACTCAAAATTTTCTACTAATAAAGTCAATACCTAGTCATTCTCAGCCTGTTAGGAAGATATTTGCTCTTTCTCTCTAGACCTAGGGTTTGTTGACCTAGGGTTTTGCCGAGGCCATGGCAGCCCTACAGCCTTCGGCTGGAGGGCAAGGTTCCTCTCCTAATTGGTCTTTCGCTGATGTCCTTCTTCACCATGCTTCTTCACCCATGCAGATCAAGTCTGCTTCCAGTTATTGGGGTGAGCCAGCAGTGTGTTTCACACAAGAGGAAATCCAGAAATTGGCTGCTCATTTCACTTATGTTTTGGTCGGCAAGTTCTCCCATGGCCGTCCAAATATGGAGATCATTCGTAAATCTTTCGCTTCCATTGGCTTCGTTGGCACGTTCTCTCTCGGCTTAATGGATCAACGATATGTTCTTATTCGGTTCAAGTTGGAGAAGGATTTCCACCGTTGTTGGCTTCGGGGTTTATGGATGATTCAGGAGTTTTCTATTAGGGTCTTCAAATGGGCTCCAGACTTCAAACTAAATGCAGAATCCTCCCATGCTTCGGTGTGGGTTGGTTTGGAGGGGTTGCTAGTGCATTTTTTTGATAAGGCTGCACTATTTTCTATTGCAAGTGTCATTGGAGTTCCGTTAAAAATTGACGCTGCGACGGCAACATTAGCTCGTCCAACTATGGCTAGGATTTGCGTGGATGTTGATTTGTGCGGGGAGTTGCCCCAGCGCGTATGGATTGGTGCAGTAGATGATGGGTTTTGACAGCATATTGAGTATGAGAACTTGCCTTCTTATTGTGCGCATTGCCATAAGCAAGGACATCAGAGGGACATCTGTAAGAAACTCCTTCTGGTGCAAGTGAAGGGCAGGGAGGAGGTGGCCAAACAGGTCCCTGTGTTGCACTATAATAAAGGTGCTGTAGCAGGATCGACTGGGTGTGATAGGGGGTCTTCGCCTGTGAGGGCTGGGGGTGGTGGGTCAGACACAACTCCAGGTCAGAATAACAGTTTACAGCAGCAAAAGGAAACCAGTTTGTACATAGCGCCCATGCATGGGGCACCGCCAGGCCCTGCTACGCAGGGTGATCCAGTGGGTGAAGTTTCGGCAAACCAGGAGACTAGTTTGGGTGAGTTGCTGCCTGCCGCTGCTCAGGTTGGGACTCTTGAAGCTTCGATTCAGCAACATAGGACGCTGGAGGTTGTGCTGGAGGTTGAGCAAGAGATGGTGCTTGGTAGGGCAGTGCCTAGTAGTGCAGCGGCACAGGAAGCTTTAGTTGCTGACGAGTCTGATGTAGAGGTCCGTACAGCAGCAGGGGATTTATCTCCCAGAGAAACAAGATTAGCGGATGACAGTCTTCACGTGGCCCAGCCAGCGGAGCATCCCTTTCAAGTAGTTGACGATACTTTTCAGAAGGCCAAGATTAAAGCTAAAGGGCTGCGGGCAAAATTTCCTTCGGATAGGGAGCTTCGATCAACGGTAAGAATTTCACATGATCCGTATCAATCCCTTTCCGATGATTAATACATTATTTTGGAATGTAAGGGGTCTCTCTAAGGCCTCTCATTTTAGGAGATTAAAACATATAGTAGTTCCAAATAAGCTCCAATTGCTTGTGGTATGTGAAACTCATGTTCACGTGTCTCGTGCTGAGGAGTATCGTCTTAGATTAGGATTCGATTGTGTTCGAACTCATTCGTTGGGGTTGTTATGGGTGTTCTATAACTTTTCTATTGCTTATTTTGTGCGCAACTGAGGGCGATCAATTTTTATCACTGGAAATTTGTCACCCTCATTTGCCAGCTCCACTTACTGTTAATGCTGTACATGCTGCCTCTAAGGTGGAGGAAAGGAGGGTTCTTTGGGGCGGGTTGTTGTAATGTCAGTCGTATCAACAGTCTTGGATGGTTGTTGGAGATTTCAATGTGGTCATTGAACCTTGGGAAAAAAGAGGGGGAGGCCTTTTAGGATGGCTGAAGCTAGTGATTTTGTTGATTTTATGGGTTCTGCGGGTTTGTTTGATGGAGGTTTCTCAGGGTCGAACTTTACTTGGTGTAATAATCGCCATGGTAGAGCGAGAATTTGGAAGCGGTTGGATCGTATCTTGCTGAATGCGGCATGCTTAGATTTACATTTATCTGTTACAGTTTCTCATTTGGTGCGATATCCATCGGATCATACCCCGTTGCTTATGGCTGTGTCTACCCGTTTGGATGGCAAACCTCGGTGTTTTAGGTTCATTAATGCTTGGGCTGACCATGAGGACTTTTTGGGGGTGGTGAAGCAGTCTTGGGAGCAGGAGTGTGAGGGGCCGCCATTGCTCGTCCTTTGTTCAAAGCTGCAATGCTTAAAGAGAAGTATTCAAGTGTGGAATAAAGAAAGAGTTGGGAATTTCTCTGACAATGTTAGGAAGGCAAAGATGGAAGTGGCTAGCTTGGACCAATGTATGGCAGGAGGGGGTTCTAATAATGATCAACTGCGGTTACATCAAGCCCAGCCTCGGCTTGGTCGTGCATTAGCCATGGAGGAAGCCCTATGGAAGCAACGGTCTAGAGTCAAATGGCTGCAGTTGGGGGATAGGAACACCAAATTCTTCTACTCGGTGGTGAAGCAACGACGCATGCAAGCAGAGATTCATGGGGTACAAGATTCCAATCAAGAGTTGGTGACTGAAGATGCGCGTATCGGGGCTGAAACAATCAAGTATTTCTCTTCTCTTTTTTCTATGGAGGAGGCTCCGGCAACTTCAGAGGTGCTTGGGGTCATACCAAAATTATTGTCAGAGGAAGACAATGAGCATTTGCAGAATATTCCATCCTTCGAGGTAGTTCGACAAGTGGTCTTTGCGATGGATGGGGATAGTGCCGCTGGTCCAGATTGGTTCACTGGCAAATTCTTTGCCTCTTCCTGGGATATAATTGGCAGGGATGTATATAGAGCTATGCAAAGTTTTTTCTGTGGAGAAGAGCTGCCGCGGCGGGTAACTGCTGCCTCCATAGTTTTATTAGCCAAGGTAGCGCGTCCAAAGAGTTTTTTTGAGTTTCGTCTAATCAGTTTGTGTAATTTTGTGAACAAGATTTTTTCTAAGGTTTTGGCGGTTCAGCTTGCGCCTATCCTTCCCAAGATAATTTCCGCGAATCAAAGTGGTTTTGTTCGGGGGCTGTTAATCTCGGATAATTATTTGTTAGCTCAGGAATTGATTTCCAATATGGTTAGCAAAGCAAGGGGAGGGAATGTGGCATTGAAGCTAGACATGATGAAAGCTTATGATCGGGTAGTATGGCCTTTTTTGCTCAATGTGCTTAGGGCTTTTGAGTTTGGAGAACAGTGGATTGATATGGTTTGGCGGCTCATCTCGAATGTTTGGTTTTCAGTGGTTGTCAATGGGTCTTTGTTTGGCTTCTTTAAGTCAGCCCGGGGGCTGCGCCAAGGGGACCCGCTCTCCCCTGCATTGTTTATCATTGGGGCCGAAGTGTTGTCGAGGTCACTAAATAGTTTGCCGTGCTTTTGAGGGTTTAAGGGATTTTTCGTTCCAAGGGGTTGTCCTCTAGTGACTCACTTAGAATATGCGGATGATGTGTTTGTTTTCTCTAGTGCGACTGCGAGATCTTTAAAGTTAGTGAAGCGGGTTTTGACAACCTATGAAATAGTTTTCGGGCAAAGGATCAATGTGGAAAAAGTTGTTTCTTGGTGCACCTAAAGGTATGCCCCTCCAAGAAGATGACTATTCAGCTATTAACCGGTTTCATGTATAAGTCTTTCCCGATTAAATATCTAGGGTTTCCCCTTTATTGCGGGCGCCAGAAGAAAGAGTACTTTGGGGGTTTGTATCAAGCAATCCTACTTCGTATTCAATCCTGGCAGAACAAGGTGCTATCTCAGGGAGGGAAGATCGTGTTGTTGAAACATGTCCTTTCATCTATCTGTTAATGGCGGCATCTTCTCCCAAAGCTATTTTTCAGGAGCTCGAGAGCATGTTTACTAATTTTCTTTGGGGAGCTACAGAGGGGGGTCCCAAGTACCATTGGATTCGGTGGAAGGATCTATGTGTGTCGCATGAAGAAGGGGGGGTTGGCCTGCGCCAATTGGAGGATATCTACAAAGCTTTTTCAATCAAGTTGTGGTGGAATCTTCGGGAAAATACATCCTTGTGGGCAGATTTTATGCAGGCTAAGTTTTGTCGGGAGGTGCACCCGATTCTGGTCTTTAATACTAAAGGTTCAGAGGTGTAGAGATGGATGGTGAAGGTGCAGCATATTGCTGAGAGACATACCGGATGGATTATTCGCTCCGGGAGCTCTAATTTTTGGTTCGACAATTGGCTTGGTTCGGGAGGATTGTCGGACTGGTTGGATAGTGTATCCGACCATAAGGTTGTGGACTTTGTGCAACAGGCTACTATGTTCAAAATATTTCACAATAGGTACCTTTGGAGATAGTCGCTGAGATTGTTCGTGTCGATCCATCTGCCGGGCAGCTTCCTGACCTAATGATTTGGAGACCAGAGCATTCGGGATATTTCAAGCTAAAGTCAGCTTTCAACTTGGTCCGACATCAGTCTTCCCCCTCGCCGTTATTTAAATGTATTTGGCATCGAGATGTGCCACTGAGAATTTCATTTTTTTTGTTGCTCCTGCTGCGAGACCGTCTCCCGTTAGATTGTACCTTATGGAAGTTGGGGATTCATGGACTGTCGCGGTGTGTGTGTTGCTCTTCGCCTGAGGTGAAAACTGCGGAGCATGTCAAAACTGCTGAGGATATGGCGCGATAAGTTTGGCATTTCTTTGGGGATACGATTGGAGTTGCCTGGACTGGGCTAGCTTTTCACGTCTGTATGGCAGCCTGGTGGCAAGGGAAGCAAGGAAATAAGGTTATCCCCTTGTTGATTTGCTGGCACATATGGAAGGTTTGGAATGGCATGAAATATGATGGAAAGAAGATCGAGGGTGTCCAGCTATGTCATTGCATTTTTGTCGATCTTCTGGAGTTGTTTAGGGTACAGTTTCCGGAATACCGAGTGTTGTCGCTATCTTGGATACAATTTTATTTGGAGATTTCGAGCTGGAATACGGCAGTGTCTCACATGCTGGTTAAATAGGTACAACCCTCACACGGAGGCCTAAAACTCAACATGGACGGGTGCTCCAAGAGTAACCCTGGGGTGAGTGGTGGTGGGGGGTGCTTCAGGAGGCTAGTGGTAGGCTGGTCCTGGCGTTTTCGTGTAATTTTGGTATAGCATCGAGTATGCAGGCTGAGGCCCGAGCTCAGCCTTTTGGTGTCAAGTTATGCCTTCAGCGGGGTTTTGATGCATTTGATGTTGAACTGAAGTCCTTGGTGTTAGTGCAAATTCTAAATCGGACATCTCGTTGCCCATGGAGTATTTATAAGGAGGTACACCAGTTGGTTGGTTTGGTGTCTCATTTTCCACGAGTTCATCACTGTTATCGTCAAACTAACCAGGTGGCAGATATATTGGCCAACGAAGGTTGTCGGCAGGACCGGGAAGAGATCTACTTGACAGTTTCAACCTTGCCCCAGATCGCGAGAGGAGCATTTCACCTAGATAAGTAAGGAGTTGCGTCTATTTGTCTGTTTAGAAGAGATGTTGTAAGGGAGCAGTACTCCTCATCTATGGCCTTGGCATAAAACAAAATAAATAAAAGAAGTAGCCTATTATTAAAAAAAAAAGTCAATACCTAGTCAATTTCTCTTAACTTTTCCCTTTCTTCCTATTTTTGAATACACAATTTCTTTTTTGCTGTAAAAGAAGGATCAAAAGGCATAATGATCTAGTGGAGGCAACAAATTCAAATCCCAATGTAGCAAGGCAAGTGACATACCAAAATCTACCCAAATGACATCAAAATTAATATATGGTAGTTCATCACTAGCTAAATCGACCCAATTGACATGTATCCTGAAGTAGTTACATATCTCAATTTGGTGATTTAATGAAACTCTACATTTTTATTTGGATGGATGTAGTTGAAATCCCAAAAGATAAAAATACTAATAGCGTAAATACTGAAGAGAGAAGAAGTAGTTGTGACTGGTTTCAAAAACAAACGTATCTCGAATCAGCTATTGATTGCTAATATTCAAGATAATATCCCTCTATTTTCATCAGATGATTACCTTCAAAAGATCAATTACATGTCAACTTATAGGCAGGAAAAAATATCAACATGTTGAAATTAAAAAAATATGGAAAATAAAATGCATAATGAAGTTCCTTCATGTTTTGTTAAAGCAAACAAAAAGGTGAAAGATAAGAAAAATCTTATTTCACTATGGAGTTTTTTACATAGAATTTTTCATAGTATATGTGAATAATCAAGTCCATTGAGGCAAACCACGAAAAAAGTGTAGATATATTTGTTGCTATTCAATTTGTAGCTTTTATGAGTAAATCAGTTAAAATCTTAAAGCATCTAGCAAAATAACTATCACCTCAGGTTCATATTTTCATCCAAAAGGAGTCAAACCAAGTTAAGTAAGCTAATTAAAAATAAGTTTCAAAAAAAAAAAGTGACTACAAAATATAATAATGAATTAAGAAAATTTTTAGGTAGTAACTACAAAATAAAAGAGAAATATAATAATGATATAGCAATTTGATCCATTTCCAGTTAACGATACATAATTTAGAGTCTGTAAGAAAAATGAGATGTCTGACAAAGCCTTTTGTGGGTCAAGAGTTGTCCACAAACCTACATAGCAGGAACCCACAAAAAAGAAGAAAAACAAAAAGTCAAATCGATTGAAGAGTCCAGAGCAGAAAAGAGGGGGAAAAAAACTTAAAATCTGATGACAATTCCTACTTAGATAGTCCTTTCGGAAGTGACCATTGTTTCTTGATCAATCGAAGGAGCTAAGGAGTAAAACCAACTAAAATGCATTAAATACTTAGCACACTCAAGAACAAACTCAAAGAATAGAGGAAATTTCTATTATATTGCACAAGAGCCAAAATTTATAGCTTTAAAAGGACAACATGAAATTCTTTGCCAGAAATCCCTCAAATTTAAAGAAAAATAGCTAACTATTTTCTTCATCAATCAAAAGGAAATATATAACAATGCACTTTTCAGCCCCATAAAACCTACCAGTCATCCACGGAGGAGTGTTAGTGATCCATGACAAAATCTTCAAACATGCACCTGCATTACTGGAAAAATAAACTAATAATAAATCTAAAAGGGAAAAAGAAAAAAAAAGTGCCAAGAAAATAGGAGCTCCAACATTCAGACATTTGCATCTTTGTTATCCTTGCTCAAGAAAAAATATTGGTTGAAACGTAAAAGTATTACGTTTTAAACTTGAATTCCACTATTGAAATTTGAGAGTTGAAATTCATTTTAGAATAAATTATCTAAAATTTGTCAAAAATGGTTAGAGACGCTACAAGCCAAAGAGATATTATGGAAAAAAGGACATATAAAACATATTGCAAGGGATTTAGGATTTAGGACATAAAAAGCTTAGTTTTTGATAAATGGAAAGAAAAAACAAAATTATACTATTTGGAAAGAAAAACAAAATTACACTATGTCCTTTCTTCTTCACCTACTAAACAATAAAATTATATGTTCATCTTCAATTTCACCATTAGAAATTAAAAGTAGTAGAAAACTCACGTGTGAAGAAACTTTCTAATTGTTTTCCTTTTTATTCTTTCAGACTTTCTAGAATTTTTCATTAATGGTTTGAGTTGTCTAAGCCAAGGGAAAGTAGAAGAAAAATAGGCAACAAAACAAGAAATGAAGGCATAAAGAGCTTACCTTTTAATAAATTCTCTAACCTAAATTACAAAATTTAAATGAACAATAACTAAATACATATTTCTTAAAATAAATTGCACAAACCCACAAAAGATGAAATCTTTTGATGAGATTAATTTTGAAGGTAAAAAATTCTAGATATATGATAGGTATCTATATCAGATTATTCCACATCTTAGCATAGGAATGAAGGTTCTTGCTCTCGTGGTTAGAGAGACCAAACCAAAAGAAAAGAGGAAAACATCACTAACAAAAAATGAAAAAAAAAGACATTAAACACAGGCAAGAGGGTAAAAGTTATTCATGATTATATTTGAAAAGAAATGATTCAGATGATTGAGATAAATCAAACATCTTGCCTGATAAGTATACATTTTGAGTGATTTAAGTGTATTTTATTATTTAGTTTTGGTGTGTTTTACTTATTTTTATAACTAATTGATTAAGTTTCTAGTGAAGTTTACATTTTGTGGTTTAGGTGTGAAAAATTGAATTTTTATGTGTTTAAAGTGGTGAAAACTTCATATTTTTGTAAGTTTCAATGATTCAATCATCAATTGGAATGAATTAAAAAGATAATTGGATGATTGTTGATGATTTGAAGTGATTTAAAGAGAATATGAAGTGCAAAATGATCAAAAGAGGAAATGCAATCAAGTATAAAAGAAGAGGAATTTTGACAGTTTTGATACTTGTTGGTATTTTGACTATATATTGAGCTACAAGAAACGGATTGAGGTGATTCTTGAGCCATTTTGAATCTAATACATAACTCTACATTTCTATGAAGACACCAAAATTCAGTTCATGAGTTTTCCTAGTCAAAAAAGTCACAAAATAGTCAGCCATTTCTGTTGTCAAAAGCTTAAATAGGGTTTTGACCAATCAAGGGTAATTTGGTCATTTCTTAGTATACAGAGCTCCAAACTGGGTGATTCTTGAGGCATTGGAAAGATAATTCAAAGGGCTACAACTTTATGTTTTGTACAAGAGCTAATTTGATGCGGTTGAGCACGAGACCCATAGTGCTCAGGTAGACCCTGTGAAGGTACCCCAAGGCCCAGTGATACAAGCACGAGCTAAGAGATTCAAGGAGTCGCTTCAAGCCTTGGTTCATGCCGTCCAAGCCCAAGAGAAATCGTCCATTGAAGGGATTGAGTTGGAAGATCCTTGCAAGACTACTAAAGTGTTGCTAACAATCGAAGATGCAAGTGTTTAAGCCCCAAACGGCGGATTGTGCCGCTGAGCTGTTGGGGGTCTCGCTGCCCGATCTGCGAGTCGGGGGGCAGCGATGCCCCCGGTGGGGGTTCGGGGGCAATGCCCCTGAAGCTCATAGGCAGGCCGAATTTCCTTAATGTTTTCCCAGCTTTATTAGGGTTTAGTCAAGGCTATAAATAGCCTTAAGTGATGTTTTTCATGGAATTTTTTGAGATTAATAAATAAAGTTTCAGAATTTCGTCTTTCATTAAGGTAAATTCCTTTAGCTTGTGAAAGTTAAGTTGAGCATCTTAGCGTGGTTCCTAGGTTATTTATTGACTTATCAATCAAGCACACACACTTGATTGTGGCGTCCTCTACCGTTGAATCCGTCATTGAGTGGTCCAAGTTTGGGTTCAATTCTATCCATTACTCAACGTGCCCTCTCCGATCCTAGGTAGCTTCCGGGTCTTGTATCATCTGGTATCAGAGCTAGTATAGGTATCACGTATATCCTTCTTTTTTATTGTCTTCAAATTTGTCCTTTACGTGTTAGGGTTTGTTTTGTCCAAGTCCGAAATCTGTTCTTGTTTGTCTTCGCGTTCGTTTGTTGTGATAGTTGCTGTCCGAAACTTCTGCCCAACCTTGTCATTTGTTTTGGTGCTTGAATTTCTGTTTGGTGTCTGTAACTCTGTGGGTTAGTCATGTTTTGTGGCTTGACCAGAAAAAAAAATAAATATATTTTTTTTGTGGCGGCTAGGGTTTCCTCTTATCGCATCTTGTGTGGGTTGTCCTTGTATCGCAAATTTGTCCAGGTTGTTGGTTCCGTTATTTGCTATGATATTGTGGTCTGTTCTATTGCTGTCTTGTGTCATTGGGGTTGCAAAACAACCCAGCAAAAATAAAAAAAAAGGGGGGAGGTGGTCGCATACCTTGCTCTTGAAACATATTGCTGGAATCTACTTTGGGTGTGGCTGCCGAATCTGTTTTGTCCTTGTTTCCCGAATTGCAGTGTTGTTTCTTACAAATCTTGATTACCAAAACATATTTGGAGTAGTTCTGGAGCTTCTTGAATAAATTTTTTGAAGTTCTTGGATCACCAAAGGCTGATCTTGGAAGTTCTTGAAACTTTGTTTCAGCTTTTTGTGTCTCTTGACCCTTAAGACTTTCGGCCATATTGCCTTGGCAAGCTGTGATTTGAGAACCGAATTTGGGACTGGAATTGCATGGTTGAAAGGATCTGATTGAGCCAAAAAAAAAAAGAACAAAAAAAAAATGAAAGAGAGAAAAGAACAATCTGCTCTCCAAGAAACTCTAAGTTTCCCATTCTTGATCAACCTCCAAGTTACCAAATCTGTTTCAAACTTTAACTTCCAAATCTGATCAGCCCAAGACTTCGAATTTTGAGCAACTTGGGACTCCCAAATCTGACCAAACTCTAAGGTTTCCAATCCTTGGCAACCTCAAGTGTCCCAACCAGATCACACTTTCCAAATTCCAAATCTTGAATTCTTGATTTTCCTAAAATCGATTGAAGCCCTTGTGACACCTGATTGGGCTGAGTTTTGGGGAGCAGATTACCCATCATCTGAGCACCCTAAGGCCACCCAAAATACCACAAAACACTGACCAAAAAGGCCCCGACCCAGCAGGTCAACCAAATTCCAGAAATTGGGGTTCACGGGTAGAGTTTTCTAGGATTCTCAAAATTTCAGCCTTGAAGTCATTTGTCTTGCTTTCTTTTTGAGTCATTCGTTATTGTTAGTCCTAATCTGAGCTTAGGTCATGTCTAGGCCCTCATTCACCTCCATTCATTGCCACTATCTTGTGTCACTCATTAAATAGTCAAGAACAACCCTTGCGGTGACGCCTAGTTTATTCAAGCCGAGCAACTAGCAAGCCAAGGAATTGCTTGGTGAGATTATTAGAGAGTGATACACTTGAGTGAAACGCGAGAGTGAGTGACCTATACATTGTATAAAAAATAAAAATAAAATAAAAAAAGGAGAGGGAGGAAGTCATTTTGTTTTATTTTCTTTTGCAGGTGTACCTAAGCATGTCTAGTGGAGTTGGTGACCAAGCAATGGACCTTCAACTACGTCTAGATGCCATGATGGGGGAGCTCAAGCAATTGTTTAAAACCTCCATTGAACCACTGCATGACCGGATTGATCAGTTGGAAAACTCGAGGAATCTACATAGCTTGAGTAAAGGCAAAGAATCGGTGTACTCCAATGATGAAGAGGATTCATTTGAGGGGAGGTACCAAACTGATCACCGTGCACAAAGGTGAGGAGACAACGCCATTAAGGGTGTCAAAGTCAAAATTCCTTCCTTCCAAGGCAAGTCTGATCCCGAAACTTACGTGAAATGGGAACGGAAAATTGAATTGGTCTACGAGTGCCACACCTCCACGAAGGAACAAAAGGTAAAACTTGCAGCTGTGGAGTTCACTGACTACGCGTCCATTTGGTAGGACCAATTACGACTAAGCCGAAGGAGAAATTGTGAAAGACCCATGGAGACTTGGGAGGAGATGAGAGGCCTCATGAGGAAAAGGTTCGTGCCGAGCTATTATAGCCGAGACTTGCACTGGCAATTACAATCGCTCACACAAGGTTCCTTGTCAGCCGAGGACTATTACAAAGAAATGGAAATGGCGGTCATGAAGGCGGATTTGCATGAGGATAGTGAGGCCACAATGGCTCGATTTTTGCATGGCTTGAGGCCCGAGATTGCCGAAATAGTGGAACTCCAACACTACCTCGACATGAATGAAATGTTGGAGAAGGCGGTTACAGTTGAACGACGCCTCAAGAGGAGGGGTAGTGCTCGATCAAACACTACATATCAAGCTGGAAACTGGTGCACACCTCAACCAAAAAGGGAGGAGAAGCCCACGTCTCCTTCTCAACCCCCAAGGCCGAATGCTTTTTCATCCAAAGCAACGGTCAAGCCTGAATTTAAGGCTAATAGTAGGGCTTCCAAAGCGCGAGGCCGAGACACTAAGTGCTTTAAGTGTCAAGGCTTTGGCCATATCGCATTGCAACGCGCCAACCAAAGGGCTATGTTATTGTTGCCGAATGGAGAGGTCGTATCAGATGAGAAGGAGGAGTACCAAGGGATGCCGACCCTTGAGGAGGAAGAGAATGATTCGAGTGAGGAAATATCTACACATGAGGAGATTGGATGCTTGGTGGTTCGAAAGGTCCTCACTACCCGCGCCAAGGGGGAGGACATGGAGATACAACGTGACAACCTTTTCTACACGAGATGTCATATCAAGGATAAGGTTTGTTGTGTTGTTATTGATAGTGGGAGTTGTGCCAATGTAGCTAGTCTACTCATGGTAGAGAAGCTAGGGCTCCCAGTCGTCAGATATCCTAGACCTTATCGCCTTCAATGGTTGAACAATGAAGGGGAAGTCAGTGTCTTCGGACAAGTCAAAGTGTCATTCCGCATTGGCAAGCATGAAGATGAAGTTACTTGCGACGTAGTGCCAATGCAAGCAAGTCATCTCATCCTTGGGCGACCTTGGCAATACAATCAAGATGTGGAGTTCAAAGGAAGAGTCAACAAATACGTCTTCACTCATTGTAATAAAAAAGTGACTCTTATACCCCTCACCCCGAAACAAGTGTATGAGGATCAAATGAAACTCCAAAAGGAGTATGAGTCAGAACTTGAGAGGAAAAGGTAAGAAAAAAGTGAGGAAAAAAATTGAGAGTATGGCCGAACCTCTAGGGAAGAAAAAGGCTACAAGTGAGTCGGCCATGAGGGAAGAAAACAAAGGGAAGCTAAGTTTGCTAGCAAAAGCCAAAGATGTAAAGCGAGATTTGTCGTCCAACCAACTCTTGCTTGTACTTGTGTGCAAAGAAGAGTTGGTCATCTCATCTATACCTACTGACTCTTTACCTCCTTGTGTCTTGTCCCTTTTGCAGGAATTTGAGGACATCTTTCCTGAGGATGTGCCCGATGGCCTACCACCCATGCGGGGAATCGAGCACCAGATTGATCTCATTCCTGGAGCTCCATTGTCTAACAAGCCGGCCTATCGCATGGGCCCTGAAGAAACAACGGAATTGCAAAGGCAAGTGAAGGAGTTGCTAAGGAAAGGCTGAGCTCGAGAAAGTCTCAGCCCATGTGCTGTACCAGTGATCCTAGTGCCAAAGAAAGATGGTGCTTGGAAGATGTGCACCGACTGTAGAGCAGTCAATGCTATCACGATGTATCTTCACCCTATCCCTAGGTTAGATGATATGTTAGATGAACTGCATGGTGCTATCATTTTTACCAAGATTAATTTGAAAAGTGGTTACCACCAAATAAGAATGAAAGAAGGTAATGAGTGGAAAATCGCTTTCAAAACTAAACATGGTCTATACGAGTAGTTAGTAATGCCTTTTGGCTTAACTAATACACCTAGTACTTTTATGCGTTTAATGAACCATGTCTTGAGACATTTCCTTGGAAAATTTGTAGTGGTTTACTTTAACGATATTCTCATTTATAGTAGAAGTTTAGAGGAACACCTTGAGCATCTCAAAGCTATTTTTGATGTACTTTGCAGGAAAAAACTATATGCCAACCTTAAAAAGTGCACATTTTACACTGACCGTGTTGTGTTTCTAGGATATGTTGTAAGTGCACACAACATTCATGTAGATGAAGAAAAGGTTAAGGCCATCCAAGAGTGGTCCACGCCTACCTCTGTAAGTGAAGTACGCGGCTTCCATGGGTTAGCAAGCTTCTATTGCCGCTTTGTGAAGGATTTTAGCACCATTGCTGCACCTCTCACCGAGGTTATGAAAAAAAATGAGAAGTTCTTTTGGGGGGAAGCACAAGATAAGGCTTTCGAATTGCTCAAATACAAACTCATACATGCACCACTTCTTGCACTACCTAATTTTGATCTTACTTTTGAGGTGGAATGTGATGCATCAGGTGTCGGAGTAGGAGTTGTACGCATGCAAGGCGGGAAACCAATCGCCTACTTCAGTGAAAAGTTGAATGGCACGGCTCTCAACTACTCGACCTATGACAAGGAGTTGCTTGCCCTTGTACCCGCTTTAGAGACCTGGCAACACTACTTACGCGCAAGGGAGTTCGTCATCAAGACCGATCATGAGTCCCTCAAACATCTCAAGGGACAACAGAAGCTGAGTAAAAGGCATGCCCGATGGGTAGCCTTCATCGAGTCTTTTCCATACGTCATCAAGTACAAGACAGGTAAGTCTAATGTAGTGGTTGACGCTTTATCTCGTAGACATATTTTGCTCACTACTTTAGATGCTAAACTCCTAGGCTTCGAGCTCATGAAGGAGTTGTATAAGGATGACTTGGACTTTTCGAATGCTTATGCGACTTGGGAAAAATCTAATTTTGAAAAGTTCTATGTGCATGATAGGTTCTTATTTTATCTTACTAAATTATGCATTCCCCAAGATTCTATTCGTGACTTACTTGTCCACGAGTCACACAGTGATGGACTAATGGGACACTTTGGTGTCACCAAGACTTTAGCTATGTTGCAGGACCATTTCTGTTGGTCACGCATGCGCAGGGACATGGAGCAGATTGTTGAAAGGTGTGGTGTGTGCCATAAAGCTAAGTCTCGAGTCAACCCAAACGGTTTGTATACTCCTTTATCGATACCTCACCAACCTTGGGTTGACATTTCCATGGATTTCGTACTTGGTTTACCTCGATCTAAACGTGGTCATGATTCTATATTTGTTGTGGTGGATGGATTTTCTAAGATGGCTCACTTTATTGCATGTCATAAAATGGATGATGCCTTGCACATTGCTGACTTATTCTTTAAAGAAGTTGTTCGTTTGCATGGCATACCTAGGACCATCGTGTCTGATAGAGATGTCAAGTTTTTGAGCTATTTCTGGAAGTCTTTATGGGATAAGTTAGGAACCAAACTGTTGTTTTCTACTTCTAGTCATCTTCAAACGGATGGACAAACTGAGGTAGTCAATAGGACCTTATCCATACTCCGACGTGCAATCATAAAGAAAAATCTCAAGTCATGGGAGGAGTGTGTACTTCACGTTGAGTTCGCATACAACAGGGCTGTGCATAGTGCTACACAATTCTCAACTTTTGAAGTTGTGTATGGTTTTAACCCCTTAACTCCCTTAGATTTTTTGCAATTACCTTCTTCTGAGCATGTGAACTTAGATGGCAAGAAAAAGGCTGAATTCGTGAGATCATTGCATGACAAGGTTCGTACCAATATCGAGAGGAGGACGGCCCAATATGTCCAACAAGCTAACAAGCACAGGCGCAAGCTTGTCTTTGAATCTAGTGATTGGGTCTAGGTACACTTGCGCAAGGAGAGATTTCCCAAACAACGACAAAGCAAGCTGTCACCAAGAGGAGATGGGCCTTTTCAAGTCGTTGAGCGCATCAACGACAATGCATACCGCTTAGATCTGCCTGGTGAGTATAATGTTAGTGCTACATTCAATGTTGCTGATCTAAGTCCGTTTCTTGCAGGGGACGAGTACGATTTGAGGGCAAATCCTCTTCAAGAGGAGGGGACTGATGCGGTTGAGCACGAGACCCATAGTGCTCAGGTAGACCCTGTGAAGGTACCCCAAAATCCAGTGATACGAGCACGAGATAAGAGATTCAAGGAGTCGCTTCAAGCCTTGATTCATACCGTCCAAGCCGAAGAGAAATCGCCCATTGAAGGGATTGAGTTGGAAGATCCTTGCAAGACTACTAAAGTGTTGCTGACAATCGAAGATGCAAGTGTTCAAGCCCTAAACGGCGGATTGTGCCGCTGAGCTGTTGGGGGTCTCGCTGCCCGGTGAGCGAGTCGGGGTTCCAGGGGGCGACGCGGCCCGACTGGGGGATCCGAGGGACAGCGATGCCCCCGGTGGTGGTTCGGGGGCAATGCCGAAACTCATGGGCTGGTCGAATTTCCTTAATGTTTTTCCAAATTTATTAGGGTTTAGTCAAGGCTATAAATAGCCTTAAGTGATGTTTTTCATAGAGTTTTTTTGAGATTATTAAATAAAATTTCAGAATTTCATCTTTCATTAAGGCAAATTCTTTTACCTTGTGAAAGTTAAGTTGAACATCCTAGCATGGTTCCTAAGTTGTTTGTTGACCTATCAATCAAGCACACACACTTGATTGTGGCGTCCTCTACCGTTGAATCCGTCCTTGAGTGGTCCAAGTTTGGGTTTAATTCCATCCATTACTCAACGTGCCCTCTCCGATCCTAGGTAGCTTCCGCGTCTCGTATCATAATTCATCCTCCATCATCAAGAAAATAGTAGTGTAATTTGGTGCAAAAACAGAGCAAAGTTGAAGACTGATAAAAAATGAAGAAATCTGCAATAAGGCAAAACGGGGGCCAATATGCAACCTGATGCCCATGTTTTCATGCCAACGTATTCTTCAATTGAACCTACAACTTGCACATCAACTTGTTTTGCATTTACACATCAACTTGCACATCAACTTTTCAAGTTTATCTCCAGCTCAAAATTTCGGCTGCAACTGTAAAGAAAAATGTGGAAACTTGTAAAAGCAACTTTTGGGAATTTCAAGAGACAAAATTGCCAACTAGAAACAACTCATTTTGAGCTTTAATTCTCTACAAATAGGGCCTTTGTTGAGCTTGTTTCATAACTTTGTAAGGCTAGAGATACTACCAAAATGTAGTCTTCACTAGTTTTTCTTAGTTTATTAGTTTAGTTCATTAGTATAGTATAGTTAGTGTGGTTTATCCATCTTGTACTTGTAGATAGATTTGGATAAAGAATTAAGGAGCAAGATAGAGAGTTGGACCTCATGTGACAAGGGTGACCTTTCTCCTATCACTTTCTCTTTTGAATTTGGTTTCATGTTTAGTTAAAATACAAGTTTGGATTTTATCATGTTTTGCTAAAGTTTAGGTCTAGAGTTATGGATGAACTTTTTATAACTTGTTTGTGATGTTTACTTGATTATTTTATGATATTATTTTGAGTAAGTTATTTATCACTTTTGCTTTTCTAATCATGATTAACCGGCCATTAATTGTGATAATCTTGAGATGTTAAGTTTATAATGAGAATTGAAATTTGACACTAGTTCAAAGAAATACTAAACCTAGGGAGTTTACTCACAAAAGTAGAGGTACACCTTTGTGGGTTTAACGGCTTGTTCCATGTAATTTCATAGAAGAAATGAGTTTGTAGTTAATTTCTTAACCACAAAAGTAGGTATGGCTTAATTACAAGTATAGTTGATTCACTATGAGAGGAGATTTCACATACATTAGAAAATTACGCCATAACTAACCAAAATAATAATATTCAATTAACCGGTAGTTTCACTTGCAAGAGTAGTAAGAAATTCCATAGTTCTAGGAGTTTTCTATTATTTTCTATTACTTTTATTTCATGTTTGTGGTGTAAATTTAATTTCTTGCACTTGTGATAGTTTAAATAATAAAGGAATTTGAAAACCATCGGTAATTGGTAATTTTTCCTATGGGATCGACACCTAATATCCCCTATACTCGATAAATGACCTGTATACTTGCAACAAACGGGGTATATAGGTTTTATTACAATTTGGTGCACGATTCATTACCTCTTCATCCTTGTTTCGCTTTTCCTATTCAGAGAAGGAAGATTTTGAGAGGAATCGGCCATTAATGGAGAACTGAGAAGAAATGGGTGAGACAAATAGTCATCTATTTTTTCGTCTTTTGGTCCGATGGGTAAACGAAGAATACAAGGGAAAAAGTCTTGAGATTGATGTAGAGGAGAGAGGAGAAATGTCTAAAAATTGTGAGCAAAGAGTCACAACGAAGCATGTTCTATTTTTTATGTTTTTTTTTATAAAGACATGCTAATCTCTTTCGGTTCCAAGATACAACAAAAGAAGAGACAATCATAATTTTTTTCCTTTTATAAGCTTTTCAAAAACGTAATTATCACTTTATGGTTCCAAGAAAAAAAGAAAACAAGTCAAAATAAAGAAAAAAAAATCAAACACAAAAGGAATTCCACCTGATGCTCAATTCTCACAACACACACGTGAGGAGCACATGTAGGATGACCATTTGTTGCATACTCTTCCCACTTTATATAGATTTTCTTTTCTAGTCAAATATCAACATTAAAACGCAATTCCAAATATCTATGAGATCAAATTGATTTTAAATTGTTTCTTTTAATTCATTGGTATTCGTACATTTTTTGATTTAATTTTTTATGATTATTTTGTTATTTGAATGTCAAGGACCCGACATTCGAATTAACCTAATAATCTACTGACATATTAACCAGTTAAATCCATAATTGTTTGATTGGTTTTTACTAGTGGTAACTAGAGTGATTGGTTTCATGTTAGAAAAATGTATGATCTAATTTAAACAAACCCTTGTAGTGTATTTGTTGGTTAGGATTGATCTTTTCTAGTCTTCAATGCAATCAGACAATTAAATCTTACGGTCGTATCTAGGTTATTTTTTCATTAGGAAAATAGTTAACAGTCGTATCTTGATGATCAATAATGTAAGAAAAAGTTGGTTGTCAGAGTTTATTGATGATTATAACTAATCTATTAATGAATAATTGAACTATTTTTGCATTGATGATCAATTGTGTGAACCATATCTAAAAAATTGCACCTTGGGCTAGAGTCTCTATTTATTTCCGTGAATTGCTTTTATAACTAGTTAAAAAAAATTAGAACTAATTAGCAGAGTAAGAAAGAGTGAAACCCTAGCCACTACAAGAGTGAAACCCATGGCAGCTTCGGCTGCCCAGCCATTTTCTGTTGGTGGGAACTGTGTTCCTTGTCACTTGTGTTCATAAGAAAACTTTTTCTGAATTGTTTTGCTTCATCTACGTCTTTCAAACCCAATCTTTAAGTTAAAGTAACATTTATGACTCATTGAGGAGAGCCTACTATTTCTTTCTCTGATTCTGATTTAGAGTCTATCGCTTATCCCTTTCGTTTTGCTTCTAAGAATAGACCGCTCATGAAGGATGTGAGGAAAATTTTCCATTCCCTTGATTTGAAGGATTGTTTTTGCATTGGCCTTCTTGATGCATGCCATGTACTGATTAGGCTTCATAATGAGGTTGATTTCACGCATATTTGGATAAGGAATGTTTGGTATGTTTTTGGCTGTCCTATGCGAGTGTTTAAGTGGATGACAACTTTTCATGTGGACAAGGAATCATCTTTGGTTCCTGTTTGGTTTAGTCTTCCAAAGCTTCCCATACACCTATTTGATAAGCAATGCTTGTTTCAAATAGTCTCTTGTTTGGAACATCCAATTCAATGACTGCTGCACTTTCAAGGCCGAGCGTAGCTAGGGTATGTGTAGAGGTAGATTTGTTGAAGGATTTGCCATCACGCATTTGGGTTCAGCTTGGAAAAGGTCATGGTTTTTGGCAACCATTGAACCCTGAAAATTTGCCAAAATATTGTTGTCAGTGTTATCACCAAAGCCATGAAGAGGAAGATTGTCACTTTAAAAATCTAGAACTTCAACCCAAATTAGTGTCACAAGTTGAGGCAAAACCTATTATGGAATTCTGACCTAAGAAGGATGGTTCTCATGATAATGGTATTATAGTAGCTCATAGGGAAGTTCCGTCGTTAGATATAGAGCAAACTGTAGTTACTTTAGTCTCTACTCCGAAGGTCATGTCATCAAATCCTCTGATGTTAAATGGCTCAGTTCCTATGGGACCTTTGGGAGTGAACGAGTTAGCATTGGCTCCATCTTCCATCGCATGTTCTAATCAAGTTTCAAATGGGTTGGAGTTGTCATTGAATCCAGAAAATGTTGTATCTATAGATGCTACTATCTTTCTTGTGTAGCGGGTCTCCAATACAGATTTCGTGCCAACTAGATCATCTATCAATCCATCTTTGTTAGAGTTTCCTAGTTTTTAGGCTTTTGCAGAATTGGTTAGGCATGATGGGAATTCTACCCATGCTAATTAACTAACATGGTTGATGATGTAATTAAAATTGCGGCTGATGTTCTCATTCAGGATTTGATATTCGTGTGGTTCAAGAAGACTCCAATGTAGTTGATAATATTATAGATGGTGATGCAGGAGATGTTAATAATTTTATCTTTGGTGATGTTGAGTCAGATGGGATGGACGACAATATTTTGGTTGAATTGCCTTCTAATACAGGAATTTTATCTCCTCGGCGACAAAGTGTATAAAGCAATATGGAGGAAAGTTCGCATTCTTCGATTGATTCATTGAATGTTGATCAACTTGCTGTGTTTGAACAGGGTTTTCAACCAGTTAAAAGTTGGAATATTCCTGCAAAATTTTCTTCTGATAGAGAGCTCAGGTCAATATCAAAAAAATCTCAAAATTCCTTTCAAGTTTTATCCCATGATTAATGAAATTTTCTGGAATATTCGTGGGATTTCTAAATCCCGAAATTTTAGAAGATTGAAAAAATTAATTTTGATGCATAAGCTATCGGTTGTTAGGATTTGTGAACCTAAATTATCTGTGGATGAAGTTGACTCAATTCGGCTGCGTTTAAATTTTGATTATGTGGTTTGTAATTCTTCAGGTTTTCTTTAGTTTCCTTTTGTTAGTTAGATTATAGGTGCTTCGGATCAATATTTGTCTATTTTGTTGGGTCATCCTCAATTTCCTTAATCTTTTTTAGTCTCCTTTGTTCTTGCGAAGTGTACATCTTTTGAGAGGAAGAATTTATGGAGTGTCGTGTTACATGGCAAGCCGTGTCACGAGCCATGGTGTATTATGGGGGATTTTAATTTTATTATGTTTTGAAGTGAAAAGAAGGGTGGTCGGCATTTTCAACCCTCCAAGGGGTTGGAATTATCAAATTTTATGAGTGAGGCTGGTGTTTTTGATGTTGATTTTGTAGACACCAAATTTTTAATTTATTTCATTTTTATTTTTATTGATAATTATCATCTATTTTTATTTTATTAATCTCATGATTTTATTTTTCATTTTGACATTTTAGATAATAATTTTTTAATTTAGCTTTATTTGTTATTATTTTATTTATTATTATCCATTTTTTTGCATTTTAGTCTCTTAATTTTTACTTTTAGGACATTTTTTTTATTCAAAGAAAAAAAGAGTGAAAAAAAGAAAAAAACTAGAGAAAAGCGCAAGTCAATACAGAAGCCAAATTGGCAGATGGCCATTTCTTCCATTTTTATTCATTGCCGTGGCATTTTTCTTTTTCCTCAAAAGTACTCTCGGTACAAGTCTAGCTCATGACTCAAAGATTTCATTCATAAAAATCTAAGGGCTCCAAAATCTTGGAAGAAACCCACCTCTCATCAACACCATTGATGTGAGGGTTTAGGGGGTTTGAGTTGGATATAAAAGGAAGAGGAGCAGCGTACTAACAGAAGGCAGAAAACAAAAATGCAGCTCCATTTTTCCAGTTCATTTTCCGATCATTTTTGCCCATTATTTTGCTCCATCAGATTGGCATAGTACAAGGCCATCTGGCCTTCATCCGACAACTCAAGGTTTTGAGAAGCAAAAGCCATCTAAGGGCTCCCGGAGGATCACAGAAAAACACAGGAAAAAAGGCACCGTAGATGCTAGGTTTGAGGGATTGCTGATGCTTATATAAAGCCATGAAGCTGGGGTTCGAGGAGGTGGACGGCTGGGCAGGTGTGACTGCTGATGAAAAAAGATTGGTTGGCGGCTGGAGAGGAAGAAACCGAGGGAGAGCTGAGGGTTTTTCGTGGGGAGAACTGGGAAAAGAGAGCAAAAGAATGGGAAAGGCGGCTAAGTTTGGAAGTGAGGAAGCTACGGGCTTGGCTGGGAGAACAAAAAGGCGGCTGGAAAATCTAGAGTTTAGAGAGCAAGAGAAAGGGAGCTGGGCAGAGAAAGAAAGGAAGCTACGGGGCCGAGAAAAGAGTTCGAGAGGGCTGAGGACTAGGATTAGCAAGAGAGAAAAGTGACGGGCAAGCAAAAGGAAAATCCGGGGGACGGATTGAAAGGGGAACAGAGCAAGAAACAGAGGAACCAAGTTGCGGAAAAACATAGAGGGAAGATTCGTCTGAAGAACTACCGAAGCCACCGCCGCTCGCGGGAAACCGCCACCATCACACCGGAATCCATCGTCGCCACCGCTCAAACAAAAGCGCTGTAAGTTGTCCTTTTTCTTTAAAAAATATTCAGTTCTGATCAAGCTCTCAAAGCAGTCTGCCGGGCCTTTATTTATTGCACTTTTCCTATTAATTGTTCATGATTTTGGATTGTACATGCTTTCTGTGTCAATTGGACCGAAGTCCTTTTTGGTTCTGATAATTTTGGGGCCGATTATAGTTCTAATGGAACAAAGAGCCGATGAAGTCTTTAATGCCCCTTACCTGTTTGATAAAATGCCCGGCTAAAAATTCTGTTTGAAGGATGATTGACTTGCATTTTGCATGTGAGAAAAGTGAATACTTGGCCGGCTCAATGTTTGTCTGAACAAAAATAGTTGATTTTCACAGAAGAAAGCAAAGTTTTTGAAAGATATTGACGGGCTTTTTTTTGCATCTTTTCTGTTTCTTTTTCTTAGTACTCTTTTTGAATAAATTCGAATTAATGACATGAGATTGTATGGAAAGGAGTTCATGTGAGTTTTACTTTCTTTTGAGAGTGGCTAGAGCTGAAGTTGAACTAAACTGATGGCAACTATATTGGCATGTTTATTGTTGGGTCTGTGAAAGTTGCAGAAAGCCACGAAGAAGAAGATGCATGGATAATTTCTGATCTTTTTATTTCAACCCCCAACTTTTGTCTAATTGCACTATGGCCCAGAATCTTCTGTAATTGAACCATTCACTTCCCTATTGAGTGTTCATTTTCTCTTCATATTTTAATAGTATTTCTAGACATGTTCTTTCTATGATTTGGAGTATAATTGAACCTTAATTTGTTTTAGTGAATTTATTATCTCATTGGGTTATTGTGAATTGGGTAGTTTGGGGTTAAAGGTTTGCTTGGTGGGGTTTGGCTAATGAGTTTTAGCTTATTTATTTGGGTTCTTTGGCTTGGGCTAGAGGGTCAAGGCCCATCTGTTTGGTTGACTAATTTTGGGCCAAAATAATATACTAGCCCGTTCTTTTGGCTTTGGAGTTTCGATTGGGTTTGGGAGCCTTTAGCCCAAGAAAATAGAAAATAGCCCAATGGCCTGCTTTGCCAAAAAGTCTGGTGACGATTTTTTCATTCCAATCCCTCAATTTTCTATTTATTTCATTATGGCCCTAAAAACTTTAACTTCTTTCAATCGGGTCCTTAATTTAATTGTAAATAGGCCCTTAAACTTTATTTTTCTTTAATTTTGGCCCCAAAACTTTGTTAATGTTTGCAATTAAGTCCCTTTTTCTTTTAACTTCTTTAAATGTGGGTTGTTTACATGATTTAATTGATTCAATTTCATGTTTATTTTTATCTTTTGTGATTATTTGTTAAACTAAAGTGACGCCTTGACCCTTTTTTTGTTTTTTGGAGGGTAAATAAGTAAGTTCATTTCATTAGAGCCCCCAACTCAAGGGAGGTACACCCTATCCCTTATTTCTTACTTTGTTTGACCCTACGTGCCCTATGTGGCTTTACGTGTTTAATTGAGTGCCTCTTGAATGTTTATTTATTTATTTATTTGCTTTATTGGTTCTAGTTTTGTATATTTATTTTAGTTCAATTTTGATCATTTGGAAAGGCATTTAAAAGCCAGTTGTAATAGTTAGGGTTTTATTTACTTATTTATTTATTTTCTCTCCTTTTAGATTGTAGTAGGGCCTCCCTAATGTAATAGATAGGGCTTGCTTTACTTTATTTGCCTTGCGTGATTTGCATGCTTACTTGCTATGTGTTACCGCTTTCCTAGGATTTAGCATCTAGATATGCATGCTTATGTGTTATGTGAATTACGTGCTCACATGCCTACTTGCTTTAACTATGCCCATTTACTTGTATATATATGGTGAATGCAAATGTACGATATAACCGTGGTTAGTCCAATGCTAGTCATGGTTACTTATTCCCAATCGCTCACAAGTCCAATGCTTGTGAGAGAGCGTTAGTAAAGGGCTAGTCTAATGCTAGACCCAATAGGGCCGTCCCTTGCTAGTACATACTCGCATGCCTTCACTACATTTTCATGCATTTTTCTTAGTATTTTTTACGTTTTTGCATGATCCTTTACCCTTTTCCCACATTCAAAGTATGATCCTTAGGATTTTGCACTTCACTCTAGTCATTAGGGTCATTTGCCTGATTAGGTTAGAGAGTTATTCTTTTGGTAAGGGGGATGGACAAGTTTGTCTATACGTAGCCTTAGCACGCTCATTCTTTTTCTAATCAAAAGGAAAAGCAAAAGTCACGATTTAGGGTCTCCCCGTACCATTCTTGCTTGCATTCCTCTAGGATTCGTACATCTCATTTACCCACTATCATTTAGCACTCTCAATTTAAAAAACTATTATTTTTTCACATGTTCACTTCACATGACTCTTATCTTACATATTCTCACTCTACCACTTGCACTTTATATACTACCACTGAGCACACATACACATACACTTCACACTATCACTTTACATACCTCACCTTGCACTCCTATTTGCACACTCCCACTTACACACTATTATTTTTATTATTACTTTTTTCACTTCACACAAGCTCATGTTTTCACATTGCACACATTCATTTCATTCATTTTTTCGTCATTAGCATTACTCGTGACCTCTTGGAGGGCTTATCCTTGGCTATCATAACTCATGTGATTTAGTCCGATCGAGTTTCTAAGAGATATCTGTCTCTTCCGATTCCTCATTAGGTTTAGGATTGCATTCATATTAGTTACATCCAAATGCGATACATCTTTTGGCTAGAAATTAGGAAAATCATGACTAAATCATGCAACTAACTTAGTCTAGGTTGAGAGGGTGCCTTAGACATTGTCTTTGCCTTCCCTCTCTTCAACTGTGACCCCCGAACCATTTTTCTCTGATTTATCGTAGATTTTGGAGTCAATCTAAAAAGGTTTTACATTTAAATTCACATTTTTTTGGTGACTTGGTACACCCTAACTCAATACCAAGTGGCGACTCCTATATTTTACCAAAACCTTTTTAGATTACTATTTTTGGGCCAAAACGTCGCATTTCAAAGTTCCATGGCCTTTCTCTTTCATTTTCACACATCACCATTTTTCAAACCATACTTTACTCACTTATTATATTTAAAATGGGGCGGGACAGCTTGGCGACTCCACTGGGGACTTAGAGAGTCCGAGCGAATTTGATTTAGTCGATTCTTTTTTTCTTTTAACCTTCTTATATATTACATTTGGATGTTTAGGATTGCATTTTTTTTCTTTTTTAGGATTTTTTGCATTTCGCGCGTATCAACTCACTCCCTCTCCTATTTGTGTACGATTGATTTGATGGATGGATGGTTCATTTATGTGATTTCACGCTTTGCATTGCATTTAGGTGGGGGAATATTACCCTAGAGCCTCGCGTTGGTTCTCGATCCCTCCCCTCCAAGCGAAGCACTAGCATACGTGCATACGCCTTAATTTTTATTTCTCATTTATTTTTCTTTTAGTGGCTTGTAACACCACTCCTCCCTATTAGGATTAGGCGACCCACTTGGACGTGTGATCGCGACACAATGTGTACGTAGCATGATCCGAGGGGTCGTTCAATCTTCTACTTTAAGCTTTGGGTTGATAGCCTTTAGCTTTTAGACGAAGGTTGAGGATTTTTGATAGATTCACTCAAACACGTAGCCGTGACACGATATGTGTGTAGCAGTGTTTAGGAAATCGTTCGAGCCACCAACAAAGAACCTTGGGATTGATGACCTTTGGTTTCTAAGTCTGAAGGTTCGGGGACCTGAAACCTATCGAGTCTAGATGCATTAGTGAGCCAATACCTCATGCATCCATGATAGTTTACCTAGGGTAAAGTCTGTCTTACCCTATTAGGGACACTATTCACGAGGGGAGAGATCCAACCCCTCTTTTCCTTTTATTGCTTTATCTCTTTGTATTGCTTTGCTACAATGTGTTATGTGTATTTATCTGATTGAACTAACTTTTCTTGATTTTTGTCTCCATTGCATTCATAAGCCCTAGAAAATAAGAATTCTGGCATGATACTCTGTAGGAGCCTACCCTATTTGATGTGACACGTTTAAATTCAATGCTTCGCATTTACAGCATGAATACATTTCATTTTAGGCTCACCCCGACATACAAAAAAGGGTTCCTTTAGGTCACGTTTCATTTGTGTACTGCATATTTACTCGCTTTGATAAATTGGTATCATGCATAAACCCTAGAAAGCGAATGCCACGTAGGGAATCCCGTTTTAGGAATAAACCACCTTATGTCTCGGATAAGTAATCCAATGAGACTTGTATGTTTATATTTCTTGTACCTTCCAAAGGGGTAGTGCATAAGGTAAGGTAGGATCCGATCTTCTTCCATAATCGTAGAACAAATTTTGCACATTAGAATATGAACATCTAACAATCATTTTTTGGCCATTTATCAAAAACTGGTAAAAATCCCTTGCGTAAAGGACATTAATTTGAAGAAATTTACAAACAATCCCTCATTGTTGAGATGATAAATCTATCAAGGCCAAATCTTGATTTTAGAAGGCTCATAGACTAATGTATCGCAATGAATTTTTGAAACTACCAATAGGTAGACAATTCAATAAACCATCATTTCCATTCAATTCGGTCGATTTTGAATAAATCATCATTTTCATTCATTTGACCAATTTACTCCTGTTTAGGATAATTCGGTCAATTTTGAATAAATTATCATTGTCGTTTGACCAATTTACCCTTTTTTAGGGTGATCCGATCAATTTTGAATAAATCAAATTTCATTCGATTCAATTTGACCAGTTTACCCTTTTTAAGGTAATCTAGTCAATTTTGAATAAATCGTCAATTTCATCCTATTCATTTGACCCGCTTATTCCCTTTAGGGTTTATGTCTACGGATAACTGAATAAACTACGAGACATTGCAATTTTTTCAAGAGTAAACTCTTTCACATCACTTTATGGGTTAATCAAAGTAATCAATGCATTTGGACTTGGTCCTCATTTTATTGGAAAAAAAATGTGTCTCTTCTCATTCCAATTGGTTAAAATTTTTCAAATTATTTTTCACTCAATCAGTTGATCGGATCCATCAGGTATTATATAGTGCCTGCTCTGGAGGATTGCATTCTCATTCAAGGCCTACCCCTGGCACAAAAAGGGCTCCCCAATAGGACATGCATACCGATTTTACAATTTTGCTTACTAACTCTGGGTATTTTTTTCTTTTATTTTTTCCCTCCCCTGCATTTATAAAAGATGTTTCAATAAGGTGAAAATATTTTTCTATATCTGATAACGATTTTTATCTAATAAATCTTGAAAATTACAATTATCACTTGATTCTTGGGCAGACCTTAGAATGTAAAATTTGAAGAATCCATCTGGAAGCACTAGGCTAAAGTATCTAAGAGACTTCATAATTGTTTGTCAAAAAGAAAATTTTATTTATTTGATTTGTTAATACATTTTTGTTCCAAAAGAAAAGGAGTCAAAAAGTGTGTATATGTGGAGTTCTTTAGAAGTTTTCTCGTCTCATCTGTATTATAATTTTGTCTTAAACTTTTTCAGCAATAAAGTTTTTATTTAGACAATTATTGTTTGTATATAATCGTGTATATTTCATTCTTTATTGGCTATTTGAGGGATTTCATGATGAATTTTAAGAAATAAGACTAAATTGAGATTTTTTCAACCTCTAGCCTGACAATTCACAAGTCTATGCTTTCTAAAATTTTTACGTACACTAGATTGGTGATCCGAGTTATACAATAAGAGTGTTCAGAATTAAAAGAGGTCACTCAAAAGACCCAATGCAATACATTTTCCTCCTTCACTGTACAATTCATATTTTTGCCACTGCTATTAGCCCCCCAAAAAATCAGTCACATTGATAAATAAATTGTAAATTGGAGCAATTTTTGGTTGAAAATGTCCATTGTATCTAATCAGATTCGATGCACCTCTAAGTGAAAGCAAAAATGTACATTATTCTTGTTTATTTTGAAAATTTGGAATGATACTTCAAGCGTTGGTTTCTTTATCTATACAGATTTTGTTATTTGCTATCTCATTTGAGCCTTTAAAAGAATAATTTTGTTTCAAATAAGAGCCTTAATGATCACTACCCTACATTGAAAAAATTTCAAACATCAAAAGGGAGTGGGTTCTCAATGAGCAATTCGTTATTTTGGTTGTCATAAGGCGTAAGAATGATGCTTTGGCCATCATTTTTACAACCTAAACACTACTTACCCCTTGCGTCCTCATTTGAGCTAAAATGGATGGTTCTTTTCAAAAGCACCTATGATCGCACCCCACATTGGGGAAGAAGATTGGAGAATTTTGCAAGGAAAAAAAAAGAGAAAAAAAAATAGAAGAGAGGGGACCACAAATTGGAAAAATTTGATTCTACCTGGGTTTCAATTTTGAAAAAAAAGGAGAAAGAGAAAAGAAAAGGAAGAGTATTGTCTGGCGGATCACTTATATTTCACAGATATGGATGAACAAGTGTCTTCCTCAATCAATTAATTCATATACATGCAAGAAATTTCGCATTAATGAAAGTTTCCTTTCAGAGTTATTGTAAGGAACGGAATTAAAAGTTAGGCCCTCTTCTTTTCCAATCAAACATTCTATCCCTAATAATCCCTTTCGAGCTTTCAAAATAAAATACGTCGTTTGACAACCACTGAGGATCGTAACCCCACACGGGGTCAAGTTTGAGTTGAAAAGGAAAGAAAAGTCTCAAGAGATGAAAAAGTGATAAAGCGGAAAAAAAGAGAATCTCGGTTAAGCATAAACTGGAGCAAATTTTGAAAAGTTCAAAAGAATGGCAGAAGGCCAAAAAGAAAAGAGAGAGAAGAAAATGAAAGAGAAAAGAGCCTCAGTTGAGAATAAATTGGGGCAGGCTTTGATTTAACCCTAAAAATAGGGTTGGCGCAACAATGCGATCTCAGATTATTAAACTACTTTTAAAATCCGTTTTCAAACCTTAATTTTTTTTTAAGCATCCCACCAGACCCCATTACAAAAGTCGAAAGTCCTGACTTCTGTTCTTTACAATATCTCTGTCAAGAAATTTTCTAATTGGCAAGTGATACTCATATACTGATGCCAAGGATTTTTTAAATATATTTGAATTGATTGGGTGTGAGGTTGACACTGCTCTTCATGTGAAAACCCGCAAGGGCACTTTTGAAAAAAAGAAAAAGCAAGCGAAATAAATGCAAAAGAAATGCAAAAAAATTCGATGCTGAAGTCCCTGTTGAGTGATGATAAAAGTCAAACAAAATCTCAAAATCTTCGAGTTCAAAATAGGGGCAATTTTGGAAAAAGTGCGATCTTCAGTGCAATGTCCTTGAAAATCTTATTTCTTTAACTATCGCTTTCAAGCTACATTACAAGCTCATAAAGTCTATCGCTGACTTATCCTTCATGACAATTCGAAGTGAGGATTATGCTTCTAAGGAACCCATCAATCATTCGGGATCATAAGGCCATAACCAGTTTTCACTTGCTTAGCTGTCGTTTCTACCCATATGTCACAAACTTATAAAGCTTATATGTTGACTAAGTTTTCTTAAGAAATAAGGGTGATAAACTATTTGCTTTCACTAAGATGTGATATTGAAGGGTTTACATACAATGTGGGAACAAGAATAAGACAAATCTTGACCTCTCATTTTCCTTAGCCACTTCCAATTCAGAAATAACACTCACTTGATTGGTCCTGAAAGATTGAGCTAATAAGAAATGGTGACCCATCATCCTAAGCATCGATGCTAAAGTGAGCAAGAAATCTTCTATAATTTGGTGTTATTTTGAAAGATTCATCATGAAATTTGATACATGAGTTTAAACTCGACATTGAAACGTCTTCACATTATATATTAGTATGTGAATATTTTCTAAGTTTTAGAAAGTGCAGTTTCTCTTTGTTCAAACAAATGGAGAGTCATCCAACAAAACTCTTGCAATCAAGTGGGCCCACACTGGGGCAAATTTTTATTTGTGAGATTTTGCAAAATAAGCCCACATTGAGGCAAATTTTTTAATGCAAGTGCGTGTTGTACTTTGGTAAGCCTCTTGTGCAGTTATCCATGGCTTGAAATCGATGAAGAAGCGTAAGTCAGAACCTTGCGAATCAAGGCCTTAAGGAGGAGCACCCATGCCGTAATGCAAATCAAATGATCGGTTGCACAATAATTGGTGGAGACTGGGGCAAAATAATTTTTTTGAAAAATTTCTCCCAAACGAAAAGAAAAAAATCAAAAATTAGGTTTAACTTCTTATTTCTTGAAGAAATCAATTTCAATCTCAAATTTTAATTTCGTATTGGCGAGTTTCAGCGTCCGTCGCGCACCCTTCTACCTCCTTTCTTAACAACCACATTGAATTCACTGACTTCAACCACCGTTAGCATCGAGTCTATCTCACTAATGTGTGCCTTTTTATTCAACCACCGTTAGCATCGAATCTATCTCACTAACGTGTGCTACCACCGTTAGCATCGAGTCTATCTCACTAACGTATGCGTTTATCGAGTTTATCTCACTAACGTGTGCGTTTTTATTCTACCACCGTTAGCATCGAGTTTATCTCACTAAAGTGTATGTTGTTTTTAGTCTATCTCCGTTAGCATTGGGTTCATTCCACTAGTGTGCCTTTCTATTTTCGATTTTCTCGGCAGGCTCGGGTGTTATCCCACTGACCGATTATCAAGATTATCAAGGTTTAATCCCACTGACCGATTATCAAGGCAGGCTCGGGTTTAATCTCACTGACCGATTGTCAAGGCATTTCATTCACTGCCACTGAACATAGGGTAGTCCCACCAGTGAGCATTTCATTTTACCCAGTCACTGAGCATGGGTCAGTCCCACCAGAGAGAATTTCATTTTACACTGCCACTAAACATGGGTTAGTCCCACTAGTGAGCACTCGAGTCAGTCCCGTTTTAAAGTTCTTGTTCGGGTCAGTCCCGTTTTAAATTATTTGTTCGGGTCAGTCCCGTTTTAAATTTCTTGTTCGAGTTAGTCCCGTTTTAAACTTCCTGTGCGGGTCAGTCCCGTTTTAAATTTCTTGTTCGGATCAGTCCTGTTTAAATTTCTTGTTCGAGTCAGTCCCGTTTAAATTTCCTGTTCGGGTCAGTCCCATTTTAAATTTCCTGTTCGGGTCAGTCCTATTTTAAATTTCTTGTTTGGGTCAGTCCCATTTTGAAATATTTTTGTTAAAGGGGTCAGTCCTCATTTCAAAGGTGTCAGTTGTTCGAGCAGTTTGCAACCGAATAACCACAGGTAAGTATTTGGTGTCTACGTCTTTGTCTCGAGTTTCTTCGAAACTCAGATAAAGAGGGGCAAACTGTTGACACCAAATTTTTAATTTATTTCATTTTAATTTTTATTGATAATTATCATCTATTTTTATTTTATTAATCTCATGATTTTATTTTTCATTTTGGTATTTTAGATATTAATTTTTTAATTTAGCTTTACTTGTTATTATTTTATTTATTATAATCCATTTTTTTGCATTTTAGACTCTTAATTTTTACTTTTAGGACATTTTTTTTATTCAAAGAAAAAAGAGAGAAAAAAAAGAAAAAAAAAAGAAGAGAAAAGCGCAAGTTAGTACAGAAGCAAAATTGGCAGATGGCCATTTCTTCCATTTTTACTCATTGCCGTGGCATTTTTCTTTTTCCTCAAAAGTACTCTCGGTACAAGTCTAGCTCATGACTCAGAGATTTCATTCATAAAAATCAAAGGGCTCCAAAATCTTGGAAGAAACCCACCTCTCATCAACACCATTGATGTGAGGGTTTAGGGGGTTTGAGTTGGATATAAAAGGAAGAGGAGCAGCGTACTAACAGAAGGCAGAAAACAAAAATGCAGCTCCATTTTTTCAGTTCGTTTTCCGATCATTTTTGCCCATTATTTTGCTCCATCAGATTGGCATAGTACAAGGCCATCTGGCCTTCATCCGACAACTCAAGATTTTGAGAAGCAAAAGCCATCTAAGGGCTCCCGGAGGATCACAGAAAAACACAGGAAAAAAGGCACCGTAGATGCTAGGTTTGAGGGATTGCTGATGCTTATATAAAGCCATGAAGCTGGGGTTCGGGGAGGTGGACGACTGGGCAGGTGTGACGGCTGATGAAAAAAGATTGGTTGAAGGCTGGAGAGGAAGAAACCGAGGGAGAGCTGAGGGTTTTTCGTGGGGAGAACTGGGAAAAGAGAGCAAAAGAAGGGGAAAGGCGGCTAAGTTTGGAAGTGAGGAAGCTACGGGCTTGGCTGGGAGAACAAAAAGGCGGCTGGAAAATCTTGAGTTTAGAGAGCAAGAGAAAGGGAGCTGGGCAGAGGAAGAAAGGAAGCTACAGGGCCGAGAAAAGAGTTCGAGAGGGCTGAGGACTAGGATTAGCAAGAGAAAAAAGTGACGGGCAAGCAAAAGGAAAATCCGGGGGACGGATTGAAAGGGGAACAGAGCAAGAAACAGAGGAACCAAGTTGCGAAAAAACATAGAGGGAAGATTCGTCTGAAGAACCACCGAAGCCACCGCCGCTCGCGGGAAACTGCCACCATCACACCGGAATCCATCGTCGCCACCGCTCAAACAAAAGCGCTGTAAGATGTCCTTTTTCTTTAAAAAATTTTCAGTTCTGATCAAGCTCTCAAAGCAGTCTGTCGGGCCTTTATTTATTGCACTTTTCCTATTAATTGTTCATGATTTTGGATTGTACATGCTTTCTGTGTCAATTGGACCGAAGTCCTTTTTGGTTCTGATAATTTTGGGGCCGATTATAGTTCCAATGGAACAAAGAGCCGATGAAGTCTTTAATGCCCCTTACCTGTTTGATAAAATGCCCGGCTAAAAATTCTGTTTGAAGGATGATTGACTTGCGTTTTGCATGTGAGAAAAGTGAATACTTGGCCGGCTCAATGTTTGTCTGAACAAAAATAGTTGATTTTCACAGAAGAAAGCAAAGTTTTTGAAAGATATTGACGGGCTTGTTTTTGCATCTTTTCTGTTCCTTTTTCTTAGTACTCTTTTTGAATAAATTCGAATTAATGACATGAGATTGTATGGAAAGGAGTTCATGTGAGTTTTACTTTCTTTTGAGAGTGGCTAAAGCTGAAGTTGAACTAAACTGATGGCAACCATATTGGCATGTTTATTGTTGGGTCTGTGAAAGTTGCAGAAAGCCACGAAGAAGAAGATGCATGGATAATTTCTGATCTTTTTATGTCAACCCCCAACTTTTGTCTAATTGCACTATGGCCCAGAATCTTCTGTAATTGAACCATTCACTTCCCTATTGAGTGTTCATTTTCTCTTCATATTTTAAGAGTATTTCTAGACATGTTCTTTCTGTGATTTGGAGTATAATTGAACCTTAATTTGTTTTAGAGAATTTATTATCTCATTGGGTTATTGTGAATTGGGTAGTTTGGGGTTAAAGGTTTGCTTGGTGGGGTTTGGCTAATGAGTTTTATCTTATTTATTTGGGTTCTTTGGCTTGGGCTAGAGGGTCAAGGCCCATCTGTTTGGTTGACTAATTTTGGGCCAAAATAATATACTAGCCCGTTCTTTTGGCTTTGGAGTTTCGATTGGGTTTGGGAGGCTTTAGCCCAAGAAAATAGAAAATAGCCCAATGGCCTGCTTTGCCGAAAAGTCTGGTGACGATTTTTTCATTCCAGTCCTTCAATTTTCTATTTATTTCGTTATGGCCCTAAAAACTTTAACTTCTTTCAATCGCGTCCCTAATTTAATTGTAAATAGGCCCTTAAACTTTATTTTTCTTTAATTTTGGCCCCGAAACTTTGTTAATGTTTGCAATTAAGTCCCTTCTTCTTTTAACTTCTTTAAATGCGGATTATTTACATGATTTAATTGATTCAATTTCATGTTTATTTTTATCTTTTGTGATTATTTGTTAAACTAAAGTGACGCCTTGACCCTTTTTTCATTTTTTGGAAGGTAAATAAGTAAGTTCATTTCATTAGGGCCCCCAACTCAAGGGAGGTACATCCTATCCCTTATTTCTTACTTTGTTTGACCCTACGTGCCCTATGTGACTTTACGTGTTTAATTGCGTGCCTCTTGATTGTTTATTTATTTATTTATTTGCTTTATTGGTTCTAGTTTTGTATATTTATTTTAGTTCAATTTTGATCATTTTGAAAGGTATTTAAATGCCAGTCGTAATAGTTAGGGTTTTATTTACTTATTTATTTATTTTCTCCCCTTTTAGATTGTAGTAGGGCCTCCCTAATGTAATAGATGGGGCTTGCTTTACTTTACTTGCTATGCGTTACCGCTTTCCTAGGATTTAGCATCTAGATATGCATGCTTATGTGTTATGTGAATTACGTGCTCACATGCCTCCTTACTTTAACTATGCCCCTTTACTTGTATATATATGGTGAATGCAAATGTACGATATAATCGTGGCTAGTCCAATACTAGTCATGGTTACTTATTCCCGATCGCTCACAAGTCCAATGCTTGTGAGAGAGCGTTAGTAAAGGGCTAGTCCAATGCTAGACCCAATAGGGCCGTCCCTTGCTAGTACATACTCGCATGCCTTCACTACATTTTCATGCATTTTTCTTAGTATTTTTTTATGTTTTTGCATGATCCTTTATCCTTTTCCCACATTCAAAGTATGATCCTTAGGATTTTGCATTTCACTCTAGTCATTAGGGTCATTTGCCTGATTAGGTTAGGGAGTTATTCTTTTGGTAAGGAGGATAGACGAGTTTGGCTATACGTAGCCTTAGCACGCTCATTCTTTTTCTAACCAAAAGGAAAAGCAAAAGTCACGATTTAGGGTCTCCTCGTACCCATCTTGCTTGCATTCCTCTTGGATTCGTACATCTCATTTACCCACTATCATTTAGCACTCTCAATTCATAAAACTATTATTTTTCCACATGTTCACTTCACATGACTCTTATCTTACACATTCTCACTCTACCACTTGCACTTTATATACTACCACTGAGCACACATACACTTCACACTATCACTTTACATACCTCACCTTACACTCCCATTTGCACACTCCCACTTACATACTATTATTTTTATTATTACTTTTTTCACTTCACACGAGCTCGTGTTTTCACATTGCATACATTCATTTCATTCATTTTTTCGTCATTAGCATTACTCGTGACCTCTTGGAGGGCTTATCCTTGGCTATCACAACTCATGTGATTTAGTCCGATCGAGCTTCTAAGAGATATCTGTCCCTTCCGATTCCTCATTAGGTTTAGGATTGCATTCATATTAGTTACATCCAAATGCGATACATCTTTTGGTTATAAATTAGGAAAATCATGACTAAATCATGCAACTAGCTTAGGCTAGGTTGAGAGGGTGTCTTAGACATTGTCTTTGCCTTCCCTCTTTTCAACTGTGACCCCCGAATCATTTTTCTCTGATTTATCATAGATTTTGGAGTCAATCTAAAAAGGTTTTACATTTAAATCCACATTTTTTGGGTGACTTGGTACACCCTAACTCAATGCCAAGTGGCGACTCCTACATTTTACCAAAACCTTTTTAGATTACTATTTTTGGGCCAAAACGTCGCATTTCAAAGTTCCATGGCCTTTCTCTTTCATTTTCACACATCACAATTTTTCAAACCATACTTTACTCACTTATTATATTTAAAATGGGGCGGGACAGCTTGGCGACTCCACTGGGGACTTAGAGAGTCCGAGCGAATTTGATTTAGTCGATTCTTTTTTTCTTTTAACCTTCTTATATATTACATTTGGATGTTTAGGATTGCATTTTTTTTCTTTTTTAGGATTTTTTGCATTTCGCGCGTATCAACTCACTCCCTCCCCTATTTGTGTACGATTGATTTGATGGATGGATGGTTCATTTATGTGATTTCGCGCTTTGCATTGCATTTGGGGGGAGAGTGATCGAGAACCAATGCGAGGCTCTAGGGTAATATCCCCCCACCCAAATGCAATGCAAAGCGCGGGATATCTTAAATAAACCATCCATCCATCAAATCAATCGTATGCAAAAGGGTGAGGGAGTGAGTTGATATGCGCAAAATGCAAAAATCCTAAAAAAAGGAAAAATGGAACCCTAAACATCCAAATGTAATATATGAAAATGGTAGTAAAGGAAAAGAATAACTAAATCAAGTGCTCGGACCCACTTAGAAATTTCCCAGTGGAGTCGCCAGCTGTCGCGCCCCATTTTTAATAAAAATAAGAATGATAAGTGAGTGAGGTATGGTTTGAAAAATGGTGATGTGTGTGAAAATGAAAGGGAAAGGTCATGGGACTTTGAAATGCGACGTTTTGGCCAAAAATAGTAATCTAAAAAGGTTTTGGTAAAATGTAGGAGTCGCCACTTGGTATTGAGTTAGGGTGTACCAAGTCACCCAAAAAATGTGGATTTAAATGTAAAACCTTTTTAGATTGACTCCGAAATCTATGATAAATCAGAGAAAAATGGTTCGGGGGTCACAGTTGAAGAGAGGGAAGGCAAAGACAATGTCTAAGGCACCCTCTCAACCTAACCTAAGCTAGTTGCATGATTTAGTCTTGATTTTCCTAATTTCTAACCAAAAGATGTATCGCATTTGGATGCAACTAATATAAATGCAATCCTAAACGTAATGAGGAATCGAAAGGGACAAATATCTCTTAGATGCTCGATCGGACTAAATCACATGAGTTGCGATAGCCAAGGATAAGCCCTCCAAGAGGTCATGAGTAATGCTAATGACGAAAAAATGAATGGAATGAATGTATGCAATGTGAAAACATGAGCTTGTGTGAAGTGAAAAAAGTAATAATAAAAATAATAGTGTGTAAGTGCGAGTGTGCAAATGGGGGTGCAAGGTGAGGTATGTAAAGTGATAGTATGAAGTGCATGTGGGCTCAGTGGTAGTATGTAAAATGCTAGTGGTAGAGTGAGAATGTGTAAGATAAGAGTCATGTGAAGTGAACATGTGGAAAAAGTAAGAGTATATGAAGTGACAGTGCAAAGTGATAGTGAGTAAATGAAATGCATGAACCTTAGAAGAATGCAAGCAAGACGGGTACGGGGAGACCCTAAATCGTGACTTTTACTTTTCCTTTTGGTTAGAAAAAGAATGAGCGTGCTAAGGTTATGTGTAGCCAAACTCGTCCATCCCCCTTACCAGAAGAATGACTCCCTAACTTAATCAAGCAGATGACCCTAATAACTAGAATGTAATGTAAAGTCCTAAAGATCGTGTTTCAAATGCGGGAAGAGGGTAGAGATTCATGCCAAAATGTAAAATACTAAAAAAAGGAAAAATGAATGAAATGTAGTGAAGGCATGCGAGTGTGTACTAGCGAGGGGCGGCCCTATTGGGTCTAGCATTGGACTAGTCCTTTACTAACGCTTTCTCACAAGCATTGGACTTGTGGGTGATCGAAGGGAAGACCATGACTAGCATTAGACTAGCCACGGTAACGTGCATTCCATCCACATAATCAGATATAATACTAAATCAAATAGACATGCAAAGCACATAGTTTCACATAGCACGTAGCACATAAGCATGCTTATCTAGATTCAGAAGCCTAGGGAAAGCAATTAAACACATAGGCATGTAGGCACACACAAGCACATAGCACACAAGCCCTATCTATTACAAAAGGGAATGCCTACTACAATCTAAGGGGGAAATAAATAAATAAATAAAATCATAACCTAGCTATTACAACTTGCGGCATTTTATTGCCTTCCCAAATAATTAAAAATAAATATACAAAATTAAAACAAATAAAGTGAATAAATAAATAAAATGAAAACATTCAAAAAGCATGCAATTAAGCACATAAAATCACATAAGGTGCACATAGAGTCAAGTAAGGTAAAAAATAAGAGATAGAGTGTACCTCCCTTGAGTTGGTGCCCTAATGAAACGAATTTACATATTTACCCTCCAAAATAATAAAAAGGGTCAAGGCATCACTTTAATTAACAAATAATTATATAAAAGGGAAATTAAACATAAAAATAAAAAATTAAACATGAAATGGAATTAATTGAAGCATTTACATAAAATAAACCACTCATTGCAAGCAATCGAAGCAAAACAGGACCTAATTAGAATAAAAAAAATAATTTAAGAGTCTAAAATAAAATACTAAAATTAATGGCTTAAGATGGGACCTATCAAAGTCACATGCTAAAACTTCACGAAAAATGAATGGAAACCTATTTGTTAAAATTGAACATCAAAATTACCCAAAAAAATTTTTAAAATATAAATCGAAACTAAAACCTATCAAAACTCATTAAACCTCAAAATTCTATTCTACAAATCATGAATAATCTGTCCAAGAAATATATCAATCAAAAACAAGAGTTTTGTGAGACCCAATTGATAAGTCTTCCACAATTTCCCAGGCCATAGTAGAACAAAAGGGGATTTGGGGAGTTAGACCGTAATTTTTAAAAGATTCCCATGCAAAGCTTCAAAGAAACTCTCGGCAATGCAACTGAAGCTTTCTGCAATTCTTTGGGTTTCTCATTGAAGCAAAGAAGAACGGCACTAAATGAATCTAGACTCACAAATCAAAGACATACAACGTCACTTTCATCAAAACCAATCCGGCTTGAATCAGATTAAGCTCCAACGGTTTGAGCTCAGTTGAAGCAACTGAAGCTTTTTCCAGAATGCAACATCAATACTGCTGCAACAAACTTACATATTGTAGCTATTTGTTATACCATACATTGCTACTTTAAATTGCAGCAAATGTATTCAACGGCATCGCCATCAAACAGCAAACAGACCCAACAAAAAATCAAGCCAAACCAGAACTTCAGCCTCTCAAAAAAATCTAGTTTTATCAACATCGCTAACAACAAGCCGAAAGCTTCGAGCTGGTTGCAGCATAGCGGATTTTTCATGCACAAATCTTAACCAGACGCAATTCGAACCCAAGCAACAGGATCACCTAATACTCTTTTCACTTCCAACACACAACCCTTACGTTTAAACACCAAAACAATCAGACACCACTTAGCATTTCAACCAAACCAAAAGAAAAACTGGAATCAAAAACATCGAAACACAAGGCTTGCTTTTCATTTTCAACACAAAGATTCAAGAAAATCATGCAAATCTAGAAATAAAAACTGCAACTTCCAACTATTGGCATTCAGGACATACGCAGCCAACAAAATTCAAGCAAACGGCAATCTCTTCGAACCAAAACAAACCTTATGCGTCCTATCATCAAAACCCAGCCATAAATTATGCATTCCCAGAATTCTCCAACCCAGATTACGCACAAAGACAACCAAAGAAATAGCCATGGACTCTCACGAACCCATCAGCTAAACCTATAGAAAAGATCCCAAACTTCCGTCTCCAAAAACCAGACCAAACCTACGGGTCATACCTCAGCCCAAACAGAAATAAAACTCAACCCTCTTCAAATGCAGAACCAGACATGAAACCGAAAGTGTTAGATGGATTGCTGCAAAGGGCAGATGGCTCTTGAGTTAAAACAAATTTTAGAAACCCAATGGTAATAACAGCAAGACCATCAGACATGGCTGTGCCTGGGACCTAGGTAAACAACGAAGAAAAGGAACAACTTTGGCCAGAAATGTAAGCGAACGCAAGAAAAAATCAGATCTCATCTTTCGACTACATTCACAGATTTATATACAACCTAACTAAATCATATACAACCTGACTAACTCCTTCATCAAAGATCGTGAAGACACAATCATCATAGACAGAAAGTAAGCAAGTCGATAACTATGGTTTACATCTGTTTGCTAACAAAATTACAGGTAGGAAAGGAGAAAGGAAGCCTTACAGTTGATAGCAACGGCGGCCGACTCCCGCCAATGGTAGCAGCTCTTTCGCTCCTTCCTTGCTTGTTGATTTTTCTTATGCTACTCTGATCTCCTTTGAAGCTTCCAGTGGTTCCCTCTCCCGAAGCTCTTTGCTTTCTTTTGTTCCAGATTTCTTTCTTTTACCTTTTCCCGTAGCTCCCTGATTTTTCTCTCGGTCTTTCTCTCTCACTCTATCTCACACTCTCTTTCTCCTCTCCGCCGCCATCCAGATTCTCTCTTTCTCTTGCTTGGTTTCTTTCCTAATACCCTAGCCGCCAACTCTACTATCACTCTCTATCTTTCAGCCGTCATCCGAATCCCCCCAAACCCTCTCATTTCATGGCTTTTTATAGGCACTCGAAACCTCTCACAAAACCTAGCATCTATGGTTCATCTGCTGCGTTTTCTTTTGCTGATTTCCAAGCCATTGGATGGCTTTTGTTTCTCAAGACCTTGAGCTGTCGGATGAAGGCCAAATGGCCTTGTACTATGCCAATCTGATGGAGCAAAATAATAGGCAAAAATGACCGAAAAACAAACTGGAAAAATGGAGCTGCATTTTTGTTTTCTGCCTTCTGTTAGTACGCTGCTCCTCTTCCTTTTATATCCAACTCAAACCCCCTAAACCCTCACATCAATGGTGTTGATGAGAGGTGGGTTTCTTCCAAGATTTTGGAGCCCTTAGATTTTTATGAATGAAATCTTTGAGTCATGAGCTAGACTTGTACCGAGAGTGCTTTTGAGGAAAAAGAAAAATGCCACGGCAGTGAGTAAAAATGGAAGAAATGGCCATCTGCCAATTTTGCTTCTGTACTGACTTGCGCTTTTCTCTTCTTTTTTTTTTCTCTTTTTTTCTTTGAATAAAAAAATGTCCTAAAAGTAAAAATTAAGAGACTAAAATGCAAAAAAAATGGATAATAATAAATAAAATAATAACAAATAAAGCTAAATTAAAAAATTAATATCTAAAATGCCAAAATGAAAAATAAAATCATGAGATTAATAAAATAAAAATAGATGATAATTATCAATAAAAATAAAAATGAAATAAATTAAAAATTTGGTGTCTACAGTTTGCCCCTCTTTGTCTGAGTTTCGAAGAAACTCGAGACAAAGACGTAGACACCAAATACTTACCTGTGGTTATTCGGCTGCAAACTGCTCGAACGACTGACACCTTTGAAATGAGGACTGACCCCTTTAACAAAAAAATTTTAAAATGGGACTAACCCAGACAAGAAATTTAAAATAGGACTGACCCGAATAGGAAATTTAAAACGGGACTGACCCGAACAGGAAATTTAAACGAGACTGATCCGAACAAGAAATTTAAACGGAACTGACCCGAACAAGAAATTTAAAAAGAGACTGACCCGAACAAAGAATTTAAAACGGGACTGACCCGAACAAGAACTTTAAAACGGGACTGACTCGAGTGCTCACTAGTGGGACTAACCCATGTTTAGTGGCAGTGTAAAATGAAATGCTCACTGGTGAGACTGACCCATGCTCAGTGGCAGGGTAAAATGAAATGCTCACTGGTGGGACTAACCCATGTTCAGTGGCAGTGAATGAAATACCTTGACAATCGGTCAGTGGGATTAAATCCGAACATGCCTTGATAATCGGTCAGTGGGATTAAACCCGAACCTGCCTTGATAATCTTGATAATCGGTCTGTGGGATAACACCCGAGCCTGTCGAGAAAATCGGAAATAGAAAGGCATGCTAGTGGAATGAACCCAATGCTAACGGAGATAGACTAAAAACAACACACACGTTAGTGAGATAAACTCGATGCTAACGGTGGTAGAATAAAAATGCACACGTTAGTGAGATAGACTCGATAAACGGATATGTTAGTGAAATAGACTCGATGCTAACGGTGGTTGAATAAAAAAGCACACGTTAGTGAGATAGACTCGATGCTAACGGTGATTGAATAAAAAAAACTCGATGCTAACGGTGGTTGAATAAAAAAAACACACGTTAGTGAGATAGACTCGATGCTAACGGTGGTTGAAGTCAGTGAATTAAATGTGGTTGCCAAGAAAGGAGGTAGAAGGGTGCGCGGCGGATGCTGAGACTCGCCAACACGAAATTAAAATTTGAGATTGAAATTGATTTCTTCAAGAAATAAGAAGTTAAATCTAATTTTTGATTTTTTCGTTTTTTCGTTTTCGTTTGGGAGAAACTTTTCAAAAAAATAATTTTGCCCCAGTCTCTACCAATTATTGTGCAACCGATCATTTGATTTGCATTACGGCATGGTTGCTCCTCCTTAAGGTCTTGATTCACAAGATTCTGACTTACGCTTCTTCATCGATTTCAAGCCATGGATACCTGTACAAGGGGCTTACCAAAGTACAACACGTACTTGCATTAAAAAATTTGCCTCAATATGGGCTTATTTTGCAAAATCTCACAAATAAAAATTTGCCCCAATGTGGGCCCACTTGATTGCAAGATTTTTGTTGGATGACTCTCCATTTGTTTGAACAAAGAGAAACTACACTTTCTAAAACTTAGAAAATATTCACATACTAACATACAATGTAAAGACGTTTCAATGTCGAGTTTAAACTCATGCATCAAATTTCATGATGAATCTCTCAAAATAACACCAAATTATAGAAGATTTCTTACTCACTTTAGCATCGATGCTTAGGGTGATGGGTCACCACTTCTTATTAGTTCAATCTTTCAGGACCAATCAAGTGGGTGTTATTTCTAAATTGGAAGTGGCTAAGGAAAATGAGAGGTCAAGATTTGTCTTATTCTTATGCCCACATTGTATGTAAACCCTTCAATATCACATCTTAGTGAAAACAAATAGTTTATCACCCTTATTTCTTAAGAAAACTTAGTCAACATATAAGCTTTATAAGCTTGTGATATATGGGTAGAAACGACAGTTAAGCATGTGAAAACTGGTTATGGCCTTATGATGCCGAATGATTGATGGGTTCCTTAGAAGCATAATCCTCACTTCGAATTGTCATGAAGGATAAGTCAGCGATGGACTTTATGAGCTTGTAATGTGGCTTGAAAGCGATAGTTAAAGAAATAAGATTTTCAAGAACATTGCACTGAAGATCGCACTTTTTCCAAAATTGACCCTATTTTGAACTCGAAGATTTTAAGATTTTGTTTGACTTTTATCATCACTCAACAGGGATTTCAGCATCGAATCTTTTTGCATTTATTTCGCTCGCTTTTTCTTTTTTCTTTTTCTTTTTTTCAAAAGTGCCCTTGCGGGTTTTCACACTGGGGCAAATTTAGTTTTGAAAAAGAAAAAAGAGAGAGAAAAACCCCACACTGGGGCAAATTCAATTTTTTAAGGAAAGGCGAAAGAAAAGCAAATGACCGAAAGAAAACCTCAGTTAAAAATAAATTGGGGCAAATTGTGAACATTTCGAAAGATGAATGGAATGACAGGAAAAGAAGGAAAATGAAAGAAAAGAGAGCCCCGATTGAGAATAAATTGGGACAATGTTTTGATTTAACCCTAAAATAGGGTTGGTGTAATAATGCTATCTTAGGTCATTTAAACCACTGTCAGAAATCCGCCTTCAAGCCTTAACCTTTCCTTAGCATCTCACCTGACCACATTACAAAAAATTGAAAGCCCTGGCTTCCTTTCTTTGCGTTACCTCTTTTAAGGAAATTTTCTAAATCACGTGGCAAATGATGTTAATACTCCTTCACCAATTTTGCAGGGGGGAGGATTGTTACACTGATGCCATCATTTCTTAAAACATATTTTCTGAGTTGATAAAGGCTATTGGCAGGATTTGTTCATCAGGTGAAAACCCGAAAGGGCGCATTTGAAAATGGGGAAAAGAAGAAAGAAGAAAAAAAGAAAGAAAAGAAAAGGAAAATTGAAAAATGAAAGAAGAGAAAATAAAATAAAAGGTGGCGTGGTAGCCTTAGTGAAAACCCGAAAGGGCGCATTTGCTTCTCTTGCTTGGATTCTCTCTTATTTCAAAACTGTTGACACCAAAATTTTAATTTATTTCATTTTTATTTTTATTGATAATTATCATCTATTTTTATTTTATTAATCTCATGATTTTATTTTCATTTTGGCATTTTAGATATTAATTTTTTAATTTAGCTTTATTTGTTATTATTTTATTTATTATTATCCATTTTTTTGCATTTTAGTTTCTTAATTTTTACTTTTAGGACATTTTTTTTATTCAAAGAAAAAAAAGAGAGAAAAAAAGAAAAAAAAAGAAGAGAAAAGCGCAAGTTAGTACAGAAGCAAAATTGGCAGATGGCCATTTCTTCCATTTTTACTCATTGCCGTGGCTTTTTTCTTTTTCCTCAAAAGTACTCTCGGTACAAGTCTAGCTCATGACTCAAAGATTTCATTCATAAAAATCTAAGGGCTCCAAAATCTTGGAAGAAACCCACCTCTCATCAACACCATTGATGTGAGGTTTAGGGGGTTTGAGTTGGATATAAAAGGAAGAGGAGCAGCGTACTAACAGAAGGCAGAAAACAAAAATGCAGCTCCATTTTTCCAGTTCATTTTCCGGTCATTTTTGCCCATTATTTTGCTCCATCAGATTGGCATAGTACAAGGCCATCTGGCCTTCATCCGAAAACTCAAGGTTTTGAGAAGCAAAAGCCATCTAAGGGCTCCCGGAGGATCACAGAAAAATGCAGGAAAAAAGGCACCGTAGATGCTAGGTTTGAGGGATTGCTGATGCTTATATAAAGCCATGAAGCTGGGGTTCGAGGAGGTGGACGGCTGGGCAGGTGTGACGGCTGATGAAAAAAGATTGGTTGGCGGCTGGAGAGGAAGAAACCGAGGGAGAGCTGAGGGTTTTTCGTGGGGAGAACTGGGAAAAGAGAGCAAAAGAAGGGGAAAGGCGGCTAAGTTTGGAAGTGAGGAAGCTACGGGCTTGGCTGGGAGAACAAAAAGGGGCTGGAAAATCTAGAGTTTAGAGAGCAAGAGAAAGGGAGCTGGGCAGAGGAAGAAAGGAAGCTACAGGGCCGAGAAAAGAGTTCGAGAGGGCTGAGGACTAGGATTAGCAAGAGAGAAAAGTGACGGGCAAGCAAAAGGAAAATCCGGGGGACGGATTGAAAGGGGAACAGAGCAAGAAACAGAGAAACCAAGTTGCGAAAAAACATAGAGGGAAGATTCGTCTGAAGAACCACCGAAGCCACCGCCGCTCGTGGGAAACCGCCACCATCACACCGGAATCCATCGTCGCCACCGCTCAAACAAAAGCGCTGTAAGTTGTCCTTTTTCTTTAAAAAATTTTCAGTTCTGATCAAGCTCTCAAAGCAGTCTGCCGGGTCTTTATTTATTGCACTTTTCCTATTAATTGTTCATGATTTTGGATTGTACATGCTTTCTGTGTCAATTGGACCGAAGTCCTTTTTGGTTCTGATAATTTTGGGGCCGATTATAGTTCCAATGGAACAAAGAGCCGATGAAGTCTTTAATGCCCCTTACCTGTTTGATAAAATGCCCGGCTAAAAATTCTGTTTGAAGGATGATTGACTTGCGTTTTGCATGTGAGAAAAGTGAATACTTGGCCGGCTCAATGTTTGTCTGAACAAAAATAGTTGATTTTCACAGAAGAAAGCAAAGTTTTTGAAAGATATTGACGGGCTTGTTTTTGCATCTTTTCTGTTTCTTTTTCTTTGTACTCTTTTTGAATGAATTCGAATTAATGACATGAGATTGTATGGAAAGGAGTTCATGTGAGTTTTACTTTCTTTTGAGAGTGGCTAGAGCTGAAGTTGAACTAAACTGATGGCAACCATATTGGCATGTTTATTGTTGGGTCTGTGAAAGTTGCAGAAAGCCACGAAGAAGAAGATGCATGGATAATTTCTGATCTTTTTATTTCAACCCCCAACTTTTGTCTAATTGCACTATGGCCCAGAATCTTCTGTAATTGAACCATTCACTTCCCTATTGAGTGTTCATTTTCTCTTCATATTTTAAGAGTATTTCTAGACATGTTCTTTCTGTGATTTGGAGTATAATTGAACCTTAATTTGTTTTAGTGAATTTATTATCTCATTGGGTTATTGTGAATTGGGTAGTTTGGGGTTAAAGGTTTGCTTGGTGGGGTTTGGCTAATGAGTTTTAGCTTATTTATTTGGGTTCTTTGGCTTGGGCTAGAGGGTCAAGGCCAATCTGTTTGGTTGACTAATTTTGGGCCAAAATAATATACTAGCACGCTCTTTTGGCTTTGGAGTTTCGATTGGGTTTGGGAGGCTTTAGCCCAAGAAAATAGAAAATAGCCCAATGGCCTGCTTTGCCAAAAGTCTGGTGACAATTTTTTCATTCCAGTCCCTCAATTTTCTATTTATTTCATTATGGCCCCAAAAACTTTAATTTCTTTCAATCGGGTCCCTAATTTAATTGTAAATAGGCCCTTAAACTTTATTTTTCTTTAATTTTGGACCCAAAACTTTGTTAATGTTTGCAATTAAGTCCCTTCTTCTTTTAACTTCTTTAAATGTGGGTTGTTTACATGATTTAATTGATTCAATTTCGTGTTTATTTTTATCTTTTGTGATTATTTGTTAACTAAAGTAATGTCTTGACTCTTTCTTTGTTTTTTGGAGGGTAAATAAGTAAGTTCATTTCATTAGGGTCCCCAACTCAAGGGAGGTACACCCTATCCCTTATTTCTTACTTTGTTTGACCCTACGTGCCCTATGTGACTTTACGTGTTTAATTGCGTGCCTTTTGAATGTTTATTTATTTATTTATTTGCCTTATTGGTTCTAGTTTTGTATATTTATTTTAGTTCAATTTTGATCATTTTGAAAGGCATTTAAATGCCAAGTTGTAATAGTTAGGGTTTTATTTACTTATTTATTTATTTTCTCCCCTTTTAGATTGTAGTAGGGCCTCCCTAATGTAATAGATAGGGCTTGCTTTACTTTATTTGCCTTGCGTGATTTGTATGCTTACTTGCTATGTGTTACCGCTTTCCTAGGATTTAGCATCTAGATATGCATGCTTATGTATTATGTGAATTACGTGCTCACATGCCTACTTGCTTTAACTATACCCATTTACTTGTATATATATGGTGAATGCAAATGTACGGTATAACCGTGGCTAGTCCAATGCTAGTCATGGTTACTTATTCCCAATCGCTCACAAGTCCAATGCTTGTGAGAGAGCGTTAGTAAAGGGCTAGTCCAATGCTAGACCCAATAGGGCCGTTCCTCACTAGTACATACTCGCATGCCTTCACTGCATTTTCATGCATTTTTCTTAGTATTTTTTACGTTTTTGCATGATCCTTTACCCTTTTCCCACATTCAAAGTATGATCCTTAGGATTTTGCATTTCACTCTAGTCATTAGGGTCATTTGCCTGATTAGGTTAGGGAGTTATTCTTTTGGTAAGGAGGATGGACGAGTTTGGCTATACGTAGCCTTAGCACGCTCATTCTTTTTCTAACCAAAAGGAAAAGCAAAAGTCACGATTTAGGGTCTCCCCGTACCCGTATTGCTTGCATTCCTCTAGGATTCGTACATCTCATTTACCCACTATCATTTAGCACTCTCAATTCATAAAACTATTATTTTTTCACATGTTCACTTCACATGACTCTTATCTTACACATTCTCACTCTACCACTTGCACTTTATATACTGCCACTGAGCACACATACACTTCACACTATCACTTTACATACCTCACCTTGCACTCCCATTTGCACACTCCCACTTACACACTATTATTTTTATTATTACTTTTTTCACTTCACACAAGCTCATGTTTTCACATTGCATACATTCATTTCATTCATTTTTTCGTCATTAGCATTACTCGTGACCTCTTGGAGGGCTTATCCTTGGTTATCACAACTCATGTGATTTAGTCCGCTCGAGCCTCTAAGAGATATCCGTCCCTTCCGATTCCTCATTAGGTTTAGGATTGCATTCATATTAGTTACATCCAAATGCGATACATCTTTTGGTTAGAAATCAGGAAAATCATGATTAAATCATGCAACTAACTTAGGCTAGGTTGAGAGGGTGCCTTAGACATTGTCTTTGCCTTCCCTCTCTTCAACTGTGACCCCCGAACAATTTTTCTCTGATTTATCGTAGATTTTGGAGTCAATCTAAAAAGGTTTTACATTTAAATCCACATTTTTTGGGTGACTTGGTACACCCTAACTCAATACCAAGTGGCGACTCCTACATTTTACCAAAACATTTTTAGATTACTATTTTTGGGCCAAAACGTCGCATTTCAAAGTCCCATGGCCTTTCTCTTTCATTTTCACACACATCACCATTTTTCAAACCATACTTCACTCACTTATTATATTTAAAATGGGGCGCGACAGATTTTTCTGGTTCCAGTTTTACTTGGTGCAATAACAGGTATGGGCATGCAAGAATTTGGAAGTGACTTGATCGGTTATTGGTTAGCATCGAGTGCTTGAATTTTTTTGCCTAATTGTCTGTTTCACATTTGGTTCGTGAGGCGTCAGACCATGCTCTGTTTTTCATTTCCTTTTCTTCTAGGCCGGACAACAAGTCTCATTCATTCAAATTTCTCAATGTTTGGACTTCTAAGGATGGTTTATTGGATGTTATTAAGACAGCTTGGCAATTCGATGATACGGGCTCTCCATTTTATGTTGTATGGGCAAAGTTGAGGAGTGTTTCTAAAGCTATTCAACTATGGAATAAGGAAACGTTTAGTGAAATTTTTGTTAATGTGAAAAAGGCTGTGGAAGTAGTGGCTTCAAATTTGGATGAGCCTCATATTGAGTTACAACAGGTACAAGCTGAATTGAAGAATGTTTTGGCTATTGAAGAGTAGTTTTGGCATCAAAAAGCTAGGGTTAAATGGCTTCAACATGGGCATCATAATTCTAGATATTTCCATTCAGTAGTAAAGCAACGGAGGTATCATGCAACAATTCATAGGATTAAAGATTTAAATAGGATTTGGATTATAGAAGACAGTGAAATAGGAGGGGAAACTGTAAGGTTTTTTGGTGATTTGTTTCCTGCTGATCCTATTCCAGAGTTTCAGTTGCTTCATGTTATCCCAAATTGAGCTCTGAAATTGATAACAGTTGTTTGGAAGAAATCCCTTCTTTAGATGAAGTTAAGAAGGTGATTTTTGATATGGATGGTGACTGTGCAACTCAAGATGTTTACAAGGCAATTTTGAGTTTTTTTGTGGGGCTAAACTTCCACGATTTGTAACATCTACATTTATTGTGTTTATTCCAAAGGTCATGAATCCTTAGGATTTTACTCCATTTCGATCTATCAGTGTGTGTAATTTTTTGAATAAGGTTATTTCTCAAATCTTCGTTGGGCGGTTGTCTATTATTTTACCTCGAGTTATTTCTCCTCAACAGAGTGATTTTGTGGAGGGTCGGACTATTTCTGATAATTATCTTTTGGCTCAGGAATTGATTTCTAATATTAGGAGAAAATGTAGAGGTGGAAATCTAGCGCTTAAACTTGACATGGCTAGGGCATATGATAGGATATCTTGGCTGTTCCTTATAAACATGTTGCGATGGTTTGGCTTTGGGGAGAAATTTATTGGCATGGTTTGGAGGTTGTTATCAAATGTTTGATTTTCGGTGTTAGTAAATGGAGTGTCTTATGATTTTTTAAGTCCTCTAGGGGTCTTCGTCAGGGAGATCCCCTCTCACCAGTGTTATTTATTATTGGAGCTGAGGTTTTATCCAGAGGATTGAATTTTTTATCCGCCCAATCAAATTTTGTGGGCTTCAAAGTTCCTAAAAGGTGTCCCCCTATTACTTATTTGGCATTTGCGGATGATATCATAATTTTTGCTAATGGTCTGCATTTTCTTTGAAGAAAATATGAAGGTGTTAGAACTGTATCAAAATGATTTTGGTCAGTTACTGAATGTTAATAAAAGTGGTTATTTAGTACATCCTTGGATATCGATAGCTCGCCAAGGTGTAATTAAGCGAGTTACTAAGTTTTCAAGAAAAGATTTTTCGGTTCATTATTTGGGTTCTCCTTTGTTTATTGGTAGGTGCAAAGGTGCTTATCATGCTGATTTGTGTCAAAATATTGTTGATGAGGTGCTTTCTTGGAAGTCTCGGCTATTGTCACCTGGTGGGAAGATTATTTTGATTAAGCATGTACTTTTAAGTATCCCAACTCACTTACTTGCTTTAGGGGTAGTACCAAAAGGCATTTTCATTTTATTGAAGAGGTGTGTGCAAATTTCCTTTGGGGAACAGCTCAAGATTTGAATAAATTTCATTGGATTAGGTGGAGGGACTTGTGTTATCCTCTGGAGGAAGGTGGTGTTGGATTTCAGTCTATTTATGAAACTTATATGGCTTTTCCATGTAAGATATGGTGGAATTTTAAGAGTGGTCTTTCTTTGTGGGCATTATTCTTGCGTGCTAAGTATTGTCATGGAATTTATCCTTGTCAAGCTCGCATTTCTTCTACAAGTTCTGCAACATGGCAACATATGTTGGACATTAGGAGGTTTGCAGAATTATTTATATTCTGGAAACTCCATAGTGCAAGCTGTAATTTTTGGTATGATAATTGAATAGGATTAGGTGCTTTGTATCTCAACGTGGAGGTGTAGGAAAATTTGCCTTTCCAACATTTTATTAAGACTAGGGCGTGGAATATATACATGTTGGCACAGGTTTTGCCATCTGACATTGTCCAGAAAATATTGTGCATGGCTGTTCCTCATAGGAATTCGCCGGATGTAATGATTTGGACTGCATCAACTTCTAGTGGCTTCTCTTTATCTTCTACTTTCCAAGAGTTACGAGATGTCAAGACTTCTTCTTTCATGCTAAAATAGTTTTTGCATTCGCAAGTTCCTTTGAAAATATCTTTCTTTATGCTGCTCTTGCTGCGGGGACAATTACCATTGGATGATGTGTTGTCTAGATTCAAGCTTCATCTGCCATCTAAGTGCTTTTGTTGCTTGGAGTCTCAATCAAAACCTTTGCAACATCTTTTCATGGAGGGAGAGTTGGCGGTGGCTATTTGGAACTTTTTTGGTTTGTTATGTGGAGTCAATATTGTTGGAGGACATTTGCGAGTTTATTTGGCTAGTTGGTGGTATAAGCCAGCTAAGTCGAAGAGGCTGAAGTTTGTATTTTGTCTCTTGCCTATATTTGTTTGCTGGAATTCATGGAAGGCAAGGAATATAGCGGTATTTCAAGGGATTGTAAAGGATGCCCATTCCATTTTCCAAGATTTGAAGGATTTTTATTAGCTAAAGTTTGGAGAGTTATAGCATGTTACGGCATGGCCTCAATTTTTGGAAATGGTTGAGGAGTAGTTTGATGTATTTAAAATATGGATGGTTCATTGGCAACCTCCAAACTTAGGGATGTTCAAATTTAACATAGATGGATGCTCGAAAGGTAATCCCGGATTGAGCGATGGTGGGGGGATATTTTGAGATTTTTCGGGAAAATTACTATTTGATTTTTCTGGATACTTTGGTAATGGTACCAGTATGCAAAGCCAAAGCTTTGCTAATTGGGATGCAATTATGTTTCTAGTTTGTTGTTGAATCAGATTCGATGGTGGTAGTGCAGATTCTAATGAATAATTATCAGTGTCCTTGGTCTATTAGCCGTGAGATAGAGAAAATTCTTGAGATGTCTCGGGGGATTGTTCAGTTCAAGCATTGTTATCAGGAAGCTAACAAGTTTGCGGATGTTTTGTCTAACGAAGGTTGTGCTCATACGGGTTCTGTGCTTTGTGTTCATGACCGTGTAGCTGACTTACCAGTGTTGGTTAGGAGAGAGTATCGATTGGATAAACTAGTGTTTCCTTCCTTTCGAAGATGTAAGATTAAATGTAATTTTTCTTGATTATCACTTTTATTCACCATGTAATTTTGAGGTCAGGTTTATGTTCCCCTCATGTTCATTATGGTTAATTAATAAAATTTGAGTTGGCATCCCGACCTCGGGTATGGGTTTTGCCGAATAAAAAAAAACTAGTTAATTAGTTATTTTTGAATCTTCCAAAAACCCCCCTATAAGTCTCACTCTAAAATGAAGCAAATTTCTCTCCCATCTCTATGAAGATAACCCTACTCACTATTATATACAAAATTAATATTTTCTTGAGTAGGTTTTATTATTTGCACGGATTCGACACCTGTCAATTATAATCCTTTACTTGACCCAAAAATTTGAGTATCAATTCTATATTAAATTGGGAACATCCTAACCATGTCAAATTGCAAGATGGATGAAAAAGAAAAAGAGGATTTCACAAGGTTCATCTATGCCATCATTTCTTTCTTAATGAAAGAATTATCGTCTAGAAGAATGCTATTTGTTTATTTATGCCCTTCTTGGTTTAGTTGTGTTTTTAAGATATTTTGTGTTTTCTAGAGAATTGAGCAGTTTCTAGTGGACTTTCGTGTGAAATGGATAGTTAATGAGTGTATTAATGGAGGCAACTATGATAAAAACTTGTCAACTGAAGATTTGTGTGGTGAACTATGATAAAAACATGTTTCTTGATTGAATTAAACAATGCTATTCAAATCCATTTGTGTCCATGTGAATGGCTCACATTAAGTTTTATTATTTCAATGGAAGGACAATTTAACTAAGGTCCAAAATCTATACACGCACAAAACGCAGTACTTATTAGCATGTTATGCAGTCCTGTAAACACAGGAAGATTTGAGATTTTTTGAGTTTCTTAGGGTAGATGAACTAGTGTTCTAAATACAAGATATGCTATTTTAAGTTTTTTTATTGACCAAAAGATAGAAATTGGATGTATGCTTATTTCTCATAGCCTTGTGCATTTCTGACAATATTAATTCTACTATCATTGCATAAGCAAATCCTGAAAAAAATTTACTTGCTTGTACGGTTGGTATCTTTTGAAAATCCTCTAGTTCTCAATGTTCTAGTTGGTATTATTCGGTACTGATACATAGAATTCGAGGTACGAGACGATGCACTGACGTTAGTTGTATCTAATGCTTAATTATCTGTTGGTTTTTTTAGTAAGGTGAGTTGTTAAAGGTAATATAGTCCATTTTTAATAAAAGTAATAGTTTTCTCAGAAGGTTGTTCGCTTAAAAAGCTAGTATCTACTGTTAAATATTTGACAAAATCGTTTTTCAAAATTCAAACTATAGACACATGGCCTGCCCAAAATTAAGTCAGTCGACAATATCGGGCTAATGTTGGACACCAAGTCATTAGGTGCCTGGACTTACCTGTGCACACTTTCACAATATCGGCCTAATGCCGAAGGTGTGAAAACAGTTATTGAGCCCAATTCTGAAGTCGAATTGAAAAGCCTATTAATGTTGAGGAATTGTTTGAGGTTGATCCACAGCTATTGGAGGATTAAGTGCTAATGCTTAGGATGCGAAATAGCTATTGAGCCCAATGCTGAAGTCGAATTGAAAAGCCTATTAATTTTGAGGAATTGTTTGAGGTTGATCCACAGCTATTGGAGGATTAAGTGCTAATGCTTAGGATGCGAAAATAGCTATTGAGCCTAATGATGAAGTCGATTTGAAAAGCCTATTAATATTAAGGAACTGGTTGACATTGATCCACAGTTTTTGGAGGATTAAGTAACGAATGCTTTGTTGGCTCGACTAACAATCGTGGTACAAAGAGAAAATTCACGAGTTCTCAAACCTGTTTGTCGTAGTTAAGGCAATACCTCAAGATTTTCACACACCCTCTTTTATTTAGTGAAATCTTAGTTGTATAATTTTCTGCACTTTAGCGTGCAACATTCATTAACAAACTCTTCATTGAAATGTGACAGGCTACAAAAATGTAAAGTCTTGTGGGATTTTGTGAAAATATCTAATTTTGTACCTTCCCAATTTCAGTTATTCTCTCTTTCTTTTTTTTTTTTTCTTGGTAGTCTTCCTCGACAGTATTGTTCTTGACAAAAATGGTCAACCGAATAATTAATCACCGTTGCTTACGCTGCTAATTTTCCAGTATCAGTCAACAAATAATTGCTCAATTGTAGCTAGGAGCATTGATTTTGTACCATATAAACATGTTGGATTTATATGGACTGAGAGGTCAAATGTAGCACGCCACTATGGTCAAAAGTCTAGAGGACAACTTCTTATTGTCTATGTCAGTCACAACCTCAATTGATATTTGTAGAAAAATGCTAATTGTGACCATGAGAACGAGGTTAGGAAGAAAAATACAGTGGATGTGATCAACGAAACCAATTGGAAATTTCTACTAACCAAATGCATTAGAACTTTCCGCTTCCTCACTGTTATGTATATCCGTAAAGATAGTATATATTACAAGGAAAGTGACCATTTAATGAAAATTTCATATTCACCATAAAATTGTGGCAATTTAGGAATGTAACATAATTTTTACGGAACTTTGAATATATATCATAATTGTTTGGGCACTTATCCATAAGTGCAAGTTTTATGCGGTCAATTTAAAAAGGTAAAATACACTAGTAAATTGAAAAAATGTTTATAGACGCTTGTTATGCTTCACAGTCTATTGTCAATTCGTAATAAAACTACATCTCTTTCTGTTAGTCAACTTTCCATGTCTAAAAATCACATTCAAACGCTCGGTACTCTCTTAATCAATACATCTAAACATAAAAAAAGAGATCAATTCAGGAAGAATGAACTAATGAAAACAGTTGTATATCAACATTTCTTAACATCGTGATGATGTTAGGAAGAATGATTTAGCTACATGGATGACATTGGCTATAGTTAAGCTATGTTTTCAGAATCGGACCGGGTATCGACTCGGTCGAACTCAGGGGTCAATGGGTTCAACCGGATTCGATCGGGGTTGAACCGGATGATGTCATAAATAAAAATTATTTAAAAATTAAAATATTATATGTAAAATACCTAATAACATATTAATATTAATAAAGGTGTATTCATATATATTTGATATTTCAAATATATTTAACAAGAAAATACAAAGAAATTAGAACAATTAAATAGCAATTTATATTATTTAATGAGCATTAACAAGTTTAGAATTAAAATTATAGACTTAATTGAAAAATAACACCAAACTTTAAGACAACGTTTATAAAGTATGAAATATTTGAGGTATATTAACAATTTTTAACAACCTAGGGATCAAAATATAATATTAAAGATATTTTGACCTTTCAAAAAAAAGTAAAAACAAAAAAAGATTCTTTCATCATGGCTCAAAATCTCCGAATATGTTTCCCTCCCGTTATCTCCGGAAAAAAGTCAAAAAAGACTGCCCACAAAAACCGTGGTGATGACAAGCCCGATTCTTTATTTTTCCAGTCAAACCAGGTCAAACTCGGTTTCGATCAGATTTGACCGATTTTTTAATCTTCCAATTTTTAAAGTTAATTCGGATCAAACAATTGGTTAGTTTTCGATTCGACCAGTCGGACCGGTCGATCCGGTCCGAGTTTGAAAACAGAGTAGTTAAGTCCTTTGCAAAGAATTTATCCTTATTAATTTGTTTAGAAATTTTCAGAACCAACAAGTGGTATTAGCTTCTTTTCGAGTTCTTTAGTTGTTGCTTTAACAACTAAGTTTGGATTCTTGCATGGAGAACTACATATCATTTGCGATAGCATATCAAACTTGAAGACCTATACACCATGATATTGTTGGAGTAGTTAATCATTTTACTAGTTTGAGAGATCCATTTTGAGATTTCATGTGGTGTTATCAGGGTTTTGTTAGTTTTTTTCAATTTTTTTTAAATTTTTTTCCGTAAGATTTGAGTGGAATATAAGAAGCGAAGAAAAACAAAGTGATTTGAACTCAAGACGTCTAGATCTTGAAAGGGTTCTACTTTGTTTGATCACTGGTTTGAGGATGGGGATTTTGAGGTGAAAAGAGCGATTGGTTTCTTGCCGGGAGTGCCCACTTGTTCTTTTATAAATTGAGTACATTCGGGCGAAAAAGGGCATAGGGTTTTAAGTAGGCCTGCCAACGGGCCGGGTCCGGGCCGGAATTCATTATTCCAGACCCGGACCCGGCACACTATATCGGATCCGGATCCGACCCATTTACCCGACGGGTCTTTTACTCTATGTTCCGGATCCGGGTCTACCTGAAAAAAAACTAACAAAATTTATAATTCCTAACAAAAATGAGAGAAAAACATATATTTATAAACTAATTTCTATCTAATACAAAAAAAATCAAATAAGAAAATAAATCAAATTAACCTTACTCAAATACATCACCCTAATCAAATTTTATTGATTAGGATCCGAGTCCAATTATATTGATTACTCAAATACATCATCCTAATCAAATTATATTAACAAATATATATATTTTAAATTATTAATCCATTTATATCCGGATCCGGGTCCAATACGGGTCGAAATACTATATTCCGTATCCGACCCTTTTTTTGTTTGACAAAACGGATCCGGATCCGGGTCCGGGTCTAGACCCGGACCGTTAGTTTTAAGTTTGTTTGGCTCTATGCTTTGACGGTTCTGTGATCCAATTATGTTTGCATCACACATAGCCTAATTTGTAATTCGTGGTCTTGGTGAATCCTTAGCTTGGGATCATACGGACGTGGTTCATGATTTTTTTTCTCTTCCAATGCACTTAATTTTCTTGCTATTTATGTTTTTGATACCATGAATAATTTCTCAATTTTTAGGGAAAAAAAAAGAGGGTACCCTGCTACGTGTTTAATTTGCACTATTGATGTATTAGGATTTTGACTCCTTTTCAGTCCAAATTTCAAAATTTGTATGTGTTACAACTTATTTTCTAATACACTGACTACTTCCCCCTTGGTGGTGACTGGCTACTTAGCTTTAGTTTCATCTACAAAATTATCTTATAATATGCATCAATTAAATTGACAGATGCCCACTTCAATTAAGTTGTCTTATTTATTGGCAAAGGATCCACCATCTTTTCGAGCTTCTCATGATGACAGAGTCTACTGGTAGACATGTAAGATACCAACACAAGCGCAAAAATACCAGCCGGCATGCGCACTAACTTGGACACACATGCATAGACCAATCAAGTTTATGGGGATGTTTCAATTGGCGAGACAAAGTCACGATGAAACAGAAATAAATAGTACTAATCGAGTGACCAGTGGATTTCTTCCGAGTTCCTCTCCTTTCTTGCAAGAATCTCTGTTCTCCTTTTTCTGCTAAAATTGAATTTCTTCTCGAGTTATGGGTAAGGATTTTCTTACTATTCCATGATTGGGAGCGTGTTATTCCAAATTATTTGCATTGGATTTTAAGAAAATTTTGAAGCTATGCTTTAACTTGCATTTTATGTCTTTTTTACATGGACATCTGATAATAGGTTAATTCCATTTTACATCTTTCTACTATAATCAAATTTCTCACCTTGATCCTTGAACTTCAAAGTGGAATACTTTGTTTCCTACATTATAGAATCTATCCCGTTTAAGTAAAATCTATTTCACTTTAATCCTTAAAGCACATAACTTTTTACACCTTAGTCCCTAAAGTAGAGTAGATTTTATACTTGAATGGGACAAATTATATAGTTTAAGCATTAAAGTGGGATAAATTTTATTTAAACGGGATAAATTTTATACTTAGAAACTAAAGCATCCCACTTTGAATTTTAGAAACTAAAGTGAGAATCCGACTATAGTTGAAGGGTGCAAAACAAAACTAACACTCTATTGCAAGCAGATGAACCATTGATTCCACTATTGGGGTAGTAGATATATACACATTAGACCGTCTTAGAATTAGCAATTACGAATTGACACCCACCTGGTATTAATAGAGAAGGCAAATTTTCTCTAATATAGTCTTAGAGAAAGAAAAACAAAGTATTGGAAGAAAATGTAGTGAAAACTGAAAAGCACATTTTGACGTGCTATACTCTAATGGTACTTTGGGACATGATATTGTCTTCCACCAAGAAACGAGACAGTGGAATTAACAATGTATTACCATTCTTCCAAGATCCACGAGTAATGGACCTAAGCTCACGATAGATGTCCATTCATGAACCTTCCAACATATTCTTGGTGGGTATTATAGCCTTGTTTTAACTTTTTGGAAGGCATAATAATGTTGTTCTGTTGTGTTAAATCGGACTAGACAGGTCATTCCCCAAATCAATGATAATTGAAAAGTGTTGTGTTAAAAATAATGGACTCTAATGAACAAAAGGTTGTCCCCCAACTATACCATTTTGATAAGAATCTAGTACCACATATATTATGATTTGAAAAAAAAAATAGTATATAAATTGGGAGTTTCATACCCTTCAAATTTTAGGAATAAGTGAAAGGATACCCTTCAAAGTTAAGCAAGTAGGCTAGTTAATTCAATTTCAAGAAATATTGTAATTCTCAATATTGCAACCAAAACAACTTTATGATTTTCCTTTTGATAGTTCCTCTTATGGTAATATACTAAGCATAACATATGCAACTTTTGTATCAAAGCTGTAGATCTATCAATAGCAAGTATCATTTATAAGAATTCTTCAAATCACATACATTAGAAGCTAGCCTCCGTTTGGTAAATGAGTTTTTTGAGTATTTGTTTTAAACTTTACAGTAATTTACTCAACATTGCTAACAAATGGCCAAAAATGAGATAGATTTATGTATTTAGGATGTAATATGTTCAAAATTGGAATTGCGAGACGAAAACAAAAAAGAAAAAGAATTGGAATTAAAAGCAAAGATTGTAATCTTTCATAAATTAAGTGGTGCATAATGGAATTTGTCTAAAATAAGTGTCTCAATTTGTATGTGAATAGGTAGCATACGTTGATAAACTAGCTCATCACAATTGTTTTTTATGCATCTAACAAATCTAATAAAAGCCAAGGACTATAATTTATGGAATTAAAAGGAAATTAGTTTTTTTTTTTAATTTAGCAAGGCAATGTAGGATTTACGAGGTGTGGAGAGAGAAAAAGGATTTGAAACCTAGAATCTATGATTATTGAAGCATTGACCTTAACCATTAGATAAAGGCTTTCTTGACACCATGAACTATAATTAGATCTACTTTGTATTATTAATCTAGAATGGTACCATGTGTGAAACCCATATTAGTTCCTAACCATGTGACACTACGGTTGATTTAGAATTATTACAACTAAAAGGACAAAAAAAAATTTTGGGTCCAAAGTGGAACCAAGCGCTAATTTTAAGGTGTTAAATACTATTGATGATAAAAGTTTATGATGTGAAATACTAACTATTGGAAATATTGTCGGTGCAAAATGCATTTTTTCGCGGTCATAGATATAATTGAGGGGGAAAAAACAATTTATGTGCAGACTTAAAAAGAATACAAGCATGCAAAAAAAAAAAAGACTGAATAGATTGGCGATCTTAAAAAATTCCTTGAATATTTATTCCACAACAACACAAATTCTTTTTTTTACCCCTTTTTTAGTATAAATGGGAGGATTCAAACTTGGAACCTCTCACTTACACACCCTTCCCTCATGCTATCCAACCAATTTCTTTTCCCCACAAATTCTTTTTGTTCCCTAAACAAAAGAATGTTCATTTAAAACACAAAACTAGATCTGGTGGCGACTTGTGACCGGAGAAGGGAGGGGAGAGTGGTTGCAAGGAAGGGGAAGGGAAGGAAAGAGATGAAGGAGGAGGAAGGAGGGGAGAAAAAAAGGGAGAGGAAAGAAGGAAGGAGAGGATAAGATGGTGGCCGTGGAGGGCGGGAGGAAGAGAAAGAAGTAAGAGAGAGAAGGAGGGAGGAGGAGATGGGTGTGCTAGTGGTGGAGGAGGGAGAAGGGGAAGGATGGTTGATGGTTGTAGTAGAAAGAATTTAATAAATATTTAAAAATACCTCGATAAAATTTTAAATTTTAGAAACATCTCCAAATACATCTACAATGACAAGTTTTTGAGATATAATATTACAGTGTAATTTTTTTTAAAAAAAACCCTCAAAAACACTTAATCCGTACGGGTCTGTAATCATTAAAAATATTTTTCCAATAACAGCACTAATTAATTCTTTTGTTATTCATAAGCAGTTTAACAATATGTTGAATTCTTAGATTAACATGGTGAATTCTTAGAATAACATGGTGAAAGCGGAATTTTTTTTAGAATGGGACAAATGATAGTCAAGTTGCAAAATATCATATGATACTATTAAACATATTTTCGATGCAATTTCATAGTTTTCTCAAGTTAGTAACTAAGGCAATTGCCTACCTATCATGAGTAGGGAAATTTTTCCTCTATTTTTATTTAGAATAACACATTTTCATTAAAGTTGACACTATTGTGAATTTTTAGCTTGTTCTTTCCATATATTTTGTTTTCAGAAAATAATATTATTCTTTTTTATTTAAAATATCAAGCATCACACGGATCTGAATGCTAGTATCAATCTACTTCAATTGGGAACTCATTTGATACCAATAATGACTAGGCTTGGATAAATGTTCAACGACCAAGACTAGACCCTGTTTTTTTTTTTGAAAAAAGAGACTAGACGCTTCACGCCTTCACCGAATCATTATGAGCTTCACTGAATTAAATGGGTTAATTCCACTTTGTCCTCCCAAATTTTGGACGATTACCCACTTCAGTCCCTAAACTTCAAAATATGACACTTAAGTCCCTAAACTTATAAATACTTCCCACTTAAATCCCTAAACTTATAAAATGGGACACTTAAATTCCTAAATCCTTATAAAATGGGACACTTTGACCACCAACGACATTCAGGATTTGTTAACAATTTTCCTTAAGTGGGAGGTATTTATAAATTTAAGAATTTAAGTGTCTCATTTTAAAGTTTAGGAACTGGAGTGACTAATCGTCCAAAGTTTGGGGGGACAAAGTGAAATTAACCCGAATTAAATCACCAAGGTATCTACTTTGAACACATATTCGACAAAGAGATAGTCTTAACAATAGAGTCAATAGAGAAACTCAAAGTCATTTCTTATACGTCGTTGTAGTTACCAATTTCCTGAATAATGTTCCAAAAACATGCTTTTCCTAAAACATGCTTTTATAGTGCATTGTACGAGGACAATTTAAAGAGCGTGTGAATAAAAATTTTAACTTTAACAATGAAATTAACATCATACCAACGTTTTTTTCTATGCCACAAGACAAGAAGCCTACGCCACAATTTTGTTGCAACTTTTCTTTCTAAGATTGATGACAAGCATTGTCCTTCGCCTTTAGAACAAGGTTTTGACCTTGGATCTCGTGATTCACTTCTATCTCTTGATCATTGCTACTATTACGAAAATGTATAAATCAAAAAAGGCAAGAAAATCAATTTTAGTAGGCCATAAACTGGAATGTACAATCCAAATCAATAGTCAATGTCCAAAAAACATTTCATTTCCTGTCTTTTCAACTTTACCCTTCTTTATCTTAGATTCTTCAGCCTCCAACCTATCGTTGATTATTAGAAGTATATGTTTTGAAGGTATATAGCATACATATTGCCAGTTGAAATTTCTCTATAAGCAAGTTTCCTTTTCTTTAATATTCTATCATTTATAAGTTTCAGGAGCTTTCTTTTTTCTTTTTGTACTTTTTACTATCATATATTAAAGTTAGTTTATATTTTTCTTTTTTTCTATAAAAATATATCATCGAGTTGCCTTACAAAGCTATTTATACATCTTACAGAATAAATCACATTAAATTCAAATACTAGTAGCGGTATTCAAAAGTTAAAAAAAAAGCAATAGGAATTAACTAACTAATCAGTTAACTAACAAATGAGACACACAAAATTGTTCTAGTCGCAAGTGGAAGGAGAAAAATGAAATGCTCCCGTCGATAAAAAAAAATTGCCAATCAAATCCTCAAACTACTTTGCTTCTTGATGTATATAAAAGCCTTAACTTATTAAGGTTTGGAAAATGCTACTCGATACGATATACGACTCTACACGATAAAAACAAAGTGAAAGATGGTCGGCTTTTTTTATTTTGGAAATTTTCATATTTATATCTATTACTTATACATGTTGTGATTATTTAGTTGTTTTTTGTAGGTGAACTTATACGATTATGAATTAAGTATAATGTAATGGGATTTAAGGGTCATTCAAATCATGCAATATTGAAATTTGTACACAATCTTTGGCACGAGGGAATTGCTCTTGCATTCTTTCATTCTTCGTTGGCATCTCTACCCACTTTTATTAGTCAAATATTGCATTAGATTTCAAAACTTTCAAATCTGATAAATTAGAGATATTCGTGGAATTCACAAGTCACAAGTAACTATATATACTGATGTTTTACTTGGCCCATAGAATATGAAATGTCTACCCCACAATTTCCTCGTGAAAAAGACAATTATGTTTTTTTATTCTGATTTCTAAATCTCAAAGAGCAGCAAACAATTACGTTACGAAACTTGCAATGACATACTATGGACTAATTCTTTTTGAACCTTCAAACTTTACATCAACTCCACATTGCGTCCCTAATTGCGTCGCTTGTCCCATGTAAGCATCACATTTTCTTCAATTAGCTAGTTCCAGTTTACACCCTCAAACTTTTGATTGGTTCCCACAAAATAATTTTTTTTCTTTTAGCCAATAATTTTTCAACAATAAGATATTGTTGAAAAATTTATTTGCACATTGTAACTTTTCCATATATTGGAAGGAACTATAATTATGTTAATCAACCAAGAAATCACGCCCCTGGTTTATCTATTGGGAAGATGATTGGAATATCAACTTGTTCCTGTAGCTGTATAGTTTAGCCCTGAAGAAAGATTTATACCGGCGATTGTGGACAATTTATTTAGTTGTTTTTATCTTATATTGTCTTTTCAATCTCTAATATCTTCTTTTTTTGGGCCTCAATTTCTAATATCTTCAAATGCGACAATGATCCAATAAAGAATATGATGAGAAGTTAAAACTAGATGCTGTTATAAAACACTAATACGATTACTAGTATTGAACAGCTATGTCAAACATGTTAATGGTGGAGTAAAGTGAAAAAAAAAAAAATAACAGTGGGACAAAAAAAACACTTTAAATTGTAAAATCTCCAAATTGGAAATTGAGATGCAATGTGAATGTCACATACAATTTATTGTTGTAAAGTACAAACATGACTCTAGATAGAAAAGTTTAGGTTAAAAAGTGTTTAACTTAAAATTTAGGATTAAATGTTGGAGTTGATATAAACTTGAAAGAGAAAAGGAAAGAAATGGATAAAAATACAAAAAAAAAAAAAATGATGGTCAAGTGCCGTGATAAGTTAAACTTCTTTCAACATTTCTAAATTTTAGCATTAACCTATGTTCTTTCTTTGTTTTTCTTCTTTTGTTAAAAAAAATAATAAATAATAAATAAGTTAAAATTAGAAATGTTTTGACTTTGCATTCTGAAGATGCATGCATAGTTAAATATTTAAATGCTCTGAACTTTAGAATTTCTCTACCTATTGAAATTCTCCATTATGTGCAGTTACCCATCAAATAAGACGAACGAAGCTATTACTATCGGATTAAAATGACTGCTTTAACCTCCAAAAAATTAACTTGTGGAAGTTTATTTTCGGTACATAGAGCCACCATGTTTGTGTGCTTCACTTAGTTTCCACTTACTGTTTGATATCCAAATTCAACACTTAAATTTAATAGATTCAGATTTTAATATGTTCAGACACGTTTGATAACCAAAAATTGAATATTTAAATTAATTATGTGGTATTGAATTTTTTAGGCAAAACTTGCTCCCAAAAATAAGTGATAAGGTATTTATTTATTATTGAATGTAATATACACTCAAATGTATTTAATTTAATACTTAATAACTTAATAACTTAATGGATTTAGATTTTAAATTTTAGATTTCAATTTTTAAAATTTAGTTTTATCAAACGCACCCTGATGTCCTATAGTGTTAAGCGTATTACTGAGCTATTAGTTCTAACATGTCACATCAGACATGTTTCTCTTTTACCACATTTTATGCTTATGCCTATTTGTTCATGTTTACCTTTTGAGTAGGGTGAATTTCAACATTTGAATTCTTTACCTCCGTAGAATGAGCATCGACCACTAGATTATCAACCAATGGCATATTATACCACTTAATTCCACGATAAAATGGTCTTTAGAGTAGGAAATTTTGAATATGCAAACACACATGCATACATATACATATACATATGCATATACATACATACATATACACACATGTACACATACATGTGTACATGTGTACATGTACACATATACATATACACACACATGTATGTATGTATATATGAAGTACTAACTCTAATTAACCATTTCTCTCTCTTAGGTGACATGCATAATTATTTGATGAGTCATTTGAATATTTAGAATTTAGCCATATTTGTATCCAACTCCTCTCTAATTAGTTAATTTTTTATAGTTTTCATCTCTTCTAACAATTTTTATCTTTTTAATTGAGCACAAAATTAGTTCTAGGTTTATGACCATTGTTAAAATTTAATTATACACGCACATATACATGTATGTGTGTGTGAAAGTATTGAAAATTTAATTAACCATTTCTCTTTCCTAGATAGCAAGCTTAATTGAAGAAAATTTGTAGGTCATTTGCATACTTGGGTTTTATCCATATTTGTATCTAACTATTCTCCAATTAATATGTTATATAATTTTTCTCTCTTCTAACAAAATATATGCATATATATATTTAATACATTTGTTTATCCTTTGTATCAATACCGCTTAAATTTACTTAGTTTAATTATTATATCTACAGATCTATTAATGTTTCTAGAAATTAAATATTCCTTCATGAAAAATAATGTTTGGATCTTTAGTATTTAATTTGGTACAAATATATAGTTCTAGGTTCATGGTCATTTTATAAAATTTTAATTATCTCAAAAAATATCTATCAATTTTTTGGGTATACATTATAGTATTAATCAATATTATTATATCATAGTAAAAGCTTGTATAGAAGTTTTTAAAAATTGGTATGGTAACTAAACAGTTAGAATTCATCAATTTTCTAAAACTAATTTTAAAGAATATGTAAGAACATTAACTTGAATTATTCATACTATATTCACAACCAATTAGAAAAAGAGTAAATCTTATATACACTCACTGCATATATACTATCATCATTAGATCCATGACACATATGTAAAAATTAAATTTTATATAATTCTTATTCATCCAAAACTGACGATGTATACACTGTCAGTGTATGAAAGATTAATTCATTAGAAAAAAATAAAAAGTATGCTAGGCACGAGCTAAATACTAGTATAATTTGAGAGGAGATTAGGAACTTATATTGACATTGGAATAGCTTCAAATTTAAGGGCAAAAAGGACTCCAGGATAACTGGAAAAACAAAAGTTTTGTGGATCCAAATGGATACATCTAAAAGACTATGGGATTAACTTGAAAATGACACGAAAGTAGATCAAGCAAAATAAATTTAACCAAATCTGAAAATTGGTTTTTCTCATATATCCTTCAACGAACCTATTTAACTTTTCTCATTTCCTTGCACGCGCCCGCAATTCGTGGTGTCAACGGAGAAACTCAGTGGACTTTGGTGGCGCACTCATTTGAAACTAATTTAAACTTAAATGGAAAATTTTGATAACCCAAGGAATACACTTTCGTTTAAAGTTCAAAGACCAGGATGCTCACTTTACCTAAATTTTACGAGCTTCATAGATAGAATCACCATGACATATAGATGTGATGCTTATTCCACAAAAAGATAGCCTTAAGCATGGAGTCAATGGAGGAACTCAAATCAATTTGGTCTACTGTAATTGTGGTTGCCAATTTGGCAAGCAAGGCCTTAATTTTTGTTTATTAGATCTGAGAGTTTTTTTGAATTTTGTATGCCAAATTTAGGATTTTTAGGCCCTCGCATCAAAATTCATCCTAGAATTTGAGCTTGAACTAGTTGAACAACAGATTAGACAGTATTAACATGCCCAAATGTTCATTGGTTTACAGGTGATTTATTTGAGTTTGAAATCTATTGGAACCTCAAAGTGTAATCTCTATTATTTTTAAATGTATTAGATATATTGATTTTTTTTTCAAATTTGTTCATTTCCTGGCATGTTTCGATGTACTCTCTGCCATTAATATAGATCTGATGAAATAAAAATATATTTTTTATTTTATTAGAAAAAGAAAAATAAGTAGACCCGCTATATTAGACCTAATGACATTTTCAATTTGTTGTTACAAAATTTCTTTCTAATAATGATGACAAGCATTGTTCTTTGCCTTTAGAAAATGATCTTCAACCATTTAACTTACTTGTATCTCTTGATTAGTTCTTACGAATAAGACCCCGAAAAAAAAAAAAAAAACAAGAAAGTTAGACCCATTTGGTTGGCCGTGCTTCAATGTCCAAGAAGTTGGGGGGAATCCAGAATTTGTATTCCTAGTCAATTGTCTAGGTTCAAATTACATTCCTTTCACCATTACGAGGTAGCCAAGGTCCTGTCTAAATCAACTTGACCATTCTTCGAAAAGGAAAAAAGCTGGACCCTTCTTGTAATGACTTATCCAGATTCTTCAGCAAACCAGCCAACCATTTGTTGTTTAGAGGTCCATATCATACATATTGCCAGTTAAAATTTCTCTATAAGTATTTTAATTTTTGTTCAATTGAAGTGTTATTGAAACTTGGATAAAGTTATTACAAGAAACTTGAAGGTGTTGTTTCTAACCAACTTTTTTTTTCTTACTTTTTTGCAAAAAGTGCCCAATTTCAAATTTAGGATTCAATCTAGAAATTTATATAAAATTCATATATGCAACATGGAATTATCTTATATGCAATTGATCTACATTAACAGAGGAGAAAATGAAAGACAAAGATAATAGACCAAAAATGAGGATGGCCAAGTGCCAAGACAAGTTAAACTTTTTACCGCTTTCTATGCCTGTGTCTAGTTCTTTATATTCATCATAGAGGAAGGTGATTATAATCCGATCATTATTAAAATTGGAGTCAAAGAATTGGACATTGTTGAACGTAATATGTTTTGAGAGAAGATTAGGAATTTAAATTTGCATTGGAATGGCTTAAATAAAAGAATAAAAAAGGTTCCTATATAAATAAATTTCACTTCTTTTCTTTCCTCTTCTTCCTCCCCCACATCAACCCACCACCACCTCTGGCGCCGGACACCTCTTCCAATGCCGGCCATCTCTTCCGGAAAAGGAAAAATAAAAGGAAAAGAAAAAAAAAATTGTACATCTTAAAATCTTCTTCTACAATTTCTATAGTAAATTACAGTAAAGTTTAGATCATTTTACTTTTAAACTCTGCTTCCAAACAGATTGTACCAAATTGATTTAAAAGACCCCACATCTAACAAGAACACAGAAAATAAAGAAAATAATAACCATAAAAAACTCTCATTAAGAAACAAAGAAATTTTTACCAAGAAAATGCTAGACGAGAATAAACTCTTACTAGGAAAATCCCAGAAGAGAAAAATTTATTTCAAAAGCAAAGACAAAAACAATTGGGAGAAAGACCAGGGGAACTGGAGAATGAGAGGTGGAGTTGGTTAGCTGAAGAAATTTTTGAAAGAAGAGGGAAAGAAGGGGTGAGCGAATGAAGAGATAAATACGAAGAAGTATCCAAATGCATATGCACTTGATTTCTACATGGCTTTTTCTATTTGTGGTCTGACGGCACGATACACATACCAAATAAAATAATGTACTCATTATGAAATTCTAACATTATCATGCACCCAATAAACTGCATATAATAAATGGATTAATCTTATATACACTATCACCATTAGATATATGACACATGTATAAAATTTGAATTTGAAATTCAAACGTTACTCATGTGTCATCTATCTAACCGTAATAGTGTATACATTGACAGTGTATATGAAATTTATTCAAATAAATTGCTATCAATATAAACTTTTGCTGATTAGATAACAGTGGAACCACCTATTAACTAATTTAAAATTTAACATTAGTGTACTTCAGGTTAATTGTTCACTAATAGTGTAAAAGGTTTTAACATAAACCACAAAACAAGTGAACGGATTAGTTGGTCATACAGTTAATAGATTTAGCATGGCGGGGCAGGGATTTTTAAAAAGAGGGGGTGAACTTAAAAATATGGCAATTTTACTTTACGAGTCTAAATTTGAAATTTTAAAAATGCATGTTAATTTTTTGTGACTATATCGCTCAATATTTTGGTCTTTATAGTTAATCCGAAATCAATGTAAATTATTTTAAACCAAATTTCTATATGAATAAGTTTTTTTATGATCTTAAGATGATTTTTAATAGAGGAATAATAAAAAGTAAGTCTACAAACCACAAGAAGGAAGCTATTTCCCCAATATTGGATCAAGATACATGATAATATATCAAATTCGTATAACTATTCATGTCTCTACCTTCTCATTTCTTATGTACCGGAAAAACGAACTTCTCTTTGCTTTAATACCAAATTTCAGGCAGGTAATACATAAAATTCTAAAAAAAACATGTATTATGAAGTTAAATTATGTATATGAACCAACTAAATAGAAATCTAAAAGTATTTAAAATCTAAAAGATAATAATTTTCATGAGGCAAAAATTAGATTGGGGGAGGGGGGGGGGGGGCAAAAATATGATTTTAAATGGAAAATCTTCAAAGTATTCAGGAATCAAAAGGAATTTTTCAGAACTTGGGTGCAGCTGCCCCCTAGCCCCCTTGTGACTCCCCACTGCCGACTGCCATAAAAAACCAAAAAAGATTGACATAATCACTTAAATTTGACTGATATATGAAACAAAGTCCGTAATGCAAGACGTCAGAAGTTTTAACTATTTATCCTTATTTGTCTTCTTAAAGAGGACAAACACGACGACAAACACGACGATAAAGAAAACCCAAGTTGGATGTTTCCTTTTAGAACCAGTAAGGAAAGTGAAAACATCTATGGGTTAGACCAAGGACTTTGCCAAGCTTGAAAACCTGATTCCATCCGGCAGCCACAGGTTTATGGATGAAAAAAAAAGGGATTTGTGCGCCTCAATAATTGCTAAATGATCGATAAGGAACGGTTGGAGGCAAAATTGATTTTAAACGGTTGAGATCAGTTTTTGTATAGGTTGCATGAGATAAATGTTAACATATTTTAAACGTATAATTGTAAATTTTGATATAGGTCATATAAAATTTTTTGCATGAATTATTACTTAAATGGTATATCTATTTAAGTATGAATTAATTTATTCTACATTATCAACGTATAAATTTTTTATGTTTCTGAACAATTTTAAGTGCATGACATATACTTTTTATTTAAATGTAAGTATTATATATATATATAATTACTAGTGTAAAAAATCTTATTATACAAATCCATCCAAGTATTCAAGCAGTTTTGTATGATAACAGCTCAGATCACATTTCAACAAAACAATAATAACAATAATAATAGCCAGCCGTCCAAAGGGCCGGTGGTCACCACCAAGCAATTTAGTCTTTGGTGATGTGGGAGGTCAAAGATTCAATTTTTGCCTCCCACCAATTTACCATTATATGTGGTTGTCTTGAGTGGCTTTCTCCGAGGGTATTTCAACTCTCATCGATTCCTCTCCTTTTAGATTAGGATAGATTAGATTATAGAAATATTGCTATTGTGATAAAAAAATAATAACAATAACAATAAAATAGGGCAGCCACACATTATCGGTCAAGACACAAAGAAAATGTCCAGCCATCAGAAGTGGGACCTTTGCACTTCAGGTAAGATGGTCCAACAAGGCAAAACGACCTAGAACAACTGGAATTTAAGTCATGTGTTGTTGGTGGGCCAAATGGAAATTTCCATCCATTTACAACCTTTCGACCACTACATGATTTTCAAGTGTTCTCAGAGTCTCCACTCCTGCCAGCTTTCTCCTATAAATTGCCACCCCAAAATCCAAATCCCACACACAACACACAAAATACACAACAAAATCCAACTCCCACGCACAAAACACACATTTAGGCAAGAAAAGTAGCCACCACAAAGGCTAGTAAGATGGAGAACTTCCCAGTAATCAACATGAAAAACCTCAATGGTGACAAGAGAGCTTCCACCATGGAGCATATAAAGGATGCTTGTGAAAACTGGGGTTTCTTTGAGGTAATACACATTCCTTTTTTTTTTAAAATTTTCTTTCTGATATAAGGCAAACTAGTGTACCTCATTTTGTTTTTTTTGATGTAACAAACTATTGTAGAGGTTTACATTTTAATGAGTTTGTTTTAATTTTAATGGTTCTAAGAAGTTTACATTATTAACTTTTGTTTCTTTTCTTTTGAAACTTTGATGTAGTTGGTGAACCATGGAATCCCACACGAGATGATGGACACAGTTGAAAGATTGACAAAAGGTCATTACAAGAAATGCATGGAGCAAAGGTTCAAGGAGTTGGTGGCAAGCAAGGCTTTAGAGGGTGTACAAGCTGAGGTTACGGATATGGATTGGGAGAGCACATTTTTCTTGCGCCACCTTCCTGTCTCAAACATTTCACAAGTCCCTGATCTAGATGATGAATACAGGTAATAATTATGGCACATTTCCGATTTCAAGAAATATTTTGAAGCAAGTCTTATGTGGATAAGTAATCATTTTGCTGACAGAAAGAAAACTAAAAAAAATTTGAAGAAATCATCAGTATGAATTTGTCTTTATGTTACTTGTAATAATTCATACCTTGGTTGTTAAAGGTTGTAAATTTGAGTCTTTGTTAACATTTTATTTGTGTTCTAAGCACGGATTTTCTTCTCGTCCTTGTACTATTAGAGTGTTGTTTACAGATGTGGAAAGTTATTCAAGACAAGATCTTAACAGGAGCATGAAAACCATAAATACTGTTGCGCTATAGTTAGTTCCTAGGTCCCAACACAACAGGAAGTTTTGAGCTGATTGAACAATAAACAATTATTGACATAGAAACAGATAGATTTGGATTTCCATTCAGGTTTATCAATAAAATAGCCTTTCATCAGACACAATGATTGACAACTTGGCTTAAAATATGTTAAAATATTCCCTTGTCAACGCCTAAAATGCAAGATATATCCATAGCTCTGTCATAGGCTATTTTTCTCTTTTTTATTAATTCCACCTATCCAATCAAATTTTCCTCATTATTTTTTTCTTATGATGCAGGACCCTCATGAAGGAGTTTGCGGTAAGATTAGAAAAATTGGCTGAAGAACTTCTTGATTTACTATGTGAAAATCTTGGTCTTGAGAAGGGCTATTTGAAGAAAGCCTTTTATGGTTCAAAAGGTCCCAATTTTGGCACCAAGGTTAGCAACTACCCTCCATGTCCCAAGCCAGAATTGATTAAGGGACTTCGACCACACACTGATGCTGGTGGGATTATCTTGCTTTTCCAAGACGACAAAGTAAGTGGTCTACAACTCCTCAAGGGTGATCAATGGGTTGATGTCCCTCCAATGAAGCACTCTATTGTGATCAACCTTGGTGACCAACTCGAGGTACACTTTAATTTCTTGGGATTAAAAATTTATACTTTTATAAGTAATATGATAAAGAAACAATAGATTTCTTACCTTCATACCAACATATTACGTATATTTACATTCGTGCCTCATAAATAAATATTACTTATGAATAGATTATTTCTCATAAAAATTACTTATAATTACGGAATATCATACTAGATTTAGAGGGGTGATTGTAATTTGTAAGCAACACTAAACATCAATATTGATTTATGCAAAAATTAACAAATCGAATTGACTGTTTATTCATTTATGCCTTTTTATTTAGGGTTCTAATTATGTTACAAATTAATCACAGGTGATTACCAATGGAAAATACAAAAGTGTGCTCCACCGAGTCATAGCTCAAACAGATGGAAATAGGATGTCACTTGCTTCATTCTACAATCCAGGCAATGATGCAGTTATTTATCCAGCACCAGCACTACTGGAAAAAGAAGCAGAAGAAAGAAAAGAAGTCTACCCAAAATTTGTTTTTGATGACTACATGAAACTGTATGCTGGACTTAAATTCCAGGCCAAAGAGCCAAGATTTGAACTCATGAAGAACGTGGAAGCCAATGTTACCATGGGTCCAATTGCAACTGCCTAGACTCATAGGAATAAAACAGTGCTAGGATGTTTTCTTCTCCCTCTTATGTTTTCTACTTATTATTATTATTATTTTTTATTGTGGGGGTTGTTGGTTATTCCTAGTCATTTGTTGCTCCAGACAGGAGCGTCCTTTCTACATCTGGGGGACCAAAATTTATTATGTATTAGGAATTCTATGACAAAGAAATAAAATAAGCTTTACATTTCTCCAAAATCATTTGTGGCTACTGTTGCAAAGCCATATGGTTGATTGACCTAATATTTGGTTTAATTGCCTTTAAAAGTCCTTAAAATTTTCTCAATTATTAAACACTCAACATTTTACTTTAATTTATGAATGCTGGATCAATTTAGTCCTCAAATTTCTAACAAATCTGACAAATCAAATATCTGGTACTTCGAACAAAAATACAATTATGTTTGGAACTATGAATTACAATTAGCAAACTTAAGAGAGAAAACTTACAAGGAGCAGCCGGTATCAATATGCAAGAAAAGCTAAGTTTGTCACACATAACTACTTATTTAATAGTTGTAAGATAATGATTAACATATTATACATGTTAAAGCATTTAACAGTAATGCATTAGTAACATGGCCGAGAACTTAAAATTGGCAATATCCTTCAAAAGCCCACTTTTTGGTGCCAAATCAGGAATAACATAAACAAGTCGTCAATAGCCAAGACAAGCCAACGATTTGTTGGCTACTAGGGTTAAATGAAAAGAAAAAAAAATTCATTCAACATTCACCACATTTGCCCCCTTCAACTTAACAAACAGGCAGTTTGCCTCTCTAGTAAATCTGGTTAGTGATTTTAATGGACAAAACTCAAAAGTCAAAAGCAAGCCAGGTTATCCTCAAGCTGACAGAAATATGGTTGATTACTAATGGTAAAAGGTTTTTAGAGTTAAATATATTTTGTAGAATCATTTAAGAACCAAATAATAATTTGGATGTAGTTTAGAGGAAAAATCAAGGTTGATTGGCAAGATAAAACAGTACTTGTAAGTTCAAGAATTCTCTATTCTCTTTTTCTTTCTTTTTTTTCTTTTTTTTTTGGCGAGTTTTTTCTGAAACATGTGTCACTATTATCCCTCATCTTTCATATATCACAAGAACAAGCAGACACACACATGTAATTTATACCTTTCTAGTCTTTTACTTTTCACAAGGAGCTGAATTTTGTATGCTTCTTTCTGTGGATGGAGACACAAGTTTTCCTCTAGTAAGTATGAGGATTAAATAACCAACTACTCTAGCCACTAGAGATAGTTATAAAACTCTTCTTGAATGTAGGTCAAGGGATCATGGTCTATATTTTAAAAAATTTAGAATTATTTGAAAAATTTTCATTAGTTGGTACTTAGGTACCTGTTTCGATTGGTGGTGATTCAGTTTCTAGCTAAAAAAAAAATAAAAGTATGAGGATTCAATACTGGATTTTTATGATATAAACTGCGTGTATAGGTACACGATAGGTCATAGTTTTGTCATTTATTTTATAATTAATTCCTTCCTATTATCTTACCAACTGTGCATTAGTTAGCGGATTCTACTCACTTTTGAAAATTTGTATTTATTGCAGGGAGTAGAACAAAATACCCTAAAAAGGTGCTAATTTGACGGTAGTCAACAGAAGAGTTTGAATAGTAAAAGGGAACAAGAGTCCAAACGGAGATTGTTTCCCTTATCCAGTGGTCAACTGCGGCAGACTAGGAGAAAATTTTGGGGAACTTCCCCTTTTCTGTTTTTAGTAATTTCCAAAGAGGATGGAGATCAGGCTCAACTAGGAGTCTTCCCTTCTATTCCTCTTGGTAGTCGGATAGGCAGTAGGAAAAAAATTGAGAGGAAAAGGGGCAGTCAATCTTGACTCCTTTTTGCTCTTGACTTTTTCGTCTTTTTGTGGCTATTGATTCCATCGTATGTCAGAGCAAAAGAAGAAACAATTGGCCATTCTTTTGACTTAGCAGATCTTTTGCTTATTTTTAATTGAATCGATTTTCTTCATCGCATTGAGGAACGATGTATGCTACAATTGTTTCTACGATTTTGCATGAGATTGTTCCAATAGAGATGAACTAAATCTCTTTTTCTAGTCAAAGAGCAACGGATGCTTTGGTTTCTCTAAAAATTGTGAGATCGAATTAATTTTATTTATTCCTCTTATTTACTGGTATTTGCATATTCTCTAATTGTAGTGCTTATGGTTGTTTTATTAATTGAGTATCACGGACCCGGACATTGAATTAATTTAACAATCTAATGTCAATTGGAGCATTGAATCCGTAATTGTTCAATTGCTCTAAAATAGTGATAACTGGTATGATTAGGTTTGTGTCAGGAGAATACGCAGACTAATCTAAAATAACCTTGGTAGTGTGTTATTTGGTTAGAATATGGCTCCTCTAATACGTAAGGCAATTGGGGAATTAAATCTTACAGGCGTACTTAGAATTAATTCTCGATTAGAGTAGTAATTGACGGGTGTACCTCAGTCATCGATATAGTGAGGAAGAGTTGACTTTCATCGCTTCTTTGGCAGTTATAACTTATTTATTAGTTAATAGTTGAAATTATCTCTGCATTGATGATCAATTAATTTAACTATTACTGAAGTTATTTCTTGGCTAGAGTTTAGTCATTATTAATTCGAGTTTTAATAGTTTGTCATTTAATTTTTAGTTGGCTATTTACTTTTAGTCAAACAGCTTAATTATTATCATTGCTATAAAAAAAAACCCCATCATTAGTTTGAACTTCAAAAGAGACAAATATCCCCAGTCCCTATGGATTCGACTCTGCGTATCATTATCTACATAAATTATATTTTATTTGAGTAGACATTTATTATTGTACAGACTCGACAGCTTGTCAATTTTTTGCGCCGTTGTCGGGGACTGGCGTTAGTTAATTTGTTTCTTTTAAGTTCATTTTCGTTTTAAATTTCTGGTATTTTTCTAGTTTATGTCTCGGATTTCTCGTACAGGCGAATTAATTTTTGATCATGAAGTAGAGAAGACTGCGCGTCGAACGCGAAAAAAGACCAGACAACTTAGAGAAGAGTAATCTAGTGCTGCATCTCAGAGATCCGATCCAGAAGTTGAATCAATAAGTTCGTTTGGCGATACTTCGAATGACCCGGATCGAGAAGAAGTCACTATAGCTAATACACAGACATTAAGGGAGTTGGCTACTCCTAATTTAAATCAGTAACCTTTATGCATTACTTTTTCAAATTTAAATAATAACACCCTGTTTGAGTTAAAATCTGGGCTAATTCATCTTTTATCATCTTTTCATGATTTACCAGGTGAGAAGCCTTATAAGCATTTGCAGGAGTTCGATGTTGTTTGCAACTGTATGAAACCCCTTAAAATTACGAAAGAACATATAAAAATGAGAGCATTCCCTTTCTCTCTTAAGAACTTAGCAAAAGATTGGTTGTACTACCTACCTCTAGACAGTATCACCACGTGAGAGCAGCTGAAGAAAAAATTTTTGAAAAAATATTTTCCTGCATCTTGAGCTGCAAGTCTGAGAAAGGAGATATGCGGTATCAAACAATATTCACGAGAGTCGCTCTATGATTAGTTGGAGAAATTCAAAAAGTTATACATCAAATGCTCTTAACACCAAATAAGCAAGGAATTGCTTATCCAATATTTTTACGAGGGTCTACTTTTCAGAGACAGGAGTATTATTGATGCTGCAAGTGGAAGGGCGTTGGTGAACAAGACTTCTCGAGAAGCGTGAGAGTTAATTGAAGGGATAGCCGAAAACTCGCAGCAATTCGATATAAGAGAAGATATTCCGATACACAAAGTGAATGAGGTAAAACATTCTCTATCCAATAGTAGTTATCTGAATTAACATCTTTTATTAGGCAATTGACTATAGGAAATCTTGCACAAGCCAAGGTGTATGGGAATTGCACTGCTATAGGTCACTCTACAGAGATGTGCCCAATGATTCAAGAAGAAAGTACCGAGTAAGTAAACATGGTTGGTTACGTGCCCGCGCCGAGAAAACCATATGACCCGTACTCGAACACGTACAATTCGGGTTAAAAAGATCACCCTAACTTTAGTTATGGAGGAAATAGGCAATCAAATCTTGCATTGAATAAACAGCAAGGGTATCAACAGTACTATCAACCTCGCCTGCCATCACCTTCTCTAAGCTCAAACCCATCTCTAGAAGAAATGATGAAGCAGTTAATTTTTAGTCAACAAAAGACGGATTCTGACCTATAAAATATAAGAAATCAAATGGAACAGATGCAAGCAATGCAGAGTCAGATGAGTCAGATGGCATTAGCAATCGATCGCCTGGAATCCCAAGTTCACGAAAAATTGCTGTCTCAACCTAAACTTAACCTAAAAAATGTAAGTGCAATGACTTTAAAAAACAGGAAGGAAATTCAGGGATCCGATCTCGTGACTCTAAAAGGCAAGGATGAAGAAAAAATCGAGAAAGAGTTTAAGGAGGAGGACAGAAACAGCAAAAATTCAGTGGTACTCCTTGGCCCAATTATTGAGGTTAAAACTAATCCCCCTCATTTTTCTAGTAGGTTGGAGAAATCGAAAAAGCAGAACAAGGAGAAAGAGATTTTGGAGGTATTTCGCAAGGTAGAGATCAACATTCCCTTACTAGATGCAATCAAACATGTGTCAAAGTACGCGAAATTTTTAAAAGATTTGTGCATCAACTGAAGAATGCTGATGGGAGATGCAAGAATTATTGTGAGAGAAAACGTGTCAGCAGGTCTATAGAGGAAACTCCCACCAAAATGTGGGGATTCAAATATGTTTACTATTCCCTGTAGGATAGGTAATACTTTGTTAAAAATGCCATGTTGGATTTAGGAGTATTAATCAATGTAATGTCTAAATCTATCTATACTTTCTTGAATCTAGACCCGTTAAAAGAAATTAGGATAATAATTTAATTAGTTGATCGAACGAATACATATCCTGATAGGTTGGTCGAAAATGTGTTGGTTAAAATTAATGAATTAGTATTCCTAACTGATTTTTATGTATTTGGCATGGATGATGATCATTCTCCTGATCCCTCGCCTTTGCTACTAGATAGACCCTTTTATAGCACAATCCAGACTAAAATTGATGTTAATAAGGGTACCTTGTCCATGAAATTTGATGAAAAAATTATTCATTTCAATATCCTTGAAACCATGAAATATCCCTCAAATTCTAATTTTAGCTCCATTTTTTCTGTGAGTGCTATTGACCCTGCGGTGCAGGAAGTGTTTGAAATTGTTGACAGGAATGAGTTAGAAGTTGTTTTAACCAAACACCTTGAGTTGGACACAACTTATGAGGTAGAGTTGAGTAAAGAACTGAAATATACGATTAGAGCTTTGCAATCGCTGTCGATCACTGTAACAAGGTATGAATTTGCACCTATTTTCGTGCCCGAATCTCACTAAAGAGTATTACCATCTGTGGTGTAGGCACCTATAATAGAATTGAAATTTCTGTCAAAACATTTGAAATATGCATATTTGGGTAAAAAGGAAACGCTTCTGGTAATTATCTCGACAGGACTATAAAAAATACAAGAGAACAAGTTAATTCGAGTTCTTAGAGAGTATAAGTAGGCAATAGGATGGACCATCTCCGACATTAAGGGTTCGTTTGGGAGTGGAAGATTTGGATAGAAAAGAAAGGGAAAGAAGAGAAAGTTTACTTTTGCTTCATTTGTTAGTTTTAAGTAGGAAAGAAAAGAAAAGAAATGGAAGGATGAATAGTTATGAAAATGCTTCCTCCCAAATCGGAAAGAAATGGGAAGATTGGAGAAAGCTTGATATTTTTTATAAAATGCCTATTTTGTCCTTAAAAAGGTTTTAAACAAATATTTAATGACTTCTATATCCAAAATCATTCCACTAATTCTCAAAATTCCCAAACAACATAACAATCTCTTCCCTTCTCTTCTCTTGTTTCATAACTTAAGCTTTCCCTTCTTTTCTTTTCTATCCTAAACTCCCAAACTAAGCCTAAGGGAATTAGCCCTTCTGTGTGTATGCACAAAATAAGGCTCGAAAAATATACCAAATCGGTACGGCAAATTCAAAGGAGGCTCAATCCCTTTATGATAGAAGTGGTGAAAAAAGAAATACTAAAACTGCTAGATGTGGGGATTATTTACGCAATATCAGACAGTCCATGGGTGAATCCAATACAGGTACTTCCAAAGAAAGCAGGAGTGATAGTGGAGGCCAACTAGAAGGGTGAGCTCCTGCCAGTGTGCAAATCCACCCGATGGCGGTAGTATATCGACTACCGGAAATTAAACGCTGTCACAAAAAAGGATCATTTTTCCTTTCCTTTTATTGACCAAATGATTGAGCTATTAGCTTGTCGACTTTACTATTATTTTTTAGATGGATTTTGAAGATATTTTCAAATTGCAATCGTATCGGAAGATCAAGAGAAGACCACCTTCACGTGCATGTTTGAAACTTTCGCATACAGACGAATGCCCTTCGGATTGTGCAATGCACTTGCAATATTTCAAAGATGTATGGTGAGTATTTTTTCAAAATATGTTGAGAAAATTATTGAGATTTTCATGGACGACTTTAGTGTATATGGTGATAGTTTCGATAATTGTTTAAATAACCTAAAATTGATCTTGTTGACATATATAGAAACTAATCTCGTGCTTAACTGAAAAAAATGTCATTTTATGGTTGAACATGGGATAATTTTAGGTCATGTAGTGTCCTCTAAAGGTATTGAGATTAATCCGGATAAAATAGACATTATATCTGCTTTACCTTATTCCACGAGTGTGCGGGAAGTGTTTCTTTTCTTAGACATGCAGGTTTTTATCGAAGGTTCATCAATGATTTCTCAAAAATCGGAGCTCCTCTGTTCAAACTCTTACAGAAAGATATGGCCTTCAAATTTGATGTTGAATGTGAGAGAGCATTCAACAAGTTAAAAGAGCTATTGATATCGCCACCAATCATACAACCTCCTGACTAGAATCTCTTATTTGAGATCATGTGCAATGTCAGTGACCATACAATGGGAGCAGTGTTGGGGCAAAGAGTAGGGAAAGCAGCTCACGCCATCTGCTATGCATCCCGAGCTTTGAATGCAACTCAACTGAATTACTCCACTACTGAAAAGGAGCATCTTGCAATTATTCTTGCTTTAGAAAAATTTAGATCATATTTATTAGGTGTTAAAGTTATTGTATTTTCTGATTATGCAAAGTTGAGGTATCTAATGACTAAGAAAGATGCGAAACCGAGGCTAATAAGATGGATATTTCTCTTGCAAGAATTCGACCTGGAAATAAGGGATAAAAGAGGTTCGGAGAATTTGGTAACTGGCCATTTAAGTCGCATACTAGTTGGAGAGGATAACATGCCATTGAAAGATACATTCCCTAATGAACAACTATTTTCTCTAAATTCTAAAGTGCCTTGATATGTTGATTTAGTTAATTATCTAGTAATTGCTAAACTACCTGCAGATTGGCGTAAAGCAAAGAGGGACAAGTTGAAGAGCGATACCAAATATTTCATATGGGATGACCCTTACCTGTGAAAGAGATGCGCAGACCAAGGAATGAGAAGATACGTAAGTGAAGCTGAATTCCAATCACTACAAACTTTTTGTCATATTTTTACATGCGGAGGTCATTTTGGATCAAAGCGAACTGCGCATAAGGTATTAGAAAGTGGACTTTACTGGCTTTCGTTGTTTAAAAATGTTTATTTGTTTTGTAAATCCTGCGATCGATGTCAAAAGGTATATAATATAACCCGTAGAGATCATATGCCCCAAATTCTATTGATTTATATAGAAATTTTTTATATTAGGTGTATAGATTTTATGGGGTCTTTTCCTGTATTATTTGGTTTTACAAATATATTGTTGGTAGTGGACTATATTTTCAAGTGGGTGAAAGTTAGAGCCACTCAGACTAACGATTCGAAAGTGGTTTCACATTTTACTAAATTCAATATTTTTGTGCGTTTTAGGATGCCAAGAGCTAGTGTTAGTGACAGGGGGATGTACTTCTGCAATAAGACCATAGTTGCGCTATTTCGAAGGTATGGTGTACTCCACAAGGTCTCGACATCGTACCAACCTCAAATCAATGGTCAAGCAGGGGTCTCGAATAGAGAGATTAAGTCGATACTGGAGAAAATTGTTCGCCCCGATAAGAAGAATTGGAGTCAAAGATTGAAAAATGCACTTTGGACCTATCGGAATGCGTATAAGTCCTCTATAGGAATGTCACCCTACATATTGGTATTCGGGAAGCCGTGTCACCTCCCAATGAAATTTGAGCACAAGGCTTTTTGGGCGATAAAACAGTGTAATATGAATTTAAAAGAAACCGGTGCCCATCGAAAGTTGGACTTGCAAGAATTGGGGGAGATTCGGAATGAAGCGTATGAAAACGCAGTAATTTATAAGGAGAGGAGTAAGGAGTTTCATAACCAACAAATCTCTAGAACGACCTTTGAAGTTGCCTAGAAGGTTCTACTATACTAATCCAGACTTAAGTTATTTTTAGGTAAATTGCGTTCCCGTTGGATCGGTCCTTTTATTGTTACTCACGTCTTTTCCTATGGTGCAGTAGAAATCCAGAGCATTAAGACGGACAATAAGTTTGTAATGAATGGAAATCGTCTCAAATACTGGGCCTGTTTGGCACCCTAGTTTTTTATCAAGTTTTTTAGCTACTAGTTTTTTAACAACTTTTGCTACAGGAACCCCAAAAATCTTTTCAAAATATTTTACCTACACATTTCAAAAATCACTCCTACACAAAAAATTTTCCAAAAACTTTTCTTCCTCTCTCACCCAACCCACAACACCAACCACCACCTCCAGCACCTATTCCGGTGCCGGTCACCTATTCCGGTGCCAGTAACCTCAAAAATAATTTTTGACCCCCTCACCCTCACCCCCTCTCCTCCCCTCCCCTCTTCCCCTCTCTCTCCCTCGCTACACTCCTCCTCCTGCTAGGTGCGATCTGGTCGCGTGCCCAGATCGCAAAGGGGGTCTGCTCCCCCTTTGCGGTCTGGTCCCAGATCGCAGAGCAGAGAGGGGGAGGGTGGCGGAGGAGGGAGAGGGGAAGAGGGGAGGGGAGGGAGGGAGAGAAAAAGCAAAAAAAAATAATGCACAGCTGCCGGCCTTCCTCGGGCGTCGGAGTGCAAGGGGGAGGGGAGAGGGAAGGAAAGGGGGAGAGTGGGCAAAGGGGGTGGCGGGGGAGGGAGAGAGAGAGGTGGCGGGCCTAGGGAGTGGCGGGCAAAGGGGAGAGGAAAGGAATGGTGGAAAAGTTTGGGGGTGGCAGGGGAGAGGGGAGGAAAGGGGTAGCGTGGGAGGGAGGGGGGGAGAGGAGAAAAGTTAAAAAAAAAAAAAAGAAGAACAGAGGTGGTGCTAGCGGAGGTGCTGGAGGTGGGAGATAGAGGAGAGGTAATGGGGAAGGAAGAAGAAGAAGAAGAGGAGAGGAAAGAAAAGAAAAAGAAAAGAATGAAAAAGAAAAAGAAAGAGAAAAAGATAAAAAGAAAGAAAAAAAGAAAAGGAACAAAAAAGTTTTTCACCTTATAAAAATTTCTACAAAATTTTTCACATTCCAAAAACTTTTACAAAAAAGTTTTTCACCTTACAAAAACTTTTACAAAATTTTTTCAAAAACTTCTACAGTGCACTACAGTAAAGTTTTAGACAAATTTCCAAAAAACCTCAGGTTCCAAACAGGCCCACTATTACGAGAGCTTTCCAAGTGGAGAAGTGGAGATGATACATCTGGATACACCAAATTATTTCAATTAACGACATCTAGCCATGTCTAGTCAAAGACGTTAAAAAAAGGCGCTTATTGGGTGGCAACTGAATTTCTTTTAATTGTTTATTCAGTTTTAGTTAGTCGCTTCAATTTGTTTTCTTAAGGTTTTTCCAAATTCTTGGTGTAATTTTTTATTTTTTATGATTAGTAGGTGTTTCTCAAACATGACGCTGTGACGGCCCCACCTACCCCTAAGGCGAACCAAAGGGTTCGGCGGGTCGCCTGTCCAACTCTCGTCGAAACTCAGTCGTTCACTACAGTTCTCAATTAAATCTGAATAAATCACAAGAATAAATAGGGTAACGATCCAAAACTTAAAGCGAAACTTATATACATTGCCATCCCCAAAAGGCAGTGTAAAGATCGAATATACAAAGATTCTCAATCTTTCATACGTCCAGCCCGTGCCAAGCACTAGGCGAGAACCACTACAAAAGAAACAAAAGAAACAAAAGAACTAGACTGGCTAGTCCATGCTCTCATTCTGCTCGCCGTCCCTTGTTAAGGAAAACAAAACTAAAGGGGTGAGCTAAAAACTCAGTGAGGTTCCGAACAGATAATCAAACAATCAATTCAATACATTAACATGGAGTATCAATAATTCAAGAAACATTTACAATGGAAAACGATAGTAACATTCATTAAAAGGATACGGGCTCACATGGAGCTATTCGTTCGTTCGTTCGTTCCCCTGACATTTCCCCTTATTCCTTCAATTATTTGAAAATTTCCTTTTTGAGAAGTAAAACCCTCGTGCCTTCGTTCGTTCATTCATCCCCTTCCGGACATTGACCGGACTCCACCCATCCGGACGTTGGCCGGACTCCACCCATCCGGACGTAGCCGGACTACAAGGTAATACTCGAGTATACCAAATTCACCCAGGGTCACCATATCGCCCGACAGAGTCCGCTTCTGGCTCAAGTCGATCGGTAACGAAGGGCAGGACCCAATTCAGCCAAAAGGCTTACATCATGCGCAACTAATGTTTCAATCGCTAAATCATTGAAAATTTCACATTTCATTTAGGTCGAGCGCGATAAAGTACACGCTCGCCTAGAAAATTTGTTTTGAAAATCATTGAAAATACTTAACACATCATCAAACAACAACAACAAGTCATGAAGTCATGGAGAATATAACAAACAAGAAACACTCACCTATGTACGCAAAACAACGGGTAAAATATCCTTCCGGATATTATCCTCAGTCACCGAGAAAATCTAAATTAAACGAGAAAGAATATTACAGATCATCTAGCCCAACAATTAGGTGCAATCAAAGAAACTCGACAATTATTGAGTAGAACGTACAAAAGACTTTAAAGTGAAATGAGGACATTTGGACCCGTGGACAAAATAACTAGGGTTTCACAGACCAAACGTAAGTATACCAGTTCAAATAAAAACTTAGTCCTCGAGCGAAAATTTGGGCAGCACGCCCTTTGTGTTTACCTAATTTTCCAGCCATTTTGGCTTCATTATTTTTCTCATTCAAGCCCAAGTTTATACACAACACAAATGCATTTCAATAGCCGTTCCATAGGCTCAAAACAATACAAGGACATAAATCAACTAATAACAAATGCGGAAATGAAGTTTACAACAAAAAACAGATTTGATAGGATTTTGCGGAATGGGCACATCCGAGACTACGCTTATCAGATTGAGGTGAAAGTTATACCATTTCGAAACTAAGACAGGGGCTACAAGATTGAAGAAGGTCATTCAGTCCAATTAGTAGTGCAACTAGGTCAAAAGATTAGTATACCAAACCAGCACCGTCAAAACAGGTTTACAAACCGCATTCTAGCTCAAATATCATAAGTCAGGCTCCCTAAGTCCAAATCAAGTGATTCCAAAGCCATTTGAAAGCTAAGATACAAGGCTACATTTCTTAAGAAGACATCAACAACTAAATCAGAAGCATTCCCAACCAAATTAACCAATTACAGAGGCAATTATCAAGTTCGGGTAGAAACAGGGCAGCAGGGGTATTTCAGTCTTTTCACAGGCTACGTTGCTCCGATTGAGCTGAAATTTTGTAGGCAACTATAAAATACCATTCTATACAACTTTAATGTTTTATGCCAAGCCTAATTCGGCCTCTAACATGGTGCAATAAAACCGGACAGAATAGAGCTGAAATTTTCCAGAAATCTGGAAATTTTGGTTTTCAATTGAACTTTCTTCCTTTCCTTGTTCCAATCACTACCAAAGCCCCTTATATAATCTTATATACAACATATACTAATCATACAACAAGTTTAGGCAGAAAATCATCAAACCCTAACTTGCATATATCATCCAAAATCATCACAACAACTTGTATAACTTGTAGTCTAATCAAAACATGAGCTAGATAACATCTTAAACCAAAAATTAAAAGAACAAGAACCATGATCAGATCTTATACCTCAAGACAAGAGCTTTCAAGAGTTATCCTTCACTTCCCTTGGCAAAATTTAGCTCCTTAAGCTTCCCAAACTTCCAAACTAATGATTAATCGGTTTAGTTTTTCTTGTTTTCACTCATTCAAGCTCAAACCAAGATTGATTGAAGTTTCCTTTTCTCTTGTTTTTCCTCCCTCAACTCACGGCTGATATGCAGAAATAATGGAGGAAATAGGTTGGTTTTTTGTGCTAAATATGGTGTAAATTAGTTAGTCAACCATCCAATGAAATACCGCCACTTGTCGCCACCAATTCCATTCATTTTTTCCCTTCTCTCTCTTGGTATTTAAAGTCAACAATTGTGGCTGATGTATGAGATATTTTGAGGGTTAATTAGCTGTAATAAAATAAGAAAATTAAGGTAATAAAGTAGGGATCAAGTGGTGTGTTCAATCGGTAGTGCGCGGTACACGTCGGTTCGCGCCGTTTTTCTTAAAAACACACGTACTAGGGTTTTTACTTCCTATTCACTAACCTTATATCACTGTTCCTAATCACATATTATTTCTCACTTAAAAGTCATTTTTAATCACCAAATTTGATCCTTGCTTCGTACCGAAAATTCATCCGGCGAAAATCGCGAAAACCCTAATTTTGTTCCAATCTTGAAACCGAAAAGTGAAACCCTATTTTCTAGGTTCATTTGCACTTATTACGGAATTACTGGGTAGTAGGCTATAATAAATGAATAACTTCCAAATAAAAAGGCATTTTTGAGAAAAAAATAAGAAATTTGCGAGTCCTCACAGACGCACCCGCATCACCAAGGCTCGTGATAATATGCAATTCCCAGGTCCTTTATCAGAAGGGTTTCCATCCTCGTGACGAGCCCGCGTCGAGTTACTTGAAGAGCTCTTCCTTCAATCCTAGAGCGGACTGACCAACATGACGCGCCCGCGTCAACAAAACGCAGGATAACTTTTAATTTATCAACTCTCCATCAGAAGAGTTTCCACCCTCATGACGTGCCCGCATCACTTGGGCACGTGGTAATGTGCCATTTTCAAAGTTTTCATGAAAAGGGTTTTCACTCTTATGATGCGCCCGCTTCAACCGAGCATGTGATAATTTTGAACTCAACGAACATTCATCAGAAAGGTTCTTGCCTTCTTGACATGTCCACGTCATGTTAGAGGGAAAGGTATGTATTAAAAAAATAATTAAAAAATAAATAAAAAATAATTTTTTTTTCATTCCACCTTGAAATTTAATTTTTAATTTTCAAAATTTAAAATCTGAATTCAAAATTTAAAATAAATAAAAAAACCTGCAATCTTTCTTTCCTTTTTCTTCTTTCTTCCTTTCTTTTTCTTTCTTTCTCTTTTCCCCTTTCTTCCGCCCCCTAGTTCCCTCTCTTTCTCTTTCGGCCGAAAACCCAACGCACGCCAACGCGTGCCGCCATCCTTTCTCTCGGGACTCCCATCGCCAACCGACGCTATACAACCGCATGCAGTCACCTAGCTGCATCCCCCGACTCTCGGTTCGCCATCATCCTCCTTGGCTCAACCCATGTCGACGCACGCCGCCCATCCCTCGTGTCCCTCCTTTGCGATGCCTACCGCCATAGCAAGCCGCCGTGTCTCTCTCTTACCGCCGTCGTTGCTCCACCAAGCACCACAGCCCACTGCTTCGCCATCGTTCGCTCGCCTGCCATCTCGCTCGTCGACGCGCACTGCCGCGATTCCCTCTACCACCACTTTTCGTTGTCATAGGGGTAGAGGTACTCCACTTCCTTACCCCCTCTCAACTAACTCTCTAGAGTACCCATTTTGAAGTATTACTTCCGGCAGTACTTATTCGATTCAATTGGGAACTGCCTTCCTAGATTATATCGATTTTGGGAGTCATTTGATTCTGAATTTGAACTACTGCATTGTTTGGGAATGTTTTGATATTGGGGTTGGATAAATTCTACATTTGCCTATTGAATTGGGAGACACTAGTGACTCTTGATTGGTTATTGAAATTGGTTGAATTTAATTGCATTGTTGGCGGTAATCTGCCTGTCAACTGCGTGTGGATTTGTTTGGTACATTTCTTAGGGTTTTTGATTGGATAAATTAGATAATAACCCGTGCTTATTGAGTGCCTGTTGCATTGACTACTGCTACCACGTCTAGATTACTTGCTTCATATACTTGCTAGCAAGTCTATTTCTTTTGTTGGCTTGGGTGATAATTGGAGACAATGGTGAGGCTAAAGTCCACTTCTAGGTTTAGAACTCCTCAACCTCAACCTCTTACTCCCCAACCCACCATTCCTGTGAATGAACCTATCAACCAACCGTCCTCTTCAGGTGTCCAAACACGTCCAAGTAGGGGTAAGGGTGTCCATTTGGGGGGCATTTAAACTTCACTAAGACGTTCGATCAACAGCGATATGCTAAGTGTTGTGAGCGGCATATCATCCCCTGCAAATATGGTGAAAAAATTGTCATGGATGCACTAGGTATAAAGGAGGAGGTTGAGCGGATATTTACCGTCATTGGTTGGCGACCTTATCTTGATATTTTTTGTCCCGCCTTTGTCGAACTGGTTAGGAGTTTTACTCTACTTTTGAGTTTGAATTGCCTACGGGATATACTATCGATACTCCAAAAATGATTCATTTCCATCTGATGGGTCAAAATATATTTTCTATAGAAAGCGATAAGTAGGGTCGAATCCATAGAAATTGGGAGTAATTCGTTCCTACTAAAGTTAAAGTTATGGGGGGATTTTATGAAAATTAACAATAAGCTATGCTAATCGAATATTGCAATTAAATAAAAATTAGATGACAAACTGAAAAAACTGAAACAGTATTAGACTGGTTCTAGTCAAGAAGTAACTTCGAAAATGGTTCTCCCAATTAATCATCAATGCACAAATAATTTCATATATAAATTGATAAATAAGTTATAATTATCGAACGGGCGATAACAATCAATTTCTCCTTAGTTATCGATAGTTAAGGTACGACCGTTAGCTACTGCCCTAATTGCAAATAACCCTAAGTACGACCGTAGAATTTAATTTTGTAATTGCTTTAAGATTTAGAGAAACCCTATTCTAACCAAACAACACACTGCGAGGGTTGTTTACAAATTAGCCCGTATATTTTCCTGACATAGTCTCGATTATGTCATTTGTCACTAATTTAGAACAATCAAACAATTACGAATTTAATTATTCTAATTGTCTCTAGATTATTGAATTAATCTAACATCCCGGGGCTAGAGATAATTGAATAATACAATAACCATAAGAAAGTAAAGCAGGAACTATACAAATACCAAAAAATAATAGGAAAACTAAAATCAATTAAATCTCACAATTTAAGTCGAACCAAATCCTCTGTTGTTCCTTGACTAGAAAAAGAGATTTAGTTCATCGCCGTTGAATCAATCTCACGCAGATTTGCAGAAATAACTGTCACGTACATTGTCTCCAAATTGAGATGAAAAAGCCGATGGAATAATATCTAGAATAAGCAGCAACTACGAAACCCAAAAGAATGACTAATGTTTTTCCTTGGGCTTTGACATATGATGGAATCAATAGCCACAAAAAGACGAAAAAGTCAAAATTTAATATAGTCAAGATTGTCTACTATTTTCCTATATAATTCCCTACCCCTCTACGGCTACTCCCATGAGTAATAGGTAAAAAAATTCCTAATTTCAATTGACTTCTATCTCCTACTCAGTCGAAGCCAAAAAAAAAAAGGAAATCTCCTAATTGGTTCGTTTCCTATTTTTGCTAAACTACATTTTTCAATTCAAAACTAACAATCAGCTAATGGAATATTTACAGCTCCATGTTGCATTTTCAATTGGCAATTGGTGTCACACGCCTGTCCTGCATTTTCTGGGCATGTTAAGGTCTGACTTGACGCGCCTACACCAAATAGCAATTGTAGTGGAAAATTTGCACATTTTGACCATATTTTGTTCCAATTCCCTGCAATCAATATAAATTTTCAAAAGTGAGTAGAATCTGTCAATTAATGCACATTCGGTAAGATAATAGGAGGAAATTAATTATAAAATAAATGACAAAAGTGCGACTTATTAATCCCCCCCACACCTAGACCATGCTTGTTCTCAAGAATGAGAACAACAAACAAACACCAATCCTGACAATGGCTAACTATCCATCTATCTTATTGCCAAGTTACCGAGAAAACACATATCAAGCATCAATAGTCGAGATCCAGGAAACATCTCCTCGATTAGCTTCTAAATCGCAGACTTCTCTAATTTATGGCTAACTATTCTAAGAAAAAGGAATGGTCGATCAACATTTATCAGCAAATGGTCCAAGTGTTAACGAAAATCTCAACATTAAATTCATAAATCGGCAAGTCGACTTTAATCACATATTTACACAACCTTCACACTTTTTTATCACGTTTTTCTACTTCTCCTTCTTTTTTTTTTTCTATTTTTAATAGTAATAATAATGAACTTAGTCTCCTCCTTTTTTTCTATTTTAGAGCAATTGAACAAATACGGATTCAACGCTCCAATTGACATTAAATTGTTAAATTAATTCAACGTCCGAGCCCAGGTTATTCAATTAACAAGATAACTATAAACACCACAAATAGAGAATATGCAATACCAATAAATAAGATAAATAAATAAAATTAATTCGATCTCACAATTTTTAAATGAACCAAAACCTCCGTTGTTCTTTGACTAGAAAAAGAGATTTAGTTCAACTCTGTTGAGGAAAATCCATGCACAATTGTTGAATTAATTGTTACATACATCGTCTCTCGATTGAGATGATCAATCCGAATGAATAATTGAAAGAACAATGAATAAGACGAATAAGATGAATAAGAGCAAAAAGTCAAGAACCAGGGAGTACGCTGAGAGTGCTTGTGACTGCATAGAACCATTTTTCTCTCACTACTCCGATATTTGGAAGGAAATGTCTGATGGGAACCGTTACGACCCTTTTAGATCCAAAAGTTCTTATCTTAAGGACCCTAGATCTCGATATGTTCACCGCTTCTTGACCTACAGCTACTCGGGTCACAAGGATAGCTCCGGTATACTTTGTTGACCTGAGTTCTTCTTTATCTGGTGTATGAAGAACAATATTAAGGTGAATTTAGGATGTTGGCCGGCATGACAATTTAAGACCGTTTTAGCCAAGAGGAACAAACCCTTGATACTTGGGTCGCATATCACGCACCTGGCAATCCAGTTAAGGGTTTTTAATCTTCAGAATCACGATCTCCAATTGGTTTTTGACATGGAGTTTCTGGATGAGAACTATCTAGAGAAAATGGGAGTTATAGAACAGGATGATGATATGTACCAGTTTACATTCCCGAGACCCATTCGAGCACCAGGTCGACGCCCTTCTATACGAGCAGGGTCCTCTTCAGCTCTTGGATCGGCCGATGACACTGCTGGACTATCTTCTTCTGTGCCGCCTCCACCAATGGCCTCTAATGCTGAGTGGCGACATCTGTGTGCACAAGTTCACCATATAGATGAGCAGGTGACAAATATCGCCAATCAGGTAGCACAGATGTCTCAGAACTTGGCCGCCTACTTCCACCACGTCGGCTTCACTCCACCGTTCTCACCTATCCCTTAGCCAATCGAAATGGAAGTTTCGTTGTCCTCTTTGCTTTATTTGCTCTATTACCTCCATTGGGGACAATGTCGGACTTAGGTGTAGGAGGGGAGCTGTGGTACAACTAGTATTTTTAGTTTTTAGATGTTTTTCCTTTATTTCTTGTTATTTGTTCTGTTTTTCTTTTATTTTCTTTTTACTTGTATTGGTGATTAGCACTTCTGTGACTACCAAAGATTGATGATGGTTGGTTGACCCTGATTTTGCCTATTGTCAAGTTTTAGTAATAAAAGCGTATCAAGTTAATTTGGTTGATTCAAAAAAATATCTCTTTGGTGAATATCGATACTTTTGTGACTTACAATTTTTGTTTAACTTTTCTCGACATAGGGAATAACTGCTTGATATTTTTTCTGTAAATTGGTCCAATTATTAACTTTAGTTCTCCATGTTTGAGGAAATGAGGCTAGCTGCTATTGTTTTATGTGATATCTTGAGTTATTTTGTCGCCTGATTGTGAATAAATTTGGCTGTACTGCACTAGTTATTACTGTTAAGTAACCGAGGGTCTGCACCAAAAGTGTCGATTCTCGCGTCAAAAAATAGTAATTTCTATGAATACGTGGTTATGTAACAATAGAAACTGAGTAACCGGGCTTCTTCATTTGACAAATATTGGAGTCTGCGTCAAAAGGCTCTAATGGCTAGAGACTAAGTCTATTAGTGTTACTATCGAATATATATATATAAGTTGTGAAGATTGTGTAAATATGTGATTAAAGTCAGCTTGCCGGTTTATGAATTTAATATTGAGATTTTGGTTAGTAGTTGGACCAGTTGCTGATAAATGTTGACCGACTATTCCTTTTTCTTAGAATAGTTATCCATAAATTAGAAGAGTCTGCGATTTAGAAGGTAACCGAAGTGATGTTTCTTGGATCTTGATCACGGGTGCTTGATATGTGTTTTCATGGTATCTTGACAATAAGTAGATGGAGTAATAGCCATTATCAAGAATTGGTTTGCTATTCCCATGCTCGAGAACAAGCATGGTTTAGGTGTAGGGGAAATTGATAGGTCGTAGTTTTGTCATTTATTTTATAATTAATTCCCTCCTATTATCTTACCAACTGTGCATTAGCTAGTGAATTCTACTCATTTTTGAAAATTTGTATTTATTGCAGGGAGTGGAACACAATACCATAAAAAGGTGCTAATTTGACAGTAGTCAGCAAAAGAGTTTGAGTAGTAAAAGAGAACAAAAGTCCAAACGGAGATTGTTTCCCTTATCCAGTGATCAACTGCGGCAGACTAGGAGAAAATTTTGGGGAACTTCCTTTTTCAACTAGGAGTCTTCCCTTCTATTCCTCTTGGTAGTCGGATAGGCAGTAGGAAAAAAAATAGGGAGGAAAAGGGGCTGTCAATCTTGACGCTCTTGACTTTTTCTTCCTTTTTTTGTGGCTATTGATTCCATCGTATGTCAGAGAAAAGGAAGAAACAATTGGTCATTCTTTTTGACTTAGCAGATCTTTTGCTTATTCTTAATTGAATCGATTTTCTTCATCGCATTGAGGAACGATGTATGGGACAATTGTTTCTATGATTTCACATGAGATTGTTCTAACAGAGATGAACTAAGTCTCTTTTTCTAGTCAAGGAGCAACGAAGGCTTTGGTTTATCTAAAAATTATGAGATCAAATTGATTTTATTTATTCCTCTTATTTACTGGTATTTGCATATTCTCTGATTGTAGTGCTTATGGTTGTTCTATTAATTGAGTATCTTGGGCCCGGACGTTGAATTAATTTAGCAATCTAATGTCAATTGGAGCGTTGAATCCGTGATTATTCAATTGCTCTAAAATAGTGACAGCTGGTATGATTGAGTTTGTGTTAGAAAAATACGCAAATTAATCTAAAATAACCCTGGTAGTATGTTATTTGGTTAGAATAGGACTCCTCTAATACATAATGCAATTGAGAAATTAAATCTTACGGATATACTTAGGATTATTTTTCGATTAGAGTAGTGATTGACCGTGTACCTCAGTCATCGACACAGTAAGGAAGAGTTAATTGTCATCGCTTGTTTGGCAGTTATAACTTATTTATTAGTTAATAATTGGAAATATCTCTGCAACTTTGTTCAATTAATTTAACTATTGCTGAAGTTATTTCTTCGCTAGAGTTTAGTCATTATTAATTTGGGTTTTAATAATTTGTCATTTAATTTTTGGTTGGCTATTTAATTTTAGTCAATGGTTTAATTATTACCATTGCTATAAAAAAAAACCCATCGATAGTTTGAACTTCAAAAGAGACAAATACCCCCAATCGCTGTGGATTCGACCTTACTTATCATTATCTGTAAAAATTATATTTTGTTTGACCAAATATTTATTATTACACAGGTTCGACAACCTGTCAGTACATCATCACAAGCTTTGTGAGATGCTGTAATTTGCACACCTCGTCCACCATGGGGCCTCTCTAACGACTGTCAATCTCCCAGGAATTATTGGACAGAAATGTGCCCCACATGTTTGAACCATTTATTTCATTTGCTGATCTTGCTACCAACAATAAAAACGATAGCATTTATTTCATTTATTAATTTGCCAGTGACACGAGACAAAACGAGGTCGGTGAAAGCAAAATTAAATTGATTAATCAAGATTTCATTCTGTGGCATATGTGGTAGCAACAAAATTAAGTTTCTCCCAACAAATTACAAATAAAGTGGGTAGACAATTTAGCGAAAGCATAAGTTCAAAAATCTTTGAATAAAATGGATTAAGTTAGTTACCCACAGCGGGTTATAAAAGTAAAATTCTGATCAAATTTGTTTTAAGGGGCATATTACAACTGGGGTATAATCCTAGAAATGTGTGTAGTGTTATGCCGTTTATCAAAGTAAGTGTAGTTTAAATAAGGTATGCCATGAAGTTAAACTTTTATGTAATATTTGCAAGTATGTATGTTGCCATAATTGAAAAAGACGAAATTCACTTAAAATGCCAAGTTAAATGCTGCTTTTAGTTAAGATCATAAAACCCTTAGCTTACTGAGATCACAGTATGTAAGATACAGGAGTGGCATAATATAAAACATTATAGATATCATAGAATACAAAGTGACACTTTTTTTATCTTAGTTTTTGTTATCCCTAAATCACCCTCATGTCTTTTAATTAGAATTATTGTGTTTCAATGTGGCACTAATTAAAAGAAATAAAAACACTCCAATTGATTACATCTCAATAATGTTGATAATTACAATTAAAAATTGCACTTTAAAAATTATTTACTTATCCTTAGACTCCATTTCCAATTATTATATAGATCAAAATTTCTTAATCGAAGCATGAGAAATTTCTCATTAGCCATTTGAGATTGTAAAAAAATAAATGTCAAAAAATACATAATTTGAAAAAAAAAATTAGAGAAACATACAAGGAGAACAGATCCCTTATTCATTTATATATTTTCATACAAATATCACAAATAAATTTCACAATTATGTGCTTTTTACAAATATGAAGAAATTTAAAAAATGAAATGGAAAATCCAACTATTTCAATCAAATGAATTTAACTATCTCACAAATAGAGCTTTTCTCTCTCTCATTGAGAGCCTTTTCCCCCCATTGGTGGGAGCTCAACATTCTTTCAAGGGAAATTTACCAAATTGAACCCTAACATTTAAAAAAAAAAAATTTTTGGTGCCTAACATTTAAAATCAATCAGAATAGTCCCTGACATATAAATTATGAGCCAATTTGGTCCTAGTACTCGTATTTGCTTATTTTTCTGACTAAAAATAGCACACCTCTCTCATATGGGTATAATTTCAAGCGTAAAATCGAAAAACATTCGTTAATCCATGGTTTTAGACTAAAGAAAGAGAATATTCTCTTGAAAGTTCAAGCTCTCCAATGGGTACTCTTCCATAACTCCACCCACTCCTCCTAGAGTCAATCTTGAGTCATTTTCCCTGGACGTACTCTATCAGATGCATTTCACCATCACCACATTGGCAACTCAATATTTCAGGGGGTGAGAGAGGTTATTATACCTCAACCAGGAGGTAAAGAAGGAAGGCACTTGAAGGTGCAAGTCTTGGTTGATACTTTCCAGCCACTACTGAGGGGCACTATTGTCAAAGTAATTAGTTTCATGAGATGGATAAAGTTTAAATATGAGAGATGCCCAAATTTCTACTACACAAGTGTAGTTATTTGGACATGGTGAGAAAGGCTGTAAAGCAAGAGTTTCAGTGGGGAGTGGAAAGCAAGAGAACCAATATTGACATTGGATAAGAGCAAACCCTAGGAAAGAATCCCCACAAAAAGAAAGCAATAGCTACAGATCCCCTTTTAAAAGGAGTTACTGGGGAGTGCTAAATGGGGAAGTAGTTCGAAAAGAGCCAAGCAAGGATGAATTAGTTTCCAACCAATGTAACCAAAGGGAGAAGGAAACAGATAAAGGGAGCAACAAGGTAAATACCTCTAGAAGTGAGGAAACAAGAGCAATGCTGACAAAGATTATAGACACAAATTAGCGTAATATCTTCAAATGTGACAACAATCCAACAAAGAATATGATGAGAACTTAAAACTAGATGCTGTTATAAAACACTACTACGATTACTAGTATTTAACAGGTACGTCAAACATGTTAATGAGGGAGTAAAATGAAAAAAAATAACAGTGGGACAGAAAAAACACTTTAAAGTGTAAAATATCTCCAAATTGGAAATTGATATGCAATGCGAATGTCACATACAATTTATTGTTGTAAAGTACAAACATGACTCTAAATAGAAATGTTTAGGGTAAAAAGCGTTTAACTTAAAATTTAGGATTAAATGTTGGAGTTGATATTAAATTGAAAGAGAAAAGGAAGGAGATGGATAAAAATACAAAAAAAAAAATAATGATGGTCAAGTGCCATGAGAATTTAAAGTTCTTTCAACATTTCTAAATTTTAGCATTAACCTATGTTCTTCCTTTATTTTTCTTCTTTTGTTAACAAATAATAATTAAATTAAAATTAGGAACTATTTCGATTTTGCATTCTGAAGATGCATGCATAGTTAAATATTTAAATGCTCTGAACTAGTGAACTTTACAATTTCTCTACCTATTGAAATTCTCCATTATGTGCAATTACCCATCGAATAAGACGAACGAAGCTATTACTATCAGATTAAAATGACTGGCTTAACCTCAGATAAATTAACTTGTCGAAGTTCATTTTGGGTACATGGAGACACCATGTTTGTGTGCTTCACTTATTTTCCACTTACTGTTTAATATCCAAATTTATTACTTAAAGTTAATGGATTCAAATCTTAATATGTTCAAACATGTTTGATAACCAAAAATTGAATATTTGAATTAATTAAGTGGCACTAAATTTTTTAAACAAAATTTGCTACCAAAAATAAGTGATAAGGTATTTACTTATCACTGAATGTGATATATACTCAAACATATTTAATTTAATACTTAATAATTGGATAATTTAATTGATTCAAATTTTAGATTTTAAATTTCAATTTTCAAAGTTTAGTTTTATCAAACGCAGCCTAATGTCCTATAGTATTAAGTATATTACTGGGCTATTAGTTCTAACACGTCACATCAGACATGTTTCTCTTTTACCACATTTTATGCTTATGCCTATTTGTTCATGACAGGTTGTTAGCCTGTGCAATAATAAAACCTGCTCAAACTAAAAGTAATTTCTGTAGATAGCGGTGAGCAGGGTCGAATCCACAAGGACTGGGAGTAATTGTTTCTTTTCAAATTCACAGTGACAAGGGGGGTGTTTTTATATCAGGGGTGACAATTTAAACAATTCAACTAAAATCTAAGAAACTACTAAAATTAATAACAAATTACTAAAATCAAATGAGTGATAATTAAGGATCTAGCCAAGAAATAACTTCAGCAATGGTTCACCTAATTGATCATTGAAACAAAGGCGATTCCAATTATTTACTAATAAATAGGTTATAACTGCCAAACAAGCAATGACAGTCAACCCCTCCTTACTGTGTCGGTGATTAAGGTACGCCCGTTAATCACTACTCTAATTGAGAAATAATCTTAGGTACGCCCGTAAGATTTAATTCCCCAATTGCCTTACGTATTAGAGGAGCCCTATTCTAACCAAATAACACACTACCAGGGTTATTTCAGATTAGCCCGCATATCCCCCTGACACAAATCTAATCATGCCAGTTGTCACTATTTCAAGACAATTAAACAATTATGGATTTAATGCCCTAATTGACAACAGATTACCAAATTAACTAATTATCTGGATCCAAGGCAATCAATTAATTAAAGAATCATAAGTACTGCAACCAAGGAATATGCGAATACCAATAAATAAAGGAAAAGATAAAATTAAATCGATCTCACAATTTTAAATGACCCAAAGCATCCGTTGTCCCTTGACTAGACAAAGGGAATTAGTTCATTTTTGGTGCACAGAGCCCACGCAAAATTGAAGAGAGATCCGCGGCCATCAATTGAGAAATGCACAAATTCAATTCGGTCAAAGGCATAAAGCAAAGCAAAGTTGCAGAGTGTGATTCAATGTCTTCCTAATTGCTCCTGCCATCCGCAGGAGAACTCCACTACCAAGAAACCAAGGAAAAGTCAACAATCCAAAAGCTAAGCTAGTGCTCCTCTGCCATGCGTAAGAGAAGCCAAAAGGAATCCTTAATGGAAAATCAACGAGAATGCTAAACTAGTGCTTGTTCTCTGCCTCCTATTTCATATCTCCTCTCCTCACTACTCTAAGGCCTAATCTCTGTGCGGCGGCTCTAGCCCCCAAGGGAAAGAACACCCAGCCCTGCGTTCCCTCTTCCTCTTTTATGCTGTCTTCCGCAAATTACTAGAGAGGGTCATGTCTTGATATTCCAAAAATATCCCTAGATGCCTGCTACTTGAACTTTTTTCTGATGACTGCCAAATTGGCATTGGTTATGGTATTTTCGTTCTACTCCCTGAAATAAATGCAAATTACGAAAAGTGAGTAGAATCTAATAATTAATCCATATCAAATCAGGTAATAGGGGAAATTAATAATAAAATAAATGACAAAATTGCAACCTATCAATTCCCCCCACACCTAAACCATGCTTGTCCTCAAGCATAAGAACAGTAAACAAACCCCAATATTCGACAATGGCTATTGCTCTATCTATCATATTGCCAAGATATCAAAAAATATATATATCAAGTATCAGTGATCAAAATCCAAGAAACATAACCCCGGTTAGCTTCTAAACTACAAACTCCTTCAATTCCAAGTTAACTAATCTAAGAAGAAGGAATGATACACAACATTTATCCGCAAATGGTCCAACTATTAACCAAAATCTCAACATTAAATCCATAAATCGGCAAGCTGACTTTTATTATACACTAACACAACATTCACTTTTTTTTCATGTTTTTCTATTTTTCTTTTTTTTCCCTTTTCTTTTTTTTCTCTATAGCACAAAAGACTTAGTCTCTAGCCATCGGAGTCTTTTGACGTGAACTCCAACATTTGCCAGATGAAGGAGCCTGGTTACTCAGCTCCTATCGCTATACGACCACGTATTCATAGAAATTACTACTTTTTGACGCGAGAATCGACACTTTTAGGTGCAGATTCCCAGTTACTCAGTAGTAACTGATAGCGGAGTACAGTCAAATTTATTCACAGTCAAATAACACAATAATGCAAAATAACACCGTTAAAAATAAGAATAGAAGCAGTTAGCCTCATTATTGCCCAACATGGAGTATTAGAGTCAATATTGGATCAATTCACATGAAAATGCCAACAATCATTCCCTCTGCCTAGAAAAGTTAACAAAGAAATCTAAAGAGTCAAGCAATCACCGATATTCACCAAAGAGATGTTTTGGGATTCAACCACATTTACTTGACACACTTTTATTATTAAACTTGGCAATAGTAGCATTAGAGGCAATAATTCAACATCAAATTTTTGGCATTCACACGAGAGCTCATCACTAGAAAGAAAGAAAATGACTGAATGAAAATAAACAAAAAACAAACTAAAAATAAAGGAAAAACACCTAAAAACTAGAAGTTACGAAAAACTAGAACCACAACTGATCCCCCCCACATCTAAACGATACATTGCCCCCAATGTAGCAAATAAACACCAAAAGTAAGAGAGATGGCAACAAAACTCCCCTGAGATCGGATCAAAGTGGCGGGCGAGGCGGGACTTGGGGTGGAAAACTTGTGTGCTGCATGAATGCCGCCAAATTTTTGTGCCATGGCAGCCACATTGTTGTCGATGTTAATCATCCAAGCCTTCAAATATTGATCCAATAACCAGAAAAAATCCAAATCTCCAAAGAAAGTCAACAGAGGACTAAATTACAGTGATTAAGGCAAGTAGAGGAACCCCAGGGGGGAATCCAGTCCACTGAAGTCAATAAACAACCCAGGAAATAAACAAGTCCGTAAATGAAGCAGTAATTTGCACAATTGAGTAGACCACAATTACAGACAATGCCCCTCCAAATCAGTAATTCAACTCAATAGCTAGAATGTCCCCAACAAATCAACCGAATACTACCCATCTCAACAAGTAAATCAAGCGACCAGGTTGTCCAATGCAACAGGCAGTTGCAGAAGCAAATCACCCAAATTTCAATAAACAATTGCAGTGTTTCAGCCCACCCAAAATCTCAACAATATGGCTCCAGTTGGCCAGTTAATGTCCTAAGTTAAAACCAGCAATAGCAATGTAGAAATTGGACAGTAACAACTCAATTACAAACTCTCAGCTATCAGTCAGGCAACCAACCCAATAGAAGCAACAAAATCAAGGCAAATTACCCCAACCAGTACCACTGGTGTGCCACACAATTGTTTCAAAATCTCAAACGGCCGAGCCAAAATACGTCACAAATGCTCCAAAGAAATTAACAAGGCAAACAACGAGGCAAATGTGTCCCAACAGTTCAATTAATGGTGCAAATCAAGCAACAAGGCAGCAGGACAATTACCAATCGAGGGCAACTAAATCGACGGCAACAATCAACTTCACAATAATGCAACAGATGAAACTTAAGTAGCCCAACAAATAGTCCTCATAAGGGATGCTCACTACCCAGGTAAGAGTTGAGGGTTGGAAATACCACATGGGTATCTAAAGCATGATGATGGAGCGGCTAGCGGCGGCGGCGACGCAAAAAGATAGCAAAGGACAGTCGCGTGGAGTGGGGTCGCGGCTGATGTGTCGGCGCAAGCTTGGGCTGCGCGAAAGAGGAGTTCCACGCGGCGAGAGACCACACGGACAGGGGGCGCGCGGCGCTGCGACGAGCTGGGCAACAGCGGGGAGACGAGGATGGGCAGGGGGCGCAGCGGCAGCGCGCGCTGCTGGGTCACGGCATGGAGCTGCTGCGCTGGGCTTCGGTGGCGGCTGGGGGGGGAAAGAGATTGCGCGGCAGTGGAGGATAAAATAGAGCCGCGCAGTGGTGGCTGGGCTGAGTGGTGCGCGTTGGGCGAAAGTCTGGCGCACGGTGATGTGGGTGGCGGACAGAGGGCTTCGGTCGACAGAGAGGAAGAAGAAACAGGGGAGAAGAAAGAAAGAAAAAAGAAAGAAAGAAGAAAAAAAGAAAGAAGAGAAAAAGAAAGATAGGAAAAGAAAATATTTTTTTTTGGAAAATTTTATTATTTATTATTTAAAAATTTTTTTAAGTTAAATCTTTTTTTTTTACCAATAATAATTTTTTTCTTTTTTTTTCTCTTTTTTTTTTATTTTTCTGAATATTATTATTATCACATAACTTATTTTCATGATTAAAAATTAGAGAATAACATAAAATCAATAATTGTTCTTGAGTTCTTTTGAATACTTACCTTTTCCATGCACATGACGTGGGCACGTCAAGAAGGCACAGAACGAGGAGCTCTTCAGGTTACTTGACACCGGCATGTCAATAGGACAAGAGAGCTCTCTAACCCTGAGCTCTTCATGGGACTTGACGCGGGCACGTCAAGGGGATCGAAACCCTTTTCTCGAAGCACCAGGAAATTGCAATGTGCCACGCGCCCAGTTGACGCGGGCGCGTCATGTCAGTAGGATGCCTATGAATCAACAAAAACGAAAATTAAATCCAAAAATCAGTCAAATCTAAGGAAAAACATATTTAAACTATCAAACAAAATCGAACAAACGACTAAGAAAAATTGGGTTGCCTCCCAATGAGCGCCTTTCTTTAATGTCTTTGGTTAGACATTATCATGTTTTGTTCATGGAGGATAAAATCTTGTGGCTTGTCTTAATGCTTCATCCTCTATATAGTCCTGATAGCCCTCGTAAATAGAGTAATCCTTGAACTCACGAGTTACGGTCTTCCCTGGACTAGTAAATGGCGCCAAACAAGTCAACGATAATTTGAATTATCCATTCACTCCTCCCTCACTTACATTTATTGGTTCAAGATATCTTACCATCGCCACTCTTAATTTATTCCTGTCATGAAATTCAAAATTTTCTGGTATAATAAAGTCAATTTCATTAACAGGAATTGAAGAATAAAAGTCAGGAGAATATTGATGAAGGGATGGAGAAGATGTCACCGCATTTGGAGATTATATGCTGGATTCATTCACTTGGACGAATTGATATTGGGGTCTCATTTCTTGCACTTCACTTTCGTTTTCAACTGCATCTTTAGATCCGTTTCCTTGAAACTCTTGCAGTTCCATGTCATTTGGCGGGATAACTGCACTCTCATCCTCTTCAAGGTTGATATTGGTTTGTGAGGGCAATTCTTCAAGGTGAGAAGCTAATCGCGCTATCCTGGATGTCAATTGATTCATTTGATCCGCCATCGCTTGTAACTCCTGTTGAGATCGATACGAATTAGCAGTGAGTAATTCCATCATTTCTTCAAGAGTCATACCTGACACGGAGGGTGATTGCTGAGACTCTTGCTGTTGAAAATCCATTGGCCCCGTCGCATAATTAAAATTGGAATTATTCCACCATCCTTAATCATACCTGTTTGGGTAAGGGTCATACCACGTTTGAAATCGAGGTGGAAAATCTCCAAAAGTATCAATTGGAGCACTTAGATGATCTTGAAATGCGGGACATGTGTCGGTTGAATAACCTGAGGCAAAATAAGTTCCACAATTTGCAACAGCCCATTGATCATTAGAAAAAACATGAGTCTCATAACCCCATTCAGGAATAAAGTCCAGTCTATCATCAAAATACCGAATGTTAGCAGCCATAGACTATATAAAAAAAATAAGAGAAAAAAATAATAGAAAATGAAAACAAGATGAACTCAAAAGGAAACAAATTAATCTGACACCAGTCCCCGGCAGCGGCGCCAAAAATTGACAGGTTGTCAGTCTGTGCAATAATAAAACCTGCTCAAACTAAAAATAATTTCTGTAGATAGCGGTGAGTAGTCGAATCCACAGGGATTGGGAGTAATTGTTTCTTTTCAAATTCACAGTGACAAGGGGGGTGTTTTTATATCAGGGGTGACAATTTAAGCAATTCAACTAAAATCTAAGAAACTACTAAAAATTAAATAACAAATTACTAAAATCAAATGAGTGATAATTAAGGATCTAGCCAAGAAATAACTTCAGCAATGGTTCACCTAATTGATTATTGAAACAAAGGCGATTCCAATTATTTACTAATAAATAGATTATAACTGCCAAACAAGCGATGACAGTCAACCCCTCCTTACTGTGTCGGTGATTAAGGTACGCCCGTTAATCATTACTCTAATTGAGAAATAATCTTAGGTACGCCCGTAAGATTTAATTCCCCAATTGCCTTACGTATTAAAGGAGCCCTATTCTAACCAAATAACGTACTACCAGGGTTATTTCAGATTAGCCCGCATATTCCCCTGACACAAATCTAATCATGCCAGTTGTCACTATTTCAAGGTAATTAAACAATTACGGATTTAATGCCCTAATTGACAATAGATTACCAAATTAACTAATTATCTGGATCTAAGACAATCAATTAATTAAAGAATCATAAGTACTGCAACCAAGGAATATGCGAATACCAATAAATAAAGGAAAAGATAAAATTAAATCGATCTCACAATTTTAAGTGACCCAAAGCATCCGTTGTCCCTTGACTAGACAAAGGAAATTAGTTCATTCTTGGTGCACAGAGCCCACGCAAAATTGAATAGAGATCCGCGGCCATCAATTGAGAAATGCACAAATTCAATTCAGTCAAAGGAATAAAGCAAAGCAAAGCAAAGTTGCAGAGTGTGATTCAATGTCTTCCTAATTGCTCCTGCCATCCGCAGGAGAACTCCACTACCAAGAAACCAAGGAAAAGTCAACAATCCAAAAGCTAAGCTAGTGCTCCTTTGCCATGCGTAAGAGAAGCCAAAAGAAATCCTTAATGGAAAATCAACGAGAATGCTAAACTAGTGCTTGTTCTCTGCCTCCCATTTCATATCTCCTCTCCTCACTACTCTAAGGCCTAATCTCTGTGCGGCGGCTCTAGCCCCCAAGGGAAAGAACACCCAGCCCTGCGTTCCCTCTTCCTCTTTTATGCTGTCTTCCGCAAATTACTAGAGAGGGTCATGTCTTGATATTCCAAAAATATCCCTAGATGCCTGCTACTTGAACTCTTTTCTGATGACTACCAAATTGGCATTGGTTATGGTATTTTCGTTCTACTCCCTGAAATAAATGCAAATTACGAAAAGTGAGTAGAATCTAATAATTAATCCATATCAAGTCAGGTAATAGGGAAAATTAATAATAAAATAAATGACAAAATTGCAACCTATCAATTCATGTTTACCTTTTAAGTAGGGTGAATTTCAACATTTGAATTCTTTACCTCCATAGAATGAGCATTGACCCCCAGACTATCAACCAATGGTATAATTTCCACGATAAAATGGTCTTTAGAGTAGGAAAATTTGAATATACACACACATGCATACAGATACATACATACATACATACATACATATACACACACACATGTATGTATGTATATATAAAGTACTAACTCTAATTAGCCATTTTCTCTCTCTTAGGTGACATGCATAATTATTTGATGGGTCATTTGAATATTTAGAATTTAGCCATATTTGTATCCAACTCCTCTCTAATTAGTTAATTTTTTCATAGTTTTCATCTCTTCTAACAATTTTTATCTTTTCAAATAAACTTAAAATTGAATATTCATTGATAAATGAATTGCTACATCTTGTGTTTTTAATTGAGCACAAAATTAGTTCTAGGTTTACAACCATTGTTAAAATTTAATCATACATGCACATATACATGTATGTGTGTGTACTTGTGTGTGAAAGTATTAAAAATTTAATTAACCATTTCTCTCTCCTAGATAGCAAGCCTAATTGAAGCAAATTTGTAGGTCATTTGCATACTTGGGTTTTATCCATATTTGTATCTAACTCTTCTCTAATTAATATGTTATATAATTTTTCTCTCTTCTAACAATATATATGTATATATTTAAATAAATTTGTTTACCCTTTGTATTGGTACGGCTTAAATTTACTTAGTTTAATTATTATATCTAGAGATTTATTAATGTTTCTAGAAATTAATTATTCCTTCATGAAAAATAATGTTTGGATCTTTAGTATTTAATTTGGTACAAATATATAGTTCTAGGTTTATGGTCATTTTATACAATTTTAATTATCTCAAAAAATATCTATTAATTTTTTGGGCATACATTATAGTATTAATCAATATTATTATATCATAGTAAAAGCATGTATAGAAGTTTTTAAAAAGTGGTATGGTAACTAAACAATTAGAATGCATCATTTTTCTAATACCAATTTTAAATAATATGTAAGAACATTGACTTGAATTATCCATATTGTATTTACAACAAATTAGAAAAAGAGTAAATCTTATACACACTGACAGCATATACACTATCATCATTAGTTCTATGATATATGTGTAAAAATTAAATTTCAAATTTAAATTTTACATAATTCTTATTCATCCAAAACTGACGATGTATACACTGTCAATGTAGGAAAGATTAATCCATTAGAAAAAATAAAAAATATGCTAGGCACGAGCTAAATACTAGTATAATTTGAGAGGAGATTAGGAACTTATATTGACATTGGAATAGCTTCAAATTTAAGGGCAAAAAGGACTCCAGGATAACTGGTAAAACAAAAGTTTTGCGGATCCAAATGGATACATCTAAAAGACTATGGGATTAACTTGAAAATGACACGAAAGTAGATCGAGCAAAATAAATTTAATCAAATCTGAAAATTGAAAATTTTCCGCTTGTCTAGGTATCCTTCAACGAACCTATTTAACCTTTCTTATTTCCTTGCACGCGCCCGCAATTCGTGGTGCCAACGGAGAAACTCAGTGGACTTTGGTTGCGGACTCATTTGAAACCAATTTAAACTTAAATGGAAAATTTTGATAAGCCAAGGAATACACTTTCGTTTAAAGTCCAAAGACCAGGATGCTCACTTTACCTAAATTTTATGAGCTTCATGGATAGAATCACCATGACATATAGATGTGATGCGTATTCCACAAAAAGATAGCCTTAAGCATGGAGTCAATGGAGGAACTCAAATCAATTTGTTCTACTGTAATTGTGGTTGCCAATTTGGCAAGCAAGGCCTTAATTTTTGTTTATTAGATCTGAGAGTTTTTTCAAAATTTGTATGCCAAATTTAGGATTTTTAGGCCCTCCCATCAATAATCATCCTAGAATTTGAGCTTGAACTAATTAAACAACATATTAGACAGTGTTAACATGCACAAATGTTCATTGGCTTACACGTGATTTATTTGAGTGTGAAATCTATTGGAACTTCAAAGTGTAATCTCTATTATTTTTTAAATGTATTAGATATATTGATTTTTTTTTTCAAATTTGTTCATTTCCTGGCATGTTTCAATGTACTCTCTGCCATTAATATAGATCTAATGAAATAAAAGTATATTTTTATTTTATTAGAAAAATAAAAATAGGTAGACCCGCTATGTTTTTTATATTAGACCTAATGACATTTTCAAATTTGTTGTTACAAAATTTCTTTCCAACAATGATGACACGCATTGTTCTTTGCCTTTAGAAAATGATTTTCAACTTAGAACCCTTTAACTTACTTGTATCTCTTGATTAGTTCTTACTAATAGGACCCCAAAAAGAAAAAAGGGAAAATGAAAGGCAAGAAAGTTAAACCCATTTGGATGGCCGTGCTTCAATGTCCAAGAAGTTGGGGGGAATCCAGAATTTGTAATGAAGTCAAGGTCCTGCCTAATCAACTCGACCATTCTTCGAAAAGGAAAAAGGCTGGACCCTTCTTGTAACGACTCATCAAGATTCTCCAGCAACCAGCCAACCATTAGTTGTTTAGAGGTCCATATCATACATATTGCCAGTTAAAATTTCTCTATAAGTATTTTAATTTTTGTTCAATTGAAGTGTTATTGAAACTTGGATGAAGTTATTACAAGAAACAGCAAAATCAACAGAAGTAATTCCGTTAGTATCCAAAAAAAAATAATAGTAAAAAAAAAACCATAATTTTTTCCCCCAAATCCAGAATAGCTGCCTCAGACAAATAGAAAGCTTATAAATCCACTTTCTCTAACTTTTTAACTTTTGGGTAATGATAAAATTACCCCAGCACAATTTCAAGTGTTGGCATTATGCTAGTGCACATTTTACCTTTCTGATACACCTCATTTTCTCATCACATCATTTTTTGCCGATATACCTCGTGGGTTCATTCTATCTTTTTTATTTTTTGACGTGGAAGTGAAAAAAATATAAACAGAGCAGTTTCACGAACTAATTCCATAAGAAAGAACTAATATTCAGATACCAAATGTAGCCTTTTTTTTTTAACAACCTATCTACGCATCTTACTCTTTTATTTTTCATAAGATAACTTAGAATTGTGTGATTAATACAATAATTTACAATTCATCGAGATTACAATTTGATTTACACTTGGAGCTATAAATACTCATCAACAAAACAATCTATCCCGTACTTCGTAGGACAAATACTAATGTAAAATTAGATTAGAGTCCACAAGTCATAAGGACTATATAATAGTTTGATTGTAAATTGAGTGACAAGTAAATTTTCAATGTTGGGTGGAACAAGAAAAATGAAATGCTCCCCTTAATGTAGTACGTATGTTTATTAGTTTAATATGTTTAATGATCTAATAGCCAATAGTCAGAAACTTGTCGAATCAAATATTTAAATTACTTTGCTTCTTGATCTGCATCAAATCGTTGACTTATAAAAATTTTTATTATAGATTTTGTAAAATAATCAGTACTGGACGACTTTCAACAAGTTTAATAATAATATTTTTCTCTTTACTTATCAAAAAAGAGAGTAAAAATTTTTGTAAATCACAAAATTTGAATTCAAGATGTGTCAATGACTCATTGATAAGCACAACATAATGGAATTTATTTGTCATTGTCATCATCTGTTATTTAAACTTGTACCCATCCTTTGGCACTAGGGAATTGCTCTACCATTTTCTATTTCCTCGTCTCTACCCACTTTTACTTTTCAAATATTGCGTCAGATTTGAAGATTTTCTAGTCTTACTAATTAGAGTTCTTTGCGGAATTTAGAAGTGACTAGATAGACAGAAGCTTCACATGGTTTTATAGCCAATGAAATGTCTTCCTCAAAATTTCCTCGTGAAAACGACAGTAATGTGTTTTCTGATACCTAATTCTCCAAAAAAAAAGGAAAAGAAAATTAAGTTATGAGACTTGGAAGGATATACTATGGACAAATTATAATTTGTACCCTAAAACTTTATATTAATTCCCACTTTGATCCAGTAGTTAACAAGCGTCTAGAAACATTAACCAAAAGCAGCTCTGAGAATCACATTTTCTATTAGTTTCGTTATGCACCACCCATAAACTTCTGATTGGTTTATAAATTCCATTTTTTTCTTTTAACAAATAATTTTTTAACAAATGACATTTTACTGTTGAAAATTATTAGAAGGAATGACGACAATTATGTGAATGAAATCAAAATCTTGCCTTTTTGATCTTCATATAACTAGAACGAGTCTTAGATATTTGCTCTGCTAAACCTGCTTCATACCTACAAGCTTCTTGAGCACCTCTTCTGTGACGCCCCCACTTCTCCCAAGGGCGAACCCAAGGGTATCCCCTGAACGCCTGCCTAGCTCTCGCCAGGACTCGAGACAAATCAATTCAAACTTAACAATATATAACAATTTATACCAGTCTAATAAGGAAAAATCGCTTCCATAAACGAATATCCAAGTCTTGTACCACGTGTTCAAAATACATCCGTTATCCAATTCTTACGTCAGGATCCAAAAGATACATCAATTCCCAAATATATACAATAGCCAAAATGTCTAGTCAATTACAATTGAAACCCTAATACAAAAGTACATCCAAAGGGTTCCAACGAGTTTCACTCCATCCATTCCTGTTAAGGAAAACAAATCTACGGGGTGAGCGAAACGCTCGTGAGGCCAAGAAAACACACATGCAAGCACGTTGTCCAAATAACAATCCCAATATTCAAGTAATTTACAATTCGAGCGAGAAAAATAAACAGAAACAATTCAAGGATATAGGAGCTCTCAGGAGCTATTTTCCTCTTGCTTCGCCACGGCTCGATCCGATACCCCCTCGTGATGACACTCCGTTATCCTGGTGGGTATTTTATCCGTAGAAACTTCACTTATTACTTCCTCCGACCAACATTCCACCCTCTCGGATCCGAAACCAAACACGCACGAAAAAGGCGATACTCGTCGAGTATGCCACACGAGATCTCAAGAGATCAAGTTTTGATTTTTGAACACGCACGAAAAGGGCGATACTCCACGAGTATGCCGAACAAGATCTCAAAAGATCAAGTTGTGTTTTGTTACTCTCTTGGTTTATCAAACTTCTCGACCAAGCCCATGCCGGCTCGAGTTGTAAGATTGGTTAAGAGAATTGGGCGTCCCCATAAGTCGAGGAGGTTCACTCCACCCGACAACAAGACACACACGACATACACGACATGCATGGCAACACGACACGCACACGAAAACGGGTATATTTTAGTCGACGAGATTCACTCAATCGACTTTGAAAACCAAGTTAATACAAGTAAAGTTCAAGTAAAGGAGAGCGAGTGCGATAAAGTACACACTCGTCTCATCAAGTGATATTCACGTATATAAGCAGGTAAATCAAGTCAACACGACAAGTCATGCACTTGACACTCACCAATTCAAAAGTAATTGAGCGAGAAAATCTTTAGTTGTCCCCTCCGGGATTCTTTTCAAGACTCGCTTGAGCACCTGAAGCAATTAACAAGTATTTTTCACTCACAATCACGTATTAATCAAGAAAGGAGTTACGCTTATTTGGACTAGTCAATACCTCAAACCAAGAACCTTAGCCAATCAAAATAAAGGTTCAAAAGTGAGGTTTTATTAACACAAGAAAAACTGATTTCCTTCATGAAATCAAGTTTAAAGCGATCAATTATCATCAAGAAGGAGTAACAAGTTTTCAAATTTTCATTTTCTAAGAAATCAGCAAATTTCAGCTTTGCGCGTCAAATTTAGAAAAATCAGATCTTGCACTCAGTAGGTCCAAAATTATAAAACTTGGTACCGTTGGAAACCTCTTAGAAAGTACTAAAAGTTCTTAAAAGACACTTTTCCATGAATCTAAGTGGAAGGTATTCAAAAATGAGCTTGAAGGTACAGGTTCGGCGTACAAGGCAGAATTAAGTTGGATTTCGGTCAATTTTGGAAATTCGGCACGATTCACATGTTGCAAACCGGCCTCTGAAATTTACAGCTCAATTAGTGTTACAAGTTAGGTTTATAACAAAACAAGCGGATCAAGAATCGGAGTTTCGAGTACCGAGATACGGTAGCTCAAAGTTGAGGAAGATTCAAGACTGAAGAAGAATTTCCAGTTTTGAACCTCCAACACTAGCAATTTAATTCGGTATCGAAACGAACTTGAATTGGTGCCAAAATTGGCAGTATTTTACTCCTATATGCAAGGTATCCCTCTATGAAATTTCAGGGAAAAATACCCTCGGGAAGGTAGTAAATTAGTCAACCAAAGTTCAGGAAAAATTCTAAGGCAATCTGCCTTGTGACTTTCATTTCACAATTTCAAATCGTTTAACCAAGAAAACTATCCGAACATGGTTCATTTGTGAAACAAAGGTCTAAGACACATCCATGATACCTTTGGTAAGTGATGAGCATCAAGAACTTCAATTAATAAAATCATTCCCAAGTTTTGCCCCAAATCAGTCCAAATACTACGTTTTTCCAAAACAGGGCAGTCCTCTTGTTTTAGTCACAACTCAATCAATTTAACTCGGAATGAGGCATGGTTTATGGCGTTAGAAAATACATTCAGGGGACTAAAAGTTCACAGAAGGAAATGTTCTGAAATTCGGCAAGCAACCAGCTCAAAATTGAGCCTCAAGTTGCTGCCTCAACAAGCCATTCCAGCAAATCCGAGAGACAGGACAGCTAACTTAAAACGTTTGGTTCGGATCACTCACAAAGAATCAGAACGTGAATTTTATCTCAAATTAAATCTAGGAATGTCTAGTTTTAAACGCCACCGACGGCACTTTATTTCGACACCCGAGGACAGAGTTATGGCCAAAATACGACCACTGGACAGTTTTACCCGAAAATAATTTTCCAGCATGCCTAGTTCATGAATAAATTCATTTGCCCATCCAATCGTTAATGTTTTCCAACGAAAATTTCTACACACATAATATAACATATACACATCAGGATCATGCCAATAAATCACCAAAAATGGGCCTTATCATGGCCGAACAAAACAGGGGCAGATTCGGCAATTTCTGGTCATGACCTCTACTTGAGTTCCCAACAATAACACTCCATAAATTCATCATTATAACCATTAAACTACCATTAAATCCAACATTGATCCTCAAATCAGCAACAACAACCCAAGTGTGGGAATACAAAGAGCCCACTATCACATTTTACATCCATATCAAGCTAACCAAATGCATGCATGAACTTAACAAGGTAAGATAGCTTCCAAACTTCAAGTTTCCAAGAGTGGATCATCACTTACTTTGGGTTGATGTTCAGCAGAATTTTCGGCCCTCTATTACCCCAGAAAAACCGTGATTTCCAGCCCTTGTTTGCAGATCAAAATGCTCCTCAAGTGTCAAGCTAGGTGTGGTGCAAGTTTGGTTGAATTTGGAGATGATTTGGGGTGGTTTTGAGTGAGATTAGTGAGCAGAAATTTTGAAGCAATGGAGTTAGAGAGAGGAGGGTGTTTGGTCGGCTATGAGGAGAGAGAAGATGGAGAGAAATCTGATTTCCTTTAGCTTCCAAGAGAAGGTGAAATAAGTGGTGGAAATTCACCCAAAAGTCAACTCTCATTAGGGGCCGTTTGGTGCGATTACGGCTCGATTTTCTCGCGCGTTTGGTTCACTAATGCACTAAACCTCCAATGCATATATATTCATGTAAATATTATTCACTCTTAATTGTCCCGAAATAAGGGTCTAAAGTCCCTCAAATAAAGTCGCGCGTGTGAAAACGCGTACCATCAATTTTAACGATATAACGCGAAACTTCCGAGAAATTCATATAACGATTGTACTACTAACTATCACTTGAGTATTTATTCATAAGATTACCTATTTTAGGACCATAGTACAAGTCTTCAATATTCCAAGCTTATTGTGCTACTACGCGGATAAAATCTCCAAGTACTATTCACTATTTTTACTAAACGTACTCCAGGAAATTAATTTTCAGAACGAGTCACTTTAAAAATATAACGAAATTATATTTCCATGTATTTAGGTCTAATAAGGCTAGAAAATATTCCGCGTGGCAAAAATCCAATTAAATAGTTTATTAAGCCATAAATTAGGCACAAAATAATAGTTTTTATAATAACATCTTTTCTAATAACATGCCAAAATTTTTGGAAGAAGATCGGAGACATACCATCTGGCCCTGGAGACTTGTTAGGATGCATGGAATTCACTGCATGGCTAATTTCCTGTTCTGAAACTGGTCTGATCAGCTTTCTGTTCATCTCAGCAGTTATAGTCTATGGGATCCCTTCCAAGATATCACTGAAATCAGTAGGATTATCAGTCGTGAACAATTGCTAAAAATAGTCCACAATTTTCTCACTTATCTGCTCCTCATTATTGCACCACTCCCCATTTTTCCTTTTTAACACATTAATTTTATTCTGTCTTCTCCTGCTCATCACACTAGCATGGAAAAAACTAGTATTCTTATCTCCCTCTTTAAGCCATTTGAACCTTGTCTTCTGACTCCAGTAGATTTCTTCCTTCTTATAAGCATCCACCAGCTTCCTCTTTAGCCCTATAGTCTTTACTCTATCTTCACTATTATTACTCTCCCTCAACTCTTTGATCTCTTTTTTGATCTGATCTATGTATTTTTTTTGAATTCATATTCAGTTTCTTATTCCAGTTCAGAAGATTTATTCTAACTTGCTTTATCTTGCTTTGCACCCTATACAGTCTAGACCCCTACTGATTAGTATCCCATGCTTCCTTTACCACTTCCCCCACACCATCTTGCATAAGCCATCTCTTGTCGAACATAAATCTCCTTCTCTTTTTCATTTCTACATATGTAGTATCTAAAATCAAAACACAATGGTCAGAAGCTTCAGTTTCAACATTAGTACACTTAGCCTTTCCAAAGTTGTCACACCACTATTTACTTCCTATTATCCTATCAATTCTCTCTTTAATCTCTTCCTTCTTGTCCTAGTTATTACACCAAGTCCAAGGTACCCCCTCAAACCCAATATCAATCAACATATTCTTATTGATAAAATTGTTAAAGATTTCAAAGCTGGTATCTGACCTGGTTCTACCTCCCCACTTTTCCCCATTAGAAGTGATATCATTTGGATTCCCCATGATTGCCCAACAATCACCCCAAATTTGTTTTCTTCTCTCTATAACCTTCCATTGTTGTTCTCTAAGTTTATCATCTGAACTAGCATATATGCACACACACTACCAGTCTCTTTTCCTCTCATGAACAGCAATTAACAACTCGATAATAAAACTTGTAAACAAAATGTTTTTACATGAACATCATTTTTCTAGATAACAGCCAGACCTCCAGCAATACCAGCTGGATCTGCTACAAATAGGTTATCAAACTTTACCCATTATTTAACACTGTTCATAAAACTCTTCTTTAGGAAAATGACTAACACTCAATAGCTTACATAAATTAGAATAGAGTAAAACTAACAAAAATTTTGAAAAATGGAAATAAATAGGTAAAAGGACGGTGCAAGGCATACTATTTTTATCGTGGAAGCATAAATTTGGATTCAGAAAAATTTAGGAACAGAGTATGGATTTAGTCCCTCCTTTATATTTTTTCAATACCTTTATAAGAAAATAATTAACTTATTTCTCCATGCTAAACAAATGGGGAAAGGGGCTCAATAAGAGCTGATTTCTTGTAGACGCCAAAAACTTGTAGGCGCGTATGCGACAAGAACAAGCAAAGTTTACAAAGTCTTTAACTTCAACAGCAAAGTTTACTTATTCTCTCACAAGAAAACTTCAAAAAGGTTGTCCCAAATTTGGACCTCTAACGAACATCCATGAACACCTATCTTTAGCACTATAAAATATAAATACTCCACGAGACTGCCTAAACTTTTCCATCACCAGCAAAAGCTTTCTTCAAGCTTTACATACGTCACCAGGCATCAAGCAATCAAAACAATTAAACAAACATCTCGTGCAAATAATCACACATTTCCAGCACCAAACAGAATCAAAATCAATGGCAGAGAACGGTGCTCGAAAGGCATATGATGAAGAGGTGGCCTCAGTGGCTGAAAGGGAAGAGCATCGCAAGAAGCGAATGAAGCGTTTTGCATATGTAGCAGCCTTTACCATCTTCCAAACTGTTGTAATATTGGTCTTTGCACTCGTGGTGGTGAAGGTGAGGATGCCTAAATTCCGTGTGAGGTAAGACCGGACCTTTACGGTGACAACAACACAAGGCTTTTTACCTACTGGACTGTAAATTGCTCATAGATTTGTTCTTCTTAAATGAGTTTCATTTACTATTAGTTGATGAGTGACAATAATGGCTTCTTATGCATCCCTTGACTTAAAATTTGCAGAGTGATGCATATCAGGCCATGGGTTGCTACAATCTACTTTGCTCAAGATTCATTCAAATCAATAGTGAAATAGCAATGGGTGCAAGCATCTTCCCTGTTTCTGCCTTTCAAAATTCTCGAAAGCACTGGTCAAAACTTGAGGTTCGTCATCCAACAAACAATCCCATTTGTCCCAAAAGAGACTAATCAAAATCAAAATACAGCCACAAATTTCCTCTGTTAAAATCACCACCAACAATTTCCTCCAAAAGGGCCACCAATAAACTATCAAATCTTGCTCCCAATGCATTCACCATTTCACGAGTCACCCAAATCAACTGAGTTTTCACCATTTCATGAGTACCTTCTCTTAATAGCATGTAAGTGCTTAATGTGAACTTTGACCAAGTGGGGTTGACATAAAATTCCACAAAGAATTGCTTAATGTGGATTTTGACTAACTGAGTTGGAAGTTTTAAAGGAAAAAGGGGTCTGAGTTGGGTTTCACGGAGAATCTGAAACTCAAGAAAGAAAAGGGGATAGATAGCTTGAGACCCTCCCTTTCACTTCGTTTCACTTCGTTTCACTCTCACAACTCTCTCAATCTCTCACCATTGAAAGATTTAAGTGGAAAATTAGGACCATAAATTCAAGATTCAGTCTACCCTACCTATATTTGACAAAAAATATTGAAATTAGATAGAAAATATTGAGATGATTTACCTCAAATTATGCCTTCACTGCCTTAGCTCTTGTTTTCCTTAACATTCAATCTTCGAACTTTGGCTTTCCCCCAAAATTCACGGCCAATTTTCTGTGTTCTTGCCAGCGAGCAAGTGCTGCACCGATCTAGGGATTTTTGCTATCTGCGAGGTCAATGAAGCTGCCCAAATCTTTTGAGTAGCTCAAATTAGGGATGAAAATAGTGATTTAAAGTGATTTTGTGGATAATTTCGATGATAGTGGAGTATAAGAAGAGATGGTGAAGATGATAGTATTCGAAGCTTTCAACCAGAGGGAAAGGAAGTGTTGTCTGAAAATTTTCTAAGTGTTGTGAGTGTTTTTGTTCAGTAGTTGCCAAAACGACGTCGTTTCTGTTTTATTTTACATTCCCACTCTCTACATCTTGAATTTTCAGTTCCCGCCTCTATTTTAGCAAAGTACAAAAACTAACGCTTTTAGCCTCTTTTGTACAAATTATTTGAACCTTTCTTTACAAAAATAATGCATTCTCTAATACCTCTCTTTTACTTTTTTTCCATCTATGTGTGGAGTGTTTAGATACCAAAATTAACTCAAATAATATTTCGCTTGCATCATAAACACATTTCCCAACCTACCTTTTTATATTTCCAATCACCTTTTTCTCTCACATACATCACATCACAAAAAGTGCTACAGTAATTATTTCAAATAATACACTATCCAAAATTGTTTATTATTTTGAGCTTTTTAACTCACAAGTTGTATTAAAACTTTATTTAGTGTATTGAAACTTTAGAATATGAAATTTTAGTGTTTTTAGATAATTTTTTTTACTAACATAGGATTTTTTTGGACTCTATGAAAAAATAATGTTCAAAAAGTAAAAACTTATTAAAAATATGTTTATGATTCCAAAAAATCTTTTAATACAAATATTTTTGGTATTAATTTAATAATTTTATCAATTATGTACGAATTATGGTTTGCCGGGAGCCATGGTGGAGAAGGTCCTGACCCTACGCGTGTTCCCAGGTATGCGGGACAGGATGATCTGGGCGGCGTCCCAGTCGGGGGAATTCTCCATCACCTCGGCGTGGGAGCAGCTTCGGGGGAAAAGAAACATATCCATGGTGGACTCCCTTGTATGGAGCTCGATTATCCCAAAAAAGATCTCTTTCTTTAGGTGGAGGGCGTTGAGGAACTGGCTGCCATTGGATGGGATATTACAGCAGCGGGGACGTCCTTTGGCGTCAAGGTGCTCATGTTGCGGGAGTGCGACGGAGACCCCTGACCATCTCTTGGTAACCGGGCCAGTTGGTGGGGCAGTGTGGAGGTGTTTTGCAGGTCGCTTCGGAATTGTGACAGAGGGGCATGGGGTGCAGGCTAGACTCGCCAGCTGGTTCTTCTCCCACTCCTGCGTGAGCAGGAATCACATTCGTGTCCTCCTCCCTATGGTGGTCCTATGGTTTCTATGGAAATCCCGGAATGCGGCTCGCTTTGAGGGGACGGCCATGGCCTCGGGAAATATTGTTTTGCAGGTTAGCGCATTTATCGGGCAATTGGGTAGGGGAGGCCGGTTACGCCGGAAGGACTTCCAGGGGGATGCGGATTGCGAGTGGGCGGCATTTGGCAGAGGCAATCGACGGTAGGTTATGCCCCGAGCAATTACTTGGGCGAGGCCACCCAGATATTCAGTGAAACTGAACACCGATGCGAGCGTCACCAAGGGGCTGGCCGCCGGGGGAGGACTGGTGCGTACCTCAGATGGCGACCTGGTTTTTGCATTTTACAAGGAGTTCGGGGAGAGCGATGTGCTCACGGCAGAGGCATTGGCGTTATTGGAAGGTTTGCGGTTATGTCATGATCGGCACATCACGCACTTTGTGGCTGAGGTGGATTCGAGTGCTTTGGTGAGTCTGGTCTCTTTTTACGGTCCTGCACGTTGGCTCTTGGTCAACACTCTACGTCATATTCAATGGCTTTCACGGCAAATGGGGGTCTCGGTGGCACACATCTATCGAGAGGCAAATACGGTAGCGGATGCCCTTGCGTGCTCGCGCCCGCAACAGGAAGGCATTTTCACAGTCAGGGCTGAGCTTCCTCGGAGAGCCCGGTCCGCTCTCCAATTGGACAGGCTCTCGGTTCACTCGATTCGGCTTGGCAGAGTCCGCCATTAGTTTTGGCTGGACTCCTTTGGCTCTATGTAACTTTGTTCGTTCGGTGGCAATAAAAGTTGCGTAATTTAAAAAAAAAACAATCAGTTTAGTTGATCAAATAACTAAAATAGTTTGCTAATATATGCATGAAACACTAAATGTATTTGGTACAAGTACTGATTCCTAAACCATAAACAATGTGACTATTGCAATTAATAATAAACTCTAGTTATGCAATTGTGAGGATTTTACTTAATTTCATATTAAATTTTACTGTTCTTTGTTATCAATTTCATACTATACTAATCACTAATTTTCCATATGTTGTCAAGAGAACTAGATAGGGAATTCATGATTTTTTTTACCTTCATAACAAGTCACTAACTAAGTTTGAAACAATTATAAAATATGTATACATTTTATTACAATACCTTTCTCATTTTACTAATGAAAAACATAGGCTAAATTGTAAATGATAGGGTGCCATAATAGAATTACTGAAATTGGTTTATTACACACGAGGCTAAATTGCAAAAGATAAGGTGTCATGGTAGAATTAATGAAATTAGTTTATCACATACGGGGCTAAAATGTAAAAGATAAGGTGCCATAATAGAATTAATAAAATTTATTTACAACATATAGGGTTATATTGAAAAAATTAGGGTGGCATAGTAGAATTAATGAAAGTGAGCTAGGAACAATTACTTTAGATAGTGACGACTAATTGTTGTCACTAATTTTGAACCGGTAATCACATTGTGACAACATTATAAGTAGTCACTGTAGGGCCCATTTCAGTGACAATATTTTTTTAAATCGTTACAATGGTGATTCCCCGCCACACAGGCCAGTTGCACGCCACTCATATTGTGACGATTAATCCCGTGTTGTCACTGATGATGAGTCTATCCTCGGTCAACTATGATGATATCAAAAGTCGTCACTAAATTTGCTCAACTGTGACAACTTTTTCTGTCGTCATTGAGAATGTTGTCACAAAAGACCAAATTTCTTGTAGTGCTTCTACTAACTTCCTGCACTAGTCTCTTCCATGTTTTACTAGTCCTATGATTTCTTGTACCAGTCTTGGGCGTCTTGCATGCATAATTTGTTTCCTTCACCCTTTCTCCCCTTATCTTTCCCACCATTCCCCCTTCAAAACTGCTGTTACTCTCTCCATCAACCCACATAATATCCTTACTGCCTTCTCCCTTCTTAACATTCTCCTCTTCTATCACTTTATACCTCTGAATCCCTCCTCCCCTATCCTTTTTTGTTATTTCCTTTACTTCTTCCTGTGTATAAGGTTCTGCCTTGCTCTCTTCCACTCCTATAATCTCTTGTCTCTCTTCAAACCCACCAACTTTTCCCCTCCTAGCTACTCCATTCTGAGCATCACCTCCTACATTTGAGGTTCCTGATTTTCCAGAGGCACTGTGGAATTCTTTAGTGTAAGTTAGTAGAGGATACTGTTGAATTCCAACTTCCTCTTCTAGATTTTGTTCCCTATATCCTTCTCTCTCTGGCTTCTCATCTTCCCTCCCATTCTTGAATTTCTTCTTAGGAGTCCTAGGAAAGCTAGCTCTAAGCCAATTACCATATTGATTTTCCTTATCCATGTTCATTCTCTTCCGATGCAATTTCATTCATTATGTCCTATCAGGCCACAACAGAAACAAAAATCTGGACATTTTTCGTATTTAGATTCAATCCATCTTGTCACACCATTGCTTTTAACCATAATTCCCCTAGGTAAAGGCACTTTAAGATTTAGTTCAGCAAGAATTTTTAAATGTCTACCACCCTTACCTCCTCTCTGGGGAATAATAACCTCTCTGACACCGGTAAAGATGCCTCCTATTTTGCGCCTAGCTTCCTTCATAGCCCAATGAAGATGTATATTCCAGATCTGGACCCATACTAGAGTCTTACTAAAAGCCATCTCCGCTTCCTTCAACCTTGCTTTCCATTCCAGCAACACCAAAGGCTGACCATCATAGATCCATGGTCTTTTGCTTAGCACTAGCTCAATGTCCTTCCTACTCTCAAACATAAATTGGAACATATTGGCTCTAATCTCTGTAATTTTTAAATTTCTCAGTTAAGGCCACATATTATATGCAAAGCTCTTCATATCGGTAATATTGGCCTGTTTTCCCCCCTGGACTTTACCAATTAAACTCAGTTTGCATTCCTTTATTCCTTTTTCCAACTTCTCATTTTCCAGACAAACTCCCTCCCTTTCACTCTCGGATAAGGAGAATTTCCCCAAAACCTCCTCTATACGCTCCATCTCAGAAGATCCCACAGTCTATACTACTTCAAGTTCCAAATCTTGCAGCTCCAGTCCAGCTCTTGAAATCGCCACCGTTTTCCACTTCTCCATACTTTGTCTCCGCTGCTGAACAGTAGAGCCCTAGGATCAGGGATCTAGGATGAGGGACTTGAAAAACTCAAACAAAAGAAGAAAGAGAAAAGGAAAAAAGAAAAGGAAAGGAGAAGAATGAGAAGAAAAAAGAGAAAAAAAATCGGATTACACTTCTTGCCGAACTAGATGGATGAATTTGTATGGCTATTAACTAGAAATGCTCTTGCTATTTTAGGATAGATTGATGTTCTCAACAAAGTAGCTTAAAATGGAATGAATCTCTTTAAAGTTCAGACAGAATTCTATCAGGATAGATTTCAATTATTTTGGGATTTGGAATTTGAAAAACTGTTAGGAAACTTGCCTCCCACGATAGGGGGATTTTTCTCTCCATAATAGAGAAAAAAAACTCTCAGAGTGAGAGACTAGTTCAACGGTATATATAAAATTTAGTCATAATAAATTGCAATCAATATAAACTTTTGCTGATTAGATAGTAGTGGAACCACCTATTAGCCAATTTTAAACTCACCATTAGTGTACTTCAGGTTAATTGTCCACTAATATTGTAAAAGGTTTTAACACAAACCACAAAACAACTGAACGGATTAGTTGCTCATACAGTTAATAGGTTTAGCGTGGCGGGGACGGGATTTTTAAAAAGTGGGGCTGAACTCAAAAGATGTGGCAAATTTTACTTTACGAGTGTAAATTTGAAAATCATAAAATGTGCGTTAATTTTTTGTGACTATATCGCTTAATGATTTGGTCTTTATATATAATCCCAAATCAATGTAAATTATTTTAAACCAAATTTCTAAATGAAGAAGTTTTTTATGGTCTTTAGATGATTTTTAATAGAGTAATAATAAAAAGTTAGTCTACAAACCATAAGAAGGAAGCTATTTCCCCAATATTGGATCAAGATACATGATAATATATCAAATTCGTATAACTATTCATGTCGCTACCTTCTCATTTCTTAAAACTTCTCTTTGCTTTAATACCAAATTTCAGGGAGTTAATACATAAAGTTCTAAAAAAAACATGTATTATGAAGTTAAATTATGTATATGAACTAACTAAATAGAAATCTAAAAGTATTTAAAGTCTAAAAGATAATAATTTTCATGAGGCAAAAATTAGATTGGGGGGAGGGGGGCAAAAATATGATTTTAAATGGAAAATCTTCAAAGTATTCAGGAATCAAAAGGAATTTTTCGAACTTGGGAGCAGCTGCCCCCTTGTGACTCCGCTACTGCCGACTGCCATAAAAAAACAAAAAAGATTGACATAATCACTTAAATTTGACTGATATATGAAACAAAGTCGGTAATGCAAGAAGTTATAAATTTTAACTATTTATCCTTATTTGTCTTCTTAAAGAGGACAAACAAGACGATAAAGAAAACCCAAGTTGGATTCATTCAATTAGCCAATAAAACTGTCTGTTTCCTCTTAGAACCAGCAAGGAAAGTGAAAACATCTATGGGTTAGACCAAGGACTTTGCCGGGCTTGAAAACCTTATTCCATCCAGCAGCCACGGTTGGATGAAAAACAAGGGATTTGTGCGCCTCAATAATTGCTAAATGGTGGATAGGCAAAATTGATTTTCAACTGTTGAGATCAGTTTTTGTATAGGTTGCATGAGATAAATGTTAACATATTTGAAACGTAAAATTGTAAATTTTGATATAGGTCATATAAATTTTTTGCATGAATTATTACTTAAATGGTATGTCTATTTATGTATGAATTAATTTATTCTACATTATCAACGTATCAATTTTTTATCATTCTGAACGATTTTAAGTGATGACATATACTTTTTATTTAAATGTAAGTAATATATATATATAATTACTAGTGTAAAAAATCTTGTTGTACAAATCCATCCAAGTATTCAAGCAGTTTTGTACGATAACAGCTCAGATCAAATTTGAACAAAACAATAATAATAAAAATAAAAATGGGGCAGCCACACATTATTGGTCAAGGTACAAGGAAAGTGTCCAGCCATCAGAAGTGGGACCTTTGGACTTCAGGTAAGATGGTCCAACAAGGCAAAACGACCAGAGCAACTGGAATTTAAGTCATGTGTTGTTGGTGGGCCAAATGGAAATTTCCTTCCATTTACAACCTTTCGACCACTACATTATTTTCAAGTGTTCTCTAGTCTCCACTCCCGGCAGCTTTCTCCTATAAATTGCCACCACAAAATCCAAATCCCACACACAACACACAAACACACAAAATACACAACAAAATCCAACTCCCACGCACAAAACACACACTTTAGGCAAGAAAAGTAGCCACCACAAAGGCTAGTAAGATGGAGAACTTCCCAGTAATCAACATGAAAAACCTCAATGGTGACAAGAGAGCTTCCACCATGGAGCATATAAAGGATGCTTGTGAAAACTGGGGTTTCTTTGAGGTACTACACATTCCTTTTTTTTTTTAATTTTCTTTCTGATATAAGGCAAACTAGTGTACCTCATTTTGTTTTTTTGATGTAACAAACTGCTGTACCTAGGATTCTCATGAGTTTGTTTTAATTTTAATGGTTGTAAGAAGTTTACATTATTAACTTTTGTTTCTTTTCTTTTGAAACTTTGATGTAGTTGGTGAACCATGGAATCCCACACGAGATGATGGACACAGTTGAAAGATTGACAAAAGGTCATTACAAGAAATGCATGGAACAAAGGTTCAAGGAGTTGGTGGCAAGCAAGGCTTTAGAGGGTGTACAAGCTGAGATCACTGATATGGATTGGGAGAGCACATTTTTCTTGCGCCACCTTCCTGTCTCAAACATTTCACAAGTCCCTGATCTAGATGATGAATACAGGTAATAATTATGGCACATTTCCCACTTCAAGAAACATTTTGAAGCAAGTCTTTATGTGGATAAGTAATCATTTTTCTGACAGAAAGAAAACTAAAAAAAATTTGAAGAAATCATCACTATGAATTTATCTTTATGTTACTTGGAATAATTCACAGCACAGATTATTGAAAGGTTGTAAATTTGAGTCTTTGTTAACGTTTTATTTGTGTTCTTAGCACAGATTTTCTTCTCATCCTTGTATTATTAGAGTGTTGTTTGCAGATGTGGAAAGTTATTCAAGACAAGATCTTAACAGGAATATGAAAAGCATAAATACTGTTGCGCTATAGTTAGTTCCTAGGTCCCAACACAACAGGAAGTTTTGAGCTTATTGAACATGCTACACATGCAGCCATACTTCTGTGTCCCTTCTCAAGAAACAGATAGATTTGGATTTCCATTCAGGTTTATCAATAAAATAGCCTTTCATCAGACACAATTATTGACAACTTGGCTTAAAATATGTTAAAATATTCCCTTGTCAACGCCTAAAAAGCAAGATATATCCATGCTCTGTGATAGGCTATTTTTCTCTTTTTACTAATTCCACCTATCCAATCAAATTTTCCTCATTATTTTCTTATGATGCAGGACTATCATGAAGGAGTTTGCTGTAAGATTAGAAAAATTGGCTCAAGAACTTCTTGATTTACTATGTGAAAATCTTGGTCTTGAGAAGGGCTATTTGAAGAAAGCCTTTTATGGTTCAAAAGGTCCCAATTTTGGCACCAAGGTTAGCAACTACCCTCCATGTCCCAAGCCAGAATTGATTAAGGGACTTCGACCACACACTGATGCTGGTGGGGTTATCTTGCTTTTCCAAGATGATAAAGTAAGTGGTCTACAACTCCTCAAGGGTGATCAATGGGTTGATGTCCCTCCAATGAAGCACTCTATTGTGGTCAACCTTGGTGACCAACTCGAGGTACACTTTAATTTCTTGGGATAAAAAATTTATACTTTTATAAGTAATATGATAAAGAAACAAAAGATTTATTACTTTCATACCAACATATTACGTATAGTTACACTTGTGCCTCATAAATAAATATTACTTATGAATAGATTATTCCTCATAAAAATTACTTATAATTATGGAATATCATACTAGATTTAGAGGGGTGATTGTAATTTGTAAGCAACACTAAACATCAATATTAATTTATGCAAAAATTAACAAATCGAATTGACTGTTCATTCATTTATGCTTTTTTGTTTAGGGTTTTAATTATGTTACAAATTAATCACAGGTGATTACCAATGGAAAATACAAAAGTGTGCTCCACAGAGTCATAGCTCAAACAGATGGAAATAGGATGTCACTTGCTTCATTCTACAATCCAGGTAATGATGCAGTTATTTATCCAGCACCAGCAGTACTGGAAAAAGAAGCAGAAGAAAGAAAAGAAGTCTACCCAAAATTTGTTTTTGATGACTACATGAAACTCTATGCTGGACTTAAATTCCAGGCCAAAGAGCCAAGATTTGAACTCATGAAGAGCGAAGAAGCCAATGTTACCATGGGTCCAATTGCAACTGCTTAGACTCATAGGAATAAAACAGTGCTAGGATGTTTTCTTCTCCCTCTTATGTTTTCTACTTATTATTATTTTTTTTTTATTGTGGGGGTTGGTGGTTATTCCTAGTCATTTGTTGCTCCAGACAGGAGGGTCCTTTCTACATCTGAGGGACCAAAATTTATTATGTAGTAAGAATTCTAAGACAAAGAAATAAAATAAGCTATACATTTCTCCAAAATCATTTGTGGCTACTGTTGCAAAGCTATATGGTTGATTGACCTAATATTTGGTTTAATTGCCTTTAAAAGTCCTTAAAATTTTCTAAATTATTAGACGCTCAACATTTTACTTTAATTTATGAATGCCGGATCAATTTAGTCCTCAAATTTCTTACAAATCTGAAAAATCAAATGTCTGGTACTTCGAACAAAAATACAATTATGTTTGGAACTATGAATTACAATTATCAAACTTAAGAGAGAAAACTTACAAGGAGCAGCCGATATCAATATGCAAGAAAAGCTAAGTTTGTCACACATAACTGCTTATTTAATAGTTGTAAGAGAATAATTAACATATTATGAATTTAACAGTAAGGCATTAGTAACATGGCCGAGAACTTAAAATTGGCAATGTCCTTCAAAAGCCACTTTTTGGTACCAAATTAGGAATAACATAAACAAGTCATCAATAGCCAAGACAAGCCAACGATTTGTTGACTACTAGGTTTAAATGAAAAAACAAAAAAATCCATTCAACATTCACCTCATTTACGCTTTGCCCCCTTCAACTAAACAAACAGGCAGTTTGCCCCACTAGCAAATCTGATTAGTGATTTTGTGGTCAAAAGTCAAAAGCAAGCCAAGTTATCCTCAAGCTGACAGAAATATGGTTGACTACTAAACGTCAAAAATTTTTAGAGTTAAATATATTTTGTAGAATCATTTAAGAACCAAATGATAATTGGGATGTAGTTTAGAGGAAAATCAAGGTTGATTGGTGAGATAAAAAAAAGTTGTGTGTAAGTTCAAGAATTTTCTCGTTGTTTTTTTCTTTCTTTTTTTTTCAAGCTTTTTCTCGAAAGACATGTCACTATTATCCCTCACCTTTTATGTATCACAGGAACAAGCAAACACACACACACACATGTAACTTACACTTTCTAGTCTTTTACTTTTCACAAGGAGTTGAATTTTGTCTGCTTCTTTCTGTGTGGATGGAGGCATAGGTTTTTCTCAAGTATAAGGATTAAATAACCAACTACTCATAGAGTAGTTAGCCACTAAAGAGTTTTAAAATTCTCATTGAGTGCAGGCCAAGAGATCATGACCTACATTCTAAAAAATTTAAATTTTTTTGAAAAAATTTCACCAGCAGGTACTCAAATACTCGTTTGAATAGGTGGTGATTCAGTCTCCGGCAAAAAAAAAAAAGTATGAGGATTAAATACTGGATTTTTGTGATATAAACTGTGTGTATAGGTACACCATCACAAGCTTTGTGAGATGCTGTAATTTGTACACCTTGTCCACAATGGAGCCTCTCTAACAACTGTCAATCTCCCAGGAATTATTGGGTAGAAATGTGCCCCACATATTTGAACCATTTATTTGATTTGCTGATCTTGCTACCAACAGTAAAAACGATAGCATTTGTTTTGTTTATTAATTTGCCAGTGACACGAGACAAAACGAGGTCGGTGAAGGCAAAATTAAATTGATTAATCAAGATTTCATTTTGTGGCATGTGTGGTAGCAACAAAGTTAAGTTTCTCCCAACAAAATTAAAAATAAAGTGGGCAGACAATTTAGCGAAAGCATATGTTCAAAAATCTTTGAATAAAATGGATAAGTTAGTTACCCATAGTGGGTTATAAAAGTAAAATTCTGATCAAATTTGTTTTAAGGGGCATATCACAACTGGGGTTTAATCTTATAGGTGTGTAGTGTTATGTCGTTTATCAAAGTAAGTGTAGTTTAAATAAGGTATGTTATGAAGTTAAACTTTTATTTAATATTTCCAAGTATGTATGCTTCCAAAATTGGAAAAGAAGAAATTCACTTAAAATGCCAAGTTAAATGTTGTTTTTAGTTAAGATTATAAAACCCTTAGCTTATTGAGATCATAGTATGTAAGATACAGGAGTGCTATAATATAAAACATTATAGATATCATAGAATACAATGTGGAACTTTTTTATCTTAGTTTTTGTTATCCCTAAATCGCTCTCGTGTCTTTTAATTAGAATTATTGTATTTCAATGTGGCACTAATTAAAAGAAATAAAACACTCCAATTGATTACATCTCAATAATATTGATAATTACAATTAAAAATTGCCCATTAATAATTATTTACCTATCCTTAGACTCCATTTCCAATTATTATATAGATCAAAATTTCTTAATCGAAGCATCAAAAATTTCTCATTAGCCAATTGAGATTGTAAAAAAAATGACTGTAAAAACATAGATACTCTGAAAAAAAAAATAGAGAAACATACAAGGAAAAAGATCCCTTATTAATTTGTATATCTTCATACAAATATCACAAGTAAATTTCACAATTATGTGCTTTTTACAAATATGAAGAAATTTAAAAAATGAAATGAAAAATCCAACTATTTCAATCAAATGAATTTAACTGTCTCACAAATAGAGCTTTTCTCTTTCTCATTGAGAACATTTTCCCCCCATTGGTGGGAGCTCAACACTATTTCAAATTTCCAAAAATTCAAACCCACTTTTACCCACCCTAAATTCCAAACCAAATTCCCAGTCTCAAACATAGATTTTCTTAGCTGATAAGCCCGGACAAGAGTAAATGCAAAGAAGTAACTACAGGAACTAATTTTAACAGCAAAGATTATAAATGCTTAGCTGCACTAAAGTAGAAGATGCAAGCTGGAACACTAGATTAAAGAAGTAAAAGCTAGACAGTGGTGGGCTGGATCTTCACAGAAATAAATCTGTCCAACTTGAGGCCAGTTCATACTCTTTCAACCCTTTGTTTAGCTAACTTTTCATTTTTTTCCTTTCTTTTTCTTTTATCTCCCAGCTTAGCATTTACCTAGTGGAAAAAGCTGATTTTCTTTTGATCTGTTTTGGAGTGGTTAGCTCCTATTCATTATCAGATAGATTTGGGATTCCTTTAATATCTCAGCTCGTTACTATGGCAGAAGAGCTGACTAAGATAATGCAGAAGTTTGCCTTAAACAACCAAGAATGCAATATAACAGATCTAGATGTAGGAAATTCTAGTCTTAGCAGACAGGAATGTTTGCTAAGTTTGATGGGGAAAATCCGGGGTGAAAAGATAGCCAACTTTACTAGAGTTAAAAACTTTGTCACTAATGTCCGGGGCTATCCTAAAGATTTGAAAGTGATAGATTGGGACCTAACCTATACCAATTTATAAACCCAGCAGAGGAAAGTCGAGAAACGATAGCAAATGGGGGGCCATGGATAGTGGATAACCAACTGCTAGTTCTGAACAAATGGTACGAAGGAATTGAGGGTGTCCAAGATGCATTCGGAATAGCCCCTCAAGGTATGTTATGAACTTAAACTTTTATGTAATATTTGCAAGTATGTATGCTGCCATAATTGGAAAAGACGAAATTCACTTAAAATGCCAAGTTAAATGTTGCTTTTAGTTAAGATCATAAAACCCTTAGCTTACTGAGATCACAGTGTGTAAGATACAGAAGTGGTATAATATAAAACATTATAGATATCATAGAATACAAATGACACTTTTTTATCTTAGTTTTTGTTATCCTTAAATCACCCTCATATCTTTTAAATAGAATAATTGTATTTCAATGTGGCACTAATTAAAAGAAATAAAACACTCCAATTGATTACATCTCAATAATGTTGATAATTACAATTAAAAATTGCCCATTAAAAATTATTTACTTATCCTTAGACTCCATTTCCAATTATTATATAGATCAAAATTTCTTAATCGAAACATGAGAAATTTCTCATTAGCCATTTGAGATTGTAAAAAAATCAATGTCAAAAAATAGATAATATGAAAAAAAAACAGAGAAACATACAAGGAGAAAAGATTCTTTATTCATTTGTATATTTTCACACAAATATCACAAATAAATTTCACAATTATGTGCTTTTTACAAATATGAAGAAATTTAAAAAATGAAATGGAAAATCCAACTATTTCAATCAAATGAATTTAACTATCTCACAAATAGAGCTTTTCTCTCTCTCACTGAGAGCCTTTTCCCTCCCATTGGTGGGAGCTCAACATTCTTTCAAGGGAAATTTGCCAAATTGGTCCCTATCATTTTCACAAAAAACTTTTTTGGTGCCTAACATTTAAAATCAGTCAGAATAGTTCCTAACATATAAATTATAAGCCAGTTTGGTCCTAGTACTCGTATTTGCTCATTTCTCTGACTAAAAATAGCACACCTCTCTCACGTGGGCATAATTTCAAGGGTAAAATCGAAAAACATTCATTAATCCATGGTTTTAGATTAAAGAAAGAGAATATTCTCTTCAAAGTTCAAGCTCTCCAATGGCTACTCTTCCATAACTCCACCCACTTCTCCTAGTGTCAATCTTGAGTCATTTTCCCTGGACCTACTCTATCAGATGCATTCCACCATCACCACATTGGCAACTCAGTGTTTCAGGGGGTGAGAGAGGTTATTATTCCTCAAACAGGAGGTAAAGAAGGAAGGCACTTGAAGGTGCAAGTCTTGGTGGATACTTTCCAGCCACTACTGAGGGGCACTATTGTCAAAATGATTGGTTCCATGAGATGGATAAAGTTTAAATATGAGAGATGCCCAAATTTCTACTACACAAGTGTAGTTATTGGACATAGCGAGAAAGGTTGTAAAACAAGAGTTTCAGTGGGGAGTGGACAACAAGAGAACCAATATTGACCTTGGATGAGAGCAAACCCTAGGAAAGGATTCCCACAAAAAGAAAGTAATAGCTACAGATCCCCTTCCAAAACGAGTTACTGGGGAGTACTAAACGAGGAAGTAGTTCGAAAAGAGTCAAGCAAGGAGAAATTAGTTTCCAACCAATGTATCCAAAGGGAGAAGGAAACAGATAGAGGGAACAACAAGGTAAATACCTCTAGAAGTGAGGAAACAAGAGCAGCAAACAGATGCAGCAAATGCAAGGCAAAGGGAGGAAGGTATGGAGGCAAGGGACTTGATGAACTTCACATCGCAACACAGAAAGCATCCAAGGGACACAAGATGGGGATTGGCGTTGTGGCCAAGCTGAATGGAACAAGAATCACAGCTGATTGGGCGCTAGTGGACAGAACCTCGCTATTGGACATCCAAGATGAAGCTGCAGCAGTGAGACTGGCACTCATCAAAGTAAGGCAGCTTGGTTGGCACAGGATTAAAGTCATAAACGTCAATAAACATCTTATTGCCATGCTGAAAAGTGGGAAAGGAGACAATCCGAACATAGTCACGTTAGTGGAAGATATACTTGCTCTAGCTAATATGTTTCAAATGTGCTTTTTTGAAGTAGGAAAAAATAGTAATATGTCTCTATGTAAAAGCATTAGTCGTTATGCTCTAAGCATAGCTATGGATGAAGAGAGAATTTTTGTCTCTTCTTAGTGTCATCGTACACTTTGTATAGGTGGTTGAGCCGTTGCTCAAATATTGTAAAGTTTGGTTTGCTATAAAATTCAACTATCGTTTCCGAAAAAAAAAAGAGGAAATAAGAGCAATGCTGACAAAGATTATAGACACAAATTAGGGTAATATCTTCAAATGTGACAATGATCCAACAAAGAATATGATGAGAACTTAAAACTAGATGCTGTTATAAAACACTACTATGATTACTAGTATTTAACAGGTACGTCAAACATATTAATGGTGGAGTAAAATGAAAAAAAAAATAACAGTGGGATAGAAAAAACACTTTAAAGTGTAAAATATCTCCAAATTGGAAATTGAGATGCAATGTGAACGTCACATACAATTTATTGTTGTAAAGTACAAACATGACTCTAAATAGAAAAGTTTAGGGTAAAAAGCGTTTAACTTAAAATTTAGGATTAAATGCTGGAGTTGATATTAAATTGAAAGAGAAAAGGAAAGAGATGGATAAAAATAAAAAAAAATAAAAATGATGGTCAAGTGCCGTGAGAAGTTAAACTTCTTTCAACATTTCTAAATTTTAGCATTAGCCTATGTTCTTCCTTTATTTTTCTTCTTTTGTTAAAAAATAATAAATAAATAAAAATTAGGAACTATTTCGACTTTGCATTCTGAAGATGCATGCATAGTTAAATATTTAAATGCTCTGAACTAGTGAACTTTACAATTTCTCTACCTATTGAAATTCTCCATTATGTGCAGTTACCCATCAAATAAGACGACCGAAGCTATTACTATCAGATTAAAATGATTGCTTTAACCTCAAATAAATTAACTTGTGGAAGTTTATTTTGAGTACATAGAGACACCATGTTTGTGTGCTTCACTTATTTTCCACTCACTGTTTGATATCCAAATTCAGCACTTAAAGTTAATGGATTCAGATCTTAATATGTTCAGATATGTTTGATAATAAAAAATTAAATATTTGAATTAATTAAGTGGTACTAAATTTTTTAGGCAAAACTTGCTCCCAAAAATAAGTGATAAGGTATTTACTTATCACTTAATGTGATATACACTCAAATGTATTTAATTTCATACTTAATAATTTAATAATTTAATGGATTCAGATTTCAGATTTCAATTTTCAAAATTTAGTTTTATCAACCGCAACCTAATGTCCTATAGTATTAAGCGTATTACTGAGCTATTAGTTCTAACATGTCACATTAGACATGTTTCTCTTTTGCCACATTTTATGCTTATGCCTATTTGTTCATGTTTACCTTTTGAGTAGGGTGAATAACAACATTTGAATTCTTTACCTCCATAGAATGAGCATCGACCACTAGACTATCAATCAATGGCATATTATACCACTTAATTCCATGATAAAATGGTGTTTAGAGTAGGAAAATTTGAATATACACACACATGCATACATATACATACATACATACATACATATACACACACATGTATGTATGTATATATGAAGTACTAACTCTAATTAGCCATTTTCTCTCTCTTAGGTGACATGCATAATTATTTGATGAGTCATTTGAATATTTAGAATTTAGCCATATTTGTATCCAATTCCTCTCTAATTAGTTAATTTTTTTCTTATAGTTTTCATCTCTTCTAACAATTTTTATCTTTTCAAATAAACTTAAAATTGAATATTCATTGATAAATGAATTGCTACATCTTGTGTATTTAATTGAGCACAAAATTAGTTCTAGGTTTACGACCATTGTTAAAATTTAATTATACACGCACATATACATGTATGTGTGTGCACTTGTGTGTGAAAGTATTAAAAATTTAATTAACCATTTCTCTCTCCTAGATAGCAAGCCTAATTGAAGAAAATTTGTAGGTCATTTGCATACTTGGGTTTTATCCATATTTGTATCGAACTCTTCACTAATTAATAGGTTATATAATTTTTCTCTCTTCTAACAAAAAAATATATATCTTTTTTAATAAATTTGTTTACCCTTTGTATCAGTACGACTTAAATTTACTTAGTTTAATTATTATATCTATAGATTTATTAAATCTAGAGAAATTAAATATTCCTTCATGAAAAATAATGTTTGGATCTTTAGTATTTAATTTGGTAGAAATATATAGTTCTAGGTTCATTGTCATTTAATAAAATTTTAATTATCTCAAAAAATATCTATCAACTTTTTGGGTATACATTATAGTATTAATCAATATTATTATATCATAGTAAAAGCATGTATAGAAGTTTTTAAAAATTGGTATGGTAACTAAACACTTAGAATGCATCAATTTTCTAAAGCCAATTTTAAAGAATATGTAAGAACAATGACTTGAATTATTCATACTGTATTCACAACCAATTAGAAAAAGAGTAAATCTTATACACACTGACAGCATATATACTATCATCATTGAATCCATGATACATGTGTAAAAATTAAATTTCAAATTTAAATATTACATAATCCTTATTCATCCAAAACAGACGATATATACACTGTTAATGTAGGAAATGTTAATCCATTAGAAAAAAAATAACAAGTATGATAGGCACGGGCTAAATGCTAGTATAATTTGAGAGGCGATTAGGAACTTATATTGACATTGGAATAGCTTCAAATTTAAGGGCAAAAAGGACTCCAGGATAACTGGAAAAACAAAAGTTTTGCGGATCCAAATGGATACATCTAAAAGACTATGGGATTAACTTGAAAGTGACAAGAAAGTAGATCGAGCAAAATAAATTTATTCAAATCTGAAAATTGAAAATTTTCCGCTTGTCTAGGTATCCTTCAACGAACATATTTAACCTTTCTCATTTCCTTGCACGCGCCCGCAATTCGTGGTGTCAACGGAGAAACTCAGTGGACTTTGGCTGCGGACTCATTTGAAACCAATTTAAACTTAAATGGAAAATTTTGATAACCCAAGGAATACATTTTTTTTTCCGGAAACGTTAGAAGGTGTCATGAAGTTAGTAGTCAGAAAGCGTGAAAGGGGATAGAGGGAAGGCGCAAGCCTAAAGATTGGGTAGTAGGAAGGCGTGACCAAGAGCTAGTCAATACACTGACAGGAAGAAGGCGCAATGGAAGAACGAGAAAGGCGCGAAAGGAGTTAAAGCAACAGGAGAAGGCGTGACCAGGATATCACGCCTTTGCTGGGTTCATGCGTTCTCTGCTGAAGCTGTGACCCAAGCTAACTGAAAGATTCCTATTGCCACGTGCTACTCGCTCATTAGCTAGCAAGATTAGTTAGTTAGATTACTAGTAGTATAAAGCTGAGGATCATGTAATGTGGAAGTCATTCTTTTGAGTAAAACCCTTGCCGTTGTAATCAAAGGGGAATTTCCCTCTTGTACTTTTCCTTCTTCCTCACGTTTCCTACATTCTAATTCCCCTTCTGAACTTTTCCCGCCAAGTCTATTTCTATAATTTGTATTACAAGATTGATTAATGCAAAGAAGGTGTTTGTTTTGAACCCTTGCATCTGCTAAATCTCTACATTCGTTCCCTGAGCTAATCTTCCATTTCCTGCAACGATTCTGGTTCTGTACCACAACAGTGGTATCAGAGCTTGATTGCGAGCCATAGGGATGACAAAGAATCAGGATGAAACTCTGAGAAGAGATGTAGTTGAATTGGGGAGTGTGGTCAGGACCTTTACCAACAAGAGTGAGGGAATGGAACAAGCTATCAGGACAATGGAGTTCAGACAGGATTCCACAGAAAAACTACTAAAAGGATTGGACCAAAAGTATGAGGGAATGATGAACATGATGGCTCAGTTGATGGCTAAGATCAGTGACCGAGGGAAGGAACTTGAGGGTAGTAGCAGCTCCAGGGGAGGAGACCATCCTGATGAGTCCAAGCTGGAATCACAAAAGGAAACTTATGGCAGGAGGGAGACTAGATTCAATAACAGGTTGCCTAAAATGGACCTGCCAACTTTTGATGGTGATAACCCGAGGGAGTGGATCAGGAAGGCTAACAAATATTTCAAGATACATGGAATTGAAGAGGATATGAAGGCTGAGGTGGCTGAGCTCTACTTCAGAGACAGAGCAGACATCTGATTCCATGGTGTTTTCCATGGAAGGGAGACCATTGCCTAGCCTGAATTATCAACTGCACTATGTGTCAGATTTGGCGAGGGGAGTCCAGAAGAAGCTATTGAAGAATTCAACAAACTGGTGCAAACTGGATCCGTGGCTGACTACCTTGAAAATTTTGAAATGCTGAAAGCCCTGGTAATGCCATCCTTATCCCACTTATCTGATTCTTACTATAAGGCATGTTTTATGAGTGGATTGAAAGAAGAAGTAGTTAACATGGTGAAGATGTCCAAACCCGACACCTTGGCAGTTGCTATAGAAATGGCAAAACTCCAGGAAAAAAACCTTAAGGCTATCCAGAAAATGCAGAAACCAGTCACTACCAGTTTCAGCAACAATAAAAACCACAGTAATACACTACCCCACCCCAAATGGAACCAAAACAACCCCAAACACCTGCACAGATTCCATGACCAGGCTACCACAGAATTCAAGAAAATAACCCCTACAACTAATCATAACCAATTCAAGAAAATAACCCCTACAGAATTCAACCTAAGGAGGGAAAATGGACTGTGCTACAGATGTGCTGAGCCTTACACCTTGGGACGTGTGTGCAAACAGTCTCATGTGCATTTTCTATTGGCTAAGGTAGTTGAGAGTACAGGGGAGAGCAAGGAGCAAGAGGAGGAAACATACTGTGACTGCATAAATGGGGATCTGACGGATGAGCACATAGAGGTGTCTGTACATGCCTTAGCTGGGGGAGGGGGTCACAGGACTCTTAAACTAGGTGGAGTGGTGAAGGGTAGACAGATCACTGCCTTGATAGATAGTGGCAGTACTCACTGTTTCATAGATGAGCAACTGGTGAAAGAACTGAATCTTAGAGTCCAGGGGCCTACACTGGTAGTGAATGTAGCTAATGGGGAGAGAGTAAGCTCAAGGGGTCTAAGTAAACCATTACAGTGGGAGATGCAGGGCCAGGAGTTCCACATTCTTTAAACATCCTGAAGTTAGGTGGCTGTGACATAATCTTAGGGGTAGACTGGTTAGCCAAACATAGCCCCATAGAATTTAACTTCAAGGAACTCAGCATGAAGATTTGCAAGGGTAAACAGGAAGTAGTGCTGTTGGGGAAAAACCCCAGCCCTGGGCTGAGAATGCTAAAGGGAAGCAAAATGGAGAAGTGGTTGAGGAAACAGTCATATGGGATAGTAGCTCAGTTGGTAGCAATGGAAGAAAAGGAAAATGTAGAACAGGTACCTACTGAGATTAGCCAGGTGTTGGATCAGTATAGAGAAGTTTTTGCAGAACCTAAAGTGATGCCCCCAACCAGGGGCCAGGACCACCAAATTGTGTTGAAGGAGGGACCCAAGCCTTTCCAGGTTAGGCCATACAGGTGTCCATACGTGCAGAAGACAGAGATTTAGAAGTTGGTAAAGGAGATGCTGGAAATGGGGATCATTCAGCCTAGTAGTAGCTCTTTTGCTTCACCAGTGTTGTTAGTTAAAAAGAAGGATGGGACTTGGAGGTTCTGTGTGGACTACAGGCAATTGAATGAGCTGACAGTAAAGAACAAATTTCCCATGCCAATGATTGAAGAATTGATAGATGAGTTACATGGGGCTAGGTACTTCACCAAACTGGATTTGAGAGCAGGATACTTCCAGATCAGGGTCAAGGTGGAGGATATTCCAAAGACAGCCTTCAGAACCCACCAAGGACTTTATGAGTTCAAAGTCATGCCATTTGGTTTGACTAATGCCCCTGCAACTTTTCAAAGCTTGATGAACCAGGTTTTCCAGGAACAAATGAGGAGACACGTTCTGGTATTCTTTGATGACATCTTGGTCTACAGCCCAACCATGGAAATGCATGTCAAACATGTCTCTGAGGTACTGGATCTCCTAAGGCAACACCAGCTATATGCTAAGATGAGCAAATGCTCTTTTGCACAATTGCAGGTAGAATATTTGGGGCATATCATCTCAGCAGAGGGAGTTCAGGCTGACCCTATGAAGGTGGAAAGTATGGAGAAATGGCGCAGACCAAAGAATGTCAAGCAGCTGAGGGGGTTCCTGGGGTTGACAGGTTACTACAGAAGGTTTGTCAAAGGGTATGGAGCTATAGCCAAACCTTTGACGAACCTACTAAAGAAGGACAGTTTCAAGTGGGGAGAGGATGCAGAAGAAGCCTTTCATAAGCTAAAGAGGGCCATGTGCAGCACCCCTGTGCTGGCTACACCTGACTTCACCCAACCATTCACCATTGAAACAGATGCCTGTCACAATGGCATGGGAGCTGTACTGATGCAGAACAGGAGACCAATTGCCTACCTCAGTCAAGCCTTGGGACAGAAGAACAGGGGGTTATCTATATATGAGAAAGAGTTACTGGCACTAGTGATTGCTGTTACCAAGTGGAGACACTATCTGGAAGGCCACCATTTCATCATACACACAGACCATCAAAGCCTGAAATACCTGCTAGAGCAGAGGATTACAACTCCTCTGCAACAGAAATGGCTCACCAAGCTATTGGGACTGAATTATGAAATCCACTATAAGAAAGGGAAGGATAATGTGGCTGCTGATGCTCTTTCCAGACAGGGTAGGGAGGAAGCAGGAGAATGTACGGCTGTATCCAGTGCAGTGCCCATTTGGATCAAAGAAGTCATGGAAAGCTATGTGGAGGATAAGTGGGCTTAGGAAACCATTTCACAAGTGCTACTGACTCCAACACTGGTACCAGACTACTCCTATCAAGATGGCATTCTCAGATATAGACAAAGGGTGGTAATAGGAGGACAAGGTGATATAAGAGGGAAACTAATCACTGCTCTTCATGATTCTCAAATGGGAGGACATTCTGGGATCCAGGCCAGCTATCTAAGGGCCAAACAACTATTCCATTGGCCAGGGATGTACAAGGAGATCAAGAAGTTTGTATTGGAATGTGACACATGCAGGAAGTGTAAAGATGAGCATGTGGCATATCCAGGCTTGCTACAACCCCTCCCTATCCCTCAACATTCATGGAGCCATGTCTCCATGGACTTCATTGAGGGATTACCAAAATCAGAAGGAAGGGACACCATAATGGTAGTTGTGGACAGATTCACCAAATATGCCCATTTCATCAGTGTAGCTCACCCTTTTGATGCCCCAAAGATAGCCAGACTCTTCATTGATCAAGTCAGCAAGCTGCATGGGATTCCCCAGAGTATGCTATCTGATAGGGACAGGATATTTGTCAGCCAATTTTGGGGGGAACTCTTCACTAAATTGGGAGCTAAACTGGATTATAGCACAGCCTATCACCCTCAGATAGACGGGCAGACTGAGAGGGTGAATCAGGTATTGGAAATGTACCTCAGATGTCTCACTCACCTAGAGCCTAAGAAATGGAACCAGTGGTTGTCTTTGGCAGAATGGTGGTATAATACTACCCATCACACAGCAATCCAGATGACCCCATTCGAGGCATTATATGGTATTCTACCCCCCCAACTAGCTCTAGGACCTTACCTGCAAACCAGAGTAGCTGCAGTTGGGGACTATGTCAAGGAAAGACAGTAGCTAGACAGTATGTTAAAACAGCATTTGCAACTGGCTCAGGAAAGAATGAAGAAATATGCTGATGAAAGGAGAAGTGAGAGGGAATTCAATGAAGGAGATTGGGTATATCTAAGGTTACAACCTTACAGGCAAAGCTCAGTAGCTCTCAGGGGAAACACCAAACTCACGGCTAAGTACTTTGGCCCCTACAAGGTAAATGAAAGGATTGGAAACGTGGCATACAGGCTACAACTACCTACCACCTCCAAAGTGCACCCTGTCTTTCATGTATCTTTGCTGAAGAGGAAGGTTGGAGACAAGATCACTCCTACTCTCCAACTACCTGAAGTGGATGAGAAGGGACATTGGAAGGTCGAGCCAGTAGCTGTGCTCGACAGGAGAATGGTGAAAAGAGGAAATGCAGCTGCTGTACAGTGGCTGATCCACTGGTGGGGAACGGATCCTGCAGAGGCCACATGGGAGGATGCTGAAGGAATTGGAAGACAGTTCCCCAAGTTTCAATCTTGAGGGCAAGATTGTTTTCCTAGGGGGAGGTATTGTCATGAAGTTAGTAGTCAGAAAGCGTGAAAGGGGATAGAGGGAAGGCGCAAGCCTAAAGATTGGGTAGTAGGAAGGCGTGACCAAGAGCTAGTCAATACACTGACAGGAAGAAGGCGCAATGGAAGAACGAGAAAGGCGCGAAAGGAGTTAAAGCAACAGGAGAAGGCGTGACCAGGATATCACGCCTTTGCTAGGTTCATGCGTTCTCTGCTGAAGCTGTGACCCAAGCTAACTGAAAGATTCCTATTGCCACGTGCTACTCGCTCATTAGCTAGCAAGATTAGTTAGTTAGATTACTAGTAGTATAAAGCTGAGGATCATGTAATGTGGAAGTCATTCTTTTGAGTAAAACCCTTGCCGTTGTAATCAAAGGGGAATTTCCCTCTTGTACTTTTCCTTCTTCCTCACGTTTCCTACATTCTAATTCCCCTTCTGAACTTTTCCCGCCAAGTCTATTTCTATAATTTGTATTACAAGATTGATTAATGCAAAGAAGGTGTTTGTTTTGAACCCTTGCATCTGCTAAATCTCTACATTCGTTCCCTAAGCTAATCTTCCATTTCCTGCAACGATTCTGGTTCTGTACCACAACAAAAGGTTGTATTGATAATCATTGTAAAATACAAAAGTATGGGCAAAGGCCCAATCCACCCATACATCGTGTACACAGACACGGAGGAAGCTAGCGCTCCTCATCTATGGGATGCTTGTAGCATATAAACTAATCTGTCTAAGGTTCTATTTGATAAAACTGAATCTGAATTCTGAAATCTGAATACTGAAACAATTAATTTGCTAAATTTTAAGCACTGAAAAGAAATATATGAATGTCTGAATTTTAATGTTAAACCTATTTATACTGTTTGATAAATATTTATAACTGAATGCTTAATAAGTTAAATTTGACAATTTTGTCCTTATATCTTTTCACCCAAAAAAGAAATAGAACCTATGATTTAATTAGTTAAAAATTAGGTATGAAAATGACAATATTTATTTTTAAATCAAATTAATATAAAAGATGGCTTATATTATATGAGGAGTATAGAAAAGAAGTGAAAGTCATTCAAAAGGGAGAAAAGAGAAATAGAAAATCATTAGATAGAGAATATTAGATTGTTTAATTATATAAGAATTTTGAACATAATTAATAAACAAGGGTAGATTTGGTAGATAAGATAAAGTAAGTGAAGTAATTCTATTGATTATTATTAGAATTAAACATTCAGTTAGGATTCTTGTGCTGAAAAAAATACACACAAGTTCAACACTACTTAACAAACACTCAAAACATCTGAATGTCTGAAAAAATTCAGATTCAACACTTTTTTATATTATCAAACAGACCCTAAGTCTATCATGTTGTTCATCTGGTACCAGATAAAAAGAGCATTACACAAACATGGAGCTTAGTCTATCAATCTCCTCTACCTGAGCGAACAACCTGATATCTTTAGCTTTTCCTGACCTTAGTTGTCTTAGCAACTGTTGGTCTGTGATTCCCAAGGAATACACTTTCGTTTAAAGTTCAAAGACCAGGATGCAATGCTTCATAGATAGAATCACCATGACATATAGAAGTGATGCGTATTCCACAAAAAGATAGCCTTAAGCATGGAGTCAATGGAGGAACTCAAATCAATTTGTTCTACTGTAATTGTGGTTGCCAATTTGGCAAGCAATGCCTTAATTTTTTTTTATTAGATCCGAGAGTTTTTTTCAAATTTTGTATGCCAAATTTAGGATTTTTAGGCCCTCCCATCAAAATTCATCCTAGAATTTGAGCTTGAACTAGTTGAACAACAGATTAGACAATATTAGCATACACAAATGTTCATTGGTTTACTGGTGATTTATTTGAGTTTGAAATCTGTTGGAACTTCAAAGTGTAATTTCTATTATTTTTTAAATGTATTAGATATATTGATTTTTTTTTTCAAATTTGTTCATTTCCTGGCATGTGTCAATGTACTCTCTGTCATTAATATAGATCTGATGAAATAAAAAAATATTTTTATTTTATTAGAAAAAGAAAAATAAGTAGACCCGCTATATTAGACCTAATGACATTTTCAATTTGTTGTTACAAAATTTCTTTCTAATAATGATGACAAGCATTGTTCTTTGCCTTTAGAAAATGATCTTCAACCATTTAACTTACTTGTATCTCTTGATTAGTTCTTACGAATAAGACCCAAAAAAAAAATAAAAACAAGAAAGTTAGACCCATTTGGTTGGCCGTGCTTCAATGTCCAAAAAGTTGGGGGGAATCCAGAATTTGTATTCCAAGTCAATTGTCAGGTTCAAATTACATTCCTTTTCACCATTACGAGGTAGCCAAGGTCCTGTCTAAATCAACTTGACCATTCTTCGAAAAGGGAAAAAGCTGGACCCTTCTTGTAATGACTTATCCAGATTCTTCAGCAAACCAGCCAACCATTTGTTGTTTAGAGGTCCATATCATACATATTGCCAGTTAAAATTTCTCTATAAGTATTTTAATTTTTGTTCAATTGAAGTGTTATTGAAACTTGGATAAAGTTATTACAAGAAACAGCAAAATCAACAGAAGTAATTCCATTAGTATCCAAAAAAAAAAAGTAAAAAAAAATACCATAATTTTCCCCTCCAAATCCAGAATAGCTGCCTCAGACAAATAGCAAGCTTATAATACTCGATACCAAATGTAGCCTTTTTTTTAAAAAAAAACAACCTATCTACAAATCTTACTCTTTTATTTTTCATAAGATTGTGTATAACTTAGAATTGTGTGATTAATACAATAGTTTACAATTCATCGATATTACAATTTGATCTACACTTGGAGGTATAAATACTCGTCAACAAAACATTCTATCCCGTACTTCATAGGACAAATACTATGTTATGAGGACTATATAATAGTTTGATTGTAAATTGAATGACAAGTAAATTTTCAATGTTCAAGATCTAGAGGAATTATTTTATCAAAGAGACAAATTTAAGTGATAGGTGAAACAAGAAAAATGAAATGCTGCCCTTAATATAGTACGTATGTTTATTAGTTTAATATGCTTAATGATCTAATAGCCAATAGTCAGAAACTTGTCGAATCAAATATTTAAATTACTTTGCTTCTTGATCTGCATCAAATCATTGACGTATAAAAATTTTTATTATAGATTTTCTAAAATAATAATATTTTTCTCTTTATTTATTAAAAAAAAGAGTAAAAATTTTTGTAAATCACAAAATTTGAATTCAAGATGTGTCAATGACTCATTGATAAGCACAACATAATGGAATTTATTTGTCATTGTCATCATCTGTTATTTAAACTTGTACGCATCCTTTGGCACGTGGTTTTCTAGTCTTACTAATTAGTGTTATTTGCGGAATTTAGAAGTGACTAGATAGACAGAAGCTTCACGTGGTTTATAGCCTGTGAAATGTGTACCTCAAAATTTCCTCGTGAAAACGACAGGTAATGTGTTTTCTGATGCCTAATTCTCCAAAAAAAAAAAGGAAAAGAAAATTAAGTTATGAGACTTGCAAGTTGCAAGGATACACTATGGACAAATTATATTTTGTACCCTAAAACCTTATATTAATTCCCATATTGCATCCTTAACAGTGTTATCCACCCACTTTGATCCAGTAGCTAACAGGCGTCTAGAAACATTCTCTGAGAATCACATTTTCTATTAGTTTCGTTATGCAGCACCCTTAAACTTCTGATTGGTTTATAAATTGCATTTTTCTCTTTTAACAAATGACATTGTACTGTTGAAAATTATTTACAGATTGACATTTCCCTGCAAACCAACAAACTGCAAACCATGCACCTGCTTTGTCTAGTGGGAATGATTGGATTATCAAATTCTTAATGTGGCTATATAGTTCAGCCCAAAAAGATTCCGAAAAGAATAATGCAATGTATCACATAGAATTTCTAATGTCTTAAAGTATTACGACAATAATTTCTATTATAAGACTTTAAGATTAGACGCCACTAAAATACACTAATAAAGTTTTTAATTTTCAGTGCTCATGCATTGAAATATGTTAATGGTGGACTAGAGTGGGCAGAAAAAACACTTTATTTTTCAAAGCCGATGGTTGAAATGCAATGTATCACATAGAATTTATAGCTGAAAGTATAAACTTGAAGGTGTTGTTTCTAACCAACTTTTATTTTTCCTTTTTTGCAAAAAGTGCCCAATATCAAATTTGGGATTCAATCTAGAAATTTATATAAAGTTCATATATGCAACATGGAATTATCTTATATGCAATTGATCTACATTAACATAGGAGAAAAAGAAAGACAAAGATAAACTTTTTACCGCTTTCTATGCGTGTGTCTAGTTCTTTATATTCATCATAGAGGAAGGTGATTATAATCCGACCATTATTAAAATTGGAGTCAAAGAATTGGACACTGTTGAACGTAATATGTTTTGAGAGAAGAGTAGGAATTTAAATTTGCATTGGAATGGCTTAAAAAACAAGAATAAAAAAGGTTCCTATATAATTTGGGAAAAAAAAGTTTTAAGGGTTCAAGTGGATGCTTCTAAAAGATTAAAGGATTAATTTGAAATTGACACAAAATTCAACTGAGGAAAATGAATTTTAACCAAATCTTGAAAATCGAAATATCTTTTCCCCCATTTCCAAGTACGCCGCCCTACTTGTGGCGTCCCCGTCTTTTCTTCACATAGCTTTTCCCGTACTCGAAAGTCAAATCTAAATCTATCTTTGTAATTGTAAAGAATCAGATCATTATTTAGGTGATTCAGCCGAAAGAAGAAAAACCAAACAGATGTTTATTTAGGCGTAATATATGTGAAGAAGACAAAACTTTAGAGCCGACCATAACACAAAATGGACCTTCCTGTACGAAACAAATCACATGCACGATGAAGACAACTACAGCTTAAAAACGATTTACACAAAATCAACACACAACCAAGTGAAAAGATTTTTTGTATGTATATAAAAAAGAAGAGAATTTCAATCAATTAGAGAAAGCCGAATCAATGGTAACAAATACGTGAAAAACATGCCAAAAAAAAAAAAAACAACAGATGAAAGGGATTTTCTTGACGTCTTAGAAACCAATAAGAAATAATACTCTACAGCTCCAAAATTTTCTTACACACACAGATTCTCTGTACCTCCAAAGCATGATTTGTGCATGTTTTCCACGGACAGATTAAATAAATTTTAGTTTCAAACTCTGAAACAATTGATTTAACAAGTTTTAGTTTAAAGGCCAAGTTATTCTCCTATAAAATTTTTAACAACCTTACCTACAATAACTCCAAAAAACTCCTCAAAGTTTTTAATATACACACTTCAAAAATACCATAAAATACAAATAAATTTCACTTCTTTTCTTTCCTCTTCTTCCTGCCCCACATCAACCCACCACCACCTCCGGCGCCGGACACCTCTTCCAACGCCGGCCATCTCTTCCGGAAAAGGAAAAAGAAAAGGAAAAGAAAAAAAATTTGTACATCTTAAAATCTTTTTCTACAATTTCTATAGTAAATTACAGTAAAGTTTAGATTTTTTTACTTTTAAACTCTATTTCCAAACAGATTGTACCAAATTGATTTAAAAGACCCCACATCTAACAAGAACATAGAAAATAAAGAAAATAATAACCATAAAAAACTCTCATTAAGAAACAAAGAAATTTTTACCAAGAAAATGCTAGACGAGAATAAACTCTTACTAGGAAAATCCCAGAAGAGAAAAATTTATTTCAAAAGCAAAGACAAAACACAATTGGGAGAAAGACCAGGGGAACTGGAGAATGAGAGGTGGAGTTCGTTAGCTGAAGAAATTTTTGAAAGAAGAGGGAAAGAAGGGGTGAGCAAATGAAGAGATAAATACGAAGAAGTATCCAAATGCATATGCACTTGATTTCTACATGGCTTTTTCTATTTGTGGTCTGACGGCACGATACACATACCAAATAAAATAATGTAGTCATTATGAAATTCTAACATTATCATGCACCCAATAAACTGCGTATTATAAATGGATTGATCTTATGTACACTATCACCATTAGATATATGACACATGTATAAAATTTGAATTTGAAATTCAAACGTTACTCATGTGTCATCTATCTAACCATGATAGTGTATACATTGAAAGTGTATATGAAATTTATTCAAATAAATTGCTATCAATATAAACTTTTGCTGATTAGATAACAGTGGAACCACCCATTAACTAATTTAAAATTCACCATTAGTGTACTTCAGGTTAATTGTTCACTAACATTGTAAAAGGTTTTAACATAAACCACAAAACAATTGAACGGATTAGTTGGTCATACAGTTAATAGATTTAGCATGGGGGGGCAGGGATTTTTAAAAAGAGGGGGTGAACTTAAAAATATGGCAATTTTACTTTACGAGTCTAAATTTGAAAATTAAAAAATGCATGTTAATTTTTTGTGACTATATCGCTTAATATTTTGGTCTTTATAGTTCATCCGAAATCAATGTAAATTATTTTAAACCAAATTTCTATATGAAGAAGTTTTTTTATGATCTTAAGATGATTTTTAATAGAGTAATAATAAAAAGTAAGTCTACAAACCACAAGAAGGAAGCTATTTCCTCAATATTGGATCAAGATACATGATAATATATCAAATTCGTATAACTATTCATGTCTCTACCTTCTCATTTCTTATGTACCGGAAAAACGAACTTCTCTTTGCTTTAATACCAAATTTCAGGGAGGTAATACATAAAGTTCTAAAAAAAACATGTATTATGAAGTTAAATTATGTATATGAACTAACTAAATAGAAATCTAAAAGCATTTAAAGTCTAAAAGATAATAATTTTCATGAGGCAAAACTTAGATTGGGGGGAGGGGGACAAAAATATGATTTTAAATGGAAAATCTTCAAAGTATTCAGGAATCAAAAGGAATTTTTCTGAACTTGGGAGCAGCTGCCCCCTAGCCCCCTTGTGACTCCCCACTGCCGACTGCCATAAAAAAACAAAAAAGATTGACATAATCACTTAAATTTGACTGATACATGAAACAAAGTCGGTAATGCAAGACGTCAGAAGTTTTAACTATTTATCCTTATTTGTCTTCTTAAAGAGGACAAACACGACGACAAACACGACGATAAAGAAAACCCAAGTTGGATTCATTCATCAATTAGCCAATAAAACTGTCTGTTTCCTTTTAGAACCAGTAAGGAAAGTGAAAACATCTATGGGTTAGACCAGGGACTTTGCCAAGCTTGAAAACCTTATTCCATCCCGCAGCCACAGGTTTATGGATTAAAAAAAAAGGGATTTGTGCGCCTCAATAATTGCTAAATGATGGATAAGGAACGGTTGGAGGCAAAATTGATTTTAAACGGTTGAGATCAGTTTTTGTATAGGTTGCATGAGATAAATGTTAACATATTTTAAACGTATAATTGTAAATTTTGATATAGGTCATATAAAATTTTTTGCATGAATTATTACTTAAATGGTATATCTATTTAAGTATGAATTAATTTATTCTACATTATCAACGTATAAATTTTTTATGTTTCTGAACAAATTTAAGTGCATGACATATACTTTTTATTTAAATGTAAGAATTATTTATATAATTACTAGTGTATAAAATCTTATTATACAAATCCATCCAAGTAGTCAAGCAGTTTTGTATGATAACAGCTCTGATCACATTTCAACAAAACAATAATAACAATAATAATAGCCAGCCGTCCAAAGGGCCGGTGGTCACCACCAAGCAATTTAGTCTTTGGTGGCGTGGGAGGTCAATGATTCAATTCTTACATTTCACCAATTTATCATTATATGTGGTTGTCTTGAGTGGCTTTCTCCGAGGGTATTTCAACTCTTATTGACTCCCCCTCCTCTTACATTAGAATAGATTAGATTATAGAAATATTACTATTGCGATAAAAAAAAATAATAACAATAACAATAAAATAGGGCAGCCACACATTATCGGTCAAGATGAAAATGTCCAGCCATCAGAAGTGGGACCTTTGCACTTCAGGTAAGATGGTCCAACAAGGCAAAACGACCTAGAACAACTGGAATTTAAGTCATGTGTTGTTGGTGGGCCAAATGGAAATTTCCGTCCATTTACAACCTTTCCACCACTACATGATTTTCAAGTGTTCTCTGAGTCTCCACTCCTGCCAGCTTTCTCCTATAAATTGCCACCCCAAAATCCAAATCCCACACACAACACACAAACACACAAAATACACAACAAAATCCAACTCCCACGCACAAAACACACATTTAGGAAAGAAAAGTAGCCACCACAAAGGCTAGTAAGATGGAGAACTTCCCAGTAATCAACATGAAAAACCTCAATGGTAACAAGAGAGCTTCCACCATGGAGCATATAAAGGATGCTTGTGAAAACTGGGGTTTCTTTGAGGTACTACACATTCCTTTTTTTTTTAATTTTCTTTCTGATATAAGGCAAACTAGTGTACCTCATTTTGTTTTTTTTTGATGTAACAAACTGCTGTAGAGGTTTACATTTTAATGAGTTTGTTTTAATTTTAATGGTTCTAAGAAGTTTACATTATTAACTTTTGTTTCTTTTCTTTTGAAACTTTGATGTAGTTGGTGAACCATGGAATCCCACACGAGATGATGGACACAGTTGAAAGATTGACAAAAGGTCATTACAAGAAATGCATGGAGCAAAGGTTCAAGGAGTTGGTGGCAAGCAAGGCTTTAGAGGGTGTACAAGCAGAGGTTACGGATATGGATTGGGAGAGCACATTTTTCTTGCGCCACCTTCCTGTCTCAAACATTTCACAAGTCCCTGATCTAGATGATGAATACAGGTAATAATTATGGCACATTTCCCACTTCAAGAAATATTTTGAAGCAAGTCTTATGTGGATAAGTAATCATTTTGCTGACAGAAAGAAAACTAAAAAAAAATTGAAGAAATCATCAGTATGAATTTGTCTTTATGTTACTTGTAATAATTCATAGCTTGGTTGTTAAAGGTTGTAAATTTGAGTCTTTGTTAACATTTTATTTGTGTTCTAAGCACGGATTTTCTTCTCGTCCTTGTACTATTAGAGTGTCGTTTACAGATGTGGAAAGTTATTCAAGACAAGATCTTAACAGGAGCATGAAAACCATAAATACTGTTGCGCTATAGTTAGTTCCTAGGTCCCAACACAACAGGAAGTTTTGAGCTGATTGAGCATGCTACACATGCAGCCATACTTCTGCGTCCCTTCTCAAGAAACAGATAGATTTGGATTTCCATTCAGGTTTATCAATAAAATAGCCTTTCATCAGACACAATTATTGACAACTTTGCTTAAAATATGTTAAAATATTCCCTTGCCAACGCCTAAAAAGCAAGATATATCCATAGCTCTGTCATAGGCTATTTTTCTCTTTTTTTTATTAATTCCACCTATCCAATCAAATTTTCCTCATTATTTTTTGCTTATGATGCAGGACCCTCATGAAGGAGTTTGCTGTAAGATTAGAAAAATTGGCTGAAGAACTTCTTGATTTACTATGTGAAAATCTTGGTCTTGGGAAGGGCTATTTGAAGAAAGCCTTTTATGGTTCAAAAGGTCCCAATTTTGGCACCAAGGTTAGCAACTACCCTCCATGTCCCAAGCCAGAATTGATTAAGGGACTTCGACCACACACTGATGCTGGTGGGATTATCTTGCTTTTCCAAGATGATAAAGTAAGTGGTCTACAACTCCTCAAGGGTGATCAATGGGTTGATGTCCCTCCAATGAAGCACTCTATTGTGGTCAACCTTGGTGACCAACTCGAGGTACAGTTTAATTTCTTGGGATAAAAAATTTATACTTTTATAAGTAATATGATAGTACTAAATAAAAGAAACAAAAGATTTCTTACTTTCATACCAACATATTACGTATATTTACATTCGTGCCTCATAAATAAATATTACTTATGAATAGATTATTTCTCATAAAAATTACTTATAATTACGGAATATCATACTAGATTTAGAGGGGTGATTCTAATTTGTAAGCAACACTAAACATCAATATTAATTTATGCAAAAATTAATAAATCGAATTGACTGTTTATTCATATATTTCTTTTTTATTTAGGATTCTAATTATGTTACAAATTAATCACAGGTGATTACCAATGGAAAATACAAAAGTGTGCTCCACCGAGTCATAGCTCAAACAGATGGAAATAGGATGTCACTTGCTTCATTCTACAATCCAGGCAATGATGCAGTTATTTATCCAGCACCAGCAGTACTGGAAAAAGAAGCAGAAGAAAGAAAAGAAGTCTACCCAAAATTTGTTTTTGATGACTACATGAAACTGTATGCTGGACTTAAATTCCAGGCCAAAGAGCCAAGATTTGAACTCATGAAGAACGTGGAAGCCAATGTTACCATGGGTCCAATTGCAACTGCCTAGACTCATAGGAATAAAACGGTGCTAGGATGTTTTCTTCTCCCTCTTATGTTTTCTACTTATTATTATTATTATTTTTTATTGTGGGGGTTGTTGGTTATTCCCAGTCATTTGTTGCTCCAGAGAGGAGGGTCCTTTATACATCTGAGGGACCAAAATTTATTATGTAGTAAGAATTCTAAGACAAAGAAATAAAATAAGCTATACATTTCTCCAAAATCATTTGTGACTACTGTTGCAAAGCTATATGGTTGATTGACCTAATATTTGGTTTAATTGCCTTTAAAAGTCCTTAAAATTTTCTCAATTATTAGACACTCAACATTTTACTTTAATTTATGAATGCCGGATCAATTTAGTCCTCAAATTTCTAACAAATCTGACAAATCAAATATCTGGTACTTCGAACAAAAATACAATTATGTTTGGAACTATGAATTACAATTATCAAACTTAAGAGAGAAAACTTACAGGAGCAGCCAATATCAATATGCAAGAAAAGCTAAGTTTGTCACACATAACTACTTATTTAATAGTTGTAAGATAATGATTAACATATTATACATGTTAAGCATTTAACAGTAATGCATTAGTAACATGGCCGAGAACTTAAAATTGGCAATATCCTTCAAAAGCCCACTTTTTGGTGCCAAATCAGGAATAACATAAACAAGTCATCAATAGCCAAGACAAGCCAACGATTTGTTGGCTACTAGGGTTAAATGAAAAGAAAAAAAAATCATTCAACATTCACCACATTTGCACTTTGCCCCCTTCAACTTAACAAACAGGCAGTTTTGGCTCTCTAGTAAATCTGGTTAGTGATTTTAATGGACAAAACTCAAAAGTCAAAAGCAAGCCAGGTTATCCTCAAGCTGACAGAAATATGGTTGATTACGAATGGTAAAAGGTTTTTAGAGTTAAATATATTTTGTAGAATCATTTAAGAACCAAATAATAATTTGGATGTAGTTTAGAGGAAAAATCAAGGTTGATTGGCAAGATAAAACAGTACTTGTAAGATCAAGAATTCTCTATTCTCTTTTTCTTTCTTTTTTTCCTTTTTTTTTGGCGAGTTTTTTCTCGAAACATGTGTCACTATTATCCCTCATCTTTCATATATCACAAGAACAAGCAGACACACACACACATGTAATTTATACCTTTCTAGTCTTTTACTTTTCACAAGGAGCTGAATTTTGTGTGCTTCTTTCTGTGGATGGAGACACAAGTTTTCCTCTAGTAAGTATGAGGATTAAATAACCAACTACTCTAGCCACTAGAGATAGTTATAAAACTCTTCTTGAATGTAGGTCAAGGGATCATGGTCTATATTTTAAAAAATTTAGAATTATTTGAAAAAATTTCATTAGTTGGTGCTTAGGTACCTGTTTTGATTGGTGGTGATTCAGTTTCTGGCTAAAAAAAAATAAAAGTATGAGGATTAAATACTGGATTTTTATGATATAAACTGCGTGTATAGGTACAAGATAGGTCATAGTTTTGTCATTTATTTTATAATTAATTCCCTCCTATTATCTTACCAACTGTGCATTAGTTAACGGATTCTACTCACTTTTAAAAATTTGTATTTATTGCATGGAATAGAACAAAATACAATAAAAAGGTGCTAATTTGACGGTAGTTAACAGAAGAGTTTGAATAGTAAAAGGGAACAAGAGTCCAAACGGAGATTGTTTCCCTTATCCAGTGGTCAACTGCGGCAGACTAGGAGAAAATTTTGGGGAACTTCCCTTTTTCTGTTTTTAGTAATTTTCAAAGAGGACGGAGGTCAGGCTCAACTAGGAGTCTTCCCTTCTATTCCTCTTGGTAGTCGGATAGGCAGTAGGAAAAAAATTTGAGAAGAAAAGGGGCGCAGTCAATCTTAACTCCTTTTTGCTCTTGACTTTTTCGTCTTTTTGTGGCTATTGATTCCATCGTATGTCAGAGCAAAGGAAGAAACAATTGGTCATTCTTTTGACTTGGCAGATCTTTTGCTTATTCTTAATTGAATCGATTTTCTTCATCGCATTGAGGAACGATGTATGCTACAATTGTTTCTACGATTTCACATGAGATTGTTCCAACAGAGATGAACTAAATCTCTTTTTCTAGTCAACGAGCAACGGATGCTTTGGTTTATCTAAAAATTGTGAGATCGAATTAATTTTATTTATTCATCTTATTTACTGGTATTTGCATATTCTCTGATTGTAGTGCTTATGGTTGTTTTATTAATTGAGTATCACAGGCCCGGACATTGAATTAATTTATCAATCTAATGTCAATTGGAGCATTGAATCCGTAATTGTTCAATTGCTCGAAAATAGTGATAACTGGTATGATTGGGTTTGTATCAGGAAAATATGCAGACTAATCTAAAATAACTCTTTGTAACAGCATTTATCTTCTGCAAAAAATATTTATTATGAAGATCTTTGCGGAGTTTTTCTTGTTTAGAATTATCAAACTGATTTTAGATGTAATTCTTGTACAGAAAACAATTGATCCATTGAATACGGCAGCTTCACTTGCATTGGATACTGTTGGTTCATCTGATGTCATACCTCTGTCGTCAAGTACGAAAGTCATGGTAGTAAGATGCTCGTAATTTGTTCTTATTAGTAGTTAATTTGTTTCGGTGTTCACATAGTTTGTTTTGGCATTCAAAAAATTAATGTTTAGGTGATAAGTTCGGTTTTCCCATTAAGTTCCGTTCTCGTTATTTAATTGTATTGCATGGAGCTCTTATTAGACAGCTTGTGTTAAGAGACCTCTCAAATAATGTTTCTTGTTCTAGAGTGCTTGCATGATTGGATTGAAGAGTTTTACTCTTTTAGACTTCTTGAACTGATTTTAGATATATTTTTGGTACAGAATATTACTGACTGGTTTAGTCTTGGAAACAAATTACATTTTAGCCTCCTGTGATTTTTGCAAAAATCACATAACCTCCCATGATTCAAAAAGCTATACATAAACTCTCTGTAGTTTGGGTTGAACTATCAAATACACGGAATGAACTCATCGTGATGGTTCGTGGGCAAAACGTGCTTGTACTACTAGTATCAATAAGAACCATTCCCATATTACCCTTTGACCCTGATGTGGACAGGATGCTAACTATACACAAAAAGAATGCTAACTAGTTAAAGGTGGGGGAATGCAAGAGACATGAGGCATATTCCAGCAAAAGGTGAAAGGTGCTATCTAGTTTGGACTGCGAATTTTCGCAGAAGAAACGCACCGGAACCAACTCTCAAACGAATTAACAAGACCTGGCTCGATCTCAATCGTCCACCGGAACCAACTCTCAAATATAGAGGAACAGGATCCAACTCCGGTTAAATCTTTGCGCATGAAATTATGGTCTGATTCTTAAAGATCCAGACACACATCCCTCCCCAGGCCATATGCGAATCATGAACGAATTGGAAAATGCAAGAGATAGGAGGCATATGATGAAATGCGAAACGGGAGTCAAGAGGGGCTCGGGGCAGGGGAGGGTGGAGCCTTGAGATTGCAGCCCACCTGCGTCCACATCAGGGGTCAAAGGGCATCTCTTGTTTTGATTGACTGGTCCTTCCATTTCTGGTTCCAAGATTCACTCTCATTTCAGGGTTGGCACGAGCTTGGGTTGTCGGTGGCGTGAAGGATACGGTAGAATGTTATGGTTTGAAGACACAGAAGAAGAAGAAGAAGCTGCTAAGTCCTCCGGCTGCGTCCTACCATATCTCCCCAGTGGCTGACAGATTCTTTTCACAACACAACTCTTCACGCTACCCATAAATAACAAACCCCTTCACAAAACTCAAAAGAAGGGAATAAAAAATAAAAGCGAAATAATACAAAAATAAGGAAAGGAGCTGTAAGAAGAAATCCCCAAAGCAGCCAAATTCCGCAAGCCAAGATCCCCACCACCCTTATCACTGCCCACCAGTCACCAAACCCTCTCCAAAGTCCGAAGGTAAAAGCTGATAACCCTCTCTTTCTCACGACAAAGGTCAAAGCAAGGGAGAGTCTGACTTCACCTGCTTCTTTTTTGTATTTATATTAGGGTAATTTGGACATTTTGCCCACGAATCGTCACGATGGGTTCTTTCCGTCTATTTGACAGTTCAACCCAAACTACAGGGAGTTTATGTATAGCTTTTTGAATCATGGGGGTTATGTGATTTTTGCGAAAACTACAGAGGGCTAAAATGTAATTTGCCTTATTATTTAAGTGTATTGCATATGGCTATTATTGGATTCCTTACGTGCCTTTGAAACAATATTTATTTGTTATCGAGGGAAACTGTTCTTCTAACCTCGCTCCCTCTTGTCAAGTACTAAATTCGTGGGAGGAAAGTAGTAGTTTTAGAATTTGATTTGTTTTGGAGTTCATATAGTTTTACTTTTCCCTATTACTGTGCAAACCTTCTCCAAATACAGCATTCTTTGGGCAGAACTTTGTTTACTTGATAAATAATTTTTGTCATGTTAAATTAGTTTCTTGTTATTTAATTCTACTGCCATGGGGCTCTTATTGAATTTATTGTGTTAGAAGACCTATGAAAGAAATTTTTTTCTAGGGTATAAAACAAAAAGGCCCCCTGTAGTAAATCTAATACACAGAAAAGCCTTCCGTGGTTTCAAAACGTATAACATGATACCTCATACTTTGAACTAAATTGTAAAATTGATGGAATCCGTTAAACTTAACGGAAATGACTTATTGGAATCTTAAAAAAAAATTTATACCTAATTTTTAACAAATATACCTGTTCTACCCCTTAACACTCAATTCTCTCTATCCAAAAAATAAATAAATGATTTTTTTGAACTATCTTTTGCTTAATTATATCAGAGCATTTTGGTCATTTCATCCATTTCCGTTAAGTTTAACGGATTCCATCACCTTTACAATTTAGTTCAAAGTATGGAGTGTCGTGTTGTACGTTTTGAAATCACGGGGGTTTTTCTATACATTAGTTTTACCACGGAGGGTTTTTTTGCTTTTTACCCTTTTTTCTATAGAGAGCGTGCATGGCCATGTTGTATTATTGTTTAGATTCATCAAATTGATTTTAGATATATTTCTGCTACAGAATATAGGTAATTTATCGAGTCCGGCAACTTTATTGCACTGGAGACTGTTGAATCATGTGACCTAATCTCACTGCCATCGATTACCAAAGTTATGGTAATAAAGTGCTGCTAATTTGCTTTTATTATCTTTGGATTTGTTTGGAGTTCACATAGTTTGAGTACTTTTCCTTGTTACATTGTGTAAAACTTGTTTAAACACAGCATTATTTGACTAGTGCTTTGTTCAATTGATGAGTTATTTTTTTCTTGTTAATTTGGATCTCATTTTTTAATGTTATGGCATGGGGCTTTTATTGGATTGCTTTTGTTAGGAGACCTGTAAATGAATATTTACTTGATACAGAGAGCTTGCAGAATTGTTGGTTTGTTAACTTTTACTTGTTTAGCATTATTGAACTGAATTGTTGTGCTTCTGTGGCATAGAATATGACTGATTCATTGAGTCCAAGTTCACTTGCATTGGTGACTGTTGCTTCACCTAAGCCCATACCTCCATCTTCAAGGACTGACGTTATGGTAATAAAGTAGTACTATATTGCTATTATTACTATTGATTTCTTTTGGAGTTTGTATAGATTTACTTTGTCTTTCTACTTGGTGCAAAAGTTCTTTAAAGACAGCATTCTCTTACTAGTTGTATTTTTTATTAATAAGTTATTTATTTCCATCAAATTTGTGTTTTCTTATTTTTGATTGTACTGCATAGGCCTTTCATCAGAAATTTTGTGATAAGGAGATTTGTGAAAGAAAATGTTTACTTGTTATTAGAGAGCTTTTGTAATTGTTGATGGAAGAGCTTTACACGCTCAGACTCATCAAACTGATTGTAGATTTATTGACTGTGCAGAATTTAACTGATCCATTGACTCCGGCAACTTCACTTGCATTGGAGACTGTTGCTTCATCCGAGCTGACCCCTTTTTCATCAATAAATACCACTTCTAAAGGGCAGGAAGAAGCCATAACCACAACTACTAAATTAGAAACAATGAAGGGCAATGTTGTGGCAGAGATAGTAATAAAACATCTCACTAGTGCTCAACTTCAGATGTTAGAAGCCAGAGGAGACGCTGTGATTAATTTCGCTAAAAGCTTCATTCAGTTGCTTGAGGAGAAGGACAACTTCAAGGAACCCAAGGCCAGAAAAGCTACACTTGCTGTTCTGAGCTTCATGCTGCCGTTTCTTGTTTGTCGTCTATTTTTTTCCTTCTCTGGCAGCCAAAGTTCCTTCAATGGAGCTATACCACCACCAACCTGAAAGATATTTGCTATTTGATTAATAGACAAAACTCAATTAGCTCCTCATATTTCTGCTGTCCATATTTCTTTCTTGAAATACTGCTGAAAGCTAAATTTTCTTGGGTTTTGGTATGCTTTAGGCTTTAGCTGAATGCTTCATGACTACATAGTAATTAAGTTGAGAGATTTAATAACTGCGGTCCGTCGAATTATGAGAACAATCACATTTGTGGGTGTGACTGGCTCTAGAGAGTTGAAAGATTTAAGTATAATAGATGTCTGATTTCTCTTCGGGAATAAGTCCAACGTGCATTAGCCTTTAGTGTTTTAATGTTTTTGTGCTTCCTTGCAGAAAAGTTACAGATAAAGATCCTATCCAAAAGAAAAAAGAAGATGGTGTGGCATAAAATGCATCATGCCACCTTTGGCTGATTGTGCCTTGTTGCATGCATGCACAAGTACTCCCAAAAATAAAAGTTTTGCCAGATAGTAATTTTTAGTTACCACTTGATATTGAATTTCCGTAGAAATTCTTAAGGGACGAGAAAAGGTAAACTATATATAAACATGAGTAAAGTTGGATAATTTCTGCCTAATTTGTTCTGTCTATTTACTCTTTTTTTCATTGCCTTTTTCATCAAATATCCACCCAATTTTACTAATGCAAACGAAGTTATCATGTCTTGCTATCACTTCACATTGGCATAAATCTTCTGTGCTCATGTTGAGATTTTAAGCTAGCTATATACGCCGAATGGGCCCGATATTTACCTAACACGTTCAAGAATTGAAAATAGTGCCTGAAAAGGTCAAATACCACAACGGATATTCTATCTTACTTTTTATTATATTATTATTTCTTATTCATAAATATTATATTTTATTTCTATTTTGTTTTTTTAAGATCCAATAACTATTAATTGAGTGAAATATAAATACAACAACCTCATCAGGCAATATAATAGAAAATTAAAAAATACAGCAAAAAATTCATTAAAAAATCTCATTTTTTTATGCATTTTGATTTTTTGTATTTGTTAAATTTTGTGTATTACTCAGTTAATAGTTATTTGATCTTAAAGAAACATAAAAGAAATAAAACATAATGTTTATAAATAAGAAATAGCAATATAATAAAAAGTGGCATAGAAAGTAGGACAGAAGATTCATTACGATCTAATACTTCTTGCAGATTAGTTACAATGACTGCAATATTTACAGTGCTTGCAACAATCCATAACCTTTTCAGGTCTGGACTTTCAGATTCCATTTCATCGTGTATCCGGAAAATTTTCTTCATAAGTAAAATGGCACTGTTAGAAACCAAGATTGGGAAAGCATGGTTCAATATTGTACCATAATTATTAGGGGTTTTAGAAACGAAGATTAGTTCGATCGTGTGTTGCATTGGGATTTTATGCGAAAACATGTTCCAGCTAGGAGATCTGTGAAAGAATAATTATGTCATAGAGAGCTTGTCCGATGGAGGGTAGAAGAGTTTCACGCGTTTGATGTAATGAGCTGATTTAAGATGTATTTCTGGTACACAATCCGGCAAATTTTATTGCATTGGAGACTGTTGTTGCATCTGACCACACCCCTCTTTTGTCAATAAACGTTCCGGACGAGTACAAAATAAGATGTTTATATACTTTGAGAGGAAAAATGTGGCAATAATTTATAGGATTGTTTCTGACAAATGTAATTTCTGATACTTTAAATCCTAAAGACCCTAGATTTGCTTTTTCAACTGAAAAGCTTTGGATTGTCAATTTTCTTTAAAAAAATTCTTACGTTTTCCGAGAATATGTTTCTCAATCACTTTTTTACCTCATATATATCAAATAGTTATGATACATTTTTTCTACAAAAACTTTATAAAATAGCAGCCCAAACGGGCTAACTATCTATAGAGTCTCAAGATTAAGTTTTGCTGAGAATAGGACCGCAAACGAAACAAAACTCGACTCCACCTCGATCAATATCCAGCTCGAGTTAGTCAAATCGAACTCGAACTCAAAAATATTAACCTCGTTAGCTCGCGAGTTCGAGTATATACATATTTTTTTATTTTTTATTTTAATAGTAAAATTACATAAATATCTCTAATATTTTATTATTTATTAAGAAAAAATTATTTTATTTATTTTTTAAAAATAAAATAATTATTTTTTATTTTTTCGAACTCGAACTTTAAATTGACAGCTCGTAGAGTTCGAACTCAAGTTTGAACTTTATAAAAGTAAGTCAAAGCTCTGCTCAATTAAGCCAAAAATCGATTCGTAGTGTTGTACCATAGCTCCGCCAATGACAACCATTTATGCCAGTGAGTGGGATGTTCACTAGTCATACACCTCAAAAAGTTCTCCAGGCATTGATTAAGCCTCTCAGATTGCCCGTCTGTCTGGGGGTGGTAGGAAGAGCTCAGATGTAATTCCACCCCCATTAGTCTAAAGAGTTCATGCCAAAACTTGCTAGTGAAGATTTTATCTCTATCACTTACAATGGACACTGGTAATCCATGCAACTTGTATATATTGTCTAGAAAAAGCTGTGCAACCTATGTGGCTGAGAAGGGATGCCTGAGTGCCAAGAAATGAGCATATTTAGTGAACCGGTCGATAACCACAAGGACTGTGTCAAACCCCTGAGAAATAGGCAACTTCTCGATGAAGTCCATAGTAAGATGAGACCATGCTTTATCAGGAATAGACAAGGCCTGCAACAGGCCTGGATACGGCACATTCTCATGTTTGCATCTCTGACACACCTCACAAGAGCTGACAAACTTGGCCACATCTTGCTTCATCCCTTCCCAATAAAATGAGCTCTTCAGTTTCTGATAAGTCCCTCTCTGACCAGAGTGCCCTCCCAAAGTAGTGTCATGTACTGCCTTGAGCAAGGAGTTCCTGATATGGTTGGCTGATCCCACAACCAGCTTCCCTTTATACTTAATTATCCCATCTATAACCTGATAGTCACTCTCAGCTTGTGAGTCCAGCAAACACTGAGCTATAACAGATTGCCATTTGTCATCCCCTGCATAGCTACTACATAGATCCTTCATCCACTTGGGTCTAACTGTAGAGAGTGCCAGTATAGAGTGTTCTTGTTGATTTTCCTGGGCATAGCAGACCTTCCTGGATAGAGCATCTGCAGCATTGTTATCACTTCCTTTCTTGTATTGTATCTCATAATCCATACCCAGCAATTTAGTCAACCACTTATGTTGCAAGGGAGTGGTCAGTCGTTGCTCCAATAAGTACTTCAGTGACTGGTGATCAGTCTTAACAATGAAGTGATGTCCAACCAAATAGTGTCGCCACTTGGTCACAGCTAACACTAAAGCCATTAATTCTTTCTCATAGACGGATATACCCAAATTTCTAGGTGAGAGTGCTCTACTGAGATAAGCTATTGGGTGAGAATTCTGTTGTAGAACTGCCCCGATACCCCCATTGCTAGCATCTGTTTCAATTACAAATGGTTCCTCAAAATCTGGTAGCCTTAGGACTGGGGAAGAGCACATGATTTGCTTCAGTTTTCGAAAGGCAACGTCTGCTTGCTCATTCCAGCAGAAACTATCTTTCTTGAGTAAGTCTGTCAATGGTCTGCATATGATGCCATACTGCTTGATGAACCGCCTGTAATAACCAGTAAGGCCTAGAAATCCCCTTAAGGCCTTAACTGAGTTGGGTGTAGGCCAATTTAGTACATCCTTTATCTTCTCATCTTCCATACTCACTCCTTCTGATGAGATTATGTGCCCCAAGTACTCAATCCTTTGCTGGGCAAAAGAACATTTAGATAGCTTCGCATAGAGCTGGTTTTCCTTCAGTACTTTTAACACCACCTCCAAATGCTGTACATGCTGGCCCAAGTCCTTGCTATAAACCAATATGTCATCAAAAAATATTAATACAAACTTGCGTAAGTAAGGCTGAAAAACCTGATTCATCAAAGCCTGAAAGGTGGCTGGTGCGTTGGTTAACCCGAAGGGCATCACCAGAAATTCATAATGTCCCTCATGGGTCTGAAAGGCAGTCTTGTGCACATCCTGGACCTTGACTCGCACCTGATGATAACCAGCTCGCAGGTCTATCTTGGAGTGGTACTTAGATCCTCCCAACTCAGCTATCAGCTCCTCAATATTAGGAATAGGGTATTTGTCTTTAATAGTCAGTTTTTTCAGGTGCCTATAATAAACACAAAAACGCCAGGTTCCATCCTTTTTTTTAACAAGCAGCACAGGTGAAGCATAGGGACTATTGCTGTGTTTGATGATCCCACTGCCTAGCATTTCCATGACTTGTCTCTCTATCTCCGCCTTTTGTGAGTGTGGATATCTGTAGGGCTTGATTTTGAAGGCCTGAGCATCAGCCTTAAGAGGTATGGAATGATCCAGATTCCTCTCAGGTGGTAGCCCTGTAGGAGCAGCAAAGACCTCTCTGTACTTGTCCAATAGTTCCTTTACCTCTGCTGGTGTGTCGGTATCTGAACTCCCCTGCTGGAGCTCAGATGTTAGGTTGTAACAACTGTGCTTATAGTTGATGTAGTCTCGTAGGTCCTTATTCCTCAATAGATTAAGTTCAGCCTCTACTACACATCCTTGCAGGATCACTTCTTCTGCTTCACTGTGAATAGCTATATGTAGTTTGTGGAAATCAAAGGTGATGGGGCTATAATGGGTCATCCAATCCACTCCTAAGATCATGTCCCACCCTCCTAGCTCCATAATCCTCATGTCAAAACAGAATTTATGATTGTTGGTGGACCATAGCACTTTTGGCCACTTGGTGCACCCTGTCACACTCGAACCATCTCCAATGACCACCGTGAAGGGATTAGTGACTACATATGGCAATTCTAGATTTCTGACCAGATGTTGGCTAATATAGGTTTCTGAACTACCTGTGTCTACTAAAATGTACACAGGAAATCCTTTGATTTATCCTCGGAGAGTGATTGTCTTCCTCTTCAACGCTTCAGAGAGTGTATGTAAAGATACATCCATCAGTTCCCCTGGGTTGCCCGTTTTTTCATCTTGCTCCCCTACTGCATCTAGGAATTCCCCTTCGTCTTCTTCCTCAACTACCATCATATTCAGCTGTCTATTCCTACACTGATGTCCAGCACCATATCGCTCCCCACATTTAAAACACAGTCCATTGTTCCTCCGAAATTGAATCTCCTGTGGAGATATCCTCCTAGTTGGCGTGGCTTCATTATTCTCGTTTTTAAGCATACTAGATGGTGGAACCTTATAGGCATTGGAAACAGCCGCAGTGTTCTTAAACAGGCCAAACTTGGGATCAATAGGTGATTTTGTTATTGGCTTAGCAGACTTTTGCTGCAGTTTCCAAGCTTCCTCCTGCAATCGAGCTAATTCCATCGCATCCGACACTTTGTTTGGTTTCAACATTTTTTACCATGGTTTTAATTTCCTCTCGCAATCCACTAATAAAACTTGAAACGAAGTATGATTCAGAGAGGTGTGGATTCTTTACCAGCATTAGTGATTTCAATTCTTCAAACTTTTCTTGGTAATCCTCCACAGTTCCAGATTGTTGCAACTTATTGAAATCCTCCACCACATCGCGCGTGCCTTTCTCTGCAAATCTCTGGCTGAGCATGTCGGCAAATTGCTGCCATGACAGATCTGGAAATTCTACCTTGATGCCTTGGTACCATACATCTGCCTTATTGTCAAGGAACATTTCGACTACCTCCATCTGCTGCTCTGGTGGAATTTGGTAAGTTATGAAGTACTTCTGACACTTGCGAAGCCAGATGCGTGGATTCTCTCCGGCGAACAAAGGCAATTCGATCCTTGGTGGATTGGATAAAAATACCTTTGGAGGTTTGACTCTTGAGCATTGATTGGTGCCAAACTCCGGTTGGAGCTTCGTGTGTGGGGGCGGCGTGGGTAGAATGGGGCTTTTCTCTAGTTGAGTTGCTTCCTCTCTGTCCCCATTCCTTTCTCTGGCCATGATCTGAACCAAGGCATTGAGTTTCTGGTCCACGCCGGCGATCATTGTTCTCATTTCCTTGTTGGAGTTCTCCATTTCCCCTCGCAGCTGCTGTTGAACTTCTTGCTGGTTTTACTGAAGAGAAAGGATCGATTGCAGAGCTTCCTGCAGTCGAACTTCTTGTTTCCGTAGTTGATCTTCCATATTCTTGAAGCGGGTGCCTTCTGCCATTGTGATGAGCTGCAATAATCCGAGGATTCGCAGCTCTGATACCACTTGTCAAGAATTCAAGTAGAATTCCTGAGGCTGAGATGCCGTAGGCGCAGGGAAGGAAGGAAATTAGGGAGAATAAGAATTGAAGAAGAAGAAGAGTAAAGTGAGAGGAATTGAGGAAGAAATAAGAATCAAATTTGTTATTCTGCTAATAATGCTCCTCTCGTGTACTGAGCTCCTTATAAGGAGATTAGCTAGCTAACCGTCTACTAACTAACTGAGCTGCTGACATCATTAGTTCTAACCACCTGAGTAACCGACCTAACAGAAACAGAAATAGGTATTTATTATTCACTATTTACACTTAAGTCCTTCCAGTCCTGACAGCGAGTAAATTAAGTCAGTCAGCCACTTACAAAGATTTTGGTAAGTGATTAGTAAGTTGAGAAATTCTGTGGAACGGATAGATAGTTCACTATTCTAAGAAGCTTAAAATACCAACCTAAGATATAGAAGAATATTATGAAGCCTGCAGAAATTTGAACAACTCTATGACTTCCAACTCGAGTGAGTCCAAGGGTCCTACGTTTTCCCTGAAATATGTTGTGAAAGTTTCAGTCAAGAAAATGTAGATAAATACACAGCAATCACTAATCATACTGACGGCTTTTTTTTTTAATACGTACAAGTTAAAAATTCGAAATACACCCGTTTCACCGCAAGTATACAGGTCAACTAGTAGTTTAGGGTATATATCGGGTCGATCCCACGAAAAAGATTGAACAATTACCGGCACTACTAAAACTTCTCTATTATTTAGACTACTCTCTGAATTATAACAAATAAAACCCACTGAACTTACACAAGAAAATAACAAATGAAGGCTCCTTAGGTTATGGTATCCCTAACTACTCATGCAAGTGCTATTTTGGATCATTGAATGCTACTATCTAGACTAGCTATGGTGTAATTTCCTTATGCATATGAATCCTACTTTCGTAGTGAATCAATTATACTCATAACTAATTCATACCTATTCTCATGGTTATGAAATTAGCTACAAGTTCATTTCTTCAATGAAATTACATGAAATGAATCACTAAAATCACATAGATGCACCTCTACTCTCGTGAGTGTACTCCCTATGTTTAGCACTTCTTGAACCAGTGTTAAATCTCAATTTTCATTGCAGAAACAACACCTTAAATAATCACAATCAATGGTACCAAATTAATCATGATTTCAAAGAGCTAAAGTGCTAAATAACTTGTTCAAAATAATGGCATCAATTAACCAAATAATAAACACTAGCAATTATAGAAAGTTCAACCAAACCCAAGGCATAAACTTTAGAAACACATAATAACATATAAATCCATAACTTGCATATTAACTAAACTTGGAATCAAGTACAAAAGATAAAGAGTTGGAAAGGAATGTAACCCTTGTCACATGAGTTCATCTCCTTGCCTTCTTCATCCTCCAACCTCTTCTTCATCTAGCTAATAAACAAGATGGATGAACTACTACTCTATATTAAACTCATCTAACACTCAGAAAATGGAAGAGCTACATTTCTGCAGACTCCAAGCTTTCTCCCATATGTCTCTCCCTTGAATCTTGCAAGATTTTGGCTATATAAAGGTAAAAGGTGGTCAAAGAATGAGGCTTACACTTCCTTTTTATAGCTGCAAAGTGTTTGTCACATGTCTAGCATTACATGTGACTTGTTGGAGGTGCAAAACAAGTTTTCCGCGTATAGAGCAGCATTTTCTGGCCATTATCCGGCCAGAAATCCGGCCATAAATCCTGCCAATTTCTGGTTGGATTGCTACAGTGACTTTTTGTGCAATTTCTATTCATTCTTCACTGCTGCTCCGATTTTGCCTCAAATTCAACTGAACTTTTCTTGATGATAGAAGCTGATTTAACTCTTGACCAAAACATAAAACTTGTAGCCCTTTGAGTAGCTTTCCAATGCATCAAGAATCGCCTCATTTAGATTTGTGTAGTCTAAGAAATGATTGAAATACCCTTGACTGCTCAATGCTTTGTTTCTGCTTCGACCAATAGAAATTAGCTACTATAATTCAATTTTTTGACCTAGAAAATCTCAGAACTGGATTTTGATGTTTCACCAAAGTGTAGATCTATTTCTTATCTTCAAATTGGTTCAAGAATCGTCTCAATCCGATCACTGTAGCTCAAGTTATAGCCAAAATACGAAAATGTGTCAAAGCTGTCAAAAATTCACAAAATGCAAGTAAAAAGTGATAAAAACTTCATTTAATCACTTAAGACATTTTTTCCCAATTATAGCCAAAATGATTTATTTTCTTCCAATAATATAATCAAAGGGACTAAAAATAGCATAAAATATCATTCAATTATTACGTAAATTAGTCACTTAGCACATACTATACATTTTTTATACGACACAATAGAACTAGTGCCTGTCCTAAAAAGTTCATCGAGCAAAACCCCGACGCCCTGCAAAGTGATGCCTATGATTATTGCATGTCTATGATTGTTTCTCTTCTGAATTATTTTTATCAGTAGATTCAAATACGTCTATTAATATTTGTTGAATAGAAGGACCAAAACTATCAATCTCAAGCTCCACTTGCTTCTACATATTATCATCTGCATGACAAGAACTAGAAGATTTTTTCTTGAAGATAACATAGAAAATTCATCAAAAGTAACATCTCTACTGATTATAAATTTTGAAAAATTGAGATCAGGATACCACAATCTGTACCCTTTCACCTCAGAAGCATACCCAAGGAAAAAATACACTTTTTTGCTCAAAACTCTAATTTTTCATCATTCACATTCATGTATACTGAACACTCAAAAACTTTTAAATTAAAATAATCAACAAGAGTATCTGACCAAACTTGTTAGTTTTGAAATCAAAAGTTGCACAAGAAGTACGGTTGATAATATAACAAGCCATAGAGATCGCCTCTGCCCAAAATTCCATTGTCAACCCAACATTAGAGATCATATACCTTGCTCTCTTTAAAAGTGTTCTGTTTATACATTCGGACAGGCCATTTTGTTGAGGCGTCATCCTAACAATGTGATACCAAACAATTCCTTCATTCTTACATAATTTATCAAATTCACCTTTACAAAATTTCATGCCATTATCTGTTCTAAGCCGCTTTATCTATCTATCTATCTGTTCTCAATCAAACTTTTCATTACTTGAGAGTGAGGTAGACATCATTCTTATGTTTAAGAAAATAAACCTAAACTTTTCTTGAATAATCATCAATGAAAGTTAACATATACCTGGTACCATCCTTAGATGGAACACGAGATAGACCCGATAAATCTGAATAAATATAATTAAGAGTACCTTTCGTCTTATAAATTGCTCGTGACCTGAAACTTACTCTTTTTTACTTTTCAAAAATACAGTATTCATAGAATTCCAATGATTCAGTACTTTGACCACAAAGAAGTCCCTGTTTACTTAACATGTTCAAGCCATTCTCACCCATATGTCCCAAACGCATATGTCATAATTTGGTGATACCAGAATTAGATAAAGATGATGATGAAACTACAACCGAACCTGTGACAGTAGATCGCTGCAAAATATACAAACTATCAGATCTACAAGCTTTCATAATAACAAGAGCACCTTTTGAAACTTTCATAATACCATTTTCAGTTGTGCATTTGCACCCAAGAGTCTCCAGCATGCCCAAATAGATGAGATTCTTTTTCGAATCAAAAACATGTCTAACATTAGTGAGATTCTTTTTCCAATCAAGAACATGTCTAATATTAGTGAGTGTTCTCACAATATCAACATACATTTTAATTCAGATTGTACCCTTACCAACAACACAAATGGCATTATTGCCCATCCAAACAATTCATCATTACAAGGTTTATAAGTGGAAAACAAATCCTTATTAGGACACATGTGATAAGAACACCCCGAATTTAAAATTGATTTATTTTTAGACCTTGTCCTGTCATCAGTCACCAAAAATATTTTTGTCATTCTCATTAGCTGCAACACAAGATTCGACAATTTTAGTATTTTTCTCACCATATTTTCCCTTTGCTTTAATCTAGTTTTCAATTTAAAGCAATTTACCTTAATGTGCCCCATTTTGTGACAGTAATTACACTCCAAATTTCTATTTGGATTTAGATTTAGATTTAGATCTATCACTGTCAAATTCTTTTCTTTTGGTTCTGCCCTTAGCAACTAGACCTTCTGCCTAACCTCCATTAATTTTTTGATAATATTCCTGTTTATCTGCTTCTTAGATTTTAATGTAGATTTAATTTTTTGATACGAAATTGTTTCTTTTCCATAAATTATAGTATCATGAAAATATCTAAACGACTGGGGAAGAGAACATAAAAATAATAGGGTCTGATCCTCATCATCAATTTTTAAATCTATATTCTCCAAATCCATAATAATGGAATCAAATTTATCAAGATGTGAGAATATAGATATACCTTCAGTCGTGCGAAGCATATACGGACTTTACTTTCAATAAAGTCGATTCTTAATTGTTTTTTTCATGTACAAAGCTTTAAATTTGTCCCACATGGCCATTGTCGAAGTCTCAGCGGCTACCTCCCGCAAAACCTTGTTAGAGAGATTTAAGATAATACTGGATCGAGATTTCTTATCCATCTTAGCAAAATTTGCATCTGTTACACTCTCTAACTTTTTCTCAACTCCTTGTATCACTAAATCAACTCCATTTTGAACCAAAATGGCTTCCATCTTGAGCTGTCACATCCTGAAGTTAACATTCCTATTGAATTTCTCGACAACGGTCTTTGTTATTGTCATTGTTGTCACAAAATCGAAATCCTTAGAAGAAACTTTGATACCAGTTTATTAGGTCTGACCTTAGAAAATTGACGAAATAATTTTGGCAATCCCAAAATCCCAAAAGACAAATAACAAAGCAAAAATAAATAAAACAGAAACACAGGAATTTACATGGTTTAGTAAAATTAACCTACCTCCACAGAGGAGGAACAAAATTCTACTATGAAAAAGAGAGTACAAAAATGCCTTAGGAGAGTGTTTTTAGGTTCAAAACACCTAATACTTAAAATACAAAAGAGATCAAAATATTTTACTAAACAAAAATTTTAATGACCCAAAGACCCAAATAGTCTACTAAAGATCTTTTGGTTTGATGCATTTAATCCCATCACATGCTCACTGTATTTATAACAAACTAAGAGAAAGACTCCCTTGTACAAAAAACGATATGGGACAAAGCCACACATGATAATAATTCACCTACTTCATCCCCTTTCTATTAGAGTTAGCACAGCATTCTCGTTTTTTTTAGCAAAATTTCAACTTTATATTAATCAGCATACCTTTCCATATATCAGTACACGAAAGAGAAAGAAACAAAATTGTACCCAACTCCAGTAGCAGCTCCTAATTCTCTTTTGTACGTGAAACTTTAGGCCATGCAGAACAATTTAAAACAAAGATGCGGTAATAAATTACTGGTAATTTGGTCTCATAAACATTGATTTGTTTTGAAGTTTTTGGACCGTTACTCTTTCCTGCTGTATTATGCAAAACTTATCCAAATTTTCTGTCTTGTTATATAATCGTACTGCATAGGACTTTTATTTAACTTGTGTTTCGATACTTATAAAAAATATTTATTGTAGAGAGTTTGCATACTTGTTGAGGAGTTTGCTTGTTTAGAATTATTAAATTGATTTTAGATGTAATTCTTGTACAGAATACTATGGATCCATTGAATACGGTAGCTTTATTTGCATTAGAGACTATTGGTTCATCTGATGTCACACCTCTGCCATCAAATATGAAAGTTACGGTAATAAGATGCTCGTAATTTGTTCTTATTAGTATTTGATTTGTTTTGATGCTCACATAGTTTGTTTTGACATTCACATAGTTACTTAGTTGTTACGTTTGACAAAATATCTCCAAGCGCAGATGCTTTGTTTAAGTGATAAGTTTGGTTTTCCCATTAAGTTTCTTTCTTGTTATTTAATTGTATTGCACGGAGCTCTTATTGGATTGCTTGTATTAAGAGACTTCTGAAATAATGTTTCTTATTGTGGAGTGCTTGCATGATTGGATTGAAGAGTTCTATTTTTTTGACTTCTTGAGCTGATTTTAGATATATTTTTGGTACAGAATATTACTGATTGGTTTAGTCTTGGAACTTCATTTGCATCGGACACTGTTGCTTCATCTGCTCACCCTACCCCTCTGTCGTCAAGTTCTACAGTTACGGTAATGAAGTTTTTGTAACTTGATATTATTATTATTTTTTTTTTTGTGTTAGAGTTCGTATAGTTTTACTCTGCGTTCCTACATTGTGCAAAACTTCTTAAATACAGCATGCTCTTGCTATTGCTTTGTTCAATTAATGAGTTATTTTTTCCCATCAAATCTGTGTATTGTTATTTGATTGTGCTATGTAGGGCTTCTATTAACTAACTTGTGTTAGGAGGGTGGGAAAGAATATTTAATTGTTATAGAGAGCTTGTGTCATTGTTGATGTAGGATTTTTACTCATTCAGACTTATCACATTTAATTTAGTTGCATTTGTGGTACAGAATATAGCTGATCCATCAAATCCCGCAACTTCACTTGCATTGGAGACGGTTGCTTCATCTGATGCCACCCCTTTAGTAGTAAAGTCATCGTAATACACTACTAGTAATTTGCTCTTATTATCATTTGATTTATTTTAGAACTCATATAGTTTTAGTACTTTTCATTGTTGTGCTAATCTTCTCCGATGACCGCATTCTTGGAATAGTGCTTTGTTTAACTTATAAGTTAGTTTTCGTATTAAATTTGTGTCTTGTTATTTAAGTGTATCGCATAGGTCTATTATTCGGATGTTTGTGTACCTTTGAAGGAATATTTGCTTGTTTTCGAGGGAAACTGTTCATCTGACCTCACCCCTTTGTCATTAAGTAAAAAAGTCATGGGAGTAAAGTTGTAGTTTTAGAATTTGATTTGTTTTGGAGTTGATATAATTTGAGTACTTTTCCTGTTACTGTGCAAAACTTCTCCAAACACAGCGGTCTTTGACCAGCTTTTCATTTACTCAACAAACAATTTTTTCCTGTTAAATTAGTGTCTCGTTAGTTAATTGTACTGCCATGAGGCTTTTATTGGATTCTTTGAGTTAGGAGACCTATGAAATTGTTGACTGTCAATTGAAAGACTGCATGATCGTGTTTTGTTACTTGTTTAGACTTATCAAATTGATTTTAGACGTATTTTTGGCATAGAATATAGCTGATTTATCGAGTCTGGCAACTTCACCGGTGGAATCGAATCTCTTGACCTGCATTCTTGTTTAAGATTCTTTGAAAATTTCACCAGCGGATGCAAAGACATCTGTTTGGTTCGGTGTCTATTCAGTCCCCTCTGAATTCTTCATTGACCCTTTTGAATCCATGCCTTCCCCTTAGTGTAGAATAGGAGTAGGTTTAGAATAAAATTTATTTGTGTCCCGAGAAAAAAAAAAAGAGTTTGGCAACTTCACTTGCACTGGAGACTGTTAAATCATGTGACCTCACCTCTCTGTCGTCGAGTACTAAAGTTATGGTAATAAACTACTGCTAATTTGCTTTTATTAGCTTTGGATTTGTTTAGGGGTTCACATAGTTTGAGTACTTTTTTTCTTATTAATTTGTATCTCATTTTTTAAGGTTATGGTATAGGGCTCTTATTGGATTGCTTGTGTTAGGAGAAGAACTTGCAGAATTCTTGATTATTAACTTTTACTTGTTTAGCCTTATTGAACTAAACTATGATGTATTTGTGGTATAGAATATGACTGATTCATTGAGTCCGGCAACTTCACTTGCATCTGGGGGACTGTTGCTTCACCTAAGCCCGTATCTCCATCTTCAAGTACTGAAGTTATTGTAATAAAGTAGTACTGTTTTACTATTATTACCATTTCATTTCTTTTAGAGTATGTATAGATTTACTTTGCCTTGCTACATGGTGCAAAAGTTCTTTAAACACGGCATTCTTTAACTAGTTCTTTTTTTTTTTAATGCGTTATTTTTTCCCTCAAATTTGTGTTTTGTTATTTGATTGTACTGCATTGGCCTTTCATCAAATATTTTGTGTTAAGAGATTTGTGAAAGAAAATATTTACTCCCTCCATCCCATAAAAAGTGTCATATTTTCATTTTGAGATGTCCCAAAACATTTGTCATGTTTAAAAAATTAAAACATGTTTTAGTCTCTTTTTCCAATATAATATTTCTTTCTATTCATATGCATGTCACCTTTCAAATTTAAATTTTGAATTTGTGAGAGTAAAATTGAAAATAGAAATACAAACATCACAATTAAACTACTATTCTAAAAAAGTTGAATTCCCAAAATTGGGACGGATGGAGTATTTATTATCAGAGAGCTTGTGTAATTGTTGATGGAAGAGCTTTACACGTTTAGACTCATCAAACTGATTGTAGATGTATATACTGTACAGAATTTAACTGATCCATTGACTCCGGCAACATCACTTGCATTAGAAACTGTTGCTTCACTGAGTTGACCTCCTTTTTTTTATCAGTAAATACCGCTTCTCAAGAGCAGAAAGAAGCCATAGCCTCAACAATCAGTCCACAACTATGAAATCAGAAATAATGAAGTGTAATTTGTGGCAGAGATTGTAACGAAACATCTCAGGAGTACTCAACTTCAGATGTTAGATGCCAGAGACATCTATCTACAACCTAAGAGTGTTTTGGATGCTGTGATAAATTTCGTTAAAAGCTTCATTCAATCGCTCGAGGAGAAGGACAACTTCAATGAACCCAAGACCAGAAAAGCTACACTTGCTGTTCTGAGCTTCATGCTGCCATTTCTTGTTTGCCATCTATTTTTGTCCTACTCTAGTAGCCAAAGTTCCTTCAATGGAGCTATGCCATCACCAACCTGAAAGAATTTTGCTGTTTGATTAACAGACAAAACTTAGCTGCTCATAATTCTGCCGTCCACATTTCTTTCTTGGGATGCTGCTGAAAACTGAATTTTCTTGGGTTTTGATATGCTTTAGGCTTTAGCTGGATGCTTTATGGCTATATGGTAAGCTGAGAGATTTAATAGCTGTGATCCATTGAATTATAAAAAATAATCACGTTTTTTGATGTAGTTGGGTTGTATAGAGTTGAGAGTTGTAAAAGCTAACAAATGAATGAAATCCCACAGCGAGTCAGTAGTACTATAATAGCTCTCTTGTAATGTAGTAACTTTTATTTGTCTTCATTATTCTCAATTCATTCACTTCATCTTAGAATTCATTTTATTTGCTACATGATCTTCCACAACAATAACGATGCTCAATGCCATTTTAGTTGGGAAGTACTAAAGTGTGGTGGAAATGGTGAGATGATTTATGCAGGGAAACTTATCGTGCCGGTGCCACAACTCCCAGTTCACAGAAATCGTGAAGGACACTCAATAATCGTTGTCGTAGCAGCAGTGAAACCACATACTTCAGCAGGACTATTCAGCTAAGTCAAGGACATAATATACGTCCTGGCAGCAATCCTACCGTAAGTTCAATAAATTATACTATTTACAGAGCTATCAGTAACCATGTGCCAGATTTGATGTGCGTGACTCCTCCCTATCAAACTCCAGTCCTGGTAGAAATTGGCATTTGTTTCACTGCTGTTATGACAACAATTATTGATTGTCCTTCACGATTTTTGCGAACTGGGAGTTGTGGCACCGACACAATAAGTTTCCCTGCATAAATCATCTCACCATTTCCACCACACTTTAGTACTTCCCAACTAAAAATGGCATTGAGCATCGTTATTGTGGGAGAAGATCATGTAGCAAATAAAATGAATTCTGAGATGAAGTGTATGAAATGAGAATGATGAAGACAATAAAAGTTACTACATTACAAAACGATTGAAACCTCTTCTGTCTCTATTATAGAAGTTACTACATGTTTTCCGAGCATTTCCCATGCATGTCCCATTCATGTCTCCAAAATGATTGAAACCTCTTGTGTTGAAACATTTGCGCAGTTGGCGATGGTTTCGCGAGGTCTGGCCACTGTAAGCTTCTGTTGTTCCAATCCTGGAAAGTCTACTTACAAGAATGATCATTACATTAGTGAACCTGTGTAGGTGCATATTTCATGTTCAAGACATTTGAAAGCCCTAGAGAAATTATACATAGTGGAGTATATCAAGAACCTATGCAACTTAGCAAAATTTTGGTGAAGTTGCCCGGCCAAAGACCATGGATTGTCAAACGGTTGGCAAAGGGTTTCTTTGACATCTGCTTGGATTAGCTGGATTAACAGTACAATAGCCTTTCGGCCATTGTTGCACAAAAGTAAGGTACTGAAGGCTTGAGTTGATTGCCAGGGGGCAAAGCATGAGAATCAAAAGGACAAGTTTAAACACTATGCCCATCATCCCAACGATAGTATAGCGATTAGCACATAAAAATTTTGGCTGTGGAGAGTGGAAGAATATACTTCTATTAGTGATAACTGAGCCTATTTATAGAACTGTTGATTAAATTTTACTTCCTCTTTTCCACTTTGATAAGTTTATTTTCCTTTTTCATTTTTCTAAATTATAATCCACTGTTTAATTAAAGAATGTAGTTAACTTATAATTTCTCTAAAATGCCATTTTTTTAATGTAAGTTGTTATTGAATATAACCTAACTTATTTAATGTAAATTTAATTAGTCATACTCCATTTAATGTAAGAAAATTTTAGGAAGATAATAAACTAGATTTATTCTTCCAACAAAACTAACAACTTTTCTTAAATTGTGTGGAAAAAAAAAAACCATACCTATCTAAATCTATTGATGTTATTGGTCCATAGGGTCAAATTATTTGGGGGGATTTCTATGGCATAAATTGACAGGAGAAAGGATAAAATATGAAAAAGAAAAACCATTAAACCATATGTCAACTCTTTGCAAACATGTATTTGATACTCAAGAAATCTTAATGACTAATTCGCCATTCCATAAGACTGGAAAAATTGGTGATAGTTTGATAAACTGACTTCTATTATTGAGTTAGGAAAGTAAAAGGCGTAATAGCATTTGTATTTTATTTAATTTTAAACAAGCAACATTTTATGGTCAACATATTTACTTTTTCTATGGTCAAGTGTACAACATGTGACTTGTTTGATTAAAATAAGAAGAAAAAAAGTGGTACCATACATGAGCCATGTTGCTCATGTGCTGTGTTGCAATGTCTGCTTTAGTGCCCAAGAACTTATAGGCTAGAGAATCAAACAATTTACAACTCATGTAAATCGTTCATAATCCTGCTGAGGTTTAGAATGTTTGATATATTCATTCCGGTTAGTAGTATAGCTTCACTATAATGTGATTTGATTAGAAAGTTGGATTGATACTAGAATCTTAAATAGATATTTTGTTTTCTACTACCTTTCTTATATGAAAAATGATAATGAGCTTTGTTGGACCAACTTGTGGTCAAAGGCATGCCCTGATCCGTGGTTGTGATCGGAACCAGCCTATCCAAATTTTACTTAAAAAAATGGGGATACCATCTTGTTACAAAATTTCTTCAATATTTATGTAATACTGCCTTCATTTTTCAGAGTACGCTTTTGATTTTCTAGTTAGAGTGACATAGGAGTCACAATTTACATATATGCTGCCTCATATGAAAGTGGTACTATATAATATATAAAATTTTTATGTCTCTTGCTCAATTTATGTGATTTAAAGAGACTTTATTTGCAATATTAGGGAGGCCCAATAGCACTAAACAGATGTTTACATTGGCAATATTGTAGTAAGAATATATTGGTAACAAGTAACAACATTATTGTTATTTCTCTAAAGGAATGGTAGAATGTTTTATGATAAAGTGATAATTTCACAAACCTACCCTGAGGTTTTCAGCAATTTCACTAAACTCTCTCAAAGTTTTAAAATTACATTTACCGCCCTAATTTGACACTTTTAGTACCCAAATGTTGAAATAGCATAAAAAATTTATTGGATGTCTTAAAATGCCCTCATCTAATAAAGTTTAATTTATTTTGCACAATTACAAAGGAATGAGTGTCAAATTTTATGCCCATATTTGTTGTTTAATGATAAACTATGATGATAAATTTCATTACGATAGACTATTTTTAATAGTACTTTATTGGAGATATAATTTTTTTTTTTTAAGATTGGAGAAGAAAGTGGCCTAATCGTCACGCAAAATATTTTAAACAAATTAAGCAATATTTGTGCATTCAGCTCCTAATGCCGTCAAACTAATTCCAACATGTGGCCTATACTATGCTGGGCTTGCCCCACAAAGTCCCAAATCAGCATCAGCTCCTGTAAAGTGTAAACAGCCTTCTCACCTTTGACAAACTTCGATCTCTGCCTCGCAACTCCCATTATAACACAAAGATCAAAACCGGAGATCAAAACCGATGAAAATCCCTCATATAAACCCCGGATGCCCCCGGATGAAGGTCCAGAAACGTTATTATTTTATTGACATTATTATTTTGTTGATATGGCTAATTTCTCCCCTCATCAAATCGGAATTACTATACTGATTTTTTGAATTTTTTTGTTTTGTATTTCCACTCTACCCTGGGAGAAAGTGCTCGAGTTCTGAATCATTGGCGTTGGATTTTCAATCGCCGACCGGTGTTGGTTCCACTATGGAGAACTCGGACTTACTTAAGGTAATTCAGGAAAGGTTAAAATTTATTATAGGAAAACTAAACCTTATGTTTTCATCTGTTATTATTATTGTGTATGATGATCCATTGTTCTGTTTTGGATTCGCCAAAAAAGGATGTGAAGGATTTCGGTGCGATCAAGACGAACGTGACAGGATTTTAATATAAATACAAGTTTAATTTCGAAATATACCCGTTTTGATTGCAAGTATACAGATCAAATTAGTAGTTTAGGGCAAATATCGGGTTGATCCCACGAGAAAGATTGGATAATTACCGGCACTACTAAAACTTCTCTATTATTTAGACGATCAATGAATTAAAAAAAATAAAACTATGCTAAACTTATGCAAGATAATAACAAAGGAAAGCTCCTTAGGTTATGGTATCCCTAACTACTCATATAAGTATTATTTTTGGATCATTAAGTACTACTATCTTGGCTAGCTATGGCGTAATTTTCTTATATATGTAAAACCTACTTTCGTAGTGAATTAACTATACTTATAACTAATCTATACCTACTCTCATGGTTATGAAATTAGCTACAAGTTCATTTCTTCTATGAAATTACATAAAATAAATTACTAAAGCCACATAGGTGCACCTCTACTCTCGTGAGTGTACTCCTTAGGTTTAGCACTTCTTGAACTAGTGTTAAATCTCAATTTTCATTGAAGAAACAACACATTAAGATCATCACAATTAATGGTACCAAGTTAATCATGATTTAAAGAGTTAAAGTGCTAAATAACTTACTCAAAATAATAGCATAATAAACACTAACAATCATAGAAAGTTCAACCAAACCTACGGCATAAACTTTAGAAACACATAATAAACTTAAAATCCAAAACTTGTATATTAACTAAATTTAAAATCAAGTACAAAAGATAAAGAGTTTGGAAAGAAATATATCCCTTGTCACATAAGTTCATCTCCTCCATCTTCATCTCCTTCTTCATCTTTGCCTAGCTAATAAACAAAAAGGATGAACTACTAGTTAAACTATCCTATAATAAACTAACCTAATACTAAGAAAATGTAAGAACTACATTTTTTCGTAATATTTCTTGCACTCTCCAAGCTCTCTTTGTCCTTGCAAGTTCATGGCAATTTATAAATGATTTAGTCAAGAAATGAGGCTTCAAACATCACTTTTACAGCTGCAAAAAGTTGTTGTCACACGTCCATCAACAGCTGTAAATTATTGGAGGAAGAAACAAGATGTGTAAGTGGAGAGCCGCCATTTCTGACCAGAATCCGGCCACAAATCTGGCCGGATTGCTCCCCTACCATTCTTAGCAATTTCTGTCTAGTCTTCAATGTTGTTCCAATTCTGCCTCAACTTCAACTGAACATTTCTTGATGATAGAAGCTGAATTAACTCTTGACCAAAACATGAAACTTGTAGCCCTTTAAGTTAGCTTTCCAATGCATCAAGAATCACCTCATTTGGATTTGTGTAGACGGATAAATGATAGAAATACCCTTGACTGCTCACTGCCTTGTTTCAGTTTTGTCCAATAGAAATTGGCTACTGTAACTCGGTTTTTTGACAGGGAAAACCTTCAAACTGGATTTCGATGTCTTCACAAGATTTGTAGATCTATTTCTTGCCTTCAAAATGGTTCAATAATCATCTCAATCCGATCATTGTAGCTCAAGTTATAGCCCAAATACAAAGATATGTCAAAGCTATCAACTTCCTCTTCATCCAAACGAAGTATATTTCCAACCCCTATACAAATTATGGACAAAATGCAAGTAAAAAGTGACAAAAACCTCATTTAATCACTGAAGAGCATTTTACACCAATTATAGCCAAACTGATCCATTTTCTTCCTACAATATTGCCAAAGTGACTAAAAATAACATAAAATATCATTCGAATATAGCGAAAATTAGTCACTTGTCAGAACGCTTGGACATTTTTTAGGCCAAGCCAGCCTGCAGACGTAATTCACCTACTCCATCATCTTTTTAAATTCTATTGGTATCCTCTTTGTAACAGCATTTATCTTCTGCAAAAAATATTTATTATGAAGATCTTTGCGGAGTTTTTCTTGTTTAGAATTATCAAACTGATTTTAGATGTAATTCTTGTACAGAAAACAATTGATCCATTGAATACGGCAGCTTCACTTGCATTGGATACTGTTGGTTCATCTGATGTCATACCTCTGTCGTCAAGTACGAAAGTCATGGTAGTAAGATGCTCGTAATTTGTTCTTATTAGTAGTTAATTTGTTTCGGTGTTCACATAGTTTGTTTTGGCATTCAAAAAATTAATGTTTAGGTGATAAGTTCGGTTTTCCCATTAAGTTCCGTTCTCGTTATTTAATTGTATTGCATGGAGCTCTTATTAGACAGCTTGTGTTAAGAGACCTCTCAAATAATGTTTCTTGTTCTAGAGTGCTTGCATGATTGGATTGAAGAGTTTTACTCTTTTAGACTTCTTGAACTGATTTTAGATATATTTTTGGTACAGAATATTACTGACTGGTTTAGTCTTGGAAATTCATTTGCATCGGACACTATTGCTTCATCTGATCACCCAACTCCTGTGTCCTCAAGTTCTACAGTTACGGTAATTAAGTACTTGTGATTTGATATTATTATTGTTTTTTTCGTATTAGAGTTTGTATAGTTTTACTTTGCCTTGCTACATTGTGCAAAACTTCTCATACACAGCATTCTTAGAACAGTGCTTTGTTTAACTCATAAGTTACTTTTTCCTATTAAATTCGTGTCTTATTAGTTAGGACAAATTACATTTTAGCCTCCTGTGATTTTTGCAAAAATCACATAACCTCCCATGATTCAAAAAGCTATACATAAACTCTCTGTAGTTTGGGTTGAACTATCAAATACACGGAATGAACTCATCGTGATGGTTCGTGGGCAAAACGTGCTTGTACTACTAGTATCAATAAGAACCATTCCCATATTACCCTTTGACCCTGATGTGGACAGGATGCTAACTATACACAAAAAGAATGCTAACTAGTTAAAGGTGGGGGAATGCAAGAGACATGAGGCATATTCCAGCAAAAGGTGAAAGGTGCTATCTAGTTTGGACTGCGAATTTTCGCAGAAGAAACGCACCGGAACCAACTCTCAAACGAATTAACAAGACCTGGCTCGATCTCAATCGTCCACCGGAACCAACTCTCAAATATAGAGGAACAGGATCCAACTCCGGTTAAATCTTTGCGCATGAAATTATGGTCTGATTCTTAAAGATCCAGACACACATCCCTCCCCAGGCCATATGCGAATCATGAACGAATTGGAAAATGCAAGAGATAGGAGGCATATGATGAAATGCGAAACGGGAGTCAAGAGGGGCTCGGGGCAGGGGAGGGTGGAGCCTTGAGATTGCAGCCCACCTGCGTCCACATCAGGGGTCAAAGGGCATCTCTTGTTTTGATTGACTGGTCCTTCCATTTCTGGTTCCAAGATTCACTCTCATTTCAGGGTTGGCACGAGCTTGGGTTGTCGGTGGCGTGAAGGATACGGTAGAATGTTATGGTTTGAAGACACAGAAGAAGAAGAAGAAGCTGCTAAGTCCTCCGGCTGCGTCCTACCATATCTCCCCAGTGGCTGACAGATTCTTTTCACAACACAACTCTTCACGCTACCCATAAATAACAAACCCCTTCACAAAACTCAAAAGAAGGGAATAAAAAATAAAAGCGAAATAATACAAAAATAAGGAAAGGAGCTGTAAGAAGAAATCCCCAAAGCAGCCAAATTCCGCAAGCCAAGATCCCCACCACCCTTATCACTGCCCACCAGTCACCAAACCCTCTCCAAAGTCCGAAGGTAAAAGCTGATAACCCTCTCTTTCTCACGACAAAGGTCAAAGCAAGGGAGAGTCTGACTTCACCTGCTTCTTTTTTGTATTTATATTAGGGTAATTTGGACATTTTGCCCACGAATCGTCACGATGGGTTCTTTCCGTCTATTTGACAGTTCAACCCAAACTACAGGGAGTTTATGTATAGCTTTTTGAATCATGGGGGTTATGTGATTTTTGCGAAAACTACAGAGGGCTAAAATGTAATTTGCCTTATTATTTAAGTGTATTGCATATGGCTATTATTGGATTCCTTACGTGCCTTTGAAACAATATTTATTTGTTATCGAGGGAAACTGTTCTTCTAACCTCGCTCCCTCTTGTCAAGTACTAAATTCGTGGGAGGAAAGTAGTAGTTTTAGAATTTGATTTGTTTTGGAGTTCATATAGTTTTACTTTTCCCTATTACTGTGCAAACCTTCTCCAAATACAGCATTCTTTGGGCAGAACTTTGTTTACTTGATAAATAATTTTTGTCATGTTAAATTAGTTTCTTGTTATTTAATTCTACTGCCATGGGGCTCTTATTGAATTTATTGTGTTAGAAGACCTATGAAAGAAATTTTTTTCTAGGGTATAAAACAAAAAGGCCCCCTGTAGTAAATCTAATACACAGAAAAGCCTTCCGTGGTTTCAAAACGTATAACATGATACCTCATACTTTGAACTAAATTGTAAAATTGATGGAATCCGTTAAACTTAACGGAAATGACTTATTGGAATCTTAAAAAAAAATTTATACCTAATTTTTAACAAATATACCTGTTCTACCCCTTAACACTCAATTCTCTCTATCCAAAAAATAAATAAATGATTTTTTTGAACTATCTTTTGCTTAATTATATCAGAGCATTTTGGTCATTTCATCCATTTCCGTTAAGTTTAACGGATTCCATCACCTTTACAATTTAGTTCAAAGTATGGAGTGTCGTGTTGTACGTTTTGAAATCACGGGGGTTTTTCTATACATTAGTTTTACCACGGAGGGTTTTTTTGCTTTTTACCCTTTTTTCTATAGAGAGCGTGCATGGCCATGTTGTATTATTGTTTAGATTCATCAAATTGATTTTAGATATATTTCTGCTACAGAATATAGGTAATTTATCGAGTCCGGCAACTTTATTGCACTGGAGACTGTTGAATCATGTGACCTAATCTCACTGCCATCGATTACCAAAGTTATGGTAATAAAGTGCTGCTAATTTGCTTTTATTATCTTTGGATTTGTTTGGAGTTCACATAGTTTGAGTACTTTTCCTTGTTACATTGTGTAAAACTTGTTTAAACACAGCATTATTTGACTAGTGCTTTGTTCAATTGATGAGTTATTTTTTTCTTGTTAATTTGGATCTCATTTTTTAATGTTATGGCATGGGGCTTTTATTGGATTGCTTTTGTTAGGAGACCTGTAAATGAATATTTACTTGATACAGAGAGCTTGCAGAATTGTTGGTTTGTTAACTTTTACTTGTTTAGCATTATTGAACTGAATTGTTGTGCTTCTGTGGCATAGAATATGACTGATTCATTGAGTCCAAGTTCACTTGCATTGGTGACTGTTGCTTCACCTAAGCCCATACCTCCATCTTCAAGGACTGACGTTATGGTAATAAAGTAGTACTATATTGCTATTATTACTATTGATTTCTTTTGGAGTTTGTATAGATTTACTTTGTCTTTCTACTTGGTGCAAAAGTTCTTTAAAGACAGCATTCTCTTACTAGTTGTATTTTTTATTAATAAGTTATTTATTTCCATCAAATTTGTGTTTTCTTATTTTTGATTGTACTGCATAGGCCTTTCATCAGAAATTTTGTGATAAGGAGATTTGTGAAAGAAAATGTTTACTTGTTATTAGAGAGCTTTTGTAATTGTTGATGGAAGAGCTTTACACGCTCAGACTCATCAAACTGATTGTAGATTTATTGACTGTGCAGAATTTAACTGATCCATTGACTCCGGCAACTTCACTTGCATTGGAGACTGTTGCTTCATCCGAGCTGACCCCTTTTTCATCAATAAATACCACTTCTAAAGGGCAGGAAGAAGCCATAACCACAACTACTAAATTAGAAACAATGAAGGGCAATGTTGTGGCAGAGATAGTAATAAAACATCTCACTAGTGCTCAACTTCAGATGTTAGAAGCCAGAGGAGACGCTGTGATTAATTTCGCTAAAAGCTTCATTCAGTTGCTTGAGGAGAAGGACAACTTCAAGGAACCCAAGGCCAGAAAAGCTACACTTGCTGTTCTGAGCTTCATGCTGCCGTTTCTTGTTTGTCGTCTATTTTTTTCCTTCTCTGGCAGCCAAAGTTCCTTCAATGGAGCTATACCACCACCAACCTGAAAGATATTTGCTATTTGATTAATAGACAAAACTCAATTAGCTCCTCATATTTCTGCTGTCCATATTTCTTTCTTGAAATACTGCTGAAAGCTAAATTTTCTTGGGTTTTGGTATGCTTTAGGCTTTAGCTGAATGCTTCATGACTACATAGTAATTAAGTTGAGAGATTTAATAACTGCGGTCCGTCGAATTATGAGAACAATCACATTTGTGGGTGTGACTGGCTCTAGAGAGTTGAAAGATTTAAGTATAATAGATGTCTGATTTCTCTTCGGGAATAAGTCCAACGTGCATTAGCCTTTAGTGTTTTAATGTTTTTGTGCTTCCTTGCAGAAAAGTTACAGATAAAGATCCTATCCAAAAGAAAAAAGAAGATGGTGTGGCATAAAATGCATCATGCCACCTTTGGCTGATTGTGCCTTGTTGCATGCATGCACAAGTACTCCCAAAAATAAAAGTTTTGCCAGATAGTAATTTTTAGTTACCACTTGATATTGAATTTCCGTAGAAATTCTTAAGGGACGAGAAAAGGTAAACTATATATAAACATGAGTAAAGTTGGATAATTTCTGCCTAATTTGTTCTGTCTATTTACTCTTTTTTTCATTGCCTTTTTCATCAAATATCCACCCAATTTTACTAATGCAAACGAAGTTATCATGTCTTGCTATCACTTCACATTGGCATAAATCTTCTGTGCTCATGTTGAGATTTTAAGCTAGCTATATACGCCGAATGGGCCCGATATTTACCTAACACGTTCAAGAATTGAAAATAGTGCCTGAAAAGGTCAAATACCACAACGGATATTCTATCTTACTTTTTATTATATTATTATTTCTTATTCATAAATATTATATTTTATTTCTATTTTGTTTTTTTAAGATCCAATAACTATTAATTGAGTGAAATATAAATACAACAACCTCATCAGGCAATATAATAGAAAATTAAAAAATACAGCAAAAAATTCATTAAAAAATCTCATTTTTTTATGCATTTTGATTTTTTGTATTTGTTAAATTTTGTGTATTACTCAGTTAATAGTTATTTGATCTTAAAGAAACATAAAAGAAATAAAACATAATGTTTATAAATAAGAAATAGCAATATAATAAAAAGTGGCATAGAAAGTAGGACAGAAGATTCATTACGATCTAATACTTCTTGCAGATTAGTTACAATGACTGCAATATTTACAGTGCTTGCAACAATCCATAACCTTTTCAGGTCTGGACTTTCAGATTCCATTTCATCGTGTATCCGGAAAATTTTCTTCATAAGTAAAATGGCACTGTTAGAAACCAAGATTGGGAAAGCATGGTTCAATATTGTACCATAATTATTAGGGGTTTTAGAAACGAAGATTAGTTCGATCGTGTGTTGCATTGGGATTTTATGCGAAAACATGTTCCAGCTAGGAGATCTGTGAAAGAATAATTATGTCATAGAGAGCTTGTCCGATGGAGGGTAGAAGAGTTTCACGCGTTTGATGTAATGAGCTGATTTAAGATGTATTTCTGGTACACAATCCGGCAAATTTTATTGCATTGGAGACTGTTGTTGCATCTGACCACACCCCTCTTTTGTCAATAAACGTTCCGGACGAGTACAAAATAAGATGTTTATATACTTTGAGAGGAAAAATGTGGCAATAATTTATAGGATTGTTTCTGACAAATGTAATTTCTGATACTTTAAATCCTAAAGACCCTAGATTTGCTTTTTCAACTGAAAAGCTTTGGATTGTCAATTTTCTTTAAAAAAATTCTTACGTTTTCCGAGAATATGTTTCTCAATCACTTTTTTACCTCATATATATCAAATAGTTATGATACATTTTTTCTACAAAAACTTTATAAAATAGCAGCCCAAACGGGCTAACTATCTATAGAGTCTCAAGATTAAGTTTTGCTGAGAATAGGACCGCAAACGAAACAAAACTCGACTCCACCTCGATCAATATCCAGCTCGAGTTAGTCAAATCGAACTCGAACTCAAAAATATTAACCTCGTTAGCTCGCGAGTTCGAGTATATACATATTTTTTTATTTTTTATTTTAATAGTAAAATTACATAAATATCTCTAATATTTTATTATTTATTAAGAAAAAATTATTTTATTTATTTTTTAAAAATAAAATAATTATTTTTTATTTTTTCGAACTCGAACTTTAAATTGACAGCTCGTAGAGTTCGAACTCAAGTTTGAACTTTATAAAAGTAAGTCAAAGCTCTGCTCAATTAAGCCAAAAATCGATTCGTAGTGTTGTACCATAGCTCCGCCAATGACAACCATTTATGCCAGTGAGTGGGATGTTCACTAGTCATACACCTCAAAAAGTTCTCCAGGCATTGATTAAGCCTCTCAGATTGCCCGTCTGTCTGGGGGTGGTAGGAAGAGCTCAGATGTAATTCCACCCCCATTAGTCTAAAGAGTTCATGCCAAAACTTGCTAGTGAAGATTTTATCTCTATCACTTACAATGGACACTGGTAATCCATGCAACTTGTATATATTGTCTAGAAAAAGCTGTGCAACCTATGTGGCTGAGAAGGGATGCCTGAGTGCCAAGAAATGAGCATATTTAGTGAACCGGTCGATAACCACAAGGACTGTGTCAAACCCCTGAGAAATAGGCAACTTCTCGATGAAGTCCATAGTAAGATGAGACCATGCTTTATCAGGAATAGACAAGGCCTGCAACAGGCCTGGATACGGCACATTCTCATGTTTGCATCTCTGACACACCTCACAAGAGCTGACAAACTTGGCCACATCTTGCTTCATCCCTTCCCAATAAAATGAGCTCTTCAGTTTCTGATAAGTCCCTCTCTGACCAGAGTGCCCTCCCAAAGTAGTGTCATGTACTGCCTTGAGCAAGGAGTTCCTGATATGGTTGGCTGATCCCACAACCAGCTTCCCTTTATACTTAATTATCCCATCTATAACCTGATAGTCACTCTCAGCTTGTGAGTCCAGCAAACACTGAGCTATAACAGATTGCCATTTGTCATCCCCTGCATAGCTACTACATAGATCCTTCATCCACTTGGGTCTAACTGTAGAGAGTGCCAGTATAGAGTGTTCTTGTTGATTTTCCTGGGCATAGCAGACCTTCCTGGATAGAGCATCTGCAGCATTGTTATCACTTCCTTTCTTGTATTGTATCTCATAATCCATACCCAGCAATTTAGTCAACCACTTATGTTGCAAGGGAGTGGTCAGTCGTTGCTCCAATAAGTACTTCAGTGACTGGTGATCAGTCTTAACAATGAAGTGATGTCCAACCAAATAGTGTCGCCACTTGGTCACAGCTAACACTAAAGCCATTAATTCTTTCTCATAGACGGATATACCCAAATTTCTAGGTGAGAGTGCTCTACTGAGATAAGCTATTGGGTGAGAATTCTGTTGTAGAACTGCCCCGATACCCCCATTGCTAGCATCTGTTTCAATTACAAATGGTTCCTCAAAATCTGGTAGCCTTAGGACTGGGGAAGAGCACATGATTTGCTTCAGTTTTCGAAAGGCAACGTCTGCTTGCTCATTCCAGCAGAAACTATCTTTCTTGAGTAAGTCTGTCAATGGTCTGCATATGATGCCATACTGCTTGATGAACCGCCTGTAATAACCAGTAAGGCCTAGAAATCCCCTTAAGGCCTTAACTGAGTTGGGTGTAGGCCAATTTAGTACATCCTTTATCTTCTCATCTTCCATACTCACTCCTTCTGATGAGATTATGTGCCCCAAGTACTCAATCCTTTGCTGGGCAAAAGAACATTTAGATAGCTTCGCATAGAGCTGGTTTTCCTTCAGTACTTTTAACACCACCTCCAAATGCTGTACATGCTGGCCCAAGTCCTTGCTATAAACCAATATGTCATCAAAAAATATTAATACAAACTTGCGTAAGTAAGGCTGAAAAACCTGATTCATCAAAGCCTGAAAGGTGGCTGGTGCGTTGGTTAACCCGAAGGGCATCACCAGAAATTCATAATGTCCCTCATGGGTCTGAAAGGCAGTCTTGTGCACATCCTGGACCTTGACTCGCACCTGATGATAACCAGCTCGCAGGTCTATCTTGGAGTGGTACTTAGATCCTCCCAACTCAGCTATCAGCTCCTCAATATTAGGAATAGGGTATTTGTCTTTAATAGTCAGTTTTTTCAGGTGCCTATAATAAACACAAAAACGCCAGGTTCCATCCTTTTTTTTAACAAGCAGCACAGGTGAAGCATAGGGACTATTGCTGTGTTTGATGATCCCACTGCCTAGCATTTCCATGACTTGTCTCTCTATCTCCGCCTTTTGTGAGTGTGGATATCTGTAGGGCTTGATTTTGAAGGCCTGAGCATCAGCCTTAAGAGGTATGGAATGATCCAGATTCCTCTCAGGTGGTAGCCCTGTAGGAGCAGCAAAGACCTCTCTGTACTTGTCCAATAGTTCCTTTACCTCTGCTGGTGTGTCGGTATCTGAACTCCCCTGCTGGAGCTCAGATGTTAGGTTGTAACAACTGTGCTTATAGTTGATGTAGTCTCGTAGGTCCTTATTCCTCAATAGATTAAGTTCAGCCTCTACTACACATCCTTGCAGGATCACTTCTTCTGCTTCACTGTGAATAGCTATATGTAGTTTGTGGAAATCAAAGGTGATGGGGCTATAATGGGTCATCCAATCCACTCCTAAGATCATGTCCCACCCTCCTAGCTCCATAATCCTCATGTCAAAACAGAATTTATGATTGTTGGTGGACCATAGCACTTTTGGCCACTTGGTGCACCCTGTCACACTCGAACCATCTCCAATGACCACCGTGAAGGGATTAGTGACTACATATGGCAATTCTAGATTTCTGACCAGATGTTGGCTAATATAGGTTTCTGAACTACCTGTGTCTACTAAAATGTACACAGGAAATCCTTTGATTTATCCTCGGAGAGTGATTGTCTTCCTCTTCAACGCTTCAGAGAGTGTATGTAAAGATACATCCATCAGTTCCCCTGGGTTGCCCGTTTTTTCATCTTGCTCCCCTACTGCATCTAGGAATTCCCCTTCGTCTTCTTCCTCAACTACCATCATATTCAGCTGTCTATTCCTACACTGATGTCCAGCACCATATCGCTCCCCACATTTAAAACACAGTCCATTGTTCCTCCGAAATTGAATCTCCTGTGGAGATATCCTCCTAGTTGGCGTGGCTTCATTATTCTCGTTTTTAAGCATACTAGATGGTGGAACCTTATAGGCATTGGAAACAGCCGCAGTGTTCTTAAACAGGCCAAACTTGGGATCAATAGGTGATTTTGTTATTGGCTTAGCAGACTTTTGCTGCAGTTTCCAAGCTTCCTCCTGCAATCGAGCTAATTCCATCGCATCCGACACTTTGTTTGGTTTCAACATTTTTTACCATGGTTTTAATTTCCTCTCGCAATCCACTAATAAAACTTGAAACGAAGTATGATTCAGAGAGGTGTGGATTCTTTACCAGCATTAGTGATTTCAATTCTTCAAACTTTTCTTGGTAATCCTCCACAGTTCCAGATTGTTGCAACTTATTGAAATCCTCCACCACATCGCGCGTGCCTTTCTCTGCAAATCTCTGGCTGAGCATGTCGGCAAATTGCTGCCATGACAGATCTGGAAATTCTACCTTGATGCCTTGGTACCATACATCTGCCTTATTGTCAAGGAACATTTCGACTACCTCCATCTGCTGCTCTGGTGGAATTTGGTAAGTTATGAAGTACTTCTGACACTTGCGAAGCCAGATGCGTGGATTCTCTCCGGCGAACAAAGGCAATTCGATCCTTGGTGGATTGGATAAAAATACCTTTGGAGGTTTGACTCTTGAGCATTGATTGGTGCCAAACTCCGGTTGGAGCTTCGTGTGTGGGGGCGGCGTGGGTAGAATGGGGCTTTTCTCTAGTTGAGTTGCTTCCTCTCTGTCCCCATTCCTTTCTCTGGCCATGATCTGAACCAAGGCATTGAGTTTCTGGTCCACGCCGGCGATCATTGTTCTCATTTCCTTGTTGGAGTTCTCCATTTCCCCTCGCAGCTGCTGTTGAACTTCTTGCTGGTTTTACTGAAGAGAAAGGATCGATTGCAGAGCTTCCTGCAGTCGAACTTCTTGTTTCCGTAGTTGATCTTCCATATTCTTGAAGCGGGTGCCTTCTGCCATTGTGATGAGCTGCGTTGTATTGATAATCATTGTAAAATACAAAAGTATGGGCAAAGGCCCAATCCACCCATACATCGTGTACACAGACACGGAGGAAGCTAGCGCTCCTCATCTATGGGATGCTTGTAGCATATAAACTAATCTGTCTAAGGTTCTATTTGATAAAACTGAATCTGAATTCTGAAATCTGAATACTGAAACAATTAATTTGCTAAATTTTAAGCACTGAAAAGAAATATATGAATGTCTGAATTTTAATGTTAAACCTATTTATACTGTTTGATAAATATTTATAACTGAATGCTTAATAAGTTAAATTTGACAATTTTGTCCTTATATCTTTTCACCCAAAAAAGAAATAGAACCTATGATTTAATTAGTTAAAAATTAGGTATGAAAATGACAATATTTATTTTTAAATCAAATTAATATAAAAGATGGCTTATATTATATGAGGAGTATAGAAAAGAAGTGAAAGTCATTCAAAAGGGAGAAAAGAGAAATAGAAAATCATTAGATAGAGAATATTAGATTGTTTAATTATATAAGAATTTTGAACATAATTAATAAACAAGGGTAGATTTGGTAGATAAGATAAAGTAAGTGAAGTAATTCTATTGATTATTATTAGAATTAAACATTCAGTTAGGATTCTTGTGCTGAAAAAAATACACACAAGTTCAACACTACTTAACAAACACTCAAAACATCTGAATGTCTGAAAAAATTCAGATTCAACACTTTTTTATATTATCAAACAGACCCTAAGTCTATCATGTTGTTCATCTGGTACCAGATAAAAAGAGCATTACACAAACATGGAGCTTAGTCTATCAATCTCCTCTACCTGAGCGAACAACCTGATATCTTTAGCTTTTCCTGACCTTAGTTGTCTTAGCAACTGTTGGTCTGTGATTCCCAAGGAATACACTTTCGTTTAAAGTTCAAAGACCAGGATGCAATGCTTCATAGATAGAATCACCATGACATATAGAAGTGATGCGTATTCCACAAAAAGATAGCCTTAAGCATGGAGTCAATGGAGGAACTCAAATCAATTTGTTCTACTGTAATTGTGGTTGCCAATTTGGCAAGCAATGCCTTAATTTTTTTTTATTAGATCCGAGAGTTTTTTTCAAATTTTGTATGCCAAATTTAGGATTTTTAGGCCCTCCCATCAAAATTCATCCTAGAATTTGAGCTTGAACTAGTTGAACAACAGATTAGACAATATTAGCATACACAAATGTTCATTGGTTTACTGGTGATTTATTTGAGTTTGAAATCTGTTGGAACTTCAAAGTGTAATTTCTATTATTTTTTAAATGTATTAGATATATTGATTTTTTTTTTCAAATTTGTTCATTTCCTGGCATGTGTCAATGTACTCTCTGTCATTAATATAGATCTGATGAAATAAAAAAATATTTTTATTTTATTAGAAAAAGAAAAATAAGTAGACCCGCTATATTAGACCTAATGACATTTTCAATTTGTTGTTACAAAATTTCTTTCTAATAATGATGACAAGCATTGTTCTTTGCCTTTAGAAAATGATCTTCAACCATTTAACTTACTTGTATCTCTTGATTAGTTCTTACGAATAAGACCCAAAAAAAAAATAAAAACAAGAAAGTTAGACCCATTTGGTTGGCCGTGCTTCAATGTCCAAAAAGTTGGGGGGAATCCAGAATTTGTATTCCAAGTCAATTGTCAGGTTCAAATTACATTCCTTTTCACCATTACGAGGTAGCCAAGGTCCTGTCTAAATCAACTTGACCATTCTTCGAAAAGGGAAAAAGCTGGACCCTTCTTGTAATGACTTATCCAGATTCTTCAGCAAACCAGCCAACCATTTGTTGTTTAGAGGTCCATATCATACATATTGCCAGTTAAAATTTCTCTATAAGTATTTTAATTTTTGTTCAATTGAAGTGTTATTGAAACTTGGATAAAGTTATTACAAGAAACAGCAAAATCAACAGAAGTAATTCCATTAGTATCCAAAAAAAAAAAGTAAAAAAAAATACCATAATTTTCCCCTCCAAATCCAGAATAGCTGCCTCAGACAAATAGCAAGCTTATAATACTCGATACCAAATGTAGCCTTTTTTTTAAAAAAAAACAACCTATCTACAAATCTTACTCTTTTATTTTTCATAAGATTGTGTATAACTTAGAATTGTGTGATTAATACAATAGTTTACAATTCATCGATATTACAATTTGATCTACACTTGGAGGTATAAATACTCGTCAACAAAACATTCTATCCCGTACTTCATAGGACAAATACTATGTTATGAGGACTATATAATAGTTTGATTGTAAATTGAATGACAAGTAAATTTTCAATGTTCAAGATCTAGAGGAATTATTTTATCAAAGAGACAAATTTAAGTGATAGGTGAAACAAGAAAAATGAAATGCTGCCCTTAATATAGTACGTATGTTTATTAGTTTAATATGCTTAATGATCTAATAGCCAATAGTCAGAAACTTGTCGAATCAAATATTTAAATTACTTTGCTTCTTGATCTGCATCAAATCATTGACGTATAAAAATTTTTATTATAGATTTTCTAAAATAATAATATTTTTCTCTTTATTTATTAAAAAAAAGAGTAAAAATTTTTGTAAATCACAAAATTTGAATTCAAGATGTGTCAATGACTCATTGATAAGCACAACATAATGGAATTTATTTGTCATTGTCATCATCTGTTATTTAAACTTGTACGCATCCTTTGGCACGTGGTTTTCTAGTCTTACTAATTAGTGTTATTTGCGGAATTTAGAAGTGACTAGATAGACAGAAGCTTCACGTGGTTTATAGCCTGTGAAATGTGTACCTCAAAATTTCCTCGTGAAAACGACAGGTAATGTGTTTTCTGATGCCTAATTCTCCAAAAAAAAAAAGGAAAAGAAAATTAAGTTATGAGACTTGCAAGTTGCAAGGATACACTATGGACAAATTATATTTTGTACCCTAAAACCTTATATTAATTCCCATATTGCATCCTTAACAGTGTTATCCACCCACTTTGATCCAGTAGCTAACAGGCGTCTAGAAACATTCTCTGAGAATCACATTTTCTATTAGTTTCGTTATGCAGCACCCTTAAACTTCTGATTGGTTTATAAATTGCATTTTTCTCTTTTAACAAATGACATTGTACTGTTGAAAATTATTTACAGATTGACATTTCCCTGCAAACCAACAAACTGCAAACCATGCACCTGCTTTGTCTAGTGGGAATGATTGGATTATCAAATTCTTAATGTGGCTATATAGTTCAGCCCAAAAAGATTCCGAAAAGAATAATGCAATGTATCACATAGAATTTCTAATGTCTTAAAGTATTACGACAATAATTTCTATTATAAGACTTTAAGATTAGACGCCACTAAAATACACTAATAAAGTTTTTAATTTTCAGTGCTCATGCATTGAAATATGTTAATGGTGGACTAGAGTGGGCAGAAAAAACACTTTATTTTTCAAAGCCGATGGTTGAAATGCAATGTATCACATAGAATTTATAGCTGAAAGTATAAACTTGAAGGTGTTGTTTCTAACCAACTTTTATTTTTCCTTTTTTGCAAAAAGTGCCCAATATCAAATTTGGGATTCAATCTAGAAATTTATATAAAGTTCATATATGCAACATGGAATTATCTTATATGCAATTGATCTACATTAACATAGGAGAAAAAGAAAGACAAAGATAAACTTTTTACCGCTTTCTATGCGTGTGTCTAGTTCTTTATATTCATCATAGAGGAAGGTGATTATAATCCGACCATTATTAAAATTGGAGTCAAAGAATTGGACACTGTTGAACGTAATATGTTTTGAGAGAAGAGTAGGAATTTAAATTTGCATTGGAATGGCTTAAAAAACAAGAATAAAAAAGGTTCCTATATAATTTGGGAAAAAAAAGTTTTAAGGGTTCAAGTGGATGCTTCTAAAAGATTAAAGGATTAATTTGAAATTGACACAAAATTCAACTGAGGAAAATGAATTTTAACCAAATCTTGAAAATCGAAATATCTTTTCCCCCATTTCCAAGTACGCCGCCCTACTTGTGGCGTCCCCGTCTTTTCTTCACATAGCTTTTCCCGTACTCGAAAGTCAAATCTAAATCTATCTTTGTAATTGTAAAGAATCAGATCATTATTTAGGTGATTCAGCCGAAAGAAGAAAAACCAAACAGATGTTTATTTAGGCGTAATATATGTGAAGAAGACAAAACTTTAGAGCCGACCATAACACAAAATGGACCTTCCTGTACGAAACAAATCACATGCACGATGAAGACAACTACAGCTTAAAAACGATTTACACAAAATCAACACACAACCAAGTGAAAAGATTTTTTGTATGTATATAAAAAAGAAGAGAATTTCAATCAATTAGAGAAAGCCGAATCAATGGTAACAAATACGTGAAAAACATGCCAAAAAAAAAAAAAACAACAGATGAAAGGGATTTTCTTGACGTCTTAGAAACCAATAAGAAATAATACTCTACAGCTCCAAAATTTTCTTACACACACAGATTCTCTGTACCTCCAAAGCATGATTTGTGCATGTTTTCCACGGACAGATTAAATAAATTTTAGTTTCAAACTCTGAAACAATTGATTTAACAAGTTTTAGTTTAAAGGCCAAGTTATTCTCCTATAAAATTTTTAACAACCTTACCTACAATAACTCCAAAAAACTCCTCAAAGTTTTTAATATACACACTTCAAAAATACCATAAAATACAAATAAATTTCACTTCTTTTCTTTCCTCTTCTTCCTGCCCCACATCAACCCACCACCACCTCCGGCGCCGGACACCTCTTCCAACGCCGGCCATCTCTTCCGGAAAAGGAAAAAGAAAAGGAAAAGAAAAAAAATTTGTACATCTTAAAATCTTTTTCTACAATTTCTATAGTAAATTACAGTAAAGTTTAGATTTTTTTACTTTTAAACTCTATTTCCAAACAGATTGTACCAAATTGATTTAAAAGACCCCACATCTAACAAGAACATAGAAAATAAAGAAAATAATAACCATAAAAAACTCTCATTAAGAAACAAAGAAATTTTTACCAAGAAAATGCTAGACGAGAATAAACTCTTACTAGGAAAATCCCAGAAGAGAAAAATTTATTTCAAAAGCAAAGACAAAACACAATTGGGAGAAAGACCAGGGGAACTGGAGAATGAGAGGTGGAGTTCGTTAGCTGAAGAAATTTTTGAAAGAAGAGGGAAAGAAGGGGTGAGCAAATGAAGAGATAAATACGAAGAAGTATCCAAATGCATATGCACTTGATTTCTACATGGCTTTTTCTATTTGTGGTCTGACGGCACGATACACATACCAAATAAAATAATGTAGTCATTATGAAATTCTAACATTATCATGCACCCAATAAACTGCGTATTATAAATGGATTGATCTTATGTACACTATCACCATTAGATATATGACACATGTATAAAATTTGAATTTGAAATTCAAACGTTACTCATGTGTCATCTATCTAACCATGATAGTGTATACATTGAAAGTGTATATGAAATTTATTCAAATAAATTGCTATCAATATAAACTTTTGCTGATTAGATAACAGTGGAACCACCCATTAACTAATTTAAAATTCACCATTAGTGTACTTCAGGTTAATTGTTCACTAACATTGTAAAAGGTTTTAACATAAACCACAAAACAATTGAACGGATTAGTTGGTCATACAGTTAATAGATTTAGCATGGGGGGGCAGGGATTTTTAAAAAGAGGGGGTGAACTTAAAAATATGGCAATTTTACTTTACGAGTCTAAATTTGAAAATTAAAAAATGCATGTTAATTTTTTGTGACTATATCGCTTAATATTTTGGTCTTTATAGTTCATCCGAAATCAATGTAAATTATTTTAAACCAAATTTCTATATGAAGAAGTTTTTTTATGATCTTAAGATGATTTTTAATAGAGTAATAATAAAAAGTAAGTCTACAAACCACAAGAAGGAAGCTATTTCCTCAATATTGGATCAAGATACATGATAATATATCAAATTCGTATAACTATTCATGTCTCTACCTTCTCATTTCTTATGTACCGGAAAAACGAACTTCTCTTTGCTTTAATACCAAATTTCAGGGAGGTAATACATAAAGTTCTAAAAAAAACATGTATTATGAAGTTAAATTATGTATATGAACTAACTAAATAGAAATCTAAAAGCATTTAAAGTCTAAAAGATAATAATTTTCATGAGGCAAAACTTAGATTGGGGGGAGGGGGACAAAAATATGATTTTAAATGGAAAATCTTCAAAGTATTCAGGAATCAAAAGGAATTTTTCTGAACTTGGGAGCAGCTGCCCCCTAGCCCCCTTGTGACTCCCCACTGCCGACTGCCATAAAAAAACAAAAAAGATTGACATAATCACTTAAATTTGACTGATACATGAAACAAAGTCGGTAATGCAAGACGTCAGAAGTTTTAACTATTTATCCTTATTTGTCTTCTTAAAGAGGACAAACACGACGACAAACACGACGATAAAGAAAACCCAAGTTGGATTCATTCATCAATTAGCCAATAAAACTGTCTGTTTCCTTTTAGAACCAGTAAGGAAAGTGAAAACATCTATGGGTTAGACCAGGGACTTTGCCAAGCTTGAAAACCTTATTCCATCCCGCAGCCACAGGTTTATGGATTAAAAAAAAAGGGATTTGTGCGCCTCAATAATTGCTAAATGATGGATAAGGAACGGTTGGAGGCAAAATTGATTTTAAACGGTTGAGATCAGTTTTTGTATAGGTTGCATGAGATAAATGTTAACATATTTTAAACGTATAATTGTAAATTTTGATATAGGTCATATAAAATTTTTTGCATGAATTATTACTTAAATGGTATATCTATTTAAGTATGAATTAATTTATTCTACATTATCAACGTATAAATTTTTTATGTTTCTGAACAAATTTAAGTGCATGACATATACTTTTTATTTAAATGTAAGAATTATTTATATAATTACTAGTGTATAAAATCTTATTATACAAATCCATCCAAGTAGTCAAGCAGTTTTGTATGATAACAGCTCTGATCACATTTCAACAAAACAATAATAACAATAATAATAGCCAGCCGTCCAAAGGGCCGGTGGTCACCACCAAGCAATTTAGTCTTTGGTGGCGTGGGAGGTCAATGATTCAATTCTTACATTTCACCAATTTATCATTATATGTGGTTGTCTTGAGTGGCTTTCTCCGAGGGTATTTCAACTCTTATTGACTCCCCCTCCTCTTACATTAGAATAGATTAGATTATAGAAATATTACTATTGCGATAAAAAAAAATAATAACAATAACAATAAAATAGGGCAGCCACACATTATCGGTCAAGATGAAAATGTCCAGCCATCAGAAGTGGGACCTTTGCACTTCAGGTAAGATGGTCCAACAAGGCAAAACGACCTAGAACAACTGGAATTTAAGTCATGTGTTGTTGGTGGGCCAAATGGAAATTTCCGTCCATTTACAACCTTTCCACCACTACATGATTTTCAAGTGTTCTCTGAGTCTCCACTCCTGCCAGCTTTCTCCTATAAATTGCCACCCCAAAATCCAAATCCCACACACAACACACAAACACACAAAATACACAACAAAATCCAACTCCCACGCACAAAACACACATTTAGGAAAGAAAAGTAGCCACCACAAAGGCTAGTAAGATGGAGAACTTCCCAGTAATCAACATGAAAAACCTCAATGGTAACAAGAGAGCTTCCACCATGGAGCATATAAAGGATGCTTGTGAAAACTGGGGTTTCTTTGAGGTACTACACATTCCTTTTTTTTTTAATTTTCTTTCTGATATAAGGCAAACTAGTGTACCTCATTTTGTTTTTTTTTGATGTAACAAACTGCTGTAGAGGTTTACATTTTAATGAGTTTGTTTTAATTTTAATGGTTCTAAGAAGTTTACATTATTAACTTTTGTTTCTTTTCTTTTGAAACTTTGATGTAGTTGGTGAACCATGGAATCCCACACGAGATGATGGACACAGTTGAAAGATTGACAAAAGGTCATTACAAGAAATGCATGGAGCAAAGGTTCAAGGAGTTGGTGGCAAGCAAGGCTTTAGAGGGTGTACAAGCAGAGGTTACGGATATGGATTGGGAGAGCACATTTTTCTTGCGCCACCTTCCTGTCTCAAACATTTCACAAGTCCCTGATCTAGATGATGAATACAGGTAATAATTATGGCACATTTCCCACTTCAAGAAATATTTTGAAGCAAGTCTTATGTGGATAAGTAATCATTTTGCTGACAGAAAGAAAACTAAAAAAAAATTGAAGAAATCATCAGTATGAATTTGTCTTTATGTTACTTGTAATAATTCATAGCTTGGTTGTTAAAGGTTGTAAATTTGAGTCTTTGTTAACATTTTATTTGTGTTCTAAGCACGGATTTTCTTCTCGTCCTTGTACTATTAGAGTGTCGTTTACAGATGTGGAAAGTTATTCAAGACAAGATCTTAACAGGAGCATGAAAACCATAAATACTGTTGCGCTATAGTTAGTTCCTAGGTCCCAACACAACAGGAAGTTTTGAGCTGATTGAGCATGCTACACATGCAGCCATACTTCTGCGTCCCTTCTCAAGAAACAGATAGATTTGGATTTCCATTCAGGTTTATCAATAAAATAGCCTTTCATCAGACACAATTATTGACAACTTTGCTTAAAATATGTTAAAATATTCCCTTGCCAACGCCTAAAAAGCAAGATATATCCATAGCTCTGTCATAGGCTATTTTTCTCTTTTTTTTATTAATTCCACCTATCCAATCAAATTTTCCTCATTATTTTTTGCTTATGATGCAGGACCCTCATGAAGGAGTTTGCTGTAAGATTAGAAAAATTGGCTGAAGAACTTCTTGATTTACTATGTGAAAATCTTGGTCTTGGGAAGGGCTATTTGAAGAAAGCCTTTTATGGTTCAAAAGGTCCCAATTTTGGCACCAAGGTTAGCAACTACCCTCCATGTCCCAAGCCAGAATTGATTAAGGGACTTCGACCACACACTGATGCTGGTGGGATTATCTTGCTTTTCCAAGATGATAAAGTAAGTGGTCTACAACTCCTCAAGGGTGATCAATGGGTTGATGTCCCTCCAATGAAGCACTCTATTGTGGTCAACCTTGGTGACCAACTCGAGGTACAGTTTAATTTCTTGGGATAAAAAATTTATACTTTTATAAGTAATATGATAGTACTAAATAAAAGAAACAAAAGATTTCTTACTTTCATACCAACATATTACGTATATTTACATTCGTGCCTCATAAATAAATATTACTTATGAATAGATTATTTCTCATAAAAATTACTTATAATTACGGAATATCATACTAGATTTAGAGGGGTGATTCTAATTTGTAAGCAACACTAAACATCAATATTAATTTATGCAAAAATTAATAAATCGAATTGACTGTTTATTCATATATTTCTTTTTTATTTAGGATTCTAATTATGTTACAAATTAATCACAGGTGATTACCAATGGAAAATACAAAAGTGTGCTCCACCGAGTCATAGCTCAAACAGATGGAAATAGGATGTCACTTGCTTCATTCTACAATCCAGGCAATGATGCAGTTATTTATCCAGCACCAGCAGTACTGGAAAAAGAAGCAGAAGAAAGAAAAGAAGTCTACCCAAAATTTGTTTTTGATGACTACATGAAACTGTATGCTGGACTTAAATTCCAGGCCAAAGAGCCAAGATTTGAACTCATGAAGAACGTGGAAGCCAATGTTACCATGGGTCCAATTGCAACTGCCTAGACTCATAGGAATAAAACGGTGCTAGGATGTTTTCTTCTCCCTCTTATGTTTTCTACTTATTATTATTATTATTTTTTATTGTGGGGGTTGTTGGTTATTCCCAGTCATTTGTTGCTCCAGAGAGGAGGGTCCTTTATACATCTGAGGGACCAAAATTTATTATGTAGTAAGAATTCTAAGACAAAGAAATAAAATAAGCTATACATTTCTCCAAAATCATTTGTGACTACTGTTGCAAAGCTATATGGTTGATTGACCTAATATTTGGTTTAATTGCCTTTAAAAGTCCTTAAAATTTTCTCAATTATTAGACACTCAACATTTTACTTTAATTTATGAATGCCGGATCAATTTAGTCCTCAAATTTCTAACAAATCTGACAAATCAAATATCTGGTACTTCGAACAAAAATACAATTATGTTTGGAACTATGAATTACAATTATCAAACTTAAGAGAGAAAACTTACAGGAGCAGCCAATATCAATATGCAAGAAAAGCTAAGTTTGTCACACATAACTACTTATTTAATAGTTGTAAGATAATGATTAACATATTATACATGTTAAGCATTTAACAGTAATGCATTAGTAACATGGCCGAGAACTTAAAATTGGCAATATCCTTCAAAAGCCCACTTTTTGGTGCCAAATCAGGAATAACATAAACAAGTCATCAATAGCCAAGACAAGCCAACGATTTGTTGGCTACTAGGGTTAAATGAAAAGAAAAAAAAATCATTCAACATTCACCACATTTGCACTTTGCCCCCTTCAACTTAACAAACAGGCAGTTTTGGCTCTCTAGTAAATCTGGTTAGTGATTTTAATGGACAAAACTCAAAAGTCAAAAGCAAGCCAGGTTATCCTCAAGCTGACAGAAATATGGTTGATTACGAATGGTAAAAGGTTTTTAGAGTTAAATATATTTTGTAGAATCATTTAAGAACCAAATAATAATTTGGATGTAGTTTAGAGGAAAAATCAAGGTTGATTGGCAAGATAAAACAGTACTTGTAAGATCAAGAATTCTCTATTCTCTTTTTCTTTCTTTTTTTCCTTTTTTTTTGGCGAGTTTTTTCTCGAAACATGTGTCACTATTATCCCTCATCTTTCATATATCACAAGAACAAGCAGACACACACACACATGTAATTTATACCTTTCTAGTCTTTTACTTTTCACAAGGAGCTGAATTTTGTGTGCTTCTTTCTGTGGATGGAGACACAAGTTTTCCTCTAGTAAGTATGAGGATTAAATAACCAACTACTCTAGCCACTAGAGATAGTTATAAAACTCTTCTTGAATGTAGGTCAAGGGATCATGGTCTATATTTTAAAAAATTTAGAATTATTTGAAAAAATTTCATTAGTTGGTGCTTAGGTACCTGTTTTGATTGGTGGTGATTCAGTTTCTGGCTAAAAAAAAATAAAAGTATGAGGATTAAATACTGGATTTTTATGATATAAACTGCGTGTATAGGTACAAGATAGGTCATAGTTTTGTCATTTATTTTATAATTAATTCCCTCCTATTATCTTACCAACTGTGCATTAGTTAACGGATTCTACTCACTTTTAAAAATTTGTATTTATTGCATGGAATAGAACAAAATACAATAAAAAGGTGCTAATTTGACGGTAGTTAACAGAAGAGTTTGAATAGTAAAAGGGAACAAGAGTCCAAACGGAGATTGTTTCCCTTATCCAGTGGTCAACTGCGGCAGACTAGGAGAAAATTTTGGGGAACTTCCCTTTTTCTGTTTTTAGTAATTTTCAAAGAGGACGGAGGTCAGGCTCAACTAGGAGTCTTCCCTTCTATTCCTCTTGGTAGTCGGATAGGCAGTAGGAAAAAAATTTGAGAAGAAAAGGGGCGCAGTCAATCTTAACTCCTTTTTGCTCTTGACTTTTTCGTCTTTTTGTGGCTATTGATTCCATCGTATGTCAGAGCAAAGGAAGAAACAATTGGTCATTCTTTTGACTTGGCAGATCTTTTGCTTATTCTTAATTGAATCGATTTTCTTCATCGCATTGAGGAACGATGTATGCTACAATTGTTTCTACGATTTCACATGAGATTGTTCCAACAGAGATGAACTAAATCTCTTTTTCTAGTCAACGAGCAACGGATGCTTTGGTTTATCTAAAAATTGTGAGATCGAATTAATTTTATTTATTCATCTTATTTACTGGTATTTGCATATTCTCTGATTGTAGTGCTTATGGTTGTTTTATTAATTGAGTATCACAGGCCCGGACATTGAATTAATTTATCAATCTAATGTCAATTGGAGCATTGAATCCGTAATTGTTCAATTGCTCGAAAATAGTGATAACTGGTATGATTGGGTTTGTATCAGGAAAATATGCAGACTAATCTAAAATAACCTTGGTAGTGTGTTATTTGGTTAGAATAGAGCTCCTCTAATACGTAAGGCAATTGGAAAATTAAATCTTACAGGCGTACCTAGAATTAATTCTCGATTAGAGTAGTAATTGACGGGCGTATTTCAGTCATCGATACAGTAAGGAAGAGTTGACTGTCATCGCTTGTTTGACAGTTATAACTTATTTATTAGTTAATAATTGGAATTATCTCTGCATCGATGATCAATTAATTTAACCACTACTGAAGTTATTTCTTGGCTAGAGTTTAGTCATTATTAATTCGAGTTTTAATAGTTTGTTATTTAATTTTTAGTTGGCTATTTACTTTTAGTCAAACAATTTAATTATTACCATTGCTATAAAAAAAACCCCATCGTTAGTGTGAATTTCAAAAGAGACAAATATCCCCAATCCCTGTGGATTCGACTCTGCGTATCACTATCTGCATAAATTATATTTTGTTTGAATAGGTATTTATTATTGTACAGGCTCGACAACCTGTCAATTTTTTGCACCGTTGTCGGGGACTGGCGTTCGTTAATTTGTTTCTTTTAAGTTCATTTTCGTTTTAATTTTCTGATATTTTTCTAGTTTATGTTTCAGGTTTCTCGTACAGGCGAATTGATTTTTGATCCTGAAGTAGAGAAAACTACTCGTCGAACGCGAAAAGAGACCAGACAGCTCAGAGAAGAGCAATCTAGTGCTGCATCTCAAAGACCTGATCCAGAAGTTGAATCAACAAGTTCGCTTGGCGATACTTCGAATGACCCGGATCGAGAAGAAATCACTATAGCTAATACACAGACATTGAGGAAGTTGGCTGCTCCTAATTTAAATCAATAACCCTTATGCATTACTTTTTCGAATTTAAATGATAACACCCTGTTTGAATTAAAATCTGGGCTAATTCATCTTTTACCATTTTTTCATGATTTACCAGGTGAGAAGCCTTATAAGCACTTGCAGGAGTTCGATGTTATTTGCAACAGTATGAAACCCCCGAAAATTACGGAAGAACAGATAAAAATGAGAGCATTCCCCTTCTCTCTTAAGGACTTAGCAAAATACTAGCTGTACTACCTATCTCTAGACAGTATCACCACGTGAGAGCAGCTGAAGAAAAAATTTTAGAAAAAATATTTTCCTGCATCTTGAGCTGCAAGTCTGAGAAAGGAGATATGCGGTATCAAGCAATATTCACGAGAGTCGCTCTATGATTACTTGGAGAAATTCAAAAAGTTATACATCAAATGCTCTCAACACCAAATAAGCAATGAATTGCTTATCCAATATTTTTACGATGGGCTAATTTTCAGAGACAGGAGTATTATTGATGCTGTAAGTAAAAGGGCGTTGGTGAACAAGACTTCTCGAGAAGCATGAGAGTTGATTGAAGAGATAGCCGAAAACTCCCAGCAATTCGATATAAGAGAAGATATTCCGATACACAGAGTGAATGAGGTAGAAACATCCTTTATCCAATAGCAGTTATCCGAATTAACATCTTTTATTAGGCAATTGACTGTAGGAAATCTTCCACAAGCCAAGGTGTGTGGGAATTGCACTGCTATAGGTCACTATACAGAGATGTGCCTAATGATTCAAGAACAAAGTGTCGAGTAAGTAAACATGGTTGGTTACGTGCCCGCGCCGAGAAAGTCATATGACCCGTACTCGAACACATATAATTCGGGTTGAAAAGATCACCCTAACTTTAGTTATGGAGGAAATAGGCAATCAAATTTTGCATTGAATAAACAGCAAGGGTATCAACAGTAGTATCAACCTCACCTGCCATCATCTTCTCTAAGCTCAAACCCATCTCTAGAAGAAATGATGAAGCAGTTAATTTTTAGTCAACAAAAGATAGATTCTGACCTATAAAATATAAGGAATCAAATGGAACAGATGCAAGCAATGCAGAGTCAGATGAGTCAAATGGCATTAGTAATCGACCGCCTGGAATCCCAAGTTCACGAAAAATTGCTGTCTCAACCTAAACTTAACCTAAAAAATGTAAGTGCAATGACCTTAAAGAGCGGGACAGAAATTCAGGGATCCGAACTCGTGACTCCAAAAGACAAGAATGAAGAAAAAATCGAGAAAGAGCTTAAGGAGGAGGACAGAAACAACAAAAATTCAATGGTACTCCCTGACCCAATGTCGCGCCCCATTTTTTGAGAAAAATAAATGAAAGATAGTTGTTTGAAATCATAATGTGTAGTGTGTGTGAATGTGAGAAATAAAGGTAAAGGCCATAGGACTTTTTAAATGCGACGATTTGGCCAAAATGACAATCTAAAAAGGTTTTTCAATAGAAAAGTAGGAGTCGCCACTTGATATTGAGTTGGGGTGTACCAAGTCACCCGAAAAGTAGTTTTTGAAAAATGAAGTAAAACCTTTTTAGATGACTCCTAGTCTACGAAAATCAAAGAGACGAGTTCGGGGGTCACAGTTAATAAAAGGGAAGGCAAAGACAAAGTCTAAGGCACCCTTTTACCCTAACCTAAGTTAGTTGCGTGATTTAGTGATAATTTTTCTAATTTCTACCCAAAAGATGTATTGCATTGTGGATGTGTCTAACATGTATGCAACCTAAATCTAATGAATGGTTTGAAAGGGGGTAAAATGTCTCTTTAGAGGCTCGATTGGTCCTAATCACATGAATTGTGATAGCCAATGGTGAATCCCCAAAGAGGTCACGAATAAATGCAAATGAATGCTCAAGTAATAATGAATGTGTGCGAAAAATGTCTTTGAGTGTAAAAACGAGTGCCAGGTGCAAGTGTGCAAATGAGTATGTAAAAGTGCACGTGTACAAATGTGAGAGAGTGTAAAGTGATAGTGTGAAGAGAAAATGTGAAAAGTGGTAGTGTGTGAAGTAAAAATTTAAAAAGTGGTAGTGTGTGAAGTGAAAAGTAAAATGTGCAATGTGGCGGTGTGCAAATGTGTAAAGTGGTATTGTGAAAAGTAAAAATGTAAAAGTGGTAGTGCGTAAAGTGGAAAAGTAAATGGTAATGTAAAAATGCATGAGCCCTAGAGGAATGCAAACATGACGGGTACGGGGAGACCCTAAATCGTGACTTTTGATTTGCCTTTTGGTTAGAAAGAAAACAAGCGTGCTAAGACTATATGTAGCCAAACTCGTCTGTTTCCCTTACCAGAAGGGTGACTCCCTAACCTAATCAAGCAAATGACCCTAATAACTAGAATGAAATGCAAAATCCTAAAAATCATGTTTCAAATGCGGGAAAGGGAGTGAAGGATCATGCAAAAATGTAAAACTAAAGGAAAAAAATGAATGAAGATGTAGTAAAGGCATGCAAGTATGTACTAGCGACGGACGGTCCTATTGGATCTAGCATCGGACTAGCCCTTCACTAACGCTCTCTCACAAGCATTGGACTTGTGAGTGATCGAGGGGAAGACCATGACTAACATTGGACTAGCCATGGTAACGTGCATTCCATCCACATAATCAGATATAATACTAAAACAAATAGACAGGCAAAGCACATAGTTTCACATAGCACATGACACATAAACATGCTTATCTAGATGCAGAAGCCTAGGGAAAGCAATTAAACACATAGGCATGTAGCACGTAAGCAAATAGCACATAAGCCCTATCTAGTACAAAAGGGGAGCCCTACTACAATCTAAAAGGGGGAAATGAAATAAATAATTAAAATAAATACCTAACTATTACAAATTTGGCATTCAAGTGCCTTTCAAATGATCAAGATTGAACTAAAATAACTATACAAAACTAAAGCCAATAAAGCAAATGAATAAATAAATAAACATTCAAGAGGCATGCAATTAAACGCGTAAAGTCACATAGGGCACGTAAGGTCAAATAAAGTAAGAAATAAGGGATAAGGTGTACCTCCCTTGAATTGGGGCCCTAATGAAGTGAAATTACTTATTTACCCTCCAAAATAAAAGAAAAGGTCAAGGCATCGCTTTAATTAAAGAATAATCACATGAAATGAGAATAAGTATGAAATGAAATCAATCCAAGACATTTAAAGGAAGGCGGACAACCCATGTAAAATTAAAACAAGTAATGACTTGATTGCAAAAACTAAAGAAATTTGAGGGGTCAATTTGATTGATTTTTCCAATTGTTTGGGCCATAGTAGAATTAGACAAGAAACAAGGGTTAAAGTGTAATTATTGAAACTTGATTCATGCATGCAATCCCAAGCTTTCGACCAACTGAAGCTACTTTGCTTCTACCATTTCGCAGCTTGTTAATAACCTAGAAAAATGGCCAAAGTTATAAACAAAACCCAAGCGTAATCAATTTCTCTACAAGTATCATTGACATAAGCTTGAGCATGCAAACAAGTTGAGGAAACCCAGCTTTGTGGGCTGTTACGGGACAAAGGAAAAGCAGCAAAAACATGAGAACGAAATGCAGCTTTCTTTCATTTCCTGTGTTTTTAATACAAGTATGCAAGTTCCTCTTCACTAAATATAACTAAAAACTGAACCAAACATCAAACTTTAATCTTAAACAATGAAATCACATAAATTCCATCATCCAAGCATGCAAACTTTTCAAGAATTTTCTGCAATTTTCTGGGTTTCATTATCAACATATAAATCTTGCAAATCACTTGCCATGCTAGCAAAAAACCTGCAACTTACTCCATTCAACAGTAAAACTCAACATCAAAACTACACCCACAACAAGAAACGGAGCAGCAGCAATCAAGGAAACATTAAAGCAGACTTGCTTGAAGTTTTACGTCAATTTTCTGGGTTTTTTCAATTACACTAAACCAATTCATGACTCAAGCAAGAAGCCATGATACAATCCTATAAAAGACAGCCATCCCTACCCTCCAAAAAACCCAATCCAAACAGAACCCAACTCTAGATCTATACATTCCAAAAGATTCTGAAAAGAAAAATCAAAGTTGAGAACTTTCTGCAATTTTTCGGCTTCCATATGCGCAGGGAGACAATAAAACAAGTTCATCAAACCCCAACCAAGGTCCGGCAGTACAAAGGCATATGAACATCTACTAACTTCAAACCTAAAGCTTCAAGAAAACAGCCTAAGACCCAAATCATAAGCACAAACAAGATACTAAGAACAAAACTTGCAACCCACGGACCGCACTCATTCAATTTTACAAGGGAAAGAAAGCACGAAAGCTAACAGCTTTTTGGTTCCTAAGTTTGCAACAAGAAGATTCTAAACACAGCTTTGATAGCAAACATGTTCATGGCATCCCCAGTCAAGCGACAAACAAAAACAAGAACGTCAAACAGGTCACAACTTCAGCAACCAAAGAAAGAAAAAGGATGATTTGCAGTCATCGTCCTCAAGCATCGACAAAACTTAGGAAATGAAGAAAATCATGCATAAAAGGGTTCAGATCTCTTATAAAATTGTGTCAAACCAAGATTGAGAAGAATCCACGATTACCTGAGAGCACTTAGGCTGCTAAACAAATAGGAGAGGCTCCCAGAAATCGAACGGTTCTGGCAAACGAAATCCACGAACTAGGTCGCGGAAGATTCCAGCACTGATGCAGGGGATGCTAGCCGAAGATCAACCCTTTTTCTTTTTCTGGTTTTCTTCCTCTCTGTTTTCCCGGCCGCCACCCTTACTCTCTATCTCACACTCTCGGTTTCTCCCTCGCTCAGCCTCCCTTTCTCCCTTTTTCTTTTCCGGCAGCTCTTCTATCTCACCCTCCAGCCGCCACTCACTTCTCGGTCACCCTTTTGTCCAGCTCTCAAAACCTCCCAGCTCTCTCAGTTTTCCTCTCCAGCCGCAAGCTCTCTCTTTTCCCCGTAGCTTTTCTTTTTTTCTTACTCCGCTCCCCAGATCTCTTCCTCAGCCCGTAGGTTTCTTTTTTTCTGTATCTCTCTCGCTCAGTTCTCCTTTTCCAATCCGTTACCTCTTTCTCCCTTTTGCTCTCAGACCTCTCTTGAAGCTCTCTCAATCTCTCGGCTCTCTCTCCCTCCAATCCTAGCCGCCCCAAGCTTCCCTCATTCTCCCTAGATTCACTCAGCCGCTGTTTTTTCTCCCCCTTTTCATTAGCCGCCATCCGATCCTTTTTATATGGAGTACCAACTCTCAACCCTTACCTCAAAGGTCAGGATGAGAGTTGGGATTTGCTCACTGTTTTAGAGCCACCCGATGGCCTTGTTCCAGAAGGCCCTTGAAAAGAATCCAAGGGAATGAGGTGGCCGAAAAATTTTTTTGTTTGGGAGAAAAACCAGAAAATGAATAGAAAATGATAGGGAAAAATGGAGCCACAATGCCTCTGTACTTCTGCCGCCTGCATGGCCCTTTTTTTTTTAAATAAATAACAAACTTGCATAAATCGAATCTAAAAAATGTAAAGCATATTTTTGTGAACAATTTCTTTTTTTCAATAAAATTTTAATGCTAAAAGATGTCTAAAAATAAAATTGAAATTAAGAAACCAATGAGCAAAAAGGGATAATAATAATAAATAAAGCTAAATTAAAAAATTTAATAGCTAAAATGCTAAAAAATCTAAAATAAAATCACGAGATTAATAAAATAAAAATAAACGATAATTATCAATAAAATAAAATAAAAATGAAATAAATTAAAATTTTGGTGTCTACACCCAATCATTGAGGTTAAAACTAATCCCCCTCATTTTTTCTAGTAGGTTGGAGAAATCGAAAAAGCAAAACAAGGAGAAAGAGATCTTGGAGGTATTTCGCAAGGTAGAGATCAACATTCCCCTACTAGATGCAATCAAACACGTGTCAAAATACGCGAAATTTTTAAAAGATTTGTGCATCAACTGAAGAAGGCTGATAGGAGATGTAAGAATTATTGTGAGAGAGAACGTGTCAACAGTTCTATAGAGGAAACTCCCACCAAAATGCGGGGATCCAGATATATTTTCTATCCCCTGTAGGATAGGTAATACTTTGCTAAAAATGTCATGTTGGATTTAGGAGTATCAATCAATGTAATGTCTAAATCTATCTATGCTTTCTTGAACCTAAGTCCGTTAAAAGAAATTAGGATAATAATTTAATTAGCTGATCGAATGAATACATATCCTGATAGATTGGTCCAAAATGTGTTGGTTAAAATTAATGAATTGGTATTCACAACTAATTTTTATATATTTGACATGGATGATGATCATTCCCTTGATCCCTCGCCTTTACTACTAGACAGACCCTTTTATAGCACAATCCAGACTAAAATTAATATTAATAAGGGTACCTTGTCCATGAAATTTAATGAAAAAATTATTCATTTCAATATCTTTGAAACCATGAAATACCCCTCGAATTCTAATTTTAGTTCCATTTTTTCTGTGAGTGCTATTGACCCTGCGGTGCAGGAAGTGTTTGAAATTATTGACAGGAATGAGTTGGAAGTTGTTTTAACAAAACACCTTGAGTTGGACACAACTTATGAGGTAGAGTTGAGTAAAGAGCTGAAATATACGATTGGAGCTTTGCAATCGCTGTCGATCACTATGACAAAGTATGAGCTCGCACCTTTCTTCATGCCCGAATCTCACCAAAGAGTATTACCATCTGTGGTGTAGGCACCGATAATAGAATTGAAATCTCTGTCAAAACATTTGAAATATGTATATTTGGGTAAGAAGGAAATGTTTCCGGTAATTATCTCGGTAGGACTATCAGAAACACAAGAGGACAAGTTAATCCGAGTTTTTAGAGAGCAAAAGCATGTGATAGGATGGACCATCTCCGACATTAAGGGAATTAGCCCCTCCGTATATATGCACCAAATAAGGCTTGAAAAATATACCAAACCGGTACGACAAGTTCAAAGGAGGCTCAATCCCCTTATGATAGAAATGGTGAAAAAGAAATACTAAAACTGCTAGATGTGGGGATTATTTACGCAATATTAGACAGTCCATGGGTGAGCCCAATATAGGTACTTCCAAAGAAAGTAGGAGTAATAGTGGAGGTCAACCAAAAGGGTGAGCTCATGCCAGTGTGTAAACCCACCCGATGGCGGTAGTATATCAACTACCGGAAATTAAACGTTGTCACAAAAAAGAATCATTTTTCCTTTCCTTTTATTGACCAAATGATTGAGCGATTAGCTTGTCGACCTTACTATTATTTTTTAGATGAATTTTCAGTATATTTTCAAATTGCAATCGCATCGGAAGCTCAAGAGAAGACCACTTTCACGTGCTTGTTTGAAACTTTCGCATACTGGCGAATGCCCTTCGGATTGTGCAATGCACCTACGACATTTCAAAGATGTGAGCATTTTTTTCAAAATATGTTGAGAAAATTATTGATATTTTCATGGACGACTTTAGTGTATATGGTGATAGTTTCGATAATTGTTTAGATAACTTGAAATTGATCTTGTTGAGATATATAGAAACTAATCTCGTGCTTAACTAGAAAAAATGTCAGTTTATGATTGAACATGGGATAGTTTTAGGTCATGTAGTGTCCTCTAAGGGTATTGAGATTGATTAGGATAAAATAGACATTATATCTACTTTACCTTATTCCACGAGTATGCGGGAAGTGTTTCTTTTCTTAGACATGCAGGTTTTTATCGAAGATTCATCAATGATTTCTCAAAAATCGGAGCTCCTCTGTTCAAACTCTTACAGAAAGATATGGCCTTCAAATTCGATGTTGAGTGTGAGAGAGCATTCAACAAGTTAAAAGAGTTATTGACATCGCCACTGATCATGCAACCTCCTGACTAGAATCTCCCATTTGAGATCATGTGCAATGTCAGTGATCATACAGTGGGAGTAGTATTGGGGCAAAGAGTAGGGAAAGCAACTCACGCCATCTACTATGCGTCCCGAGCTTTGAATGCAACTCAACTGAATTATTTCACTACTGAAAAGGAGCTTCTTGCAATTATTCTTGCTTTAGAAAAATTTAGATCATATTTATAAGGTGTTAAACTTATTGTATTTTCTGATTATACAAAGTTGAGGTATCTAATGACCAAGAAAGATGCGAAACCGAGGCTAATAAGATGGATATTTCTCTTGCAAGAATTCGACCTGGAGATAAGGGATAAAAGAGGTTCGGAGAATTTGGTAGCTGACCATTTAAGTCGCATACCAGTTGGAAAGGATAACGTGCCATTGAAGGATACATTTCCTGATGAACAACTATTTTCTCTAAATTCTAAAGTGCCTTGATATGCTGATTTAGTTAATTATCTAGTAATTGCTAAATTACCTGTAGATTGGCGTAAAGCAAAGAGGGACAAGTTGAAGAGCGATACCAAATATTTCATATGGGATGACCCTTACCTGTGAAAGGGATGCGCAGACCAAGGAATGAGAAGATACGTAAGTGAAGCTGAATTCCAATCAATACAAACTTTTTGTCATACTTTTACATGCGGAGGTCATTTTGGATCAAAGCGAACTGCGCATAAGGCATTGGAAAGTGGACTTTACTGACCTTCATTGTTTAAAAATGTTTATTTGTTTTGTAAATCCTGCGATCGATGTCAAAAGGTATATAATATAACCCGTAGAGATCATATGCCCCAAGTCACGATGATTTTTATAGAAATTTTTGATATTTGGCGTATTGATTTTATAGGGTCTTTTCTTGCATTATTTGGTTTTACATATATATTGTTGGTAGTGGACTATATTTTCAAGTGCATGAAAGTTAGAACCACTCAGACTAACAATTTGAAAGTGGTTTAACATTTTATTAAATCCAATATTTTTGTGCTTTTTAGGATACCAAGAGCTAGTGTTAGTGACAGGGGGACGTACTTCTGCAATAAGACCATAGTTGCGCTATTTCGAAGGTATGGTGTACTCCACAAGGTCTCGACATCATACCAACCTCAAACCAATGGTCAAGCGTGGGTCTCGAATAGAGAGATTAAATCGATACTAGAGAAAATAGTTCGCCCCGATAGGAAGAATTGGAGTCAAAAGTTGAAAGATATACTTTGGACATATCGGAATGCGTATAAATCCCCTATAGGAATGTCACCTTACAGATTGGTATTCAGGAAGCTGTGTCACCTCCCAGTGAAATTTGAGCATAAGGCCTTTTGGGCGTAAAGCAGTGTAATATGAATTTAGAGGAAACCGGTGCCCATCGAAAGTTGGACTTGCAAGAATTGGGGGAGATTCGAAATGAAGCGTATGAGAATGCAGTAATTTATAAGGAGAGGAGTAAGGAGTTTCGTGACCAACAAATCTCTAGAACGACCTTTGAAGTTGGCTAGAAGGTTTTCCTATACTAATCCAGACTTAAGTTATTTTTAGGTAAATTGCGTTCCCGTTAGATCGGTCCTTTTATTGTTACTCACGTCTTTCCCTATGGTGCAGTAGAAATCCAGAGCACTAAGACGGACAATAAGTTTATGATGAATAGAAATCATCTTAAATACTATTACGAGAGCTTTCCAAGTGGAGACGTGGAGATAATACATCTGGATACACCAAATTATTTCGATTAACGACATCTAGTCATGTCTAGTCAAAGACGTTAAAAAAAGGCGCTTATTGGGAGGCAACTCAATTTCTTTTAATTGTTTATTCAATTTTAGTTAGTCGCTTCAATTTGTTTTCTTAAGGTTTTTCCAAATTCTTGGTGTAATTTTTTATTTTTTATGATTAGTAAGTGTTCCCCAAACATGATGCACCCGTATCACCAAGGCTCGTGATAATATGCAATTCCCAGGTGCTTTATCAGAAGGGTTTCCATCCTCGTGACGCGCCCGCGTCGAGTTACTTGAAGAGCTCTTCCTTCGATCCTGGAGCGGACTGACCAACATGACGCCCCCGTGTCAACAAAACGCAGGGTAACTTTTAATTTACCAACTCTCCATCAGAAGAGTTTCCACCCTCATGACGTGCCTGCATCACTTGGGCACGTGGTAATGTGTCATTTTCAAAGTTTTCATGAAAAGGGTTTTCACCCTTATGATGCGCCCGCGTCAACCAAGCACGTGATAATTTTGAACTTAATGAACATTCATCAGAAGGGTTCTTTCCTTCTTGACGTGTCCACGTCATGTTAGAAGGAAAGATATGTATTAAAAAAAATAATTAAAAAATAAATAAATAAATAATTTTTTTTTCATTCCACCTTGAAATTTAATTTTTAATTTTCAAAATTTAAAATCTGAATTCAAAATTTAAAATTAAAAAAAAGCCGCAACCTTTCTTTCCTTTTTCTTCTATCTTTCTTTCTCTTTTCCCCTTTCTTCCGCCCCTAGTTCCCTCTCTTTCTCTTTCGATCGAAAACCCAACGCACGCCAACGCGTGCCGCCATCCTTTCTCTTAGGACTCCCCTCGCCAACCGACGCTACACAACCGCATGCAGTCACCTAGCTGCATCCCCTGACTCTCGGTTCGCCATCGTCCTCCTCAGCTCAACGCATGCCGACGCATGCCGCCTATCCCTCGTGGTCCTCCTTCGCGATGCCTACCACCATAGCACGCCGCCGTCTCCCTCTTTTACTGCCGTTGTTGCTCCACCAAGCACCGCAGCCCGCTGCTTCGCCATCGTTCGCTCGCCTGCCATCTTGCTCCGTCGCACGCCACTGCACGTCGCTGCCTCGCTCGCCGATGCGTACTACCACGATTGCCTCTACCACCACTTTTCGTTGTCATAGGGGTAGAGGTACTCCACTTCCTTACCCCCTCTTAACTAACGCTCTAGAGTACCCATTTTGAAGTATTACTTCCGACAGTAGTTATTCGATTCATTTGGGAACTGCCTTCCTAGATTATATCAATTTTGGGAGTCATTTGATTCTTAATTTGAACTACTGCATTATTTGGGAATTTTTTAATATTGTGGCTGGATAAATTCTACATTTGCCTATTGAATTGGGAGACACTAGTGACTCTTGATTGGTTGTTGAAATTGGTTGAATTTAATTGCATTGTTAGGGGTAATCTGCCTGTCAACTGCGTGTGGATTTGTTGGGGTTTTTTATTGGATAAATTAGGTAATAACCCGTGCTTATTGAGTGCCTGTTGCATTGACTACCATTACCATGTCTAGATTACTTGCTTCATATACTTGCTGGCAAGTCTATTTCTTTTGTTGACTTGGGTGATAATTGGAGACAATGGTGAGGCTAAAGTCCATTTCTAGGTCTAGAACTCCTCAACCTCAACCTCTTACTCCCCAACCCACCATTCCTGTAAATGAACCTACCAACCAACCGTCCTCTTCAAGTGTCCAAACACGTCCAAGTAGGTGTAAGGGTGTCCATGTGGCTACATCCTTTTATTTTGGGGGGTATTTAAACTTCACTAAGACGTCCGATTAGCAGCGATATGCTAAGTGTTGTGAGCGGCATATCATCCCCTGCAAATGTTGTGAAAAAATTGTCATGGATGCACTAGGTATAAGGGAGGGGGTTGAGCGGATATTTACCGTCATTGGTTGGTGACCTTATCTTGATATTTTCTGTCCCGCCTTTGTCGAACTGGTTAGGAGTTTTACTCTACTTTTGAGTTTGAATTGCTTACGGGATATACTGTCGATACTCCAAATATGATTCATTTCTATCTGATGGGTCAAGAGTTCAATTTCTCCATTACTCAGTTCAATTTGACAAAAAATTGACAGGTTGTAGAGTCTGTACAATAATAAATACCTGTTCAAACAAAATATATTTTCTATAGATAGCGATAAGTAGAGTCGAATCCACAGAAATTGAGAGTAATTCGTTCCTACTAAAGTTCAAGTTATGGGGGGATTTTATGAAAATTAACAATAAGCTATGCTAATCGAATATTGCAATTAAATAAAAATTAGATGACAAACTGTAAAAACTGAAACAGTATTAGATCGGCTCTAGTCAAGAAGCAACTTCGAAAATGGTTCTCCCAATTAATCATCGATGTACAAATAATTTCACATATAAACTGATAAATAAGTTATAATTGTCGAATAGGCGATGACAATCAATTTCTCCTTAATTATCGATAGTTAATGTACGACCATTAGCTACTGCCCTAATTGCAAAATAATCCTAGGTACGACCGTAGAATTCAATTTTGCAATTGCTTTAAGATTTAGAGAAACTCGGTTTTAACCAAACAACACGCTACGAGGGTTGTTTACAAATTAGCCCGTATATTTTCCTGACATAGTCTCGATTATGCTATTTGTCACTAATTTAGAACAATCAAACAATTACGAATTTAATTATTCTAATTGACTCTAGATTATTGAATTAACCTAACATCCGGGGGCTCGGGATAATTGAATAATACAATAATCATAAGAAAGTAAAACAGGAACTATATGAATACCAAAAAATAATAGGAAAACTAAAATCAATTAGATCTCAAAATGTAAGTCGAACCAAATCCTCCGTTGTTCCTTGACTAGAAAAAGAGATTTAGTTCATCGCCGTTGAATCAATCTCACGCAGATTTGCAGAAATAATTGTCACGTACATTGTCTCCAAATTGAGATGAAAAAGTTGATAGAATAATAACTAGAATAAGCAGGAACTACGAAACCCAAAAGAATGACTAATGTTTTTCCTTGGGTTCTGACATATGATGGAATCAATAGCTACAAAAAGATGAAAAAGTCAAAATCTAATGTAGTCAAGATTGTCTACTATTTTCCTATATAATTCCCTACCCCTCTACGGTTACTCCCATGAGTAATAGGCAAAAAAAATCCTAATCTCAATTGACTTCTATCTCCTACTCTATCGAAACCAAAAAAAATAGGAAATCTCCTAATTGGTTCGTTTCTTATTTTTGCTAAACTACCTTTTTCAATTCAAAACTAACAATCAGCTAATGGAATATTTGTAGCTCCATGTTGCATTTTCAATTGGCAATTGATGTCACGCACCTGTCTAGCATTTTTTGGGCATGTTAAGGTCTGACTTGACACACCTACGCCAAATAGCAATTGTAGTGGAAAATTTGCACATTTTTACCACATTTTGTTCCAATTCCGTGCAATCAATATAAATTTTCAAAAGTGAGTAGAATCTGTTAATTAATGCACATTCGATAAGATAATATGAGGAAATTAATTATAAAATAAATGACAAAAGTGCGACTTATTAATTCTCCCCACACCTAGACCATGCTTGTTCTCAAGAATGAAAACAACAAACAAACACCAATTCCTAACAATGGCTATCAATCCATCTATCTTATTGCCAAGATATCGAGAAAACACATATCAACCATCAATAGTCGAGATCCAGGAAACATCTTCTCGATTAGCTTCTAAACCGTAGACTTCTCTAATTTATGGCTAACTATTCTAAGAAAAAGGAATGGTCGATCAACATTTATCAGCAAATGGTTCAACTATTAACCAAAATCTCAACATTAAATTCATAAATCGGCAAGTCGAATTTAATCACATATTTACACAACCTTCACACCTTTTTATCACGTTTTTCTGTTTCTCCTTCTTTTTTTTCTATTTTTAATAGTAATAATAATGAACTTAGTCTCCTCCTTTTTTTTCTATTTTAGAGCAATTGAACAAATACGGATTCAACGCTCCAATTGATATTAAATTGTTAAATTAATTCAATGTCCGGGTCCAGGATATTCAATTAACAAGATAACTATAAACACCACAAATAGAGAATATGCAATACCAGTAAATAAGATAAATAAATAAAATTAATTCGATCTCACAATTTTTAGATGAACCAAAACCTCTATTGTTCTTTGACTAGAAAAAGAGATTTAGTTCAACTATGTTGAGGAAAATCCATGCACAATTGTAGAATTAATTGTTGCATACATCGTCTCTCGATTGAGATGATCAATCCGAATGAATAATTGAAAAAATAATGAATAAGACGAATAAGATGAATAAGAGCAAAAAGTCAAGAACCAGGGAGTCCGCTTAGAGTGCGTGTGACTACATAGAACCATTTTTCTCTCACTACTCCAATATTTGGAAGGAAATGTCTGACGGAGACCGTTACGACCCTTTTAGATCCAGAAGTTCTTATCTTAAGGATCCTTGTTCTCGATATGTTCAGCGCTTCTTGGCCTACAGCTACTCGGATCACAAGGATAGCTCCGATATATTTTGTTGACCTGAATTCTTCTTTATCTGGTGTATGAAGAACAATATTAAGGTGAATTTAGGGTGTTGGCCGGCATCACAATTTAAGATCGTTTTAGCCAAGAGAAACAAATCCTTGATACTTGGGTCGCATATCACGCACCGGGTAATCCAGTTAAGGGTTCTTAATTTTCAGAATCATGATCTCCAACTGGTTTTTGACATGGAGTTTTTGGATGAGGACTGTCTAGAGAAAATGGGAGTTATAGAGCAAGTTGATGATATGTACCAGTTTACATTCCCGAGACCCATTCGAGCACCAGGTCGACGCCCTTCTATACGAGCAGGGTCCTCTTCAGCTCTTGGATCGGCCGATGACACTGCTGGACTTTCTTCTTCTGTGCCGCCTCCACCAATGGCCTCTAATGCTGAGTGATGACATCGGCATGCACAAGTTCACCATGTAGATGAGCGGGTGACAATCAGGTAGCACAGATGTCTTAGAACTTGGCCGCCTACTTCCACCACGTCGGCTTCACTCCACTGTTCCCACCTATCCCTTAGCCAATCGGGATGGAAGTTCCATTGTCCTCTTTGCTTTATTTGCTCTATTATCTCCATTGGGGACAATGTCGGACTTAGGTGTAGGAGGGGAGTTGTGGTACAGCTAGTATTTTTAGTTTTTAGATGTTTTTCCTTTATTTCTTGTTATTTATTCTATTTTTCTTTTATTTTCCTTTTACTTGTATTAGTGATTAGCACTTCTGTGACTACCAAGGATTGATGATGGTTGGTTGATCCTGATTTTGCCTATTATCAAGTTTTAGTAATACAAGTGTATCAAGTTAATTTGGTTGATTCAAAAAAATATCTCTTTGGTGAATATCGATACTTTTGTGACTTACAATTTTTGTTTAACTTTTCTCGACATAGGGAATAACTGCTTGATATTTTTTCTGTAAATTGGTCTAATTATTAACTTTAGTTCTCCATGTTTGAGGAAATGAGGCTAACTGTTATTGTTTTATGTGATATCTTGAGTTATTTTGTCGCCTGATTGTGAATAAATTTGGCTGTACTCCACTAGTTATTACTGTTAAGTAACCGAGGGTCTGCACCAAAAGTATCGATTCTCGCGTCAAAAAATAGTAATTTCTATGAATACATGGTTATGTAGCAATAGAAGCTGAGTAACCAGGCTTTTTCATCTGACAAATGTTAGAGTCTGCGTCAAAAGGCTCTAATGGCTAGAAACTAAGTCTATTAGTGTTACTATCGAATATATATATATAAGTTGTGAAGATTGTGTAAATATGTGATTAAAGTCAGCTTGCCGGTTTATGAATTTAATATTGAGATTTTGGTTAATAGTTGGACCAGTTACTGATAAATGTTGATCGATTATTCTTTTTTCTTAGAATAGTTATCCATAAATTAGAGGAGTTTGCGATTTAGAAGGTAACCGACGTGATGTTTCTTGGATCTTGATCACAGGTGCTTGATATGTGTTTTCATGGTATCTTGACAATAAGTAAATGGAGTAATAGCCATTATCAGGAATTGGTTTGCTATTCTCATACTTGAGGACAAGTATGATTTAGGTATGGGGGAAATTTATAGGTCGTAGTTTTGTCATTTATTTTATAATTAATTCCCTCCTATTATCTTACCAACTGTGCATTAGTTGGCGAATTCTACTCATTTTTAAAAATTTGTACTTATTGCAGGGAGTGAAACACAATACCATAAAAAGGTGCTAATTTGACAGTAATCAGCAGAAGAGTTTGAGTAGTAAAAGAGAACAAAAGTCCAAATAGAGATTGTTTCCCTTATCCATTGATCAACTACGGCAAACTAGGAGAAAATTTTGGGGAACTTCCCTTTTTCAACTAGGAGTCTTCCCTTCTATTCCTCTTGGTAGTCGGATAGGCAGTAGGAAAAAAAATAGGGAGCAACAGGGGCCGTCAATCTTGACTCCTTTTTGCTCTTGAGTTTTTCGTCTTTTTGTGGCTATTGATTCCATCGTATGTCAGAGCAAAGGAAGAAACAATTGGTCATTCTTTTGACTTAGTAGATCTTTTGCTTATTCTTAATTGAATCGATTTTCTTCATTGCATTGAGGAACGATGTATGGGACAATTGTTTCTATGATTTCACGTGAGATTGTTCCAACAGAGATGAACTAAGTCTCTTTTTCTAGTTAAGGAACAACGAAGGTTTTGGTTTATCTAAAAATTATGAAATCAAATTAATTTTATTTATTCATCTTATTTACTGATATTTGCATATTCTCTGATTGTAGTGCTTATGGTTATTCTATTAATTGAGTATCTTGGGCCTGGACGTTGAATTAATTTAGCAATCTAATGTCAATTGGAGCGTTGAATTCGTGATTATTCAATTGCTCTGAAGTAGTGAGAGCTGGTATGATTGGGTTTGTGTTAGAAAAATACTCAGACTAATCTAAAATAACCTTGGTAATGTGTTATTTGGCTAGAATAGAGCTCCTCTAATACATAATGCAATTGAGAAATTAAATATTACGGGCGTACTTAGGATTATTTCTCGATTAGAGTAGTGATTGACCGCGTACCTCAGTCATCGACACAGTAAGAAAGAGTTGACTGTCATTGCTTGTTTGACAGTTATAACTTATTTATTAGTTAATAATTGAAAATATCTCTGCATCGATGATCAATTAATTTAACCATTGCTGAAGTTATTTCTTGGTTAGAGTTTAGTCATTATTAAATTTTTTTTTTGAAATAACGAAGCTCCAAAATAATGAAAGTTTAAGAGAACTACCTGATTTGCTATCAATGCAAGAGACATCCTCCCATGATGACCTCCAATACATCTGGGACAATGCAATTTGACCCAAAATTCCACATTGCTGTGAGTCTAGTGGCTTTTGACTAATTAATGAACATATGAAACTGAATCAGGTGAGAGGTTAAAGGAATTGAAATGGCTTGGACATAACAAACTAATGGTTCACATGCCTGACATTTGTATTTATCAGACAAATATTTGGCGTATTTAGCCTATCCCAAGATAATTGCATTTTTTTTTCAACAAAGAGTCATTTCATTACTAAAATGGCAGAGTACAAAGAGTTACAAGCAAGCTCGGCCAAGGAGCACCAAGAGGGCTACCCCTTCCCAACTTGTGTACGAACGACTGGGACTCCCCAACTATCCAAAAGCAAGATAGACCTAACCTCCCTCGGGAGCTGTTGGGGCGACGTGCTGAAAAAACCATCCTGGAGATCCATCATTGCTAACTTATCCGCTGCGGCGTTTGCTTCTCGGAATATGTGTTTCGCTGTAGCATTGAAGCCCCGTAGTAGGGCCCGAATCTGCCGTAATGAATTAAATAACGCCCATCTTGCCAAAGCCCCTGAGACTAGCAATTGAACTAATCCTGCCGAATCCACCTCCACCAATAACCGTTGAACCCGACCTCTGTTACAAATGAGCAGACCGTGCAGCAATGCCAAACTCTCAGCCGTCAGTACATCGACCTCTCCGAACTTCTTGTAGAAAGCAAAGATCAATCTACCTTCATGGTCCCATAGCAAACCTCTCCCTGACACCTTCCCTCTTGTCACACGGGCGTCCGTATTCAACTTGACCGCACCCTCCGGTGGTGGCAACCACAACGTCACCACACGACTCGTTACCCGCGGCCTCCAAGTAGCCAATAGTACCCATGGATCATCCGAGTCCCCATTAAAATGTGCTCGGAAAATGATAGTCGCCCGCCCTAATTGCTCAACCACACTTCCCACTTCCCAAATTATCCCCTGCGGATCCATTCGAATCCCTTCAAAACGTGCCTTATTCCGTGCCTGCCATATGCACCATAAGATTAAACATGGCGTAATCGTTCGGATATGATTTGCCGAGACGGCTGATGTAGAAGTAAACCAAGATAAACACTCCGCCGAGATCGACCGCGAGCTAGTGTGAAGGATACCGAACAGTCCTCGAAAGAAGCACCAAAGCTGCTCCGCCATTGGCCCATCAAGAAAGAGATGGTACGAGGATTCCTCCTGCACAGAACAATAGCTACACCGAGATGCCAACATGAAGCCCCGCCTTTGCAAATTCACCTCCACCGGGACTAAATTACGCAGCACCTTCCAAACTAGGAAAGAGATTTTGAGTGGGAGGATGCTATTCCATATGAACCCATCAACCAGAGATAGGTTCCTTCTATTTCGCAAGGCCTCCTATCCATCCTTCCCTGTAAAGAGCCCCGATAGAGACCCCACCCACACCATCTCATCCTCCTGTTTCAGAAACAAGGTAACCACCTGGACCTGGCGAACCAAACCCATTGGCAGCCACACTTGTAGCAACCCTGTATTCCATCCCCCCTCGCCAAAAAACTCAGCCACCAGCATATGCGGAGGGTCAACCATGCCTAACACCTCAGCCAGGGGGACCTCCAGCAGCCATCTATTATACCAAAAATCAACAAATCCCTTACCCAAGCACCACTGAATCCGTGCCTCCATAAAATCTCGGACCTGCGCCAGCCGACGCCAGATCCCCGTTGGCCTATCCACTTGTATTGTCGACGGGTATCCCCCCTTAATATACTTCACACGCATGAATTCCGCCCAACATGACCTATTTTGACGTAAATGCCACCACAATTTGCAGGCAAATGCCGCACTCATGTCCCCAAATGACCGCACCCCCAAACCTCCCTCTGCCGTTGGGAGGCAAACCCTGTCCCAGGGTGTCCAATGAATGCCTCTCGAACCATCCGCTTTATCCCACAAAAAAGCATTGCATATTCTCCCCAACCTCTGGAAGACCGCCTTCGGCAGTTGAAGAACATGTAGCAAATACATTGGAATGGATGAGAGCACATGCCGTAGAAGGACCAACTTACCTCCTGTCGAGAGTAGCTGGGAGCTCCAATGCGACAAATGACCTTGCATTTTTGCCATAATGGGATTGAAAAGTGTGCTCGCCACCCTGCCTCTGGAGATCGGAGCTCCCAAATACACGAAAGGGAGTAATTGCTGCTGAAACCGTAACTTCTCTCGTACCAGGGCAACACAATCCTCCGGGGCTCTGTTAGAGAGTATAAACGAGCTCTTAGCCCTATGACTTTTTGTGCAATTTCTATTCATTCTTCACTGCTGCTCCGATTTTGCCTCAAATTCAACTGAACTTTTCTTGATGATAGAAGCTGATTTAACTCTTGACCAAAACATAAAACTTGTAGCCCTTTGAGTAGCTTTCCAATGCATCAAGAATCGCCTCATTTAGATTTGTGTAGTCTAAGAAATGATTGAAATACCCTTGACTGCTCAATGCTTTGTTTCTGCTTCGACCAATAGAAATTAGCTACTATAATTCAATTTTTTGACCTAGAAAATCTCAGAACTGGATTTTGATGTTTCACCAAAGTGTAGATCTATTTCTTATCTTCAAATTGGTTCAAGAATCGTCTCAATCCGATCACTGTAGCTCAAGTTATAGCCAAAATACGAAAATGTGTCAAAGCTGTCAAAAATTCACAAAATGCAAGTAAAAAGTGATAAAAACTTCATTTAATCACTTAAGACATTTTTTCCCAATTATAGCCAAAATGATTTATTTTCTTCCAATAATATAATCAAAGGGACTAAAAATAGCATAAAATATCATTCAATTATTACGTAAATTAGTCACTTAGCACATACTATACATTTTTTATACGACACAATAGAACTAGTGCCTGTCCTAAAAAGTTCATCGAGCAAAACCCCGACGCCCTGCAAAGTGATGCCTATGATTATTGCATGTCTATGATTGTTTCTCTTCTGAATTATTTTTATCAGTAGATTCAAATACGTCTATTAATATTTGTTGAATAGAAGGACCAAAACTATCAATCTCAAGCTCCACTTGCTTCTACATATTATCATCTGCATGACAAGAACTAGAAGATTTTTTCTTGAAGATAACATAGAAAATTCATCAAAAGTAACATCTCTACTGATTATAAATTTTGAAAAATTGAGATCAGGATACCACAATCTGTACCCTTTCACCTCAGAAGCATACCCAAGGAAAAAATACACTTTTTTGCTCAAAACTCTAATTTTTCATCATTCACATTCATGTATACTGAACACTCAAAAACTTTTAAATTAAAATAATCAACAAGAGTATCTGACCAAACTTGTTAGTTTTGAAATCAAAAGTTGCACAAGAAGTACGGTTGATAATATAACAAGCCATAGAGATCGCCTCTGCCCAAAATTCCATTGTCAACCCAACATTAGAGATCATATACCTTGCTCTCTTTAAAAGTGTTCTGTTTATACATTCGGACAGGCCATTTTGTTGAGGCGTCATCCTAACAATGTGATACCAAACAATTCCTTCATTCTTACATAATTTATCAAATTCACCTTTACAAAATTTCATGCCATTATCTGTTCTAAGCCGCTTTATCTATCTATCTATCTGTTCTCAATCAAACTTTTCATTACTTGAGAGTGAGGTAGACATCATTCTTATGTTTAAGAAAATAAACCTAAACTTTTCTTGAATAATCATCAATGAAAGTTAACATATACCTGGTACCATCCTTAGATGGAACACGAGATAGACCCGATAAATCTGAATAAATATAATTAAGAGTACCTTTCGTCTTATAAATTGCTCGTGACCTGAAACTTACTCTTTTTTACTTTTCAAAAATACAGTATTCATAGAATTCCAATGATTCAGTACTTTGACCACAAAGAAGTCCCTGTTTACTTAACATGTTCAAGCCATTCTCACCCATATGTCCCAAACGCATATGTCATAATTTGGTGATACCAGAATTAGATAAAGATGATGATGAAACTACAACCGAACCTGTGACAGTAGATCGCTGCAAAATATACAAACTATCAGATCTACAAGCTTTCATAATAACAAGAGCACCTTTTGAAACTTTCATAATACCATTTTCAGTTGTGCATTTGCACCCAAGAGTCTCCAGCATGCCCAAATAGATGAGATTCTTTTTCGAATCAAAAACATGTCTAACATTAGTGAGATTCTTTTTCCAATCAAGAACATGTCTAATATTAGTGAGTGTTCTCACAATATCAACATACATTTTAATTCAGATTGTACCCTTACCAACAACACAAATGGCATTATTGCCCATCCAAACAATTCATCATTACAAGGTTTATAAGTGGAAAACAAATCCTTATTAGGACACATGTGATAAGAACACCCCGAATTTAAAATTGATTTATTTTTAGACCTTGTCCTGTCATCAGTCACCAAAAATATTTTTGTCATTCTCATTAGCTGCAACACAAGATTCGACAATTTTAGTATTTTTCTCACCATATTTTCCCTTTGCTTTAATCTAGTTTTCAATTTAAAGCAATTTACCTTAATGTGCCCCATTTTGTGACAGTAATTACACTCCAAATTTCTATTTGGATTTAGATTTAGATTTAGATCTATCACTGTCAAATTCTTTTCTTTTGGTTCTGCCCTTAGCAACTAGACCTTCTGCCTAACCTCCATTAATTTTTTGATAATATTCCTGTTTATCTGCTTCTTAGATTTTAATGTAGATTTAATTTTTTGATACGAAATTGTTTCTTTTCCATAAATTATAGTATCATGAAAATATCTAAACGACTGGGGAAGAGAACATAAAAATAATAGGGTCTGATCCTCATCATCAATTTTTAAATCTATATTCTCCAAATCCATAATAATGGAATCAAATTTATCAAGATGTGAGAATATAGATATACCTTCAGTCGTGCGAAGCATATACGGACTTTACTTTCAATAAAGTCGATTCTTAATTGTTTTTTTCATGTACAAAGCTTTAAATTTGTCCCACATGGCCATTGTCGAAGTCTCAGCGGCTACCTCCCGCAAAACCTTGTTAGAGAGATTTAAGATAATACTGGATCGAGATTTCTTATCCATCTTAGCAAAATTTGCATCTGTTACACTCTCTAACTTTTTCTCAACTCCTTGTATCACTAAATCAACTCCATTTTGAACCAAAATGGCTTCCATCTTGAGCTGTCACATCCTGAAGTTAACATTCCTATTGAATTTCTCGACAACGGTCTTTGTTATTGTCATTGTTGTCACAAAATCGAAATCCTTAGAAGAAACTTTGATACCAGTTTATTAGGTCTGACCTTAGAAAATTGACGAAATAATTTTGGCAATCCCAAAATCCCAAAAGACAAATAACAAAGCAAAAATAAATAAAACAGAAACACAGGAATTTACATGGTTTAGTAAAATTAACCTACCTCCACAGAGGAGGAACAAAATTCTACTATGAAAAAGAGAGTACAAAAATGCCTTAGGAGAGTGTTTTTAGGTTCAAAACACCTAATACTTAAAATACAAAAGAGATCAAAATATTTTACTAAACAAAAATTTTAATGACCCAAAGACCCAAATAGTCTACTAAAGATCTTTTGGTTTGATGCATTTAATCCCATCACATGCTCACTGTATTTATAACAAACTAAGAGAAAGACTCCCTTGTACAAAAAACGATATGGGACAAAGCCACACATGATAATAATTCACCTACTTCATCCCCTTTCTATTAGAGTTAGCACAGCATTCTCGTTTTTTTTAGCAAAATTTCAACTTTATATTAATCAGCATACCTTTCCATATATCAGTACACGAAAGAGAAAGAAACAAAATTGTACCCAACTCCAGTAGCAGCTCCTAATTCTCTTTTGTACGTGAAACTTTAGGCCATGCAGAACAATTTAAAACAAAGATGCGGTAATAAATTACTGGTAATTTGGTCTCATAAACATTGATTTGTTTTGAAGTTTTTGGACCGTTACTCTTTCCTGCTGTATTATGCAAAACTTATCCAAATTTTCTGTCTTGTTATATAATCGTACTGCATAGGACTTTTATTTAACTTGTGTTTCGATACTTATAAAAAATATTTATTGTAGAGAGTTTGCATACTTGTTGAGGAGTTTGCTTGTTTAGAATTATTAAATTGATTTTAGATGTAATTCTTGTACAGAATACTATGGATCCATTGAATACGGTAGCTTTATTTGCATTAGAGACTATTGGTTCATCTGATGTCACACCTCTGCCATCAAATATGAAAGTTACGGTAATAAGATGCTCGTAATTTGTTCTTATTAGTATTTGATTTGTTTTGATGCTCACATAGTTTGTTTTGACATTCACATAGTTACTTAGTTGTTACGTTTGACAAAATATCTCCAAGCGCAGATGCTTTGTTTAAGTGATAAGTTTGGTTTTCCCATTAAGTTTCTTTCTTGTTATTTAATTGTATTGCACGGAGCTCTTATTGGATTGCTTGTATTAAGAGACTTCTGAAATAATGTTTCTTATTGTGGAGTGCTTGCATGATTGGATTGAAGAGTTCTATTTTTTTGACTTCTTGAGCTGATTTTAGATATATTTTTGGTACAGAATATTACTGATTGGTTTAGTCTTGGAACTTCATTTGCATCGGACACTGTTGCTTCATCTGCTCACCCTACCCCTCTGTCGTCAAGTTCTACAGTTACGGTAATGAAGTTTTTGTAACTTGATATTATTATTATTTTTTTTTTTGTGTTAGAGTTCGTATAGTTTTACTCTGCGTTCCTACATTGTGCAAAACTTCTTAAATACAGCATGCTCTTGCTATTGCTTTGTTCAATTAATGAGTTATTTTTTCCCATCAAATCTGTGTATTGTTATTTGATTGTGCTATGTAGGGCTTCTATTAACTAACTTGTGTTAGGAGGGTGGGAAAGAATATTTAATTGTTATAGAGAGCTTGTGTCATTGTTGATGTAGGATTTTTACTCATTCAGACTTATCACATTTAATTTAGTTGCATTTGTGGTACAGAATATAGCTGATCCATCAAATCCCGCAACTTCACTTGCATTGGAGACGGTTGCTTCATCTGATGCCACCCCTTTAGTAGTAAAGTCATCGTAATACACTACTAGTAATTTGCTCTTATTATCATTTGATTTATTTTAGAACTCATATAGTTTTAGTACTTTTCATTGTTGTGCTAATCTTCTCCGATGACCGCATTCTTGGAATAGTGCTTTGTTTAACTTATAAGTTAGTTTTCGTATTAAATTTGTGTCTTGTTATTTAAGTGTATCGCATAGGTCTATTATTCGGATGTTTGTGTACCTTTGAAGGAATATTTGCTTGTTTTCGAGGGAAACTGTTCATCTGACCTCACCCCTTTGTCATTAAGTAAAAAAGTCATGGGAGTAAAGTTGTAGTTTTAGAATTTGATTTGTTTTGGAGTTGATATAATTTGAGTACTTTTCCTGTTACTGTGCAAAACTTCTCCAAACACAGCGGTCTTTGACCAGCTTTTCATTTACTCAACAAACAATTTTTTCCTGTTAAATTAGTGTCTCGTTAGTTAATTGTACTGCCATGAGGCTTTTATTGGATTCTTTGAGTTAGGAGACCTATGAAATTGTTGACTGTCAATTGAAAGACTGCATGATCGTGTTTTGTTACTTGTTTAGACTTATCAAATTGATTTTAGACGTATTTTTGGCATAGAATATAGCTGATTTATCGAGTCTGGCAACTTCACCGGTGGAATCGAATCTCTTGACCTGCATTCTTGTTTAAGATTCTTTGAAAATTTCACCAGCGGATGCAAAGACATCTGTTTGGTTCGGTGTCTATTCAGTCCCCTCTGAATTCTTCATTGACCCTTTTGAATCCATGCCTTCCCCTTAGTGTAGAATAGGAGTAGGTTTAGAATAAAATTTATTTGTGTCCCGAGAAAAAAAAAAAGAGTTTGGCAACTTCACTTGCACTGGAGACTGTTAAATCATGTGACCTCACCTCTCTGTCGTCGAGTACTAAAGTTATGGTAATAAACTACTGCTAATTTGCTTTTATTAGCTTTGGATTTGTTTAGGGGTTCACATAGTTTGAGTACTTTTTTTCTTATTAATTTGTATCTCATTTTTTAAGGTTATGGTATAGGGCTCTTATTGGATTGCTTGTGTTAGGAGAAGAACTTGCAGAATTCTTGATTATTAACTTTTACTTGTTTAGCCTTATTGAACTAAACTATGATGTATTTGTGGTATAGAATATGACTGATTCATTGAGTCCGGCAACTTCACTTGCATCTGGGGGACTGTTGCTTCACCTAAGCCCGTATCTCCATCTTCAAGTACTGAAGTTATTGTAATAAAGTAGTACTGTTTTACTATTATTACCATTTCATTTCTTTTAGAGTATGTATAGATTTACTTTGCCTTGCTACATGGTGCAAAAGTTCTTTAAACACGGCATTCTTTAACTAGTTCTTTTTTTTTTTAATGCGTTATTTTTTCCCTCAAATTTGTGTTTTGTTATTTGATTGTACTGCATTGGCCTTTCATCAAATATTTTGTGTTAAGAGATTTGTGAAAGAAAATATTTACTCCCTCCATCCCATAAAAAGTGTCATATTTTCATTTTGAGATGTCCCAAAACATTTGTCATGTTTAAAAAATTAAAACATGTTTTAGTCTCTTTTTCCAATATAATATTTCTTTCTATTCATATGCATGTCACCTTTCAAATTTAAATTTTGAATTTGTGAGAGTAAAATTGAAAATAGAAATACAAACATCACAATTAAACTACTATTCTAAAAAAGTTGAATTCCCAAAATTGGGACGGATGGAGTATTTATTATCAGAGAGCTTGTGTAATTGTTGATGGAAGAGCTTTACACGTTTAGACTCATCAAACTGATTGTAGATGTATATACTGTACAGAATTTAACTGATCCATTGACTCCGGCAACATCACTTGCATTAGAAACTGTTGCTTCACTGAGTTGACCTCCTTTTTTTTATCAGTAAATACCGCTTCTCAAGAGCAGAAAGAAGCCATAGCCTCAACAATCAGTCCACAACTATGAAATCAGAAATAATGAAGTGTAATTTGTGGCAGAGATTGTAACGAAACATCTCAGGAGTACTCAACTTCAGATGTTAGATGCCAGAGACATCTATCTACAACCTAAGAGTGTTTTGGATGCTGTGATAAATTTCGTTAAAAGCTTCATTCAATCGCTCGAGGAGAAGGACAACTTCAATGAACCCAAGACCAGAAAAGCTACACTTGCTGTTCTGAGCTTCATGCTGCCATTTCTTGTTTGCCATCTATTTTTGTCCTACTCTAGTAGCCAAAGTTCCTTCAATGGAGCTATGCCATCACCAACCTGAAAGAATTTTGCTGTTTGATTAACAGACAAAACTTAGCTGCTCATAATTCTGCCGTCCACATTTCTTTCTTGGGATGCTGCTGAAAACTGAATTTTCTTGGGTTTTGATATGCTTTAGGCTTTAGCTGGATGCTTTATGGCTATATGGTAAGCTGAGAGATTTAATAGCTGTGATCCATTGAATTATAAAAAATAATCACGTTTTTTGATGTAGTTGGGTTGTATAGAGTTGAGAGTTGTAAAAGCTAACAAATGAATGAAATCCCACAGCGAGTCAGTAGTACTATAATAGCTCTCTTGTAATGTAGTAACTTTTATTTGTCTTCATTATTCTCAATTCATTCACTTCATCTTAGAATTCATTTTATTTGCTACATGATCTTCCACAACAATAACGATGCTCAATGCCATTTTAGTTGGGAAGTACTAAAGTGTGGTGGAAATGGTGAGATGATTTATGCAGGGAAACTTATCGTGCCGGTGCCACAACTCCCAGTTCACAGAAATCGTGAAGGACACTCAATAATCGTTGTCGTAGCAGCAGTGAAACCACATACTTCAGCAGGACTATTCAGCTAAGTCAAGGACATAATATACGTCCTGGCAGCAATCCTACCGTAAGTTCAATAAATTATACTATTTACAGAGCTATCAGTAACCATGTGCCAGATTTGATGTGCGTGACTCCTCCCTATCAAACTCCAGTCCTGGTAGAAATTGGCATTTGTTTCACTGCTGTTATGACAACAATTATTGATTGTCCTTCACGATTTTTGCGAACTGGGAGTTGTGGCACCGACACAATAAGTTTCCCTGCATAAATCATCTCACCATTTCCACCACACTTTAGTACTTCCCAACTAAAAATGGCATTGAGCATCGTTATTGTGGGAGAAGATCATGTAGCAAATAAAATGAATTCTGAGATGAAGTGTATGAAATGAGAATGATGAAGACAATAAAAGTTACTACATTACAAAACGATTGAAACCTCTTCTGTCTCTATTATAGAAGTTACTACATGTTTTCCGAGCATTTCCCATGCATGTCCCATTCATGTCTCCAAAATGATTGAAACCTCTTGTGTTGAAACATTTGCGCAGTTGGCGATGGTTTCGCGAGGTCTGGCCACTGTAAGCTTCTGTTGTTCCAATCCTGGAAAGTCTACTTACAAGAATGATCATTACATTAGTGAACCTGTGTAGGTGCATATTTCATGTTCAAGACATTTGAAAGCCCTAGAGAAATTATACATAGTGGAGTATATCAAGAACCTATGCAACTTAGCAAAATTTTGGTGAAGTTGCCCGGCCAAAGACCATGGATTGTCAAACGGTTGGCAAAGGGTTTCTTTGACATCTGCTTGGATTAGCTGGATTAACAGTACAATAGCCTTTCGGCCATTGTTGCACAAAAGTAAGGTACTGAAGGCTTGAGTTGATTGCCAGGGGGCAAAGCATGAGAATCAAAAGGACAAGTTTAAACACTATGCCCATCATCCCAACGATAGTATAGCGATTAGCACATAAAAATTTTGGCTGTGGAGAGTGGAAGAATATACTTCTATTAGTGATAACTGAGCCTATTTATAGAACTGTTGATTAAATTTTACTTCCTCTTTTCCACTTTGATAAGTTTATTTTCCTTTTTCATTTTTCTAAATTATAATCCACTGTTTAATTAAAGAATGTAGTTAACTTATAATTTCTCTAAAATGCCATTTTTTTAATGTAAGTTGTTATTGAATATAACCTAACTTATTTAATGTAAATTTAATTAGTCATACTCCATTTAATGTAAGAAAATTTTAGGAAGATAATAAACTAGATTTATTCTTCCAACAAAACTAACAACTTTTCTTAAATTGTGTGGAAAAAAAAAAACCATACCTATCTAAATCTATTGATGTTATTGGTCCATAGGGTCAAATTATTTGGGGGGATTTCTATGGCATAAATTGACAGGAGAAAGGATAAAATATGAAAAAGAAAAACCATTAAACCATATGTCAACTCTTTGCAAACATGTATTTGATACTCAAGAAATCTTAATGACTAATTCGCCATTCCATAAGACTGGAAAAATTGGTGATAGTTTGATAAACTGACTTCTATTATTGAGTTAGGAAAGTAAAAGGCGTAATAGCATTTGTATTTTATTTAATTTTAAACAAGCAACATTTTATGGTCAACATATTTACTTTTTCTATGGTCAAGTGTACAACATGTGACTTGTTTGATTAAAATAAGAAGAAAAAAAGTGGTACCATACATGAGCCATGTTGCTCATGTGCTGTGTTGCAATGTCTGCTTTAGTGCCCAAGAACTTATAGGCTAGAGAATCAAACAATTTACAACTCATGTAAATCGTTCATAATCCTGCTGAGGTTTAGAATGTTTGATATATTCATTCCGGTTAGTAGTATAGCTTCACTATAATGTGATTTGATTAGAAAGTTGGATTGATACTAGAATCTTAAATAGATATTTTGTTTTCTACTACCTTTCTTATATGAAAAATGATAATGAGCTTTGTTGGACCAACTTGTGGTCAAAGGCATGCCCTGATCCGTGGTTGTGATCGGAACCAGCCTATCCAAATTTTACTTAAAAAAATGGGGATACCATCTTGTTACAAAATTTCTTCAATATTTATGTAATACTGCCTTCATTTTTCAGAGTACGCTTTTGATTTTCTAGTTAGAGTGACATAGGAGTCACAATTTACATATATGCTGCCTCATATGAAAGTGGTACTATATAATATATAAAATTTTTATGTCTCTTGCTCAATTTATGTGATTTAAAGAGACTTTATTTGCAATATTAGGGAGGCCCAATAGCACTAAACAGATGTTTACATTGGCAATATTGTAGTAAGAATATATTGGTAACAAGTAACAACATTATTGTTATTTCTCTAAAGGAATGGTAGAATGTTTTATGATAAAGTGATAATTTCACAAACCTACCCTGAGGTTTTCAGCAATTTCACTAAACTCTCTCAAAGTTTTAAAATTACATTTACCGCCCTAATTTGACACTTTTAGTACCCAAATGTTGAAATAGCATAAAAAATTTATTGGATGTCTTAAAATGCCCTCATCTAATAAAGTTTAATTTATTTTGCACAATTACAAAGGAATGAGTGTCAAATTTTATGCCCATATTTGTTGTTTAATGATAAACTATGATGATAAATTTCATTACGATAGACTATTTTTAATAGTACTTTATTGGAGATATAATTTTTTTTTTTTAAGATTGGAGAAGAAAGTGGCCTAATCGTCACGCAAAATATTTTAAACAAATTAAGCAATATTTGTGCATTCAGCTCCTAATGCCGTCAAACTAATTCCAACATGTGGCCTATACTATGCTGGGCTTGCCCCACAAAGTCCCAAATCAGCATCAGCTCCTGTAAAGTGTAAACAGCCTTCTCACCTTTGACAAACTTCGATCTCTGCCTCGCAACTCCCATTATAACACAAAGATCAAAACCGGAGATCAAAACCGATGAAAATCCCTCATATAAACCCCGGATGCCCCCGGATGAAGGTCCAGAAACGTTATTATTTTATTGACATTATTATTTTGTTGATATGGCTAATTTCTCCCCTCATCAAATCGGAATTACTATACTGATTTTTTGAATTTTTTTGTTTTGTATTTCCACTCTACCCTGGGAGAAAGTGCTCGAGTTCTGAATCATTGGCGTTGGATTTTCAATCGCCGACCGGTGTTGGTTCCACTATGGAGAACTCGGACTTACTTAAGGTAATTCAGGAAAGGTTAAAATTTATTATAGGAAAACTAAACCTTATGTTTTCATCTGTTATTATTATTGTGTATGATGATCCATTGTTCTGTTTTGGATTCGCCAAAAAAGGATGTGAAGGATTTCGGTGCGATCAAGACGAACGTGACAGGATTTTAATATAAATACAAGTTTAATTTCGAAATATACCCGTTTTGATTGCAAGTATACAGATCAAATTAGTAGTTTAGGGCAAATATCGGGTTGATCCCACGAGAAAGATTGGATAATTACCGGCACTACTAAAACTTCTCTATTATTTAGACGATCAATGAATTAAAAAAAATAAAACTATGCTAAACTTATGCAAGATAATAACAAAGGAAAGCTCCTTAGGTTATGGTATCCCTAACTACTCATATAAGTATTATTTTTGGATCATTAAGTACTACTATCTTGGCTAGCTATGGCGTAATTTTCTTATATATGTAAAACCTACTTTCGTAGTGAATTAACTATACTTATAACTAATCTATACCTACTCTCATGGTTATGAAATTAGCTACAAGTTCATTTCTTCTATGAAATTACATAAAATAAATTACTAAAGCCACATAGGTGCACCTCTACTCTCGTGAGTGTACTCCTTAGGTTTAGCACTTCTTGAACTAGTGTTAAATCTCAATTTTCATTGAAGAAACAACACATTAAGATCATCACAATTAATGGTACCAAGTTAATCATGATTTAAAGAGTTAAAGTGCTAAATAACTTACTCAAAATAATAGCATAATAAACACTAACAATCATAGAAAGTTCAACCAAACCTACGGCATAAACTTTAGAAACACATAATAAACTTAAAATCCAAAACTTGTATATTAACTAAATTTAAAATCAAGTACAAAAGATAAAGAGTTTGGAAAGAAATATATCCCTTGTCACATAAGTTCATCTCCTCCATCTTCATCTCCTTCTTCATCTTTGCCTAGCTAATAAACAAAAAGGATGAACTACTAGTTAAACTATCCTATAATAAACTAACCTAATACTAAGAAAATGTAAGAACTACATTTTTTCGTAATATTTCTTGCACTCTCCAAGCTCTCTTTGTCCTTGCAAGTTCATGGCAATTTATAAATGATTTAGTCAAGAAATGAGGCTTCAAACATCACTTTTACAGCTGCAAAAAGTTGTTGTCACACGTCCATCAACAGCTGTAAATTATTGGAGGAAGAAACAAGATGTGTAAGTGGAGAGCCGCCATTTCTGACCAGAATCCGGCCACAAATCTGGCCGGATTGCTCCCCTACCATTCTTAGCAATTTCTGTCTAGTCTTCAATGTTGTTCCAATTCTGCCTCAACTTCAACTGAACATTTCTTGATGATAGAAGCTGAATTAACTCTTGACCAAAACATGAAACTTGTAGCCCTTTAAGTTAGCTTTCCAATGCATCAAGAATCACCTCATTTGGATTTGTGTAGACGGATAAATGATAGAAATACCCTTGACTGCTCACTGCCTTGTTTCAGTTTTGTCCAATAGAAATTGGCTACTGTAACTCGGTTTTTTGACAGGGAAAACCTTCAAACTGGATTTCGATGTCTTCACAAGATTTGTAGATCTATTTCTTGCCTTCAAAATGGTTCAATAATCATCTCAATCCGATCATTGTAGCTCAAGTTATAGCCCAAATACAAAGATATGTCAAAGCTATCAACTTCCTCTTCATCCAAACGAAGTATATTTCCAACCCCTATACAAATTATGGACAAAATGCAAGTAAAAAGTGACAAAAACCTCATTTAATCACTGAAGAGCATTTTACACCAATTATAGCCAAACTGATCCATTTTCTTCCTACAATATTGCCAAAGTGACTAAAAATAACATAAAATATCATTCGAATATAGCGAAAATTAGTCACTTGTCAGAACGCTTGGACATTTTTTAGGCCAAGCCAGCCTGCAGACGTAATTCACCTACTCCATCATCTTTTTAAATTCTATTGGTATCCTCTTTGTAACAGCATTTATCTTCTGCAAAAAATATTTATTATGAAGATCTTTGCGGAGTTTTTCTTGTTTAGAATTATCAAACTGATTTTAGATGTAATTCTTGTACAGAAAACAATTGATCCATTGAATACGGCAGCTTCACTTGCATTGGATACTGTTGGTTCATCTGATGTCATACCTCTGTCGTCAAGTACGAAAGTCATGGTAGTAAGATGCTCGTAATTTGTTCTTATTAGTAGTTAATTTGTTTCGGTGTTCACATAGTTTGTTTTGGCATTCAAAAAATTAATGTTTAGGTGATAAGTTCGGTTTTCCCATTAAGTTCCGTTCTCGTTATTTAATTGTATTGCATGGAGCTCTTATTAGACAGCTTGTGTTAAGAGACCTCTCAAATAATGTTTCTTGTTCTAGAGTGCTTGCATGATTGGATTGAAGAGTTTTACTCTTTTAGACTTCTTGAACTGATTTTAGATATATTTTTGGTACAGAATATTACTGACTGGTTTAGTCTTGGAAATTCATTTGCATCGGACACTATTGCTTCATCTGATCACCCAACTCCTGTGTCCTCAAGTTCTACAGTTACGGTAATTAAGTACTTGTGATTTGATATTATTATTGTTTTTTTCGTATTAGAGTTTGTATAGTTTTACTTTGCCTTGCTACATTGTGCAAAACTTCTCATACACAGCATTCTTAGAACAGTGCTTTGTTTAACTCATAAGTTACTTTTTCCTATTAAATTCGTGTCTTATTAGTTAGGACAAATTACATTTTAGCCTCCTGTGATTTTTGCAAAAATCACATAACCTCCCATGATTCAAAAAGCTATACATAAACTCTCTGTAGTTTGGGTTGAACTATCAAATACACGGAATGAACTCATCGTGATGGTTCGTGGGCAAAACGTGCTTGTACTACTAGTATCAATAAGAACCATTCCCATATTACCCTTTGACCCTGATGTGGACAGGATGCTAACTATACACAAAAAGAATGCTAACTAGTTAAAGGTGGGGGAATGCAAGAGACATGAGGCATATTCCAGCAAAAGGTGAAAGGTGCTATCTAGTTTGGACTGCGAATTTTCGCAGAAGAAACGCACCGGAACCAACTCTCAAACGAATTAACAAGACCTGGCTCGATCTCAATCGTCCACCGGAACCAACTCTCAAATATAGAGGAACAGGATCCAACTCCGGTTAAATCTTTGCGCATGAAATTATGGTCTGATTCTTAAAGATCCAGACACACATCCCTCCCCAGGCCATATGCGAATCATGAACGAATTGGAAAATGCAAGAGATAGGAGGCATATGATGAAATGCGAAACGGGAGTCAAGAGGGGCTCGGGGCAGGGGAGGGTGGAGCCTTGAGATTGCAGCCCACCTGCGTCCACATCAGGGGTCAAAGGGCATCTCTTGTTTTGATTGACTGGTCCTTCCATTTCTGGTTCCAAGATTCACTCTCATTTCAGGGTTGGCACGAGCTTGGGTTGTCGGTGGCGTGAAGGATACGGTAGAATGTTATGGTTTGAAGACACAGAAGAAGAAGAAGAAGCTGCTAAGTCCTCCGGCTGCGTCCTACCATATCTCCCCAGTGGCTGACAGATTCTTTTCACAACACAACTCTTCACGCTACCCATAAATAACAAACCCCTTCACAAAACTCAAAAGAAGGGAATAAAAAATAAAAGCGAAATAATACAAAAATAAGGAAAGGAGCTGTAAGAAGAAATCCCCAAAGCAGCCAAATTCCGCAAGCCAAGATCCCCACCACCCTTATCACTGCCCACCAGTCACCAAACCCTCTCCAAAGTCCGAAGGTAAAAGCTGATAACCCTCTCTTTCTCACGACAAAGGTCAAAGCAAGGGAGAGTCTGACTTCACCTGCTTCTTTTTTGTATTTATATTAGGGTAATTTGGACATTTTGCCCACGAATCGTCACGATGGGTTCTTTCCGTCTATTTGACAGTTCAACCCAAACTACAGGGAGTTTATGTATAGCTTTTTGAATCATGGGGGTTATGTGATTTTTGCGAAAACTACAGAGGGCTAAAATGTAATTTGCCTTATTATTTAAGTGTATTGCATATGGCTATTATTGGATTCCTTACGTGCCTTTGAAACAATATTTATTTGTTATCGAGGGAAACTGTTCTTCTAACCTCGCTCCCTCTTGTCAAGTACTAAATTCGTGGGAGGAAAGTAGTAGTTTTAGAATTTGATTTGTTTTGGAGTTCATATAGTTTTACTTTTCCCTATTACTGTGCAAACCTTCTCCAAATACAGCATTCTTTGGGCAGAACTTTGTTTACTTGATAAATAATTTTTGTCATGTTAAATTAGTTTCTTGTTATTTAATTCTACTGCCATGGGGCTCTTATTGAATTTATTGTGTTAGAAGACCTATGAAAGAAATTTTTTTCTAGGGTATAAAACAAAAAGGCCCCCTGTAGTAAATCTAATACACAGAAAAGCCTTCCGTGGTTTCAAAACGTATAACATGATACCTCATACTTTGAACTAAATTGTAAAATTGATGGAATCCGTTAAACTTAACGGAAATGACTTATTGGAATCTTAAAAAAAAATTTATACCTAATTTTTAACAAATATACCTGTTCTACCCCTTAACACTCAATTCTCTCTATCCAAAAAATAAATAAATGATTTTTTTGAACTATCTTTTGCTTAATTATATCAGAGCATTTTGGTCATTTCATCCATTTCCGTTAAGTTTAACGGATTCCATCACCTTTACAATTTAGTTCAAAGTATGGAGTGTCGTGTTGTACGTTTTGAAATCACGGGGGTTTTTCTATACATTAGTTTTACCACGGAGGGTTTTTTTGCTTTTTACCCTTTTTTCTATAGAGAGCGTGCATGGCCATGTTGTATTATTGTTTAGATTCATCAAATTGATTTTAGATATATTTCTGCTACAGAATATAGGTAATTTATCGAGTCCGGCAACTTTATTGCACTGGAGACTGTTGAATCATGTGACCTAATCTCACTGCCATCGATTACCAAAGTTATGGTAATAAAGTGCTGCTAATTTGCTTTTATTATCTTTGGATTTGTTTGGAGTTCACATAGTTTGAGTACTTTTCCTTGTTACATTGTGTAAAACTTGTTTAAACACAGCATTATTTGACTAGTGCTTTGTTCAATTGATGAGTTATTTTTTTCTTGTTAATTTGGATCTCATTTTTTAATGTTATGGCATGGGGCTTTTATTGGATTGCTTTTGTTAGGAGACCTGTAAATGAATATTTACTTGATACAGAGAGCTTGCAGAATTGTTGGTTTGTTAACTTTTACTTGTTTAGCATTATTGAACTGAATTGTTGTGCTTCTGTGGCATAGAATATGACTGATTCATTGAGTCCAAGTTCACTTGCATTGGTGACTGTTGCTTCACCTAAGCCCATACCTCCATCTTCAAGGACTGACGTTATGGTAATAAAGTAGTACTATATTGCTATTATTACTATTGATTTCTTTTGGAGTTTGTATAGATTTACTTTGTCTTTCTACTTGGTGCAAAAGTTCTTTAAAGACAGCATTCTCTTACTAGTTGTATTTTTTATTAATAAGTTATTTATTTCCATCAAATTTGTGTTTTCTTATTTTTGATTGTACTGCATAGGCCTTTCATCAGAAATTTTGTGATAAGGAGATTTGTGAAAGAAAATGTTTACTTGTTATTAGAGAGCTTTTGTAATTGTTGATGGAAGAGCTTTACACGCTCAGACTCATCAAACTGATTGTAGATTTATTGACTGTGCAGAATTTAACTGATCCATTGACTCCGGCAACTTCACTTGCATTGGAGACTGTTGCTTCATCCGAGCTGACCCCTTTTTCATCAATAAATACCACTTCTAAAGGGCAGGAAGAAGCCATAACCACAACTACTAAATTAGAAACAATGAAGGGCAATGTTGTGGCAGAGATAGTAATAAAACATCTCACTAGTGCTCAACTTCAGATGTTAGAAGCCAGAGGAGACGCTGTGATTAATTTCGCTAAAAGCTTCATTCAGTTGCTTGAGGAGAAGGACAACTTCAAGGAACCCAAGGCCAGAAAAGCTACACTTGCTGTTCTGAGCTTCATGCTGCCGTTTCTTGTTTGTCGTCTATTTTTTTCCTTCTCTGGCAGCCAAAGTTCCTTCAATGGAGCTATACCACCACCAACCTGAAAGATATTTGCTATTTGATTAATAGACAAAACTCAATTAGCTCCTCATATTTCTGCTGTCCATATTTCTTTCTTGAAATACTGCTGAAAGCTAAATTTTCTTGGGTTTTGGTATGCTTTAGGCTTTAGCTGAATGCTTCATGACTACATAGTAATTAAGTTGAGAGATTTAATAACTGCGGTCCGTCGAATTATGAGAACAATCACATTTGTGGGTGTGACTGGCTCTAGAGAGTTGAAAGATTTAAGTATAATAGATGTCTGATTTCTCTTCGGGAATAAGTCCAACGTGCATTAGCCTTTAGTGTTTTAATGTTTTTGTGCTTCCTTGCAGAAAAGTTACAGATAAAGATCCTATCCAAAAGAAAAAAGAAGATGGTGTGGCATAAAATGCATCATGCCACCTTTGGCTGATTGTGCCTTGTTGCATGCATGCACAAGTACTCCCAAAAATAAAAGTTTTGCCAGATAGTAATTTTTAGTTACCACTTGATATTGAATTTCCGTAGAAATTCTTAAGGGACGAGAAAAGGTAAACTATATATAAACATGAGTAAAGTTGGATAATTTCTGCCTAATTTGTTCTGTCTATTTACTCTTTTTTTCATTGCCTTTTTCATCAAATATCCACCCAATTTTACTAATGCAAACGAAGTTATCATGTCTTGCTATCACTTCACATTGGCATAAATCTTCTGTGCTCATGTTGAGATTTTAAGCTAGCTATATACGCCGAATGGGCCCGATATTTACCTAACACGTTCAAGAATTGAAAATAGTGCCTGAAAAGGTCAAATACCACAACGGATATTCTATCTTACTTTTTATTATATTATTATTTCTTATTCATAAATATTATATTTTATTTCTATTTTGTTTTTTTAAGATCCAATAACTATTAATTGAGTGAAATATAAATACAACAACCTCATCAGGCAATATAATAGAAAATTAAAAAATACAGCAAAAAATTCATTAAAAAATCTCATTTTTTTATGCATTTTGATTTTTTGTATTTGTTAAATTTTGTGTATTACTCAGTTAATAGTTATTTGATCTTAAAGAAACATAAAAGAAATAAAACATAATGTTTATAAATAAGAAATAGCAATATAATAAAAAGTGGCATAGAAAGTAGGACAGAAGATTCATTACGATCTAATACTTCTTGCAGATTAGTTACAATGACTGCAATATTTACAGTGCTTGCAACAATCCATAACCTTTTCAGGTCTGGACTTTCAGATTCCATTTCATCGTGTATCCGGAAAATTTTCTTCATAAGTAAAATGGCACTGTTAGAAACCAAGATTGGGAAAGCATGGTTCAATATTGTACCATAATTATTAGGGGTTTTAGAAACGAAGATTAGTTCGATCGTGTGTTGCATTGGGATTTTATGCGAAAACATGTTCCAGCTAGGAGATCTGTGAAAGAATAATTATGTCATAGAGAGCTTGTCCGATGGAGGGTAGAAGAGTTTCACGCGTTTGATGTAATGAGCTGATTTAAGATGTATTTCTGGTACACAATCCGGCAAATTTTATTGCATTGGAGACTGTTGTTGCATCTGACCACACCCCTCTTTTGTCAATAAACGTTCCGGACGAGTACAAAATAAGATGTTTATATACTTTGAGAGGAAAAATGTGGCAATAATTTATAGGATTGTTTCTGACAAATGTAATTTCTGATACTTTAAATCCTAAAGACCCTAGATTTGCTTTTTCAACTGAAAAGCTTTGGATTGTCAATTTTCTTTAAAAAAATTCTTACGTTTTCCGAGAATATGTTTCTCAATCACTTTTTTACCTCATATATATCAAATAGTTATGATACATTTTTTCTACAAAAACTTTATAAAATAGCAGCCCAAACGGGCTAACTATCTATAGAGTCTCAAGATTAAGTTTTGCTGAGAATAGGACCGCAAACGAAACAAAACTCGACTCCACCTCGATCAATATCCAGCTCGAGTTAGTCAAATCGAACTCGAACTCAAAAATATTAACCTCGTTAGCTCGCGAGTTCGAGTATATACATATTTTTTTATTTTTTATTTTAATAGTAAAATTACATAAATATCTCTAATATTTTATTATTTATTAAGAAAAAATTATTTTATTTATTTTTTAAAAATAAAATAATTATTTTTTATTTTTTCGAACTCGAACTTTAAATTGACAGCTCGTAGAGTTCGAACTCAAGTTTGAACTTTATAAAAGTAAGTCAAAGCTCTGCTCAATTAAGCCAAAAATCGATTCGTAGTGTTGTACCATAGCTCCGCCAATGACAACCATTTATGCCAGTGAGTGGGATGTTCACTAGTCATACACCTCAAAAAGTTCTCCAGGCATTGATTAAGCCTCTCAGATTGCCCGTCTGTCTGGGGGTGGTAGGAAGAGCTCAGATGTAATTCCACCCCCATTAGTCTAAAGAGTTCATGCCAAAACTTGCTAGTGAAGATTTTATCTCTATCACTTACAATGGACACTGGTAATCCATGCAACTTGTATATATTGTCTAGAAAAAGCTGTGCAACCTATGTGGCTGAGAAGGGATGCCTGAGTGCCAAGAAATGAGCATATTTAGTGAACCGGTCGATAACCACAAGGACTGTGTCAAACCCCTGAGAAATAGGCAACTTCTCGATGAAGTCCATAGTAAGATGAGACCATGCTTTATCAGGAATAGACAAGGCCTGCAACAGGCCTGGATACGGCACATTCTCATGTTTGCATCTCTGACACACCTCACAAGAGCTGACAAACTTGGCCACATCTTGCTTCATCCCTTCCCAATAAAATGAGCTCTTCAGTTTCTGATAAGTCCCTCTCTGACCAGAGTGCCCTCCCAAAGTAGTGTCATGTACTGCCTTGAGCAAGGAGTTCCTGATATGGTTGGCTGATCCCACAACCAGCTTCCCTTTATACTTAATTATCCCATCTATAACCTGATAGTCACTCTCAGCTTGTGAGTCCAGCAAACACTGAGCTATAACAGATTGCCATTTGTCATCCCCTGCATAGCTACTACATAGATCCTTCATCCACTTGGGTCTAACTGTAGAGAGTGCCAGTATAGAGTGTTCTTGTTGATTTTCCTGGGCATAGCAGACCTTCCTGGATAGAGCATCTGCAGCATTGTTATCACTTCCTTTCTTGTATTGTATCTCATAATCCATACCCAGCAATTTAGTCAACCACTTATGTTGCAAGGGAGTGGTCAGTCGTTGCTCCAATAAGTACTTCAGTGACTGGTGATCAGTCTTAACAATGAAGTGATGTCCAACCAAATAGTGTCGCCACTTGGTCACAGCTAACACTAAAGCCATTAATTCTTTCTCATAGACGGATATACCCAAATTTCTAGGTGAGAGTGCTCTACTGAGATAAGCTATTGGGTGAGAATTCTGTTGTAGAACTGCCCCGATACCCCCATTGCTAGCATCTGTTTCAATTACAAATGGTTCCTCAAAATCTGGTAGCCTTAGGACTGGGGAAGAGCACATGATTTGCTTCAGTTTTCGAAAGGCAACGTCTGCTTGCTCATTCCAGCAGAAACTATCTTTCTTGAGTAAGTCTGTCAATGGTCTGCATATGATGCCATACTGCTTGATGAACCGCCTGTAATAACCAGTAAGGCCTAGAAATCCCCTTAAGGCCTTAACTGAGTTGGGTGTAGGCCAATTTAGTACATCCTTTATCTTCTCATCTTCCATACTCACTCCTTCTGATGAGATTATGTGCCCCAAGTACTCAATCCTTTGCTGGGCAAAAGAACATTTAGATAGCTTCGCATAGAGCTGGTTTTCCTTCAGTACTTTTAACACCACCTCCAAATGCTGTACATGCTGGCCCAAGTCCTTGCTATAAACCAATATGTCATCAAAAAATATTAATACAAACTTGCGTAAGTAAGGCTGAAAAACCTGATTCATCAAAGCCTGAAAGGTGGCTGGTGCGTTGGTTAACCCGAAGGGCATCACCAGAAATTCATAATGTCCCTCATGGGTCTGAAAGGCAGTCTTGTGCACATCCTGGACCTTGACTCGCACCTGATGATAACCAGCTCGCAGGTCTATCTTGGAGTGGTACTTAGATCCTCCCAACTCAGCTATCAGCTCCTCAATATTAGGAATAGGGTATTTGTCTTTAATAGTCAGTTTTTTCAGGTGCCTATAATAAACACAAAAACGCCAGGTTCCATCCTTTTTTTTAACAAGCAGCACAGGTGAAGCATAGGGACTATTGCTGTGTTTGATGATCCCACTGCCTAGCATTTCCATGACTTGTCTCTCTATCTCCGCCTTTTGTGAGTGTGGATATCTGTAGGGCTTGATTTTGAAGGCCTGAGCATCAGCCTTAAGAGGTATGGAATGATCCAGATTCCTCTCAGGTGGTAGCCCTGTAGGAGCAGCAAAGACCTCTCTGTACTTGTCCAATAGTTCCTTTACCTCTGCTGGTGTGTCGGTATCTGAACTCCCCTGCTGGAGCTCAGATGTTAGGTTGTAACAACTGTGCTTATAGTTGATGTAGTCTCGTAGGTCCTTATTCCTCAATAGATTAAGTTCAGCCTCTACTACACATCCTTGCAGGATCACTTCTTCTGCTTCACTGTGAATAGCTATATGTAGTTTGTGGAAATCAAAGGTGATGGGGCTATAATGGGTCATCCAATCCACTCCTAAGATCATGTCCCACCCTCCTAGCTCCATAATCCTCATGTCAAAACAGAATTTATGATTGTTGGTGGACCATAGCACTTTTGGCCACTTGGTGCACCCTGTCACACTCGAACCATCTCCAATGACCACCGTGAAGGGATTAGTGACTACATATGGCAATTCTAGATTTCTGACCAGATGTTGGCTAATATAGGTTTCTGAACTACCTGTGTCTACTAAAATGTACACAGGAAATCCTTTGATTTATCCTCGGAGAGTGATTGTCTTCCTCTTCAACGCTTCAGAGAGTGTATGTAAAGATACATCCATCAGTTCCCCTGGGTTGCCCGTTTTTTCATCTTGCTCCCCTACTGCATCTAGGAATTCCCCTTCGTCTTCTTCCTCAACTACCATCATATTCAGCTGTCTATTCCTACACTGATGTCCAGCACCATATCGCTCCCCACATTTAAAACACAGTCCATTGTTCCTCCGAAATTGAATCTCCTGTGGAGATATCCTCCTAGTTGGCGTGGCTTCATTATTCTCGTTTTTAAGCATACTAGATGGTGGAACCTTATAGGCATTGGAAACAGCCGCAGTGTTCTTAAACAGGCCAAACTTGGGATCAATAGGTGATTTTGTTATTGGCTTAGCAGACTTTTGCTGCAGTTTCCAAGCTTCCTCCTGCAATCGAGCTAATTCCATCGCATCCGACACTTTGTTTGGTTTCAACATTTTTTACCATGGTTTTAATTTCCTCTCGCAATCCACTAATAAAACTTGAAACGAAGTATGATTCAGAGAGGTGTGGATTCTTTACCAGCATTAGTGATTTCAATTCTTCAAACTTTTCTTGGTAATCCTCCACAGTTCCAGATTGTTGCAACTTATTGAAATCCTCCACCACATCGCGCGTGCCTTTCTCTGCAAATCTCTGGCTGAGCATGTCGGCAAATTGCTGCCATGACAGATCTGGAAATTCTACCTTGATGCCTTGGTACCATACATCTGCCTTATTGTCAAGGAACATTTCGACTACCTCCATCTGCTGCTCTGGTGGAATTTGGTAAGTTATGAAGTACTTCTGACACTTGCGAAGCCAGATGCGTGGATTCTCTCCGGCGAACAAAGGCAATTCGATCCTTGGTGGATTGGATAAAAATACCTTTGGAGGTTTGACTCTTGAGCATTGATTGGTGCCAAACTCCGGTTGGAGCTTCGTGTGTGGGGGCGGCGTGGGTAGAATGGGGCTTTTCTCTAGTTGAGTTGCTTCCTCTCTGTCCCCATTCCTTTCTCTGGCCATGATCTGAACCAAGGCATTGAGTTTCTGGTCCACGCCGGCGATCATTGTTCTCATTTCCTTGTTGGAGTTCTCCATTTCCCCTCGCAGCTGCTGTTGAACTTCTTGCTGGTTTTACTGAAGAGAAAGGATCGATTGCAGAGCTTCCTGCAGTCGAACTTCTTGTTTCCGTAGTTGATCTTCCATATTCTTGAAGCGGGTGCCTTCTGCCATTGTGATGAGCTGCAATAATCCGAGGATTCGCAGCTCTGATACCACTTGTCAAGAATTCAAGTAGAATTCCTGAGGCTGAGATGCCGTAGGCGCAGGGAAGGAAGGAAATTAGGGAGAATAAGAATTGAAGAAGAAGAAGAGTAAAGTGAGAGGAATTGAGGAAGAAATAAGAATCAAATTTGTTATTCTGCTAATAATGCTCCTCTCGTGTACTGAGCTCCTTATAAGGAGATTAGCTAGCTAACCGTCTACTAACTAACTGAGCTGCTGACATCATTAGTTCTAACCACCTGAGTAACCGACCTAACAGAAACAGAAATAGGTATTTATTATTCACTATTTACACTTAAGTCCTTCCAGTCCTGACAGCGAGTAAATTAAGTCAGTCAGCCACTTACAAAGATTTTGGTAAGTGATTAGTAAGTTGAGAAATTCTGTGGAACGGATAGATAGTTCACTATTCTAAGAAGCTTAAAATACCAACCTAAGATATAGAAGAATATTATGAAGCCTGCAGAAATTTGAACAACTCTATGACTTCCAACTCGAGTGAGTCCAAGGGTCCTACGTTTTCCCTGAAATATGTTGTGAAAGTTTCAGTCAAGAAAATGTAGATAAATACACAGCAATCACTAATCATACTGACGGCTTTTTTTTTTAATACGTACAAGTTAAAAATTCGAAATACACCCGTTTCACCGCAAGTATACAGGTCAACTAGTAGTTTAGGGTATATATCGGGTCGATCCCACGAAAAAGATTGAACAATTACCGGCACTACTAAAACTTCTCTATTATTTAGACTACTCTCTGAATTATAACAAATAAAACCCACTGAACTTACACAAGAAAATAACAAATGAAGGCTCCTTAGGTTATGGTATCCCTAACTACTCATGCAAGTGCTATTTTGGATCATTGAATGCTACTATCTAGACTAGCTATGGTGTAATTTCCTTATGCATATGAATCCTACTTTCGTAGTGAATCAATTATACTCATAACTAATTCATACCTATTCTCATGGTTATGAAATTAGCTACAAGTTCATTTCTTCAATGAAATTACATGAAATGAATCACTAAAATCACATAGATGCACCTCTACTCTCGTGAGTGTACTCCCTATGTTTAGCACTTCTTGAACCAGTGTTAAATCTCAATTTTCATTGCAGAAACAACACCTTAAATAATCACAATCAATGGTACCAAATTAATCATGATTTCAAAGAGCTAAAGTGCTAAATAACTTGTTCAAAATAATGGCATCAATTAACCAAATAATAAACACTAGCAATTATAGAAAGTTCAACCAAACCCAAGGCATAAACTTTAGAAACACATAATAACATATAAATCCATAACTTGCATATTAACTAAACTTGGAATCAAGTACAAAAGATAAAGAGTTGGAAAGGAATGTAACCCTTGTCACATGAGTTCATCTCCTTGCCTTCTTCATCCTCCAACCTCTTCTTCATCTAGCTAATAAACAAGATGGATGAACTACTACTCTATATTAAACTCATCTAACACTCAGAAAATGGAAGAGCTACATTTCTGCAGACTCCAAGCTTTCTCCCATATGTCTCTCCCTTGAATCTTGCAAGATTTTGGCTATATAAAGGTAAAAGGTGGTCAAAGAATGAGGCTTACACTTCCTTTTTATAGCTGCAAAGTGTTTGTCACATGTCTAGCATTACATGTGACTTGTTGGAGGTGCAAAACAAGTTTTCCGCGTATAGAGCAGCATTTTCTGGCCATTATCCGGCCAGAAATCCGGCCATAAATCCTGCCAATTTCTGGTTGGATTGCTACAGTGACTTTTTGTGCAATTTCTATTCATTCTTCACTGCTGCTCCGATTTTGCCTCAAATTCAACTGAACTTTTCTTGATGATAGAAGCTGATTTAACTCTTGACCAAAACATAAAACTTGTAGCCCTTTGAGTAGCTTTCCAATGCATCAAGAATCGCCTCATTTAGATTTGTGTAGTCTAAGAAATGATTGAAATACCCTTGACTGCTCAATGCTTTGTTTCTGCTTCGACCAATAGAAATTAGCTACTATAATTCAATTTTTTGACCTAGAAAATCTCAGAACTGGATTTTGATGTTTCACCAAAGTGTAGATCTATTTCTTATCTTCAAATTGGTTCAAGAATCGTCTCAATCCGATCACTGTAGCTCAAGTTATAGCCAAAATACGAAAATGTGTCAAAGCTGTCAAAAATTCACAAAATGCAAGTAAAAAGTGATAAAAACTTCATTTAATCACTTAAGACATTTTTTCCCAATTATAGCCAAAATGATTTATTTTCTTCCAATAATATAATCAAAGGGACTAAAAATAGCATAAAATATCATTCAATTATTACGTAAATTAGTCACTTAGCACATACTATACATTTTTTATACGACACAATAGAACTAGTGCCTGTCCTAAAAAGTTCATCGAGCAAAACCCCGACGCCCTGCAAAGTGATGCCTATGATTATTGCATGTCTATGATTGTTTCTCTTCTGAATTATTTTTATCAGTAGATTCAAATACGTCTATTAATATTTGTTGAATAGAAGGACCAAAACTATCAATCTCAAGCTCCACTTGCTTCTACATATTATCATCTGCATGACAAGAACTAGAAGATTTTTTCTTGAAGATAACATAGAAAATTCATCAAAAGTAACATCTCTACTGATTATAAATTTTGAAAAATTGAGATCAGGATACCACAATCTGTACCCTTTCACCTCAGAAGCATACCCAAGGAAAAAATACACTTTTTTGCTCAAAACTCTAATTTTTCATCATTCACATTCATGTATACTGAACACTCAAAAACTTTTAAATTAAAATAATCAACAAGAGTATCTGACCAAACTTGTTAGTTTTGAAATCAAAAGTTGCACAAGAAGTACGGTTGATAATATAACAAGCCATAGAGATCGCCTCTGCCCAAAATTCCATTGTCAACCCAACATTAGAGATCATATACCTTGCTCTCTTTAAAAGTGTTCTGTTTATACATTCGGACAGGCCATTTTGTTGAGGCGTCATCCTAACAATGTGATACCAAACAATTCCTTCATTCTTACATAATTTATCAAATTCACCTTTACAAAATTTCATGCCATTATCTGTTCTAAGCCGCTTTATCTATCTATCTATCTGTTCTCAATCAAACTTTTCATTACTTGAGAGTGAGGTAGACATCATTCTTATGTTTAAGAAAATAAACCTAAACTTTTCTTGAATAATCATCAATGAAAGTTAACATATACCTGGTACCATCCTTAGATGGAACACGAGATAGACCCGATAAATCTGAATAAATATAATTAAGAGTACCTTTCGTCTTATAAATTGCTCGTGACCTGAAACTTACTCTTTTTTACTTTTCAAAAATACAGTATTCATAGAATTCCAATGATTCAGTACTTTGACCACAAAGAAGTCCCTGTTTACTTAACATGTTCAAGCCATTCTCACCCATATGTCCCAAACGCATATGTCATAATTTGGTGATACCAGAATTAGATAAAGATGATGATGAAACTACAACCGAACCTGTGACAGTAGATCGCTGCAAAATATACAAACTATCAGATCTACAAGCTTTCATAATAACAAGAGCACCTTTTGAAACTTTCATAATACCATTTTCAGTTGTGCATTTGCACCCAAGAGTCTCCAGCATGCCCAAATAGATGAGATTCTTTTTCGAATCAAAAACATGTCTAACATTAGTGAGATTCTTTTTCCAATCAAGAACATGTCTAATATTAGTGAGTGTTCTCACAATATCAACATACATTTTAATTCAGATTGTACCCTTACCAACAACACAAATGGCATTATTGCCCATCCAAACAATTCATCATTACAAGGTTTATAAGTGGAAAACAAATCCTTATTAGGACACATGTGATAAGAACACCCCGAATTTAAAATTGATTTATTTTTAGACCTTGTCCTGTCATCAGTCACCAAAAATATTTTTGTCATTCTCATTAGCTGCAACACAAGATTCGACAATTTTAGTATTTTTCTCACCATATTTTCCCTTTGCTTTAATCTAGTTTTCAATTTAAAGCAATTTACCTTAATGTGCCCCATTTTGTGACAGTAATTACACTCCAAATTTCTATTTGGATTTAGATTTAGATTTAGATCTATCACTGTCAAATTCTTTTCTTTTGGTTCTGCCCTTAGCAACTAGACCTTCTGCCTAACCTCCATTAATTTTTTGATAATATTCCTGTTTATCTGCTTCTTAGATTTTAATGTAGATTTAATTTTTTGATACGAAATTGTTTCTTTTCCATAAATTATAGTATCATGAAAATATCTAAACGACTGGGGAAGAGAACATAAAAATAATAGGGTCTGATCCTCATCATCAATTTTTAAATCTATATTCTCCAAATCCATAATAATGGAATCAAATTTATCAAGATGTGAGAATATAGATATACCTTCAGTCGTGCGAAGCATATACGGACTTTACTTTCAATAAAGTCGATTCTTAATTGTTTTTTTCATGTACAAAGCTTTAAATTTGTCCCACATGGCCATTGTCGAAGTCTCAGCGGCTACCTCCCGCAAAACCTTGTTAGAGAGATTTAAGATAATACTGGATCGAGATTTCTTATCCATCTTAGCAAAATTTGCATCTGTTACACTCTCTAACTTTTTCTCAACTCCTTGTATCACTAAATCAACTCCATTTTGAACCAAAATGGCTTCCATCTTGAGCTGTCACATCCTGAAGTTAACATTCCTATTGAATTTCTCGACAACGGTCTTTGTTATTGTCATTGGTACTGCATAGGACTTTTATTTAACTTGTGTTTCGATACTTATAAAAAATATTTATTGTAGAGAGTTTGCATACTTGTTGAGGAGTTTGCTTGTTTAGAATTATTAAATTGATTTTAGATGTAATTCTTGTACAGAATACTATGGATCCATTGAATACGGTAGCTTTATTTGCATTAGAGACTATTGGTTCATCTGATGTCACACCTCTGCCATCAAATATGAAAGTTACGGTAATAAGATGCTCGTAATTTGTTCTTATTAGTATTTGATTTGTTTTGATGCTCACATAGTTTGTTTTGACATTCACATAGTTACTTAGTTGTTACGTTTGACAAAATATCTCCAAGCGCAGATGCTTTGTTTAAGTGATAAGTTTGGTTTTCCCATTAAGTTTCTTTCTTGTTATTTAATTGTATTGCACGGAGCTCTTATTGGATTGCTTGTATTAAGAGACTTCTGAAATAATGTTTCTTATTGTGGAGTGCTTGCATGATTGGATTGAAGAGTTCTATTTTTTTGACTTCTTGAGCTGATTTTAGATATATTTTTGGTACAGAATATTACTGATTGGTTTAGTCTTGGAACTTCATTTCAAATTTAGCCTTTAAGCACCTTATACCATCTTCAAAAGACATACCTTCAGTAATTTCTTGGTTACCTCTGTTGAAGGAGCTTTGCACTAGGTAACCATCCATTGCCAATCTTTCATTTCTCAAGCTTTGTCCTCCCAGTTCACCTACCCTCCTCATTATCTAAAATTACTTTTAAACAATCTCAAAAGTAAGATTAGTTAAGAAGGATAGATTCCAAGACACAAACTAAAACAGAAAAAAATAATAATAATAAAAGTTGACTAAAAAAAAAATGACATAAAACACACAAGATACAACAAAAACAACAAAAATAAGAAAAATTGTCTAAATTAATAAAGTTGCTCTTCACACCGATATTGCCAAATCTTCCCCGGCAACGGCGCCAAAAACTTGACGGGTATTTTACATACGTGCAAGCTAAAAAATACCGAATTACACCCGTTCACTGCAAGTATACAGATCAACTAGTAGTTTAGGGTATATATCGGGTCGATCCCACAGGGAAGAGTGAACAATTACCGGTATTACTAAAGCTTCTCTATTATTTAGACTATCAATGAATAATAAGAAATTTAACCTACTGCACTTATACAAGAAATTAACAAATAAAAGCTCCTTGGGTTGTGGTATCCTTAGCTACTCATGCAAGTGTTATATTTGGATCATTGAATACTACATCTAGGCTAATTATGGTGTAATTTCCTTATGCATTTGAATCCTACTTTCGTAGTGAATCAATTATACTTATAACTAATCCATACCTATTCTCATGGTTATGAAAGTAGCTACAAGTTCATTTCTTCAGTGAAATTACATGAAATGAATCACTAAAAACCACATAGGTGCACCTCTACTTTCGTGAGTGTACTCCCTATGTTTAGCACTTCTTGAACTAATGTTAAATCTCAATTTTCATTGCAAACTTAACACCTTAAGATTATCATAATTAATGGCCAGTTAATCATGATTAGATAACCAAAAGTGATAAATAGCTTGCTCAAAATAATATGACCAAATAACCAAATAAACATCATTAACAAAATATAGCAAGTTCAACCAAACCCAAGGCATAAACTTTAGAGACACATAAATAACATAAATTTCAGAACTTGCATATTAACTATATTTAAGAATCCAATACAAAAGATAAAGAGTTGGAGAAGAGATAACCCATGTCACTTGAGCTTCAACTTCTCTTTCTTCATCTCCATTTTCATCCTAATCTAACCATTATACAAGAATGGATGAACTACACTTACTACACTATCCTACACTAAGGAAAAGGAAGAACTACATTTCTGCACTCTTCAAGCTTCTCCCGTATATTTCCCCCTATTGTCAGACCACCCAAAATGTCTCTGCATATAAACTGCTTAAGAGCTCCATTTTTCCAAGTCAAATTCCACATTTTGATTCCCAAATCTCAACTTTGTTAGGATAGTCAATAACAAATGTTTTTGACTTGAAAATAAGCCACCTTGTCTGCCCTTTTGTCTTCTGAAGCATGTGCACCGAATTCTCTTGCAACTTATAGCTGGAAAGTGGTATGAACACAAGAGAATTGACTGAGCAAATTGCAGAATTTTGGCCAGAAAACGCGCCTTTACAAAACGCGTCTACAACTCGCGTTTTGTGCACTCGCGTTTTCACTTTGTCCTTACTTCAACTGCGATTTTCTCCATGATGAAGGCCGAACTGGCTTTTGTGCAAAACACCAAAGTTGTAGATCTTTGAGTTAGCTTTCCAATTCTTCAAGAATCATCCAAATCGGAGCTTTGTAGACTGAGATATGATCAAAATACTAAACACTGGTCGGAACTCTGTTTTCCACTTTGGACAGCTGAGTTGAATTTCGGTATTTCAACTTTTGGACTATGAAAACGGATGAATTGGACTTTGATGTCTTCATACCAAATGTAGATATATCTCTTAGCTTCAAAATGGTACCAAGATCACCTTGATCCGATCATTGTAGCTCCTGATATAGTCAAAATACGAAAATGTGTCTGAGTTGTCAAAGCTGACTTTTCTTGATTTTTGTCCTCAAATTGCATTTCTTCCTTTTACACTTCATATTTTATTTTCCCCACTTTAATCCATCTTCAATCATCCAAATATCTTCTCAATGCACTTCATTTGATGATTGAATCATTAAACCTACAAAATATGAAGTTTTTACCATAAAAATCCATAAAATGCAATGTTTAGCCACTTTAACATAAAATGTAGTTTTTTACCAAAACCTTAGTTATTTTAGTTATAAAACTAAATAATCAAACCAAAATTAACTAATAAAACACACTAAAAATACGTAAAATAAACCCTTGTCAACACCCTCGCCTAGGTACCCTTTAATTCACCTTAAACACATAAGCAAGTTATATACAAAATGGCCCGAATACTTACCCAAAACACAAAAGTAGTACAAGAGTGGAAATCACTTTGTGCGTTTTAGCTAGTAGTAGGCCCCACCGGTTCCACCTAACTCACCACGGTCTGAAATAGAAGATTGCATCACGTTATATCACAAACGGCTAATAACATGCCCAAAACAAGCAAAACGGTAAAATCGGCAAGTGCAAGTGCGGAAACGGCAAGTTGGACACACGCGCGCCCGCGGAACGGCACACGGAACGGCCAAATCCGCCATCTCAAGCCGTTTTGATCAAAAGTTAGGCTAGGAATATCGGATCAAGGTGGGTAAGACACCTTTTCGAAGTTATGAGGAAGGGCTACAACTTTTATTTAGACATCGTAACCCAGATCTCAATAGGTATTGGTCAAAAATGCACAAAATAGTTCCAGCTATTTCATTTCGGGTTACCAAACAGGCCCTGTTTGAAAGACCGTAACTCACGGCTCAGAAATCGGAATCAAGAAATTCCAGAGGCGTTAGAAAGGTAAGACATAAGGCTATAACATTAATGTTTGGACCAAAAGCTGAATCAATACAGAGCATGGAGGAAAACGGGTCCAAACATTCTTGTCAGAACTGTCCAATGCGCAGGCAGTTTTGACAATCGATCTTGTTTTGGTCATAACTGAAGCTACGAGACTCGGATTTGGATGCACTTTATACCGTTTCGAAGCTGAGACCAAGATCTACATTTCTTATGAAGAGGTCAACACCCAGTTCGTACGTTATCAAAACGGAAAAAACACGGTCAGAGGCTGAATCCAGAAACGTCACCAAAACCACAGTTTTGCATGACTATAAGTGTTTTAGTCATAACTCAGGATATGCTAATCGGATTAGGCTGAAATTTTGCAGGAACAACAAGAACTTAAGAATCTACAACTTTCATGTTTTGAGAAACTTCTGAATCAATACGTAGTATCAAGAAAAATGGAGCTTAAGTTCAGGTTCTGGGCTACCCTGTTTGGGGTTTTGAACGGTTTCGCGCAACGCAAACACATGGTTCGTTTTCATGGTTCTCTTGCAAGTTTTCTAACTACTTTCATACCAAAGAAACACATATGTACCAGCTTCTAAATGACCTACCAAAGGTCCGAAACTTCCCTCTAAGACACTACCAAATTACCCAAAAACTAACCATGATCCTTAAACTAACTTTTTGCACCATTGAACTTATTCTAACCATCTACTAACCAAACCCTAACTCACTAAACATTAACCAAGCTGAACTAACTTAAGGAAACCTAGGGTTTCATCATCCAAATCAGTTTTTACCATTCACTCACCAAACCAATGAAACCAATCATCAAACACAACCACTACAATCTTCATAGCACAACATTAGAGCTAATTAACTTGTTTGGCATGAAACCCTAATTAGGGCTCCTATGGCCGAATCATCAAGGCCCAAATTTAACCAAATTACTCCATAAAAACAAGTGATAAATACAAGTGAAACCATAATCAATCACAACTAACAACTATTATCATCATTTCCCCCATTTCAAGTATCATCAACCACTTTTAACTTTGTAAAAAAGCTTTCTTACCTCAAGATGAAGGTTGTATGATGGCTAATAAACTCAACCCAACTCCAAGATGGATTCTTTATGCTTCAAGATGAAGATCTATAGCAGAAATTTGGTTGAACTTTGCCAACTTCCCTTAGTTTTTTTTCCTCAAGGTGGCCGGCCCTCTCTCTCTCTTTTCTTTCTTATTTGTTTTGTTTTTTTATGGAAATCCTATGATATATACAAGATGGTCAAAGCCTTGAAAGATATTTCTATTTCCACCAATCACACAAAAGCTTCATTTTTGCTCTCAAACCCTTACACCTTCAACTTTGCATTTGATCAACTCTTGCCCTTAAACATTTGATAATCTTTCAATTAACTCCATAGGTTATAACTTAATCTAATCTAAAACACTTAACCACACTTAATTATTTCACTAATCACCCTCCTATTTTAATCACCTCTACTTAATCATACTTAATCCCACATAAAAGCAATTAAACAACAACCTTTTGTCATGGGTAGTATTAAGGGTTTTAAACCCAATTTAAAATTCTAACAAATCGTAACACTAGAAACTTTTCTAGTTTAGGGTTTTCTAACTTTTAAAGTCACTTAACCTATATAAAATGGATCAAATCCTATACTTACCCGCACTAAAACACACACTAGCATAACTAACTTAATCACCACTCGAACTTATAATTAATACAAAAAAAACTAGGGTTTCAATCCTAACCCCAACTTAGGGTTTTCGAAGTAGTCCCAAAACCAAATGTTACCGCACAAATAATGAATATAACCCTAATATCAAACTTAAGAACTGACCGGGGTCTCACAATGACAATTTGTTTCTTTGATGCCCAAGAAGCAGCTCCTCCACCCAACATAAAAATCCATCCAGAAGTAGACACTTTGTCACATACACTGGTTATCCAACTTGCATCATAATAACTTTCAAGTACAGCCGGAAATTTGTTATAAGAAAACTCTAAATCTTTTGTCCTTTTAAGATATCCAAGCAGTCTACCTATAGCTTTCCAATGCTCTATACCAGGATTCTTAGTGTATATAGCGAGTCTACAAATTGCATATGAAATATCTGGCCTAGTACAATGCATAGCATACATTAGGCTACCAATTACACTAGCATACTCTAATTGAGCAATCGGCTTTCCAGAATTTTCAAACAACTTAAATTTAGGATCATAAGGAGTGCTTACTTCTTTTACCTTCAAATGTTGATACTTGTTCAAAACTTTCTCAACATAATGAGATTGACTTAAAGAATAGCCCCCACTATGTTTCTTAACTTTAATTTGTGACGCCCCTACTTCTCCCTAAGGCGAACCAAAGGGTATCCGCGGGACGCCTGCCCAACTCTCGCCAGGACTCGGTACAAATCCCATTCAAACTTAATATAATACTAGCTATCACGACAAGACAAGGTAAGGAAGATAAGTCGCCTCCATAAATAACATTTAAATTTACATCACGAGTTCCAAAAATATATCAATCATCCAATCCTTACATCGGATTCTCAAAAGATACATCAATTCCCAAAACATACAACATTCAAGATGTGTAATCAATTACATTGAGACCCTAATACAAAAGTACATTCCAAGAGTTTCTTCGAGTCGTACACCATGCCCATTCCTGATAAGGAAAACAAATCTACGGGGTGAGCAATCGCTTGTGAGGCCAAGAACACACATGCACGAACACACCCAGGGATTCGTACCTTCTCCTACCTCCGATGGTTTGGGTACTGCCTATTGGTCCAAGACGTACACTCTAACTGGCACCCTTGGTTTAGTTCCTCCTACATTTACTTGTTCAAGGTTTAGGTGTGACCAACGGGGGTAAGTTGCAAGTTGGTGCTCGGCACTACCACACCATAAACATTTTCGTGCCTTTCACCAACAATCATTTTCAGTATGATTGGTCTTCCCACAGTACCCACAAGATACTCGAGGGGTTGAGGTCTGACCTTCTTGTGAGGCACCTCTTGCTTGTCCCTTTCCACTCGAGGCTCCGCTTGGAGTAAGTTCCTTAGGTGTTCTCCAGGTAATGTGTTTTCTGATGCCTAATTCTCCAAAAAAAAAAAGGAAAAGAAAATTAAGTTATGAGACTTGCAAGTTGCAAGGATACACTATGGACAAATTATATTTTGTACCCTAAAACCTTATATTAATTCCCATATTGCATCCTTAACAGTGTTATCCACCCACTTTGATCCAGTAGCTAACAGGCGTCTAGAAACATTCTCTGAGAATCACATTTTCTATTAGTTTCGTTATGCAGCACCCTTAAACTTCTGATTGGTTTATAAATTGCATTTTTCTCTTTTAACAAATGACATTGTACTGTTGAAAATTATTTACAGATTGACATTTCCCTGCAAACCAACAAACTGCAAACCATGCACCTGCTTTGTCTAGTGGGAATGATTGGATTATCAAATTCTTAATGTGGCTATATAGTTCAGCCCAAAAAGATTCCGAAAAGAATAATGCAATGTATCACATAGAATTTCTAATGTCTTAAAGTATTACGACAATAATTTCTATTATAAGACTTTAAGATTAGACGCCACTAAAATACACTAATAAAGTTTTTAATTTTCAGTGCTCATGCATTGAAATATGTTAATGGTGGACTAGAGTGGGCAGAAAAAACACTTTATTTTTCAAAGCCGATGGTTGAAATGCAATGTATCACATAGAATTTATAGCTGAAAGTATAAACTTGAAGGTGTTGTTTCTAACCAACTTTTATTTTTCCTTTTTTGCAAAAAGTGCCCAATATCAAATTTGGGATTCAATCTAGAAATTTATATAAAGTTCATATATGCAACATGGAATTATCTTATATGCAATTGATCTACATTAACATAGGAGAAAAAGAAAGACAAAGATAAACTTTTTACCGCTTTCTATGCGTGTGTCTAGTTCTTTATATTCATCATAGAGGAAGGTGATTATAATCCGACCATTATTAAAATTGGAGTCAAAGAATTGGACACTGTTGAACGTAATATGTTTTGAGAGAAGAGTAGGAATTTAAATTTGCATTGGAATGGCTTAAAAAACAAGAATAAAAAAGGTTCCTATATAATTTGGGAAAAAAAAGTTTTAAGGGTTCAAGTGGATGCTTCTAAAAGATTAAAGGATTAATTTGAAATTGACACAAAATTCAACTGAGGAAAATGAATTTTAACCAAATCTTGAAAATCGAAATATCTTTTCCCCCATTTCCAAGTACGCCGCCCTACTTGTGGCGTCCCCGTCTTTTCTTCACAGAAATAATACTCTACAGCTCCAAAATTTTCTTACACACACAGATTCTCTGTACCTCCAAAGCATGATTTGTGCATGTTTTCCACGGACAGATTAAATAAATTTTAGTTTCAAACTCTGAAACAATTGATTTAACAAGTTTTAGTTTAAAGGCCAAGTTATTCTCCTATAAAATTTTTAACAACCTTACCTACAATAACTCCAAAAAACTCCTCAAAGTTTTTAATATACACACTTCAAAAATACCATAAAATACAAATAAATTTCACTTCTTTTCTTTCCTCTTCTTCCTGCCCCACATCAACCCACCACCACCTCCGGCGCCGGACACCTCTTCCAACGCCGGCCATCTCTTCCGGAAAAGGAAAAAGAAAAGGAAAAGAAAAAAAATTTGTACATCTTAAAATCTTTTTCTACAATTTCTATAGTAAATTACAGTAAAGTTTAGATTTTTTTACTTTTAAACTCTATTTCCAAACAGATTGTACCAAATTGATTTAAAAGACCCCACATCTAACAAGAACATAGAAAATAAAGAAAATAATAACCATAAAAAACTCTCATTAAGAAACAAAGAAATTTTTACCAAGAAAATGCTAGACGAGAATAAACTCTTACTAGGAAAATCCCAGAAGAGAAAAATTTATTTCAAAAGCAAAGACAAAACACAATTGGGAGAAAGACCAGGGGAACTGGAGAATGAGAGGTGGAGTTCGTTAGCTGAAGAAATTTTTGAAAGAAGAGGGAAAGAAGGGGTGAGCAAATGAAGAGATAAATACGAAGAAGTATCCAAATGCATATGCACTTGATTTCTACATGGCTTTTTCTATTTGTGGTCTGACGGCACGATACACATACCAAATAAAATAATGTAGTCATTATGAAATTCTAACATTATCATGCACCCAATAAACTGCGTATTATAAATGGATTGATCTTATGTACACTATCACCATTAGATATATGACACATGTATAAAATTTGAATTTGAAATTCAAACGTTACTCATGTGTCATCTATCTAACCATGATAGTGTATACATTGAAAGTGTATATGAAATTTATTCAAATAAATTGCTATCAATATAAACTTTTGCTGATTAGATAACAGTGGAACCACCCATTAACTAATTTAAAATTCACCATTAGTGTACTTCAGGTTAATTGTTCACTAACATTGTAAAAGGTTTTAACATAAACCACAAAACAATTGAACGGATTAGTTGGTCATACAGTTAATAGATTTAGCATGGGGGGGCAGGGATTTTTAAAAAGAGGGGGTGAACTTAAAAATATGGCAATTTTACTTTACGAGTCTAAATTTGAAAATTAAAAAATGCATGTTAATTTTTTGTGACTATATCGCTTAATATTTTGGTCTTTATAGTTCATCCGAAATCAATGTAAATTATTTTAAACCAAATTTCTATATGAAGAAGTTTTTTTATGATCTTAAGATGATTTTTAATAGAGTAATAATAAAAAGTAAGTCTACAAACCACAAGAAGGAAGCTATTTCCTCAATATTGGATCAAGATACATGATAATATATCAAATTCGTATAACTATTCATGTCTCTACCTTCTCATTTCTTATGTACCGGAAAAACGAACTTCTCTTTGCTTTAATACCAAATTTCAGGGAGGTAATACATAAAGTTCTAAAAAAAACATGTATTATGAAGTTAAATTATGTATATGAACTAACTAAATAGAAATCTAAAAGCATTTAAAGTCTAAAAGATAATAATTTTCATGAGGCAAAACTTAGATTGGGGGGAGGGGGACAAAAATATGATTTTAAATGGAAAATCTTCAAAGTATTCAGGAATCAAAAGGAATTTTTCTGAACTTGGGAGCAGCTGCCCCCTAGCCCCCTTGTGACTCCCCACTGCCGACTGCCATAAAAAAACAAAAAAGATTGACATAATCACTTAAATTTGACTGATACATGAAACAAAGTCGGTAATGCAAGACGTCAGAAGTTTTAACTATTTATCCTTATTTGTCTTCTTAAAGAGGACAAACACGACGACAAACACGACGATAAAGAAAACCCAAGTTGGATTCATTCATCAATTAGCCAATAAAACTGTCTGTTTCCTTTTAGAACCAGTAAGGAAAGTGAAAACATCTATGGGTTAGACCAGGGACTTTGCCAAGCTTGAAAACCTTATTCCATCCCGCAGCCACAGGTTTATGGATTAAAAAAAAAGGGATTTGTGCGCCTCAATAATTGCTAAATGATGGATAAGGAACGGTTGGAGGCAAAATTGATTTTAAACGGTTGAGATCAGTTTTTGTATAGGTTGCATGAGATAAATGTTAACATATTTTAAACGTATAATTGTAAATTTTGATATAGGTCATATAAAATTTTTTGCATGAATTATTACTTAAATGGTATATCTATTTAAGTATGAATTAATTTATTCTACATTATCAACGTATAAATTTTTTATGTTTCTGAACAAATTTAAGTGCATGACATATACTTTTTATTTAAATGTAAGAATTATTTATATAATTACTAGTGTATAAAATCTTATTATACAAATCCATCCAAGTAGTCAAGCAGTTTTGTATGATAACAGCTCTGATCACATTTCAACAAAACAATAATAACAATAATAATAGCCAGCCGTCCAAAGGGCCGGTGGTCACCACCAAGCAATTTAGTCTTTGGTGGCGTGGGAGGTCAATGATTCAATTCTTACATTTCACCAATTTATCATTATATGTGGTTGTCTTGAGTGGCTTTCTCCGAGGGTATTTCAACTCTTATTGACTCCCCCTCCTCTTACATTAGAATAGATTAGATTATAGAAATATTACTATTGCGATAAAAAAAAATAATAACAATAACAATAAAATAGGGCAGCCACACATTATCGGTCAAGATGAAAATGTCCAGCCATCAGAAGTGGGACCTTTGCACTTCAGGTAAGATGGTCCAACAAGGCAAAACGACCTAGAACAACTGGAATTTAAGTCATGTGTTGTTGGTGGGCCAAATGGAAATTTCCGTCCATTTACAACCTTTCCACCACTACATGATTTTCAAGTGTTCTCTGAGTCTCCACTCCTGCCAGCTTTCTCCTATAAATTGCCACCCCAAAATCCAAATCCCACACACAACACACAAACACACAAAATACACAACAAAATCCAACTCCCACGCACAAAACACACATTTAGGAAAGAAAAGTAGCCACCACAAAGGCTAGTAAGATGGAGAACTTCCCAGTAATCAACATGAAAAACCTCAATGGTAACAAGAGAGCTTCCACCATGGAGCATATAAAGGATGCTTGTGAAAACTGGGGTTTCTTTGAGGTACTACACATTCCTTTTTTTTTTAATTTTCTTTCTGATATAAGGCAAACTAGTGTACCTCATTTTGTTTTTTTTTGATGTAACAAACTGCTGTAGAGGTTTACATTTTAATGAGTTTGTTTTAATTTTAATGGTTCTAAGAAGTTTACATTATTAACTTTTGTTTCTTTTCTTTTGAAACTTTGATGTAGTTGGTGAACCATGGAATCCCACACGAGATGATGGACACAGTTGAAAGATTGACAAAAGGTCATTACAAGAAATGCATGGAGCAAAGGTTCAAGGAGTTGGTGGCAAGCAAGGCTTTAGAGGGTGTACAAGCAGAGGTTACGGATATGGATTGGGAGAGCACATTTTTCTTGCGCCACCTTCCTGTCTCAAACATTTCACAAGTCCCTGATCTAGATGATGAATACAGGTAATAATTATGGCACATTTCCCACTTCAAGAAATATTTTGAAGCAAGTCTTATGTGGATAAGTAATCATTTTGCTGACAGAAAGAAAACTAAAAAAAAATTGAAGAAATCATCAGTATGAATTTGTCTTTATGTTACTTGTAATAATTCATAGCTTGGTTGTTAAAGGTTGTAAATTTGAGTCTTTGTTAACATTTTATTTGTGTTCTAAGCACGGATTTTCTTCTCGTCCTTGTACTATTAGAGTGTCGTTTACAGATGTGGAAAGTTATTCAAGACAAGATCTTAACAGGAGCATGAAAACCATAAATACTGTTGCGCTATAGTTAGTTCCTAGGTCCCAACACAACAGGAAGTTTTGAGCTGATTGAGCATGCTACACATGCAGCCATACTTCTGCGTCCCTTCTCAAGAAACAGATAGATTTGGATTTCCATTCAGGTTTATCAATAAAATAGCCTTTCATCAGACACAATTATTGACAACTTTGCTTAAAATATGTTAAAATATTCCCTTGTCAACGCCTAAAAAGCAAGATATATCCATAGCTCTGTCATAGGCTATTTTTCTCTTTTTTTTATTAATTCCACCTATCCAATCAAATTTTCCTCATTATTTTTTGCTTATGATGCAGGACCCTCATGAAGGAGTTTGCTGTAAGATTAGAAAAATTGGCTGAAGAACTTCTTGATTTACTATGTGAAAATCTTGGTCTTGGGAAGGGCTATTTGAAGAAAGCCTTTTATGGTTCAAAAGGTCCCAATTTTGGCACCAAGGTTAGCAACTACCCTCCATGTCCCAAGCCAGAATTGATTAAGGGACTTCGACCACACACTGATGCTGGTGGGATTATCTTGCTTTTCCAAGATGATAAAGTAAGTGGTCTACAACTCCTCAAGGGTGATCAATGGGTTGATGTCCCTCCAATGAAGCACTCTATTGTGGTCAACCTTGGTGACCAACTCGAGGTACACTTTAATTTCTTGGGATAAAAAATTTATACTTTTATAAGTAATATGATAGTACTAAATAAAAGAAACAAAAGATTTCTTACTTTCATACCAACATATTACGTATATTTACATTCGTGCCTCATAAATAAATATTACTTATGAATAGATTATTTCTCATAAAAATTACTTATAATTACGGAATATCATACTAGATTTAGAGGGGTGATTCTAATTTGTAAGCAACACTAAACATCAATATTAATTTATGCAAAAATTAATAAATCGAATTGACTGTTTATTCATATATTTCTTTTTTATTTAGGATTCTAATTATGTTACAAATTAATCACAGGTGATTACCAATGGAAAATACAAAAGTGTGCTCCACCGAGTCATAGCTCAAACAGATGGAAATAGGATGTCACTTGCTTCATTCTACAATCCAGGCAATGATGCAGTTATTTATCCAGCACCAGCACTACTGGAAAAAGAAGCAGAAGAAAGAAAAGAAGTCTACCCAAAATTTGTTTTTGATGACTACATGAAACTGTATGCTGGACTTAAATTCCAGGCCAAAGAGCCAAGATTTGAACTCATGAAGAACGTGGAAGCCAATGTTACCATGGGTCCAATTGCAACTGCCTAGACTCATAGGAATAAAACGGTGCTAGGATGTTTTCTTCTCCCTCTTATGTTTTCTACTTATTATTATTATTATTTTTTATTGTGGGGGTTGTTGGTTATTCCCAGTCATTTGTTGCTCCAGAGAGGAGGGTCCTTTATACATCTGAGGGACCAAAATTTATTATGTAGTAAGAATTCTAAGACAAAGAAATAAAATAAGCTATACATTTCTCCAAAATCATTTGTGACTACTGTTGCAAAGCTATATGGTTGATTGACCTAATATTTGGTTTAATTGCCTTTAAAAGTCCTTAAAATTTTCTCAATTATTAGACACTCAACATTTTACTTTAATTTATGAATGCCGGATCAATTTAGTCCTCAAATTTCTAACAAATCTGACAAATCAAATATCTGGTACTTCGAACAAAAATACAATTATGTTTGGAACTATGAATTACAATTATCAAACTTAAGAGAGAAAACTTACAGGAGCAGCCAATATCAATATGCAAGAAAAGCTAAGTTTGTCACACATAACTACTTATTTAATAGTTGTAAGATAATGATTAACATATTATACATGTTAAGCATTTAACAGTAATGCATTAGTAACATGGCCGAGAACTTAAAATTGGCAATATCCTTCAAAAGCCCACTTTTTGGTGCCAAATCAGGAATAACATAAACAAGTCATCAATAGCCAAGACAAGCCAACGATTTGTTGGCTACTAGGGTTAAATGAAAAGAAAAAAAAATCATTCAACATTCACCACATTTGCACTTTGCCCCCTTCAACTTAACAAACAGGCAGTTTTGGCTCTCTAGTAAATCTGGTTAGTGATTTTAATGGACAAAACTCAAAAGTCAAAAGCAAGCCAGGTTATCCTCAAGCTGACAGAAATATGGTTGATTACGAATGGTAAAAGGTTTTTAGAGTTAAATATATTTTGTAGAATCATTTAAGAACCAAATAATAATTTGGATGTAGTTTAGAGGAAAAATCAAGGTTGATTGGCAAGATAAAACAGTACTTGTAAGATCAAGAATTCTCTATTCTCTTTTTCTTTCTTTTTTTCCTTTTTTTTTGGCGAGTTTTTTCTCGAAACATGTGTCACTATTATCCCTCATCTTTCATATATCACAAGAACAAGCAGACACACACACACATGTAATTTATACCTTTCTAGTCTTTTACTTTTCACAAGGAGCTGAATTTTGTGTGCTTCTTTCTGTGGATGGAGACACAAGTTTTCCTCTAGTAAGTATGAGGATTAAATAACCAACTACTCTAGCCACTAGAGATAGTTATAAAACTCTTCTTGAATGTAGGTCAAGGGATCATGGTCTATATTTTAAAAAATTTAGAATTATTTGAAAAAATTTCATTAGTTGGTGCTTAGGTACCTGTTTTGATTGGTGGTGATTCAGTTTCTGGCTAAAAAAAAATAAAAGTATGAGGATTAAATACTGGATTTTTATGATATAAACTGCGTGTATAGGTACAAGATAGGTCATAGTTTTGTCATTTATTTTATAATTAATTCCCTCCTATTATCTTACCAACTGTGCATTAGTTAACGGATTCTACTCACTTTTAAAAATTTGTATTTATTGCATGGAATAGAACAAAATACAATAAAAAGGTGCTAATTTGACGGTAGTTAACAGAAGAGTTTGAATAGTAAAAGGGAACAAGAGTCCAAACGGAGATTGTTTCCCTTATCCAGTGGTCAACTGCGGCAGACTAGGAGAAAATTTTGGGGAACTTCCCTTTTTCTGTTTTTAGTAATTTTCAAAGAGGACGGAGGTCAGGCTCAACTAGGAGTCTTCCCTTCTATTCCTCTTGGTAGTCGGATAGGCAGTAGGAAAAAAATTTGAGAAGAAAAGGGGCGCAGTCAATCTTAACTCCTTTTTGCTCTTGACTTTTTCGTCTTTTTGTGGCTATTGATTCCATCGTATGTCAGAGCAAAGGAAGAAACAATTGGTCATTCTTTTGACTTGGCAGATCTTTTGCTTATTCTTAATTGAATCGATTTTCTTCATCGCATTGAGGAACGATGTATGCTACAATTGTTTCTACGATTTCACATGAGATTGTTCCAACAGAGATGAACTAAATCTCTTTTTCTAGTCAACGAGCAACGGATGCTTTGGTTTATCTAAAAATTGTGAGATCGAATTAATTTTATTTATTCATCTTATTTACTGGTATTTGCATATTCTCTGATTGTAGTGCTTATGGTTGTTTTATTAATTGAGTATCACAGGCCCGGACATTGAATTAATTTATCAATCTAATGTCAATTGGAGCATTGAATCCGTAATTGTTCAATTGCTCGAAAATAGTGATAACTGGTATGATTGGGTTTGTATCAGGAAAATATGCAGACTAATCTAAAATAACCTTGGTAGTGTGTTATTTGGTTAGAATAGAGCTCCTCTAATACGTAAGGCAATTGGAAAATTAAATCTTACAGGCGTACCTAGAATTAATTCTCGATTAGAGTAGTAATTGACGGGCGTATTTCAGTCATCGATACAGTAAGGAAGAGTTGACTGTCATCGCTTGTTTGACAGTTATAACTTATTTATTAGTTAATAATTGGAATTATCTCTGCATCGATGATCAATTAATTTAACCACTACTGAAGTTATTTCTTGGCTAGAGTTTAGTCATTATTAATTCGAGTTTTAATAGTTTGTTATTTAATTTTTAGTTGGCTATTTACTTTTAGTCAAACAATTTAATTATTACCATTGCTATAAAAAAAACCCCATCGTTAGTGTGAATTTCAAAAGAGACAAATATCCCCAATCCCTGTGGATTCGACTCTGCGTATCACTATCTGCATAAATTATATTTTGTTTGAATAGGTATTTATTATTGTACAGGCTCGACAACCTGTCAATTTTTTGCACCGTTGTCGGGGACTGGCGTTCGTTAATTTGTTTCTTTTAAGTTCATTTTCGTTTTAATTTTCTGATATTTTTCTAGTTTATGTTTCAGGTTTCTCGTACAGGCGAATTGATTTTTGATCCTGAAGTAGAGAAAACTACTCGTCGAACGCGAAAAGAGACCAGACAGCTCAGAGAAGAGCAATCTAGTGCTGCATCTCAAAGACCTGATCCAGAAGTTGAATCAACAAGTTCGCTTGGCGATACTTCGAATGACCCGGATCGAGAAGAAATCACTATAGCTAATACACAGACATTGAGGAAGTTGGCTGCTCCTAATTTAAATCAATAACCCTTATGCATTACTTTTTCGAATTTAAATGATAACACCCTGTTTGAATTAAAATCTGGGCTAATTCATCTTTTACCATTTTTTCATGATTTACCAGGTGAGAAGCCTTATAAGCACTTGCAGGAGTTCGATGTTATTTGCAACAGTATGAAACCCCCGAAAATTACGGAAGAACAGATAAAAATGAGAGCATTCCCCTTCTCTCTTAAGGACTTAGCAAAATACTAGCTGTACTACCTATCTCTAGACAGTATCACCACGTGAGAGCAGCTGAAGAAAAAATTTTAGAAAAAATATTTTCCTGCATCTTGAGCTGCAAGTCTGAGAAAGGAGATATGCGGTATCAAGCAATATTCACGAGAGTCGCTCTATGATTACTTGGAGAAATTCAAAAAGTTATACATCAAATGCTCTCAACACCAAATAAGCAATGAATTGCTTATCCAATATTTTTACGATGGGCTAATTTTCAGAGACAGGAGTATTATTGATGCTGTAAGTAAAAGGGCGTTGGTGAACAAGACTTCTCGAGAAGCATGAGAGTTGATTGAAGAGATAGCCGAAAACTCCCAGCAATTCGATATAAGAGAAGATATTCCGATACACAGAGTGAATGAGGTAGAAACATCCTTTATCCAATAGCAGTTATCCGAATTAACATCTTTTATTAGGCAATTGACTGTAGGAAATCTTCCACAAGCCAAGGTGTGTGGGAATTGCACTGCTATAGGTCACTATACAGAGATGTGCCTAATGATTCAAGAAGAAAGTGTCGAGTAAGTAAACATGGTTGGTTACGTGCCCGCGCCGAGAAAGTCATATGACCCGTACTCGAACACATATAATTCGGGTTGAAAAGATCACCCTAACTTTAGTTATGGAGGAAATAGGCAATCAAATTTTGCATTGAATAAACAGCAAGGGTATCAACAGTAGTATCAACCTCACCTGCCATCATCTTCTCTAAGCTCAAACCCATCTCTAGAAGAAATGATGAAGCAGTTAATTTTTAGTCAACAAAAGATAGATTCTGACCTATAAAATATAAGGAATCAAATGGAACAGATGCAAGCAATGCAGAGTCAGATGAGTCAAATGGCATTAGTAATCGACCGCCTGGAATCCCAAGTTCACGAAAAATTGCTGTCTCAACCTAAACTTAACCTAAAAAATGTAAGTGCAATGACCTTAAAGAGCGGGACAGAAATTCAGGGATCCGAACTCGTGACTCCAAAAGACAAGAATGAAGAAAAAATCGAGAAAGAGCTTAAGGAGGAGGACAGAAACAACAAAAATTCAATGGTACTCCCTGACCCAATGTCGCGCCCCATTTTTTGAGAAAAATAAATGAAAGATAGTTGTTTGAAATCATAATGTGTAGTGTGTGTGAATGTGAGAAATAAAGGTAAAGGCCATAGGACTTTTTAAATGCGACGATTTGGCCAAAATGACAATCTAAAAAGGTTTTTCAATAGAAAAGTAGGAGTCGCCACTTGATATTGAGTTGGGGTGTACCAAGTCACCCGAAAAGTAGTTTTTGAAAAATGAAGTAAAACCTTTTTAGATGACTCCTAGTCTACGAAAATCAAAGAGACGAGTTCGGGGGTCACAGTTAATAAAAGGGAAGGCAAAGACAAAGTCTAAGGCACCCTTTTACCCTAACCTAAGTTAGTTGCGTGATTTAGTGATAATTTTTCTAATTTCTACCCAAAAGATGTATTGCATTGTGGATGTGTCTAACATGTATGCAACCTAAATCTAATGAATGGTTTGAAAGGGGGTAAAATGTCTCTTTAGAGGCTCGATTGGTCCTAATCACATGAATTGTGATAGCCAATGGTGAATCCCCAAAGAGGTCACGAATAAATGCAAATGAATGCTCAAGTAATAATGAATGTGTGCGAAAAATGTCTTTGAGTGTAAAAACGAGTGCCAGGTGCAAGTGTGCAAATGAGTATGTAAAAGTGCACGTGTACAAATGTGAGAGAGTGTAAAGTGATAGTGTGAAGAGAAAATGTGAAAAGTGGTAGTGTGTGAAGTAAAAATTTAAAAAGTGGTAGTGTGTGAAGTGAAAAGTAAAATGTGCAATGTGGCGGTGTGCAAATGTGTAAAGTGGTATTGTGAAAAGTAAAAATGTAAAAGTGGTAGTGCGTAAAGTGGAAAAGTAAATGGTAATGTAAAAATGCATGAGCCCTAGAGGAATGCAAACATGACGGGTACGGGGAGACCCTAAATCGTGACTTTTGATTTGCCTTTTGGTTAGAAAGAAAACAAGCGTGCTAAGACTATATGTAGCCAAACTCGTCTGTTTCCCTTACCAGAAGGGTGACTCCCTAACCTAATCAAGCAAATGACCCTAATAACTAGAATGAAATGCAAAATCCTAAAAATCATGTTTCAAATGCGGGAAAGGGAGTGAAGGATCATGCAAAAATGTAAAACTAAAGGAAAAAAATGAATGAAGATGTAGTAAAGGCATGCAAGTATGTACTAGCGACGGACGGTCCTATTGGATCTAGCATCGGACTAGCCCTTCACTAACGCTCTCTCACAAGCATTGGACTTGTGAGTGATCGAGGGGAAGACCATGACTAACATTGGACTAGCCATGGTAACGTGCATTCCATCCACATAATCAGATATAATACTAAAACAAATAGACAGGCAAAGCACATAGTTTCACATAGCACATGACACATAAACATGCTTATCTAGATGCAGAAGCCTAGGGAAAGCAATTAAACACATAGGCATGTAGCACGTAAGCAAATAGCACATAAGCCCTATCTAGTACAAAAGGGGAGCCCTACTACAATCTAAAAGGGGGAAATGAAATAAATAATTAAAATAAATACCTAACTATTACAAATTTGGCATTCAAGTGCCTTTCAAATGATCAAGATTGAACTAAAATAACTATACAAAACTAAAGCCAATAAAGCAAATGAATAAATAAATAAACATTCAAGAGGCATGCAATTAAACGCGTAAAGTCACATAGGGCACGTAAGGTCAAATAAAGTAAGAAATAAGGGATAAGGTGTACCTCCCTTGAATTGGGGCCCTAATGAAGTGAAATTACTTATTTACCCTCCAAAATAAAAGAAAAGGTCAAGGCATCGCTTTAATTAAAGAATAATCACATGAAATGAGAATAAGTATGAAATGAAATCAATCCAAGACATTTAAAGGAAGGCGGACAACCCATGTAAAATTAAAACAAGTAATGACTTGATTGCAAAAACTAAAGAAATTTGAGGGGTCAATTTGATTGATTTTTCCAATTGTTTGGGCCATAGTAGAATTAGACAAGAAACAAGGGTTAAAGTGTAATTATTGAAACTTGATTCATGCATGCAATCCCAAGCTTTCGACCAACTGAAGCTACTTTGCTTCTACCATTTCGCAGCTTGTTAATAACCTAGAAAAATGGCCAAAGTTATAAACAAAACCCAAGCGTAATCAATTTCTCTACAAGTATCATTGACATAAGCTTGAGCATGCAAACAAGTTGAGGAAACCCAGCTTTGTGGGCTGTTACGGGACAAAGGAAAAGCAGCAAAAACATGAGAACGAAATGCAGCTTTCTTTCATTTCCTGTGTTTTTAATACAAGTATGCAAGTTCCTCTTCACTAAATATAACTAAAAACTGAACCAAACATCAAACTTTAATCTTAAACAATGAAATCACATAAATTCCATCATCCAAGCATGCAAACTTTTCAAGAATTTTCTGCAATTTTCTGGGTTTCATTATCAACATATAAATCTTGCAAATCACTTGCCATGCTAGCAAAAAACCTGCAACTTACTCCATTCAACAGTAAAACTCAACATCAAAACTACACCCACAACAAGAAACGGAGCAGCAGCAATCAAGGAAACATTAAAGCAGACTTGCTTGAAGTTTTACGTCAATTTTCTGGGTTTTTTCAATTACACTAAACCAATTCATGACTCAAGCAAGAAGCCATGATACAATCCTATAAAAGACAGCCATCCCTACCCTCCAAAAAACCCAATCCAAACAGAACCCAACTCTAGATCTATACATTCCAAAAGATTCTGAAAAGAAAAATCAAAGTTGAGAACTTTCTGCAATTTTTCGGCTTCCATATGCGCAGGGAGACAATAAAACAAGTTCATCAAACCCCAACCAAGGTCCGGCAGTACAAAGGCATATGAACATCTACTAACTTCAAACCTAAAGCTTCAAGAAAACAGCCTAAGACCCAAATCATAAGCACAAACAAGATACTAAGAACAAAACTTGCAACCCACGGACCGCACTCATTCAATTTTACAAGGGAAAGAAAGCACGAAAGCTAACAGCTTTTTGGTTCCTAAGTTTGCAACAAGAAGATTCTAAACACAGCTTTGATAGCAAACATGTTCATGGCATCCCCAGTCAAGCGACAAACAAAAACAAGAACGTCAAACAGGTCACAACTTCAGCAACCAAAGAAAGAAAAAGGATGATTTGCAGTCATCGTCCTCAAGCATCGACAAAACTTAGGAAATGAAGAAAATCATGCATAAAAGGGTTCAGATCTCTTATAAAATTGTGTCAAACCAAGATTGAGAAGAATCCACGATTACCTGAGAGCACTTAGGCTGCTAAACAAATAGGAGAGGCTCCCAGAAATCGAACGGTTCTGGCAAACGAAATCCACGAACTAGGTCGCGGAAGATTCCAGCACTGATGCAGGGGATGCTAGCCGAAGATCAACCCTTTTTCTTTTTCTGGTTTTCTTCCTCTCTGTTTTCCCGGCCGCCACCCTTACTCTCTATCTCACACTCTCGGTTTCTCCCTCGCTCAGCCTCCCTTTCTCCCTTTTTCTTTTCCGGCAGCTCTTCTATCTCACCCTCCAGCCGCCACTCACTTCTCGGTCACCCTTTTGTCCAGCTCTCAAAACCTCCCAGCTCTCTCAGTTTTCCTCTCCAGCCGCAAGCTCTCTCTTTTCCCCGTAGCTTTTCTTTTTTTCTTACTCCGCTCCCCAGATCTCTTCCTCAGCCCGTAGGTTTCTTTTTTTCTGTATCTCTCTCGCTCAGTTCTCCTTTTCCAATCCGTTACCTCTTTCTCCCTTTTGCTCTCAGACCTCTCTTGAAGCTCTCTCAATCTCTCGGCTCTCTCTCCCTCCAATCCTAGCCGCCCCAAGCTTCCCTCATTCTCCCTAGATTCACTCAGCCGCTGTTTTTTCTCCCCCTTTTCATTAGCCGCCATCCGATCCTTTTTATATGGAGTACCAACTCTCAACCCTTACCTCAAAGGTCAGGATGAGAGTTGGGATTTGCTCACTGTTTTAGAGCCACCCGATGGCCTTGTTCCAGAAGGCCCTTGAAAAGAATCCAAGGGAATGAGGTGGCCGAAAAATTTTTTTGTTTGGGAGAAAAACCAGAAAATGAATAGAAAATGATAGGGAAAAATGGAGCCACAATGCCTCTGTACTTCTGCCGCCTGCATGGCCCTTTTTTTTTTAAATAAATAACAAACTTGCATAAATCGAATCTAAAAAATGTAAAGCATATTTTTGTGAACAATTTCTTTTTTTCAATAAAATTTTAATGCTAAAAGATGTCTAAAAATAAAATTGAAATTAAGAAACCAATGAGCAAAAAGGGATAATAATAATAAATAAAGCTAAATTAAAAAATTTAATAGCTAAAATGCTAAAAAATCTAAAATAAAATCACGAGATTAATAAAATAAAAATAAACGATAATTATCAATAAAATAAAATAAAAATGAAATAAATTAAAATTTTGGTGTCTACACCCAATCATTGAGGTTAAAACTAATCCCCCTCATTTTTTCTAGTAGGTTGGAGAAATCGAAAAAGCAAAACAAGGAGAAAGAGATCTTGGAGGTATTTCGCAAGGTAGAGATCAACATTCCCCTACTAGATGCAATCAAACACGTGTCAAAATACGCGAAATTTTTAAAAGATTTGTGCATCAACTGAAGAAGGCTGATAGGAGATGTAAGAATTATTGTGAGAGAGAACGTGTCAACAGTTCTATAGAGGAAACTCCCACCAAAATGCGGGGATCCAGATATATTTTCTATCCCCTGTAGGATAGGTAATACTTTGCTAAAAATGTCATGTTGGATTTAGGAGTATCAATCAATGTAATGTCTAAATCTATCTATGCTTTCTTGAACCTAAGTCCGTTAAAAGAAATTAGGATAATAATTTAATTAGCTGATCGAATGAATACATATCCTGATAGATTGGTCCAAAATGTGTTGGTTAAAATTAATGAATTGGTATTCACAACTAATTTTTATATATTTGACATGGATGATGATCATTCCCTTGATCCCTCGCCTTTACTACTAGACAGACCCTTTTATAGCACAATCCAGACTAAAATTAATATTAATAAGGGTACCTTGTCCATGAAATTTAATGAAAAAATTATTCATTTCAATATCTTTGAAACCATGAAATACCCCTCGAATTCTAATTTTAGTTCCATTTTTTCTGTGAGTGCTATTGACCCTGCGGTGCAGGAAGTGTTTGAAATTATTGACAGGAATGAGTTGGAAGTTGTTTTAACAAAACACCTTGAGTTGGACACAACTTATGAGGTAGAGTTGAGTAAAGAGCTGAAATATACGATTGGAGCTTTGCAATCGCTGTCGATCACTATGACAAAGTATGAGCTCGCAATGATAAAATCTGTATTGATAGAGAAACGAATGCTTGAAGTATCATTCCAAATTTTCAAAATAAACAAGAATAATGCACCATTTTGCTTTCACTGAGATGTAGATTGAATCTAATTAGACACGGTGGACATTTTCAAACAGAGATTGCCTCAATTTGTAATTTATCAATCAATGTGACTGATTTTTCGAAGGGGGCAAATAGAAGTGGCCAAAAATATGAATTGTACAGCGAAGGAGAAAAAGGTATTGCATTGGGTCTTTCAGGACAGACCAATCAGTTTGAGTGGCTTCTTTTAATTCCGGGCACTCTTATTGTACAGTTTGGATCACCAATCTAGAGTATGCAAAGATTTTAGAAAACATACACTCGTGAGTTTTCAGGCAGGAGGTTGAAAATCTCAATTTAGTCTTATTTCTCAAAATTCATCATGAAATCTCCGATGAGCAAAATAAAGAATGAAATGTACATGAATATACACAAAACAATAATTGTCCAAAAACTTTATTGGTGAAAAAGTTTAAAACAAAATTTCTCGTTCAATTATAATACAAATGAGAAGAGAAAAACTTCTAAAGAGCTCCACATACACACTTTTTCTCTCCTTTTCTTTTCGGACAAAAATGTATTAACAAATCAAATATACAGAATTTTTCTTTGAAAAACAATTATGAAATCTCTTAGAGGCTTCCAGATAGATCCTTCATATTTTCATTGCAAGGCCTGCCCAAGAATCAAGTAATACTTGTAATTTTTAAATTTTATCAGACATAGAAAAATATTTTCACCTTATTAAAGCATTTTTATGAATGCAGGGGAGGGGGAAAACAAAAGAAAAAAATACCCTGAATTAGTAAGCAAAAATATAAAATCGGTATGCATGCCCTATGGGGGAACCCTTTTATACCAAGGGTTGGCCTAGAATAAAAATGCAATCCTCTAGGGTAGGCACCATACAATACCTGATGAATCTGATCAACTGATTGAGTGAAAAATAATTTGAAAAAGTTTGACCAATTGGAGTGAGAAGAGACATTTGTCCTAAAAATGAGGACAAAGTCCGAATGGATTGCTTACTTTGATCAACACATGATATGTGAAAGAGAGCTTACTCTTGAAAGCATTGCAATGTCTCGACTAATTTATTCAGTGAATCTTAGATTTAAACCCTAAAGAGGAATAAGTGGGTCAAATGGATAGGATGAAATTGATGATTTATTCAAAATCGACCGAATTGCCCTAAAAATAGGTGAACTGGTCAACTGAATTGAATGAAATTGATGATTTATTTAAAATTGATCGGATCACCCTAAAGAGGGTAAATTGGTCAAATGAATTGAATGGAATTGATGATTTATTCAAAAATCGACCGGATCACCCTAAAAAGGGTAAATTGGTCAAATGAATGAAATGTAGTTAATAATTTATTCAAAAATGATTAGATTGTCCTAAAATTGAATGAATTGAAAAAATGGATTGGATGAAATTGATGATTTATTAAAAAATCGATTGAATTATCTACCCATTGGTAGTGTCAAAAAAAAATCATTGCAATGCATTAGTCTATGAGCCTCCTAAAATCAAGATTTAGCCTCTATATTTATCGTCTCAACAATGAGGAATCATTTGTGAATTTTTTCAAATTAACGTCCTTTACGCAAGGGAATTTTTAACCAATTTTGTTTAAAATGGCCAAAAGATGATTGTTAGATGCCCATATTCTAATATGCAAAAATTGCTTTGCCGTCTTTGAAAAAATCGGATCCTACCTTACCTCGTGCACTACCCCTTTGGATGGTACAAGAAATATAGACGTGCAAGTCTCATTGGATTATGTATCTGAGACACAGGGCGGTTTGCTCCTAACACGGGATTTCCTAAATGACATTCCCTTTCTAGGGTTTATGCATGATGCCATTTTATCAAAGCGCGTAAATATGCGGTACACCAATGAAACGTGATCTAAAGGAACCCCTTTTTTGTATGCCAGGGTAAGCCTAAAATGAAATGTATTCATGCTACAAATGCGAAGTATTGAATTTAAACATGTCACATCAAATAGGGTAGGCTCCTAGTAAGTGCTATGCCAGGACTCTTATTTTCTAGGGCTTATGAATGCAGTGGAGACAAAAAATAAGAAAAGTTAGTTCAATCAGATAAATACACATAACATATTGTAGCAAAGCAATAAAAGGAGATAAAGCAATAAAAGGAAAAGAGGGGCTGGATCCCTCCTCTCGTGAATGGTGTCTCTAATAGGGTAAGGCAAACTCTACCCTAGGCAAACTACCATGGATGCATGAGGTATTGGCTCACTAATGCATCTAGACTCGATAGGTTTTAGGTCCCCGAGCCTTCAGACTTGGAAATCAAAGGTCATCAATCCCAAGGTTCCTTGTTGGTGGCTTGAGCGATTCCCTAGACACTGCTACGCACACATCGTGTTACGGCTACATGTCATGAGTGAATTTATCAAAAATCCTCAACCTTCGATGAAAAGTTAAAGGCTATCAACCCAAAACTTAAAATGGAAGATTGAGTGACCCCTCGGATCATGCTACGCACACATCGTGTCGCGATCACACGTCCAAGTAGGTCGCCTAATCCTAGTAGGGTGGAGTGGCATGACAAGCCACTAAAAGAAAAATAAATGAGGGACAAAAAATAATAAAAGCGTATGCACATATGTAAGTGCTCCGTTTGGAGGGGAGGGATCGAGAACCAACGCGAGGCTCTAGGGTAATATCCCCCCACCCCAAATGCAATGCAAGGCGTGGGATCACATAAATAAACCATCCATCCATCAAATCAATCATACGTAAACAGGATGATACGCGCGAAATGAAAAAAATCCTAAAAAGAAAAAATGCAACCCTAAACATCCAAATGCGATATATGAAAAGGATAGAAGAGAAAAAGAATAACTAAATCAAGTGCTCGGACCCACTTAGGAAGTCCCCAGTAGAGTCGCCAAGCTGTCACGCCCCATTTTTTGAGAAAAATAGAAAAGTAAAGTTGTTTGAAGTCATAATGCGTAGTGTGCATGAAATGTGTGAATGTGGGAAATAAAGGGAAAGGCCATGGGACTTTTTAAATGCGACGGTTTGCCCAAAATGATAATCTAAAAAGGTTTTTAAACATAAAAGCAGGAGTCGCCACTTAGTATTGAGTTGGGGTGTATTAAGTCACCCAAAAAGTAGTTTTTGAAAAAAATGAAGCAAAAACCTTTTTAGATGACTCCTAGTCTACAAAAATCAAAGAGACGAGTTCGGGGGTCACGATTGATAAAAGGGAAGGCAAAGACAAAGTCTAAGGCACCCTTTTAACCTAGCCTATGTTAGTTGCGTGATTTAGTGATAATTTTCCTATTTCTACCCAAAAGATGTATTGCATTTTGGATGCGTCTATCATGAATGCAAACCTAAATCCAATGAGTGGTTTGAAAGGGATAAAATGTCTCTTTAGAGGCTCGATTGGTCCTAATCACATGAATTATGATAGCCAATGGTGAACCCTCAAAGAGGTCACAAATAAATGCAAATGAATGCTCGAGTAATAATGAGAAAAAATGAGTGTGTGCGAAAATGTCTTTAAGTGTAAAAACGAACGTCAAGTGCAAATGTGCAAAGTGCAAATGTGAAAATGGGTGTGTAAAGTGCAAGGGTGCAAATGAGTATATAAAAGTGCACGTGTGCAAATGTGAGAGAATGTAAAGTGAAGTGACAGTGTGCAAAATGATGAAGTGGATAAAGTGATAGTGTGCAAAGTGGTAAGATGGTGAGAGAGTGTGTGAAGTGATAGTGGGTGAAAAAATGATAGTGTGTAAGTGAGAGTGCAAATGGTAATGTGCCTTAGAAATGTATGAACCCTAGAGGAATGCGAGCAAGACGGGTACGGGGAGACCCTAAATCGTGACTTTTGATTTGTCTTTTGGTTAGAAAGCAAACAAGCGTGCTAAGGCTATGTGTAGCCAAACTCGTCTGTTTCCCTTTCCAGAAGGGTGACTCCCTAACCTAATCAAGCAAATGACCCTAATAACTAGAATGAAATGCAAAATCCTAAAAATCATGTTTCAAATGCGGGAAAGGGAGTGAAGGATCATGCAAAAATGTAAAACTAAAAGGAAAAAAAATGAATGAAGATGTAGTGAAGGCATGCAAGTATGTACTAGCGAGTGGACGGCCTTATTTGGTCTAGCCCTTTACTAACGCTCTCTCACAAGCATTGGACTTTGTGAGCTCGAGGGGAAGACCATGACTAACATTGGACTAGCCACGTTAACGTGCATTCCATCTACATAATCAGATGTAACAATAAAAGCAAATAGACATGCAAAGCACATAGTTTCACATAGCACGTAGTACATAAGCATGCTTATCTAGATGCAGGAACTTAGGGAAAGCAATTAAACACATAGGCATAAACTTGCAAATCACACAAGGCAAACAAGCCCTAACTATTACATTAGGGGGGCCCTACTACAATCTAAAAGGGGAAATGAAATAAATAATTAAAATAAATACCTAACTATTACAAATTTGGCATTCAAATGCCTTTCAAATGATCAAAACTGAATTAAAATAAATATACAAAACTAAAGCTGATAAATAATTAAATAAAATAATAAATATAAAACACTTTCAATAGGCATGCAATTAAATACATAAAGTCACATAGGGCACGTAGGATCAAATAAAGTGAGAAATAAGGGTTAGGGTATACCTCCCTTGAGTTGGCGCCCTAATGGAGTGAAATTACTTATTTACCCTCCAAAATAAATAAAAGAGTCAAGGCATCACTTTAATTAAGAAATAATCACATGAAATGGGAATAAGCATGAAATCCAAGGCGTTTAAAGGAAGGTGAACAACCCATGTAAAATTAAAACAAGTAATGACTTGATTGCCAAAACTAAAGAAATTTGAGGGGTCAATTTGATTGATTTTTCCAATTGTTTGGGCCATAGTAGAATTAGACAAGAAACAAGGGTTAAAGTGTAATTATTGAAACTTGATTCATGCATGCAATCCCAAGCTTTCGACCAACTGAAGCTACTTTGCTTCTACCATTTCGCAGCTTGTTAATAACCTAGAAAAATGGCCAAAGTTATAAACAAAACCCAAGCGTAATCAATTTCTCTACAAGTATCATTGACATAAGCTTGAGCATGCAAACAAGTTGAGGAAACCCAGCTTTGTGGGCTGTTACGGGACAAAGGAAAAGCAGCAAAAACATGAGAACGAAATGCAGCTTTCTTTCATTTCCTGTGTTTTTAATACAAGTATGCAAGTTCCTCTTCACTAAATATAACTAAAAACTGAACCAAACATCAAACTTTAATCTTAAACAATGAAATCACATAAATTCCATCATCCAAGCATGCAAACTTTTCAAGAATTTTCTGCAATTTTCTGGGTTTCATTATCAACATATAAATCTTGCAAATCACTTGCCATGCTAGCAAAAAACCTGCAACTTACTCCATTCAACAGTAAAACTCAACATCAAAACTACACCCACAACAAGAAACGGAGCAGCAGCAATCAAGGAAACATTAAAGCAGACTTGCTTGAAGTTTTACGTCAATTTTCTGGGTTTTTTCAATTACACTAAACCAATTCATGACTCAAGCAAGAAGCCATGATACAATCCTATAAAAGACAGCCATCCCTACCCTCCAAAAAACCCAATCCAAACAGAACCCAACTCTAGATCTATACATTCCAAAAGATTCTGAAAAGAAAAATCAAAGTTGAGAACTTTCTGCAATTTTTCGGCTTCCATATGCGCAGGGAGACAATAAAACAAGTTCATCAAACCCCAACCAAGGTCCGGCAGTACAAAGGCATATGAACATCTACTAACTTCAAACCTAAAGCTTCAAGAAAACAGCCTAAGACCCAAATCATAAGCACAAACAAGATACTAAGAACAAAACTTGCAACCCACGGACCGCACTCATTCAATTTTACAAGGGAAAGAAAGCACGAAAGCTAACAGCTTTTTGGTTCCTAAGTTTGCAACAAGAAGATTCTAAACACAGCTTTGATAGCAAACATGTTCATGGCATCCCCAGTCAAGCGACAAACAAAAACAAGAACGTCAAACAGGTCACAACTTCAGCAACCAAAGAAAGAAAAAGGATGATTTGCAGTCATCGTCCTCAAGCATCGACAAAACTTAGGAAATGAAGAAAATCATGCATAAAAGGGTTCAGATCTCTTATAAAATTGTGTCAAACCAAGATTGAGAAGAATCCACGATTACCTGAGAGCACTTAGGCTGCTAAACAAATAGGAGAGGCTCCCAGAAATCGAACGGTTCTGGCAAACGAAATCCACGAACTAGGTCGCGGAAGATTCCAGCACTGATGCAGGGGATGCTAGCCGAAGATCAACCCTTTTTCTTTTTCTGGTTTTCTTCCTCTCTGTTTTCCCGGCCGCCACCCTTACTCTCTATCTCACACTCTCGGTTTCTCCCTCGCTCAGCCTCCCTTTCTCCCTTTTTCTTTTCCGGCAGCTCTTCTATCTCACCCTCCAGCCGCCACTCACTTCTCGGTCACCCTTTTGTCCAGCTCTCAAAACCTCCCAGCTCTCTCAGTTTTCCTCTCCAGCCGCAAGCTCTCTCTTTTCCCCGTAGCTTTTCTTTTTTTCTTACTCCGCTCCCCAGATCTCTTCCTCAGCCCGTAGGTTTCTTTTTTTCTGTATCTCTCTCGCTCAGTTCTCCTTTTCCAATCCGTTACCTCTTTCTCCCTTTTGCTCTCAGACCTCTCTTGAAGCTCTCTCAATCTCTCGGCTCTCTCTCCCTCCAATCCTAGCCGCCCCAAGCTTCCCTCATTCTCCCTAGATTCACTCAGCCGCTGTTTTTTCTCCCCCTTTTCATTAGCCGCCATCCGATCCTTTTTATATGGAGTACCAACTCTCAACCCTTACCTCAAAGGTCAGGATGAGAGTTGGGATTTGCTCACTGTTTTAGAGCCACCCGATGGCCTTGTTCCAGAAGGCCCTTGAAAAGAATCCAAGGGAATGAGGTGGCCGAAAAATTTTTTTGTTTGGGAGAAAAACCAGAAAATGAATAGAAAATGATAGGGAAAAATGGAGCCACAATGCCTCTGTACTTCTGCCGCCTGCATGGCCCTTTTTTTTTTAAATAAATAACAAACTTGCATAAATCGAATCTAAAAAATGTAAAGCATATTTTTGTGAACAATTTCTTTTTTTCAATAAAATTTTAATGCTAAAAGATGTCTAAAAATAAAATTGAAATTAAGAAACCAATGAGCAAAAAGGGATAATAATAATAAATAAAGCTAAATTAAAAAATTTAATAGCTAAAATGCTAAAAAATCTAAAATAAAATCACGAGATTAATAAAATAAAAATAAACGATAATTATCAATAAAATAAAATAAAAATGAAATAAATTAAAATTTTGGTGTCTACACCCAATCATTGAGGTTAAAACTAATCCCCCTCATTTTTTCTAGTAGGTTGGAGAAATCGAAAAAGCAAAACAAGGAGAAAGAGATCTTGGAGGTATTTCGCAAGGTAGAGATCAACATTCCCCTACTAGATGCAATCAAACACGTGTCAAAATACGCGAAATTTTTAAAAGATTTGTGCATCAACTGAAGAAGGCTGATAGGAGATGTAAGAATTATTGTGAGAGAGAACGTGTCAACAGTTCTATAGAGGAAACTCCCACCAAAATGCGGGGATCCAGATATATTTTCTATCCCCTGTAGGATAGGTAATACTTTGCTAAAAATGTCATGTTGGATTTAGGAGTATCAATCAATGTAATGTCTAAATCTATCTATGCTTTCTTGAACCTAAGTCCGTTAAAAGAAATTAGGATAATAATTTAATTAGCTGATCGAATGAATACATATCCTGATAGATTGGTCCAAAATGTGTTGGTTAAAATTAATGAATTGGTATTCACAACTAATTTTTATATATTTGACATGGATGATGATCATTCCCTTGATCCCTCGCCTTTACTACTAGACAGACCCTTTTATAGCACAATCCAGACTAAAATTAATATTAATAAGGGTACCTTGTCCATGAAATTTAATGAAAAAATTATTCATTTCAATATCTTTGAAACCATGAAATACCCCTCGAATTCTAATTTTAGTTCCATTTTTTCTGTGAGTGCTATTGACCCTGCGGTGCAGGAAGTGTTTGAAATTATTGACAGGAATGAGTTGGAAGTTGTTTTAACAAAACACCTTGAGTTGGACACAACTTATGAGGTAGAGTTGAGTAAAGAGCTGAAATATACGATTGGAGCTTTGCAATCGCTGTCGATCACTATGACAAAGTATGAGCTCGCACCTTTCTTCATGCCCGAATCTCACCAAAGAGTATTACCATCTGTGGTGTAGGCACCGATAATAGAATTGAAATCTCTGTCAAAACATTTGAAATATGTATATTTGGGTAAGAAGGAAATGTTTCCGGTAATTATCTCGGTAGGACTATCAGAAACACAAGAGGACAAGTTAATCCGAGTTTTTAGAGAGCAAAAGCATGTGATAGGATGGACCATCTCCGACATTAAGGGAATTAGCCCCTCCGTATATATGCACCAAATAAGGCTTGAAAAATATACCAAACCGGTACGACAAGTTCAAAGGAGGCTCAATCCCCTTATGATAGAAATGGTGAAAAAGAAATACTAAAACTGCTAGATGTGGGGATTATTTACGCAATATTAGACAGTCCATGGGTGAGCCCAATATAGGTACTTCCAAAGAAAGTAGGAGTAATAGTGGAGGTCAACCAAAAGGGTGAGCTCATGCCAGTGTGTAAACCCACCCGATGGCGGTAGTATATCAACTACCGGAAATTAAACGTTGTCACAAAAAAGAATCATTTTTCCTTTCCTTTTATTGACCAAATGATTGAGCGATTAGCTTGTCGACCTTACTATTATTTTTTAGATGAATTTTCAGTATATTTTCAAATTGCAATCGCATCGGAAGCTCAAGAGAAGACCACTTTCACGTGCTTGTTTGAAACTTTCGCATACTGGCGAATGCCCTTCGGATTGTGCAATGCACCTACGACATTTCAAAGATGTGAGCATTTTTTTCAAAATATGTTGAGAAAATTATTGATATTTTCATGGACGACTTTAGTGTATATGGTGATAGTTTCGATAATTGTTTAGATAACTTGAAATTGATCTTGTTGAGATATATAGAAACTAATCTCGTGCTTAACTAGAAAAAATGTCAGTTTATGATTGAACATGGGATAGTTTTAGGTCATGTAGTGTCCTCTAAGGGTATTGAGATTGATTAGGATAAAATAGACATTATATCTACTTTACCTTATTCCACGAGTATGCGGGAAGTGTTTCTTTTCTTAGACATGCAGGTTTTTATCGAAGATTCATCAATGATTTCTCAAAAATCGGAGCTCCTCTGTTCAAACTCTTACAGAAAGATATGGCCTTCAAATTCGATGTTGAGTGTGAGAGAGCATTCAACAAGTTAAAAGAGTTATTGACATCGCCACTGATCATGCAACCTCCTGACTAGAATCTCCCATTTGAGATCATGTGCAATGTCAGTGATCATACAGTGGGAGTAGTATTGGGGCAAAGAGTAGGGAAAGCAACTCACGCCATCTACTATGCGTCCCGAGCTTTGAATGCAACTCAACTGAATTATTTCACTACTGAAAAGGAGCTTCTTGCAATTATTCTTGCTTTAGAAAAATTTAGATCATATTTATAAGGTGTTAAACTTATTGTATTTTCTGATTATACAAAGTTGAGGTATCTAATGACCAAGAAAGATGCGAAACCGAGGCTAATAAGATGGATATTTCTCTTGCAAGAATTCGACCTGGAGATAAGGGATAAAAGAGGTTCGGAGAATTTGGTAGCTGACCATTTAAGTCGCATACCAGTTGGAAAGGATAACGTGCCATTGAAGGATACATTTCCTGATGAACAACTATTTTCTCTAAATTCTAAAGTGCCTTGATATGCTGATTTAGTTAATTATCTAGTAATTGCTAAATTACCTGTAGATTGGCGTAAAGCAAAGAGGGACAAGTTGAAGAGCGATACCAAATATTTCATATGGGATGACCCTTACCTGTGAAAGGGATGCGCAGACCAAGGAATGAGAAGATACGTAAGTGAAGCTGAATTCCAATCAATACAAACTTTTTGTCATACTTTTACATGCGGAGGTCATTTTGGATCAAAGCGAACTGCGCATAAGGCATTGGAAAGTGGACTTTACTGACCTTCATTGTTTAAAAATGTTTATTTGTTTTGTAAATCCTGCGATCGATGTCAAAAGGTATATAATATAACCCGTAGAGATCATATGCCCCAAGTCACGATGATTTTTATAGAAATTTTTGATATTTGGCGTATTGATTTTATAGGGTCTTTTCTTGCATTATTTGGTTTTACATATATATTGTTGGTAGTGGACTATATTTTCAAGTGCATGAAAGTTAGAACCACTCAGACTAACAATTTGAAAGTGGTTTAACATTTTATTAAATCCAATATTTTTGTGCTTTTTAGGATACCAAGAGCTAGTGTTAGTGACAGGGGGACGTACTTCTGCAATAAGACCATAGTTGCGCTATTTCGAAGGTATGGTGTACTCCACAAGGTCTCGACATCATACCAACCTCAAACCAATGGTCAAGCGTGGGTCTCGAATAGAGAGATTAAATCGATACTAGAGAAAATAGTTCGCCCCGATAGGAAGAATTGGAGTCAAAAGTTGAAAGATATACTTTGGACATATCGGAATGCGTATAAATCCCCTATAGGAATGTCACCTTACAGATTGGTATTCAGGAAGCTGTGTCACCTCCCAGTGAAATTTGAGCATAAGGCCTTTTGGGCGTAAAGCAGTGTAATATGAATTTAGAGGAAACCGGTGCCCATCGAAAGTTGGACTTGCAAGAATTGGGGGAGATTCGAAATGAAGCGTATGAGAATGCAGTAATTTATAAGGAGAGGAGTAAGGAGTTTCGTGACCAACAAATCTCTAGAACGACCTTTGAAGTTGGCTAGAAGGTTTTCCTATACTAATCCAGACTTAAGTTATTTTTAGGTAAATTGCGTTCCCGTTAGATCGGTCCTTTTATTGTTACTCACGTCTTTCCCTATGGTGCAGTAGAAATCCAGAGCACTAAGACGGACAATAAGTTTATGATGAATAGAAATCATCTTAAATACTATTACGAGAGCTTTCCAAGTGGAGACGTGGAGATAATACATCTGGATACACCAAATTATTTCGATTAACGACATCTAGTCATGTCTAGTCAAAGACGTTAAAAAAAGGCGCTTATTGGGAGGCAACTCAATTTCTTTTAATTGTTTATTCAATTTTAGTTAGTCGCTTCAATTTGTTTTCTTAAGGTTTTTCCAAATTCTTGGTGTAATTTTTTATTTTTTATGATTAGTAAGTGTTCCCCAAACATGATGCACCCGTATCACCAAGGCTCGTGATAATATGCAATTCCCAGGTGCTTTATCAGAAGGGTTTCCATCCTCGTGACGCGCCCGCGTCGAGTTACTTGAAGAGCTCTTCCTTCGATCCTGGAGCGGACTGACCAACATGACGCCCCCGTGTCAACAAAACGCAGGGTAACTTTTAATTTACCAACTCTCCATCAGAAGAGTTTCCACCCTCATGACGTGCCTGCATCACTTGGGCACGTGGTAATGTGTCATTTTCAAAGTTTTCATGAAAAGGGTTTTCACCCTTATGATGCGCCCGCGTCAACCAAGCACGTGATAATTTTGAACTTAATGAACATTCATCAGAAGGGTTCTTTCCTTCTTGACGTGTCCACGTCATGTTAGAAGGAAAGATATGTATTAAAAAAAATAATTAAAAAATAAATAAATAAATAATTTTTTTTTCATTCCACCTTGAAATTTAATTTTTAATTTTCAAAATTTAAAATCTGAATTCAAAATTTAAAATTAAAAAAAAGCCGCAACCTTTCTTTCCTTTTTCTTCTATCTTTCTTTCTCTTTTCCCCTTTCTTCCGCCCCTAGTTCCCTCTCTTTCTCTTTCGATCGAAAACCCAACGCACGCCAACGCGTGCCGCCATCCTTTCTCTTAGGACTCCCCTCGCCAACCGACGCTACACAACCGCATGCAGTCACCTAGCTGCATCCCCTGACTCTCGGTTCGCCATCGTCCTCCTCAGCTCAACGCATGCCGACGCATGCCGCCTATCCCTCGTGGTCCTCCTTCGCGATGCCTACCACCATAGCACGCCGCCGTCTCCCTCTTTTACTGCCGTTGTTGCTCCACCAAGCACCGCAGCCCGCTGCTTCGCCATCGTTCGCTCGCCTGCCATCTTGCTCCGTCGCACGCCACTGCACGTCGCTGCCTCGCTCGCCGATGCGTACTACCACGATTGCCTCTACCACCACTTTTCGTTGTCATAGGGGTAGAGGTACTCCACTTCCTTACCCCCTCTTAACTAACGCTCTAGAGTACCCATTTTGAAGTATTACTTCCGACAGTAGTTATTCGATTCATTTGGGAACTGCCTTCCTAGATTATATCAATTTTGGGAGTCATTTGATTCTTAATTTGAACTACTGCATTATTTGGGAATTTTTTAATATTGTGGCTGGATAAATTCTACATTTGCCTATTGAATTGGGAGACACTAGTGACTCTTGATTGGTTGTTGAAATTGGTTGAATTTAATTGCATTGTTAGGGGTAATCTGCCTGTCAACTGCGTGTGGATTTGTTGGGGTTTTTTATTGGATAAATTAGGTAATAACCCGTGCTTATTGAGTGCCTGTTGCATTGACTACCATTACCATGTCTAGATTACTTGCTTCATATACTTGCTGGCAAGTCTATTTCTTTTGTTGACTTGGGTGATAATTGGAGACAATGGTGAGGCTAAAGTCCATTTCTAGGTCTAGAACTCCTCAACCTCAACCTCTTACTCCCCAACCCACCATTCCTGTAAATGAACCTACCAACCAACCGTCCTCTTCAAGTGTCCAAACACGTCCAAGTAGGTGTAAGGGTGTCCATGTGGCTACATCCTTTTATTTTGGGGGGTATTTAAACTTCACTAAGACGTCCGATTAGCAGCGATATGCTAAGTGTTGTGAGCGGCATATCATCCCCTGCAAATGTTGTGAAAAAATTGTCATGGATGCACTAGGTATAAGGGAGGGGGTTGAGCGGATATTTACCGTCATTGGTTGGTGACCTTATCTTGATATTTTCTGTCCCGCCTTTGTCGAACTGGTTAGGAGTTTTACTCTACTTTTGAGTTTGAATTGCTTACGGGATATACTGTCGATACTCCAAATATGATTCATTTCTATCTGATGGGTCAAGAGTTCAATTTCTCCATTACTCAGTTCAATTTGACAAAAAATTGACAGGTTGTAGAGTCTGTACAATAATAAATACCTGTTCAAACAAAATATATTTTCTATAGATAGCGATAAGTAGAGTCGAATCCACAGAAATTGAGAGTAATTCGTTCCTACTAAAGTTCAAGTTATGGGGGGATTTTATGAAAATTAACAATAAGCTATGCTAATCGAATATTGCAATTAAATAAAAATTAGATGACAAACTGTAAAAACTGAAACAGTATTAGATCGGCTCTAGTCAAGAAGCAACTTCGAAAATGGTTCTCCCAATTAATCATCGATGTACAAATAATTTCACATATAAACTGATAAATAAGTTATAATTGTCGAATAGGCGATGACAATCAATTTCTCCTTAATTATCGATAGTTAATGTACGACCATTAGCTACTGCCCTAATTGCAAAATAATCCTAGGTACGACCGTAGAATTCAATTTTGCAATTGCTTTAAGATTTAGAGAAACTCGGTTTTAACCAAACAACACGCTACGAGGGTTGTTTACAAATTAGCCCGTATATTTTCCTGACATAGTCTCGATTATGCTATTTGTCACTAATTTAGAACAATCAAACAATTACGAATTTAATTATTCTAATTGACTCTAGATTATTGAATTAACCTAACATCCGGGGGCTCGGGATAATTGAATAATACAATAATCATAAGAAAGTAAAACAGGAACTATATGAATACCAAAAAATAATAGGAAAACTAAAATCAATTAGATCTCAAAATGTAAGTCGAACCAAATCCTCCGTTGTTCCTTGACTAGAAAAAGAGATTTAGTTCATCGCCGTTGAATCAATCTCACGCAGATTTGCAGAAATAATTGTCACGTACATTGTCTCCAAATTGAGATGAAAAAGTTGATAGAATAATAACTAGAATAAGCAGGAACTACGAAACCCAAAAGAATGACTAATGTTTTTCCTTGGGTTCTGACATATGATGGAATCAATAGCTACAAAAAGATGAAAAAGTCAAAATCTAATGTAGTCAAGATTGTCTACTATTTTCCTATATAATTCCCTACCCCTCTACGGTTACTCCCATGAGTAATAGGCAAAAAAAATCCTAATCTCAATTGACTTCTATCTCCTACTCTATCGAAACCAAAAAAAATAGGAAATCTCCTAATTGGTTCGTTTCTTATTTTTGCTAAACTACCTTTTTCAATTCAAAACTAACAATCAGCTAATGGAATATTTGTAGCTCCATGTTGCATTTTCAATTGGCAATTGATGTCACGCACCTGTCTAGCATTTTTTGGGCATGTTAAGGTCTGACTTGACACACCTACGCCAAATAGCAATTGTAGTGGAAAATTTGCACATTTTTACCACATTTTGTTCCAATTCCGTGCAATCAATATAAATTTTCAAAAGTGAGTAGAATCTGTTAATTAATGCACATTCGATAAGATAATATGAGGAAATTAATTATAAAATAAATGACAAAAGTGCGACTTATTAATTCTCCCCACACCTAGACCATGCTTGTTCTCAAGAATGAAAACAACAAACAAACACCAATTCCTAACAATGGCTATCAATCCATCTATCTTATTGCCAAGATATCGAGAAAACACATATCAACCATCAATAGTCGAGATCCAGGAAACATCTTCTCGATTAGCTTCTAAACCGTAGACTTCTCTAATTTATGGCTAACTATTCTAAGAAAAAGGAATGGTCGATCAACATTTATCAGCAAATGGTTCAACTATTAACCAAAATCTCAACATTAAATTCATAAATCGGCAAGTCGAATTTAATCACATATTTACACAACCTTCACACCTTTTTATCACGTTTTTCTGTTTCTCCTTCTTTTTTTTCTATTTTTAATAGTAATAATAATGAACTTAGTCTCCTCCTTTTTTTTCTATTTTAGAGCAATTGAACAAATACGGATTCAACGCTCCAATTGATATTAAATTGTTAAATTAATTCAATGTCCGGGTCCAGGATATTCAATTAACAAGATAACTATAAACACCACAAATAGAGAATATGCAATACCAGTAAATAAGATAAATAAATAAAATTAATTCGATCTCACAATTTTTAGATGAACCAAAACCTCTATTGTTCTTTGACTAGAAAAAGAGATTTAGTTCAACTATGTTGAGGAAAATCCATGCACAATTGTAGAATTAATTGTTGCATACATCGTCTCTCGATTGAGATGATCAATCCGAATGAATAATTGAAAAAATAATGAATAAGACGAATAAGATGAATAAGAGCAAAAAGTCAAGAACCAGGGAGTCCGCTTAGAGTGCGTGTGACTACATAGAACCATTTTTCTCTCACTACTCCAATATTTGGAAGGAAATGTCTGACGGAGACCGTTACGACCCTTTTAGATCCAGAAGTTCTTATCTTAAGGATCCTTGTTCTCGATATGTTCAGCGCTTCTTGGCCTACAGCTACTCGGATCACAAGGATAGCTCCGATATATTTTGTTGACCTGAATTCTTCTTTATCTGGTGTATGAAGAACAATATTAAGGTGAATTTAGGGTGTTGGCCGGCATCACAATTTAAGATCGTTTTAGCCAAGAGAAACAAATCCTTGATACTTGGGTCGCATATCACGCACCGGGTAATCCAGTTAAGGGTTCTTAATTTTCAGAATCATGATCTCCAACTGGTTTTTGACATGGAGTTTTTGGATGAGGACTGTCTAGAGAAAATGGGAGTTATAGAGCAAGTTGATGATATGTACCAGTTTACATTCCCGAGACCCATTCGAGCACCAGGTCGACGCCCTTCTATACGAGCAGGGTCCTCTTCAGCTCTTGGATCGGCCGATGACACTGCTGGACTTTCTTCTTCTGTGCCGCCTCCACCAATGGCCTCTAATGCTGAGTGATGACATCGGCATGCACAAGTTCACCATGTAGATGAGCGGGTGACAATCAGGTAGCACAGATGTCTTAGAACTTGGCCGCCTACTTCCACCACGTCGGCTTCACTCCACTGTTCCCACCTATCCCTTAGCCAATCGGGATGGAAGTTCCATTGTCCTCTTTGCTTTATTTGCTCTATTATCTCCATTGGGGACAATGTCGGACTTAGGTGTAGGAGGGGAGTTGTGGTACAGCTAGTATTTTTAGTTTTTAGATGTTTTTCCTTTATTTCTTGTTATTTATTCTATTTTTCTTTTATTTTCCTTTTACTTGTATTAGTGATTAGCACTTCTGTGACTACCAAGGATTGATGATGGTTGGTTGATCCTGATTTTGCCTATTATCAAGTTTTAGTAATACAAGTGTATCAAGTTAATTTGGTTGATTCAAAAAAATATCTCTTTGGTGAATATCGATACTTTTGTGACTTACAATTTTTGTTTAACTTTTCTCGACATAGGGAATAACTGCTTGATATTTTTTCTGTAAATTGGTCTAATTATTAACTTTAGTTCTCCATGTTTGAGGAAATGAGGCTAACTGTTATTGTTTTATGTGATATCTTGAGTTATTTTGTCGCCTGATTGTGAATAAATTTGGCTGTACTCCACTAGTTATTACTGTTAAGTAACCGAGGGTCTGCACCAAAAGTATCGATTCTCGCGTCAAAAAATAGTAATTTCTATGAATACATGGTTATGTAGCAATAGAAGCTGAGTAACCAGGCTTTTTCATCTGACAAATGTTAGAGTCTGCGTCAAAAGGCTCTAATGGCTAGAAACTAAGTCTATTAGTGTTACTATCGAATATATATATATAAGTTGTGAAGATTGTGTAAATATGTGATTAAAGTCAGCTTGCCGGTTTATGAATTTAATATTGAGATTTTGGTTAATAGTTGGACCAGTTACTGATAAATGTTGATCGATTATTCTTTTTTCTTAGAATAGTTATCCATAAATTAGAGGAGTTTGCGATTTAGAAGGTAACCGACGTGATGTTTCTTGGATCTTGATCACAGGTGCTTGATATGTGTTTTCATGGTATCTTGACAATAAGTAAATGGAGTAATAGCCATTATCAGGAATTGGTTTGCTATTCTCATACTTGAGGACAAGTATGATTTAGGTATGGGGGAAATTTATAGGTCGTAGTTTTGTCATTTATTTTATAATTAATTCCCTCCTATTATCTTACCAACTGTGCATTAGTTGGCGAATTCTACTCATTTTTAAAAATTTGTACTTATTGCAGGGAGTGAAACACAATACCATAAAAAGGTGCTAATTTGACAGTAATCAGCAGAAGAGTTTGAGTAGTAAAAGAGAACAAAAGTCCAAATAGAGATTGTTTCCCTTATCCATTGATCAACTACGGCAAACTAGGAGAAAATTTTGGGGAACTTCCCTTTTTCAACTAGGAGTCTTCCCTTCTATTCCTCTTGGTAGTCGGATAGGCAGTAGGAAAAAAAATAGGGAGCAACAGGGGCCGTCAATCTTGACTCCTTTTTGCTCTTGAGTTTTTCGTCTTTTTGTGGCTATTGATTCCATCGTATGTCAGAGCAAAGGAAGAAACAATTGGTCATTCTTTTGACTTAGTAGATCTTTTGCTTATTCTTAATTGAATCGATTTTCTTCATTGCATTGAGGAACGATGTATGGGACAATTGTTTCTATGATTTCACGTGAGATTGTTCCAACAGAGATGAACTAAGTCTCTTTTTCTAGTTAAGGAACAACGAAGGTTTTGGTTTATCTAAAAATTATGAAATCAAATTAATTTTATTTATTCATCTTATTTACTGATATTTGCATATTCTCTGATTGTAGTGCTTATGGTTATTCTATTAATTGAGTATCTTGGGCCTGGACGTTGAATTAATTTAGCAATCTAATGTCAATTGGAGCGTTGAATTCGTGATTATTCAATTGCTCTGAAGTAGTGAGAGCTGGTATGATTGGGTTTGTGTTAGAAAAATACTCAGACTAATCTAAAATAACCTTGGTAATGTGTTATTTGGCTAGAATAGAGCTCCTCTAATACATAATGCAATTGAGAAATTAAATATTACGGGCGTACTTAGGATTATTTCTCGATTAGAGTAGTGATTGACCGCGTACCTCAGTCATCGACACAGTAAGAAAGAGTTGACTGTCATTGCTTGTTTGACAGTTATAACTTATTTATTAGTTAATAATTGAAAATATCTCTGCATCGATGATCAATTAATTTAACCATTGCTGAAGTTATTTCTTGGTTAGAGTTTAGTCATTATTAAATTTTTTTTTTGAAATAACGAAGCTCCAAAATAATGAAAGTTTAAGAGAACTACCTGATTTGCTATCAATGCAAGAGACATCCTCCCATGATGACCTCCAATACATCTGGGACAATGCAATTTGACCCAAAATTCCACATTGCTGTGAGTCTAGTGGCTTTTGACTAATTAATGAACATATGAAACTGAATCAGGTGAGAGGTTAAAGGAATTGAAATGGCTTGGACATAACAAACTAATGGTTCACATGCCTGACATTTGTATTTATCAGACAAATATTTGGCGTATTTAGCCTATCCCAAGATAATTGCATTTTTTTTTCAACAAAGAGTCATTTCATTACTAAAATGGCAGAGTACAAAGAGTTACAAGCAAGCTCGGCCAAGGAGCACCAAGAGGGCTACCCCTTCCCAACTTGTGTACGAACGACTGGGACTCCCCAACTATCCAAAAGCAAGATAGACCTAACCTCCCTCGGGAGCTGTTGGGGCGACGTGCTGAAAAAACCATCCTGGAGATCCATCATTGCTAACTTATCCGCTGCGGCGTTTGCTTCTCGGAATATGTGTTTCGCTGTAGCATTGAAGCCCCGTAGTAGGGCCCGAATCTGCCGTAATGAATTAAATAACGCCCATCTTGCCAAAGCCCCTGAGACTAGCAATTGAACTAATCCTGCCGAATCCACCTCCACCAATAACCGTTGAACCCGACCTCTGTTACAAATGAGCAGACCGTGCAGCAATGCCAAACTCTCAGCCGTCAGTACATCGACCTCTCCGAACTTCTTGTAGAAAGCAAAGATCAATCTACCTTCATGGTCCCATAGCAAACCTCTCCCTGACACCTTCCCTCTTGTCACACGGGCGTCCGTATTCAACTTGACCGCACCCTCCGGTGGTGGCAACCACAACGTCACCACACGACTCGTTACCCGCGGCCTCCAAGTAGCCAATAGTACCCATGGATCATCCGAGTCCCCATTAAAATGTGCTCGGAAAATGATAGTCGCCCGCCCTAATTGCTCAACCACACTTCCCACTTCCCAAATTATCCCCTGCGGATCCATTCGAATCCCTTCAAAACGTGCCTTATTCCGTGCCTGCCATATGCACCATAAGATTAAACATGGCGTAATCGTTCGGATATGATTTGCCGAGACGGCTGATGTAGAAGTAAACCAAGATAAACACTCCGCCGAGATCGACCGCGAGCTAGTGTGAAGGATACCGAACAGTCCTCGAAAGAAGCACCAAAGCTGCTCCGCCATTGGCCCATCAAGAAAGAGATGGTACGAGGATTCCTCCTGCACAGAACAATAGCTACACCGAGATGCCAACATGAAGCCCCGCCTTTGCAAATTCACCTCCACCGGGACTAAATTACGCAGCACCTTCCAAACTAGGAAAGAGATTTTGAGTGGGAGGATGCTATTCCATATGAACCCATCAACCAGAGATAGGTTCCTTCTATTTCGCAAGGCCTCCTATCCATCCTTCCCTGTAAAGAGCCCCGATAGAGACCCCACCCACACCATCTCATCCTCCTGTTTCAGAAACAAGGTAACCACCTGGACCTGGCGAACCAAACCCATTGGCAGCCACACTTGTAGCAACCCTGTATTCCATCCCCCCTCGCCAAAAAACTCAGCCACCAGCATATGCGGAGGGTCAACCATGCCTAACACCTCAGCCAGGGGGACCTCCAGCAGCCATCTATTATACCAAAAATCAACAAATCCCTTACCCAAGCACCACTGAATCCGTGCCTCCATAAAATCTCGGACCTGCGCCAGCCGACGCCAGATCCCCGTTGGCCTATCCACTTGTATTGTCGACGGGTATCCCCCCTTAATATACTTCACACGCATGAATTCCGCCCAACATGACCTATTTTGACGTAAATGCCACCACAATTTGCAGGCAAATGCCGCACTCATGTCCCCAAATGACCGCACCCCCAAACCTCCCTCTGCCGTTGGGAGGCAAACCCTGTCCCAGGGTGTCCAATGAATGCCTCTCGAACCATCCGCTTTATCCCACAAAAAAGCATTGCATATTCTCCCCAACCTCTGGAAGACCGCCTTCGGCAGTTGAAGAACATGTAGCAAATACATTGGAATGGATGAGAGCACATGCCGTAGAAGGACCAACTTACCTCCTGTCGAGAGTAGCTGGGAGCTCCAATGCGACAAATGACCTTGCATTTTTGCCATAATGGGATTGAAAAGTGTGCTCGCCACCCTGCCTCTGGAGATCGGAGCTCCCAAATACACGAAAGGGAGTAATTGCTGCTGAAACCGTAACTTCTCTCGTACCAGGGCAACACAATCCTCCGGGGCTCTGTTAGAGAGTATAAACGAGCTCTTAGCCCTATTTATGCGCTGCCCAGAATAAACCTGGTAGGCAGCGAAAAAGGCCACTAGTGAATCCAGACACTCCTCAGAACAGCGAGCAAAGACTAATATATCATCAGCAACCGCCAGATATGGGACTCGAGAACCAGCTGAGACATAAAATCGACCCTCATTTTTATCAAAAAGATGCTGCAGCCCTCTCCCCAAGAACTCCGACACCAATAAAAATAGCGCCGGAGAAAGGGGATCCCCCTGCCGAACACCCCGAGTAGCCCTGAAGCACTCCCTTGGCGACCCGTTGATTAAGACAGAGAACCAATTGTTTGATACAATTCTGAACAGTAGGTCAACTGTCCGCTCCTGAAATCCAAACTGGCGGAGCATAAATATGAGGAAATCTCACTCCTTCCTGTCATATGCCTTTTTCATGTCAAGCTTCAACATCAAATTAGGGTGACGCAACCTTCTATCCAAATCAAGAGCCAGTTCTTGAGCCAACAAAATATTCTCTGTAATGCCCCGCCTTGGGACAAACCCTGTCTGCCATGGAGAGATCGACCTGGGAAGCATAGCCCTAAGGCGATTTGTCAAAAGTTTGGAAATCACCTTCGAAGACACGTTACAGAGGCTAATCGGCCGAAAATCCTTCCATTGAGCTGCCTCTTGAACCTTTGGGATTAAAACAATGGCTGCACTCGAGAATCCCCGCGGCTGTTGAACCCCCTGAAAGAACTCCTGAACCACATCCACCAAATCCTCACCTATGATCTGCCAGCACGTCTGATAAAAACCTACCCCAAAGCCGTCAGGACCAGGAGCACTCTTAGAAGACAACGAAAAAACCACATCTTTGACCTCTTCTAAAGTAGGGAGACACTGTAACGCATCGTTATCCTCCTGGCTGACACATGGGAGCTAGAAATCCAACACCGAGGACAGCCTGTCCTGGCGTTCGGACGTGAATAACTTTCGAAAAAACTGAGTGGCCGAATTCTTGATGGCATCCTCTTCCTCTAGCCAACCACTCACCCCGCCCCGTCTTTTACTCGTCCTATGAAATTCGCATTCCTCCGCTGCTTGACCACGGAATAGAAATATTTGGTGTTGGCATCTCCCTCTTTTATCCATCTGACCGATGATTTTTGCCACCAAACTCGCACTCCACTGCCAGCGCCCGGGCAGAACCTGGTCGAGCCTCCCCTAGATTCCCTTTCGCGGCCTCATCTCTCCGCGTATCAAACTCCTCCTCTCTCTGACGAAGCCACTCCTCTGCGTCCTTGACACCCTGGAAGATATTACCAAAGGTTTGCTTACTCCATTGCCGTAACGCCGTTTTACTGTTAACTAACTTTCGATGGAATCCTACCATACCACCAGCATTGACTGGACACTTTCATGCCTATTGAACCACTTCAAAGAATCCTGGATGTCGCTTCCACACATTCAGATATCGAAACGACGAAGGTCGGTGCCCAGAGCTTGCGCCCCGAATCAGGAGCGGAGCATGGTCAGAGCGACCACGCACTAAGTGTGAGACTGTTGTAGTAGCAAATAAATCCGACCACGCTGCGTTTGTTAACGCTCGGTCCAAGCGTTGCCAAAGTACTCCATTCGTCCAAGTGAAGGGCGACCCTACGAAACTCACCTCCGCTAGCCCGCAATTGAACATTGCGTCATTGAACTCTTTCATGTTGCGGGGATTTGGTGGGGCTCCCCCGAACCTCTCTTGGACATTGGAAATGATGTTAAAGTCACTCGCCACCATCCACGGTCCCTCATTACGGCTATTGACGGACTCCATCGCCTGCCATAACTCTCGCCTTGCTACCCGGGTGCATTTGGCATAAATTGCCGATAAAAGAAAAGCATAGCCCCCCCAACATATCTCGATGTTCACCAATTGGTCCCTCATTTCGTAAAGCTAAGCTACTAGTTCATCCTTCCACAAGACCCATATTTTACCCTCCAACACCGATAGCGCCTTTGAGAAATGCAGCTTACGACAAATTAAAGGCAATTGACCAGCATCTGTCATAGGCTCAATCAATACTAGCAACTTAACAAGATTATCCGCACATAATTTGTGAAGATACCTCTGAGAATCCTTACGGGATATACCCCGTATATTCCATACCAGCATATTAAGATGACTTATCATTAGAAAGGATAGAAGACTTAGCTTGAGAGAGGAATAGTTGCAACTTCTTGTTGTAGTTAAATGGACGCCCCATCTTCCTGGTCAAGTTGTTCAGCAACACAGCGTCTCGTGCATCGATCACAGCCCCCCGGGACACATGCGCATCCAGTATATTTGAATCTATCACTCTATGATCCAGAAATTTCTTAAACTGTTGCAGGTCGAGAATCGAGCAGCTCTCTTGGCGCTTCTTGCCCACCGACTGGACTCGCCTCAGAGGCGGCGCTTGAGGGGAAAGCAAGGGAGATGCTACCCCAACAGATAGACTCCTTCCCTTCGGTGTCTGAAAGGGTGGCAGCTCAGGCACATCTTCCATCTCTCCTAAGACCGCAAAAGAGTTGGCCAGTGTCACTTCTTCCTCATGGACAGCAGGCTGCCCCTCACCTTGATCCACTGTGTTGCCCACCAGGGGTATGGGCAGCACCACCTCCAGACGTTCCAACCCCCCGTGGAAGCCACCAGATGGCCGATCGAGAGCCTCCTCCTCCCGCTGCCCACCACTGGCGTGCTCCTCCTGAAGACCAGCAGCACGCTGCCCAGCAACCTCGCGCTGCCCAGGAACCTCCGTGAGCAGGGCGTGCTGCTCAGAGTGAGCAGGGCGTGCTGCTCAGAGTGAGCAGCAAAAAAGGTCCCCTGCTTCTTTTGCGCTTTCGGTGATAGACTGGGTACCCAACTTCCTCGGAGTGAGCAGCAGGAAAAGTGCCCTGCTCCTTGTGCGCTTTCGGTAAGTAGACCTGACTGGGTTCCCCACCTTCTCTTCTTGCTGGCTTACGGTCTAGGTGTAGCCGGAAACACTCCCGCTCCCCATGTCCGATCTTCTCGCAGTGCCCACAGAAAGATGGCCAGTTCTCGAACTCCACCTTCTGCCACTGCCCGTTCTCCTCATCCCCTAACTAAAGCCGCGGCAATGGTGGCTTGGCTACATCAACCTCAATTAGATGCCTGGCTATAGATGGTGTTTTAATGCTCAAAGTAGCCGCATCCACCTGCAACGGCCTTCCAATCAGCGAGCCAATCTTCAGCAGTAGTTTCTTGTCAAAGAAAGGTAGCGGCAGCCCGGGCAAATTCACCCATATGGGAACGATGGCACATTCCTGACCAGCTTTAAAATCTATCGTCCATTTAGAGATTTACATGGGTGAGTTCTGAATAAACCATGTGCGCCGAACAAATAACCTCGTGTAGTCCTCCTCCACTTCTGGCCGAATCAACACATGCTTGGCATCAAGCAAACCCACTGAGCAGGACCCCTTCAACCCTAGCGTCACAAAGAAACGGCGGATGGCCTCCATTGGCGGCCGTTTGACAGCAAACCTGCCCACCAATACATTCTTGTAGGGTTCAGCCAGCCCCATCAGCTCTTGCTGCGAGAGGACCAGCGCTGGTTCCCCTCTGTGATAACCCAAGGTCCCAACATCCACTCCCGCAGCGAGGTCTCTTCCCGCTCCTATGTCCGCAAAGGATTTGGAGGGGCGAGGAAGGTCGGCCTGGGTAGGGTTTGGCGGCCATGCAGCCGCCATAGGCACCTCCCACGATGCTAAGGTTCTATTTTCGTTTTTCCTAGAGAGAAAACCTACTTTCCAAAGCGTAATTGTATTCACTTAAAAATGTCATTTAATTTGGGTTTTAATAATTTGTCATTTAATTTTTGGTTGGCTATTTACTTTTAGTCAATGGTTTAATTATTACCATTGCTATAAAAAAAATCCCATTGTTAGTTTGAACTTCAAAAGAGACAAATATCCCCAATCCCTGTGGATTCGACCCTACTGATCACTATCTGTAAAATTATATTTTGTTTGACCAAGTATTTATTATTACACAGGTTCGACAACCTGTCAGTACAGCATCACAAGCTTTGTGAGATGCTGTAATTTGTACACCTCGTCCACCATGGGGCCTCTCTAACAACTGTCAATCTCCCAGGAATTATTGGACAGAAATGTGCCCCACATGTTTGAACCATTTATTTCATTTGCTGATCTTGGTACCAACAATAAAAACGATAGCATTTATTTCGTTTATTAATTTGCCAGTGACACGAGACAAAACGAGGTCGGTGAAAACAAAATTAAATTGATTAATCAAGATTTCATTCTGTGGCATATGTGGTAGCAACAAAATTAAGTTTCTCCCAAAAAATTACAAATAAAGTGGGTAGACAATTTAGCAAAAGCATATGTTCAAAAACCTTTGAATAAAATGGATTAAGTTAGTTACCCATAGCGGGTTATAAAAGTAAAATTCTGATCAAATTTGTTTTAAGGGGCATATTACAATTGGGGTATAATCCTAGAAATGTGTGTAGTGTTATGCCGTTTATCAAAGTAAGTGTAGTTTAAATAAGGTATGCCATGAAGTTAAACTTTTATGTAATATTTGCAAGAATGTATGCTGCCATAATTGGAAAAGACGAAATTCACTTAAAATGCCAAGTTAAATGCTGCTTTTAGTTAAGATCATAAAACCCTTAGCTTACTGAGATCACAGTATGTAAGATATAGGAGTGGCATAATATAAAGCATTATAGATATCATAGAATACAAAGTGACACTTTTTATCTTAGTTTTTGTTATCCCTAAATCACCCTCATGTCTTTTAATTAGAATTATTGTGTTTCAATGTGGCACTATTTAAAAGAAATAAAAACACTCCAATTGATTACATCTCAATAATGTTGATAATTACAATTAAAAATTGCACATTAAAAATTATTTACTTATCCTTAGACTCCATTTCCAATTATTATATAGATCAAAATTTCTCATTAGCCATTTGAGATTGTAAAAAAATCAATGTCAAAAAATAGATAATTTGAAAAAAAAAATAGAGAAACATACAAGGAGAAAAGATCCCTCGTTCATTTGTATATTTTCATACAAATATCACAAATAAATTTCATAATTATGTGCTTTTTACAAATATGAAGAAATTTAAAAAATGAAATGGAAAATCCAACTATTTCAATCAAATGAATTTAACTATCTCACAAATAGAGCTTTTCTCTCTCTCATTGAGAGCCTTTTCCCCCCATTGGTGGGAGCTCAACATTCTTTCAAGGGAAATTTACCAAATTGAACCCTAACATTTTCACAAATTTTTTTTTGTGCCTAACATTTAAAATCAGTTAGAATAGTCCCTAACATATAAATTATGAGCCAATTTGGTCCTAGTACTCGTATTTGCTTATTTTTCTAACTCAAAATAGCACATCTCTCTCATGTGGGCATAATTTCAAGCGTAAAATCGAAAAACATTCATTAATCCATGGTTTTAGACTAAAGAAAGAGAATATTCTCTTCAAAGTTCAAGCTCTCCAATGGGTACTCTTCCATAACTCCACCCACTCCTCCTAGAGTCAATCTTGAGTCATTTTCCCTGGACGTACTCTATCAGATGCATTTCACCATCACCACATTGGCAACTCAGTGTTTCAGGGGGTGAGAGAGGTTATTATTCCTCAACCAGGAGGTAAAGAAGGAAGGCACTTGAAGGTGCAAGTCTTGGTTGATACTTTCCAGCCACTACTGAGGGGCACTATTGTCAAAGTGATTGGTTCCATGAGATGGATAAAGTTTAAATATGAGAGATACCCAAATTTCTACTACACAAGTGTAGTTATTGGACATAGTGAGAAAGGCTGTAAAACAAGAGTTTCAGTGGGGAGTGGACAGCAAGAGAACCAATATTGACATTGGATAAGAGCAAACCCTAGGAAAGAATCCCCACAAAAAGAAAGTAATAGCTACAGATCCCCTTCTAAAAGGAGTTACTGGGGAGTGCTAAATAGGGACGTAGTTCGAAAAGGGCCAAGCAAGGAGGAATTAGTTTCCAACCAATGTAACCAAAGGGAGAAGGAAACAGATAGAGGGAGTAACAAGGTAAATACCTCTATAAGTGAGGAAACAAGAGTAATGTTGAGAAAGATTATAAACACAAATTAGCATAATATCTTCAAATGTGACAATAATCCAAAAAAGAATATGATGAGAACTTAAAACTAGAAGCTGTTATAAAACACTACTACGATTACTATTATTTAACAGGTACGTCAAACATGTTAATGGTGGAGTAAAATGAAAAAAAATAACAGTGGGACAGAAAAAACACTTTAAAATGTAAAATATCTCCAAATTGGAAATTGAGATGCAATGCGAATGTCACCTACAATTTATTGTTGTAAAGTACAAACATGACTCTAAATAGAAAAGTTTAGGGTAAAAAGCGTTTAACTTAAAATTTAGGATTAAATGTTGGAGTTGATATTAAATTGAAAGAGAAAAGGAAGGAGATGGATAAAAATACAAAAAACAAAATAATGATGGTCAAGTGCCGTGAGAATTTAAACTTCTTTCAACATTTCTAAATTTTAGCATTAACCTATTTTCTTCCTTTATTTTTCTTCTTTTGTTAAAAAATAATAAATTAATTAATTAAAATTAGGAACTATTTTGACTTTGCATTCTGATTATGCATGCATAGTTTTATATTTAAATGCTCTGAACTAGTGAACTTTACAATTTCTCTACCTATTGAAATTCTCCATTTTGTGCAATTACCCATCAAATAAGACGAACAAAGCTATACTATTAGATTAAAATGACTAGCTTAACCTCAAATAAATTAACTTGTCGAAGTTTATTTTGGGTACATGGAGACACCATGTTTGTGTGCTTCAGTTATTTTCCACTTACTGTTTAAGATCCAAATTTAGTACTTAAAATTAATGGATTCAAATCTTGATATGTTCAAATATGTTTGATAACCAAAAATTGAATATTTGAATTAATTAAGTGGCACTAAATTTTTTAAGCAAAATTTGCTCCCAAAAATAAGTGATAAGGTATTTACTTATCACTGAATGTGATATATCTCAAACGCATTTAATTTAATACTTAATAATTGGATAATTTAATGGATTCAGATTTTAGGTTTTAAATTTCAATTTTCAAAGTTTAGTTTTATCAAACACAGCCTAATGTCCTATAATATTAAGTATATTACTGAGCTATTAGTTCTAACACGTCACATCAGACATGTTTCTCTTTTACCACATTTTATGCTTATGCCTATTTGTTCATGTTTACCTTTTAAGTTGGGTGAATTTCAACATTTGAATTCTTTACCTCCATAGAATGAGCATTGACCACCAGACTATCAACCAATGGTATAATTTCCACGATAAAATGGTCTTTAGAGTAGGAAAATATACACACACACATGTATGTATATACATATATATATAATGTACTAACTCTAATTAGCCATTTTCTCTCTCTTAGGTGACATGCATAATTATTTGATGGGTCATTTGAATATTTAGAATTTAGCCATATTTGTATCCAACTCCTCTCTAATTAGTTAATTTTTTCATAGTTTTCATCTCTTCTAACAATTTTTATCTTTTCAAATAAACTTAAAATTGAATATTCATTGATAAATGAATTGCTACATCTTGTGTTTTTAATTGAGCACAAAATTAGTTCTAGGTTTACAACCATTTTTAAAATTTAATTATACATGCACATATACATGTATGTGTGTGTACTTGTGTGTGAAAGTATTAAAAATTTAATTAACCATTTCTCTCTCCTAGATAGCAAGCCTAATTGGAGAAAATTTGTAGGTCATTTGCATACTTGAGTTTTATCCATATTTGTATCTAACTCTTCTCTAATTAATATGTTATATAATTTTTCTCTCTTCTAACATATATATATATTTAAATAAATTTGTTTACCCTTTGTATCAGTACGGCTTAAATTTACTTAGTTTAATTATTATATCTATAGATTTATTAATGTTTCTAGAAATTAAATATTCCTTCATGAAAAATAATGTTTGGATCTTTAGTATTTAATTTGGTACAAATATATAGTTCTAGATTTATGGTCATTTCATACAATTTTAATTATCTCAAAAAATATCTATCAATTTTTTGCGTATACATTATAGTATTAATCAATATTATTATATCATAGTAAAAGCACGTATAGAAGTTTTTAAAAAGTGGTATGGTAACTAAACACTTAGAATGCATCAATTTTCTAATATCAATTTTAAAGAATTTGTAAGAACATTGACTTGAATTATTCATACTGTATTCACAACAAATTAGAAAAAGAGTAAATCTTATACACACTTACAGTATATATACTATCATTATTGGATCTGTGATATATGTGCAAAAATTAAATTTCAAATTTAAATTTTACATAATCTTTATTCATCCAAAACTGATATGTATACACTGTCAGTATAGAAAAGGTTAATCCATTAGAAAAAAATAAAAAGTATGCTAGGCATGAGCTAAATCTATATCTATATAAATTTGAGAAGGGATTTTTAGCAACAAGCCTTCACAAACCTTCCCACTCTGAACTCTATTTTTCTAGCATTTTGCATTCAATTTATTTCGTAAAAAACATTATGGGCACATTACACCCCATGTTTCCCTCAAACAAGATGTTAACTCCAACTAACACTCCCACGTTTCCCACTCCTTACACACCTTACTCCAACTGACACTCCTCACACACCTTCCCACTACAATTAAAACTCTTCCAATCAAGAATTTCACTTACATTAAAACTCTTCCAATTCCATGCGCAATATCTCTTTCCACTTGCTGTTGGTATCCTTATTGGCCCTCAAGTTAAATTTCACTCCATACACCTCTTCCTATTACAATTAAAACCCTTCCAATCAAGAATTTGCAAATTTGCCAATGCCATATATTACCGTTTCTACTCTTCCAATGCCATATATTGTCCTTTCTACTCTGCCAATGACATAATAAGATTGCAACCTCGCAAGTATAATGTCAATTGCAACCTTATACTATTCGAGCAAGCAAATTGAATGTTAATAATATCCGTCAAGTTAAATCTGTAAGTGGACAATTGACTTTAAGGCTGGCCAGGATTGTGCCATAGCCCCCATCTGGGTGAACTTGCCCGGGCTACCTCTTCTTTTCTTTGACAGGAAATTGTTGCTGAAAATAGGCTCGCTGATAGGGAGGCCGCTGCAGGTGGATGCGGCAACATTGAGCATGAAGAGACCATCCGTAGCCAGGCTCCTAATTGAGGTTGATGTGGCCAAGCTTCCAATAAAGAGGCTTTGGCTAGGAGATGACCAACATGGGCAGTGGCAGAAGATGGAATTCGAAAGTTGGCCTGCTTTCTGTGGGCATTGCGAGAGGTTGGGTCATGGGGAGCAAGAGTGCTTTCGCCTCTACCCAGAACGTAGGCCTGTCCGAAGGGAGATTGGGATTCCCAACCAAGCCTACATACCGAATGAGCATAACTCCTCGGCGAGCAGGAACGACCCATAGTAGTGGTAAGACAGCGAGATGCGGAGCTGGTTGTGGAGCTCCAGGATGGGTTCCAGCAGGGTGGGATAGACTTGCCTGTTGCTCATGTTGTCCAGCCCACGGTGGTGGCAGCAGGTCCGCCTTTGGGGCTTCATGACGTCAGTAAGGAGGATGGGCAGCGGGATGGGCACCAGGGGAGGGGTTTGGATTTGGCGGTGGTTCTGACCGTAGGCGAGGCAACTCAGGAAGACACTGTCGCAATAGGGGTGGAGGGCAGCCAACCGGGGAAAGGTGGTGTGGTGGTACTGGACAACTCCTTTGCAGTCCTAGGTTCCATAGAGGACGGGCTGGAGCTGCCGTCCCCTCGAGCAACAAAGGGGTGTTGCTCAGTAGGAGTCCCATCTCCCTTGGAGTCGCCGCGAGCTCAGCCTTTGCTGCGATCATGCTCAATGGACAGGCAGCTTCAGGAGTGCTGCTTGGTCCTTGCCTTGAAGCAGTTTAAGGAGGCTTTGGATCACTGACTGAAAGACTCTCCTCTTCTGGATGCGCAGGTGCCTCAGGGAGCAATGATTGATGCCCACGATGCGGCGCTGCTGAACAACCTTTCCAGGAAAATAGGACGACTCGTAAACTACAACAAGAAGTTGCAGCTATTTTTCTCTCAAGCTAAGTCTTCTACCTTACCTAATGATAAGTCGCATTAATATTCTAGTTTGGAATGTACGGGGTATCTCCCGTAAGGATTCTCAAAGATATCTGCATAAGTTATGTGTGGATAATCACATAAGATTACTTGTTTTGATTGAGCCTATGACGGATGCTTCGCAATTACCTTCAATTTGTCGTATGTTGCACTTTTCAAAGGGGTGTTCGGTTTTGAAAGGTAAAATGTGGGTTTTGTGGCAGGATGAGCTGGTAGCCCAGCTCCGTGAAGTAGAGGATCAACTGGCTAACATAGAGATAAGTTGGGGGGGATTTACCTTCCTTTTCTCGGCAGTATATGCTAAATGTACACGAGTAGGGAGACGGGAGTTATGGAAGGCGATGGAGTCAATCCATGGCATTAATGAGGGCCCGTGGATGGTGGCGGGTGACTTCAATGTTATTTTGAATGCTCAGGAGCGCTCCGGGGGGCACCTCCCAATCCCCGTAACATGGAGGAATTTAACGACGCGATTTTCAATTGTGGCCTAGCGGAGGTGGACTTCGATGGTTCGGCCTGCACTTGGACAAATGGGGCACTTTGGCAGCGTTTGAACAGAGCTTTATCCAACGCCGCTTGGTCGGAATTATTTTCTACTACTACTGTCTCACACCGAATGCGGGGTCGTTCGAACCATGCTCCGCTCTTGATCAAGAGCGAATACCCAAGACACGGATCCCCGATTTTTCGTTATCTGAATGTTTGGAAACAATACCCGAACTTCTTGTCAGTGGTTCAACAGGCGTGGCATGGGTCGGTTAATGCCGGCGGTATGGTGGGGTTTCATCGAAAATTAGTTAACCTTAAACCGATCCTATGGCAATGGAGTTGGCAAGTTTTTTGTAACATTTTCCAGGCTGTCAAGAAAGCATAGGAGGTGCTCCGTCAGAGCGAGAAGGAATTCGATGAGAGGCGGGATGCATTAGCGAAAAGAAAGTTAGGGGAAACTCGGGCAAGTTATGCGAGGGCGCTGGCTGTGGAGTGCGAGTTCTGGCGACAAAAATTGTCAATCAGATGGCTTCGTGAAGGGGATACCAATACCAAATTCTTTCATTCCGTAGTCAAGCAGCGGCGGAACACGAATTTCATAGGTCGGATAAAGGATGAGACGGGTCGTTGGGTGGAGGACGAGGGTGCCATTAAACACTTGGCCACTCAATTTTATCAAAGCTTGTTCACATCGGAGCGTCAGGACAGGTAGCCCCCTTGTTGAATTTCCTGATCCCAAGAATCACTCATGGGGACAATGTTAAGTTACAGTGCCCTCCTACTTTGGAAGAGGTCAAAGAAGTGGTGTTTTCGCTCTCTCCTGAGAGCGCTCTAGGCCCAGACGACTTTGGGGCTGGCTTTTATTAGACATGTTGGCAAATCATAGGCAAGGATTTGGTCGATGCGGTTTAGGAGTTCTTTCAGGGGGTTCAGCAGCCGAGGGGATTCTCAAGTGCAGCTATTGTACTGATCCCGAAGGTGCAAGGGGCGGCTCAATGGAAGGATTATCGGCCGATCAGTCTCTGCAACGTGAGCTCGAAAGTGATTTCCAAAATTTTGACGAATCGCCTCCGGGCCATGCTTCCTAGGCTGATCTCCCTCTGGCAGACAGGTTTCGTACCAGGAAGGGCTATTACAGAGAACATTTTGCTAGCTCAGGAGCTAGCTCTGGACCTGGATAGGAAGTTGTGCCATCCCAATTTGATACTGAAACTTGACATGGAAAAAGCATACGATCGGGTGGAGTGAAATTTTCTTAATTTTATGCTTCGCCAGTTTGGGTTCCAGGAACAGGCAATCGATCTTATGTTCAGAACAGTATCGAATAATTGGTTTTCAGTTTTAATCGATGGTTCACCAGGGGAGTACTTTAGGGCCTCTAGAGGAGTTCGGTAGGGGGATCCCCTCTCTCCAGCTATGTTCTTATTGGTGTCAGAATTTTTCGGCAGAGGCCTACAGCACCTCTTCGAACAAAATAAGAGTCGGTATTATGTTTTAGCTGGTTCTCGGGTCCCGTACCTTGCATTTGCTGACTATATGCTAGTCCTTGCTCGCTGTTCGGAGGATTGTTTAGATTCACTGGTAGCGTTCTTCGCGCGTTATCAAGCTTACTTTGGGCAGAGAATAAATTGGGGTAAAAGCTCCTTTATTCTCTCTAACAGAGCGTCGAAGTATACGGTTGCCTTAGTGCTGGAGAAGTTGCAGTTCCAGCAGCAAATGCTACCTTTCGTATATTTAGGAGCCCCTATATCCCGAGGCAGAGTGACATGCATACTGTTTGACCCAATTTTGGCAAAGATGCAAAGTCGTTTGTCTTATTGGAGCTCCCGGTTGCTCTCGACGAGGGGTAAGTTAGTCCTGCTCCGACATGTACTCTCCTTCATTCCAATGTATCTGCTGCAGGTCCTTCAACCTCCACGAGCGGTTTTCCAGAGGCTGGGTAGAATATGCAATGCTTTCTTGTGGGATAAAGTGAATGGTTCGAAGGGCATCCATTGGACCTCATGGGAGAAGGTTTGCTTCCCAACATTGGAGAGGGGCTTGGGAGTGCGATCCTTCGGGGACATGAGTGTGGCCTTTGCATGCAAACTGTGATGGCAGTTACGCTAGAATAGATCACGGTGGGCAGATTTCATGTGTGTGAAGTACATCAAGGGGGAACACCTATCTAAGGTGCAAGTGAGCCGGCCCACAGGGATCTGGCGATGGTTACAGCAGGTTCGCGATTTTATGGAGTCGGGGATTCGGTGGTGCTTGGGTAAAGGGTTTGTCGACTTTTGGTATGATAGGTGGCTCTTGAAGGTGCCCCTGGTTGAGAAAGTAGGCGTAGTTGACCCGCCGCACATGCTAGTAGCTGAGTTTTTTGGAGAGAGGGGATGAAACACTGGGTTGCTACAGGTCTGGTTACCGATGGGTTTGGTTCGCCAGGTCCAGGAGGTTTCCTTACATCCGGACCAGGAGGATGAAATGGTGTGGGTAGGGTCTTCATCGGGAGTTTTCTCAATCGAAGACGGGTGGGAGGCCCTGCGGCAGAAAAGAAATCTCTCTAGGGCTGATAGGTTCATATGGAATAGAGTCCTGCAGCTCAGAATCTCCTTCCTAGTGTGGAAAGTGCTGCGTAATATGGTTTCGGGGGATGTAAATTTGCAATGGCGGGGCATCAAGCTGGTGTCTCGGTGCTGCTGTTGCTCCTTGCATGAAGAGTCCTTGACTCACCTATTTCTCGACGGGGCAGTAGCGGAGCAGGTTTGGGGTTTCTTTCGAAGACGGTTTGGAATTCTTCATACTAGTTCCCCCTCAATCTCGGCGGAGTGTCTCTCTTGGTTTGCTTCTACTTCATCAGTCTCGGCAAATCATATACGGACTGCTCTCCCATGTTTAATTTTATGGTGTCTTTGGCAAGCACGGAACAAGTCAAGGTTTGAGGGGACTCGGATGGAGCCGCAGGGGCTTATTTGTGCGGTGGGCAGTGAGGTGGAGCAGTTGGGGAGGGCAAATTTATGGTCCTTGGCGCACTTCAAGGGTGACTCGAATGATCCATGGGTGTTATTTGCTGCTTGGCGGCCACAGGCAACACGACGGTTGCTGATTTCTTGGAAGCCACCGCCACAGGATGTCATCAAGTTGAACACAGATGCTAGTGTTTCAGGTAGGAGGGTATCGGGAGGTGGCTTGCTGTGGGACCATGATGGTGGCTTGATCTTTGCATTCTATGAGGAATTCGGGGATGTTGACGTGCTGACTGCCGAGAGTTAGGCATTATTGCAGGGTTTGCTCTTCTGCAAAAGGGTTCGGGTTCAGAGGCTATTAGTGGAGGTGGACTTGGCGGGGTTGGCCTACTTGCTGGGCTCAGGGGCCTTGGCAAAATGGTCGTTATGTAACACATTACGGCAGATTCGAGCCATGCTTCAGAGCTTCAATACCACTGCTAGACACATATTCAGAGAAGCGAATGCCGCGGCGGATAAATTAGCAACGATGGAGGCTTAGGCTGACTTTTTTACCACAACCTTCCAGCAACTTCCGAGGGATGTTAGAGCTGTTATACTTCTAGATAACAGGGAAGTTCCTTTTGTTCAAGCACAAATTGTGAGAGAGTAGAACCCTGGACTCTGCTTTCTGCTTCAACAATGTAATTTGGTCTTCTTAATAAATAAAATCTATTGAAAAAAAAGTGATAGTTTATAAATAATGGAGATGTTTTTATCATATATTGAACTATTGTTACAAGTTTCATTTTTTTAAATATACTTTCATATGCCCGTGATTATAATATTTTACTATTTTTAAATTTCTCCATAGATTATAATTTTTTTTAAAAATGTAATCTGCTGTGCGTAGCACGGGTATTTATACTAGTACTCGTATAATTTGAGAGGAGATTAGGAACTTATATTGACATTGGAATAGCTTCAAATTTAAGGGCAAAAAGGAATCCAGGATAACTGGAAAAACAAAAGTTTTGTGGATCCAAATGGATACATCTAAAAGACTATGGGATTAACTTGAAAATGACACGAAAGTAGATCGAGCAAAATAAATTTAACCAAATCTGAAAATTGAAAATTTTCCACTTGTCTATATATCCTTCAACGAACGTATTTAACCTTTCTTATTTCCTTGCACGCGCCCGCTATTCGTGGTGTCAACGGAGAAACTCAGTGGACCTTGGTGGCGGACTCATTTGAAACTAATTTAAACTTAAATGGAAAATTTTGATAACCCAAGGAATACACTTTCGTTTAAAGTTCAAAGACCAGGATGCTCACTTTACCTAAATTTTATGAGCTTCATACATAGAATCACCATGACATATAGATGTGATGCGTATTCCACAAAAAGATAGCCTTAAGCATGGAGTCAATGGAGGAACTCAAATCAATTTGTTCTACTGTTATTGTGGTTGCCAATTTGGGAAGCAAGGCCTTAATTTTTTTTTATTAGATCCGAGAGTTTTTTTCAAATTTTGTATGCCAAATTTAGGATTTTTAGGCCCTCCCATCAAAATTCATCCTAGAATTTGAGCTTGAACTAGTTGAACAACATATTAGACAGTGTTAACATACACAAATGTTCATTGGTTTACTGGTGATTTATTTGAGTTTGAAATCTGTTGGAACTTCAAAGTGTAATCTCTATTATTTTTTAAATGTATTAGATACATTCATTTTTTTTCAAATTTGTTCATTTCCTGGCTTGTGTCAATGTACTCTCTGTCATTAATATAGATCTGATGAAATAAAAATATTTTTTTATTTTATTAGAAAAAGAAAAATAAGTAGACCCGCTACATTAGACCTAATGACATTTTCAATTTGTTGTTACAAAATTTCTTTCTAATAATGATGACAAGCATTGTTCTTTGCCTTTAGAAAATGATTTTCAACCATTTGACTTACTTGTATCTCTTGATTAGTTCTTACGAATAAGACCCCAAAAAAAAAAAAAAACCAAGAAAGTTAGACCCATTTGGTTGGCCGTGCTTCAATGTCCGAGAAGTTGGGGGGAATCCAGTATTTGTATTCCAAGTCAATTGTCAAGGTTCAAATTACACTCCTTTTCACCATTACGAGGTAGCCAAGGTCCTGTCTAAATCAACTTGACCATTCTTCGAAAAGGAAAAAAGCTGGACCCTTCTTGTAATGACTTATCCAGATTCTTCAGCAAACCAGCCAACCATTTGTTGTTTAGAGGTCCATATCATACATATTGCCAGTTAAAATTTCTCTATAAGTATTTTAATTTTTGTTCAATTGAAGTGTTATTGAAACTTGGATAAAGTTATTACAAGAAACAGCAAAATCAACAGAAGTAATTCCATTAGTATCCAAAAAAAAAAAGTAAAAAAAATACCATAATTTTCCCCTCCAAATCCAGAATAGCTGCCTCAGACAAATAGCAAGCTTATAAATCCACTTTCTCTAACTTTTACTGATACAATTACCTCAGCACAATTTCAAGTGTTGGCATTATGCTTGTGCACATTTTACCCTTTCTGATACATACTTTCATCACATCATTTTTGGCCGATATACCTCGTGGGTTCATCCTATCTTTTTTATTTTTTGACGCGGAAGTGAAAAAGATTTAAACAGAGTAGCTTCACGAACTAATTCCATAAGAAAGAACTAATACTCGATACCAAATGTAGCCTTTTTTTAAAAAAAAACAACCTATCTACAAATCTTACTCTTTTATTTTTCATAAGATTGTGTATAACTTAGAATTGTGTGATTAATACAATAGTTTACAATTCATCGATATTACAATTTGATCTACACTTGGAGGTATAAATACCCGTCAACAAAACATTCTATCCCGTACTTCATAGGACAAATACTATGTTATGAGGACTATATAATAGTTTGATTGTAAATTGAATGACAAGTAAATTTTCAATGTTCAAGATCTAGAGGAATTATTTTATCAAAGAGACAAATTTAAGTGATAGGTGGAACAAGAAAAATGAAATGCTGCCCTTAATATAGTACGTATGTTTATTAGTTTAATATGTTTAATGATCTAATAGCCAATAGTCAGAAACTTGTGGAATCAAATATTTAAATTACTTTGCTTCTTGATCTGCATCAAATCATTGACTTATAAAAAATTTTTATTATAGATTTTGTAAAATAATCAGTACTGGATGACTTTCAACAAGTTTAATAATAATATTTTTCTCTTTATTTATTAAAAAAAAGAGAAAAATTTATTTCAAAAGCAAAGACAAAACACAATTGGGAGAAAGACCAGGGGAACTGGAGAATGAGAGGTGGAGTTGGTTAGCTGAAGAAATTTTTGAAAGAAGAGGGAAAGAAGGGGTGAGCAAATGAAGAGATAAATACGAAGAAGTATCCAAATGCATATGCACTTGATTTCTACATGGCTTTTTCTATTTGTGGTCTGACGGCACGATACACATACCAAATAAAATAATGTACTCATTATGAAATTCTAACATTATCATGCACCCAATAAACTGCGTATAATGAATGGATTAATCTTATATACACTATCACCATTAGATATATGATACATGTATAAAATTTGAATTTGAAATTCAAACGTTACTCATGTGTCATCTATCTAACCGTGATAGTATATACATTGACAGTGTATATGAAATTTATTCAAATAAATTGCTATCAATATAAACTTTTGCTGATTAGATAACAGTGGAACCACCTATTAACTAATTTAAAATTCGCCATTAGTGTACTTCAGGTTAATTGTTCACTAATATTGTAAAAGGTTTTAACATAAACCACAAAACAAGTGAACGGATTAGTTGGTCATACAGTTAATAGATTTAGCATGGCGGGGCCGGGATTTTAAAAAAGAGGGGGTGAACTTAAAAATATGGCAATTTTACTTTACGAGTCTAAATTTGAAATTTTAAAAATGCATGTTAATTTTTTGTGACTATATCGCTTAATATTTTGGTCTTTATAGTTAATCCGAAATCAATGTAAATTATTTTAAACCAAATTTCTATATGAATAAGTTTTTTTATGATCTTAAGATGATTTTTAATAGAGCAATAATAAAAAGTAAGTCTACAAACCACAAGAAGGAAGCTATTTCCCCAATATTGGATCAAGATACATGATAATATATCAAATTCGTATAACTATTCATGTCTCTACCTTCTCATTTCTTATCAATTTCGTGTTTTTTTTAAACGAACTTCTCTTTGCTTTAATACCAAATTTCAGGGAGGTAATACATAAAATTCTAAAAAAAACATGTATTATGAAGTTAAATTATGTATATGAACTAACTAAATAGAAATCTAAAAGTATTTAAAGTCTAAAAGATAATAATTTTCATGAGGCAAAAATTAGATTGGGGGAGGGGGGGGGGGGAAATATGATTTTAAATGGAAAATCTTCAAAGTATTCAGGAATCAAAAGGAATTTTTCAGAACTTGGGTGCAGCTGCCCCCCAGCCCCCTTGTGACTCCCCACTGCCGACTGCCATAAAAAACCAAAAAAGATTGACATAATCACTTAAATTTGACTGATATATGAAACAAAGTCCGTAATGCAAGACGTCAGAAGTTTTAACTATTTATCCTTATTTGTCTTCTTAAAGAGGACAAACACGACGACAAACACGACGATAAAGAAAACCCAAGTTGGATTCATTCATCAATTAGCCAATAAAACTGTCTGTTTCCTTTTAGAACCAGTAAGGAAAGTGAAAACATCTATGGGTTAGACCAGGGACTTTGCCAAGCTTGAAAACCTTATTCCATCCGGCAGCCACAGGTTTATGGATGAAAAAAAAAGGGATTTGTGCGCCTCAATAATTGCTAAATGATGGATAAGGAACGGTTGGAGGCAAAATTGATTTTAAACGGTTGAGATCAGTTTTTGTATAGGTTGCATGAGATAAATGTTAACATATTTTAAACATATAAAATTTTTTGCATGAATTATTACTTAAATGGTATATCTATTTAAGTATGAATTAATTTATTCTACATTATCAACGTATAAATTTTTTATGTTTCTGAACAATTTTAAGTGCATGACATATACTTTTTATTTAAATGTAAGTATTATATATATATAATTACTAGTGTAAAAAATCTTATTATACAAATCCATCCAAGTATTCAAGCAGTTTTGTATGATAACAGCTCAGATCACATTTCAACAAAACAATAATAACAATAATAATAGCCAGCCGTCCAAAGGGCCGGTGGTCACCACCAAGCAATTTAGTCTTTGGTGATGTGGGAGGTCAAAGATTCAATTTTTGCCTCCCACCAATTTACCATTATATGTGGTTGTCTTGAGTGGCTTTCTCCGAGGGTATTTCAACTCTCATCGATTCCTCTCCTTTTAGATTATAATAGATTAGATTATAGAAATATTACTATTGTGATAAAAAAATAATAACAATAACAATAAAATAGGGCAGCCACACATTATCGGTCAAGACACAAAGAAAATGTCCAGCCATCAGAAGTGGGACCTTTGCACTTCATGTAAGATGGTCCAACAAGGCAAAACGACCTAGAACAACTGGAATTTAAGTCATGTGTTGTTGGTGGGCCAAATGGAAATTTCCATCCATTTACAACCTTTCGACCACTACATGATTTTCAAGTGTTCTCAGAGTCTCCACTCCTGCCAGCTTTCTCCTATAAATTGCCACCCCAAAATCCAAATCCCACACACAACACACAAACACACAAAATACACAACAAAATCCAACTCCCACGCACAAAACACACATTTAGGCAAGAAAAGTAGCCACCACAAAGGCTAGTAAGATGGAGAACTTCCCAGTAATCAACATGAAAAACCTCAATGGTGACAAGAGAGCTTCCACCATGGAGCATATAAAGGATGCTTGTGAAAACTGGGGTTTCTTTGAGGTACCACACATTCCTTTTTTTTTTTTTTTTTTCTTTCTGATATAAGGCAAACTAGTGTACCTCATTTTGTTTTTTTTGATGTAACAAACTGCTGTAGAGGTTTACATTTTAATGAGTTTGTTTTAATTTTAATGGTTCTAAGAAGTTTACATTATTAACTTTTGTTTCTTTTCTTTTGAAACTTTGATGTAGTTGGTGAACCATGGAATCCCACACGAGATGATGGACACAGTTGAAAGATTGACAAAAGGTCATTACAAGAAATGCATGGAGCAAAGGTTCAAGGAGTTGGTGGCAAGCAAGGCTTTAGAGGGTGTACAAGCTGAGATTACGGATATGGATTGGGAGAGCACATTTTTCTTGCGCCACCTTCCTGTCTCAAACATTTCACAAGTCCCTGATCTAGATGATGAATACAGGTAATAATTATGGCACATTTCCCACTTCAAGAAATATTTTGAAGCAAGTCTTATGTGGATAAGTAATCATTTTGCTGACAGAAAGAAAACTAAAAAAAATTTGAAGAAATCATCAGTATGAATTTGTCTTTATGTAACTTGTAATAATTCATAGCTTGGTTGTTAAAGGTTGTAAATTTGAGTCTTTGTTAACATTTTATTTGTGTTCTAAGCACGGATTTTCTTCTCGTCCTTGTACTATTAGAGTGTCGTTTACAGATGTGGAAAGTTATTCAAGACAAGATCTTAACAGGAGCATGAAAACCATAAATACTGTTGCGCTATAGTTAGTTCCTAGGTCCCAACACAACAGGAAGTTTTGGGCTGATTGAGCATGCTACACATGCAGCCATACTTCTGCGTCCCTTCTCAAGAAACAGATAGATTTGGATTTCCATTCAGGTTTATCAATAAAATAGCCTTTCATCAGACACAATTATTGACAACTTTGCTTAAAATATGTTAAAATATTCCCTTGTCAACGCCTAAAAAGCAAGATATATCCATAGCTCTGTCATAGGCTATTTTTCTCTTTTTTTATTAATTCCACCTATCCAATCAAATTTTCCTCATTATTTTTTGCTTATGATGCAGGACCCTCATGAAGGAGTTTGCTGTAAGATTAGAAAAATTGGCTGAAGAACTTCTTGATTTACTATGTGAAAATCTTGGTCTTGGGAAGGGCTATTTGAAGAAAGCCTTTTATGGTTCAAAAGGTCCCAATTTTGGCACCAAGGTTAGCAACTACCCTCCATGTCCCAAGCCAGAATTGATTAAGGGACTTCGACCACACACTGATGCTGGTGGGATTATCTTGCTTTTCCAAGATGATAAAGTAAGTGGTCTACAACTCCTCAAGGGTGATCAATGGGTTGATGTCCCTCCAATGAAGCACTCTATTGTGGTCAACCTTGGTGACCAACTCGAGGTACACTTTAATTTCTTGGGATAAAAAATTTATACTTTTATAAGCAATATGATAGTACTAAATAAAAGAAACAAAAGATTTCTTACTTTCATACCAACATATTACGTATATTTACATTCGTGCCTCATAAATAAATATTACTTATGAATAGATTATTTCTCATAAAAATTACTTATAATTACGGAATATCATACTAGATTTAGAGGGGTGATTCTAATTTGTAAGCAACACTAAACATCAATATTAATTTATGCAAAAATTAATAAATCGAATTGACTGTTTATTCATATATTTCTTTTTTATTTAGGATTCTAATTATGTTACAAATTAATCACAGGTGATTACCAATGGAAAATACAAAAGTGTGCTCCACCGAGTCATAGCTCAAACAGATGGAAATAGGATGTCACTTGCTTCATTCTACAATCCAGGCAATGATGCAGTTATTTATCCAGCACCAGCACTACTGGAAAAAGAAGCAGAAGAAAGAAAAGAAGTCTACCCAAAATTTGTTTTTGATGACTACATGAAACTGTATGCTGGACTAAAATTCCAGGCCAAAGAGCCAAGATTTGAACTCATGAAGAACGTGGAAGCCAATGTTACCATGGGTCCAATTGCAACTGCCTAGACTCATAGGAATAAAACAGTGCTAGGATGTTTTCTTCTCCCTCTTATGTTTTCTACTTATTATTTTTTTTTTTTTTATTGTGGGGCTTGTTGGTTATTCCCAGTCATTTGTTGCTCCAGAGAGGAGGGTCCTTTATACATCTGAGGGACCAAAATTTATTATGTAGTAAGAATTCTAAGACAAAGAAATAAAATAAGCTATACATTTCTCCAAAATCATTTGTGTTTACTGTTGCAAAGCTATATGGTTGATTGACCTAATATTTGGTTTAATTGCCTTTAAAAGTCCTTAAAATTTTCTCAATTATTAGACACTCAACATTTTACTTTAATTTATGAATGCCGGATCAATTTAGTCCTCAAATTTCTAACAAATCTGACAAATCAAATATCTGGTACTTCGAACAAAAATACAATTATGTTTGGAACTATGAATTACAATTATCAAACTTAAGAGAGAAAACTTACAAGGGGCAGCCGATATCAATATGCAAGAAAAGCTAAGTTTGTCACACATAACTGCTTATTTAATAGTTGTAAGATAATGATTAACATATTATACGTGTTAAAGCATTTAACAGTAATGCATTAGTAACATGGCCGAGAACTTAAAATTGGCAATATCCTTCAAAAGCCCACTTTTTGGTGCCAAATCTGGAATAACATAAACAAGTCATCAATAGCCAAGACAAGCCAACGATTTGTTGGCTACTAGGGTTAAATGAAAAGAAAAAAAAAATTCATTCAACATTCACCACATTTGCACTTTGCCCCCTTCAACTTAACAAACAGGCAGTTTGCCTCTCTAGTAAATCTGGTTAGTGATTTTAATGGACAAAACTCAAAAGTCAAAAGCAAGCCAGGTTATCCTCAAGCTGACAGAAATATGGTTGATTACTAAAGGTAAAAGGTTTTTAGAGTTAAATATATTTTGTAGAATCATTTAAGAACCAAATAATAATTTGGATGTAGTTTAGAGGAAAAATCAAGTTGATTGGCAAGATAAAACAGTACTTGTAAGTTCAAGAATTCTCTATTTTCTTTTTCTTTCTTTTTTTTCTTTTTTTTTTGGCGAGTTTTTTCTCAAAACATGTGTCACTATTATCCCTCATCTTTCATATATAACAAGAACAAGCAGACACACACACACACACATGTAATTTATACCTTTCTAGTCTTTTACTTCTCACAAGGAGCTGAATTTTGTATGCTTCTTTCTGTGGATGGAGACACAAGTTTTCCTCTAGTAAGTATGAGGATTAAATAACCAACTACTCTAGCCACTAGAGATAGTTATAAAACTCTTCTTGAATGTAGGTCAAGGGATCATGGTCTATATTTTAAAAAATTTAGAATTATTTGAAAAAATTTCATTAGTTGGTACTTAGGTACCTGTTTCGTTCGGTGGTGATTCAGTTTCTAGCTAAAAAAAATAAATAAAAGTATGAGGATTAAATACTAGATTTTTATGATATAAACTGCGTGTATAGGTACACGATAGGTCATAGTTTTGTCATTTATTTTATAATTAATTCCCTCCTATTATCTTACCAACTGTGCATTAGTTAGTGGATTCTACTCACTTTTAAAAATTTGTATTTATTGCATGGAATAGAACAAAATACCATAAAAAGGTGCTAATTTGACGGTAGTTAACAGAAGAGTTTGAATAGTAAAAGGGAACAAGAGTCCAAACGGAGATTGTTTCCCTTATCCAGTAGTCAACTGCGGCAGACTAGGAGAAAATTTTGGGGAACTTCCCTTGTTCTGTTTTTAGTAATTTCCAAAGAGGACGGAGGTCAGGCTCAACTAGGAGTCTTCCCTTCTATTCCTCTTGGTAGTCGGATAGGCAGTAGGAAAAAAATTTGAGAGGAAAAAGGGCGCAGTCAATCTTAACTCCTTTTTGCTCTTGACTTTTTCGTCTTTTTGTGGCTATTGATTCCATCGTATGTCAGAGCAAAGGAAGAAACAATTGGTCATTCTTTTGACTTAGCAGATCTTTTGCTTATTCTTAATTGAATCGATTTTCTTCATCGCATTGAGGAACGATGTATGCTACAATTGTTTCTACGATTTCGCATGAGATTGTTCCAACAGAGATGAACTAAATCTCTTTTTCTAGTCAAGGGGCAACAGATGCTTTGGTTTATCTAAAAATTGTGAGATCGAATTAATTTTATTTATTCATCTTATTTACTGGTATTTGCATATTCTCTGATTGTAGTGCTTATGGTTGTTTTATTAATTGAGTATCACGGGCCCGGACATTGAATTAATATAGCAATCTAATGTCAATTGGAGCATTGAATCCGTAATTATTCAATTGCTCTAAAATAGTGATAACTGATATGATTGGGTTTGTGTCAGGAGAATATGCAGACTAATCTAAAATAACCTTGGTAGTGTGTTATTTGGTTAGAATAGGGCTCCTCTAAAACGTAAGGCAATTGGAGAATTAAATCTTACAGTCGTACCTAGAATCAATTCTCGATTAGAGTAGTAATTGACGGGCGTATCTCAGTCATCGATACAGTAAGGAAAAGTTGACTGTCATCGCTTGTTTGGCAGTTATAACTTATTTATTAGTTAATAATTGGAATTATCTCTGCATCGATGATCAATTAATTTAACCATTACTGAAGTTATTTCTTGGCTAGAGTTTAGTCATTATTAATTCGAGTTTTAATAGTTTGTTATTTAATTTTTATTTGGCTATTTACTTTTAGTCAAACAATTTAATTATTACCATTGCTATAAAAAAAACCCCATCGTTAGTTTGAATTTCAAAAGAGACAAATATCCGGTCCCCGTGGATTCGACTCTGCGTATTACTATCTGCATAAATTATATTTTATTTGATTAGGCATTTATTATTGTATGGGCTCGACAACCTGTCAATTGTTTACGCCGTTGTCGGGGACTGGCGTTAGTTAATTTGTTTCTTTTAAGTTCATTTTCGTTTTAATTTTCTGGTATTTTTCTAGTTTATGTCTCGGGATTCTCGTACAGGCGAATTGATTTTTTATCCTGAAGTAGAGAAGACTGCTCGTCGAACGCGAAAAGAGACCAGATAACTCAGAGAAGAGCAATCTAGTGCTGCATCTCAAAGACCCGATCCATAAGTTGAATCAACAAGTTCGCTTGGCGATACTTCGAATGACCCGGATCTAGAAGAAATCACTATAGCTAATACACAGACATTAAGGGAGTTGGCTGCTCCTAATTTTAATCAATAAACCTTATGAATTCTTTTTTCTAATTTAAATGATAACTCCCTGTTTGAATTAAAATCTGGACTAATTCATCTTTTACCATATTTTCATAATTTATCAGGTGAGAAGCCTTATAAGCACTTGCAGGAGTTCAATGTTATTTGCAACAGTATGAAACCCCCGAAAATTACGGAAGAACAGATAAAGTTGAGAGCATTCCCCTTCTCTCTTAAGGACTTAGCAAAATACTGGCTGTACTACCTACCTCTAGACAGTATCACCACGTGAGAACAACTGAAGAAAAACTTTTAGAAAAAATATTTTCCTGCATCTTGAGCTGCAAGTCTGAGAAAGAAGATATGCAGTATCAAGCAATATTCACGAGAGTCGCTCTATGATTACTTGGAGAAATTCAAAAAGTTATACATCAAATGCTCTCAACACCAAATAAGTAAGGAATTGCTTATCCAATATTTTTACGAGAGGCTACTTTTCAGAGACAGGAGTATTATTGATGCTGTAAGTGGAAGGACGTTGGTGAACAAGACTTCTCGGAAGCGTGAGAATTGATTGAAGGGATATCCGGAAACTCGCAGCAATTCGATATAAGAGAAGATATTCCGATACACAGAGTGAATGAGGTAGAAACATCCTTTATCCAATAGCAGTTATCCGAATTAACATCTTTTATTAGGCAATTGACTGTAGAAAATCTTCTACAAGCCAAGGTGTGTGGAAATTGCACTGCTATAGGTCACTATACAGAGATGTGCCTAATGATTCAAGAAGAAAGTGCCGAGTAAGTAAACATGGTTGGTTACGTGCCCGCGCCGAGAAAACCATATGACCCGTACTCGAACACATACAATTTAGGTTGAAAAGATCACCCTAACTTTAGTTATGGAGGAAATAGACAATCAAATTTTGCATTGAATAAACAGTAAAGGTATCAACAGTAGTATCAACCTCACCTGTCATCACCTTCTCTAAGCTCAAACCCATCTCTAGAAGAAATGATGAAGCAGTTAATTTTTAGTCAACAAAAGACGGATTCTAACCTATAAAATATAAGGAATTAAATGGAACAGATGCAAGTAATGCAGAGTCAGATGAGTCAGATGGCATTAGCAATCGACCGCCTGGAATCCCAAATTCACGAAAAATTGCTGTCTCAACCTAAACTTAACCTAAAAAATGTAAGTGCAATGACCTTAAAGAGCGGTAAGGAAATTTAAGGATCCGAACTCGTGACTCCAAAAGACAAGAATGAAGAAAAAATCGAGAAAGAGCTTAAGGAGGAGGACAGAAACAGCAAAAATTCAGTGGTACTCCCTGACACAATCATTGAGATTAAAACTAATCCCCCTCATTTTTCTAGTAGGTTGGAGAAATCAAAAAAGCAGAACAAGGAGAAAGAGATCTTGGAGGTATTTCACAAGGTAGAGATCAACATTCCCCTGCTAGATGCAATCAAACACGTGTCAAAGTACGCGAAATTTTTAAAAGATTTGTCCATCAACTGAAGAAGGCTGATGGGAGATGTAAGAATTATTGTGAGAGAGAACGTGTCAGCAGTTCTATAGAGGAAACTCCCACCAAAATGCGGGGATCGAGATATGTTTTCTATCCCCTGTAGGATAAGTAATACTTTGCTAAAAATGTCATGTTGGATTTAGGAGTATCAATCAATGTAATGTCTAAATCTATCTATGCTTTCTTGAACCTAAGTCCGTTAAAAGAAATTAGGATAATAATTTAATTAGCTGATCTAACGAATACATATCCTGATAGGTTGGTCGAAGATGTGTTGGTTAAAATTAATGAATTGGTATTCCCAACTGATTTTTATGTATTTGACATGGATGATGATCATTTCCTTAATCCCTCGCCTTTGCTACTAGACAGACCCTTTTATAGCACAATCCAGACTAAAATTGATGTTAATAAGGGTATCTTGTCCATGAAATTTGATGAAAAAATTATTCATTTCAATATCTTTGAAACCATGAAATACCCCTCACATTCTAATTTTAGCTCCATTTTTTCTGTGAGTGCTATTGACCCTGCAGTGCAGGAAGTGTTTGAAATGATTGACAAGAATGAGTTGGAAGTTGTTTTAACCAAACACCTTAAGTTGGACATAACTTATGAAGTAGAGTTGAGTAAAGAGCTGAAATATACGATTGGAGCTTTGCAATCGCTGTCGATCACTATGACAAGGTATGAGCTCGCACCTATTTTCGTGCCCGAATCTCACCAAAGTGTATTATCATCCATGGTGTAGGCACCTATAATAGAATTGAAATCTCTGTCAAAACATTTGAAATATGTATATTTGGGTAGGAAGGAAACGCTTCCGGTAATTATCTCGGCAGGACTATCAGAAACACAAGAGGACAAGTTAATCCGAGTTCTTAGAGAGCATAAGCAGGCGATACGATTGACCATCTCCGACATTAAGGGAATTAGCCCCTCCGTGTATATACACCAAATAAGGCTCGAAAAATATACCAAACCGGTACGGCAAGTTCAAAGGAGGCTCAATCCCCTTATGATAGAAGTGATGAAAAAAGAAATACTAAAACTGCTAGATGTGGGGATTATTTACACAATATTAGACAGTCCATGGGTGAATCCAGTACAGGTACTTCCAAAGAAAGTAGGAGTGATAGTGGAGGCCAACCAAAAGGGTGAGCTCATGCCAGTGTGCAAACCCACCCGATGGCGGTAGTATATCGACTACCGGAAATTAAACGCTATCACAAAAAAGAATCATTTTTCCTTTCCTTTTATTGACCAAATGATTGAGCGATTACCTTGTCGACCTTACTATTATTTTTTAGATGAATTTTCATGATATTTTCAAATTACAATCGTATCGGAAGATCAAGAGAAGACTACCTTCACGTGCCTGTTTGAAACTTTCGCATACTGGCGAATGCCCTTCAGATTATGCAATGCACCTACGACATTTCAAAGATGTATTGTGAGCATTTTTTTCAAAATATGTTGAGAAAATTATTGAGATTTTCATGGACAACTTTAGTGTATATGGTGATAGTTTCGATAATTGTCTGGATAATCTGAAATTGATCTTGTTGAGATATATAGAAACTAATCTCGTGCTTAACTGAAAAAAAATGTCATTTTATGGTTGAACATGGGATAGTTTTAGGTCATGTGGTGTCCTCTAAGGGTATTAAGATTGATCAGGATAAAATAGACATTATATCTACTTTACCTTATTCCACGAGTATGCGGGAAGTGTTTCTTTTCTTAGACATGCAGGTTTTTATCGAAAATTCATCAATGATTTCTCAAAAATCGGAACTTCTCTGTTCAAACTCTTACAGAAAGATATGGTCTTCAAATTCGATGTGAGTGTGAAAGAGCATTCAACAAGTTAAAAAAGCTATTGACATGGCCACCAATCATGCAACCTCCTGACTAGAATCTCCCATTTGAGATCGTGTGCAATGTCAGTGACCATACAGTGGGAGTAGTGTTGGGGCAAAGAGTAGGAAAAGCAGCTCACGCCATCTACTATGCGTCCTAAGTTTTGAATGCAACTCAACTGAATTATTTCACTATTGAAAAGGAGCTTCTTGCAATTATTCTTGCTTTAGAAAAATTTAGATAATATTTATTAGGTGTTAAAGTTATTGTATTTTCTGATTATACAAAGTTGAGGTATCTAATGACCAAAAAAGATGCGAAATCGAGGCTAATAAGATGGATATTTCTCTTGCAAGAATTCGACTTGGAGATAAGGGATAAAAGAGGTTCGGAGAATTTGGTAGTTGACCATTTAAGTCGCATACTAGTTGGAGAGGATAACGTGCCATTGAAGGATACATTCCCTAATGAACAACTATTTTCTCTAAATTCTAAAGTGCCTTGATATGCTGATTTAATTTAATTATCTAGTAATTGCTAAACTACCTGCAGATTGGCGTAAAGCAAAGAGGGACAAGTTGAAGAGCGATACCAAATATTTCATATGGGATGACCCTTACCTGTGATAGAGATGCGCAGACCAAGGAATGAGAAGATACGTAAGTGAAGCTGAATTCCAATCAATACAAACTTTTTGTCATACTTTTACATGCGGAGGTCATTTTGGATCAAAGCGAACTGCACATAAAGCATTGGAAAGTGGATTTTACTGGCTTTCGTTGTTTACAAATGTTTATTTGTTTTGTAAATCCTGCGATCGATGTCAAAAGGTATATAATATAACCCGTAGAGATCATATGCCCCAAGTCCCGATGATTTTTATAGAAATTTTTGATATTTGGCGTATAGATTTTATAGGGTCTTTTCCTGCATTATTTGGTTTTACATATATATTGTTGGTAGTGGACTATATTTTCAAGTGCATGAAAATTGGAGCCACTCAGACTAACGATTCAAAAGTGGTTTCACATTTTATTAAATCCAATATTTTTGTGCTTTTTAGGATACCAAGAGCTAGTGTTAGTGACAGGGGGATGTACTTCTGCAATAAGACCATAGTTGCGCTATTTCGATGGTATGGTGTACTCCACAAGGTCTCGACATCATACCAACCTCAAACCAATGGTCAAGCGGAGGTCTCGAATAGAGAGATTAAGTCGATACTGGAGAAAATGGTTCGCCCCGATAGGAAGAATTGGAGTCAAAGGTTGAAAGATATACTTTGGACCTAACGGAATGCGTATAAGTCCCCTATAGGAATGTCACCCTACAGATTGGTATTCGGAAAGTTATGTCACCTCCCAGTGAATTTGAGCACAAGGCCTTTTGGGTGATAAAGCAGTGTAATATGAATTTAGAGGAAACCGGTGCCTATCGAAAGTTGGACTTGCAAGAATTGGGGGAGATTCGGAATGAAGCGTATGAGAACCCAGTAATTTATAAGGAGAGGAGTAAGGAGTTTCGTGACTAACAAATCTCTAGAACGACTTTTGAAGTTGGCCAGAAGGTTCTCCTATACTAATCCAAACTTAAGTTATTTTTAGATAAATTGCATCCCTGTTAGATCGGTCCTTTTATTGTTACTCACGTCTTTCCCTATGGTGCAGTAGAAATCCAGAGCACTAAGACAAACAATTAGTTTGTGATGAATGGAAATCGTCTCAAATATTATTACGAGAGCTTTCCAAGTGGAGAAGTGGAGATGATACATCTAGATACACCAAATTATTTCGATTAGCGACATCTAGCCATGTCTAGTCAAAGACGTTAAAAAAAGGCGTTTATTGGGAGGCAACCCAATTTCTTTTAATTGTTTATTCAATTTTAGTTAGTCACTTCAATTTGTTTTCTTAAGGTTTTTCCAAATTCTTGGTGTAATTTTTTATTTTTTATGATTAGTAGGTGTTCCCCAAACATGACGCACCCGTATCACCAAGGCTCGTGATAATATGTAATTCCCAGGTGCTTTATCAGAAGGGTTTCCATCCTCGTGACGCGCCCGCGTCGAGTTATTTGAAGAGCTCTTCCTTCGATCCTGGAGCGGACTGACCAACATGATGCGCCCGCGTCAACAAAACGCAGGGTAACTTTTAATTTACCAACTCTCTATCAGAAGAGTTTCCACCCTTATGACGTGCCCGCATCATTTGGGCACATGGTAATGTGTCATTTTCAAAGTTTTCATGAAAAGGGTTTTCACCCTTATGATGCGCCCGCGTCAACCGAGCACGTGATAATTTTGAACTCAATAAACATTCATCAGAAGGGTTCTTGCCTTCTTGACGTGTCCACGTCATGTTAGAGGGAAAGATATGTATTTAAAAAATAATTAATAAATAAATAAATAAATAATTTTTTTTCATTCCACCTTGAAATTTAATTTTTAATTTTCAAAATTTAAAATCTGAATTCAAAATTTAAAATTAAAAAAAAAAACCTGCAACATTTCTTTCCTTTTTCTTCTTTCTTTTTTCTTTCTCTTTTCCCCTTTCTTCTGCCCCTAGTTCCCTCTCTTTCAATTTCGGTCGAAAACCCAACGCATGCCGCCATCCTTTCTCTCGGGACTCCCCTCGCCAACTGACGCTACACAACCGCATGCAGTCACCTAGCTGCATCCCCCGACTCTCAGTTCGCCATCATCCTCCTTGGCTCAACGCATGTCGACGCATGCCGCCCATCCTTCGTGGTCCTCCTTCGCGATGCCTACCACCATAGCACGCTGCAGTCTCCCTCTCTTACCGCCGTCGTTGCTCCACCAAGCACCGCAGCCCGCTGCTTCACCATCATTCGCTCACCTGCCATCTCGCTCGGTCGCACGCCACTGCACGTCGCTGCCTCGCTCGCCGACGCGCATTGCCGCGATTGCCTCTACCACCACTTTTCGTTGTCATAGGGGTAGAGGTACTCCACTTCCTTACCCCCTCTCAACTAACTCTCTAGAGTACCCATTTTGAAGTATTACTTCCGACAATAGTTATTCGATTCAATTGGGAACTGCCTTCCTAGATTATATCGATTTTGGGAGTCATTTGATTCTTAATTCGAACTACTGCATTATTTGGGAATTTTTTGATATTGTGGCTGGATAAATTCTACATTTGCCTATTGAATTGGGAGACATTAGTGACTCTTGATTGGTTGTTGAAATTGATTGAATTTAATTGCATTGTTAGGGGTAATCTGCCTGTCAACTGCGTGTGGATTTGTTTGGTACATTTCTTGGGGTTTTGATTGGATAAATTAGGTAATAACCCGTGCTTATTGAGTGCCTGTTGCATTGACTACCGTTACCATGTCTAGATTACTTGCTTCGTATACTTGCTGGCAAGTCTATTTCTTTTGTTGATTTGGGTGATAATTGGAGACAATGGTGAGGCCAAAGTCCATTTCTAGGTCTAGAACTCCTCAACCTCAACCTCTTACTCCCCAACCCACCATTCCTGTGAATGAACCTATCAACCAACCGTCCTCTTCAGGTGTCCAAACACGTCCAAGTAGGGGTAAGGGTGTCCATGTGGCTACATCCTCTTATTTTGGGGGGCATTTAAACTTCACTAAGACGTCCGATCAGCAGCGATATGCTAATTGTTGTGAGCGGCATATCATCCCCTGCAAATGTTGTGAAAAAATTGTCATGGGTGCACTAGGTATAAGGGAGGAGGTTGAGCGGATATTTACCGTCATTGGTTGGTGACCTTATTTTGATATTTTCTGTCCCGCCTTTGTCGAACTGGTTAGGAGTTTTACTCTACTTTTGAGTTTGAATTGCTTACGGGACATACTGTCGATACTCCAAATATGATTCATTTCCATCTGATGGGTCAAGAGTTCAATTTCTCCATTATTCAGTTCAATTTGACAAAAAATTGACAGGTTGTAGAGCCTGTACAATAATAAATACTTGTTCAAACAAAATATATTTTCTATAGATAGCGATAAGTAGGGTCGAATCCACAGAAATTGGGAGTAATTCGTTCCTACTAAAGTTTAAGTTATGGGGGGATTTTATGAAAATTAACAATAAGTTATGCTAATCGAATATTGCAATTAAATAAAAATTAGATAACAAACTGTAAAAACTAAAACAGTATTAGACCGGCTCTAGTCAAGAAGCAACTTCCAAAATGGTTCTCCCAAATAATCATCGATGCACAAATAATTTCACATATAAACTGATAAATAAGTTATAATTGTCGACCAGGTGATGACAATCAATTTCTCCTTAATTATCGATAGTTAAAGTACGACCGTTAGCTACTGCCCTAATTGCAAAATAATTCTAGGTACGACCGTAGAATTCAATTTTGCAATTGTTTTAAGATTTAGAGAAACCCTGTTTTAACCAAACAACACGCTACGAGGGTTGTTTACAAATTAGCCAGTATATTTTCCTGACATAGTCTCGATTATGCCATTTGTCACTAATTTAGAACAATCAAATAATTATGAATTTAATTATTCTAATTAGTTCTAGATTATTGAATTAATCTAGTATCTGGGGGCTCGGGATAATTGAATAATACAATAACCATAAGAAAGTAAAGCAGGAACTATATGAATACCAAAAAATAATAGGAAAACTAAAATCAATTAAATCTCATAATTTAAGTCAAACCAAATTCTTCGTTGTTCTTTGACTAGAAAAAGAGACTTAGTTCATCGTCGTTGAATCAATCTCACACAGATTTGCAGAAATAATTGTCACGTACATTGTCTACAAATTGAGATGAAAAAATCGATGGAATAATAACTAGAATAAGCAGGAACTACGAAACCCAAAAGAATGACTAATGTTTTTCCTTGGGCTCTGACATATGATAGAATCAATAGCCACAAAAAGACGAAAAAGTCAAAATCTAATGTAGTCAAGATTGTCTACTATTTTCCTATATAATTTCCTACCCCTATACGGCTACTCCCATGAGTAATAGGCAAAAAGAATCCTACTCTCAATTGACTTCTATCTCCTACTCAATCGAAACAAAAAAAAAAGGAAATCTCTTAATTGGTTCGTTTCCTATTTTTGCTAAACTATCTTTTTCAATTCAAAACTAACAATCAGCTAATGGAATATTTGCAGCTCCATGTTGCATTTTCAATTGGCAATTGGTGTCACGCACATGTCCTGCATTTTTTGGGCATGCTAAGGTCTGACTTGACGCGCCTACGCTAAATGGCAATTGTAGTGAAAAATTTGCACATTTTTACCACATTTTGTTCCAATTCCCTGCAATCAATATAAATTTTCAAAAGTGAGTAGAATCTGTCAATTAATGCACATTCGGTAAGATAATATGAGAAAATTAATTATAAAATAAATGACAAAAGTGCGACTTATTAATTCCCCCCACACCTAGACCATGCTTGTTCTTAAGAATGAAAATAACAAACAAACACCAATTCCTGACATTGGCTATCAATCCATCTATCTTATTGCCAAGATACCGAGAAAACACATATCAAACATCAATAGTCGAGATCCAGGAAACATCTCCTCGATTAGCTTCTAAACCGTAGACGCCTCTAATTTATGGCTAACTATTCTAAAAAAAAGGAATGGTCGATCAACATTTATCAGCAAATGGTCCAACTATTAACCAAAATCTCAACATTAAATTCATAAATCGGCAAGCCGCCTTTAATCACATATTTACACAACCTTCACACCTTTTTATCACATTTTTCTGTTTCTCCTTCTTTTTTTTCTATTTTTAATAGTAATAATAATGAACTTAGTCTCCTCCTTTTTTTCTATTTTAGAGCAATTGAACAAATACGGATTCAACGCTCCAATTGATATTAAATTGTTGAATTAATTCAACATCCTGGCCCAGGATATTCAATTAACAAGATAACTATAAACACCATAAATAGAGAATATGCAATACCAGTAAATAAGATAAATAAATAAAATTAATTCGATCTCATAATTTTTAGATGAACTAAAACCTCCATTATTTTTTGACTAGAAAAAGAGATTTAGTTCAACTATGTTGAGGAAAATCCATGCACAATTGTAGAATTAATTGTTGCATACATCGTCTCTCGATTGAGATGATCAATCCGAATGAATAATTGAAAGAACAATGAATAAGACGAATAAGATGAATAAGAGCAAAAAGTCAAGAACCAGGGAGTACGCTGAGAGTGCTTGTGACTACATAGAACCATTTTTCTCTCACTACTCCGATATTTGGAAGGAAATGTCTGACGGGGACCGTTACGACCCTTTTAGATCCAGAAGTTCTTATTTTAAGGACCCTAGTTCTCGATATGTTCAGCGCTTCTTAGCCTACAGCTACTCAGGTCACAAGGATAGCTCTGATATACTTTGTTGACCTGAATTCTTCTTTATCTGGTGTATGAAGAACAATATTAAGGTGAATTTAGGGTGTTGTCCGGCATCACAATTTAAGACCGTTTTAGCCAAGAGAAACAAACCCTTGATACTTGGGTCGCATATCACACACCTGGCAATCCAGTTAAGCGTTCTTAATTTTCAGAATCACGATCTCCAACTGGTTTTTGACATGGAGTTTCTGGATGAGAACTGTCTAGAGAAAATGGGAGTTATAGAGCAGGTTGATGATATGTATCACTTTACATTCCCGAGACCCATTTGAGCACCAGGTCGACGCTCTTCTATACGAGCAGGGTCCTCTTCAGCTCTTGGATCGGCCGATGACACTGCTGGACTATCTTCTTCTGTGCCGCCTCCACCAATGGCCTCTAATGCTGAGTGACGACATCTGCGTGCACAAGTTCACCATGTAGATGACCGGGTGACAAATATCGCCAATCTGGTAGCACAGATGTCTCAGAACTTGGCCGCCTACTTCCACCATGTCGGCTTCACTCCACTGTTCCCACCTATCCCTTAGCCAATCGGGATGGAAGTTCCATTGTCCTCTTTGCTTTATTTGCTCTATTACCTCCATTGGGGACAATGTCGGACTTAGGTGTAGGAGGGGAGCTGTGGTACAACTAGTATTTTTAGTTTTTAGATGTTTTTCCTTTATTTCTTGTTATTTGTTCTGTTTTTCTTTTATTTTCCTTTTACTTGTATTAGTGATTAGCACTTCTGTGACTACCAAGGATTGATGATGGTTGGTTGATCCTGATTTTGCCTATTATCAAGTTTTAGTAATAAAAGCGTATCAAGTTAATTTGGTTGATTCAAAAAAATATCTCTTTGGTGAATATCGATACTTTTGTGACTTACAATTTTTGTTTAGCTTTTCTCGACATAGGGAATAACTGTTTGATTTTTTTTTTTGTAAATTTGTCCAATTATTAACTTTAGTTCTCCATGTTTGAGGAAATGAGACTAGCTGCTATTGTTTTATGCGATATCTTGAGTTATTTTGTCGCCTGATTGTGAATAAATTTGGCTGTACTCCACTAGTTATTACTGTTAAGTAACCGAGGGTCTGCACCAAAAGTGTCGATTCTCGCGTTAAAAAGTAGTAATTTCTATGAATACGTTGTTATGTAGCAATAGAAGCTGAGTAACCGGGCTTCTTCATCTGACAAATGTTAGAGTTTGCATCAAAAGACTCTAATGGCTAGAGACTAAGTCTATTAGTGTTACTATCGAATATATATATATATATATATATATATAAGTTGTGAAGATTGTGTAAATATGTGATTAAAGTCGGCTTGCCGGTTTATGAATTTAATATTGAGATTTTGGTTAATAGTTGGACCAGTTACTGATAAATGTTGACCGATTATTCTTTTTTCTTAGAATAGTTATCCATAAATTAGAGGAGTCTGCGATTTAGAAGGTAACCGAAGTGATGTTTCTTGGATATTGATCACGAGTGCTTGATATGTGTTTTCATGGTATCTTGACAATAAGTAAATAGAGTAATAGCCATTATCAGGAATTGGTTTGCTATTCTCATGTTTGAGAACAAGCATGGTTTAGGTGTGGGGGAAATTTATAGGTCGTAGTTTTGTCATTTATTTTATAATTAATTCCCACCTATTATCTTACCAACTGTGCATTAGTTGGCGAATTCTACTCATTTTTGAAAATTTGTACTTATTGCAGAGAGTGGAACATAATACCATAAAAAGGTGCTAATTTGACAGTAATCAGCAGAAGAGTTTGAGTTGTAAAAGAGAACAAAAGTCCAAACGGAGATTGTTTCCCTTATCCAGTGATCAACTACGGCAGACTAGGAGAAAATTTTCGGGAACTTCCCTTTTTCAACTAGGAGTCTTCCCTTCTATTCCTCTTGGTAGTCGGATAGGCAGTAGGAAAAAAAATAGGGAGCAACAGGGGCCGTCAATCTTGACTCCTTTTTGCTCTTGACTTTTTCGCCTTTTTGTGGCTATTAATTCCATCGTATGTCAGAGCAAAGGAAGAAACAATTGGTCATTCTTTTGACTTTGCAGATCTTTTGCTTATTCTTAATTGAATCGATTTTCTTCATCGCATTGAGGAACGATGTATGGGACAATTGTTTCTATGATTTCACGTGAGATTGTTCCAACAGAGATGAACTAAGTCTCTTTTTCTAGTCAAGGAACAACGAAAGCTTTGGTTTATCTAAAAATTGTGAGATTAAAAGAGTTGACTGTCATCGCTTGTTTGACAGTTATAACTTATTTATTAGTTAATAATTGAAAATATATCTGCATTGATGATCAATTAATTTAACCATTGCTGAAGTTATTTCTTGGCTAGAGTTTAGTCATTATTAATTTGGGTTTTAATAATTTGTCATTTAATTTTTGGTTGGCTATTTACTTTTAGTCAATGGTTTAATTATTACCATTGCTATAAAAAAAATCCCATCGTTAGTTTGAATTTGAAAAGAGACAAATATCCACAATCCCTATGGATTCGACCCTACTGATCACTATCTGTAAAAATTATATTTTGTTTGACCAAATATTTATTATTACACAGGTTCGACAACCTGTCAGTACAGCATCACAAGCTTTGTGAGATGCTGTAATTTGTACACCTCGTCCACCATGGGGCCTCTCTAACAACTGTCAATCTCCCAGGAATTATTGGACAGAAATGTGCCCCACATGTTTGAACCATTTATTTCATTTGCTGATCTTGCTACCAACAATAAAAACGATAGCATTTATTTCGTTTATTAATTTGCCAGTGACACGAGACAAAACGAGGTCGGTGAAAGCAAAATTAAATTGATTAATCAAGATTTCATTCTGTGGCATATGTGGTAGCAACAAAATTAAGTTTCTCCCAACAAATTACAAATAAAGTGGGTATACAATTTAGCGAAAGCATATGTTCAAAAACCTTTGAATAAAATGGATTAAGTTAGTTACCCATAGCGGGTTATAAAAGTAAAATTCTGATCAAATTTGTTTTAAGGGGCATATTACAATTGGGGTATAATCCTAGAAATGTGTGTAGTGTTATGCTGTTTATCAAAGTAAGTGTAGTTTAAATAAGGTATGCCATGAAGTTAAACTTTTATGTAATATTTGCAAGAATGTATGCTGCCATAATTGGAAAAGACGAAATTCACTTAAAATGCCAAGTTAAATGCTGCTTTTAGTTAAGATCATAAAACCCTTAGCTTATTAAGATCACAGTATGTAAGATATAGGAGTGGCATAATATAAAACATTATAGATATCATAGAATACAAAGTGACACTTTTTATCTTAGTTTTTGTTATCCCTAAATTACCCTCATGTCTTTTAATTAGAATTATTGTGTTTCAATGTGGCACTATTTAAAAGAAATAAAAACACTCCAATTGATTACATCTCAATAATGTTGATAATTACAATTAAAAATTGCACATTAAAAATTATTTACTTATCCTTAGACTCCATTTCCAATTATTATATAGATCAAAATTTCTCATTAGCCATTTGAGATTGTAAAAAAATCAATGTCAAAAAATAGATAATTTGAAAAAAAAAAATAGAGAAACATACAAGGAGAAAAGATTCCTCATTCATTTGTATATTTTCATACAAATATCACAAATAAATTTCATAATTATGTGCTTTTTACAAATATGAAGAAATTTAAAAAATGAAATGGAAAATCCAACTATTTCAATCAAATGAATTTAACTATCTCACAAATAGAGCTTTTCTCTCTCTCATTGAGAGCCTTTTCCCCCCATTGGTGGGAGCTCAACATTCTTTCAAGGGAAATTTACCAAATTGAACCCTAACATTTTCACAAAAATTTTTTTTGGTGCCTAACATTTAAAATCAGTCAGAATAGTCCCTAACATATAAATTATGAGCCAATTTAGTCCTAGTACTCGTATTTGCTTATTTTTCTGACTAAAAATAGCACATCTCTCTCATGTGGGCATAATTTCAAGCGTAAAATCGAAAAACATTCGTTAATCCATGGTTTTAGACTAAAGAAAGAGAATATTCTCTTCAAAGTTCAAGCTCTCCAATGGGTACTCTTCCATAACTCCATCCACTCCTCCTAGAGTCAATCTTGAGTCATTTTCCCTAGACGTACTCTATCAGATGCATTTCACCATCACCACATTGGCAACTCAGTGTTTCAGGGGGTGAGAGAGGTTATTATTCCTCAACCAGGAGGTAAAGAAGGAAGGCACTTGAAGGTGCAAGTCTTGGTTGATACTTTCCAGCCACTACTGAGGGGCACTATTGTCAAAGTGATTGGTTCCATGAGATGGATACAGTTTAAATATGAGAGATGTACAAATTTCTACTACACAAGTGTAGTTATTGGACATAGTGAGAAAGGCTGTAAAACAAGAGTTTCAATGGGGAGTGGACAGCAAGAGAACCAATATTGACATTGGATAAGAGCAAACCCTTGGAAATAATCCCCACAAAAAGAAAGTAATAGCTACAGATCCCCTTCCAAAAGGAGTTACTGGGGAGTGCTAAATGGGGAAGTAGTTTAAAAGAGCCAAGCAAGGAGGAATTAGTTTTCAACCAATGTAACCAAAGGGAGAAGGAAACAGATAGAGGGAGCAACAAGGTAAATACCTCTAGAAGTGAGGAAACGAGCAATGCTGAGAAAGATTATAGACACAAATTAGCATAATATCTTCAAATGTGACAATAATCCAACAAAGAATATGATGAGAACTTAAAACTAGATGATGTTATAAAACACTACTACGATTACTAGTATTTAACAGGTACGTCAAACATGTTAATGGTGGAGTAAAATGAAAAAAAAAATAACAGTGGGACAGAAAAAACACTTTAAAATGTAAAATATCTCCAAATTGGAAATTGAGATGCAATGTGAATGTCACAGACAATTTATTGTTGTAAAGTACAAACATGACTCTAAATAGAAAAGTTTAGGGTAAAAAGCGTTTAACTTAAAATTTAGGATTAAATGTTGGAGTTGATATTAAATTGAAAGAGAAAAGGAAGGAGATGGATAAAAATACAAAAAAAATAATGATGGTCAAGTGTCGTGAGAATTTAAACTTCTTTCAACATTTCTAAATTTTAGCATTAACCTATTTTCTTCCTTTATTTTTCTTCTTTTGTTAAAAAATAATAAATAAATTAATTAAAATTAAATTAAAATTAGGAACTATTTCGACTTTGCATTCTGAAGATGCATGCATAGTTTTATATTTAAATGCTCTGAACTAGTGAACTTTACAATTTCTCTACCTATTGAAATTCTCCATTATGTGCAATTACTCATCAAATAAGACGAACGAAGCTATTACTATTAGATTTTTTTTTATTTTTTTTAAGACTAACTTTTTACTTATAAAGCACAACCATAGCAAAGTTATAGAATGTCCCCCACTCGGTCTGGCTACTCCGCCTCCCTTACTATCCTTCTAACAGATGACATGCCTAGCTTATCTAAACGGATCTCCCCCTTCGCTAACTTTGGAATTATACTAGTGCTGTCATACATAATGCAAACCTGTTGTGGGTGAGAGACACCCACATTGGCCAGAATATCCGCCACACGGTTGGCTTCCCTGTAGCAGTGAGAAACTCTCACCACGGCCGCTGTCAGGTCCCAGATTTGCTCTATCTCAGTCCTGATCTGCCACGGGCACCGGAAACGACGCTGGATAATCCCCACTAACACCTGAGAATCCGATTGAAGGTCTACTTTTACAAACCCTTGCTTCACACACATCCAAAGGCTGGTTAGCATTGCGAGAGGTCCCGCGTGTAAGCTCGATCGTATGCCAAAAAAAGCCGAGAAAGCCAGTATAGGCCCTCCTGAAGCGTCACGTAAGATACCACTGCCCCCACTGCAACCTGGGTTACCCTTGGAACACCCGTCCGTATTCAGAGTTAAACAGCCTGACCTTGCCGTCCACCGCACTATCTGAAAGCTCACTCTGCTGCTTGGACGACCCGACCACTCGTAGAGCTGAGGGAATGAGATTAAAATGACTGGCTTAACCTCAAATAAATTAACTTGTGGAAGTTTATTTTGGGTACATGGAGACACCATGTTTGTGTGCTTCACTTATTTTCCACTTACTGTTTAATATCCAAATTTAGTACTTAAAATTAATGGATTCAAATCTTGATATGTTCAAACATGTTTGATAACCAAAAATTGAATATTTGAATTAATTAAGTGGCACTAAATTTTTTAAGCAAAATTTGCTCCAAAAAATATGTGATAAGGTATTTACTTATCACTGAATGTGATATATACTCAAACGTATTTAATTTAATACTTAATAATTGGATAATTTAATGGATTCAGATTTTAGATTTTAAATTTCAATTTTCAAAGTTTAATTTTATCAAATGCAGCCTAATGTCCTATAGTATTAAGTATATTACTGAGCTATTAGTTCTAACACGTCACATCAGACATGTTTCTCTTTTACCACATTTTGTGCTTATGCCTATTTGTTCATGTTTACCTTTTAAGTAGGGTGAATTTCAATATTTGAATTCTTTACCTCCATAGAATGAGCATTGACCACCAGACTATCAACCAATGGTATAATTTCCATGATAAAATGGTCTTTAGAGTAGGAAAATTTGAATATACACACACACATGTATGTATATATATATAAAGTACTAACTCTAATTAGCCATTTTCTCTCTCTTAGGTGACATGCATAATTATTTGATAGGTCATTTGAATATTTAGAATTTAGCCATATTTGTATCCAACTCCTCTCTAATTAGTTAATTTTTTCATAGTTTTCATCTCTTCTAACAATTTTTATCTTTTCAAATAAACTTAAAATTGAATGTTCATTGATAAATGAATTGCTACATCTTGTGTTTTTAATTGAGCACAAAATTAGTTCTAGGTTTACAACCATTGTTAAAATTTAATTATACACGCACATATACATGTATGTGTGTGTACTTGTGTGTGAAAGTATTAAAAATTTAATTAACCATTTCTTTCTCCTAGATAGCAAGCCTAATTGAAGAAAATTTGTAGGTCATTTGCATACTTGAGTTTTATCCATATTTGTATCTAACTCTTCTCTAATTAATATATTATATAATTTTTCTCTCTTCTAACATATATATATATATATTTAAATAAATTTGTTTACCTTTTTTATCAGTACGGTTTAAATTTACTTAGTTTAATTATTATATCTATAGATTTATTAATGTTTCTAGAAATTAAATATTCCTTCACAAAAAATAATGTTTGTATCTTTAGTATTTAATTTGGTACAAATATATAGTTCTAGATTTATGATCATTTCATACAATTTTAATTATCTCAAAAAATATCTATGAATTTTTTGCGTATACATTATTGTATTAATCAATATTATTATATCATAGTAAAAGCATGTATAGAAGTTTTTAAAAAGTGGTATGGTAACTAAACACTTAGAATGCATCAATTTTCTAATATCAATTTTAAAGAATCTGTAAGAACATTGACTTGAATTATTCATACTGTATTCACAACCAATTAGAAAAAGAGTAAATCTTATACACACTTACAGTATATATACTATCATTATTGGATCTGTGATATATGTGCAAAAATTAAATTTCAAATTTAAATTTTACATAATCTTTATTCATCCAAAACTGATATGTATACACTGTCAGTATAGAAAAGGTTAATCCATTAGAAAAAAATAAAAAGTATGCTAGGCATGAGCTAAATCTATATCTATATAAATTTGATAAGGGATTTTTAGCAACAAGCCTTCACAAACCTTCCCACTCTCAACTCTATTTTTCTAGCATTTTGCATTTAATTTATTTCGTAAAAAACATCATGGGCACATTACACCCCCACGTTTCCCTCAAACAAGAAATTAACTCCAACTAACACTCCCACGTTTCCCACTCCTTACACACCTTACTCCAACTAGCACTCCTCACACACCTTCCCACTACAATTAAAACTCTTCCAACCAAGAATTTCACTTACATTAAAACTCTTCCAATTCCATGCGCAATATCTCTTTCCACTTGCTGTTGGTATCCTTATTGGCCCTCAAGTTAAATTTCACTCCATATACACCTTCCCACTACAATTAAAACCCTTCCAATCAAGAATTTGCGAATTTGCCAATGCCATATATTACCGTTTCTACTCTTCCAATGCCATATATTGTCCTTTCTACTCTGCCAATGCCATAATAAGATTGCAACCTTGCAAGTATAATGTCAATTGCAACCTTATACTATTCGGCCAAGCAAATTGAATGTTAATAATAGCCGTCAAGTTAAATAGCCGTCAAGTTAAATAGCCGTCACTTTATACTATTCGAGCAAGCAAATTGTATGTAAATTGTTACTTGGATTTTGCTCAATACCTACACAGTTGGTAAGTTTTACAAATATCAAAATATTAAATTATTAATAATATTTCATACCCTTACGAATATGTATTTGAAAAATTTGCAGGTTTGAGAATGATAAATGTGCTCAAAAATTAGTGACGTGGTTGCGGTCATGCAACCATACAATGTCCCAAGTATTGTTGATATCAAATGCTAAGAGAATATGGATATCCGAATATGCAGTTACACCTACGGTACAATTCTTCTCAATTAATTAAGTAATGAACAAGTATCTATATGTAGTTTCGAATTAATAATTGTAATCTATACATTCTTTGGATCGTTTTAGGCTAAATATTTTCGGATACTTGCTTACATTCAAAGTATCAACATAGACAATATGTTCCATGAGTTATGCAAAAATTGTGGACAACCATGTCAATCTCATTTTGCAAAAATTGTGTGTATCCATTATAATGACGTAGTCGACATTATTGTCAGGTATTTATTTTCATATATTTAGAATTTAATATACTTTTTTGCATCATACATCACAATTTATTCTTAACAGATAAATTATTAACATAGACGTTAGAGATTCCAGTGGTAACCTATACCTTGCTCTTCAATACAGCCATGCACGATTCATATTTCATTGTAATGCTTCTTATCTTAGAGATTTAAAAACAAAGGTATACATTATTTATATGTATATATTTTTATACAATATTATTTACAAACTGTCTAAAACAAAAGATAATTTTGAATTATGCATGCTTTTAATTGTCAGGAAAATGAAGATGCATTGTTTGACCAACACATTAATTCATGCAAAAATCGTGCATTTTTATTTATAGTACGAACTCCACAAAAATCAACAGAATTAATTAAACCCCAAATACTAGCGTTCGTACTCAGAGTTGATTGGTGTGAAGAATGTTCACACCTTCGTAGAAGATTACCAAATCAAAGGTAAAATGTTTGTAAGTATTTCATTTACTTATCAAATTAAATATTTAATTATATTTAATTGGACCCTTATGTCGCTCAATTTATGATATAGATTTCTATTTTTTTTCAGGATTCAACCTTCATCAAAATGATAGTTTAAAAAGTCAAGTTAAGGTGGAGGAACGTGTAGGTTTACCACCCCACGGCTAGGGTTTAGGCACCTCTCTTCAACGTTGCGGAAGTACCTCAATCTATGGCGGTTGCTTGGCCGCCAAACCTTGGCCATGGAGAACTACCCCACCCCTCCAAGTCGTTTGCGGACATTGTAGCGGGCGGTGACCTCTCTGCGGGAACGGATATTGGGACTCTGGGTTTCCATAGGGGGGAACCTGCACTCGTGCTGTCTCGGCAAGAACTGTTGGGGCTGGCTGAACCCTACAAGAACACATTAGTGGGGAGATTCGCATTCAACAGGCCAGCAATGGAGATCGTTCGGCGTTTCTTTGTGACGCTGGGGCTGAAGGGATTGTGTTCGGTGGGATTGCTGGACGCTAAACATGTGCTGATACGACCAGAACTTGAGGAAGATTACATGAGACTGTTTGTTAGACGCACATGGTTTATCCACAACTCTCCCATGCAAATCTCTAAGTGGACAATTGACTTTAAGGCTGGCCAGGATTGTGCCATAGCCCCCATTTGGGTGAACCTACTGGGGCTACCTCTTCCTTTCTTTGACAGGAAATTGTTGCTGAAAATAGGCTCGCTGATAGGGAGGCCGCTGCAGGTAGATGCGGCAACATTGAGCATGAAGAGACCATCCGTAGCCAGGCTCCTAATTGAGGTTGATGTGACCAAGCTTCCAATAAAGAGGCTTTGGCTAGGAGATGCCCATGGCAGAAGGTGGAATTCGAAAGTTGGCCTGCTTTCTGTGGGCATTGCGAGAGGTTGGGTCATGGGGAGCAGGAGTGCTTTCGCCTCCACCCAGAACGTAGGCATGTCCGAAGGGAGATTGGGATTCCCAACCAAGCCTACATACCGAAGGAGCACAAGGAGAACGAATTCGTGACTGCGGCTCTTCTCAGCGAACAGGAACGATCCATAGTGGTGGCAAGACAGCGAGATGCGGAGCTGGTTGTGGAGCTCCAGGATGGGCTCCAGCAGGGTGGTACAGACTTGCCTGCTGCTCATGTTGTCCAGCCCAGGGTTGTGGCAGCAGGTCCGCCTTTGAGGCTTCACGATGTCAATGAGGAGGATGGGCAGCGGGATGGGCACCAGGGAAGGGGTTTGGATTTGGCGGTGGTTCTGACCGTAGGCGAGGCAACTCAGGAAGACACTGTCGCAGCAGGGGTGGAGGGCAGCCAACCGGGGAAAGATGGTGCAGTGGTACTGGACAACTTCTTTGCAGTCCTAGGTTCCATGGAGGACGGGCTGGAGCTGCCGTCCCCTCGAGCAACGAAGAGGGGTCACTCAGTAGGAGTCCCATCTCCCTTGAAGTCGCCGCGAGCTCCGCCTTTTCGGTTATCATGCTCAATGGATAGGCAGCTTCAGGAGTGCTGCTCGGTCCTTGCCTTGAAGCAGTTTAAGGAGGCTTTGGATCACCGACTGAAAGACTCTCCTCTTTTGGATGCGCAGGTGCCTCGGGGAGCAGTGATTGATGCCCGCGATGCGACGCTGCTGAACAACCTTTTCAGGAAAATAGGACGACCCGTAAACTACTATAAGAAGTTGTAGTTATTTTTCTCTCAAGCTAAGTCTTCTACCTTGCCTAATGATAAGTCGCATTAATATTCTTGTTTGGAATGTACAGGGTATCTCCTGTAAGGATTTTCAAAGGTATCTACATAAATTATGTGTAGATAATCACATAAGATTACTTGTTTTGATTGAGTCTATGACGGATGCTTCGCAATTACCTTCAATTTGTCGTATGTTGCACTTTTCAAAGGGGTGTTCGGTTTTGGAAGGTAAAATGTGAGTTTTGTGGCAGGATGAGCTGGTGGCCCAGCTCCGTGAAGTAGGGGATCAACTGGCTAACATGGAGATAAGTTGGGGGGGATTTACCTTCCTTTTCTCGGCAGTATATGCTAAATGTACACGAGTAGGGAGACGGGAGTTATGGAAGGCGATGGAGTCAATCCATGGCATTAATGAGGGCCCGTGGATGGTGGCGGGTGACTTCAATGTTATTTTGAATGCCCAGGAGCGCTCTGGGGAGGCACCTCCCAATCTCCGTAACATGGAGGAATTTAACGACGCGATTTTCAATTGTGACCTAACGGAGGTGGATTTCGATGGTTCGGCCTTCACTTGGACAAATGGGGCACTTTGGTAGCGTTTGGACAGAGCTTTATCCAACGCCGCTTGGTCGGAATTATTTTCTACTACTACTGTCTCACATCTAATGCCAGGTCGTTCGGACCATGCTCCGCTCTTGATCAAGAGCGGATACCCAAGACACGGATCCCCGGCTTTTCGTTATCTGAATGTTTGGAAACGATACCCGAACTTCTTGTCAGTGGTTCAACAGGCATGGCATGGGTCGGTTAATGCCGGCAGTATGATGGGGTTTCATCGGAAATTAATTAACCTTAAACCGATCCTATGGCAATGGAGCAGGCAAGTTTTTGGTAACATTTTCTAGGCTGTCAAGGAAGCAGAGGAGGTGCTCCGTCAGAGCGAGAAGGAGTTCGATGAGAGGCGGGATGCATTAGCGAAAGGAAAGCTAGGGGAAGCTTGGGCAAGTTATGCGAGGGCGCTGGCTGTGGAGTGCGAGTTCTAGCGACAAAAATCGTCAATTAGATGGCTTCGTGAAAGGGATGCCAATACCAAATTCTTTCATTCTGTAGTCAAGCAACGGCGGAACACGAATTTCATAGGTCGGATAAAGGATGAGACGGGTCGTTGGGTGGAGGACGAGGGTGCCATTAAACACTCGGCCACTCAATTTTATCAAAACTTGTTCACGTCGGAGCGTCAGGACAGGTGGCCCCCGCTGTTGGATTTCTCGATCCCAAGAATCACTCATGGGGACAGTGTTAAGTTACAGTGCCTTCTTACTTTGGAAGAGGTCAAAGAAGTGGTGTTTTTGCTCTCTCCTGAGAGCGCTCCAGTCCCAGACGGCTTCGGGGCTGGCTTTTATCAGACATGTTGGCAAATCATAGGCGAGGATTTGGTTGATGCGGTTCAGGAGTTCTTTCAGGGGATTCAGCAGCCGAGGGGATTCTCAAGTGCAACTACTGTGCTGATCCCGAAGGTGTAAGGGGCGGCTCAATGGAAGGATTACCGGCCGATCAGTCTCTGCAACGTGAGCTCGAAAGTGATTTCCAAAATTTTGGCGAATCGCCTTCGGGCCATGCTTCCTAGGTTGATCTCCCCCTGGCAAACAGGTTTCGTACCAGGGAGGGCTATTACAGAGAACATTTTGCTAGCTCAGGAGCTAGCTCTGGACCTGGATAGGAAGTTGCGCCATCCCAATTTGATGCTGAAACTTGACATGGAAAACGCATACGATCGGGTGGAGTGAAATTTTCTCATTTTTATGCTTCGCCAGTTTGGGTTCCAGGAACAGTCAGTCGATCTTATGTTCAGAACAGTATCGAATAATTGGTTTTCGATTTTAATCAATGGTTCACCAGGGGAGTACTTTAGGGCCCCTAGAGGAGTTCGGCAGGAGGATCCCCTCTCTCCAGCTATGTTCTTATTGGTGTCAGAATTTTTGGGGAGAGGGCTATAGCACCTCTTCGAACAAAATGAGAGTCGGTATTATGTCTCAACTGGTTCTTGGGTCCCGTACCTTGCATTTGCTGACGATATGCTAGTCCTTGCTCGATGTTCGGAGGATTGTTTAGCTTCATTGGTAGCGTTCTTCGCGCGTTATCAAGTTTACTCAGGGCAGAGAATAAATGGGGGTAAAAGCTCCTTTATTCTCTTTAACAGAGCGTCGGAGGATACAGTTGCCTTGGTGCGGGAGAAGTTACAGTTCCAGTAGCAAATGCTACCTTTCATATATTTAGGAGCCCCTATATCTCGAGGCAGAGTGACATGCATACTTTTTTACCCAATTTTGGCAAAGATGCAAAGTCGTTTGTCTCATTGGAGCTCTCGATTGCTCTCGGCGGGGGGTAAGTTAGTCCTGCTCCGACATGTACTCTCCTCCATTCCAATGTATCTGCTGCGGGTCTTTCAACCTCCACGAGTGGTTTTCCAGAAGTTGGGTAGAATATGCAATGCTTTCTTGTGGGATAAAGCAAATGGTTCGAAGGGTATCCATTGGACCTCATGGGAGAAGGTTTGCTTCCCAACATCGGAGGGGGGCTTGGGAGTGCGATCCTTCAGGGACATAAGTGTGGCCTTTGCATGCAAAGTGTGGTGGCAGTTACACCAGAATAGATCACGGTGGGCGGATTTCATGCGTGTGAAGTTCATCAAGGGGGAACACCCATCTAAGGTGCAAGTGAGCCGGCCCACAGGGATCTGGCGACGGTTACAGCAGGTCCGTAATTTTATGGAGTCGGGGATTCGGTGGTGCTTGGGTAAAGGGTTTGTCGACTTTTGGTATGACAGGTGGCTCTTGGAGGTGCCCCTGGTTGAGAAAGTAGGTGTAGTTGATCCGCCGCACATGCTAGTAGCTGAGTTTTTTGGAGAGAGGGGATGGAACACTGGGTTGCTACAGGCCTGGTTACCGATGGGTTTGGTTCGCCAGGTCCAGGAGGTTTCCTTACATCCGGACCAGGAGGATGAAATGGTATGGGTAGGGTCTTCATCGGGAGTTTTCTCAATCAAAGACGGGTAGGAGGCCCTGCGGCAGAAAAGAAATCTCTCTAGGGCCGATAGGTTCATATGGAATAGAGTCTTGCCGCTCAAAATCTCCTTCCTATTGTGAAAAGTGCTGCGTAATATGGTTCCAGTGGATGTAAATTTGCAACGGTGAGGCATCAAGCTGGCGTCTCGGTGCTGCTGTTGCTCCTTGCATGAAAAGTCCTTGACTCACCTATTTCTCGACGGGGCAGTAGCGGAGCAGGTTTGGGGTTTCTTTCGAAGACGGTTCGGAATTCTTCATACTAGTTCCCCCTCAATCTCAGCGGAGTGTCTCTCTTGGTTTGCTTCTACTTCATCAGTCTCGGCAAATCATATACGGACTGCTCTCCCATGTTTAATTTTATGGTGTCTTTGGCAAGCACGGAACAAGTCAAGGTTTGAGGGGACTCGGATGGAGCCGCAGAGGGTTATTTGTGCGGTGGGCAGTGAGGTGGAGCAGTTGGGGAGGGCAAATTTATGGTCCTTGGCACACTTCAAGGGTGACTCGGATGATCCATGGGTGTTATTTGCTGCTTAGCGGCCACAGGCAACACGGCGGTTGCTGATTTCTTGGAAGCCACCACCACAGGATGTCGTCAAGTTGAACACGGATGCCAGTGTTTTAGGTAGGAGGGTATCGGGAGGTGGCTTGCTGTGGGACCATGATGGTGGCTTGATCTTTGCATTCTATAAGGAATTCGGGGATGTTGACGTGCTGACCACCAAGAGTTTGGCATTACTGCAGGGTTTGCTCTTCTGCAAAAGGGTTCGGGTTCAGAGGCTATTAGTGGAGGTGGACTCGGCGGGGTTGGCCCACTTGCTGGGCTCAGGGGCCTTGGCAAAATGGCCATTATGTAACACATTATGGTAGATTCGAGCCATGCTTCAGAGCTTCAATACCACTGCTAGACACATATTCAGAGAAGCGAACGCCGCGGCGGATAAATTAGCAACGATGGAGGCTTAGGCTGACTTTTTTACCACGACCTTCCAGCAACTTCCGAGGGATGTTAAAGCTGTTATACTTCTAGATAGCAGGGAAGTTCCTTTTGTTCGAGCACAAATTGTGAGAGAGTAGAACCCTGGGCTCTGCTTTTTGCTTCAACAATGTAATTTGGTCTTCTTAATAAATAAAATCTATTGAAAAAAAAAGTGATAGTTTATAAATAATGGAGATGTTTTTATCATATATTGAACTATTGTTACAAGTTTCATTTTTTTAAATATATTTTCATGTGCCCGTGATTATAATATTTTACTATTTTTAAATTTCTCCATAGATTATAATTTTTTTCAAAAATGTAATCTGCTGTGCGTAGCACGGGTATTTATACTAGTTCTAGTATAATTTGAGAGGAGATTAGGAACTTATATTGACATTGGAATAGCTTCAAATTTAAGGGCAAAAAGGACTCCAGGATAACTGGAAAAACAAAAGTTTTGTGGATCCAAATGGATACATCTAAAATACTATGGGATTAACTTGAAAATGACACGAAAGTAGATTGAGCAAAATAAATTTAACCAAATCTGAAAATTGAAAATTTTCCACTTGTCTATATATCCTTCAACGAACCTATTTAACCTTTCTTATTTCCTTGCACGCGCCCGCAATTCGTGGTGTCAACGGAGAAACTCAGTGGACTTTGGTGGCGCACTCATTTGAAACTAATTTAAACTTAAATGGAAAATTTTGATAACCCAAGGAATACACTTTCGTTTAAAGTTCAAAGACCAGGATGCTCACTTTACCTAAATTTTATGAGCTTCATAGATAGAATCACCATGACATATAGATGTGATGCTTATTCCACAAAAAGATAGCCTTAAGCATGGAGTCAATGGAGGAACTCAAATCAATTTGTTCTACTGTTATTGTGGTTGCCAATTTGGGAAGCAAGGCCTTAATTTTTTTTTATTAGATCCGAGAGTTTTTTTCAAATTTTGTATGCCAAATTTAGGATTTTTAGGCCCTCCCATCAAAATTCATCCTAGAATTTGAGCTTGAACTAGTTGAACAACATATTAGACAGTGTTAACATACACAAATGTTCATTGGTTTACTGGTGATTTATTTGAGTTTGAAATCTGTTGGAACTTCAAAGTGTAATCTCTATTATTTTTTAAATGTATTAGATATATTGATTTTTTTCAAATTTGTTCATTTCCTGGCATGTGTCAATGTACTCTCTGTCATTAATATAGATCTGATGAAATAAAAATATATTTTTATTTTATTAGAAAGAGAAAAATAAGTAGACCCGCTATATTAGACCTAATGACATTTTCAATTTGCTGTTACAAAATTTCTTTCTAATAATGATGACAAGCATTGTTCTTTGCCTTTAGAAAATGATCTTCAACCATTTAACTTGTATCTCTTGATTAGTTCTTACGAATAAGACCCCAAAAAAAAAAAAAAACCAAGAAAGTTAGACCCATTTGGTTGGCCGTGCTTCAATGTCCAAGAAGTTGGGGGGAATCCAGAATTTGTATTCCAAGTCAATTGTCTAGGTTCAAATTACATTCGTTTTCACCATTACGAGGTAGCCAAGGTCCCGTCTAAATCAACTTGACCATTCTTCGAAAAGGAAAAAAGCTGGACCCTTCTTGTAATGACTTATCCAGATTCTTCAGCAAACCAGCCAACCATTTGTTGTTTAGAGGTCCATATCATACATATTGCCAGTTAAAATTTCTCTATAAGTATTTTAATTTTTGTTCAATTGAAGTGTTATTGAAACTTGGATAAAGTTATTACAAGAAACAGCAAAATCAACAGAAGTAATTCCATTAGTATCCAAACAGAATAGCTGCCTCAGACAAATAGCAAGCTTATAAATAGCTGCCTCAGACGCGGAAGTGAAAAAGATTTAAACAGAGTAGTTTCACGAACTAATTCCATAAGAAAGAACTAATACTCGATACCAAATGTAGCCTTTTTTTTTTTTTTTTTTAACAACCTATCTACGCATTTTTTTTAACAGTGTTATCCACCCATTTTGATCCAGTAGCTAACAAGCGTCTAGAAACATTAACCAAAAGCAGCTCTGAGAATCACATTTTCTATTAGTTTCGTTATGCACCACCCTTAAACTTCTGATTGGTTCATAAATTGCATTTTTCTCTTTTAACAAATGACATTGTACTGTTGAAAATTATTTACAGATTGACATTTCCCTGCAAACCAACAAACTGCAAACCATGCACCTGCTTTGTCTAGTGGGAATGATTGGATTATCAAATTCTTAATGTGGCTATATAGTTCAGCCCAAAAAGATTCCAAAAAGCATAATGCAATGTATCACATAGAATTTCTAATGTCTTAAAGTATTACGACAATAATTTCTATTATAAGACTTTAAGATTAGACGCCACTAAAATACACTAACGAAGTTTTTTATTTTCAATGCTCATGCATTGAAATCTGTTAATGGTGGACTAGAGTGGGCAGAAAAAACACTTTATTTTTCAAAGCCGAAGGTTGAAATGCAATGTATCACATAGAATTTATAGTTGAAAGTATAAACTTGAAGGTGTTGTTTCTAACCAACTTTTTTTTTCCTTTTTTGCAAAAAGTGCCCAATTTTAAATTTAGGATTCAATCTAGAAATTTATATAAAGTTCATATATGCAACATGGAATTATCTTATATGCAATTGATCTACATTAACATAGGAGAAAATGAAAGACAAAGATAATAGACCAAAAGTGAGGATGGCCAAATGCCAAGACAAGTCAAACTTTTTACCGCTTTCTATCCGAGGAGGTGATTATAATCCGACCATTATTAAAATTGGAGTCAAAGAATTGGACACTGTTGAACGTAATATGTTTTTAGAGAAGATTAGGAATTTAAATTTGCATTGGAATGGCTTAAAAAACAAGAATAAAAAAGGTTCCTATATAATTTGGGGAAAAAAAGTTTTAAGGGTCCAAGTGGATGCTTCTAAAAGATTAAAGGATTAATTTGAAATTGACACAAAATTCAACTGAGGAAAATGAATTTTAACCAAATCTTGAAAATCGAAATATCTTTTCCCCCATTTCCAAGTACGCCGCCCTACTTGTGGCGTCCCCGTCTTTTCTTCACGTAGCTTTTCCCGTACTCGAAAGTCAAATCTAAATCTACCTTTGTAATTGTAAAGAATCAGATCATTATTTAGGTGATTCAGCCGAAAGAAGAAAAACCAAACAGATGTTTATTTAGGCGTAATATATGTGAAGAAGACAAAACTTTAGAGCCGACCATAACACAAAATGGACCTTCTTGTACGAAACAAATCACATGCACAATGAAGACAACTACAGCTTAAAAACGATTTACACAAAATCAACACACAACCAAGTGAAAAGATTTTTTGTATGTATATAAAAAAGAAGAGAATTTCAATCAATTAGAGAAAGCCGAATCAATGGTAACAAATACGTGAAAAACATGCCAAAAAAAAAAAAAACAACAGATGAAAGGGATTTTCTTGACGTCTTAGAAACCAATAAGAAATAATACTCTACAGCTCCAAAATTTTCTTACACACACAGATTCTCTGTACCTCCAAAGCATGATTTGTGCATGTTTTCCACGGACAGATTAAATAAATTTTAGTTTCAAACTCTGAAACAATTGATTTAACAAGTTTTAGTTTAAAGGCCAAGTTATTCTCCTATAAAATTTTTAACAACCTTACCTACAATAACTCCAAAAAACTCCTCAAAGTTTTTAATATACACACTTCAAAAATACCATAAAATACAAATAAATTTCACTTCTTTTCTTTCCTCTTCTTCCTGCCCCACATCAACCCACCACCACCTCCGGCGCCGGACACCTCTTCCAACGCCGGCCATCTCTTCCGGAAAAGGAAAAAGAAAAGGAAAAGAAAAAAAAATTGTACATCTTAAAATCTTTTTCTACAATTTCTATAGTAAATTACAGTAAAGTTTAGATTTTTTTACTTTTAAACTCTATTTCCAAACAGATTGTACCAAATTGATTTAAAAGACCCCACATCTAACAAGAACATAGAAAATAAAGAAAATAATAACCATAAAAAACTCTCATTAAGAAACAAAGAAATTTTTACCAAGAAAATGCTAGACGAGAATAAACTCTTACTAGGAAAATCCCAGAAGAGAAAAATTTATTTCAAAAGCAAAGACAAAACACAATTGGGAGAAAGACCAGGGGAACTGGAGAATGAGAGGTGGAGTTCGTTAGCTGAAGAAATTTTTGAAAGAAGAGGGAAATAAGGGGTGAGCAAATGAAGAGATAAATACGAAGAAGTATCCAAATGCATATGCACTTGATTTCTACATGGCTTTTTCTATTTGTGGTCTGACGGCACGATACACATACCAAATAAAATAATGTAGTCATTATGAAATTCTAACATTATCATGCACCCAATAAACTGCGTATTATAAATGGATTGATCTTATGTACACTATCACCATTAGATATATGACACATGTATAAAATTTGAATTTGAAATTCAAACGTTACTCATGTGTCATCTATCTAACCATGATAGTGTATACATTGAAAGTGTATATGAAATTTATTCAAATAAATTGCTATCAATATAAACTTTTGCTGATTAGATAACAGTGGAACCACCCATTAACTAATTTAAAATTCACCATTAGTGTACTTCAGGTTAATTGTTCACTAGCATTGTAAAAGGTTTTAACATAAACCACAAAACAATTGAACGGATTAGTTGGTCATACAGTTAATAGATTTAGCATGGGGGGGCAGGGATTTTTAAAAAGAGGGGGTGAACTTAAAAATATGGCAATTTTACTTTACGAGTCTAAATTTGAAAATTAAAAAATGCATGTTAATTTTTTGTGACTATATCGCTTAATATTTTGGTCTTTATAGTTAATCCAAAATCAATGTAAATTATTTTAAACCAAATTTCTATATGAAGAAGTTTTTTTATGATCTTAAGATGATTTTTAATAGAGTAATAATAAAAAGTAAGTCTACAAACCACAAGAAGGAAGCTATTTCCTCAATATTGGATCAAGATACATGATAATATATCAAATTCGTATAACTATTCATGTCTCTACCTTCTCATTTCTTATGTACCGGAAAAACGAACTTCTCTTTGCTTTAATACCAAACTAGTTTTGTACCCGTTCGTTGAACGGGAATCGTCAAAAAATTAATAAATATTTAGTTAATTTTATAAAAATATCGATATAAAATACAAATTTAATGTATAATCTATTATAACTTGTCTTAAGTATATTACTATGTGCGCATTGTAATATAAAGTATTCTTATAATATAAATTTAAACATCTAATTCAGTGAATAATGATTCAAAAATGAAAAAAATTACATTCAACAATACCATAACTTTCAAAAACTTGAAAATAAATAAAAAAGTGCAGTAAATAGTATTAAATAATATTCTATTCTTCAGGAACTTGTTTTGAATTTTCTTCTGTTTGAACATTCTCCTTGATTTGTCCATGCAAATCAGCATTTATTGGTTTTTCATTATCACTGCATGATAGGAAAACAGGATAACTAAGTATAAAAAAATAAATGATTTATCGCATTCAAGGTTATGTATAACAATACGTAAAGATTATAATTTAAGAAAGTAAAATAGTATATTAAATCTACCTTCTCATGCAAATCTTTTTATGAGGATTCCCTTCTTCTGTGATTTTTGTTGAACCCTCTGATGAATGATTCATATGAAGTGTATTGAAATGCTGTTGATTAGAATCATCCGGTGTACTAATTGGGATCTGGGAAGAAGATGTTTCATGTTGGTATTGGTTGTTGGTTCCACCAATCTGATAATGATTTATCAAAATTAAAGGCAAAATATTATGTGAGATATAATATGTGAAATATAAGAGAAACTTATTGCACATTACCTGTGAAAGCATGAAATTCGTTTCCCTCTCGAAATCACAGTGGAACCATCTAGTCACTGTAAATCTATTACTACCTTGTTCCAGATTGTAATTGTTCAACTTGATTTGGAACACAAAAGGTTTCCATGTGATCTTATTTATAATTGATGACACGATTTCATTGCTAAATCCTTCCTGAAAATGAAATGCATAATAGATTTTTTTTTTAGAATATTCAACGGCTAAGATAAGTGTCGGATTGTCTACTATTATTAAAAACTTCTCAAAAATTAGATATAAGTTTACCTTATTAAATTCTTCAAGAACAAAAGAAAGTTTGTGTTCTATTATTCTTTCAGCCTCTTGATCAAATATAACAAACCAAGCACTACCGGTTGCATCACTTGCCAAGACTTTTAACATATACCTGTATAAATACACATATTCTAAAAGTTATATTTATGTAGATATTGTAGCAATTAAAATGATAAAAAGGTTAACACCTACGACATACCTCAATTTAGGATACTCCACATTTTGATTGCAAGCATTGCACACAAAATTAGATCCTTGTAATGTCACTTTTCTCTGACATTTCGGACATGCTTTGTAGTACAGTTGACTATTGAAATCAACTTTCAGAATTGTCACTTTGGAAGTGTAAACCAATTCCTAGAGAAATGAAAAGATCTAAGCAGTCAATTTAAATAATAAATATTTTTAATTGTGAAAACTAATGTGCTATAATTGTAACTTGTAACTTTAATTATACCTCTGTTTGAACACCGGCCATTATCTGATATATCTCTGATAATAATTTTCGATTCTTGAACATTAGTTGCTGTATAGCTTCTCGCGTCTTTGGAGGATGTAAAACCTCAATAGTTTGAGGAGCAGTGCTATCAATGCTAATAACAATTTTATCTTAATTACTTATATACAATATATATGAAAATATTAAACAAACATTTAATAAAGATATAGCTTTACCAATTCAAATAATCTGCAACTTCAGAAATATTTAGATTCATATATACTCGTGTGGCAGTTGTTGATGACAGATAGTATGAGCCTGAGTAACAATTTATCGTGAGGTCCATTAAGAATGCTAATGAAAAGAAATAACAATATGTTTACTATGAGAGTTTCACTGATGTTTATATCATTACCTCTGAATTGTTTAACTGTCACTGAAGAGATCACAAACACTAATGGTTGATCAGACACCAAAATAGTCTCATCATCAAATTGATTCGATGTTGTTCCCCATAATGTGACATTAATGCTTTCACCACTTCAATATAAAGCACTCAAAATTAATACTTGAATAGAAATTACTCAAAAATAATTGTTCAAATAAGAATATGAGCTGATCTTCATATTATAACTAATTTATTTAGCAGACTAAATTTAAAAAAAAAAAGCAGCAAGTACCTTTTATTAGTAATTGCAATATCTCGTTTTTTTACAGTTCCATTACTCTTCGAAACTTCATAAATTGGTCCCACTTTAGAAAGTCTTCCCACCACATCTATATTACACACAAATAAATAAGTATAACACATATAGTTATCTAGGAATCACTACTTTCAAATAAATAAAACTAAAAGTAGTATTTACCCTATTAACTTATTACGTCATACCTGATAAGAATGTAAAAACTTGACATCGTGAAGAGAGGTCATTGAAGTCGATGAATTCAAATTTGTGAAATTTTATTGAACTCATTCGACCATCAAGCTTTTTCACCAGAGTTGTATAAGTGAAATAAATATTATGCTCATTGTGCACAACATTCCAAGATTGTTTTCTTGGTGTCACTCTAAATTTCTCCAAAATATAGACATCTCCCTCAAGTAGTTGTGGTCGAAACCTTTGTACCAAATTTTTTGGTACAATAGCTACCATATGATTATCCTAAAACAATTCAGACATCATAGATTAGGAAAAAATTGTCATGAAAGAAACAAATTTAACTGAAATCAGTCATAGATGGATGAATGATGGTACTTACATTTTCATCGAGCAGTACCATTTCAAGAGCAAACACATCACCAGTATTTGTGTTAATGGCATCCCACATGCGCGTCACTCTAACCTTGATTTTCTTGGAATCAAATCCCACTGTCAACTGATTCAAGAGCTTGTGGCTTGAATTCATTGTAACGAACTTGTGTCTGCTACCAAAATTCACCAACTTATAAAATAATTGCATATATGTATCTAAACTAAATACTTGAATATATGATTAATAAGCGCATAAATAAAAACAAACAAAATTGCATACGCATGAATTATAAATCAAGCTTTAGAATTTAACCTATACCAATGTGTAAATTATCATATATGTCTCGATAAACAATATTTCTTGTACGACGATTTTCCGGATTTCGATCATCCTTGATCAAAAACTTCAATCCTTGACGGGAGGTTACTCGAGAAGCAGCAACGTATAATTGGCCGTGACTAAATACAGGTTTTGTCAAGTACACTCCAACGTTATCAAAAGTTTGGCCTTGACTCTTATTTATTGTCATAGCAAAACAAACCTTAATAGGAAACTGACGTCGAATCATCACAAAAGGCCATTTTGAATCCGTAGGAGTCATGTCAATCCTGTGAATGAAAAATCTTGTCCCTATACTTGACCCTGTAATCATTTCAGCTTCTATGATGTTATCTCCCAGATTTGTAATTATCAACCGTGTACCATTGCATAGACCCCGACTCTGATTCATATTGCGTAGCAGAATAATTGGAATTCCAACCTTTAACTCAATTGAATGATTTGGAATTCCAGAGAATTTAAGTGTATTCAAAAACTCAACCGGGTATAAAGAAGCTTGCTCAAGTCCGCAATCAGAGGTGGGACAGATTCTATCAGCACTTAAGTATATCCTGGAATGGCCAGGAATGGATGATAGAATAACAGAATTTACTTCATCAACAACATCATTGGTCGGGGCAAGAATAGCTCTATTGCGAAGATATGAAGCATTATTATAATTAGCCAATAGATCAGGATACGTACTATCAATAATGCGGTGTATGCAGTCAGTATCCTGAGGAATGAGTAGATCATCAGGAATCTCTATCCAAGTAGATTCGTCTTCATCATCAAAGGAAATAGCTGGTAATTTTCCTTCACCCAAATCTAAAATCCATTTGCTGAATTCTTCTAAACTTTCAACAGAATCTGAATGCATGTCATTACCTCGTATACGCATATTCAAAGATAATAGATATAAATGACAATGACCCCAAAGCAAAGAAGATCGATTAATTGATGAAGCAACAATTTCAGTTCTACCCCCTTTGGGTACAACAGGAAGAATTTGCCTGAAATCACCACCAAGTAACATAGTTTTGCCACCAAAAACTTTGTGCGCAGAGTCAGGATCATGAAAGCGTAAGATATCCCTAAATGTTCTATCAACCGCTTCAAAAATATTTCGATGTAACATTACAGCTTCATCCCAAATAATCAATGATGCCTTACAAATTAACTCAGCCAATTGTGATCCCTGTGATATTGCGCAAGTAGAATCACCGTCTATAATTATAGGAATTTTAAATCTCGAATGAGCTGTCCTTCCACCAGGCAGCAATAGAGAAGCTATACCAGAAGATGCTACCACCAAAACTATTTTGCCTTGTGAACGTAATCGAGCAATTATAGTTCTCCACAAATAAGTCTTTCCTGTTCCTCCACTACCATAAACAAAAAAGAGACCACCGAGACCATAATCAACAGCATGAATGACTGCATTATACACTTGTAGCTGTTGCTCATTCAACCCACTTCGTAGTTGAAAGTGTTCTTGTGCAAGAATTTCCCTATTATAATTCAATTCCTCAATAATAAACCGATTTCGATTATCATTATCCAATAGCATATCAGGAAATGGGATTCCAGGAAATTCTTTCAAACTTCTACTATTTCGATTGAGAATTTTTTCAATTTCATAAAGTGCATAATTCTTTATTTGGGAATCACTGAAAGATATAAAATTATCTCCGAGTATACGACGTTGTCGATAGGATATGTCATCAGAAAGAAATTCCCAATTTTTCTCCCATAAATCTAATGGATTAGATACCTCACAAAATAATAACATGGTCACAAATAATTCACGTAATTGCTGACCTGTTTGCCAATTTGCTGCTTCTCTTATAGCATTATGCCATTCTTCATCACCACCCAATAATCCCAACGCTTGACATGCCGCTTTAAACGTTGGATGCACGACTCCGTTAATTGTCCTAATCTCCTCAAATGATCTTGGACCTTTGACAATGTTCAATAACATGCGTAAGTAGAATCTTTCTCCAGTTGAAGGATGAGCATAAAAAATTCTACCTATTGATCGACCAGACTTCCGTTTAACCCATTTTCTCAGCTTCTTTTTCCATGTCCATTGTGTAGGAAAATCTGCATAAGTCAACTGTTGAGCAGATGTATCTATGGAATTCGTTTTCATCCATTCAATGAACATTGTACTATGTTCTTCTGCTCTGTTTAATACTTCATCCAAAGGATCATTATCACCAAATAGCACTGGCTGTTCATTTGGAAGATGAAAATTTAATCTTTGAACGGCAATACTCCGATATTGGATGTCAAAATCAAATATTCTCCAGCAAGCCTCTGATGCTGATATATATCGGCAATCTAGATATTTTTTTATCTCATCCACTTCACGAACAACTCGTGTTCCACTCTGTCCATCAGTTGCATCATTTTCCTCAATGACAAAAGTGGCTCTATCATATCCTTTATTCACATATTTGAATAAATATTTTATAGACCTGCTTTGATTGCACAATTCAACACAAACATGTCCCCAATATTTGACAACCAAATCAACATTATGAGGAACGATCCATCGATTATCAATTTTCACACCAGCTTTAATACCTTCTCGTCCATTGTCCCTTCTCCTATACACTGGAAAACCTTTTTCATCAATTATTGTTTCGGTCTGAAAATATTTGGGATAATGTTTACTGCACTTTCCATTTTCCATACACGGTGACCTTGTATTAGCTGGTCCACATGGTCCGTGTGTCATAAATTGTAAAACTGCTTCATAAGCTATTGGATCAGTATTCTTATCTGGCAGTTCGGCTGAAATGATTCGATCAACATCTCTTGGTGTAGTGCACTTATCATCTGGATGTAAGAATAACAGAATATGCGCATGGGGCAACCCTCTCTTTTGAAACTCAATTGTATATAATGCTGTACAAAGTATAAGTATATGAAATGAAATGAGAATTTGATATAAATTAAATATTTTTGAAAAAATAAATAAAATATTTTGTTAGATCAAATACCTGCCATCACCTTGCCAAAATGCTGTCCATGTGTTAAATCATTCATAAATTGATCTAATTTTATGTGAAAAACACGTGCAACGATATCAGGTCGATCCACAACTTTTTGATCAGGTATCAAACTTATGCCCTTGCTGATTTCTGGCCAATTAGAATTGCATGTGAAAGTAATGAAAAGATCAGGAGGACCCATGAATCTACATATTGCCATTGCATCTTGATAATTTTGAACCATATATCTTGGTCCACCGGTAAAAGTTGAAGGCAAAACCAACCGTTTTCCTGCTGATGCAGGTGTCGTATCACCTCGTACGTATCTTGAATGTACGTATCTTGAACGCTGAAAGCTCCAAGCCAAGGCTAAGGGAAAAATGTACGTATCTTGAACGCTGATGCAGGTGTCGTATCTTGAATGTACGTATCTTGAATGTACGTATCTTGAATGTACGTATCTTGAATTAAAAAAAAAATTCAAGATATGTTACTAAACATTTTTCCCTTAGCCTTGGCTTGGAGCTTTCAGCGTTCAAGATACGTACATTCAAGATACGTACGAGGTGATACGACACCTGCATCAGCAGGAAAACGGTTGGTTTTGCCTTCAACTTTTACCGGTGGACCAAGATATATGGTTCAAAATTATCAAGATGCAATGGCAATATGTAGATTCATGGGTCCTCCTGATCTTTTCATTACTTTCACATGCAATTCTAATTGGCCAGAAATCAGCAAGGGCATAAGTTTGATACCTGATCAAAAAGTTGTGGATCGACCTGATATCGTTGCACGTGTTTTTCACATAAAATTAGATCAATTTATGAATGATTTAACACATGGACAGCATTTTGGCAAGGTGATGGCAGGTATTTGATCTAACAAAATATTTTATTTATTTTTTCAAAAATATTTAATTTATATCAAATTCTCATTTCATTTCATATACTTATACTTTGTACAGCATTATATACAATTGAGTTTCAAAAGAGAGGGTTGCCCCATGCGCATATTCTGTTATTCTTACATCCAGATGATAAGTGCACTACACCAAGAGATGTTGATCGAATCATTTCAGCCGAACTGCCAGATAAGAATACTGATCCAATAGCTTATGAAGCAGTTTTACAATTTATGACACACGGACCATGTGGACCAGCTAATACAAGGTCACCGTGTATGGAAAATGGAAAGTGCAGTAAACATTATCCCAAATATTTTCAGACCGAAACAATAATTGATGAAAAAGGTTTTCCAGTGTATAGGAGAAGGGACAATGGACGAGAAGGTATTAAAGCTGGTGTGAAAATTGATAATCGATGGATCGTTCCTCATAATGTTGATTTGGTTGTCAAATATTGGGGACATGTTTGTGTTGAATTGTGCAATCAAAGCAGGTCTATAAAATATTTATTCAAATATGTGAATAAAGGATATGATAGAGCCACTTTTGTCATTGAGGAAAATGATGCAACTGATGGACAGAGTGGAACACGAGTTGTTCGTGAAGTGGATGAGATAAAAAAATATCTAGATTGCCGATATATATCAGCATCAGAGGCTTGCTGGAGAATATTTGATTTTGACATCCAATATCGGAGTATTGCCGTTCAAAGATTAAATTTTCATCTTCCAAATGAACAGCCAGTGCTATTTGGTGATAATGATCCTTTGGATGAAGTATTAAACAGAGCAGAAGAACATAGTACAATGTTCATTGAATGGATGAAAACGAATTCCATAGATACATCTGCTCAACAGTTGACTTATGCAGATTTTCCTACACAATGGACATGGAAAAAGAAGCTGAGAAAATGGGTTAAACGGAAGTCTGGTCGATCAATAGGTAGAATTTTTTATGCTCATCCTTCAACTGGAGAAAGATTCTACTTACGCATGTTATTGAACATTGTCAAAGGTCCAAGATCATTTGAGGAGATTAGGACAATTAACGGAGTCGTGCATCCAACGTTTAAAGCGGCATGTCAAGCGTTGGGATTATTGGGTGGTGATGAAGAATGGCATAATGCTATAAGAGAAGCAGCAAATTGGCAAACAGGTCAGCAATTACGTGAATTATTTGTGACCATGTTATTATTTTGTGAGGTATCTAATCCATTAGATTTATGGGAGAAAAATTGGGAATTTCTTTCTGATGACATATCCTATCGACAACGTCGTATACTCGGAGATAATTTTATATCTTTCAGTGATTCCCAAATAAAGAATTATGCACTTTATGAAATTGAAAAAATTCTCAATCGAAATAGTAGAAGTTTGAAAGAATTTCCTGGAATCCCATTTCCTGATATGCTATTGGATAATGATAATCGAAATCGGTTTATTATTGAGGAATTGAATTATAATAGGGAAATTCTTGCACAAGAACACTTTCAACTACGAAGTGGGTTGAATGAGCAACAGCTACAAGTGTATAATGCAGTCATTCATGCTGTTGATTATGGTCTCGGTGGTCTCTTTTTTGTTTATGGTAGTGGAGGAACAGGAAAGACTTATTTGTGGAGAACTATAATTGCTCGATTACGTTCACAAGGCAAAATAGTTTTGGTGGTAGCATCTTCTGGTATAGCTTCTCTATTGCTGCCTGGTGGAAGGACAGCTCATTCGAGATTTAAAATTCCTATAATTATAGACGGTGATTCTACTTGCGCAATATCACAGGGATCACAATTGGCTGAGTTAATTTGTAAGGCATCATTGATTATTTGGGATGAAGCTGTAATGTTACATCGAAATATTTTTGAAGCGGTTGATAGAACATTTAGGGATATCTTACGCTTTCATGATCCTGACTCTGCGCACAAAGTTTTTGGTGGCAAAACTATGTTACTTGGTGGTGATTTCAGGCAAATTCTTCCTGTTGTACCCAAAGGGGGTAGAACTGAAATTGTTGCTTCATCAATTAATCGATCTTCTTTGCTTTGGGGTCATTGTCATTTATATCTATTATCTTTGAATATGCGTATACGAGGTAATGACATGCATTCAGATTCTGTTGAAAGTTTAGAAGAATTCAGCAAATGGATTTTAGATTTGGGTGAAGGAAAATTACCAGCTATTTCCTTTGATGATGAAGACGAATCTACTTGGATAGAGATTCCTGATGATCTACTCATTCCTCAGGATACTGACTGCATACACCGCATTATTGATAGTACGTATCCTGATCTATTGGCTAATTATAATAATGCTTCATATCTTCGCAATAGAGCTATTCTTGCCCCGACCAATGATGTTGTTGATGAAGTAAATTCTGTTATTCTATCATCCATTCCTGCCCATTCCAGGATATACTTAAGTGCTGATAGAATCTGTCCCACCTCTGATTGCGGACTTGAGCAAGCTTCTTTATACCCGGTTGAGTTTTTGAATACACTTAAATTCTCTGGAATTCCAAATCATTCAATTGAGTTAAAGGTTGGAATTCCAATTATTCTGCTACGCAATATGAATCAGAGTCGGGGTCTATGCAATGGTACACGGTTGATAATTACAAATCTGGGAGATAACATCATAGAAGCTGAAATGATTACAGGGTCAAGTATAGGGACAAGATTTTTCATTCACAGGATTGACATGACTCCTACGGATTCAAAATGGCCTTTTGTGATGATTCGACGTCAGTTTCCTATTAAGGTTTGTTTTGCTATGACAATAAATAAGAGTCAAGGCCAAACTTTTGATAACGTTGGAGTGTACTTGACAAAACCTGTATTTAGTCACGGCCAATTATACGTTGCTGCTTCTCGAGTAACCTCCCGTCAAGGATTGAAGTTTTTGATCAAGGATGATCGAAATCCGGAAAATCGTCGTACAAGAAATATTGTTTATCGAGACATATATGATAATTTACACATTGGTATAGGTTAAATTCTAAAGCTTGATTTATAATTCATGCGTATGCAATTTTGTTTGTTTTTATTTATGCGCTTATTAATCATATATTCAAGTATTTAGTTTAGATACATATATGCAATTATTTTATAAGTTGGTGAATTTTGGTAGCAGACACAAGTTCGTTACAATGAATTCAAGCCACAAGCTCTTGAATCAGTTGACAGTGGGATTTGATTCCAAGAAAATCAAGGTTAGAGTGACGCGCATGTGGGATGCCATTAACACAAATACTGGTGATGTGTTTGCTCTTGAAATGGTACTGCTCGATGAAAATGTAAGTACCATCATTCATCCATCTATGACTGATTTCAGTTAAATTTGTTTCTTTCATGACAATTTTTTCCTAATCTATGATGTCTGAATTGTTTTAGGATAATCATATGGTAGCTATTGTACCAAAAAATTTGGTACAAAGGTTTCGACCACAACTACTTGAGGGAGATGTCTATATTTTGGAGAAATTTAGAGTGACACCAAGAAAACAATCTTGGAATGTTGTGCACAATGAGCATAATATTTATTTCACTTATACAACTCTGGTGAAAAAGCTTGATGGTCGAATGAGTTCAATAAAATTTCACAAATTTGAATTCATCGACTTCAATGACCTCTCTTCACGATGTCAAGTTTTTACATTCTTATCAGGTATGACGTAATAAGTTAATAGGGTAAATACTACTTTTAGTTTTATTTATTTGAAAGTAGTGATTCCTAGATAACTATATGTGTTATACTTATTTATTTGTGTGTAATATAGATGTGGTGGGAAGACTTTCTAAAGTGGGACCAATTTATGAAGTTTCGAAGAGTAATGGAACTGTAAAAAAACGAGATATTGCAATTACTAATAAAAGGTACTTGCTGCTTTTTTTTTTTTAAATTTAGTCTGCTAAATAAATTAGTTATAATATGAAGATCAGCTCATATTCTTATTTGAACAATTATTTTTGAGTAATTTCTATTCAAGTATTAATTTTGAGTGCTTTATATTGAAGTGGTGAAAGCATTAATGTCACATTATGGGGAACAACATCGAATCAATTTGATGATGAGACTATTTTGGTGTCTGATCAACCATTAGTGTTTGTGATCTCTTCAGTGACAGTTAAACAATTCAGAGGTAATGATATAAACATCAGTGAAACTCTCATAGTAAACATATTGTTATTTCTTTTCATTAGCATTCTTAATGGACCTCACGATAAATTGTTACTCAGGCTCATACTATCTGTCATCAACAACTGCCACACGAGTATATATGAATCTAAATATTTCTGAAGTTGCAGATTATTTGAATTGGTAAAGCTATATCTTTATTAAATGTTTGTTTAATATTTTCATATATATTGTATATAAGTAATTAAGATAAAATTGTTATTAGCATTGATAGCACTGCTCCTCAAACTATTGAGGTTTTACATCCTCCAAAGACGCGAGAAGCTATACAGCAACTAATGTTCAAGAATCGAAAATTATTATCAGAGATATATCAGATAATGGCCGGTGTTCAAACAGAGGTATAATTAAAGTTACAAGTTACAATTATAGCACATTAGTTTTCACAATTAAAAATATTTATTATTTAAATTGACTGCTTAGATCTTTTCATTTCTCTAGGAATTGGTTTACACTTCCAAAGTGACAATTCTGAAAGTTGATTTCAATAGTCAACTGTACTACAAAGCATGTCCGAAATGTCAGAGAAAAGTGACATTACAAGGATCTAATTTTGTGTGCAATGCTTGCAATCAAAATGTGGAGTATCCTAAATTGAGGTATGTCGTAGGTGTTAACCTTTTTATCATTTTAATTGCTACAATATCTACATAAATATAACTTTTAGAATATGTGTATTTATACAGGTATATGTTAAAAGTCTTGGCAAGTGATGCAACCGGTAGTGCTTGGTTTGTTATATTTGATCAAGAGGCTGAAAGAATAATAGAACACAAACTTTCTTTTGTTCTTGAAGAATTTAATAAGGTAAACTTATATCTAATTTTTGAGAAGTTTTTAATAATAGTAGACAATCCGACACTTATCTTAGCCGTTGAATATTCTAAAAAAAAAATCTATTATGCATTTCATTTTCAGGAAGGATTTAGCAATGAAATCGTGTCATCAATTATAAATAAGATCACATGGAAACCTTTTGTGTTCCAAATCAAGTTGAACAATTACAATCTGGAACAAGGTAGTAATAGATTTACAGTGACTAGATGGTTCCACTGTGATTTCGAGAGGGAAACGAATTTCATGCTTTCACAGGTAATGTGCAATAAGTTTCTCTTATATTTCACATATTATATCTCACATAATATTTTGCCTTTAATTTTGATAAATCATTATCAGATTGGTGGAACCAACAACCAATACCAACATGAAACATCTTCTTCCCAGATCCCAATTAGTACACCGGATGATTCTAATCAACAGCATTTCAATACACTTCATATGAATCATTCATCAGAGGGTTCAACAAAAATCACAGAAGAAGGAAATCCTCATAAAAAGATTTGCATGAGAAGGTAGATTTAATATACTATTTTACTTTCTTAAATTATAATCTTTACGTATTGTTATACATAACCTTGAATGCGATAAATCATTTATTTTTTTATACTTAGTTATCCTGTTTTCCTATCATGCAGTGATAATGAAAAACCAATAAATGCTGATTTGCATGGACAAATCGAGGAGAATGTTCAAACAGAAGAAAATTCAAAACAAGTTCCTGAAGAATAGAATATTATTTAATACTATTTACTGCACTTTTTTATTTATTTTCAAGTTTTTGAACGTTATGGTATTGTTGAATGTAATTTTTTTCATTTTTGAATCATTATTCACTGAATTAGATGTTTAAATTTATATTATAAGAATACTTTATATTACAATGCGCACATAGTAATATACTTAAGACAAGTTATAATAGATTATACATTAAATTTGTATTTTATATCGATATTTTTATAAAATTAACTAAATATTTATTAATTTTTTGACGATTCCCGTTCAACGAACGGGTACAAAACTAGTTTAGCATATAATGTCCCTTGGAGGGGGGGGGGGGGGGGGAGCCACAGGCAAAACAGAGGTCAGAATCCTGAAGGAGTCTGCAAAGGCCCGCGACAAAGTCGAGGGTCTCTGCAAAAAGTTGAAAGCGCCAAAACTTTTGTTCATCAGCTTTGCACTGCTTTCATAATCACTGCCTCGCAGGACCACAGACTTATCTTTATCTCTCAATATGACCATTATGCCCGTTTACCTTATGGCCTTTGCTTATATGTTTCTATAACTGTTGAGTCTTTCAATAATATTCTGCCTTCCAAACAGTAACACAATTCAATCCGAAATGAGGAATTTGGAATTTGGAATTTGGAATTTGGAATTCGAAATTTTGTATTTATATTTTTTCTTAATATCACTTTTGTATTAATAATAATTTAAACAAATCTTTCTTGTATCATTAACAATATGTTTATATTAACATATATGAATAAACGATAACAAATATTAACTTAAATTGAACCTTTATATTTTACAGATGATAACATTAATAATCTTATTTTCATAGATTCGAAGATACGTGTATTCAGATTGGATATTATTTTTTTTTAAAAAAAGAAGTGGTTATAAATAAAATTGAAGATATGTTACTAAACTCTTACAATTGAAGATCAACATGCCTTTTAAAAAAAAACATATGTAGTGAAAGAAGATGTACCTGATAATCAAGAGGAGTGGAAACCCAAAATTGATACTTTAATGTGCCAACCGCTTGCACTGAAAATACCTAACCATGAATTTGATGCTTGGAATCAATATATTAGAGGCTATATGTAGTGTAGGCATAAGAAATAAGAATTGATAAGAATATAAAGAGATGTTGATAAGAACATTAAAAGTATGTTTATCTTAATTTAAGTTGCTTAAAGTATATAACTTTGGGTAGGAAGTAAGAATCCTATAATATTAAGAATTAACATGTAAGATGAACATGTCTCGTTAACAAACCACGTAGTATAGCCGAGTAATAAATATGTTTACTAATTATACTCGGCAACTACTATATGTTTACTAATCATTTATTAAGAATGGGTACAAAACTTTGTTTCGTTTATTAAGAGTCCTATAATAAAATTTATTAAGAATCCTATTAGAAAACTACTTGTCGTCTCGTTAAGCCACGTAGGAAAGAGAAAACATGAAACGATAAGTATGAGGATACGACTTTATTATATATATATATGATTTCAGGGAGGTAATACATAAAGTTCTAAAAAAAACATGTATTATGAAGTTAAATTATGTATATGAACTAACTAAATAGAAATCTAAAAGCATTTAAAGTCTAAAAGATAATAATTTTCATGAGGCAAAACTTAGATTGGGGGGAGGGGGATAAAAATATGATTTTAAATGGAAAATCTTCAAAGTATTCAGGAATCAAAAGGAATTTTTCTGAACTTGGGAGCAGCTGCCCCCTAGCCCCCTTGTGACTCCCCACTGCCGGCTGCCATAAAAAAACAAAAAAGATTGACATAATCACTTAAATTTGACTGATACATGAAACAAAGTCGGTAATGCAAGACGTCAGAAGTTTTAACTATTTATCCTTATTTGTCTTCTTAAAGAGGACAAACACGACGACAAACACGACGATAAAGAAAACCCAAGTTGGATTCATTCATCAATTAGCCAATAAAACTGTCTGTTTCCTTTTAGAACCAGTAAGGAAAGTGAAAACATCTATGGGTTAGACCAGGGACTTTGCCAAGCTTGAAAACCTTATTCCATCCCGCAGCCACAGGTTTATGGATTAAAAAAAAAGGGATTTGTGCGCCTCAATAATTGCTAAATGATGGATAAGGAACGGTTGGAGGCAAAATTGATTTTAAACGGTTGAGATCAGTTTTTGTATAGGTTGCATGAGATAAATGTTAACATATTTTAAACGTATAATTGTAAATTTTGATATAGGTCATATAAAATTTTTTGCATGAATTATTACTTAAATGGTATATCTATTTAAGTATGAATTAATTTATTCTACATTATCAACGTATAAATTTTTTATGTTTCTGAACAAATTTAAGTGCATGACATATACTTTTTATTTAAATGTAAGAATTATTTATATAATTACTAGTGTATAAAATCTTATTATACAAATCCATCCAAGTAGTCAAGCAGTTTTGTATGATAACAGCTCTGATCACATTTCAACAAAACAATAATAACAATAATAATAGCCAGCCGTCCAAAGGGCGGTGGTCACCACCAAGCAATTTAGTCTTTGGTGGCGTGGGAGGTCAATGATTCAATTCTTACATTTCACCAATTTATCATTATATGTGGTTGTCTTGAGTGGCTTTCTCCGAGGGTATTTCAACTCTTATTGACTCCCCCTCCTCTTAGATTAGGATAGATTAGATTATAGAAATATTACTATTGCGATAAAAAAAAATAATAACAATAACAATAAAATAGGGCAGCCACACATTATCGGTCAAAATGAAAATGTCCAGCCATCAGAAGTGGGACCTTTGCACTTCAGATAAGATGGTCCAACAAGGCAAAACGACCTAGAACAACTGGAATTTAAGTCATGTGTTGTTGGTGGGCCAAATGGAAATTTCCATCCATTTACAACCTTTCCACCACTACATGATTTTCAAGTGTTCTCTGAGTCTCCACTCCTGCCAGCTTTCTCCTATAAATTGCCACCCCAAAATCCAAATCCCACACACAACACACAAACACACAAAATACACAACAAAATCCAACTCCCACGCACAAAACACACATTTAGGAAAGAAAAATAGCCACCACAAAGGCTAGTAAGATGGAGAACTTCCCAGTAATCAACATGAAAAACCTCAATGGTAACAAGAGAGCTTCCACCATGGAGCATATAAAGGATGCTTGTGAAAACTGGGGTTTCTTTGAGGTACTACACATTCCTTTTTTTTTTAATTTTCTTTCTGATATAAGGCAAACTAGTGTACCTCATTTTGTTTTTTTTTGATGTAACAAACTGCTGTAGAGGTTTACATTTTAATGAGTTTGTTTTAATTTTAATGGTTCTAAGAAGTTTACATTATTAACTTTTGTTTCTTTTCTTTTGAAACTTTGATGTAGTTGGTGAACCATGGAATCCCACACGAGATGATGGACACAGTTGAAAGATTGACAAAAGGTCATTACAAGAAATGCATGGAGCAAAGGTTCAAGGAGTTGGTGGCAAGCAAGGCTTTAGAGGGTGTACAAGCTGAGGTTACGGATATGGATTGGGAGAGCACATTTTTCTTGCGCCACCTTCCTGTCTCAAACATTTCACAAGTCCCTGATCTAGATGATGAATACAGGTAATAATTATGGCACATTTCCCACTTCAAGAAATATTTTGAAGCAAGTCTTATGTGGATAAGTAATCATTTTGCTGACAGAAAGATAACTAAAAAAAATTTGAAGAAATCATCAGTATGAATTTGTCTTCATGTTACTTGTAATAATTCATAGCTTGGTTGTTAAAGGTTGTAAATTTGAGTCTTTGTTAACATTTTATTTGTGTTCTAAGCACGGATTTTCTTCTCGTCCTTGTACTATTAGAGTGTCGTTTACAGATGTGGAAAGTTATTCAAGACAAGATCTTAACAGGAGCATGAAAACCATAAATACTGTTGCGCTATAGTTAGTTCCTAGGTCCCAACACAACAGCCATACTTCTGCGTCCCTTCTCAAGAAACAGATAGATTTGGATTTCCATTCAGGTTTATCAATAAAATAGCCTTTCATCAGACACAATTATTGACAACTTTGCTTAAAATATGTTAAAATATTCCCTTGTCAACGCCTAAAAAGCAAGATATATCCATAGCTCTGTCATAGGCTATTTTTCTCTTTTTTTATTAATTCCACCTATCCAATCAAATTTTCCTCATTATTTTTTGCTTATGGTGCAGGACCCTCATGACGGAGTTTGCTGTAAGATTAGAAAAATTGGCTGAAGAACTTCTTGATTTACTATGTGAAAATCTTGGTCTTGGGAAGGGCTATTTGAAGAAAGCCTTTTATGGTTCAAAAGGTCCCAATTTTGGCACCAAGGTTAGCAACTACCCTCCATGTCCCAAGCCAGAATTGATTAAGGGACTTCGACCACACACTGATGCTGGTGGGATTATCTTGCTTTTCCAAGATGATAAAGTAAGTGGTCTACAACTCCTCAAGGGTGATCAATGGATTGATGTCCCTCCAATGAAGCACTCTATTGTGGCCAACCTTGGTGACCAACTCGAGGTACACTTTAATTTCTTGGGATAAAAAATTTATACTTTTATAAGTAATATGATAGTACTAAATAAAATAAACAAAAGATTTCTTACTTTCATACCAACATATTACGTATATTTACATTCGTGCCTCATAAATAAATATTACTTATGAATAGATTATTTCTCATAAAAATTACTTATAATTACGGAATATCATACTAGATTTAGAGGGGTGATTGTAATTTGTAAGCAACACTAAGCATCAATATTAATTTATGCAAAAATTAATAAATCGAATTGACTGTTTATTCATATATTTCTTTTTTATTTAGGATTCTAATTATGTTACAAATTAATCACAGGTGATTACCAATGGAAAATACAAAAGTGTGCTCCACCGAGTCATAGCTCAAACAGATGGAAATAGGATGTCACTTGCTTCATTCTACAATCCAGGCAATGATGCAGTTATTTATCCAGCACCAGCACTACTGGAAAAAGAAGCAGAAGAAAGAAAAGAAGTCTACCCAAAATTTGTTTTTGATGACTACATGAAACTGTATGCTGGACTTAAATTCCAGGCCAAAGAGCCAAGATTTGAACTCATGAAGAACGTGGAAGCCAATGTTACCATGGGTCCAATTGCAACTGCCTAGACTCATAGGAATAAAACGGTGCTAGGATGTTTTCTTCTCCCTCTTATGTTTTCTACTTATTATTATTATTATTTTTTATTGTGGGGGTTGTTGGTTATTCCCAGTCATTTGTTGCTCCAGAGAGGAGGGTCCTTTATACATCTGAGGGACCAAAATTTATTATGTACTAAGAATTCTAAGACAAAGAAATAAAATAAGCTATACATTTCTCCAAAATCATTTGTGACTACTGTTGCAAAGCTATATGGTTGATTGACCTAATATTTGGTTTAATTGCCTTTAAAAGTCCTTAAAATTTTCTCAATTATTAGACACTCAACATTTTACTTTAATTTATGAATGCCGGATCAATTTAGTCCTCAAATTTCTAACAAATCTGACAAATCAAATATCTGGTACTTCGAACAAAAATACAATTATGTTTGGAACTATGAATTACAATTATCAAACTTAAGAGAGAAAACTTACAGGAGCAACCGTTATCAATATGCAAGAAAAGCTAAGTTTGTCACACATAACTACTTATTTAATAGTTGTAAGATAATGATTAACATATTATACATGTTAAGCATTTAACATTAATGCATTAGTAACATGGCCGAGAACTTAAAATTGGCAATATCCTTCAAAAGCCCACTTTTTGGTGCCAAATCAGGAATAACATAAACAAGTCATCAATAGCCAAGACAAGCCAACGATTTGTTGGCTACTAGGGTTAAATGAAAAGAAAAAAAAATCATTCAACATTCACCAGATTTGCACTTTGCCCCCTTCAACTTAACAAACAGGCAGTTTGCCTCTCTAGTAAATCTGGTTAGTGATTTTAATGGACAAAACTCAAAAGTCAAAAGCAAGCCAGGTTACCCTCAAGCTGACAGAAATATGGTTGATTACGAATGGTAAAAGGTTTTTAGAGTTAAATATATTTTGTAGAATCATTTAAGAACCAAATAATAATTTGGATGTAGTTTAGAGGAAAAATCAAGGTTGATTGGCAAGATAAAACAATGCTTGTAAGTTCAAGAATTCTCTATTCTCTTTTTCTTTCTTTTTTTCCTTTTTTTTTGGCGAGTTTTTTCTCGAAACATGTGTCACTATTATCCCTCATCTTTCATATATCACAAGAACAAGCAGACACACACACACATGTAATTTATACCTTTCTAGTCTTTTACTTTTCACAAGGAGCTGAATTTTGTGTGCTTCTTTCTGTGGATGGAGACACAAGTTTTCCTCTAGTAAGTATGAGGATTAAATAACCAACTACTCTAGCCACTAGAGATAGTTATAAAACTCTTCTTCAATGTAGGTCAAGGGATCATGGTCTATATTTTAAAAAATTTAGAATTATTTGAAAAAATTTCATTAGTTG